>NC_141687.1:983977320-986377320 GCF_964263255.1 Lissotriton vulgaris | reverse complement strand
CACCGTTATTTATCTCACTGCCCCATCCCAGCTCAGAACCTGGCTATATGCAAATCAGTCTGTCCCTGGCCCAGTGCATCATGGGAACAGGGCAGACTAAACTACCAAGCCAATTCTTCACCAGAAAGGAGACAAGCTACCGGGGACCGGTTTCTGGCATTTCAGCCTTCTTCGGCCCGGCTTGCTTGAATCCTGATGGAGCAGTGAGAAAGGGACTCATGTCTGAGTATACCCTGCCACACCTATAGTGGCCAAAAACGATTTACAAAAAGGGGGGTGGTGATGAACAGAGTGTCTGAGTTAAACAGACCACTCTTACCCAGTCCAAAGATCAGGGCTTGATCCATCACCGTTATTTATCTCACTGCCCCATCCCAGCTCAGAACCTGGCTATATGCAAATCAGTCTGTCCCTGGCCCAGTGCATCATGGGAACAGGGCAGACTAAACTACCAAGCCAATTCTTCACCAGAAAGGAGACAAGCTACCGGGGACCGGTTTCTGGCATTTCAGCCTCCTTCGGCCCGGCTTGCTTGAATCCTGATGGAGCAGTGAGAAAGGGACTCATGTCTGAGTATACCCTGCCACACCTATAGTGGCCAAAAACGATTTACAAAAAGGGGGGTGGTGATGAACAGAGTGTCTGAGTTAAACAGACCACTCTTACCCAGTCCAAAGATCAGGGCTTGATCCATCACCGTTATTTATCTCACTGCCCCATCCCAGCTCAGAACCTGGCTATATGCAAATCAGTCTGTCCCTGGCCCAGTGCATCATGGGAACAGGGCAGACTAAACTACCAAGCCAATTCTTCACCAGAAAGGAGACAAGCTACCGGGGACCGGTTTCTGGCATTTCAGCCTTCTTCGGCCCGGCTTGCTTGAATCCTGATGGAGCAGTGAGAAAGGGACTCATGTCTGAGTATACCCTGCCACACCTATAGTGGCCAAAAACGATTTACAAAAAGGGGGGTGGTGATGAACAGAGTGTCTGAGTTAAACAGACCACTCTTACCCAGTCCAAAGATCAGGGCTTGATCCATCACGGTTATTTATCTCACTGCCCCATCCCAGCTCAGAACCTGGCTATATGCAAATCAGTCTGTCCCTGGCCCAGTGCATCATGGGAACAGGGCAGACTAAACTACCAAGCCAATTCTTCACCAGAAAGGAGACAAGCTAAGGGGGACCGGTTTCTGGCATTTCAGCCTTCTTCGGCCCGGCTTGCTTGAATCCTGATGGAGCAGTGAGAAAGGGACTCATGTCTGAGTATACCCTGCCACACCTATAGTGGCCAAAAACGATTTACAAAAAGGGGGGTGGTGATGAACAGAGTGTCTGAGTTAAACAGACCACTCTTACCCAGTCCAAAGATCAGGGCTTGATCCATCACCGTTATTTATCTCACTGCCCCATCCCAGCTCAGAACCTGGCTATATGCAAATCAGTCTGTCCCTGGCCCAGTGCATCATGGGAACAGGGCAGACTAAACTACCAAGCCAATTCTTCACCAGAAAGGAGACAAGCTACCGGGGACCGGTTTCTGGCATTTCAGCCTTCTTCGGCCTGGCTTGCTTGAATCCTGATGGAGCAGTGAGAAAGGGACTCATGTCTGAGTATACCCTGCCACACCTATAGTGGCCAAAAACGATTTACAAAAAGGGGGGTGGTGATGAACAGAGTGTCTGAGTTAAACAGACCACTCTTACCCAGTCCAAAGATCAGGGCTTGATCCATCACCGTTATTTATCTCACTGCCCCATCCCAGCTCAGAACCTGGCTATATGCAAATCAGTCTGTCCCTGGCCCAGTGCATCATGGGAACAGGGCAGACTAAACTACCAAGCCAATTCTTCACCAGAAAGGAGACATGCTACCGGGGACCGGTTTCTGGCATTTCAGCCTTCTTCGGCCCGGCTTGCTTGAATCCTGATGGAGCAGTGAGAAAGGGACTCATGTCTGAGTATACCCTGCCACACCTATAGTGGCCAAAAACGATTTACAAAAAGGGGGGTGGTGATGAACAGAGTGTCTGAGTTAAACAGACCACTCTTACCCAGTCCAAAGATCAGGGCTTGATCCATCACCGTTATTTATCTCACTGCCCCATCCCAGCTCAGAACCTGGCTATATGCAAATCAGTCTGTCCCTGGCCCAGTGCATCATGGGAACAGGGCAGACTAAACTACCAAGCCAATTCTTCACCAGAAAGGAGACAAGCTACCGGGGACCGGTTTCTGGCATTTCAGCCTTCTTCGGCCCGGCTTGCTTGAATCCTGATGGAGCAGTGAGAAAGGGACTCATGTCTGAGTATACCCTGCCACACCTATAGTGGCCAAAAACGATTTACAAAAAGGGGGTGGTGATGAACAGAGTGTCTGAGTTAAACAGACCACTCTTACCCAGTCCAAAGATCAGGGCTTGATCCATCACCGTTATTTATCTCACTGCCCCATCCCAGCTCAGAACCTGGCTATATGCAAATCAGTCTGTCCCTGGCCCAGTGCATCATGGGAACAGGGCAGACTAAACTACCAAGCCAATTCTTCACCAGAAAGGAGACATGCTACCGGGGACCGGTTTCTGGCATTTCAGCCTTCTTCGGCCCGGCTTGCTTGAATCCTGATGGAGCAGTGAGAAAGGGACTCATGTCTGAGTATACCCTGCCACACCTATAGTGGCCAAAAACGATTTACAAAAAGGGGGGTGGTGATGAACAGAGTGTCTGAGTTAAACAGACCACTCTTACCCAGTCCAAAGATCAGGGCTTGATCCATCACCGTTATTTATCTCACTGCCCCATCCCAGCTCATTGCACCATCAGGATTCAAGCAAACCGGGCCGAAGACGGCTGTAATGCCAGAAACCGGTCCCCGGGAGCTTGTTTCCTTCCCAGTGTAAGAATTGGCTTTTGTAGTTTGGTTTGCCCTGTTCCCATCATGCACTGGGACAGGAACAGACTAATTTGCATACAGCCAGGTTCTGAAACTGGGATGGTGCAGTGAGCTAAAAAACGGTGTTGGATCTAGCCCTGATCTCTTGACTGGGTGAGAGCTTTCTGCTTAATTCAGAGACTCTGTCCCTCACCACCCCTTGTTGTAAATATTTTTGTCCACCCTAAGCGTGGAAGGGTATTCTCAGATGTGAGACCCTTGCTCATTGCACCATCAGGATTCAAGCAAACCGGGCCGAAGACGGCTGTAATGCCAGAAACCGGTCCCCGGGAGCTTGTTTTTTTCCCAGTGTAAGAATTGGCTTTTGTAGTTTGGTTTGCCCTGTTCCCATCATGCACTGGGACAGGAACAGACTAATTTGCATACAGCCAGGTTCTGAAACTGGGATGGTGCAGTGAGCTAAAAAACGGTGTTGGATCTAGCCCTGATCTCTTGACTGGGTGAGAGCTTTCTGCTTAATTCAGAGACTCTGTCCCTCACCACCCCTTGTTGTAAATATTTTTGTCCACCCTAAGCGTGGAAGGGTATTCTCAGATGTGAGACCCTTGCTCATTGCAACATCAGGATTCAAGCAAACCGGGCCGAAGACGGCTGTAATGCCAGAAACCGGTCCCCGGGAGCTTGTTTCCTTCCCAGTGTAAGAATTGGCTTTTGTAGTTTGGTTTGCCCTGTTCCCATCATGCACTGGGACAGGAACAGACTAATTTGCATACAGCCAGGTTCTGAAACTGGGATGGTGCAGTGAGCTAAAAAACGGTGTTGGATCTAGCCCTGATCTCTTGACTGGGTGAGAGCTTTCTGCTTAATTCAGAGACTTTGTCCCTCACCACCCCTTGTTGTAAATATTTTTGTCCACCCTAAGCGTGGAAGGGTATTCTCAGATGTGAGACCCTTGCTCATTGCACCATCAGGATTCAAGCAAACCGGGCCGAAGACGGCTGTAATGCCAGAAACCGGTCCCCGGGAGCTTGTTTCCTTCCCAGTGTAAGAATTGGCTTTTGTAGTTTGGTTTGCCCTGTTCCCATCATGCACTGGGACAGGAACAGACTAATTTGCATACAGCCAGGTTCTGAAACTGGGATGGTGCAGTGAGCTAAAAAACGGTGTTGGATCTAGCCCTGATCTCTTGACTGGGTGAGAGCTTTCTGCTTAATTCAGAGACTCTGTCCCTCACCACCCCTTGTTGTAAATATCATTACTAAAGAGGCTGTGGCTGCTGCTTTTCTGGCTCGGGACGCGGCTGGGCCTCCTCCCAAGGTGCCTCGTGTTTCTTTGGATCCCTAGGCGGCTCCTGAGGATGACTTTGGTCCTGATGATGATGAGGGTGTCCGTGGTCGCTTTGTTCAGGGTGCTGAGCTCGCTGAACTGTTCACCCATGTGCGGTCCAATTTGGGCTTTTCTCCTCCTGCGGATGCTGTTTTGGAGGATGACTTCTTTACGCAGTATGTCCAGCCTGCTCCTGACTCTTTTCCTTTGCACGGGGCGGTGCGCAATGTGCTGTCTCACGAATGGAAGGAGGTGGACAAGTCTTCTTTTCCTCGTTTCCTGTCCAGGCGTTACCCTCTTGAGGGTTTTGCTGCTGAGTTCCCTCAGGCTGTGAAAGTTGACAATTTGATGGCTGGCCTTTCCTCTCAGGGTTTGGTCGTTTCTGAGGATGCCCTTCCTGCAGACTCTGTGGATAAGCGTGTTGCATAAGCGTGTTGAGGGGGCGGTGAAGCGTTCCTATGCTGCTTCTAATTTTTCTGTCCGGGCGACTGCGTATTCTAACTATATGGTTCAGTCGCTCCTTAAGAATTTCCAGTCCCTGTCGGTTCTGCTGAACGACGGCGAGGATGCCTCACCTCTTTTGTGGAGAAGTGTGGCTCACTGGTTAGAGGAGGCAGACCTGGAAGCAGAGGTCAGCCCGGGACCAGGGTTCAATTCCCGGCTCGGCTGGGGTCTTGAGTCCTAAAAAATGTCCATGGACTCGACAATTCTCGCTCCGGTGCCTACTCGATTCATGGGTTCACACTCTGCGACTCTGGGCAATAGCTTGCTTAATCTCCACAACGGCCCCTCGCGGTGGGATGCCTGGCTTTCACCTTGCGGATACCCTGCCAGGATTATCGCACAGGGGAATACCAGGACGGGTTCCCTAAGCAAGCGCTTAGAAACCGCTCGATGATTTGCACTATATAAATTCCCGTACATTTACATTTACATTTACCTTTGTCTCTGATGGAGTTGCAGGTGCGTTACCTGTCGGATCTTTCCTTCGACAATTTGGGGGCAGCGGCGGCTGCTTCTGGTGCTTCCATTGCTGCCCGTCGTCATATTTGGATGCGTTCCTGGAAGGCGGGCTCTTCCCAGAAGTCGGTCCTCCTTATATTGCCCTTTGAAGGTTCCAATCTGTTCGGTCCTCAGCTGGAGGGTATGGTCAAGCAGTCTGCTGAGAACCGCAAGCTCGTGGCTCCGGTCCGCCCTCCTTCTCGGGGTCGTGGGTTTGGTTACCGTCGCGTTTTTGGGCCTCCTGCTCGTGGCGCTTCTCAGCCCTTTCGTGGCAGGGGTCATGGCCGAGGGGCCCCTGGAAGTGCCAAATTTCGGGCCGCTGCCGGTGTTGCCGACCCCGCTTCCTCCTCTTCTCAATGATTGTCTGCCTTTTCCAGTTGGTGGTCGCCTCGAGTCCTTCCGTGCCCAGTGGTTGTCAGTTCCGGATGCCTGGGCGGTTCAGACTGTTTCAGAAGGTTGCCAGTTCGAGTTTTCCTCTCCTCCTCCTCCGAGTTTTGTTCAGACTCCCCTGCCCCATCTTCCTCTGCGAAGAGTTGCTTTGTTAACAGGTGTGCGGCTCCTTTTGGAGAAGAAGGCGATTTTGGAGGTTCCTCCTCTGGAGAGGGGCAGGGGTTGCTATTCAATCCTCTTTCTTGTCTCAAAGAAAGACACTTCGGATCTTCGCCCTGTTTTGGATCTGACGATTCAGAAAAGGGGGTGGTGATGAATAGAGTGTCTGAATTAAGCAGACCACTCTTACCCAGTCCAAAGATCAGGGCTTGATCCATCACCGTTATTTATCTCACTGCACCATCCCAGCTCAGAACCTGGCTATATGCAAATCAGTCTGTTTTGGATCTGAAGCGGGTCAATCGCTTCGTTGTCCGCCGTCCGTTCAAGATGGTGACGCTCCAGTCCATCCTGCCTCTGGTCCTGCCGGGCGGCTTCCTGGCATCCCTGGATCTGATGGATGCGTATTTGCACGTTCCTGTCCACCCGAAAGACCAGCGTTTTCTCCGATTTGCTGTGGGGGCCCTGCACTATCAGTACCGGGTGCTCCCTTTCGGACACTCGACAGCGCCCAGAGTGTTCACCAAGCTCTTGGCCCCTCTGTTGGGTATCCTTCATTCCAGGGGACTGCTGGTGTTTCCATATCTGAATGACTGGTTGATTGTCTCTCCTTCTTTTTCACAAGCTCTGTCGGATGTGGACCAGGTGTGTCTTCTGCTGGGTTCCTTTGGGTTTCTTATCAACCACAGGAAGTCCTCCCTGGTGCCCTCCCAGTCCCTGAAGTTCCTGGGGGATCTCTTCCGCATGGACATGGACATGGTTTTTCTCTGGCAGGAGCACCAGTTGACTTTGTTTCATCAGCTTTCCTGGCTTCTGTCCCAATCCCGGGTGTCTGCCTGTCTCTGGTTACGGAGTCAGGGGGAGAAGGCGTCCACTCTGCATCTCCTTCCTTGGTCCAGGCTACATCTGTACCCCCTGTTGCATCATGTCCTGTTGCACTGGGATCCTGCCTCATTGGACTACGAGACTCTGATCCCTGTCACTCCGGGGATTCGGGCAGATCTACAGTGGTGGTTGTCCCCTCTCTCTCTTTCCCGGGGGTTTGATCTCCTTCCTCCTCAGTCTGTGGTCGTGTTGTCCACGGATGCCAGTGCTTTGGGGTGGGGTGCAGTTCTGGGTGCCTCCAAGGCTCAGGGTCGGTGGTCCAGTTTCGAATCCCTCCAGTCCTCAAAGTGGAAGGAGTTGAGGGTGGTTTAGTTGGCTCTTCCTTGGTTCGCTCCTCTCCTTCGGGGTCGGGCGGTCTCTGTGCAGACGGACAATCAGGTGGTTCGTTCTTATGTGAATAACCAGGGGGGCATGTGTCGTGCTCCGTTTTTCCTATCCCGGGAGATTGGCCTTTGGGCCGAGTCGAGTCTCTTGTCTCTGATGGCGGTCTATCTTCCGGAGAAGGAGAATGAGCCTGCAGATTCTTTGAGCAGGGTGTTCCCCTCCTCAGTGTCTCTCTGTCTGTACCCGGATCTGTTCGTTCTGATTGTCCTCCGGTTTCGCCGTCCTTGGATGGATCTTTTCACCTCGGGGGAGTCCGCCCTTCTTCCTCGGTTTTGCAGCATAGTTCCCTCTCCGTTGGCGTGGGCTACCAATGCTTTCTTGAGTCCTTGGTCGAGGGGTCTGCTGTTTGCCTTCCCTCCATTTGCCTTAATTACGAGGGTTCTCCGGAAGATTCGATTGGATCAGGCGGTTGTTCTCCTGGTGGTTCCGGAATGGTCTTGGCAGTCTTGGTTCCCCCTTCTGCTGACCTTTTCTGTTTGCCCTCATTGGAGGTCTCCCCTGTCTCCCTCCCCGCTGTGGACTCCTCTTCTCTGGGTTGCCTCCCTGCGTCGCCTCCGGCTGGGGGTTTGGCACTTGAGAGGTTGAGTGTGCTGGGTCTGGGTTGCTCGGTTGAGGTTGCCAGATGTCTTCAGCTTTCTCGGCGTCCTTCCACCTTGAAGTCGTGTGACCGTCACTGGAAGAATTTCTCCTCCTGGTGTCTTGTGAGGGGTCTCTCTTCTGCCTCCTGTGAGGCCGTGAAGGTTTTGGACTTCTTGCAGGATGGTTTCGTCTTGGGGCTTGTGGTTTCTTCCCTGCAGGCCCAGTGGGCTGCCATTCTTGCTTTTCGGGGTTCCTCTGTTTCCTCTGTCTCCCCGTTGGTGGCTCGCCGTCTGCGGAGCTTCTTGATTTAGCGTCCTGTCTCTCGTTCTCCCGTGCCTCCTTGGGATCTTCCCTTGGTTCTCCGGGCTTTGACGGGTCCTCCTTTCGAGCCTTTGGACTCCGTGGCCCTGAAATTCCTTTCTGCTAAGGTTATTTTCCTGGTGGCCATTACTTCTGGGTGAAGGGTTGGTGAGATTGGGGCACTGATGGCTCCCCCCCTTCTTGCGCTTTTGCGATGATAAGGTAATTCTCCGTCCGAGTCAGTTCTTTCTTCCTAAGGTGGTGTCTTCTTTTCACTGTCAGGAGGATATTGTTCTCCCGGTGTTTTTTCTGGCTCCTGCCTCTCCTGAGGAGGTGCTCCTCCATTCGTTGGATGTGCTGAGGGCTCTCCGCATTTACTTGGAGCGTACCGCTGGTTTCCGTAAAGTTGATTCCCTATTTGTCAACTATGGCCTCTCTGGGCTGGGGCTTCGGCCTTCTTTGTCCACCTTGTCTCGTTGGGTCAGGGGCGCTGTGGTTTCTGCTTACGATCCTGCCCACTGTCCTCTGCCTTCTTCAGTTCAGGGTCGGTCGACTCGGAGCATGTCTTCCTCCTGGACCATGTTCAAGGGGGCCTCGTTGAGGGACATTTGCAATGCTGCCACGTGGGCTTCTCCCCATACGTTTGTTGCCCATTATCGTCTTTAGTTGGGGATGGCGGCCTCTGCTGCTTTTGGGGCTAGTGTCCTTCCTGCGGTACATGATTTGTGATCTGTACTGTTTTCTGTTGATTAAAACTGGACCTGTTTTTTCTCAAACTGTTTGGTCTGTTTTTTTCATACAATCACCGTGTGCTTGGGTATGGGCTCACTTGTCAGGAATGGGACGGGGAGACAGGACGAGGAAGTAATTGAGAATAGAACAAAAGAGAGCAACCCTGCCCTATGATATAGTGGTCCCAGAAATGGGATCCAAACAATATGAACGGGGTGATTTATCTAGGAGCCAGCATTGGACATAACAAGAGACAGGTCACTCCAGATATACTCAAAGAAGATTTTTTAGAATATATATATATTTTTTATTTTTTTGTCTTCTTAGATTTAATATAGCAAAAGGTACAAAAATTGATTGCATTGTTTAAATCCACATTAAATTTAGAACATCAAAACAAACATGATAAAGGGAGAGATAAAAAAGAGGAAAGTTCATCCTATGGCATAGCCTACCCAGTAACATACCACACTGCATTCATACTCTCAAGCTTACTTATTCCAATTCACTCAACCTAGTATTCTTTCATTCAACTTTCATTCATTCATATAGTCCTGGTACTTGCAACACAAAGATGGTCAATTTGTTGCATAAGTCAGAATGTTATTCCAGGAGGCAGATGACATATAAAGGAGTCCTGATGGATATAGGTCAATATGCCGTGTTCCTGGAAACGCAAGCCGACGCGCGTTTCGGTGACTGGACAGTGGGGCCACACCTTCGTCAGGGCTAAGGGTTGTTTACTGGGAGGGGAACAGGTATAAAATATGATGTGTGTCAGAGCAAGGGGATTACTGGCATAATTCGTTTGGAGAGTAGAGATTTTCAAACTTAACAAGAATAGGCTATATAGGAATCCTAGTATTTAGGGAATAGATACTCGTGGCCGGAAGACCTAAGGACAGGGAGGATAATGCTCTCTGATTCCATTCATACTGGGTACTGGGTACTGTAGTCCTGAAAGGTTTTCAGTCTCCTCTCCGATGGGAGTGTATGGCTTGTAAGATTCCAAGGGACAAGTATGTGGCTTTCGGTAAGGGTTCCGGAGAGCAGTTAAGATCGTTCTCCCGAGGCGATGTGCAGTAGTTACAGCTCCGTAAGCGGCGAGCAAGTGGCTGTGGGTGGGGCGATGTGCAGTAGTTACAGCTCCGTGAGCGGCGAGCGAGTGGCTGTTGGTGGGAGTTCCTTTAATCAGTAGTGGGTCGTCCTTCAATGGGATTTCGTCGGCTCCACCGGTCGACCAACCGCAACGGGAGACAGGACTCTCCTGTCTCCTGTCTTACCGAAAGCCACATACTTGTCCCTTGGAATCTTACAAGCCATACACTCCCATCGGAGAGGAGACTGAAAACCTTTCAGGACTACAGTACCCAGTACCCAGTATGAATGGAATCAGAGAGCATTATCCTCCCTGTCCTTAGGTCTTCCGGCCACGAGTATCTATTCCCTAAATACTAGGATTCCTATATAGCCTATTCTTGTTAAGTTTGAAAATCTCTACTCTCCAAACGAATTATGCCAGTAATCCCCTTGCTCTGACACACATCATATTTTATACCTGTTCCCCTCCCAGTAAACAACCCTTAGCCCTGACGAAGGTGTGGCCCCACTGTCCAGTCACCGAAACGCGCGTCGGCTTGCGTTTCCAGGAACACGGCATACTGACCTATATCCATCAGGACTCCTTTATATGTCATCTGCCTCCTGGAATAACATTCTGACTTATGCAACAAATTGACCATCTTTGTGTTGCAAGTACCAGGACTATATGAATGAATGAAAGTTGAATGAAAGAATACTAGGTTGAGTGAATTGGAATAAGTAAGCTTGAGAGTATGAATGCAGTGTGGTATGTTACTGGGTAGGCTATGCCATAGGATGAACTTTCCTCTTTTTTATCTCTCCCTTTATCATGTGTGTTTTGATGTTCTAAATATAATGTGGATGTAAACAATGCAATCAATTTTTGTACCTTTTGCTATATTAAATCAAAGAAGACAAAAAAATAAAAAATATATATATATATTCTAAAAAATCTTCTTTTAGTATATCTGGATTGACCTGTCTCTTGTTATGTGCAATGCTGGCTCCTAGATAAATCACCCCGTTCATATTGTTTGGATCCCATTTCTGGGACCACTATATCATAGGGCAGGGTTGCTCTCTTTTGTTCTATTCTCAGTTTCTTTCCCCCTACAGCCTGCCCACATCCTTAAAACCCATTGCGGAACCCCCTTCTTTCACTAGGACGAGGAAGTAATGCCCGGTTACTCACTGGTAATATACATTACTCCGAGTCCTGGTCTCCCGTCCCATTCCTGAGCCCTTCCCTCCCCCCTGGTTTGGGTTTTCTTTGGGTGATTGTCTGTTTTTAGTTCTGGTTTCTTTGGTATTCTCAGGATGTTTCTTGATGCACTTCCCCCTTTATAGTCACGTGATGGTGACGTCGTCCTAGGGGGAAGTGCAAACAGCTCAGCTAGGTAGGGGTTTCTGTAGAGCAGACTAGCTGCTCACTTGTCTCACTTGTCAGGAATGGGACGGTGGTGAGTAACCGGGCATGTTGTACCATAATATTAGACAGCCAATAGATATGTCTTTTACAGACAATTACTTGTTTCCAACATGTAAACTTAACTAGTATATGTTGTTTGAACATGTTTATTATTGAATGACGAAGGAAGTGCACCCATATCCTTATAGGCCTTGTGACGTTCGTCAACATCCCCTCCCAGGCAAGTGTGGGGGCCTTCTGCTCCCAGAAATGATGTAACAAATGGCAAGACACCACACAGCGGGCGGATGGTATACACTAATAAGGTCACTTACATATAACTTCACATAAGGCTAATTGTCTGGAATCATGGATGGCATGTTAGCAGTATTTGGTGTGTCAAATATCCCTATTGTCACCCATCTCTATATGCACAAACATGCTTTATAAGATGATGACACTCCATAATATGTTCGGTAATGAGTATCTGACCCTACATTTCTATACAAAGAATAAATGATGAACCAAATCAATCCTATTGTCTCATCTAAGGAGGAGTGGCTCCAACTGATTAGAAAGTATATTCAAATAACACATATTTATAATTTTTACCACGATATTTTGGACTCAAGTATGGATCTGTTGCTTCATTACAGCTGCTGCCAGGAGCATGCCAGCCATCAGAAGCACAAACAGAACCACATCCTGGGAATCAGGAGACCTTCTGGCTGCAGCATTTTGACCCACTATCACCCGTACATCAGTTAAGTGTTTGGAATTGAGTAGTAAGCTATTATTTTGCATAGTGTTCACAATAAATAACTCTTTGTGAAATTACCCTGGCAGGTACTGCCACTTTCTTTAAGCATGTAATGGTGGAGTGTGATTTTCCCAACAACATCTGTGATGTCTATGCTGCTTTGTTCATGTTCATTTATAAGTCATGCTGAACATTAATGAAGGTATCACTTCATTCTGAAGCTGCTGAGTTGAGGAACACATTATTAGGCCCCAACGGAGGTTTTAATTCCACTGGCAGAGTCACCAAAATGTTTGTAATTCTGTGCTGCTCTTGTAACGCAGAATTACTTGATTAATTAAATTCCACCGGTGGAATTGAAGTATGCAGTGGCTTTTAAAGTTTAGAAACCATTGCATACTTCTCGACACCCTTGAATACTGTGCAGTAATTAACTATTAATCATTGCGGGGGACGTGGCTTGGCTGGCTACAAGATGGCCGCACTCTAAGTGGGCTCTGCCGGCCAAGCTCTTACATCCGCAATAATCCTGCTAGCATCGTCGCATTACCCGCACCACACTGCAGAGTCCTGAAATCAAGGGAGCACTGCGCACCTACCTGTGACACTTTGGTGCTTCTACGTTGCCACCCGGCTGATATCCTCTCCTCGTGGCCGGCGCTGGGCCTCTGCTCTGGGTGTCTGCCCGTGCCTCTGCCGGAGCCGCTTCTGTCTGTGAGGCCACTGCAGGACGGTGCTGACGCTTGGGACCGGATGCTGTCTTCCACGGTGAGTCGTGCCATTGCTTGGGGGTATGCCGTGGGGCTGTGGCTGCTCGCTGGGTGGCCTGGTCTGGTGGCGCTGCGGCCTGGCTGTGGCCTCGCGATCCTCCCTGGCCTTGCGTAGGTGTGGCGCCGCCTGTGCTGGGCTGTGGGAGTGGCGTACCCCCCTCGCCTTCCCCACTGGTGTTTCCCCCTCAGTTAGTGCCGGCCGCTGCATCCTGCCTGATCCCTGCTGAGCCGTGCTGTGAAGATCGCCTGCTGCCGCGGTGGCGCCGCCCTGGGCACCCTTTTATCTGTGCCTCGCTGAGGCCCACCTGCCACACCCAGCCCCCCGTTCCGAGGCCTGCTCCCGGGGGTTCGGCAGAGAGTCCATTTATGCCCCTCCTTCCTCCGATAACTATTGGCTCTCGTATGCTGGAGGCTTGCCCGCCTGGGGATGGGCCTTGCTGCCTTGGTGGCGCCTCTGCGCTTTGTTGCTGTGTTGCGTGGGTATATCTGTTAAGTGGGGCCCCCTGAGGACTGGCTCCCCGCGGGTGGACTTCCTACGGCAACTGGGCCCGGTGGGTAACCGCTGGGGCCGATCCACACCTACTTCTACCCCAGCCTTCCTGGGCACCTGACCCTCGGCCATAAGGCCTGCTGGCCTGCCCCTGGGACCTCCACTTTGCAACTGTCCGGGCCCTCTTCTGCTCGCAGCTGGGGCGCGACACCCTCCAGGATTTGCCACCCACCATTCTGTGGCTTCCTGGGACTGTGTGCTACTCCTTCTGCCAAGCGTAGCGGCCTGGTGTGTGGTGAATACGCTGCCCTGGTGCCCACTGTTTGCCATACCTGCCCGAGGTGCCCCACGCCACGCCGTGGCCCGGTCTTGTCTCCCTCTTCTCTATCAGGTGGCGGCTGGGCACAGGAATGTTTAGCATCCCCCCTCACCCATCCCTGGCTGCCAGCTGGGTTCCGTGCTGTGCTGGGGGGGGGGCGCGACTGAAGGCCTGCTGGTTCTGCCTCCCTCTGGCCTCCTGGATCGTGCTCCCTGATGGTCCCTACGCCACTGGTCGCTGACTGCTTGTAAAACATCCCATATCACCGGCTTGCTCTCTTTCCTGGGTGCTTGGGTGCCCACCAGTATTGCACGTTGCTATGGGGAAATCAGACCCAAAGCAGACCAAGATCGCCATCGAACTCCAGAGATCCTCACGTCAGGACGGCGCGGGCTCGGATGGAGCACCGGTCTTTTCCCGCCGTTGCGGCACGAGGACCTGATTACCCTGCTCCTTAAGCCTGACAAGCCAGCTGACCGTCAGAATTCCTACCGCCCCCTCTCCCTTATTAATATTGACAACAACATTTTTGCTAAATTGATCGCCTCTCGCCTCCTCCTGTTAATGCCCAGCATCGCCCTTCCCGATCAATCTGGCTTTATACCCGGGAAGGGCAATCTCCCACAATCTGCGTACCATTTTTTCCGTATTACATCAAATTAACTCCACCCTGCTGGCAGTGGCCGCTCTTCTCGATACCACAAAGGCGTTCAAGTGGCCCTTCCTTTTTTACATTCTACTGTGTATGGGTTTTAGTGACATCTTTCTGCGCAAGATCAGACTTCTTTATACTAATCCATCTGCGCGCCTCCGTATCAATGGCCAGGTTTCTGATCCCATCTGAATCGCCTGCGGAACCCGACAGGGGTGTCCTTAATCACCCATGCTTTTTGCCATCGCTATGGAGCCCCTGGCCGCTAGGTTACGTCAGCACCATACGCACAGGGGCATTGGTTTCTTGTCTCGCTACTTTCTTTTCTCCATGTACGTGGATGATGTGACTCTATATGTCCGCCATCCACAGGAAAACCTCAGCCCTTTAGTCCAGGAAACCATACGATTTGGTGGGCTCTCAGGCATTCAGGTGAACTGAAGCAAGTCCATTCTGTTCCCCCTGACCGATGCCACTGTCCCTTTCCCACCTGACTTCCAGTTTAAGTGGGCATCCGGCCTCACGTGCTATCTCGGCATCTGGCTCAGCAGGGATCTGGATGAGCTGTGGAGGGCTAATTTCGGGCGGACGGTCGACTGGTTAGAACCCAGGATCCCCTCGTGGAGCCGACTACCGCTGTCCCTGGCTGTCCCGATCGCCATTGCCAAAATGGTGGTTCTTCCTAAATTCCTTTACCTTTTCTCGAATATACCTATCCCCCTCACCTCTCACTTTTTCTGAAAATTGCGCTCTTTGATCAACTCGCTAGTATGGGTGGGTAAACAACCCAGGGTGGCGTACGATATCCTTACTCTCCCTATGTCTGCCGGAGGGATGGGTGCGCCTGATTTTCGTATCTATGCCCTATGTGCCCAGGCCAGTTCTTTACATTTTTGGATCCACCCCACCCTCTATCAGTCGCACATCATGGTAGAGACTGACTTTGCTTTCCCCTGGCCTCTGTCAACAGCAATGTTCGCGCAGGCAGGACGACCCCGGGCGGAGGTTGACACGGTTGAGACGCTGCGTTGGGCTTGGTCTTGCCTGCGCCAGCACTCGGGCCTTTCCCTTCTCTCTGCTAACTCCATGCCCATTTTTAATCACCCTGACTTCCCTGTGCTTCAGTTGTCCAGCATGTTCTGTCCTGCGGTGCGCTTGAGCCTCAGGACAGTGGCGGATCTGTACCCAGAGAACTCATTTTACTCTCCTCCTGACTCCCCGGGGCTGCAAGATACACTGCTATTTTATCAGCTGTGCGCCACTTGCCAGAGACTGCACCCTACCTTTCCCCGGTCCCCGCCTACCCTTCCAGCTTTGGACTTCATATACTCCTCCGCAGAAGTTAGTTCCCAAGCTTTACGCTTTCTCCCTTGTGTCAGCCCACATATCTTCTGATTGAGTGCGTGAGGTGTGGAGTGCGGACCTGAGCTTGGATATATCGGAGGCCAACTGGCTTTACTGTTGTAATCAAACCAAAAAGATGTCCCACAACTCTCGGCTCCGCCTAATCTACTTCAAGTACTTGCACAGGCTGTAACGCATGCCCGTGCAGCTCCATCGGCTTGGGCGCGTCTCAGGGGACAACTGTTTGCGCTGTGCTGCCCCTGCTGCGGACTTCGCCCACTTGGCGTGGCTCTGTCCTAAAGTTACCGAGTTTTGGCTGGCAGTGTGCTTCACTATCTCTGACATTACCAGCTCTGACGTACAACCTGATCCCCCCCTGTGTCTCCTGGGATTTGTCAAGTTCTGCCCCGAGGCCTCTCGCCGCCTCATCTCAATGCTATTGGTGCTCGCCAGGCGTAGGGTGGCCATGTGTTGGGGGCGTCGACCTGCTCCCAAGGTTGAGAGTTGGCTTGAGGATGCCTCTCGGTGCCAGAATCTCCTGTCTGAGTTCTAGTACCTAATGCCTGACAGATCGCTCCCTGTCGATATCTGGGCACCATTGGTCTCCTATCTTCTCTCCAGTACCCACCCCAGCGGCGCTTCCTCTCCCTCGCTCCCCGCCGGCCCTGGGTCCGCGGCGCTGGTCATTGTTTTCTCCTCATCCCTTTCCTCTCCACCTGCGCCCCTGTTGCTTCAGATTCCCTACTAAGTAAGTTTTTTCATGTGTGCTTTCTCCTCCCGGGCTGAAAATCTGCTACTGTTCAGTTGTGTCTTTATATGCTGGACTCAACATGATGATGTGACTGCTACCTAATTGTAATCTACCACACTTGTTGTGCTGCATCTGCCGTAACGTGGGTTGGTGCTGCACTGTGTACTGTGCCTGATGTGTCTTTATTCTTTAATAAAGGTTTTTGAATAACAATAACAAAAAAAACTATTAATCACTGCAGAGTACTGTAAGGGTGCTGAGGGATACCTACAGTGGTTTCCAAACTGCATATCCCACTCAAGACACCCTTTATACCCTGTAGTGATTACAAGTTGTAATCACTGCAGAGTGTGTAAGGGGTAGGTTGTTGGACCCGGCCCTTTTGGCAGGTTCACCCCAAGACTTTTTGCTTTTTCCTAGCCTGTTTCTGGAACCTGGTGGTGGTGATTTTAAGCCTCTGCGCACTTTTTTACTGTGGTACAGTGTAAAGTGCTTGAGCTCTCTCTGTATGTGTGGTGAGTGACCTGCCCTCCCATAGGAATGAACGGGGAATATGTATGCCCATGGTAGTTCCTGATGTGTGGGGAGTGCAGGGTCGAGTTTGATATGTACGAACTCGTGAGATTGAATGCTGCGTAATGATATATGCGGCATGACTGTGTCTAGTGAAGAAGTGCCACTTTTAGAAGTTGGCATGTTTGTGTGATTTTTGCCTGCTTGTGGATTGACTGTCTGGTTTGAAGGTGACAGGGGCAGGGGAGCCCCAGAAGGTTGTCTGAGTCAGCCCATGGATGAAAGGCTGCATCTGCTGTCAGGGAAGTGGGTGGAGATGGCACCTGGGAGTGACTAGGGCTGTGCCTGCCTGACCACAATGCTGGCTCCACCTCCCGCTGGGCGACTGTCACCTCTGTCCCTGACACTGAAGAGAGTTCCCTAAAACCAGTTCTAGCTGGTTCTCACACTGCCTGCACAAAGACTTCAAAGACTTTTCTCTGTATAAGAAGGGGCTGTGTCCCATTCCAAATTCTTCTTGTTTTTTTGGACTTGAATCTGCCAGGGGCGTGCTGCTGCTTGGGCCCAGCCCAGCTCCTGGATGCCTGGAGGACTCCTGGGGGACCCCTCTGCCTTGCCTGGGCTGATGGGGGGGACTTTGCTTTGCCCCCTGGGAATATCTGGGACCTTTGCAGCATGGAGAAGCTGCATTTTCCTGCAGAAGCGCTTGACTTGCTATTTTAGCGCATGGGAGCGCTTTAAATTTCCTTTAAGCGCTTGGGGAGCGCTTTTATTTGTTGAAGCCGGTGCCCACCCGGCAGTTGCCCCGCGGCCATGCACTAGTCTTAACTTTCTAAATTCACCTCGAGGGAGCCCAGCCCTCGGTGAAGTGATTCCCCGCCTGCCTGCCTAAGCGGGGCCGCTGCGCTGCGCGCAGCGACCCGGAAGTGGTTGGCCGGCCGGCCAATCTTGGCGCGACCGGCCGGAAGTCCCGCCCCGCAATCCGGGGGAAGAAGAAGCATGGCGGCCGGTGAACAGGGCTCCCGTGTGCTGAGGCAGCCCTGCAGCGAGAGAGGAGACAAGCTGCACCTCGAGTCCCGGTCCCGAGATGGAGGACCGGGTGAACGGCGATGCGGGCGCTTTTGTGAAGGCGGGGCTCCCATGAGGAGGGAGAGCCCCCCCATGCGCTAACCCTGCTGGCAGAAGAGGCAGTGCGGCGATGTCCCAGCAAGGCTCCTGTGAAGGAAGAGGAGCCCCGCCTGCTGCCCCCGAGGAGTTCCGCGATGGGGAGAAGCCCCACCCGAGGCCCGGTAAGTTAGGGCTGGGCTGGGCCGGGTAGTGCGGGGGGCAGTGCTGTTCGGCTTCACGAGTGAGCCTGTGGATTGTTTTGGTGCCGGCTTGGAGGCACTGAGTCAGGGTGGCCCCAGATGGTAGTGGGCCACCCCACCGCGTTGACGAGTCTCTGAGGCTCGTGGGGGCATTTGGCTATGTTTAGCCCACGAAGGGCTCAGGAGGTACTTTCAGAGCCTCAAGGGCTCCCTGAGGAGCCGAGCCAGTGCGAAGCCCCAAGATGTTGGTGGGAGACAGGGCGGTCCCGGCTGGCAGTGGACCGCCCCAGCGTTGCACAGAGTCCGTGGCCTTAGGGGACACAAGTGTTTTAAGAGCCTGTGTGGCTCCATCGTTTGGGACCTGTGTGGTGTCCAGAGCCTGTGTGGCTCCCAGTTGGCGCAGCTCTGGTTCTAGGGGCTAGTGACAGCCCCAGTCGCAGTTTTTGTTGATTTCCAGCTGCCCAGCAATTAGTGGGCAGCTGCACCGTTTAGGCGTAATTGGAGAGAGAGTCCCTGTGTGGGACAGAGGTGGCACAGTGGTGCCAGGCCTGCTACAGCTGTGCAGCACTTAGTGCCAGCTGCAACGTTTAGGCCCTTGTGATTGTTCCCAGGTGCCCAGCAAGTAGTGGGCACCTGCTACGTTTAGGTTTTGCGCCAGTGGCGCATCCCTGACTGGCGCTGCATGGCGCGCCCTGACATTCTGGACACAGGGCTCTTTAGTCCCTTTATTGGATGGGGGCTGGTATGTGATTTTATTTAGGCGCATTGTTTTTATCTATGTGATGGTATTTGCCTAATGTGAGTTTTGCGCAATTGTATGGTTGTTGCACCTTTGAATGTGTTTTCTTGCATCATGTGTTATTCCCGCACCTTTGAATGTTTTTAGGCATCATGTGATTGTTGCGCTATTGTATTGTTCTGGCACCTCTGAATGTTTTTAGGCATCATGTGTCTTTCTTTCCCTGCGCTGCACCTCTGAATGTTTTTAGGCATCATGTGTCTTCTTGCGCTGCACCTCTGAATGTATTTTATTGCATCATGTCATGTGCTCTGTTCTGAACACCGCTGAATGTGTAGGTTTATGCATCATGTGTTTCCCTTGTCTTACACCTCTGAATGTTTTTAGGCATCATGTGTTTTTCCTTTATTACTCCTCTTAATGTGTTTCATGCATCATGGGTAATGTGTTCTTGTTTATACCCCTAAATGTATTTTATTCTTAGGTGGTTGTTCTTTTAGTACAGGTGGTCCTAGTGAGGTCCTGGTTCCTGTTACCAGTGGTTACTGGTTGTGTCCCATAGTTGCTAATTTGTGCTACTGTGATTTTTATTCTTTTATTATTCTTTATTCTAAAAGTGCTATTTCTGATTCTGACAGTGGCCCATGTGGCCCTGTCCTGTACATAATCCCTTGTGAATATTACCCGTGCCAGTTGGCACCATGTATTTTGTGTGATACTATCTGATGTGTTTTTACAATACAAAAGTTATTTTATAATAACCTTGTGTGGAGTTCCTTTTGTGGTGTGCCTAGTATGTTGTTGCTGTTGTGTGCTGGCGCAAATGCTTTACACATTGCCTCCGAGTTTAGCCTTACTGCTCGTGCCAAGCTACCAGGGGGTGAGCAGGGGTTATCTTGGGGTGTGACTCCCTTGCCCTGACTAGAATGGTGGTTTCTGCCTGGCTTTGGCGTCAGCCCTAGCCTACCAGAAATAGCCAGTTCTAACATAGGTGCTGAGTGATATGCAGGGGTCTCTAAAGTTTAAAAACTAGTGCATACCCCACTCACTGGCGTCCTTCATACTCTGCAGTGATTTAAAGTTTGAATCACTGCAGAGTATGTAAGGGTGGGCGTTGAGTAATATACAGTGGCTTTTAAAGTTTAGAAACCACTGCATACAACTCAGTATGTTTGGTTGCACTATTTTCATAGCGCAAAATGCACCTTCGCATTTTTTGGGATCCAATGGTGCATTTAGGGCTATGAAAATACCACCAAATACCTACCTCGACATGCAGCAAAATTCTGCAGAATCTCATGGAATTTTAATGTAATTTCACATGATTCTGTGAAATGAAACTCTGCCAATTCTACCCACCCCTACGTGACGTTATCCACCCAAGACTGAAGGAGCCAGGTTCAGCAGCTGACCTCATGGGGACCTCATGGGGAATATCCAAACCACACAGATATGTAGTTGGAGTTGGTGAGACTGATTTGTCATTTCACATCTTTGTTGAACACCTCATTGCTAAACTCTGAGCTATCACATGTAGATTTATCCAAACCACATATCATGTGTAACTGTAAATAGATCATAAGATGTATTTAAGAAATCTGTAGTGTTGTAGCAGTTCATATAGTATATCATATACTTCATTTGTTGTCATCTCCATCTTTCCGGCACTGGGGACAATGAGTCACTCATTGAAGCTGAACCAACCATCAGTGGAAGGTGGTGGGTGATCCGAGAAAAGAACCCGGTCCTCCTTCAAACAATAATGCCAACAGCCAGCACTGCTCAACAGGACGAGGATGAGGAGGGAGAAGCTAAGCAAGAGGACTTGGATAAGGGGGAGTGCATTGTTGGTCCACTGCCCAAAATACTGAAGGCTACTTCATGTCCAGCTAGCATTGTACCTCCCTCTTCCCTTCTGAGGATTGCCAGTTGCTAGTTGTCAGCCATCCAGCCACCGTCTACCGCCTCCAACACAACCATTACCTGCTCACGGCCCTCACATTCTAGGTTGATGTGTAGATTCTCTTACATACTCCTTCCATGAAGGTGCATACCAAGCCTACTCTCAAACTTCTGAAAAAGAGAACACCCCAGGTGAGGAGTAGGTATCCCCTAAGCATGAATCTCCTCTCCAAAGCCTCCCCCATCAGAGCACACCCCTCCCTGTGCTGGTCAACCTGATGGTCTTACCAGGGGCATCCCGTACAGAGGGGGATGCCGTATGCTCATGTTGGCAAATGGAAGGAAGAATCTTTCCAGCAGCAGTCAGATGTGCGGCAGAACGTTTCTGCAGTAGGGGCTACTCTGCCTGACATTGCAGACTCACTCAAAGACACCCTAAGATGTTTGACAGGCAGACCCCTGCTTTGGACAATGTTCTGAAGTATTGCCATGTCATGCCGCGGATGCACCCAGACCAAATCAAAGTGTATGAAGAATAGAATGCAAGGCACCATATCTTGGCCATGAATATGATGGAAGGAATGTTGAAAATGTTCCAAAGTCTTTCTATATGGTGAACAAATGGATGGGTATCTACACATCCACCTGCACCCCGCACAGCCACCTGAACCCAACTTGCACCGCTGTGTACAGCCACCCCATCTGTACATGCACCCCGCCATCAGTATAGTGACACCCCCATCTGTACAGGCACCCTCCACTTAAGTAATCAAACTCATCTGTAAGGCTCCCCCTACCTACACAGAAACCCTCCCTTCTGTACATGGCCCCGATATCTGTACAGGCACCCCCATCTGTATAGCAATCCCCCCTTTCTGTACAGGCACCCCCCCTCGGTACAAGTACACTCCACCTACAGCCACCCTCCATCTTTATAGCCACCCTTGATGCACAGAGGTCCCATCTGCACAGGCACCTCCCCATCTGTACAGGCACTCCCTCATCTGTACAGGCACCCTCACTCCCTCAGCTGAAACAACTGATCCACCTGCATAGGCAGATGGCACACAGTCACACACAGTTTGCAACCCACCCAGAATGCACACATAATCACAAACATTCTAACCCCACAATTGCAAATTCTTGAGAGCTATCCCCCATGACTACTGCACATATGTGTACTTAAACCACATATATGTATTTAAATAAAAATAGGTGCACCAATCACGACTTCTATCCTTAGATGACTATGATATTCTTTAAAACAATTACCCTGGTTGTAGGACATATATGTCTCTATAACTGTGTGTGAGTACTACTTTTTGGCTTGTAGGATCATCCCTGAGACAAGAAATTGTGTTGAAAGTATAGCTAAACACCTACAGATATACACTTAACCACAACAAATGCAAACACAAAATGCAAAATAAATGGCAGAGATGTGTCATGAAAATATTATTTATGATTTGTTGAATCAATAAACATAACAATAAATAAATATCAAATACATTTTAAATGTAATTGTCAGAAAGGGAGAATGGAACACAAATAAAGTCTTCAGGCAGAATGAGAAATGGAACTTGGAGGGGGATAGGCAGCGTAATTAAAAACACCAGGAAGCGTAATGGGAACCTCTCAATGTTCAAGTGTTAAAAAACTATACATTGTCCGAACACAAGAGTCCATGGTCAACTCAAAAAACAGTGTCTGCCCCCCAAGCCATATTTAGTTTGCCTACAGGTGTCCAGGCTTGGCGGACACAGGAACTGGCCATCCTCGCTCCCATCTTTTAGGATGATGTTTAAATCCTCTGCGCTTGTGGACTCAGCGTGACTGGCCGATGCAGGACCAGACACCCCATGGGGGAAGCCAACACGAGGAGTAGCAGTAGAAACACAGAGGGCTGACACACTTACCCTTGGAGACGCACCAACAGGAGGTTGGGTGGGTCATGGGGCTGTGTTACTCTCGGAACATACAGTTCCCAACCCTAATACCATGCAAGTCTCAAGAGATCAAATTCCTGACTTCCTAAACAGCCTTCATCACCCCCTGGGGTGCAGCCAGTGAATCTGATACACATGGAAGGGATTGGGACTCACATGAGGGTTGTGGGGTGTCAGGGCAGATGGTTCCCTCCGATCTTGCTTTTCTTGGTGGGCATTTGGAGGGATAGAAGTGGCAGGGGGTGCAGCAGGAGGTCCAGATGGAATAAGTTAGGAAGAGGAGTTCGGAAGGGGCTGGTGGCAGGTTACAGATGGCGGTGGGGCCTGCTCTGAGGACACCATTTTCAGTGTGCACCATAACCCAACATCTTCCTCCCCCTGACTTGTGGTGGCCCTCCCACTGCCTTCACCCGGATTGTTGTAAATGTGTTGTCAGTGTTCTGGTGGGTGCACTATCCCTGCTGGGTGATTGGTGTCCCTCCTCCTCCTCCTCCACCTCCTCCACGCTGGTGGTATCGAGAGGACAGCCCGGCCTACAGGCAGAGCCTGGATGTCCTGGGCTGCCCGGGGCCTATCCTGATGTTCCTTGTCCTGAACAGTCTACAGAAACATTTCAATAATATTTATGTAGGTGGTGTTCACTTTGCGGTGGTGTATACTTTTAGAGAAAGGTAGAGAAAACATAAAGGAAGTGCTGATATTGTTCCATGACATAAGTATACAAGATTACGTGGTTGAACGAAAGAATTAGGTTTGATGTAGCTTTTATGTGCATAAAGAAATCACATTTTTCAAATGTCAGTATTGTCTGCAGTATTTACTAATCTTAACTTCCGCGTAGGTTGAGGTTTCTACATTATTCACAAACTAATCATCTATAGTAAAGTTACAAGTGCATATACTGCGCAGTTAGGACTTGCTTCTCCACACTTAAAAGTGTATTCAGGTCTATAAATTAATATGTGGAGTTCTCACCCCAGGTGCGCAATCATACTATCAACTTTCATATTTTGAATTATAAAGATAAATGCACCTCACATTAAAGTGTAATGGTTCCCTTTGTAAATCAGGGACTCAAGATAATCCTCACAAAGTTTTACACTAAAACATTTTGTAACACATGGGAACATCAGACTCTGTACATCGCTAAAGCCATATTTTGCATTACAAGAATGCTTTGTTTGTACAGCACACAGCAACTCATCTGTGCACACTCAGTGCAGCTATATGTAATTAGGAGAATGACACACATGCCCTTGTGAAATTGCGTGCATTGGACATGTACGTATCATGTGAAGTAAAAAAGGGACACAATGTCAGCCTTGATTTATTTCACGCAACAATTAGTTATGATAAACAACACAAACTAAAAGTATGTGTAATACAACATAGGAACAGTTCATACTATGATACCAACAATGGACAGTATCAAATTTAATTATTGACCGTAGCATAGAAATATTATAAGGTCCTTAGTTCACTAGTCAAGTATGCAGAAGTGCATTTCATCTCAGAAATGAAATTGTGATGCAAAACTACCCATTCGTGGTCTGAACCTAGAAGTCCCAGAATTCCTGTATTTATATCCACAGGAGCTGGAGCAAGCCGATCAATATAAATATCTGGGCGTAACTTTCAAGAGGAATTTGAACTGGGTTATTCATTGGGGTGCCATCAAGCAGAAGGCCTTATTACAGGCCAGCTGTTTATCAAGTCTTAATAGCAAATTTGGGGGACGTTCTCATCTTCAATTATTAAGGGCTTATGAGGGGAAGGTACCTCCACGGGTTTATACGAAGGAGAGGTTTTTTCGCTTGACCTGACATATGAATGGGACAGATTACAAGGCGTAGTCCTTAGAAGACATCTACCCCTCCCCCTGGGAACTATGGTTCAGGTCATAAGGAGAGAGTGCAATCTGGGCTTTTGGAACTTGATGGCCTCTACCGGGGCCCTGAGATATTTCAATGCTTTTGTGGAGAATGATGAAGTGTTAAAAGTCCCCAAATTGTGTTAGGAGGAGATTCAATGCAGCAAAAGATCTTGGGAAAAGGCTGAAAGATATAGATGAATTACTCTTAAGAACCTCCATTCAGATAGTGGTATAATTACATCTTGGTCCCCCTTCCCAGGTCAGCGCACGTTGAAAGAATCGGTTTCCTCTGAGTCTAAATTGAATGACCTATCTTATCTGTGCAAGAAACCATCCATCAGTTTCTAAATCCCTACACAGGGCCAGGACAATCTTTTCCCTTATTTATCGCAAATACCAGAGCCAGGGCTGCAAAATGAAATATTGAGGGTCTGGATGGGTTGCAATCCAATGTATTCATCCTGCCTATACTAGTCCACGGTCCAGGATAACTGGACTCTGCCCCTGCCTTCTGAAAGCCAAATGTACCCTACTGCATATGTTGATGAATTGTCTCTTTTATCTTGTAAATTGAATTAGGTTTTAAGACTGCTGTTTTTTAAATATGGTGTCATTCATAGGATGAAAGCTGTGGAGCTGTTGACAGAAATGCGTTATCTAGATATGGCTGTTGGAACTGCTCGGTTTTTACGTTCTGTTACACAGGGTTTTAATGATGAACTGTAGTGGGTCGGGGTGTTGGGTATTTAGGATGAGACATTTTTATGATCTTCATTGTCATCTGTGTTTTAGAATGCTTTATGGACAAACGTCTAAATAAATAAACTTACTTACTTACTTCTGAAAACACCAATCGTAAAGCTCTACCGCTGCATAGACCTTATGATATTTGCTGCCATGACTCAAATAAAGTTAAAAGTGACAAACAGCACATGACAGGACATCTCTCTCACCACTCACATCAAACTTCATGACACATAATGCAGTTCATGCTCTTGCCTTCAGGAAGGAGTCCTGTTCTAAGCAGACACAATCCTGGTAATGACCCAGGAACATTTGCTCCATGGTGTTACATTTGCTCCTTGGTGTACGTGTGCCACTATTGTAACTACACTGCCACATGAGTAGCAGCACACAGAGATAGCATATATGTTTCCATTCATGTACAAAAGTGTGTTAAGGTTCTATTTGTACAAGCAACCCTGCACAGAAACTTACCATAATGCAGTCAGTTTTATCTGGATATGTCACATATGCCCCTTGGAGGTTGACAGAGAGGGTTGTTACAACAGCATCATATCACCCATTCTACTACACTGTTGAAAAACAGTGGCTCATGCCCACTCATGTTTACTCATCCCTAGCCTCACTAGGTCAGCACCAGGGACTACTCCATCTTCAATGCTGACATTAAGCTCCACTAGATAACACCAGTATGTACTGTGTGACATTTTGGTCATTAGTTGTCCTTACAATGTACAGTGAGTGGAACAATAGGTAGTCATCACTGTCTCTCACCCCCATCTAACAATTGTTTGTATAGTCCATTGAAAAAGGAATAATGAGCCGCACAGCATGACACCTAAAACCAATGGGAATGGCCTTTTTGTTTATTGTTGTGGCACGCAATATTCAAAAGATTACATGTCTTAGCTCTATTTGTAATCTTACCTATTTAAACTTACTGGTAGTGTTCCATCTTGTTCACAATGCCATTCCCCACTCACCAATGTATAGACTTGACACATCGTGACACCTCTAGCAGATAATGTCTCACAACCGCAGGGACCTTTCCTCTCATAGGGCAATCAAGCCCTTTACTCTGTTGGCCTGACGGATTGCAAACATGTCCAAGAAAAGATTTGCACAGCCTACCTTATAACTCTTGATGACAGCTTCTGTTATCAAACATTACAAAAGGTCACCGCAAGCTGAGGATAGAGGCTCCTTCAAAGCCTTGGTTTACCTCGGAGCTGAAGACGCTAAAGCATGCCTGTAAGGTTTTGAAGAGAGCATGGCGGGCCTGCGGCTATTGCCCCATTGCTAAATAGGCCCTTAGAGTCAAACAAAAAATGTACTATTCAGCTATCGAGATAGCCAAAGGCCAGCATTTTGCTACCCGCATTGAGGGGGTAACAACAATTCCAAGGAAATCTTTGCCATTGTGCAGAGTTTCGTAACCCCCCGAGCCCGGGAGGCGGTTGTCCCCTCTTCTGACAACTGGTGTAATACTTTAGCAAAGCACTTTAGGGATAAGAATATGGACATTCAAGAATCCTTTCTGAAAATCTCCAAGCCGACCTTGACTCTCCCACTGGGGTGTCAGGAGAGGGATTCAGCTCGTCTTCTCTCGGCTTTTAGTCCGGTGGACTTATTGTCCTCGCTCAGAATTCTCGGAGCATTGAAATCGGGCTCACCTAAGGACCCTTGAGCGGCTATGCTCTTGGCCGAGGTGTCTGATACGATCAACCCGGAAGTCAATCTACTGATTAATCAGTCGCTTCGTGAGGCCTGTGTTCCGCCTTCATGGAAACAGGCTCTTATACTGCCTCTTCTTAAGAAGCCGACCCTGGACCCGTTGCTTCCTGCCAATTACCGGCCTATCTCGCTCTTGCCTAGTTCGGCTAAAGTGTGCGAGAAGGCAGTTACATCTCAGCTTACCAATTATGTTGAAACGGCAGGCCTGCTGCACCCTGCACAATCGGGGTTTCGTGCCTCTTACAGTACGGAGTCAGCATTACTGGAGGTGGCGGAGGCTATACATGACTGCCAGGATGCCGGTGGGAGAACAGCCTTGGTTAAGCTGGATCTCTCGGCGGCATTCGATACAGTGCCCCACTCCCTCCTTCTCGCTCGCCTAACAGAAATCGGCATTATGGGTTCAGCATGGAGCTGGGCTAGATCCTTCTTGGAGGATCGATCACAGCATGTATGGCTGCCCCCTGTGCCTCGGTGCCGACGCCACTGTCCACTGGTGTTTCGCAGGGATCCTCACTTAGCCCCCTATTGTTTAACATCTATGTGACGCCGTTGGTTTATCTGGCGGAGTCCTTGGGGGCTAAGGTGATGGCCTATGCGGATGATACACAGCTTTTGCTCTCCTGGAAACGGGGTGATGTCTCGGTCAGTGCGGTGCAGTACTGTCTTTCATCTGTGTTTTGTTGGCTGGCAAGTGCACAGTTGAAGTGTAATGAAGAAAAATTGGAGGTACTTCTGTTCGGCTCATTTCCAGGGGATTTTAGAGCCAGGTTGTGGCCGCCTGACTTTCTGCGCCCTATGTCAGAGAAAGGCCTTGCCAAGAATCTGGGTTTTGGTTTGAGGAAAATTTAAATTTTGCTACCCAGGTGAAGAAGTTAACAGGGACATGTTTTGGCACCCTGAAAATTCTGAGGAAGTTTCTTCCCCTCTTGCCAGCCAAAGAGAAGGTTGTCCGGGCTCTGATCTTGTCCCGCCTGGACTATGCTAACGCCCTCCTGGTGGGATGTCCGGGTTATTTGACAAAGAAACTGCAGGTAGTCCAGAATGCGGCGGCCAGATTACTTCTGGGACTATCTTCAAGACAGAGTGTCCGCATCCATCTACGTCACCTGCACTGGCTCCCAGTTGAGTCCTGGCTCAAATTTAAAATGCTGTCCATTGTCCATCGGGCCCTGCAAGAGTTGGGCCCGATCTACCTGCAGAATCGCTTTGTCTTTTACAAACCGGCTAGACAATTGCGATCCTCTGATCAGTTCTTAATACAGAACCCTTGCTTTAATCGCCAGAGGCTGGGCGGGTGTTCTTTCACCCGCAAAGCAGGCCTAGCCTGAAACGCGCTTCCATTGGCCCTTAGGAGGGTGCAGGACCCGGTATCCTTTAAGAAGAAATTAAAAACTTTGCTTTTTTGAGGTTATTTGATGAGAGTGTGGTAGGCTTTCTGGAACTAGCGCCGGGATACTTTGAGGAGCTGCGCGCTCTACAAAATCAATATAACATAACATAACGTTTACAGAGTAGTCTCACAATAAAATTTCTAGACAGAGTGTTGAATGTCCCCCATTCTTCACTTGACAACAGTCTGTGAAACCACATAAAGGCTACAACACAATTTTTTGCTCAAGAGAAAAAAGTGACAACCAGCTGGTCAACCACCACCATACCTTGCCTTCTGTTTGGGATAACACCCCAGTTTCGTGGATACAGAAATTGGCGAGGGTTCAGAGGTATTTGTAAGCCTTGACGTGGTGCAATGTTGTGCAAGACATAACAGGCTACCATTGTGTTGAACACAACTTCCGGAAAGTACAGCATCACCCCTCCTATATGGTAAATACATCTGAATCGTGGCTTTAGAAGACCAAAAGCCCTGAGTGTGGAACCTCCGCAGATGTAAAGATACTACTCGTAAGTCCCAATGTGAATACCGAAAAGCAATAAACTCAGACTTCAGGTCTCACTTTACCTTTGTTAATTGGGCCCCAAGAGAACACTTTAGTTTGACCCTTGGCAGGCTAAGTAAGACTTGGGCCAAATGCCTGACCTTTGGCTAGACCATTGACAAATGAGAATTGACTAGCTAAAACAGAGTTCAGCCCGACATCCTAGGAAAGGCTCTTTTGTATTCCTAATTTAGTTTTTTTAACTCAACAACTACAGAACAGAGGACAGCTGAGCACATGATCTAAAAGGATGCTTTGTAATGTATGCCTGCTGCCAGTCTGAGTTGCAATTCACATGTCTCACTGTACACCTGTAGTAGGATAGTAATCTTGGTGTGATGTGTTTCCTTTATTTATCTAATGTATTTATTATTTACTTCTGATGGAGCAATGAAGGACTCGTGAAAAAGAGACTTGTTCGGATGCAATCTTCTCATGTAGCTACTAACCCCGTACTAAAAATAGTGCTGTGAAAATAACATGCATTTACACAACATATATTATTAAGAACAAAGCTTGCCTATGTATTTTACTAACCAGTAACTCGAGAGTGATGCTAAGATGGCCAGTAACTGAAATTCTTTAGCGTGCATGTGTCCTATCCTGACCCACTGCATCTACGTAGTATGATGTATCTGTTGCTTGGAGGGAACTTTCTGCACTTGCGCAGTAGTTAAGAAGATGCCCGCTTGAAACTCACATGCTTGCCACCTGCTTGCTGAAAAACTAATTCCAGCTATTCTACTAATGCTGGGAAGAGTGATAATAAGTAAATGGGAGTAGAGTAGAGATAGATGGTATACAGTGAAACCATTTATTTTTGTTTTTAACATTTGTCTTTTTGACTCGTTCAATAATGCTTGTTACAGGCCTGCAGTTGTGAACCACAGTCTATTTCCTCCTGTTTTGCTACGCATGCTTGGTGTAACCTAGCTGGAAGACTCCATGTCAACTTGAACATCGGCCAAGGCTGCAAATGGTTACATTCATGGGAACCGGAATGTCAGTCCACTGAAATGCATGAGAACTACTGTTTTTTTCCCTCTAATATCTGACAATTACATTGTGAATGCGGGTGGGAATAAAGAATAATCTATAAAACGTAAGGGGTGGGATTTTAAACAAAGAACTGAAAGAAAATAATGGGAAATAATGGGAAATAAGCATGGTGTGATTATCACCTCCCCTTGCCTGTCCAATCAGAGTTAAGAGTTTCATAAATGTGAAAAATTAATGGGTGGTACTAGCATACAGAAAGGTATAATTGAGGTAGCATTAGTTAGTTAGCTAGCTAGAGACCCTGATGCTGTCCGAGAGCACAGAGAAGTCCCAGACTGAGATGCTGAAGAAGAATAGAAATACTGAACCAATTATCTTAAGCAAATTAATTTAGAAGAAGATTGCAGAAGAATCTCGAGGAGGAAGAGAGTGTCAGAGAAGGGTGCTACGCACGCGTCGGTGATAGAGACGTCATCTGTCCTGTCCTGATTCCTGTCCTGAAGCCCTTGTTCGCCAGGTCTTTCCTGGAGGACCCTTTCTAATTCCTAGGCCTGGGAGTTGGATTCCACACGATACTTGGTAACTATACTATAGGTGTATTGGCGCTTATGTGCTTTTCTCTCTAATTTCTCCCTTTCATGCAGTGTCATTGCAAAGTATAAATGAACGTATCTTTATTGATTATTTGAATCTTCCTTCCTGTGAGAGACAGAGTTTGTTCTGTGCTGTGTAAGTGGTTCACATGAATTTAATCTGAGATAAAAATTTAAAAGCCACAGCGGCGACCAAGATGGCCGCTTAGGGTCTCGGCTCCGCCGACCCCTCTCGCCAGCCCCGTTATCCTAGCCATGATCCTGAGCCCTGCACCGACCCTCTTGTGAGGGAGCGGTAGCGACGCCCACTGGAGGTTGAACGAGCCGCCTCCGAGCTCAGACTGTGGAGAAACACGGTCGTAAAGATTGCGGCCTACCATGATTGAAAGCCAGGGCCTCGCGTGGTGAAGTGGCCGCCGCCTAGTGCGAAAACATCAGCCGCCGAGGGCCAGAGGGGGTCGGCCCGATCGTGAGACGTGCTGCTGGCGGCCTGAGATGAGCGACGGGTCCCCTCTGCGGAGGAATGTTGACTGGGCGGCTTGGGGGGTGTGGATATGAGGCTGCCCCCCCCCCCCCTCCTCCGGAGATCTGCTTGATATTATCGCCAGTGAGAACCCCGTGGATTGGGACTTGGGGGCTGCCCAGTGAGCGCTGAGATCGCACCGAGGGATTGCAGACACGCGTGGATGGGGGCAGATTCTTCCTTCTGGAGTCTGAATATATCTGCTCCCCGCCAGCCGCTTTAAATAATGCACCTGGATGAACCGCACGCTGCATGACACTGCAACCTTGCTTTGAGATGCCAACTGGAGGCACTGCCTTGGAAGGCATGGATTGTGAAGCCCACGGTGGGAAAGACTATTGCCTAAGGTGGTGAGGAGCACACTGCTGTGGCAACTGAGTGGCTTTCCCTGACTAGTCTCCTGAGTTAGAAATGCGGCAGAGGTAACATATCAGTCGGAGACCTCCGTGCCCACCCGGAGTGAGTTGCGCCCGTGCCCTCGGACACGCGGCCGTGGATAGTGGTGAGGTGCTGTCTTATAAATTGGGTGAAGAACCGGCCGGAAGATATGCGAGGCGGCCGGCTGTTCAGTGGGGTCTGACTTGGTTGGGAGTAGGGTGTGGCACCCCTATTATTGTACGTCCCTTGCCCGTGGAGAGGAAACTGAGGCGGGTGGCGCCCCTGAATAATAACACAAACCTCTGGGTGTTATACAGCCTAAAGGAAGAGACCTGGGGTGTTGCCTGGACTCGGCCTGGTGAGGTGTATATGCTATATCTGGAGTGGCCCTTTGTTTGTTTGAACAGGGGGTGTAACACGACCTTAACGAGAGTGGTGAAGAGGACGCACACACTATCAGAAGGCGATATGGCGGCAAGAGCCGACTCGGATAAATCCCAATCCAAGGCCACTAGAGGTTCCAGAAATATTCAGTCCAACAAACTGGACTTCCCTGGGCCAGAAAATGGAGGTCTTAGACAATAAGCTTGATACCGTCACAATTGAGATGGGGTTAATAAGAGCAGACCTCACAAAAGCAAGTGAGAAAGTCAAATCGCTGGAAGTCAAAACAGCTAGCCTCATAGACAATGTGAATTTGTTGCAGCCAGAGGTGCGAGATCTTAAAGCCTTGAGAGTTCTCACCGATCGCGAGCTCGATGATTACGAAGGGAGGGCACGGCGCAATGACGTTCGTATACTGGTGGTGCCAGAGAATTCGGAAGGACCATCTCCGGACCTATTCATGGAACATCTTATTCTCAACCACCTTAAACCTAAGGGTCTGAGTAATCTCTTCACTGTCGAGCGTGCCCACAGAATTCTGGGAGGTAGACCTAGAACGGGGCCCCCTCCCCGTCCCATGATCGACAGAGTTCTGAATTTTTGGGACAGAGTTGTGATCCTTTAGACGGCGCGGACCGGAGCTCCTTTGAAATTTGAGAACGCAACTCTCTCTTTGTTCCCAGACTTCACCCAAGCGATGCAAAAACAAAGACAAAGCTTCATGGCGGTGAAGAAGAAACTGAGGGACAAGGGTATAAAGTATGCCATGATGTTTCCGGCCCGCCTCAGAGTGGAACTCAATGAGAAGGCCTGGTTTTTCGATAAACCTGAGGTGGTGGCTGATTGGTTAGACAGTACTCACATGCCTGAGACAGATAATCAAGACCGAGAAGAGGCGGATGATTAATGATCTTGCTCATATCGAACTTAATAGGCTTCAATTGTCGTAAGCTGCTGCGGGGCTGATGGGCGTGCAAATATTCCCCTGTTTAAGCTTTGTTTTGTAATATGTAAACAGTACAAGGGGCGAGGGGGGAGGTGGGGGTAAGGGGTGGCTGGTCTTCCCGTTGGCCCTCCTCTGTTTTCTACTTTTAGTTAATGTTAGACTACATTAAGGGCGACAGGCACACTGCTGGTTTGGGATTAGCGTTATTTACATGCAGGGGTGCAGGGTGGGGGGTGGAGGAATCAGTTTTGTGAGATGGATTGGGTTTTCATTTGTTTATTGTTTATTTCTTTTTTGTTTTTTGCATCAGGTGACAATGTCCTATTTCTATGTTGGTGGTGTGGGGTAAATGTCGAGTGCTAATCAGGGATTGTTGTGAAAGTGTTGAGCTGGGATGTCAACGGGCTGGGTGACAAGATCAAACGTGGGATGGTGAATCAGCTAATTAGGAGATACTCCCCGGAGGTGGCGTTGTTGCAGGAGACACACTTGATTAGAAATCGATGTATGGCCCTGCACAGAGGTGGATACAAATTAGCAGCGCATGCTGGGTTTACGTCTGGTTCTAGGGGAGTTGGTATTCTGCTTAAACACTCTTTCCTGTTTGAGTTACCGGCTACATGGTTGGACCAGAGGGTCAGATATGTAGGTGTTTCGGGGCAGCTAGGGGGTAGGACAGTTACCTTCTTATCTATATATGTGCCGCCAGGCCTTCAGTCCTACATCTTTAAAGATCTGAGCTCTATCTTTCTGACCCTGCCTTTGGGTCTTCTTGTTCTGGGGGGTGACTTTAATGCCGTGTTAGATGGTGGAATTGATAAATTCCCTCCACGTCCACATGTAACATCACAGAGGTGGCTCCCTGACTTTCTTGAATCACTGGGACTGGTAGATAGCTGGAGATTGCATAACCCCACTCAGAAATGTTTCACCCATATCTCAGCCGCACACAATAGCATGTCTAGATTAGACTACATGTTGGTTCCTGCGGCCATGGCACACACAATTAGAGAGGTAAGGTACTTGGGAAGGGGCATTTCTGACCATTCCCCGGTGTGGTTGCAACTTGAGATGGGACAGCCGGCAGTCAGTAGAATTGCACGATTAATGCCTGGCATTTGAGAGACCCTGCCATGAAAAAGAAGGTGCACCAGATATAGGAACATTATTTTCAGGACAACCTGGGTACGGTGGATTCAACACAGACCCTGTGGGAGGCATACAATGTAGTATTGCGGGGTGCGGTCCACTCTTTGATTGTGGAGAAAATAAAGAGGCACCAGGCCGAGGTGGTCAAAGTGGAGATGGAGGTAGTAGATTTGGAGAAAAGGGTGGCAGATTTGGCGACTCAGGAAGACATGCATCTGTTAAAATTGAAACAAGATGAATATAAGGGCCTCTCAAGGGAACGTGCAATCGCACAGAATAACGATGTGCAAAGCTGAAAATATGAACATGGAGTCAAGGCCGGTAAATTAATCGCTTGGCTCGAACATGGAGAGAGTGCCTCTCATCTGGTACCGGAGTTGTAGGGGTCGGGACCTGAGAAAGTCACAGACCCACAGGCAGTGGCAGACACCTTTTCTGAATATTATAGGGAGGTGTATACCTCTGCGAATGGTTTTACCGAGACAGAGAATGGAGAGATGATTAGAGATATAGCCATGCCCAGCCTATCAGAAGAAAATAGGGAATACTTGGACTCACCAATTACAGACGACAAAGTTGCACAAGCAATTAGAAGCATCACGTCCGGGAAGGCGACAGGCCCTAATGGACTGCCTATAGAACTATATAAATTGAATGCCAATAAAATCGCTCCCCATGTGCGTGCCATTTTCCTTGAAAGTAGGGACCTGGGGCAATTGCCTTATGATCAACGGGTGGCAAATATTGTCGTCATCCATAAACCAGGCAGGGTTAGGACATCCCCTTCCTCGTACCGGTCTATCTCGCTTCTCAATGCAGAGCCCAAGATACTGCAAAAGTTGCTTGCCACTAGGTTGGTCAAGGTCATCACTACTTTGGTACATCCCGATCAGTCGGGCTTCATGCTGCGAAGAAATATAGCCCTGAATCTGCGTAGGCTTCATGGAATATTGGGCGGCTCCTCGAAAATAATAGAACCATCAGTCTTAGTGTCCTTAGATGCCACCATGGCATTTGATCAAGTTGAATGGGCCTATCTCTTTGCCGTTCTGATTAAATTGGGCTTTGGCCCTAACTTCATTAGATGGGTTAGATTGTCGTATGCAGCTCCATTGGCCAGAGTGATAGTAAATAACTGCAAATCAGCCGACTTTGCTCTTGAAAGGGACACGAGGCAGGGATGCCCGTTGTCCCCACTACTTTTTGCGCTATCATTGGAGCCGCTGGCGGCGTGGGCAGGCCCGGACTGGCCGTTGCGGGCACCAGGCAATCCCCCGGTGGGCCGCACGGGTGGGGGCCGAGTTGGGGCCCCCGGGGGCCGTTTTTGTTACAGGGCCGTTTTTGCTGCAAAAACGGCCCTGTAACAAAATCGGCCGAAAACCGGCCCTGGCAAAGAGCGCGGCCGCCCCCCCCCCCCCCTGGGTGGAGGGGAGGGGGGCCGGCCGAGCACTATGACTATGCCAGGGCCGGTTTTGGTTCCCAGTCCGGCCCTGGGCATGGGTCCGGTGGCATTGGTCAATATGTGGACTGCGCTGGGCGTTGGACTGGGAGGATAAAATCTCGCTTCATGCAGATGATATCTTGTTATATCTCACAAAACCCAGAGTGTCCCTGAGTAATTTCCTAGATGTTCTGGCGATATTTTGCAGATATTCTGGGTTCGAAATAAACTGGACAAAGTCAGTGTTGTTTGTCATATCTGGTGATCCGCCAGTTGTCCCACAGGCGTGCCCTATAAGGATAGAGCAGGTGGGATTTAAGTACCTAGGGATATATATATATAACGCTAGATCCTAAAGTGAGATATGCCAATAATTTAGAACCTACCTTGAGTCGGCTTAGAAGAGACGTGGAACGATGGAGGGCCCTCCCCTTGTCATTACTTGGTAGGGTGGTTCTGTTCAAAATGATGGCCTTGCCCCGGTTTTTGTACATACCTCAAAACTCCATGGACCATGTGCCTGTTGCTTATTTTCGGGAGTTTGAAGTGCTCCAGCAGCAGCTTCTTTGGGGCGGTAGGGCTCGTATAGCCTTTGTCAAACTTACTCTTCCTTGGTATGATGGTGGAATCGGACTGCCAGACTTGAAGAAATATTATTGGGCCGCTCATCTCACGGCAGTAAATCACGTGATCTACGGCCCTCCCGGAGACCCTGGCTTTGCCATGGATCGTGGACTTGCCCCGGGTGGAGACATAGTCAGAGCATTATATGCCAGACCAGGGAGATTTGCTCTGTCGAGTCCGACGGCGCATGCGGTGCACGTCTGGCATGCGGCCATCAGGGGTTTGGGATGGGACCGAAAATTAACAATGGCTACTCCCCTGTTCAACTCAGAGAGACTTGGGAGTCTGCGGTTTACCAAGGGGTTTGATAAATGGGACCTCATTGGTATCAGCCAGATTAAGGATATGTGGGGGAGGGGCTATGTGCAGACCTTCGAGTTGCTCCCAAAAAAGTATAACTTGGATACCAATGAACACTTTCGATATCATCAGGTTAGACACGCCCTTCTTGCTCATGTGCCGTCGGATGCAGAGCTCCCGGAGGCTTCCCCCCTTAAAGATCGAGTACTTGATGGGCACCTTCCTGTAAAGACCATTTCGCTGATCCATAAGAAGCTAATTAATAACATGGAAAATCCGCTTGGTAGTATCAGGGATGCGTGGAGTGCAGATGAGTTGGAACCGGATGATGAGGACTGGACAGAGGCGGTCTCTTCCCCGAGAGTAGTAGCGGTCCAGATGAGGCTCAGGTTGGTGCAAATTAAAATTCTACATAGGTCATACGTCACAGGGCCAAGGCAGGTTAAGATGGGGAGAGTGACTAGCGGGGATTGCACGAGGGGGTGTGGTGACGTGGGCACGTTCATACACATTTTATGGCACTGTGACGAGATACAAACCTACTGGATGAGAGTACATGATGTTATGGGAGCAGTACTGGGGATGGTGATTCGACCGGAAGCCCGTAGATGTATATTGAATGCGTGGGAACCCACTGATTTAAATAGATACCAGAAACAATGGGTGACGTTGGCGTGTATGGTGGCGAAACGTAACATTGCTCAGCTGTGGGGTGCCAAACAATCACCACAGCCTGCCAAGTGGGTTCAGGATCTGGACTGGTGCATGTTTTGGGAGAGGGCTGTGTATGTGGCTAGGGGCTGTCCTGAGAAATGGGGGACGGTTTGGGGGGCGTGGAATAGCCACCAGGGCGAAACTGAGAGATGATGCAACGCAGGAATCCCCGTGATCCCAATTACTATATATACTGTAATGATTATTTGCACGATCGACAGTAATGCCCCTATCATGTTGTCAAGATTTGCGCACCTGATGTTTTATTTGGTTATGTTGTTCTTTGTTTAATAAAAAGATAATAAAAAAAAATTTAAAGACATCCCGACTCTGTGATCATTTCTAATGTGTGAGTATATTAAAATCTTATGTCATTTCACCATCAACTAGTTCCAACTAATGGTCCATTGACCAGAGGAAATAACTTTTTATCAGTGAAAGAATGGTTAGGGACTAGAGATAACTAATCTTGAGAATTATAAAAACATGTACCCAACAGTTAATGTCAGCGTAGTGTGAATGAATTTATGGGCCCAAGTGAGTATGTGGTGTTAGATTACCTGTTGCTGGTACCTCTCTGGATCACTTCCTTTCTTTGAAGTGCTGACTCACCCCCTCTTTACTGTTAGGAAACTACAGGAAATACAGTGATATTAACATAACAAGTCTGCTGCCTTCTCTTGTTTTTATCTTTGTAGTTTTCCAAGAAAGATATTTTGTCATTTTATCTATGTATATAGTGTGATATTTATATTTATTAAAATTAATGGGATTTAGGTTGCACCCCATGCACTACTTGTACCTTCTCAAGTTACATCACTAATTACATTTTCAGAGAATGCATTGATACCATCCCTAATGACATTTGAAATTACATCATTGATAACAACAATGTGCATGGAGAGGGATCAAGTTATAGTTACTTGGTATAACTACAACTAGTGAATTTCAGTTGATTTGTTTAAAACTGTACGTTTTAAATAGTTTCAGTGAATTGCAAAGTTGTTTTCATCTAATGTAACATATTATTACAATTACTAACTATGAAGTCACCAGTGCGTAGATATAATTAGGACCTTGTTTCCATAGACAAAACATTTTTTGTTTTGCCAATAACTTGGGCAACATTTGATGAATCTTCACAACATTTTCAAAAGTAGTACACCAGTCACTTCAGCTGTTGGTTGGAATGTTTCAGGGTGATTCCTCAAGCAGAGACTAAAAAAATGTGTTTTTACTATGCAATTTACTACATGGCACATCACCAGTGATGGTCTCAATGTGCTAGAATTGCCACATGCTTTGTTGGTGATCTGTTCTTTCAAATGGCCAAGTCTTGAGCCCTTCCTGAATTTCTGGAGTGATGAGGTGGTCCTGAGGTGCAGAGGATGGTTGTTCCAAGCTCTGGCCGTCAAGTGTGGAACGGAGCATCCTCCACTATTGCCTCGTTGATATGGGGGTGCCGGCGAGGAAGAGGGAGGCACATCGTAGGATTCTGGTTGGTTGTTGGAAGGTTATGCATTTGTTGATGCATGCTGGCCCTTCGTTGTGCAGGGCTTTGTGTGCATGGGTCAATAACTTGAACTGGAATATCTCCTTGATTGGGAACCAGTTTAGCTTCTTGAGTTGGGGTGTTATGTGGGCGTGTCTGGGTAGGGTGAGGATCAGTCTTGCAGCTAAGTTTTGTATTGTCTTTAGTCTCTTCAGGAGGCATGCAGTGAGTCCCTTAGTCCAGCCTTCTGGTGATGAGGGCCTGCAGGACGTTGCCAGTATATTCCACTCCGCGGCGGGTGCTGGAGTTTTTGCAAAACTTTGCGCTCCAAGTGGAGGAAGCGGTAGTAAAAACTCTGCAAATTCTACAGGTGCAGCAGAGTAAACCACCCACCCCTAATGCTGGTCGTTCTGGTGTTGACTGGAAGCCACCTGAAGATCTTGCGGAGCATGCGTAGAGTATGTAAGCATGCCAATGAAACTGGGTTTACCTGTTTCTTCATAGATAGTTTGCTGTCCAAGATGCATGCAGAGGAGGGTATGGCCAAAGTTCAGTAATCCACCATGAGGCATTCCATGGCGAGATGTTGGTCCAAAAGATGAGGACTTCCATCTTGTCTTAGTTGATCTTGAGAAATGTTTCCTTTATCCAGTTAGTGACATTCATCATACATCTGTGGAAGTTGGCTCTGGGGTGGAGGGGTCTTCTGACAGCAAGAGAAAGAACTGTGTGTCGTTGGAGTATGAGATGAAGGTGAGTCAGTGTGATGTGATGGTGTTGTCCAGGGGGGTTGTGTATGTGTTGAAGATGGTGGGGCTGAGGGATGATCTTTGGGGGATGCTGAAAATGAGGTTCCTAGTTGAACAGTGGGAGACAGATTCTCTGGGTTCTTCCAGTGAGGTATGAGGCAATCTTCCTAAATTCCAATTTGGTAGAGTCTGTTGATCAAGATGTGATGGAAAATGGTGCTGACGTTGCTGACAAGTCCAAGAGGATGAGGGCTGCAGTTTCGCCTCAGTCCAGGAGGACCCTGATATCATCCGTGGCTGCGATCAGGACTGTAATGGTGCTGTGATTCGCACTGAACGGTAAACCAACAGGGAGGGTAAATTTAGTGAGAGTTCTATGCCAGTGTGAGTTATGAGCGCATCATCATTAAACGACCGCATCTCACCTATTTCGGGATGACAAGGGAGAACCGTGCAGCGTGCCGATGCAACGTGTGCGTACAGAACAGCATGTGTCTGTCTGCTGGGGCCTGATGACAATGAGCCAGTGGTGATCACAACAGTTATAAGAACTTGGATCCCGCCAAAACCAGCTCAGAGTTATGTTGCAGGCAATACTAGCGGTTGTCGCCTACCGATGTGATCTGGTTATCTCCTCTCTACAGAGGAAATGAAGGAAAGACCGGTGAATGGAAATAAAGAACAGATAGTGGGATAGAGTGGGAAAGAATAGAGCAGATAGAAATAAAGTGTGGCATAATTGTTTGTGAACGGCAAACCTCAGGTGGACCGATTGAAAATATGGGAGTGCTCAGTGATATATTAACGCCAAGGATTGGGCCTATAGTCTGTGAAGGACAGTGTCCACTGGATGCGCATGGCACAAATGCAATATTTGTATTGGCCATCAGGTTCACATAGGAAACACACTACAAAATGGATGCCATTTGGCTATGTGACACTGTGCCTTGTATTGGTCCTACGTCAGTTTTCAAGTTTGCCTATGTAATGCCTTACTTTCCGATGTATCACTGTGTGACCAAGCTCGTTTCACGAGCAAAACGCGTAACTTGAAATAAATTACCAACACTGGTGGCTGCCTTAAACTATTTGTGATCGTATTATTGCGGCTTTATTTTGGAATTTAATGTTGGCGTGCTCCGAGGGTGAGGGAAAGCAGAATATATATATATATATATATATATATATTCTAGTAGAATGTTCAACACCTTTGCAGATGTTACCCCTTCTATCATAACGAGTTTCAGTTATTTGACAGGAGAGCTACTAGACTCCGGATGAAAACTACATTACGTTAGTGCATATTGGTACTTAAAACTTGGTCAGATAGATTGTAGTACATTTTTGTAATCCCGAAAGAACTGATGTTATGTGATACAGAACACAAAATAAGGTCACAGCGACGTACTGGGTGCAGGTGTCTTGCAATTATGATAACAACTAAACATTGGAGGCTGCTCATTATGCATACTAGAGTCAGATAAACTGTCAAATAATGTCAAGCACTTGATGGCAAAAGGAACACCTTATAAACATACAGAGTCATAGTATTACCTTGTATAAATGATTTACATATTTACATATACATTAATATAGCTTGGAATGCATGAGAATTAGAGGGCCCAAGGGTGAGGAACCCATTATCCTTCTCATATTCAGTAGCAGTGTATTTACTGGTTCTAGTTCATTAGTGTGGTCACAAAACCCCGCCATTCCTCTGCAGAGTTTAGCCCATGAACTATGGAATTCGTCCTCTCTATCCAACGGCATGCTAGTCGTTGTAGAATCTGTGTAAGATCTCCACCTCTTTCTTGGATAATGGCTTTATCAATAACCTGTAGAATCTGATAGCTGTGCACTGCTTAACTAATTCAATAGGGTATAATCGTATATCGTGCTCCTAGGATTACTCCCCGCTCAGGAGTATAATGAAAATCTATGAGGATAGCACCGAAACGGGTTGTGTGGGTGTCTCCTAGGGCATTGACTCGAGTGCTGGGAAATCCAGCAGAAGTTTATCAATAAAGTTATTCTTTGAAAACGCTTCCTGTGTATATCCAAAGTATTTTATTCATACTTATATGGAAATCCTTATTTTTTCAAATTTTCATGGAAATACAATTCTCCATATTAGATAAATCACAACAATCCTTCCAATGCATTTCGGCACTAGGCCTTCATCAGGGAAGTCTACAAGGCAAAGAATATATCTATAACTCCTCTATATCACGTAAATCGTAGCACATTTAACATAAATAAATATTCATAAGGAGTACCCGTAATTAGTTACGTAACCACATTTCAATAATGCTGCAAAAAAACTATGAGAATACTAGGTGCATGGTAACCCATTAGTTCTACGGGTTTATATAAATCAAGGTGTCTCATGCTACTCATTCGAACTCGGTGTGAGTAAACAATATGTCATATTTCGTGTTTTAAAAAAGGTAAGTGATTCTATACTCAAATACTAAAAGTATAATCTAGCTTATTGAAACTAATTCTGAGCGAGCCCGCTATGAGAAAAGAAACCGTCGGGACAATGCTATGTAGCTCATATTAACTTGGCTGCCACAATTAACGTATAAGCGTACGTGCGTGGTTACAAAGTACAACGGCTCAGAGCCCACTACCAGTGAAGTTGTTACATTGTAGCCCCTAAAGCCGGGCCAAAGCGAGCTGAGCCAACCCCAGGTCTGTGCAAGCAGGGCTGACCGCACCCTGCCAGCTTTCTGTAAGTGGTTCTAAATACAAGCTGTCACTGGGCTTGACATCGGAGGAGGCTTTAGAAATGTGTGACTTTGCATTTCAGTTCAGTGATGCGGACCACCACACTGAAATGCGTTAGTCTAACGCCTGATGCGTGGTACTTGGCAGGGCTGACTACAATTTTTACTTAAATGGAGCACACAGAATAACAGCGCTCATCAGCATAGAATTACAGGAAAGGCAGTAAAAACATTGATAAGATAAAGATTTTAAAGACAGTATCATGCCAGTTACTTAAGTAGATTTTTTATAACAGCTGCTAACTATCCCTGCTTTGGAAAACATAAAAAGGCTCCTACCACCGTTTTCAGTCTTACAGTTCTAAAAACCAGGACATGAGACAAATTTACCGAAATCTACCGGGCAGGTGGGGAACAATAGGCACTGCCCGGAAAATCTGTGATGTATAGTCAACCTATTAACAGAGTGGTGTAGACTAGGTGCCTTTTTGTAAGTATTCAAGTTAATTGCAGCGCTGTATATAGATAAGACATGCACTGAAATTAAAATGAAAACGTTCAAAAAGGTACACAATCTGCCATCCTTTATTAACAAATGCATAGCTACCAAGGTTTCAGATTGCTACGTGAGACATTTTCTTAATTTCCGTGTATTATGAGGGCCATTTCAATGACTATGAGTGACACTTTCTGGCAAGCAAAATCAAGGTATGAGGTACTTGGACCTGCAACACTGTAGTGTGCTAGATCTGTTAATGCAATTTAAAAGCACATTTTGAAGCAGAATCACTGAGGCACTACCTCCTGCACTCTGTGTTGCTCTTTCATTTGTATGCTTCCCTGCTCCATGTTGCTTTCCTCTCTGTGTGTTTCTTCATCTGCAAAACACTCCTGCTCTCCATAATGCTGTCTGTCCCTCTTGTGCTTTTCTCTGCAATCCCAACTGCTGCATGCTGCTTTCTCCCCCCTGTGTTTCTCCTACCTTTAAATGCTCCCTCCCCAGTGCTCCTCTTGCTCTCTACTTTGTGTGCTTTTCTTTCTCCTGTGGAAAAATAGTCCTGCGCTCCTTGTTGCTCTCTCACTAAGAGGCTATTAGGAAATCCCTTATTCCAAAGGCTGCCAGTTCCCCAGGTGGTCCAGACAATGGCCAACTCAAATTTCCACCAAACAAAGTGGAGCTCCGCTGCTGAGTGTTCCTGGCAACAGCACTGCTGGAAATGAGCAGAGAGCTAAGTTATTTTTGGGTACATCACCCAGGAGGTGGGTGGAATGTTTGATGGGTCCTTCCATTCTAACTCACACCAAGTGCGGGGGCTGGGGGAGGCCCCAGTGGTCCCGGGGCCTTTCACTCACTGAGCACCCCCAAGCGACAGTCCACCACTTCCCGGACAGCAGTGGGGTCCCTCTCCTGCAGTTCTACCTCTCACTTATTTGCTGTATGATGCCTACAGTGCTGCATCACTACCAGGGCACTAACTACCCTTTCAGACAGGTGCAAGTGTCCTCCAAGCCTGCAGCCAGGCCCCAGCCGCCCACACGTCCAGAACAGAAAGAGATTAGGGTCTCAACCTCGCTGCCGCATAACAGCCATCCTACTTTCACTACAGCAACACTCCCTTTGTTTGCGAATTTCACCTCAGCGCTTAATTTAAGCAGTATGTTCTGCAATCCAACAGCCAGTATGTTCTCTGTGTGATTTAGAAAAAAGACAGAAGTATGCAGGTGGTTATATATGGCTACCATTTGTTTCATTGTTCCCGATTATGCCTACTGGTCTATTAGTGTTGGTAGCAGAAGAATATCTGGATGATCAAAAGTATGTTGCACAATGAGACCTCAAACTGGCAGCTTGAATATAGCGCAGTTATCTACTGCAATGGCGCACATGACGTGCACTTTGCAGCTGCAGCTCTAACTTCTCCCTCACAGGCAGGTGTTGTCAAGGCGCTACAAATGTGTGATTAATGCAGTTTAGTGCAGTGATGCAGACCCCCACACTAAAATGGATTAGTCTAGGCCTGATGCGTGGTACTTGGTAGGGCAGTGAAAGGCATGCAAGAAATGCAGCAGAAGATAAAACGCATCTAAGGAATGTTCTGTGGTTGGCGAAGGATAGGACACAACATTGCATTTTTACAGATTCCATTGTGGTGCAATCTTGAATAACACAGACACCTCTCAGGGATGTAGTATTCACATTTGACTAGTGATAGTAGGGAGCACATTGTTACATTAAAATACCTTCAATGAAGAATATGCTTTTAAACACTGAATCCTTTGTATGTTTGTTGTATGTTGCAGACCTGCCTTAAGACCCTTCATGTGGTGCTGTATGTGTAGAAATACCCTTTGTTTTCACTTTATAATTCAAATGTTTGAGTGATATTTGCTCTGAAAATTGGCGCTGCACATACACAAGCAGTTGAGTTATTGGCACACATAGCCTGGGCTGCAGCACACAGAGACCTTATAGTGCCGCTCGCATAGGAAAACAAGCATTTGCAATGCAATAGGTCTCGCATTTTTGCGAGTTTGAGTTATTGACATTGCAAATAACAACGGCTTTTATTGTTGTTTTTGTTTCGAAAACCTAAATAAAAGGTATTGTCAGTTACAGTGCCAATAGCTTAGATTCGCCTAAATGCGAGACCTATTACATTGCAAATGCTTGTTTTACCTGGCGTAACCCTGGCCATCGTAGAGCCACGCCTACTCTTTACTATCGACATCCATCCAGAGTACCTAGTTCCCACAACACTGTGGCCTGATGAGTATCGCATGCATTAGCCTTTTTCACTCCCAGTTGGAGCCACGCCGCTAACCTGCTGCTGTTCATACTAGCTTACAGAGGCGGGGCTGAGAGGGGCAATCGAAGGTGGACAGCGGGTGGCACACAACGACCAGCTGTTATCAGCACAACACTAAACATGCGACAACATGTGATGTGTGAAAGCTCCATCACTCCGAGCTTTATAGCCAACATTACTGCACATTGCATTCAGGGAAAATTCAGTATGGGCGCAAGATCCTAGCATGCAATGTGCTGTTAATAAAAAGCTAAAAGTAGCTGAAAATGTAATACAAGACATAAGGTCATGACGTAAAACCACAAAAAGAACTTGAAGAAGGTGTGCACTAGTTCTTACCACCAAGGCCAGATGACTGCGTGCAGCCTTCGACCCTAGCGCGGTTGCAACCCTCCGGTTAGAAATACTGATGTGGACACTGTGGCTATGCTGAGCCTCAGCCCACCCCTTCCCCTGTTCTCTGATTCACAAGCTGTGGCTACTTCTCCTGACTCTGCTTGTCAATCAATCCCACTGTGCTTTTGTGAAAGGGTGGGAGGTTCATGTTAGAAGCCTGCGACTGAGTCCCTCTCCTTGGCAACCATCCTGAAGTGGAATTCTTTTATGGCCATTCAATTACATCGGCGCGATTAAGGCAATGTTTGTCCTACAAATTTTTTTTATAGGAGAGAAATGGTCAGAGATATGTTATGGAGGACTTAAGTGAAGGCACTGGTGCCACAACATTTATAACAGTGTAGACATTAGCGGGTCATTCATACTTTGGACACAAATGACAACTTGCCCATCAGGAGGCGGACTAACACGCCTAAAACCAATGGGAAGGCTGCATTTAGGACATAAACCAATACAAAAGATGGGCAGAGAGTGGGCGGAGCTTACACAGAGCTTCCACTCTATAGTATATACTGCATGCCTCGCAAAGTGAGCAGCGCATGCGCTGCAATGCTAGGCGAGACCTAAAAATTAGAGGGAACATTGGTCCTGGGATGTGGGAGGTGCTAGCATGAGATGAGGGGGGAGGGTATAGAGGGGGTAAAAAAACGGCACGAGCGATGAGGAATGAATAGCAGAGTTTAAGAAATCACTACAGAGGCACAACAGCAAAACAATGCAGTCACAAGAACAGTGGTTAAAAAAGATTTGGGGACTACGGCAGGCCCAGTTAGCAGTGAAGGATCGGCAGTGCAGGGGAGCGCCACGCTGACTCAAGAGATTGAGGAGCTGCTCACAGGAGCCACACTGAAGCCTCCATAAGGAGTCCGGAGTGGTGGGAGAAGCTTGCAGGAGGTGGGAGGTTGGAAGGCATGGAGCCGGATAATAATGGCAGGAGCAGCGAAGAATAAACCACAGGATAAAAAAATGCAACAGTGGAACAACAGCAGCCCCCCTCCCCATGCTGATTCCGGACCCAGGGACCCCTTTCCCTGGGGTCCGGCAGCAAATTCAAGAGGGAGGGGTGCCTCCTTAACACATTATAGAAAGCTACAGTGGTTCTGTCGAGGAGAATAATCAATTTACATAAGAGGAGTCAATCAAGCCTTAATTTTGGTTTGGGAGCATCTAGAAAAAAGATTCAAGAACTCAATTTAATAATACTTACAAATTCAACTGGATGTTAAAGTCAGATGTTATATTACTATTTTGAAAATTACACTGTTAGAAAGTTGTCATTTTCCTACCTAAGCCTAATGCACCTTCTTGCCAGTGTCCAGTGGTACTTGACTGGTGAATGGCTACTCTGTGGTGAGATTTGGATTGCTCCTAGATAGTGGACAAAAGGCTTGGGTGTGAAAATATGTTTTTCTTTCTTGAGCAGAATCGCCTGTGGGGGGTGATGTGCCAAGCCCCTTCCTGACCTTCAAATGGTGCCTACCCTGTCACTGGCACATGTAACTCACATATAGGCCTGCCTTCCTTTGTCTTCCTCATCAGTTTGCATCAGACTCAGTGGGAGTGACCACAAGGGATAGTTTGCCTACTGTCATAGCTGCACCTCTGGAAGGGCACAGGCAGCTTTGATCAATGGAAGGAGTGTTTTACCATGTTGGATTTAGCTACAGTAGAGCATTGTGGGATCGTTTACAATAAAACACACAGGAAGTGCTGCGAAAGTGGGTAGGGTCACCCCTAGGAATCTTTACACCAATTGGTAAGGGAGTGGCCAAAGGTTTTCCCCACTCACAGGCTGGTGCCAGGCATAAATGTGGCACCCACAGTACCCACTACAGAACACGTTATGTACCTGCGGAAGAACAGAAGAGGACTGGACCTGCTGTCTGTGGCCTAAGAAGGCTGGCATTGCTCTCCCTCTGGTATCTATGACAAATAAGTGGAGTTGAAGGGTCATATGGCTGACATCCTCTTCAATCTACAAGAATACAACAAGCTGCCTGTTCTACAACCGCCCAGCTGACCAGTTCCAACTGTACCTGCCCTGGACCCTGCTGTCTGTCTCTGCTGAAGTAACCCTTGACCTCCAAATGCTGTCCCTAAGGTTCTGAACCCTTGGCAAGTGTCAAAGTGTAACTTTTCCCAACACCTGGGAATTAGAAACATGTGGTGTCAAAGACCTCCTGAGAATAACTTGCCAAGCCAATTTGACGAAAGTGTGTTGCTGCTGGGCCAAAGACTCAGGTTGCCTCTGCTCCAAGTTTTTCTGCAGCAACATATCTGATTCAGCAGGGCCTCGCAAAGAAGATATCCAGCCTCATGGAGCCCTCCTCGTCTACAGCCTGCAGCCTTGCCGAGCTAATGAAAAGGACTAAATCCAAAAGTCGAAATTTACACCGGGCGAAGGTAACATAGGTATCCAGCTGGCAGGTCACCTTCTCAGAGCATGAAATTCAAACTTTTCCCCCTTAGAGCTTTCCTGCAAAAGTCAATGGCTTTACTGAGACCTCATCCAGAAGCTATCAGATGACGTATAACCCTCTTTGGCTGCAGACTGCTGCCTTATCCCACTGACGATTTTTTACTTTTATTTTCAAAGACTGAGAGCCAGATGTATTAAGAACTGGTCCCAAAATACTGGTAGCAATCTGCAACCAGTATTTTTGTGACCAGTTTGGTAATTTGCAGACTGGCCTAAGTACTAGTATGTTAGCTCACAAATTACAGATTCCTAGTGGGTCGCAATTCCACCTACCTCGTAAATATTAATGAGGTAGGTTGCCAATTGTGATAGGGCTGGTGGTCTTCTGAGGTCAGCAGACCACAGTAGCTGTGATTGCTTTTGAATAAAGCACTATTTTTTAAAAATGTAACCCATCTACAGGTTGCGTTTTTGGAAAAAAGGAAAGAGTAAGTTTCATTTTTTCAGAGTAGACAGTGGTCAATGGGACAATGGGACAATTTCCTATTCTTAAAAAAATGTTTTGTCAAAATTCACGAAGGGGAAGGGGTCCCTTCGGGAACCCTTCCCATTTACAAATGACTTACCACCTCACTTGAACAGGTGGTTAAAGATTCATGTTTGAGACTGCAATTTGATTGCAAAACATTAATGCACATCAATCTGAATAGTTATTTAGAAGGGGTTCCCTAAACATGACCCTTATCAATACCAAATCGGTATATGGTTGCAAACCTAAATTGTGATTCAGTAACGTGTTACCCAATCACAGTTTAGATTTATATACAAAAACAGACGCGTAAGAGGTCGCAAATGGCCTGATTCTGTGAATCTGACCCCTTGTGACCACAAAAAGCTTTCACACATCCAGCCCCAAGTCTGAAGGTAAAACATCTAACCGCATCAAACCTTGTTTCTGTATCCAGCCCTCCCACAATCACGGTTGCCCTTAACTTGCGACTTAACTGGTCAAGCGCAGCCGTATGACTGCTGTTAGTGCTCAATGCTTTTTGGTGCTGTTTTCACATTATAACTTTAAAATTAATTAATATTGTATTTTGTTGTTTGGTGTCATTTTATTTATTTCAAAGTTGGTCTATAGTTATGTCTCACCTGAAATACTGCATGTGCTTTCACTTGCGGTAATCTGTTGCTTCTTAAAGAAAACTCTAAAAGGGGGCTTTTAGCTTGCCCAATAAAACCATTAGTAGGCTTCATTGTCACTGTTATTTTCTTCCTTTTCACTGGTGAGTGTGTGTCAGCTTCACTTGGGCTCCACTTTTTCTCCAGAGGTTTGTTTTCTTCCCTCTAACATGGATCAAGTTCTAATTGATTTCTTGATGAGTGCTCTTCTGCACTGCTTATACTTGGATTGTGAAACTTTGGGCCAGATGTATGACCATTCACTTTAGCGAGTTGCAAATTGCATCTAATTGCGACTCGCAATTTGTGACTCGCTAAAGTGAATGTACAACAGTGTCTCAAACACTGTTTGCAATTCCCAATGGGGTTGCAAATTGCCTGCCTCATCAATATTCATGAGGCAAGCGCAAATTGCGACCCCATTGGAAATGGCTAGCACTCCCAGGGATGGTGGCCAGCAGGTGTCATCAGACCACCATGTCTTTGACTGCTTTTTAAATAAAGCAGTTTTTTTTCCTTAGAAAAGGAAAATGGGCTGCATTTAAAAAAGAAGATGAAACTTTTCAGTTTAATTTTTTAAGGGCAGGCAGTGGTCCCTTGGACCACTGACTGCTCTTAAAAAATATTTTCGCAAACACTCCCAAAGGGTAAGGGGTCCCTGGACCCCTTCCTGGCTGTGAGTCCACTCTTGAACCCTAAAATCCCCCTTACATCTATTTACCTCTATCTGCCGCTGAACCCGAAAGTCTCGCTACCTCTATTTAAATCTACTCACCTCAAAGTCTAAAATAACCCTTATCCAGCTTTAACTCCACCCACTATTGATCCCTTAAGTCATCCTTACCTCTCTTTACCTCTAATCACCCATGGGCCCTATATTTGCCGTAGCTCCCTTTACCTCTACTCACCCCAAATTCTAAAAGTACCCTGACTTTCAGTTACCTCTACCCACCCCTGATTCCTAAATTCACCCTACCTCCCTTTACCTCAGTCCCCCCTAAATCTTAAAATTGCCCTTATGCCCTTTACGGCTATCCACTCTTGAACCCTAAAATCACCCTTACCTCCCTTTACCTAAACTGACCCCTGAACCTAAATTCACCCTTAACTCTGTTTACCACTATTCACCACTGAACCCTAAAACTACTTACTTTCCTTTATCTCTACCCATCAGAGGCCTAAACTTCACTTCACCACCCTTTACCTCTACCCACCTGAACCATAAAATCACCCTTACCTCCCTTTACCTCTACCCACCCCTTAAACCTAAATTCCTACAACCACCCTTACCTCCCTTTAGCTCTAATCACCAGCAGGCCCTAAATTCACCCTGCGTCCCTTTACCTCTACTCACCCTGAACCTTAAAATTACCCTAACCTCCCCTTTACCTCTACTGATCCCCCTAACCATAAATTCACCCTCACGTCGCCTGATTTATTCTCACCACTGGAGCTAAACTTACCTTATTTAATTTAACCTTTACCCACCAAACCCTCATCTCCTTTTACATTTACCCATTCCTGAATGCTAAATGTACTCTTGCCTCCTTTTATCTCTACCGCTACCCATCCCTAAACCCTAACATCACCCTTAACTCAGTTTAACCTTACCCACCCCAGAATCCTAAATGTACCCTTTACCTCCCTTTATCTCTAGCCACCCCTGAACCCTAACATCATCCTTACCTCTCTTTACTTCCACACTCCCCTGAATCCTAAAATCTCTTACCTCCATTTAGCACTAATCACCCCATAACTCTAAATTCAGCCTTTGCTCCCTTTACCTCTACCCACCCCATAACCCTAAAATTAGCCTTACCGCTATCCATCCCTAAATCCTAAAATATATATTTTTTAGTTACCTAAAAAGTATGCTTTCTAAAACAATTACTTACCTGTGTGTTAGAGTACTGCTTGGTAAAGGTACAAATACTTACCTCCATGGTACTTATCAGCATGGTAAAGATAGCATGGTGAAGGTCCTGCATGTTAAAGACTGCGGTAAAAGCCGTTCCCCCCAGGTAGGGCATATTTCTGGCCCTTCTTTAAAACACTCTCCTGTCTTCACCCTAGTGGCCCTAAATGCTTTGAGGGCAATTTTGGTTCTTTTATGCCAACTGTAAGTTTGGTGGAACGTTCATCTATTTGACAGTTTTGCCTCTCATTCCTATGCCCTATAGTTTATCTCTTGCCTAAGGCATAGCATGTGCTGCAACTTTCTAGACATTTTGTTTACTTACAGGGGCTTAGAGCCAGACTACTGCTTACAAATCGATTGGCTTCATCGCCACTCTCATTAATTTGCTTCTCTTTGGTCAGTGAGTGTCAGCTTCACTTACTGCTCTTCTGTTTGTCCATACCCTGGAGCATGGCCCAAGTTTGGTTAACTTGCCCTCTGTGCTTCCACTGTTCACCACTTTTAGAGATACTTTTTTTCCCTTTCCACGCACCCCTTCCTCCTTTCCCCACCTGCATTGTTGCTTATCCCAGCCTCCACTAGCCCTGCGTTGTTGCTTGTCTGGTCTGTCCTGCCCCAGGCCCAATTGTTGCTTGCCTTGTTCTCCTGCCACATTCTTCCCATCTCCCTTCATTGCTTGCTCCCTCTCATCCCGCCAGATGTATACCTTTTATGAATTTGTAAGTTTCAGACATTGTAGACATGCCATGATCCTTCTTGCCTTTGCGGGCCGCTTTAAGTAGATTGCAGCCCTTGCACCTGTTTAGGGGTGGCAGCTATATTTTTTTTTATTATTGCTTATTTTTTGTTTTGCTCGGCACCCTCAACCTATGGCCCATGTTTCCTGTCCCCATTAAAAATGATTGATGCAGAAATGTGTATTAGAATTTCAGACAAGTTACTGTAACCATTTGTTCCTGAAAATGTGTTTTTGTTGTTAAGGCAGAAAATAATCCCTTACTGAAAAAATTAATCACTGCCCCTTGTGGCCAGAGCAGGCCGAATCATAGCACTTTTGTTTTTTAATTTTCAACCGTGCTGCTGTACAACATGGCTAAAAGATATTGACAAACCCAATAATTCTTGCATTGGTGAGGCTGTTGCCAGTACTTGTTCTAAATTGGTTTGTGATTTTGGTACTGCAAAAATACTTTACACATTGCCTCTAGGTAAAGCATGTAGGCTGTGTCCCATAGCTACTAGGGTCTTGACCTCAGTTTAATTTATTGACTTTAGTGATTCACCCTGGCAAGGATTGGGATTATTATTTTAGGTGGGTACTCACCCTGCTCAACAAATACTCCCAAAGTCTTGGAAAGGTGCAGTTTGGCAGGAAAACACTGTGTTCATCTAGCCAACATATGACCATGTCTAACTAAATACTTTCAATGGTTAACCCTAAGAATCCAGGGTATACCAAATATTTTCATACCGTTCTTTTTTAATTCCCTTTAAAAAGAAGATGGGAAAGCTTGCAGAATAGTATAAAAATTAATTAAAGATAATGTAATAGCCATAAAATAAAGGACAATGTCAGCTTCTCTGTGACTAAACGGGACCTCTAAAGGGGACCTCTTGAAAAGCAGAAGATAAAAGATAAATATGGCAAATTGTAAGCCATAATACTTAGTCCCTCCATATACAAAGGATTGTGGAAAACACAAGGGAAGGTGACATCTGGCAGATAATACTATATTCACATAGTCACCATCAAACCATGTCAATTTGTACTTCTGTAAATGTTAACACTTGAAATCTGGGGTTACCAAATATCATAGCCCATGTGCAGACCATTATATTTCATATCCGCCAAAAGAACTGTATGCGAATGCTCATGGAGTAATGTAAAAAGTGTATAAAGACCCTGTAATCACTTATGAAATATAAAGCAACTTTAACTGGTTTACAGTTAAAAATTCATCCTTGAACCTTAGGGGATACAATCTATAATAGCAATGCATCAGTCGTAATATTTAGTATCCCCAAACAAAAAAAATATTTGAAAATATAAGAACCAGGTGTGAAAGCTCATGGAATACTATAAAAAGTGTGAAAAAGGCAAAGTAATAGCTTATGAAATAAAATACCACTTTGACTGTCTACTGTTAAAAAGTAACCCTTGAACTGTAGGGGATACAAGATATTATAGCAATATAGGAGCTGTAATATTTGGTAACCCCAGACAATAAGAATGCTGGAAAACTCAATGAAGGGTAAACATTGACAGAACAATATTGTATTCGCCTCATCAACATAAGACCGTACCAAATTGTAACACAGTTAGTATTAACCCTTGAACTCTGGGGGATTCTAAATATTAGAATTACATATGGCCCATAATATTCTGTATCCCCAGAAAGAGCTAGATATAAAAGCGTGTTCAATATTATTACAAAAAGTGGATAAAGGCACTGTAATCTCCTATCAAAGAAAGTGCAAAGTCAATGGCTGAAAGGTAACCCTTGACAGTAGGATATATGAGATATAATAGCAAAGCCTGAGCTGTAATATTTGGCTTCCTATAGAAAAAGATAGTGAAAAACAGAAATATGGATGTGATTTTAGTATAAAAGTACAGTCTTATCCCCACCAATATAAGACCAGATCAAATTGTAGCCAAGTAACCATGAAACCTATGGGATATCAAATAATATAGCCCACATGAACTATTATATTTGGTATCCAAAAAAGACATCAAATGTGAAAGCTTGTGAAATTGTATTAAACGTGCAAAAATATACTGTAATCTCCAATAAAAAAACAGTTTCATCGGGTAAATTTCAGAATGGTAACCATTGAAAAGTAGGTGATACAATATATTATAGCACTGCATAAACTGTAATATTGAGCTTCTTTTGGACCTGGCCCTCTCCGAAGGGTCAAAACCAAATCTTTTGCTTTCTCCTCTCCTGTTTTGCTGAATATGTTTTTGTTGGCCATGGGACTCTGGGCATGTTACCACTGCTAACCAGTGCTAAGTGCTTATGCAATGTTATCACACTCTAAAAGATGATAACATTGGTTTAAACCTACTTATCATATTTAATTTACTTATAGGTCCCTAGTTATGTGGTATACCATATACCCAGGAATAGTAAATTAAATGGCAGTAGAGGACCTGCAGCACTTATTGTGCTACCCACCTACGTAGCCCCTTAAAACATGCCTTAGGCCTACCATTGCAGCCTATATACAGTTTTAAACTGCCAATTTAATTTGGAAAAATAACCCCTTTTCAAGTCAAAACCTTCCTTTTTAATACACAAAGGCCACCCTTATGGTAGGCCCTAAACAACCCATAGAGTGGAGTGTATTGTATTTAACAATTTGGACATTTTTAATGCTATATATGTACTGGTAGTGAAAAACTCATTTGTTTTTCACAACTTATGACATTCCTCTCCCAGAGGAAAACATTGGGTAACCTTATTTTAGTCAATTAGTAATAACTTTTGTTTAGGAACAGGCAGAACTACTACGTTTGGAGTTTAAGGAATTATAATATAAAATTCTCTTTAATAGTTGGATTTAAACCACAATTCTAAAAATGACACTTTTAAATAGTTGTAACTGCAACAAATGATGGACGGAATGCTGAATGATTCAAACATTCTCCCCCAGTCAAGAGATCTGGGTTAAACCCATTGTTCTTTTGCCCACTATGCTACCCCAGTTTGGACCCAGCCATATGCAAATCAGTCTTGACACTGTGCCTCCTGGGAACAGTCCGGACTGAAAAGCCAAGCCAGTTCCTCCCTGGACTGGAAACAAGCATCCTGGGACCGATTTCAGGGTATGTCACCCTTCATCAGCCAGGCTAGCTTGAATCCAGTGACACAGTGAGCAAGGGACCCACGTCTGGGCATACCCATCCCACATAGGGCGAAAGGTGTAATTGCAACAAATGATGGGTGGATTGCTGAATGATTCAAACATTCTCCCCCAGTCAAGAGATCTGGGTTAAATTCATTGTTATTTTGCCCACTACGCCACCCAGTTTGGACGCGGCCATATGCAAATCAGTCTTGACTCTGTGCCTCATAGGAATAGTCCAGATCAAACTGCCAAGCTAGGTCCTCCCTGGACCAGAAACAAGCATCCTGGGACCAGTTTCAGGGTATGTCATCCTTCATAAGCCATGCTAGCTTGAATCCAGTGGCAAAGTGAGCAAGGGACCCACATCTGGGCATACCCATCCCACTTAGGGCGAAAAGTGTAACTGCAACAAATGATGGATGGAATGCTGAATGATTCAAACTTCCTCCCCCAGTCAAGAGATCTGGGTTAAATCCATCATTCTTTTGCCCACTACACCACCCCACCCCAGTTTGGACCCATCCATAAGCAAATCAGTCTTGACCCTGTGCCTCATGGGAACAGTCCAGAGTGAACTGCTAAGCCAGGTCCTGCCTGGACCAGAAACAAGCAGCCTGGGACCGGTTTGGGGGCAACACCCCTCATCAGCCAGGTTAGCTTGAATTCAGTGGCAAAGTGAGCAAGGGACCCACATCTCGGCATACCCTGACAACTTAGGGCCAACAAAGCATGCACAAAGAGATGTGGCCTGAGTGCTAAAACTTTTCAGACAGTCACAGATCAGGGTTGAATCCATCATCGTTCTTTAGCTCACTTTGGCACCCCCAGTTCAGACCCAGCCATAGGCAAAACAGTCTTGACCCTGTTTCTCATGGGAACAGTCCAGCCTGAACTGCCAAGGCAGATCTTCCCTGGGCTGGAAACAAGCATCCTTATACTGGTTTCAGGGTAACCCCACTCATCAGCCAGGCTAGCACAAATCCAGTGGCTTATGGAGCAAGGGACCCATGCCTGGGCATACCTTGTCAACTTAGGCGAACAAAGCAAACACAAAGAGATGGTGGATGAAGTGCTGAAACTTTTCAGTCAATCACCCCAGTAATCCATTGTTGTTCTTTAGCTCATTTCACCAACCAGTACAGACCCAGACATATTGAAATCAGTCTTGACCCAGTTCCTTGTGGGAATACTTCAGCCTGAACTGCCAAGCCAGGGCTTTCCTGGGCCAGAAACAAGCATCCTGGGACCGGTTTGGGGGTAACACCCCTCAATAGCCAGGTTTGCTTGAATCCAGTGGCAAAGTGAGCAAGGGACCCAGGTCTGAGAATACCCTTCCAAATTAGGGTGAACAAAGCAAACACAATGAGATGATGGATGGAGCAATGAAACTTTTCAGACACACACCCTCAGTTACTGATCTGGGTTGAACCCATCATCGTTCTTTATCTCACTTTGCCACCCCAGTTCAGACCCAGCTATATGCAAATCAGTCTTGACCCTGTTCCTCTGTCTGTCTGTAGAATACACGTCTGGGTATGTTGACAGTTGGGCTCTTGTGCTTTCACTCTAGACATGCATACAAAGGGAGCTGAAGTGTGCCTTGCATATCCTGATGGGCCATCACCAGGCTGATGGGCCTTCCTGAGCTAGTTTGGGAGGAGTTGTCCCTAACACCTGAATAGTGCTGTGCCTGTCCTCAAACAAAGCTGTCTCCACCCGCATGTAGTGTGTCTGGAGCCAGGTCAGGGAAAGGCACAGTCTTGTGCACTGCAAAGACTTTCCTTTGAAGTTTACCTTCAAAAAGGGGTATAACTATTGAACCTCTGACAACCCAAAATCAGAACACTTCTGGACTGAAGACATTCTGCCAGGAAGAAGGACTGGATGCTGTAGGAGGGTCTGTCGCTCTGCCTGTTGCTTTGCTGGCCTGCTGTCTGCTGTTTCTGTCCTGGGAGTGAAAGGACTGGACTTTGCTTTCTACATCCTGCTTCCTGGGTTCTGCAAGGGCTTGTGTGTGCTTGCCTCCTGTTAAGAAGTCTAACGGGCATCAAAGACTTCACCCTCCCATGCCTGGGCTCTTCTGCTGGGAGTCCTGACTTACCAAGTGGTGCCAAATACAGGTCCTGGGCCCTTGGAAGTGTAACATTTGATCTTAGAGAGAAAATGTACTCATCTACTCCCAGCATTTGTTTTCTTGATGCATCATTGCACAAGATCGATGCATCACTTCTGCCTGCCATAAAGTGTGATTCCCACTAGAAACATGGACAACAGCTTTCAGCACAGGTCCCAGTTTGCTGTTGGAGTGCAGCAGAAAAATTACCACAGCGTGAGTCCAGAGCACTGTGCCACTGACGTCCATGGCACCTGCTCTGACTCCTACGCAGTGCCTGCCTCGTAGCCATGAAATCAACACAGCGCCTGCATCGCCACTGCCGCCTAGACGTTACGCGTCTGGATTTTAAATGCATCGTCCCTCGATGCAGACTCTTCATCGACACTGCACCGCAGTAAGGAACAAAGGTGGCGTGTCTAGAAACTGATGCATCACCTCCCTTGCGAGAAAGGAACCGACGCATCACCTCCCCTGCCCGTATGGAAATAATGCATCACCTCCCCTGCCTACCAGTAAGGAATGGATGCATCACATCCCCTATGTAGAAAGGAACTGATGCATCACTTTGCTTTTACAGTGCCTCACCTCCCCAGTGCCTTGCATCGTCCTTGATTTTTGATGCACCGTAGGTACTTTGTGCTTAAACTAATACATCCATTAATTTCTATGGACTAATCTTGCTTAACCTTTTAAAAGAGATATTTTGACTTGTGTATTTTGACATTTTCTCATTTTGGTCTTGTTTTATTCAGATAAATAGCTGATATTTTTCTAAACTGATGTGGGCTCCTTTTGTAGTGTTTTCACTGTGTTACTGTGTGTGTGTATGTATAAAAACTTTATACATTGCCTCTGAGATATGCCTGGCTGCTTGTGCCAAGCTATCAGGGGGGTGAGCAGGGGTTATCTTAGCTTTGTGACTTCCTTACCCTGACTAGAGTGAGGATCCCTACTTGCACATGGTGCAAACCACTATCAAATAGAAACCCCATTTCTAACACCTTTCTACGAGACTCTACGAGGCTCACTCACTATCGTCCAACTAGAACTCCCTGCTGGTCCATGCACCAAGAGACTAGCAAAAAAAGTGGGTAGACTCATATTTTTCTAAATATGCAGCACAGGAGTGGAACCTCCTTCTACCATATTTGCGTGCAATGAGGCATGAAAACTGTTTGAGGAAATCACATAAAACCTGGTAATTCAAGTGAATTTTTCAGTGAGAACAGATATTGTGCTATGGTGGGGTGAAGGGAATCCTTTAGCACTGGGACACTCTTGGAGTGGCCACACACTCTACAAACTGTTGATTGATTGTAAACTGAAAAGTGAAGTCTATTATCTCTCATAACTTACAAGATTAAGCTCGTAATTGCTTTGGTTGTTTATGTTTGACATTATGGAGCAATCAAAAGCTGGTAGATGACAAGAAAATTATGTAAAATTCTCAGTATTCATTTTCAACAATCATATCTCTGTTTCCTTTAATATTTATTGAAGAAAGTAAACATTTTAAATTAATTTAGTGCGCTTGCTGTATTAGGCTCATATCTTCATAGGAAAAATTCAGAACTATATAGTTTGTGCTTTCTATTAAGTGGCATTGGGACAAAAAATGTAAAGCAGACTGGTAAAATGCCACATTTTTCCCAATTTTACTATTGTACTAATATATGCAAATGAACATCAAGTAGGGGTCGCCAGGCATTGCAACATTGACTCCTGGCTTGCTCTCTACGACCCCTGGCACTACCTTTGTGTTCACTCGCCTTAGAGGTGGCAAAATCAGTGCCAAAAAGACATGGGCGGATTCAGCCTCCATGTTTTTACCTCATTTTTTAATTACGCCAACAGTGAATAATTGTATATAATTTACAATTAGTGTAATAAAAATGGGAGCATCAGGTAAGTAAATTTTTTTTAATGTATGTTGTGTTCATGCTTGAGGGTGACTGTGTTTATGTGAGAGAGGGAGTATTTATGTACAAGCATGCGGGAATGTGCGCATGTGTGTAAGGGACAGTGTGAGTCAGTGATGGAAGTGGCAATAAATGAGATTAAGTGTCAGTGAGTATGAGTGAGTCAGCGTGAGTGAGAATGATGGAGTGAGGCCAAGAGTGAGTGCAAGTCAGCGTGAGAGAGTTGATGTGAATGAAGTATAAGAATGAGTGACAATGTGTGAATTATTGTAAGATTGAGTGCAAGAGTGTGAGAATAAATGAGGGCAAATTGGGAGAATGGATGAGTAGGGTGGAGTAAGTGAGGAGGAGTGTGAGTTAGTGGATGTAAATTATCATGAGTGAGAATGTGGTATGCTTGTGAGTCTGCTTGTGTCTCATGCAAAAAACTGGTATTGGCATACTGGAGGAATTTGGAATGTTAGAGATAATACCTGATATGCGGGACATCCATGGCAAAAGGCTGATGCAAGCATACTGCAGGTATTTCAAGGTATGAGACACCTTTGGCAAAAAGCTTGCACTAGCGTGCTTGAACTGATTCGTTGTCATACAGGAGGGGTAATACCATGAAGAAATGCTCGCCATATACTAAAGGTAGATCCTGATCTAAGGGTCATTCTTGGTACATGAATAACAATAACAAAATTCCAGGACTGGCATATTATATGTAATTGTTGGCACGAGGAGACATCCGTGGCTTATATGATGCAAAATTCTGGTCCTGGCCCAATTGAGGTTATTTTTGGTGTCACCATTGCAAATTTTGAAAAAGGGAATCAACTCCTGTGGTATGTCAGTCAGTGCTTTAAATGGGCCGGAACTCACTGATACTGAGTACCGGCACTTTCTAAATGTGTCACTTTCTTTCTTTCTTCCGAGGAGAGTACTGGTACTCATGAAAAGGTAGGCTCCTGGCTGTGCTGGTGAGCGGGAGTGGGACATGTCACTGGCAGCTGAGGCGCCGCTTCTGCAGCCCCCGCACACCCATCAGAGCCCCAGCTGAGCTATTCAGCAGGACTCTTTTGAATAGGTAGTGAAAAGTGAAAAGTCAGTGCAGGGTAACACTTTGAACATAAGAAATGTTATCAGACAAAAGGACGGCAGAATCTCACACGTCCTTTCTCTTGATGTGAGTGTTAATGCCCAGACAATGCGATCGAAGAGGCCCCTGGAGCGCTAATCTAACTGTTTTCTGCATTGAGGCGCCTACCTTCCTAACGCCAAATGCCTCAATTGGTCTATCTGCTTCTTATATGCCAATGCTGTGGCAGGATGTTTCATTTCCTGCCTGCCAGCAGGGCCCCAGTGCACCCATGAAATTCCCCTGCTGCATGGAGTTGAAGGAGGAAGCCGGTGTTCAATCAATCACCTGTTCACCTCCTCCTGACCTCGACATGATGTGTTATTGCTGTGCCCAGCAGAAACCAACTTCTGCCCCAGACTCACCATGCCATCATGAGTCTCATAGTGGGAGCAGGTGGCACAGGCAGAGGCACTGCAGCAGGGCCGCTGTCTGACTCTCTGTAGAAGAGACAGGCTAGTAATCCACTCGGTGCCAGGCCAGCATCTCCTCAGTGGATCCTTCAGACAGCTGTAAAGAGATAATTTAATATTCTCCTGCTGCTGACATTTAAACTGTTTGTTACAAAAATGATTAGGGGCTGCAGCACGGCATAGGTCCTTGCAAGTGGGCACTCTACTAGAGTTGTCTGTCTGTGCTGAATATGCACTACGTTTAGTCTAAACTAGCAGTTTTGCTGTAGTGCAAAGTGTTTAACATAACCTGCTTGACAGTGACACCACAAAGCAGCACTCTTTATTTTCTCAGCACAATTAGACTCGCTAAGTCAGAGATAACTCATGGGATTATTGTTGCCGCTGTCGAGAAGTCAGAGTTTTCTCTACTACCAGTTTGCACTCCGACCAATAAGTAGCTTAGATATTTAATGCGCCTTCAAAAAGGCATATTGTATTGTACTGTATTGTATGTGGATAGCTCAGTGAGTTGCTGTTTTTGTCACAGAGATCCCTTTTTTATATGTTCGTTCATTCATTCAGTCTTTATTTCGATCTGTTTAGATCATAAAAGAAATACAAACAATTTAAAATAAGTTAAAAAGGTATCAGTGTGACAGTATTTAAAAACAATACAATTAGCCTATTTAAAATCAGTTACAGTACATTACATTTAGGAGTGATCGAAACAATTCATTTATCACAGATCTGTAACTAACTTAATGCAGCGGTTACGGGTATGCCACATTGCTGTTAAAAATGTTGCCACTGCAAAGGCAATTGGGGGTGAAAGTTCCGTCTTTAGTATTCTGTAAGCTGGGAGGTAATGCCTGAAACCAAGGTTTTTGAGGAGTGGGGCAGGCCAGTACTTCCTGGATCTTTGGAAAGCTTTGCAGAAAAATATAATGTGCAGGTCATTTTCCTGAGGGTATGAACATACCGGGCACTGTGTTGAAGGCTGGGACTTGGCCCAACGATTAGTAAATGCCCTGAGAGAGAGGGTTCCATATCGCCACCGCATAAATAGTTTTTTAGTCAGAACGGGACTGATGCCATCAAGGACAAGCTCAAGGTGGTATGAGTCCTTAAATTTAATAAACAAATTTGTTAAAGACCCCTCGCGTGTGCTCTCAATTGAGCCAAGTAACTTTTGCTCGTGAAAATCCCTCGAGAGATGTTTGCGTGGGATCCTACAACATGCGTTTCCCGGGTCTAGCCATAGTTCTGGTCTTTCTAGTCTCTTGGATGTTTGTTTAATATATCTCAGCCATGGGATTTGTGTTACATTAGGTAGGCGTAGGATCTCTTCGAACTCAGACCTATAGTTCGTTAGTTCTGGCGTGCTCCAGATTCTACGCCAAAAAATTATTGGTTTTAGTCCCAGCTCTTCTGTGATAGGTCTAAGACCCAAGTCTAATCTCAGCGGGTGGGGGGTGCTAGGTGGTAGGGCTGCCAACTGCCTAATGAAGTTGTTCTCATTAACCTCCAAGTTTTGTGGCAATTATGTGACCCCACAATTCTCCACCATAGGTAACTGCCCCTCTTGCCTGCATTTTATAGATTTGAAGGAGAGGACCAAAAGGCTTGTAGGTCGACCTACTTGACATCCTACAAATGCCACCCGTTAACTGAACCAGTTTCATATAGGCCTTGGTCCGATGCGAGTCCCATGTCATATTCTGGTTGATGGTTACCCCGAGGTATTCGAAAGTGAGGACCCTCTCTAATCTCAGTGGGCCTATGGTAGGATTGGGGCGAGTTGAGGAGGGAGGGTTGAAGATCATGTATTTGGTTTTCAGGGCGTTGATCTCTAGCCCACGCTCCATACAAAAGGTCGAAAACCCGTCCAGTACCCGTTGTATACCCATAGGGGACTTGGACAGCAACAGGGTGTCGTCCGCAAACATACTAGTGGGCACCCTGCTGCCATTGAGCTTGGAAGCGTCAATGTCACCCAACCTATTCAGGTGGTCGATTACCCCGTTGACAAAGAGGCAGAACAGGGTCGATGCAAGCACACAACCCTGTCTCACCCCTCTGTCAACGGGGAATCTTCCCGAAAGTGCCCCGCTTCTACCACACCTGACCGGAGCGAAGTTCCCCTGATGTAGTTTTGTCAGAATTGACAGAATGTCGGCCGGGATCCCTAGCTCCGCCAAGACGGTCCATAATCTGTCTCTTGGCACTAAATCGAAGGCTGCTCGCAAGTCCACGAATACCATGTACAAGCTGCCGCCCTCGATTGCCGCAGTCTCCCAGAACAAATGATTCAGACGGAAGATCTGGTCCGTGGTTGAGACCCCCCTGCTGAACCCAGCCTGGTAGGGACTCAAGTCAAGATGGCAAATTCCTCAATCCAATTTTGGAGGCGATCAAGTATCAGCCTACCAAATATTTTCTGAGGTACATCGATGAGGCTGATGGGCCTCTAGTTGGCTGGGAGCAGATGCAATCCCTTCTTATATATGGGAACAATCTCTACACCCAGCCAAGTACCGGGCACCTCCATACCCCTCAAAACTGTGTTAAATATCGTCATCAAGTAGGGCGCCCATACATCAGGCTCCTGTTTGAATAAGTTGCCCGGTAGACCATCCAAACCAGGCGCCTTGCCTGATGTCAACCCTGCAATGGCTGCTCGTACGTCCATTTCTGTAAAAGGGTCCCCTTCTAGTAAAACGCTAGTGGTCGGTGAGGAATTATTTGAAGCCCCTTCGACAACCCTATAAAGGGACTGGAAGTGATCTTGCCAAGCCTTGGCTGAGATGTTAGGTTCAAGTACCGAGGCTAACTCCTCAGACCCCGTATTGACAATACGCCAGAATTTGCGGGAATCCCTACAAGCTAGTGAAATAGTGAGGTTTTCCCATTTCTCCTGTTCCCATTCGCTCTTAGCATGGGCAATCAGGCGCTTGTAGACCCTTCTCCTAGCCTTAATCTCAGATCTATCTTTGCCTTCCTTGATCGAAGTCAGCAGATCTGATTTAGCTTTACGGCATGCAACATTATACCAAGTGGGGCGGGTATAACGACCGCCACCACTCTTTACTGTCGAGAAGAGAACTTCAGCCACGGACTTGATTAGGTCCTCGTGCATCAACCACAGCTGTTTATTTGTGCCCTGAGTACTGGGTTGCTCCGTTATTGCATGAACCTTTTTGAATATGGGGATGACCCGGGCATAAAGCCCTGATACCTTCTCTGGATTTGAGGCTAGCTTCTCCCACCTTACTCTCCGTCTATTGTTCGTCAGCACTAGCCTTTGAGCAGGGACAGCTGCCACCGCCCCTCTATTGTCTATGCCAGGAAGGGCATATTCCAATTCCAGTGCGTTGTGGTCGCTATCCTCCCTAGGTGTCACCCGGAAGTCGCTGATGTGCGACCACAAGGAAAGTGAGACCAGTATGTAATCCAGTCTAGACTCCCTACCCACTCTGTTGTATGTACATTTAGGAGGGATATCATAATTTGTGCGTCCATTACAGGCCCGCACGCCATGTTTCAGGGTTAAGGCAGTAATTTGGACAGCCAGAGGAGTCCAGGCTCCTAGCGCAGGCACTGCCGTTGGGGGTACAGACCATGCTGCATCCTCCTCCTGGGAAAGTCCATCCAGTAAACCTGACAGGGGCTCAAAGTGGCAATTCAGATCCCCTCCTACCAGGAAGGCGGTGCCCTAGGGAATATCACTGATAGCACCGAGAGTTCCTCAATGGTGCGTGACTCTTGTGTAATGCTTACTGGCCTCGAGTAAACATTTACCACCACGAGTCTACTCGAATTCAGCCACTCCAACAAAACACCAAGAATGTCCTCTGTAGCTAGGGGAAGTACGGTGGCCATGCATCGCAGGTCAGCAGCCACCCAGGTTGCAAGACCTCCCGAAGAACGCCCCCTACCCCCCCACTTTGCGGGAATGGAAAATACTGCAAAACCTGCACGAGAGACATCCTCTCTCACCCAGGTTTCTTGAAACAGGCATATATCTTTACCCTCGATGAATGAACTCCAGTCCGGGCAGTTCAGTTTATTCCCCAGGCCTGCCACGTTCCAAGATAATACCTTTAAGAGGGGAGGTCTAAAATTTGGGATCGGAGGGGGAGGGGTGCCCTCCGACCAATAAGTAGCTTAGATGGTTAATGCGCCTTCAAAAAGGCATATTGTATTGTACTGTATAGTATGTGGATATCTCAGTGAGTTGCTGTTTTTGTCACAGAGATCCCTTTGTTATATGTGGTTTGGCCGCACGTGAAGCTGAGGTTGGGGTGGAGGGTGCTGATTTTTATTGAATTTAAATAATAGCTTCAAAAGCACCTGCTGCCAAGTTTGACTTCCTTGTTGCTCAAATGAGTGTGATTTCTGATATTTGTCTATTTCCATTGACTTCATACCAAGGTTATGCTTGCAAGAATGTGCCCCTCTAAGTGTTACACATCTAGTTGTTGCCTGACTCTCGTAAATCCACTGAATCTATGAAAATGTCACACATAAGCAATCTGAAACATTAGCAGCTCTACTCAAATGTGTTATTTTTTTATATTTATATGATTTCCTTATTTTGCTAGTGAGAAAGTGTACTCATATCGTTGAAATGTCACTCATAATTACAATGACAATATGAAAATGTCACACATAGCCATCTGAAACCTTGGCAGCTCTGGGGTCATTCTGGCCCTGTGCTGTCAACACATTCACACTATCCTCTGCATTTGCGTAAACACAGAAATCCTGGCAATCCCCTGGCAGTGGAAATAAAAAAAAAATGGTGAAGAGTATAATATGGCTTTTAACATTCCGAAGTCTTTTGTGTGTCTGCTTATGTTTGTCTGTTTGCCTGAATTTGTAAGCCTGTTTTTTGTAGGAAAAAAGTGAGAGAGAAAGAATCAAGACACTCTCAGGAGGTATTTTAAAGAAAATGTGTGGCTCTTTGTGTGTACATGTCTGCTTGGCAACAAATGTTCATAAATAACATAGTAGGGAGGGTTGGTGAGTGAGTGGGTGGGTGTGCAGATGAATGGATAGATGAGTGAATGGATGGGTGAAAGAGGGTGGACGATTGGATATAAGGGCCGATGATGGGTGGATAAGTTAACTATTGGATTGATGAATGAAAGGTAGAGAGGATGGATGAAAGGGTGGATGATGGATGAGTGAAAGGAGGGATTGAGTGAAAGGGTGGATGGATAGATGAGCGAAAGGATTGATGGATGAGTGAAAAGGTGGATAAAGAGATGGATGAGTGAAAAGATTAATGGATAGGTTTAAGAAGGATGGATAGGTTTGGATATGAAGGGTGGACAGACGGAATGGTGAAAATCAACTGAATGGTAGATGAAAAACTGAATAGACAACAGAATGTAAACAGTAAATGGTGAACATCAGCAGGTAAATGGTTGGATGAATGGATAGATCGATGGAAGAGACAAGAGATATCTTCTGGGGAGGGTCATGACGATTTGATTCATTTGCTTGGTGCCATAAGAGCTTTGGTTCGAAGTGGGGGTATTTTCAGTTTCTTCCTACTTACTTGCTCAAAAAATATATAGTATTGTGCTAAACAACAGCAATTAGCAGTATGGCATTAAAAATGTGCAACTATTGCAAAAAATAAGGAAATGTTAACATATTATTGCATTTCTCTTTCATTTTGTGTAATGAGTTAACCTGCTTTGTTTATATAAACACATTTATCATGTGTTTTGGTGTGTGCTGCAATTATTAGAGAAGTCGTTAAGTATCATCATGTCCTGCCCTTAGCCCCGCCCCTAGCCCCGCCCACTCACTACAACTATATGGCGCATTTTAATGAGTACCTGCACTTATTTATTCCCATTTAAAGCACTGATGTCAGTCTTCGTTAGCGTGGCACACCATGAAAAGATGTATATATCTAACGAGTGCCCTTTCATAGCCTGTGGCGTTTTAGTAGATTTATGTAAAAACAATGCACTATTCGACCCATTTCAAAAAAATAATAATATAATTTTGGGGAGAGCTCCGAACTCATTCAAAACAGCTCTGTTTTTGTCATTTCCCAGAACACTTTAGGGCAAGATCGTATTACATACACCCCATCAACTTTAAAATGTTACTGCTGCACCCCAGGGCCGGTCCTAGCCATGGGCGGCAGGGGCGGATTGGCAAGGCGGGCATTCGGGAATGGGCCGAAGGGCCGGTGCCGCAGTGCCCTCTGTGGGCCGTTTTTTTCTCCCCTGTCCCAGTCCACGGGGAGAAAAAAAACGGCCCACAGAGTGCACGGAGACAGAGACTGAGAAAATTAAAGCAGCCTCGCTGTGCGGCCAGACAGCGATTGTCAGCTGTGGGCTCTCCTTCACCCCTACCCTGCCAAGCAATCAAGCTGAGGCTGGGCTGGGGAGGGGTGATTGTTTGCAATAATCGGCCTCCCTGGGGGCCAGGTGTTTCTCAGGCCTTTGAGCCATTGCACCTCGGCCCCCTGGCGCCCATGCAGCCCAGAAACGGTGTTAGTCTTAACACCTCGCCCACAGCCCTTCACATTCAGGGCATAGTGGGCGAGGAAGAATGGGTCTTGCTGTGGGGGCCTGGTGATGTTTGGAATTTTTTTGTTTTATTTATTTATTTATGCGATTTTATTTAGCGCGGACTTTACCCGAAGGTGTCAGAGCGCTTCACACTAGGAACAGCAATAATACATGAGGAGAAAATTATAAGTGGACAAATTACAAAAGCAAACGTTAAGTTACATGAATCAAAAGTGACAATAGTGAGCAAACAAAATACAAGAGGAGCAAACGATACATTACAGGAGGAAAAAGAGATATGTGTGCAGGTTACAAAAGCGTACAAAATACAAGTAGAGGTATAATACTGCAATTAATGGCAGACACTCCAGCACAAGAACAAACGTTACATAGGCAATGGTGGCACTTGTGCAAGTATCTAAAGCAAACAAAAGTGAGAGGTAGCAAACAGTGTGTTACAAGAGAAAAATGACTTGTGCAAGTTACAAAAGGGTACCAAACACAGGTACAAGGGTAATACTACAGTAAATGGTAAATACTCAAACTGCCAGAACACACTGGGAAGGCACTTCCCATGCACCAGCTTCACCTCAGCCTCCCCCCTGGCTACCTGGCTACCTTGGATGACCCAGAAAGCTGTGTTTTGTGCTCCCCTGCCAGGACATTTTCCCAAGGCCTGGAGGGTAGATTAATTTACTAATTGCAGGGGCCTTACCTCTGTTCATGTGCTCCTGAGCTGAAGGTCTGGGGAGGGCTGAGTAGGTTAGTAATAGCAGGGGCTTTGCTGCTTTTCAGGTGCTCTTGTGTTGGAGGGCTGGAATAATTTTGTGACAAAAAGGGGCCTTGCTATTTTTTTTAGTTGCTCAGCATGTAGGCCATTGTCACCTTGGCCCTGTGTCGTGTGCAAGAACAGTATCCTCCCACTTTCATTCCTTGTCTGTGCAAATGGTGTTTCATGAAAGGGCACGCCCCTTGAATGTGGGCCACGCCCCTTAAATATGGGCCACGCCTCTTGAATGTGGGCCACTTTTTTTGTCAGTGCCCGGGCCGAATTGTGATCCCAATCCGACCCTGATGGGCGGTATGGGCAGCTGCCCAGGGCCTCGCGCTCAGGGGGGCCCAGCCGCCGGCCCCGCAGTTGCGGGCAGCAGGAATAAATAAATTAAAATCATCATGGGAGAAAAGCTCTGCGCAGTGCGCACAGCACTCTCGTCACACTCGCGCTGCAGCAGGCAGTAAAAATAAGGCCGGGAAAAACACTTTCTGCCTGGCTCTTGTTTAAAACCCTGAAAAAAAGTTTTTGCACTGAATTATTAAACACATACAACTTCCTGTTTGAATACATATTATCAAACGCGAAACATGCGCAGAAACTTACATTAAAAGCCGTTTTCAAGTTAATAAACATGCATGTACAGATTACACAGAATCTGAATGGCATGAGTCATACATGTTAACCATCTGATGCGGAAGTGAGCTGGTAACGTGTCACACCGATTTTCTGTGGCGTTGCAACGTTGTTGACAGTTGCAAGCCTTATTGATGAGCTTTGCATTGTTTCTATTAACTCCAAGCCTTGTCAAATTGTCTTTGCATGTTAATGGCTTTTCGGCCACGATCCAAAATTGCTTGTTAATAGCAACAAAGAACGCTGGGAGCGCTTTTTAGCTATTTTGTTTAACTACTACCTGATGGTGCACATTGTTTTGTGTCATTACCTGTAAATGTCCTTCAGCTACTTATCTGACAAACTATCAGGATCATCGTCACTTCCAACTCAGGCTGTAACTCGCACTCTGCCTACCAGGATGGGGCCCCACACAATGGCAACACCCCACCAATCCTTGTGTACCCCTGCCAATCAAAGTGAAAGAAATAAATGAAATATGTCTCTTTACAATTGGGCTCATGGAAGGGGGAGCCTCTAAGGGATGGCGTGGGAAGGCCTAGGGGAGGGAGACACCTCTCGGGCTGCCCATTCAGAGACTCCGCAGGATGCCCATTGTCGGCACTTTAACCCATATAGGTTTAACTCGGCCCCAAGCAATTCTCACACCTTCAGTCCGAAATGGGCTGTACAAGAGGTGTTTGGGGTGGCTTAGAGGAGGAGCTGGGGCCCAGTTGGAGTCTGCACAAAGCAGCTTCCCGAGATCAGAAGGTGTCACTTATGTAAATTTCAGGGGCCTCGCACATTCCCTTTTGCCCAGGGCCCCGAAAATCCTAGGACCGGCCCTGCTGCACCCTAACATAAGTGGATCAAAAAGAGACATTTGTGTTATATTTTTTATATTAATGACAAATGTATAATTTAACTTCAGTGAAGTCAATTTTTTGAAATGAATGTACCAGTTACGTGTTTTGCAATAAAGCTTTGTAAATGTCCATTATATAAAAATAAAACACTTATTTTTTTCTTCTAATTCTGAATTTTATAAAGCCACCCGATTCAGGACATCTGCTTCTGTCTGATCCTGCCTGGGCGGAGTTTATTTTCGAAGAGAGCCGGAGTGCAGCAGGGGATACAGGACTTCAAGGGGATACCAATTATTACACAACCCTGGCAGCAGGCGGGCGGGGCCGGGAGAATGGCCAGGAGCAGGACTGCTGCTCACGGGGGAGCAGCTTGGAACAACTTCATATTACACTCAGGGCATGAATAGAAGAGTGAGGAGGCGGGGAGCAGCTGCGCGCTCGAGCACAGCGTCAAGGACACTGCTGCCAGGCTCGCCGGAGGGGCGTTCACAAAGGTAACCGCTGACTGGTCCTTTCCGGTAAACACTTCACCGAACACCGGCTGCAGGTGACAGGCGAATTCATCCCACGCCTCAGAGCTCCGGGCAAGAAACTTTATTGTTGTAAATACGATGAGTCGGAATGTGCTGTGTATACAACAAAACGGATTCGCCACCCAGCATCTAAACAAACTCTCGGACAAGACGACAGCAATGCCAAATTCTGTTACGAGTACAGCAATATCAGAACAGGGCCAAGTCTTCCGCCCCGGCCTTGCTGTGTGGGAACTCACCCTGTTCCGACTTCCTGCAGATATTGCTAGTGCGTAATTAAGGAGCCAAAGGCAGAGCAACCAATAGTACAGCAGGTGTAGTGGCACCGGGCACGGCTTCTTGCGGCGAGCTTTGGACAGCAGTTATAAATGTTTTTTACGAGTACAACCTTTGAATAGGGGGTCAATTTCCTTGTGTGTATGTGTGTCCATGCTGTCATGATCTCCGCTCTGGGGCCTAGCTAAGCGCGGGCTAGTTGTGGGTATGCTTGTGGCAATAAGGACACCACACAGGTCCCGTGGTTAGTCGCAGACTGTCGTACATGGTCCCGCCCACTTTTATTTATCTGCGCCCTCCGTCATCCGGTGTGAGCGCCGGGGCCGTACATTTCCAGCGCGTGCACCAGTACCAGACCTCTAGCACGCTGACTCATCACATCCCACCCTAACTCAGTCCTTGGCTGCTTCCCAAGTGCTCTTAGATCACTTACTTGGCACACAAAATCTCTGAGCTGGGTGCTCGGTTGGGGATTGTCTGTCAGGGCATACCTGTGACTGCCACAGCTGGTTCTGGGTGCCGCCATTGGTTCACTGGGCACGGGCAGCACCTCCTGTATACCTTGGGTCGCTTCTGGAGCCCTGGGCGGTTAGACTTGCCCTGGGTCACTGCTCTCGGCCCCTCCGGTCTCCATTTGGCTGGCTTCTTGCTCACCTGGATCATCAGCTGGTTCGGCCATGGTGGTGGGCAGTCTACTTTCTTAAGCCATGAAATGTTGCAGGTTACCGGTTCTCTGCCGTCACCATGGTACCTTTTACATCAGTTACAGTCCAGTACCCATGTTCATAGCAAGTCCAAAACTTCCCGCCAGGCCTCTGGTCTCTCAGAATTACGGTGTCTCCTTCCTGGAGCTGCCGGGACACGGTCCTCCTTTCTGACTGGCTCTTAGGTGTGCTTCTCCATCCTCCTGAGGGCTCCTTCCTCGTCGAACCGCTGGAGTGTTCACCCTGGGGCGGTGGGGAGGCCTTCACAGCGGGATCCATTGAACATTAATGCCCAAGGCACCTGAATTGTGGAACTCTAAAGGGTACTCCCGAAGGAATTTCTGGAGGTGCTGTTTAGGGTCTGCTTGTTCGGCTATGGCGATCCGGAGAGTCTTATTTATGGTCCTCTTTAATCTTTCAATTTCGCCATTCGCTTGGAGCCATTGAAGGGTGATACGCCTGTGACGGATGCCATGATGATGTTGGAATTCACAGAACTCGTGGCCTTGGAACGGGGGCCCGTTGTCGCTTCTAATTTCCCCGGAGCATCCGAACATGGGGAATATTTCGTCTAACACTGGGCCCACTTGTGAGAATGCTGTCGAGTTGACGAGTTCCACAAGAGGGTACTTTGAGTAGCTGTCGATTATGGCTAAGGTGGCTCTGCCATCCGGGAAGCTCCCGAAATCAATGCTTATCTTTTCCCAGGGGCTTCTCCCCTGCACTTCAGTGTGGATGGGCACGGGCCTTTCCGGTGAGCTCATCACTTGGCAGGAGGGGCATCTCCCGACCGTCTCGACGACACGGGCGTCCATCCCCCGAAATGCGTGCCTTCATCTTCTCCACTCCTTGGTTACCCGTTGGCTAGCTGTGTCGCTCGCAGCTGGAGGGATGCGGGGATGACAATGTGCGGCCCTCTCAGTAGGATTCCTGTTTGGGTGATGCTCAACTCATCCCTGACCCTCCACATGTGCATTAGGCTTTCTTTTTCCAAAGCCGGACCATGAATTGGCTGACTGTAGGAACTGACGCCAGTGCCCCCCTTAGACTGCTGCCCGGACCTTGGCGATGACCGAGTCCCCTTCTGCTGCGACTGCTACCTCTTCGAGTGTCAGCGCTTGAGGGCATGTGAGTGCTGAGATCATGCTCAGATGTGCCTCCGTGGATTCAGTGTCAGGCTCTTCGCTACCGTCTTCGTGTGGGTCTGGGTGTCTTGAGAGGAAATCGGCTGGGTTTTTGGCACTGGGTCGATACGCTACCTCCATCTCATACTGTTGGAGCCCAATGGCCCACCGTTATATTCGTGGTGGCTAGTGGGGTGCCGATCCTCTGAATATAGGTACCAGGGATATGGTGATCCAAGATGATCTTGAACGGGTGGCCGCATATGTACAGATGGCATGCTCAGCGGATTGCTAGGGCCTCCCTCTCGATCCAGGCATATCGCTTCTCGGTCTGGGAGAGCGCATTGCTGGCATAGGCTAGGGCGGCCCACCATCCTGGTTCTTGCTCCTGGGTGAAGACGGCTCCCAAGCCGACGGGGCTGGTATCCACTAATATCTCTGTTTGCTTGGCCGGGTTGAAGTATACCAGGGTTTGTGGTCAAGGAGAGCGCTCTTGACTGCTTGGAAAGCCGCTTCTGCAGCGGGTCACCACTGCCATGTGGCATCAGCGCGAGGTTTCAGAGGGGCTCAGCGATGGTGGCGAGGTCCAGAATGAAGCAGCCGCAATATGTCACCATCCCAAGGAAACTGCATACTTTCACTACTGTTAGTGGCGCCTGCACATTTTTGATGGCCTGTGACTTCCAAGGGTCAACCTGGATTCCTTCCTGTGTTAAGGTGTATCTGAAGAATTCTATCCGTTGCTGGAATACAGACATTTTTCTCTGTGCAGAGTGACCCCATGGTCTTGGAGCCTTCATTATTCCCAATGCATTTCGGGCTTCCTGGCAGCCCTTCGTCAGGGGATTACTCTACAAATAAAGAAAGTGGGTACCCATCAATAATGGTATTCTGGAAAGTTATGGGTGCGCAATGCGTAGTTAGATGGTAGGTGGTACTGGTTACAGTGAGCCTGTGAGACCTGCACTGCAGTATATGGTTGACATGCATGTGTGCAACATGCTTAAATTGAACGTATAAACTCAGGTACATGCATGGTTGGATTAATGGGCTTAACGACTGTGCTGCATGTTAATGATCATGATGTTAAAACCGTGTAATATCTAGTGCTCGATTCATTGGGTGCATGTAGTGAATTGTAACGCCACATAAACCACGTTACACGATACGGTGTACTCAAGGAGAATACTGTGTATCCTGGTGAGCCTGCAACAAAAATGCAGTCTAAGTTCAGTGTTAAAAAACATAGCTGTGGGGGTAAGTATGTAAGCGAGTCCTCGTGCAAGGTACTTACTTGGTCTAGAATTATTCCGCGACGTATCTGGGCTTCATGGTGACTCGTGGCGTGATGTTAGGTGCCTAAGTGAAACGGAGTGTTTAAACCGGCGCGTAGGTGAACGGACACTGAAAGAGGACTAGGAAGCAGCTAGTGCTAACGGTCGCCATATTGGAATGGTGTGTTAAAATGATGTGCTTAATCTACAGTACTTGAGGTGTGGGAAATAAATAAACTACCAAATAACGATAATAACAGTAAAGTACCTATGAGGATGAAGCTGTATTAAACAACATTCAAAAATATACCACAAATACATTTTCAACATCATTGCAATCAAAATATACATATAATACTTTTTAAAGACAACATAGGAATTCCATCCTATCATTCAACCCGTTCGGTTGCATCGTGGCCATATACTGGATCCAATAGTTTTCTCGTTTTAAAAGTGTTTTTTTGTTGTTTCTGGTTGGCTTGATCTGTTCCAAAACAAGAAGTTTCAGCTGTGCCACAGTATGGTGTTTCTCAAGAAAATGTGCTGCGACTGAAGACTTCATATTGTTAGTCCGAATGTTACTCTTGTGTTCGAGTATACGTACTCAAATTTTTCTCTCTGTATGCCCTATGTAGCAGGAACCACATGGGCATTTTAACATGTAAATGACATTGGCTGAATTGCAGGTTGCATTGACTTTGAGTCTGACTTTGTGGCCTTTCATGGGATGGTTATTATAGTTCCCAGGTATAATATTGTGGCAATTGCTGCAGTTGTGACAAGGCAAAAGTCCTTTATATTTCTCTGTTAGTTGTTGATCACTTGGTCTCGTCAGAATTTCTTTGATGTTACGTCCTCCTCGTGTATATGTCAAGATGGGTGTCTGTGCGAATGCTCCTTGAAAATCCGGTTCAGTACAGTGTTTGGTTAAGATTCTCTTGAATTGATTGCTGATGATGGTATATTTGGATACCACCACCATGTGTGTATTATCTTTTTTGGGTTTGACCTGAAGTAAGTCTTTGCGAGTGATCTTCTTGCAGCGGGAGGCCGCTTTGTCCAATATTTCTTGGGGGTATCCTCGTGTCTTAAATCGATTTAGCGTGTTATTGAGTTATTTGTCACTCTCATTGTCTGAAGACACGATGCGTTTAATCCTCAACAATTGTGAGAGAGGTAAATTGTGTTTGAGACCAGGTCGGTGAAAACTCTTAAAGTGTAAGATCGAATTGCGATCTGTTGGTTTTTCGAAAGATTGTTGTGTTAAATTTACCTTCTTGTCTCTGTATTTCCACATCCAAAAAGTGAATGCAATCCTTGTCATAACTCCAAGTAAATTGGATTCTTTCATTGATCTTGTTCCAGTTGTTCAAAAATTCAAGAAGGGTACTGGTAGTACCTGACCATAAGATGAATATATCGTCTATAAATCTTAGGTAAAGTTTGCCATGTGTCAGCCAGCTTGGGTCATTCAGTATGTATGTCTCCTCAAATGATTTCATAAAGATATTCGCATAGGAAGGAGCTGAGCAATTTCCCATGGAAGTTCCACATAATTGGTGAAACCAGTTACCATTGACCGTGAAGTAACTGTGGTACAGTGTGAATATCATTAACTCCATGTGTCCAATGTGGATCATGCTAGTATCTTTTCAACTGCTTCAATGCCCAAATCGTGGGGTATCGATGTGTATAAGGAACACACGTCCACAGTACATAACAGTAGTTCTTGGTCTTTTAACTGGTTGGTGCATGCATCGAGTTTAACCAAAAAGTCGGTGGTATCCCTGATGTATGATCTGGTAGTGAGTACAAACGGTTGCAAATATTTATCAATGAATTTGCCGGTGGCTTCGTGTATGCTCCCTTTAGTGGACACTATGGGTCGTAACGGTGGTCGAGTTTGATGTTTATGTACCTTGGGTACCATGTACAAAACCGGTGCAGATGGATTGTTGGGTGTAAGGTATCTTCTGGCTCTATCGGTGATAGTGCCATTGTCAAATGCCAGGTTGATGATTCTGTTGAGTATACTGGTGTACTCATTGGTGGGATCAGTAAGGAGAAGAGTGTATGTGTTCTTGTCCGCTGTGTGAGCATCAACTTGTTCTTGATAGTATGTCGCATCCATAATTACTAATGTTCCCCCTTTGTCGGCCGCTTGACAGACGATGGATTTGTTATTTGCTAACTTTTGTAGAATGTTTTGTTCCTTTTTAGTGAGATTCCCTCGTTTAGTAGATTGTTGGAATGGAAGGCTAGCTATATCATGTTTGATCAGGTTCTCGAAAGTGTCTATGATCTTGTGGCTTTGTGGAGCCAAAAATGTACTGTGGGGACGCTGTGGGGTTCAGACAGCGATTCCACTGGAGCACGCAAATGAATAAACCATTCTAGGAAAACAAGAGAATTATCTGAGCGGTGCAAGTCCGATCTATTATTCTTGTTAGGGAGGCGCATGTCTATGCAGAGTCTTATTTTTCCTGGTTTGCAGGGTTTTTCGGTGATTACCACGAGGGACACCAATGGTGTGGGCCCGAGACCTTCTCTATGACCCCAACATCCCCTAGTTTTTGCAGCTCTTCTCCCACTATGGGTTTGAGGTGGAAGGGGATCCTCTTGTGCCTCAATGCCGTCGGCTTGACGCACTGGACCATGTGCCGTTTGATTGGAGCTTTTGGTATCCGTCTTAGCCCTTTGACAAGGTATTCAAATTGGTAGAGCAGGTCTTTCGTCTGGTCAGCCTGCACGCTCCTTGCGAATGTTACCAGCCCTGAGGCCTCTGCTGCATGGCTGCTCAATAGTGTGTCGGCCCCTTGATTGATGACTTGGATGTCAATTGTGATTTCGACATCTCCAGATCGTACAGGCACCGCCATTTTGCTTCGGAGTGGTAGGAGTGAGTCACTCCCATATGAAAAGATCTTCTTCGAAGGGTGGAGTTCCGGTTGGGGCCTTATGCATCCTGATGGCGTCAACCCTCTCCGTCTTGATGGTGACGCCCTGTTCTGGATTGAGCATCAGCGCGAGATCCATTTCCTCTGCGCGCGCAGCCAAGAGGTCATGAGACTGTGCCATCACAAGTATGTCAGCCATTGGTATGTTCGGCTGTTGCAGTATGAGGCCCGCTGGACCTTGCTGCTCATTCCTAGGATCAGTTGGTCCCTGATTTCTTCCACCGCCCTGTCGCCTGCGAGGTGAGTTGTAGCGAGCTACCTCAGCCTCGCATGAAAAGCGTCCACTGATTCCTCTTCTCTTTGTCTTGCTTGCCGCAATTTGAAGTGCTCAAAGTCCATATTGAGTTGGGGATCAAAATGCTCACTAAGCGCCGCCGCTGCGTAGTCATCGGGGAGGCAAGTATTGGGGAGTAGTTTGAAGAGCAAGTAGATTTCCTCACCTGATTAGTGGAGCAACAAGGATCGTTTGACCGCGCCATCCGTTTCTCTGGTGGTGATAAAGTAATTCTTGAGGTGGCCTAACCAGGTTTGCCACCGTGGTGATGCCGTGGTTGGGTCAGGTGATTCACTGAACGGCGGTAAGACACCTGCTGCAGGGTATTGCGGAGTGGCCCTAGCTGGGGGCTGGCCTGCATCCCCTTGATCTCCCATGGCTGCCAGTGAGTTCTAGTCCTTGTAAGCTCCAGCGAGGCTGCTACGCCGTTACAGGCATCCTGGAAGGCCTGGGCGGGCACTGCTGGTGCAGTAGGGCCTAACACGGCCTGGGTGTCCTATTGCGGTTCGTGGCACGTAATTGGGCCCGCCGAGTAATGAAACGGCCAGGTGTGCGCACCACGCATCTTGCACGACTCACTGGTGCTTGCGTGGGTGTACTTTGTCCCGGCGAGTGGCTGCTGGGTGTTGCTTTCATGCTGAGGTGAGAGGCCTGCCTGCCCCGAGTTGTCAGAGGTGACACACGCTTCCCTGGCGGATTGGACTCCATCCCTGCCTGCACCCTGCGGGGCTGCCGACGCAGCTCTCCAGCTCGATGTGGCCTGGAGCGTGGTTCGCTCTGCCAGTGTTATGATCTCCGCTCTGGGGCCTAGCTAAGCACGGGCACACTGCGGGATCGCTCGCTGCAATAAGGACACCACACCGGTCTCGTGGTTACTCGCGGACTGCCGTAAACGGTCCCGCCCACTTTTATTTATCTGCGTGCTCTGCCATCTGGTGTGAGCGCATGGGCCGTACATTTCTGGCACGTGCGCCATACCAGACATCTAGCACCCTGACTCATCACACATCCCACGATTTCGAGACCACTATAAAAGTCACACTGTTTTGGTTAGTTAAGACCTCTGGAACCATGTATCAAACACGTATCTGATAATGGACGTGTAGGCATGCAACTCAAATGTTTATAATAGAATATGCAGTATGATCATAGTGAATTCTGTTCAGATCACTGGTCATGCGTTCAGTGAAGTGCAAAACAGCACAATACCAGACCCAGGATCCATCCGAATTTCAATCAGAAACACAGCACTGCTGACAAAGCCGCCAAAGAACCCACAAGGCTCCTTTTGTGAAACAAAAATAACAGTCATAATACAATCAGTAGTCCTAAAGTAGTTTAAAAAAAAATATATAAGGCCACCATTAGAGGCCACATTACCTCCCTGGCGGTGGCGCGGAGGCGGGAGGCGTTTAAGCTAGAAACCGACCTGGCCAGTGAGATCAAGCAAGCGGAAACTCGAGACAGAGACTGCCCCTCGCAGGAGACTAAGAGAACGCTTGCCAACCTCAGGGGGTAACTCCGCATGCTGCGCACTAACAAGGCTGAGCGCTCCCTGCTGGCGCTCAAACAACGCTATTACGAGGGTGGGGACAAAATAGGACGCCTGCTGGTGGGCAGACTGCGGGCACGTGCGGCCAGGGCCCACATCGCCAACATCAGGTGGCAGGATGGCACCTGCGCCACCACTGAAAAAGCCAAGCAAGAGGCATTTGTCACCTACTACTCCTCCCTGTATGGAGAGGAGCCTACCTCTGCGGAGGCGCGGGAGGCCGTCCTCACGGACTTTGAGGGATCTCCGCTGTCACCGGCATGTGCGGCCGTGCTGGAAGACCCCCTGCAGGAGGAGGAAATATCAGCGGCCGTCAAGGACCTCCCTTCTGGGAAAACCCCGGGCCCGGACGGACTGCCGTTAACTTTCTACCGCGTATTTCTGACCCAGCTCCGCCCGCACCTGCTGCGGCTGTACGGCTCCTTCTCCGACTCCACTGGCCCGTCCCCCGACATGGGCCTGGCGGAAATCGCCCTGATCCCTAAACCCGGGAAGGACCCTGACCTGTGCGCCTCCTATCGCCCTATCGCCCTTCTGAATACCGATCTCAAGATCTACACCAAGATCCTGGCCAGACGACTGGACCCGTACATGCCGGGATTGATCAACCCGGACCAGGTGGGATTCATTCGGGATCGCCAGGGGGCCGATAACGTGCGCAGGTTGGCACACCTAGTGGGGAAGGTGCGACACTGGGACATCCCGGCCTGCCTTCTCTCGCTGGACGCAGAGAAGGCCTTCGACCGGGTTGACTGGACCTTCTTGAGAGCAGTCCTCCAGAAACTTGGTTTTGGTCCCAAAATGATCGCCAGGTGCATGGCCCCCTATCTCGGCCCACAGGCCAGAATCCGGTTCAACGGCCAACTGACGCCGCCGCTCTCGATACACAGGGGCACGCGGCAGGGGTGCCCACTCTCGCCGTTTTTGTTCGCCCTCGCGGTGGAGCCGCTAGCGGCGCTGATTAGGCGCACTCCTGATATCCACGGAATCCCCCACGGGGGGCGCGACAACAAGGTGGCGCTGTTCGCAGATGACCTGATCCTTACTCTTACCGGCCCTCGGGACTCCCTCCCGGCGGTGCACGATGCTCTCTCCCTCTTTGAACAAGCGTCTGGCCTTAAAATTAATCACGCCAAATCCTGGGCGCTCAACCTCTCCATCCCTGAGGAGGAGGTCACTTTCCTGAAAGGGGTAGTGCCCTACCGTTGGGCGGAGAGCCACATAAAGTACTTGGGATTGGACCTGACGCCCCACTTGGACACCTGGTCTGCGCGGAACTGGGCGGCCTGCCGCAAAGAAGTCCTGGCGGACCTACGGAAATGGAAGCCCTTGATGGTTTCCTGGCTGGGGCGGCTCAACGCGGTCAAGATGTCGGTCCTCCCCCGTATTCTCTATGTTTTTCAATGCCTGCCCACCCCAATCCCGCTCCACTGCATTAAAAGTCTTCAACGCGACCTCACGTCATTCATTTGGGGAGGTAAACGCCCCCGGTTCTCACAGAAAGTCCTCATGGAACCGAGGGACAGGGGTGGTCTTGCCTGCCCGAACCTTCTCCACTACTACTGGGCGGCGCACCTTCGGTTTGTCATAGAATGGGGTGCGCGTGAGAGCGACAAGCACTGGTTCCACATGGACCGGGTGGTCACGGGGCGCACCATTTGGGACCTGCCTTGGCTGCCGCGAGTGGCGCGCTCCAGGAGTGCGTATATGGCTGTCCCGACGAAAACGGTTCTGGACGTCTGGGACAGGGTAGCGGTGCCCAAAGGCCTTACCACGTTTCCCTCTCCGCACACCCCCATCGCTGGTAACCCGCATTTTCCCCCCGCAGCCCGGACCCGCGCTTTTGAGCGCAGGATACAAGGGGACCGCAGAGTCATAGGGGACCTCTTTCTCGGAGGATCACCTAAATCGTGGTCCGACTGCAGGGAGGAATTCGATCTACCCTCGACCGCCGGCCTACAGTACGCCCAATTGCGCCATTGGACCATGGGAGACGACGTGTACCGGGCAGCCACCAGGGCCTACACGCCCTTCGAGAAACTGGCACGCTCCCTAGGGGGGCTGAAGAGACTTATCTCCCAGATTTATAACATACTGCAGCACCCCACCTCACCGCCCGCACACCCCTACCAGAGGCAGTGGCAGTCGGTGGCAGGTGCTGACATAACACCTTCTCAGTGGGCCAGACTGTGGAACGACATCCCCAAAACCTTTCGCAGCATTCTGCAGAGGGAAAACGCCTACAAGATGCTTACGCAATGGTACTATACCCCCCTGAGACTCAGCAAAATGTTCCTGACTGCCTCGCCGCTGTGCTGGAGGTGTGGCACTGCGACTGGAGACTTTGTGCACATCTGGTGGACGTGCCCTACCCTATCTGTCTTCTGGAAGGAGGTCCTCAGTCACATCAAGAGGGTGTTGGGCTTCCCCCTGCCTGAAGAGGTCTGCACGCTCTTGCTGGGCATTCGACCCTCCACGCTTAGGGCCCTCACGCGCAGCGACTGGATCCTCACACTACACATGCTAGGCGCTGCCAAACAGCTCAACGCTTTATACTGGAAACGGGCTGAAGCGCCGCCGATAGCCTCCTGGTTCGTGCGCCTCTGGCAGGTCCTGGCTATGGAGCTGCTCACGGCGCGGATACAAATGAGAGGCGTGCGCTTCAAGGCAGTGTGGGAACCCCTCGTGCGCCACCTATGCTCCATCAGCTATGCGCGCCACATGCCCCCTAGGCTTCGCGCTCTGCACCAATTTGAGGATGCCCTTCTCCCTGCTGACCCGAGCAGACTCTGCCCTTGAATACTCCCCTCAGTGCTGGCGCTGTCGCGCTCCGCCACACCAAGCACCCACCTGTGTATTGCCCCCCTACCGGCAGCCGATGTCTTATCCCCTGACCCCTCTCCTTCTCGCCTCTGCTTCACCTTCCTCTGACCTTTCCTTCCTTCCTACTTGCCACTCTGGCTTCCGCCCCCCTTAGGGGCAGTTCGAGCCCCGTTGGGCCTTTGGACAAACGTGACACTGCAGTTCTCACTTCTATCCGCGCCTCCCCCGCACAACGATGCGGCACTCGCTTGTGGACTAATCTTGCCATCAATGCCCCTAAGCCACGCGGCCGGCCCCCTCCGAGGGGTTGTAGGCAGGGCGCTGTGTTAATGCTTCATTCCCCCCCTGGATGGCGCACACCCACACGTTCTTTTTCTGCGCGGCCGGCCCCGACACGGGGTTGTAGGCTTATCGCTGTGTTCACAATAAAAACAGATTTGAACAAAAAAAAAATATATATATAAACAAAATAAAGAGCAAGTGATTAAAAAATAGCCTTACAGCCTTACAAGTACATTAAAGCATATCATTGTGGGGTAAACGTCCTTTGTAGACGGAATCATCTTGATGTGTACATCTTGCATATTTTAAAAAAAATCTCCTAAATTCTGGGTTTCCAACTCATAATCTGATGCCAAAGTTACTGTTTATATAGCCCATGACATATTGTGTATAGATAGGTTTGATCAACATATTTGTGCTGGCTCTTTACAGACAGTAGAATGGATGTACGAAAAAGAGTTCTGGGGCATATCTACAAGTGAATGGAGGAGCATGGTGTTAAGCACAAAATGCTAACGCCTCGCTCCGCCATTCCTAAAATGCAAGAATGAGCTGTATTTACAAAGATACAGCACATCCCTGCACTTTCCCTGGTGCTAAATTAAGTTGCTTAGGGCCAACGCCAGCACGGGCCAACACAGCCACCCTGGCCTTGAACTATAGTGCAAGGGTGACTGCATTGAGGGAAAGATTGTTTACATGCAGGAAGGTGTCCCTTACTGCATGTAAACAATCACAAATGGTGATTTGAAACTTCTATGTGTACTGCATTGTGCAGCACACATAGTAGTTGCAAATCAAAATGTTTGTAATGATTGCTTATGTGCAGAAAGGGACACCTTCCTACACATAAACGATCATTCATGGTGTTTTGCTGTTTCTATGTGTGCTGCACAATGTTGCACACATAGAAACAGCAAAAACGAGGAGAAATGAAGCATTTCTTCTCATTACACCATGTTAAGACCAGGTTTTACCTCGTCTTAATTTTGGCGCTGCCTCCTACTTATACCACCCTTGTAAATAGGGAGGAGCATCAAAATCAATGGATGTTGCGGCTGAACGCTCACTGCAATGCCCATTGCCCAAACCTTTCACTCTAAGTATAGCATGAAAGGGTGCCTTAATTCCAAGTTGGTGTTAAGCCACTTTAACCCTGTTGAAACAGAGGGGCATATTTACAAGCCCCTATCACCACAGGAACGTTACTTTTAATGAAGTTCCTATGGCAACAGGGGCTTCGCCCTATTTAGATGGTGGCATTAAGTCACTTAAAGTGGCTTAACACCGCCTTGTTAATAAGGCAAAGCCCCAATCTGTGTTGGGCTTCGCTTTATTTACAAAGTGGTGTTTAGCCCCTTAAAGTGCCTTAACGTCACCTTGTAAATAAGGCGAAGCCTCTATTGCCACAGGAACGTCATTAAAAGTGACATTCCTGTGGCAATAGTGGCTTCTAAATATGCCCCTCTGTTTCTACAGGGTTTTCCTGAAACGCTAAGAAATCAGTTCATCAGGAGAATTTGAGGTCCAGGTTCCTGGAGAGCAAAACAAACAGCTCAATGTGTACATAACACAGTTCACAGCTGGCAGAGGTGACAGGAACTGAATGTCGGTGTTTGCTTGCTGATAAACGCCTTTGTGCCCTAGAATAAATATGTTTAGCAGCTGCTTGGACTTTCAAATCTTGATGTTTATTAGAGGTTGGTTGAGTTATACATTTGGTACCGAGCCCACAGTGATACAGTCTCTATGGGTACCCCTCCTAGAGTTGCAGGGGTTGGATTTCTGACCCCTAACACTAAGAACTTTGGGGCATATTACCAAGGCAGGCGATAATTAGCAAGCTGTTGCTAACATCAGTTAGCGACAGCTTTTAGGTGATAGCAAGGGGTTTGGGGCCCGCTTTGCATGTCAGCGATATTTATCGCTAATGACAATGCAAAGTGGGAGTACCCAACCTCTTAGCGACTGAAAGCAGTCGCTAACATCGCTATCGCCTATTATCAACGCAGGCGTAGCGATTTAAATATTCGCGCGAAGCGCGAATATCGCTAAATTGTAATGCCTGGTCAGACCACTTCTTAGCCTGTATATCCAATGGAAGGTGGATATTCAGGTTAAGTCCCTATTAGCGATAATGCCTGAATATCGCTGAATTTCCAGCGATATTCACGCATTTCACCGCTATCGCTGGATATTTTATCGCTTTGGAGATAAACGTTGCTAATAGCACGTTATCTCTGCGATAAAATCTGGAGATGCGCAGCGATAAAAAAAATGTCGCTAAGCCTATTTCGCGATAAATATTGCTATTTGTTGATAATATGCCCCTCTGTCATTTTCCCAACCTTAATCAGAAATCCAGTTGGACTGCAACCCATACACAAGTCGCTGAACAATATTGCAAAGGGAAGTGTTTCCTAGTAACAATCAGTCCCATTGGATGAGCTCAGGGACAACAGCCGAACTTCAGAACACCTTTTGTAACATAATAACACGTTCACATAGCACTAATTGACAGGATGGGCATTTTAAAATGTTTATTCTAAAACCTTAGTCTAATGCATAAAATATTAATGGTTGCCACACAGAATATAAAAAGCAATGTAGTGACGCAGGTTGTAATGAAAACAACACAAAAAATTATATTTTGGTTGAATGAATTTCATAGTGCTAACACCCTCATCCTTCTACTTCTAGGCACTATGCTTGCTCCAGCTGAATCAGTAAATAATAAGCCTTCTCTTGAGTTTCGGAGACGATTCGCACTGCAGATCTGTTTTCAAAACAGCAAAAGACTGTTGTGCTGTTCTGCAATAGAAACAACAGCTATTGCCTTTGTGCAGCTTATGGAAAGAAAACAGAAGCCTGTGATGGTCACTCTCCTCACTGACGCTTTCAGGTAAATCAAGTTTACAATCTGATGTGACCTCATTTTAAATAGTCCTGGAGCAAAGTCCCTTTTCTGATCCATGATATAGTGTCTGGCTTTTTATAGGATCTGATCAGGAGGTTGTTGAAAAGACCCTATTTTTGTTGTTATTACTATACGTCCTGCAGTGAAAACAAATGATAATACTTCCTGACATTTATGTTTACATTAACTCAGTAAGAGGACAAGCAATCGTGGAGGTAAATGCATCAACTCAATTATCTCATGTATCTTAAAACAGGACAAAGAAGCAGGTAAGACAAGCACTTCTATATATTACTGCGTTCTATAAAAGAAACAAGAGTCTGAAATAAAGATAGAGGAGTCTGAACCCATAGCGTAATGGAAAGTGATGAGTTTGAAAACACAGGGTTTATGAAAACAGGATTACAAAGTAAACAAGGGGCAGTAATTATTTTAGTTTAATGAACCCATGAAGTGGGTATATATCTATAATACAAAATAGAATATCCCCATTGCTATGTTCTTAAGTAATTAAAGCAACTGGAGCACCCATTGAGCACTTTCCACTGAAATCATATCTATCAGCTGTGTGTTGGGACTGAGAAGCATTTTTTAAATTAAATAAATCAGATGTACTTGCAGATACCATTTCATTTTCAAATTACCAAATGCTACAGCAAGCTACAACATAAAAATATGACCTTGGTGTACTTTTACATAATTATGCATTGATGTTTAGGAACAAACATTTCTTTAACTGCCTAAAAATACCTTTTGTAATCATCAGTTTATATCTCTAAGAATCTACAAGTATGTTGTTCCTGTAATATTTAACCGGACTAAAGTAATTGCAATAGCACCAAGTAAAATGTGTTTTCGATTGAGAGAGTGTGTGTGTATTGAGAGCGTGTGTGTATGTGTGTACCTGGTGGAAGGGAAAAAGCAGTGGTTACAAGATACAAGATGTTGTTTTACCTAGAAGTCCAAATTATTGCCAGAAGTGTAGGGAACAGATAATATGTCCAAGACATTGAGAAAGGTGGTCTGATTTGTGTTTTTTGATCAAGTGTTTTCCCCCCAAGAATTAAACAAAAGAGTAACAAAGAAAATAATCTGGAATTAACTCTGTGCATTTTTGTAAAGGTTGACCTGAATTCAACCAATGCATGGTAGTTCATTTGGAAAACAAAATCATTTCACATTTCTTGTTTAGACAGACGCCCCTCAGAATTTGCAGCATTTTTGCTGCACATTATTTTAGTGACGTTTAATAGTTATGTCCTAATAGCAAGGGAATCTGGAGGAAAAATCCATGGTATATGCCCTTATAATCACAACAGCATAGGGCTCCTTCTCACACTGACACAATTTTAGGGTACCAATGTAGGCTACGACCCTGGTGGAGGAGAGCTCTTGCGGTGTAAAATGTTTGGTAGAGGGTCCTACATGAGGAGTGGTGTGGGTATCAAAGTCTATTTTGGTGGAATCGGCTGGAGGGGAAAGTAATGGTGTAAAACTGCTAACTACTTCCTGGGGGATCTTAAATATTATTCTTGTCCATAATGGCTGTTGGTGTGAGGAAGAGCCGTGCCTGCAGTATTCTTTGTAGAGCTATTCAATAGTTATGTAAACGTTTAGCTTGTGTTTGATGGTGGAATGTGGAGATGATCAATCTGGTGTTCACATTTTATTTAATTTTTTCAAAAAGGACAGTGGACTGAGAAAATGTGACAGCTAGTGGTTACATTTTAAAGATGATGATTGGCCGTGAAAATACTAGTGCTACATTTGCCCTTTACCAACTCTCACTTCCTATTATCAGGTTTTTTAAATAATAAAAATCTGTAGCAGAATGCCAATAAATAACTGACCAAAGTGTTATGGATTAGTACATAATGTATCACAACACTTTGAGGCCACATGCACTAACATTTCCATTTGTGATTTCCTAATAGCAAATTTCTGCAATTTGCTAATAGGAAAATGCAAACAGCTATGTTGCACACTGTTTGCAATTCACAGTGGGTTGTAATTGACCTACCATATTAATATTCATGAGGTAGGTTGCAAGTTGCAACCAATTGGGAATTGCTAAAAAACACAGGCAACTTTTTGGGGGGAAATGCAGCCTGTTTTCCTCAAAAGGAACCCTGTCTGCTCTTAAAAAACATGTTCGCAAATATTCACAAAGGTACCCCTTCCCATTTGCGAATGGGTTATCACCAATTTGAATTTGATAGTTAAAAGCAAATGTTTTGCGACCACATTTAGGGCACAAAACATTCATACATACCACTGCAAGTTGATATTAGGAAGGGACACCCTTAACATGCCCTTCCTAATAACGTTCCACTAACCGATTTCGCAATTCGGTAATAGGTTACTGAATTGCGGAACACCTGATTCTATGGATCTGGCCATTTGCAACCAAGAAAAGGCTACATACATATGGCCCCTAGTGACTTTAGATATTTCATGTTTATAGGCAATCCATAATGAGTAGTTTATTTGTGCCTGCACTTCATACACACAGTTACCAGATTACACCTTGCCATTGGGATCTGTACTCCAGTACTGGACTTTCCTTCTAGAAATCATTGTTTTCAACTGTATTGGTCAAATTGATTCAATTTAAATCGTATTGTATTGCAATTGCATTCATATAGTGATACTACACCGAATGAGGGATTTAAGATCTTTATGATTAGTTGCACACTACTCAGTATCGCAAAGTTAGTGGTTATTCCAGTTGTTGTTGTTGGTTATTGGGATTAGTCTTATGCTCTCAAGAAAATCATTCCATGCCCTTAATTCCACTTAAGATCCACTACAGGTAAATCCTAGACCCATTACCCAACTAACAAACTATCTCACTGGAAGCATGAATATTTGACTATATGTTCTGTGCATGTATTTAAGTACATTAGTCAAGTGGTTCCTTTCAATAGGGGTGGAACGTATGACCTGTAGTTAGGTTACATGCATATCTCAGCAGTAGTTGCATTATGCCCACGCTGCCTCTGCTGCTCAGATTCACACACAGAGGAAGAAGCCAGAGCCTATAAGCTGTAGTTTGTTGGTTGTGAATGTACTGGACTGGGGTTGAATTGCACAGTAACTGCAAGGTCTCTGAGGGGCATATTACCAACAACTAGCAATAATTATCGCTATGTTGATTTAGTGGCGATATTTTTATCGCCGAGCTGCGGTGATTTTTATCGCTTAGGAACCTTGCTATTATCAAGGTTTATCTCCTAAGCGATAAAAATCGACCGAAATGCATCAATATTGCTGAAAAGTCAGCGATATTCATGCATTACCAAGCGAATGGTCTTAGCCATGTTATTCACCTACCATTGGATAACATGTCTAAGAACTGCTCTGGGCAGGCGTTAGCTTTTGGAGCTATTAGTGCTTAGCGCGAATATCTCCAAAAGTTGGTAATAGGAGATAGCGATGTTAGCTGGTGTTAGCGACAGCTAGGTAATAGGGAGATACTTTTATCTCCACTTTCTTGGCTTTTAAAGCCAAAAAAGCAGAGATAAACACCCTTGATAATATGCCCCTAAATTCTTATTAACTATCAGATTGAAATATAATGGGCCTGCTGCATACCCCCGAGGAGCTTGACACCACATGAGAGTTCTTTATTGGAATAGAAAAGCAAAGAGAAATTGTATCTCTTCGTGAAGGAGAAAAGAAAAGAATGACTAACATAAGTCAATGACCATGAATCATTCCACTGCTGTGAGAATTTGGAACAGGATTACAGCAGGATTCAGTACCAGTGAATAGCATGTAATGACTATTTGGTTTATTTTTCTTAAATCTGGAACTATCTTCCATTTCTTATTTGTTTTTTGCAAGGCCATAATAAGAGAATAACATGGACTCCCAATTACCATCATCAGAATGCCCTGTTCTATCCTACTTTCGATGACAGGTATTATTCCTGTAATGGCTTCTGGTGTCAATTTGTAAGGAAGCATCTGGGGGTATACTGCCTTGGATATAAGGATTATTCAAATTGAACTCAGTGTCAGCTACTTGAGTCTCCGATCGTACTATGTGCTGTGTATGATATATGACACAATTAGATTTTTTATTTTTTTCGATTAGGTGCGCTTTTTAACTCCTCTGAAGATATAGGTTTTCAGACAAAGGAATGGGCCAAAAAGATTTTTGCCTCACACCAACAAGAGTCTAGGATAGAAAAGTCTTTTAACTCATGCACAATTATTATTTATATGCACATTTTTTATGTTTCTGGCACTGAATGGTATATAACTTAGTTTGTAAATCCGTAGCACAGATTTTATCTGACAAGGTTAAAAATAAATACAATTAATTATTTAGTCGCCTTCCTCTGGCCGGGTTGGGTTGCTTCCCTTGCTAAGTGTCCTTGTGATGCCGTCTCCCACCAATCTACTTTTGCACTTTATGTTGTTTTGCACTTTGTACTGTTCATTAAGGGCACATTTTTTATGTCCAAATATTTTGCATGAGCATTTTACCTCACAAAAGAGGGTCTGGGATACATATAAACTTTAGCTACTCCAGAAATTTGCAACGCTGTACTTAACTATATCATTGCTGTTGTGAAATGTAGGAAATTTTATGCAAGGTGATATACTTTTTGCTGTGATTTTAGATTTTTTGAAAATGTGATTGTATCTGCTGAATTGTATCTTTTTTATTAATAGTGATCTTTGTATTAATTTTTCAGTACTTTTATGACCAATATATTGGTCGAATAAAGATTTTGATGATGATGACACAATTAGGCTTTACTGAGTAGGTTCTCTGCAAATTTACAGGACTTGAATCACATATAACAAACTGACGGGGCTCTTTAATGGCCCCAATTTTCACCAGGACTGGGGCTGTAACCTCATTCATACACTGCTGATTTATGATATCAACAAGTTGGTCTTTCTTTTCAGAGAGGGTAGGTTTTGGACCTCAACCATTCTAACTGTTGAGCGAGTGGCACCTGTGTCTATCAGAAAGGATTTCTGTTAACCTCTCTATTGACAAATAGGCTACTCTGCTCCACTTCCAGGGCTGCTCCAAGCTTGCACTCCTCCACCCCCCCCACCCCAACAATCACTGTCATTGGGCTCGTTCAAATTCTGTGAAGCTCCCAAGCAATATGGGAGTCCAAGCATTTTGGGGTGTAAATGGGACGCTCTGAGCTTGATTGTTTGGTTGGAAATTGGGATTTCCTCCTTGCATCTGTATGGGTACAAGGGATTTTGGTGGTAAACCTGCTTCCTGAACTCTCAAGTTCATCATAACAAGTTTTGGTACAGGTAGAAGTTCTCCCTGCATCGCAAAATTTGAGACTTGAGCATCTCGTTCAGGATTATAGGGGCAGATGTATCAAAAAACCATTTTGCGAGTCCGTAATAGCGATTTGTAGCGAATCGCAATTTTGGAATCGCAAAATGGTATGTAACAAGAAAATTGCGAGAAAATAGCGATTCCTTAAAACTCGCAGAAAATAGTGCGAGAAAAATGCGAATCGCATAATTGCGATTTTCGCATTTTAGGAACTCGCAAAAACGGGAATCATGCAATGCTGGCACAAGTTGATGACATCACAAGCAGGAAGTACCAGTGATTGCTTGCACCTGCTCCCCAGAGCCACACCCAGTGGCAGTTGGAAGAGTGTGCTGAGGCAGAGCAGACCTGTTTGTACAGCTATGGAGGCACAGAAGGCACAGGAGGAGCAGCCAATTGAGAAGAAAAAAAGAAAGCAGAAGTTTTCAGAGAGGGAGCAAGAAGTGCTCATAGAAGAAATGGTTTGCAACCATGAAGACCTCTTTGGAAAAAAATCTTTAAAGGTACCTGACTCCAGGAAGAGGAAAATATGGCTGGAGATCCAGGAGAAGGTCAACTCAGTAGGAGTCACCACTCGCTCCATTGAAGAGATCAAAAAAAGGTGGTACGATATGAGACTGAGATCCAAGGAAAAACTTGCGGAGAGGCTGAAAGATGGCAACATGACAGGTGGTGGCAGCTCCATGGTGGACAAACCAACACCCCATGAGGAATTGATAGAATCCACACTGACAACTGAAAGTGTGAGTGGAGTGACCAACATAGACAGCTCAGAACCCACAGCACCAGCACAAGGTAAGAGGATATGAAAGTGCATCCATGTGTGTGTACCAAAAATGTGTGTGTGTGTGTGTGCACTGCATTTGAGATTACCATTAAGCCATGAACACTGTGAAACAATACCACAGCAATGCATCATGGGAGTTGTAGTCCCATTGCCCTAGTAACACTCACAATAACATTCACTTATATGACTCCTTAATGTGGGACTACGTAATACTGAAACAGTGCAGGACAAGTAATACAGTGCCATGAGTAAATTTTATTATGTCATGAACACAAATTAATATTTTGCACTCTACATTCACAGGACATACCAGTGAGGACAGGACTGACAATGATGTGGAATTGTCACCTCCCCATGTGATGTCAGATTTAGACAATGAAGTCAGTAATGCCCCTGTGACCATACAGAGGAAGCGCAGACGAGTGCTACCTCTACAACCTATGGAAGAGGAAGAAACCTCTGATGTTGAAGCAGTGTCCAATGACACAGTCACTGTGTCCAGCCAAGATGCACAACAGCCTTCACAAAGTCCACGGAGGTCACGTGCATTCCGCATAGAGCCATCTGCAAATAACACAGGACAGAGTGAAGTTGTGACAGTGTTTGCAGGCCTGGAGCAAAACATGCTTGAGGTACAACGCCTTCAACATAAGGCACTCAGATCCATCAACAGGCAGCTTGTTAAATCAAACAAGAATCAGGAACGCATGGCTGATGCCATTGATAAACTTTGCCTCACACTTGTGAACACAGAGGATGCACGGGACAGGGCTGCACAGGCTGCGCAGGACACAATGCACAGCTACACCAAAGCCATCAACCGGCTATGTGCAGTCACCAGCAACTTCACACGTCGCAGTGTGAACATGCAGCGGGAATTGAGTGATTGCACACGTTCAGTTGGACAGAGTGTGAACAATATGACTTTGGTACTGGAAAGTATACAAACAAACCAATCAGGTGCAAGGGCCCTTCTGTGCTCAGGAGAAAGTGAGGACAACTCCAGTAGGAGTAGCAGCAACCCCACACCAACAAACATCATGGTACAATGCAGGAGTGGAAGGCGTTCCACTACTGGAGCAGAGCAAGAGGCCATGCCTCAAATTGATCAACCTGCTGGCAGTCGCCAACGCAAAAAATAACTTACCTTCTTTAAGTACCCATGAAGTACCCATGCAGCAGTCATGCATGGATAATGTTTAATTTCATTAGTAGTAAGGACATGTTAAATCAAAATGATTACATATAATTTCACATACATATAGCACTGTTTTCTTGTTCTGCATTAAAGAACAATGGCAAAGTGAAAATGGTTTTCTGTATTTTTTCTCACCTAAAAATAGTTCCGTGTAATCTCTGCCCTCCTTTGCCGACCAGCCATGGCTCCTACTCCTCCAACTGCCATTCTTGGGGGAGGGTTATCATCTTCATCATCAGATGTGTCTGAGTCACTCACTTCAATTTCTGTGCCTTTGTGGATTGCTATGTTATGCAGCATTGCACATGCTGTCACTATTTTGCAACACGTCTCTGGATTGTATTGCAATGCACCTCCACTTTTGTGAATGCGTCTGAAACGGCTTTTCAGAATTCCAAATGTACGTTCTATTACCCCACGTGTGGACCGGTGTGCCCTGTTGTAGCGTCTTTCACTTGCATTTGCAGGATTCAAGTATGGTGTGAGTATGAAATCACGCACTGCGTAAGCACTATCACCTGCAAGTTAGAGAGGGAAAAGTGACTCAGAGTTACATTACATTGGTTGGGTTGAAGGGAGGATGGATGAGTATTACTTACCTAGCAGGAATCCATCTCCAAACTGACCAGCACTGAGACGTCTATGTATTGCACTATGTCTGAAGATGTAAGAGTCATGTGTACTCCCTGGAAACTTTGCCACAATGTCCTGTATTATGTATTTAGCTTTGCATATGACCTGGATGTTCAGTGAATGGTAGTGTTTTCTGTTGCGGAAAACATATTCAATGGCTGCTGGTGGGGTGAAGGCAATATGGGTTCCATCTATGCATCCAATCACATGTGGAAATCTTGCTATTTGATAGAAATCCAACTTGGCTTCCTGTATGGCTTGCTGTGTATTGGAAAAATATATATGATGTTGGAGTCTACTGATCATTGCATCCAAGAAGACATGGAAAAAACGCGATAGGGCACTCTGTGACACTCCACCAACCTCTGCTATTACTGTTTGAAAGGAGCCAGAAGCCAAAAGGTGCAGTGAGCACAATACCTGCACATGTGTTGGTATGGCTTGTGTCCTGGCAGTTTGGCGTGTCAAAAATGGTTTCAATTCAGTAATGAGGTCCAAAATGCTGTGAGGATGTAGCCTGTATTTTTCATATATCTCCTCCTGTGTCTGCTGGAACAGCGTAATGCGTATTCGAAATATCCTTTCCTGACGTTGTCTTCTCTGGGCAAGAGCTTGGATGCGCATCCTCCTGGCAATCAGGTACAGTCCCGCCATTTTGGAGAAAGTGAAAATGCATTCTGGGTGTTCTTTTATATATTTTTTTTTTTACCACCTGCTTGTACCTGGTGTTAATTGCGATTCTTTAAAATGCGAATATGACAAAATCGCAATTTGCGATTTTTTCATACATATCCATGCGAATTTCGCAATTTTGCACCAATGCAATATCGCGATTCGCAATATTTTCTGCGATTTTAAATTTCTCGCACTTAAGGAATTCGCAAACATGCGAATTCCTAATGTGCGATGCGATTTCTTTCTTACATCCCATTTTCGTTTTTGCATGTCGCAAACGCTGGAAAATAGAGAATCGCAGCTTTTGCGACATGCAAAACACATGATACATCTGCCCCATAGCTTCCAGGGGCCGACCTTGTTGCAAATATAACTGAGTGGTAAGCTTCTTTAAAGCTTATATATTGGACCCAATCATACTTCCCTGTCCCCTTTCCATTCCTTGCATATTTCCTCCATAGGACATGGAGACTCCTTGCATTTTTAATCCTGTGCTGGGATCAAAGTCTATCCCTAGACAAGGCATTTGTAACCCTTTTGCGCCTCCATCTTCTGCTAAATGAGTCTGGGCTACCATAAAACGTTTCCTTCAGCCCTCTTCATTTGCCATCTAGCATGTCACTGCAACATTTTGGATAGTGCAGTATTTTGTCTACTAGCTTGCTTTACCAGCAGAGGACACCTTGTATAATCTTATTGCTAATTTCAGGTTGTCCTTGCACAAACAAGGCAAGAAACCCTTTCATGCTGTCTCCAAGTGGTTGTTTGGGCTCTTGGGATGTTCGGAAAATCTTGGGCCAATTCATTCCCTTAGTGGAACTTTAGTCTTAAGGTGGACAATGACTGTATCATATTTAGATTTGACAATGTTGATGGGGCATTTATCTTTGCTACTTAAGGGAGATCTTATGTTGGTCAATCCACAGCTCTCTAACATTCTGCCAACAGATCCTTTGGGACTGCCACTTCTAAAAGCACATCTAAATCCTCCCACAAAACCGTTGATACAGTCACTATCTGCTCTGTCTGACTGTACCACTAGTCAGGAATCTCCCTCAACCTGGGGAGAGAATTCATGAAATGAAAAAGATCTCCTGACCTTCCTCAGAGGATATTCTTTTATTACTCCCTGTTTCGCTTCTCCCTCATCATCCACTATTCTTACTTTCAATTTATCCTCAAGCTTTCTTTCTTAGATGACAGCTCCCTAAATGTCTCCACATCACCTCACTCCCTGATGCTTTAAATCAAGTCCTTCAGGAGTGTCTTCAATCTCTTCAGTTTTAATAATCATAGGTCCAGATGTAGCAAGCGAAATAGCGATCGCAAACGCTGAAATTCTCAGAATATCAGTGCTTGTGATCGCTATTTAACTGTGTGCTATGTAGGTAGGCAAATACCTACTTGCAAACTAAGGAATTGCAAAATTTATGATTCCTCATTTTGCGCAAGCATTTAGAGAATCGCAATTTGCGATTCTCTAACTGCTATGCTGTTGGGATCTACCTTCCCTTCAATAGAATGTAGAATGGTCCTGTGCGAGGTTCCCTGCGTGGAATGTGCAATGTTCTAACTACGTCAGTTGCTGCCGGGGAGAAGCCACAACTGGTTCTAATAAATTTACTTGCTTACCTGGCTGTGTTCCGACTTCCTTTCATACACTAGTCCAACTTCAAGTTGGTGGTAAGTTGCAATTTCCTTTAAAAAAGCACTTTTATGCTTTTTTCAAAGTGCCATGTGGCACACATACATGCCCTTATGGCATGTATGCGCGCCACATGTGCACACATGCACAATTCAGAGGTGTAACAGGGTGTCCTTTTGGAACCCTTGAAATTGCGCACGCAATTCCCATTCATTCCTATGGGCCTCTTGGCCCATAGGATTGAATGGGAAGCCATTCCTTATTTGCGAATCGTAATTTGCGAGTCTCAAATAAGGAATGTGTAGGAATCTCAAAAAGTATTGCGATTCCTACCTACATGGCATTTTGCGAGTCCTTAATAGAGATTTCCTAAAAATCGCTATTAAGGACTCGCTAAACTGCTTTTACCTACATTAGCCCATAATTCCTTGTCACCCATCAACATCCTGATCCTCTTCCGCAATTTCTCTCTTTGCATCTGATCAACTCCACATTCATCTGCCACATTCTCCATTCTCTCCTATGCTTCTCGTTCCATCCTTGTGGATTCTTTACTCAGGTAAAGCAACTCATTCTCATTATAATGTCCTACAAAATCTTATCCTACCCTGTCCTTTACAGTTTCTTCAAACTCAGTTTTCAGTTGGGTGACTTTGAGACTCTGAGAAGTCTATTCTTTGTGTTGCAGATTAATTTGTGGAGTTGTGATGATTGCTACATCTCCTGTAACAGGAGTTCCAAAGTCCAATCCCTCTGGGGTGCCTGAATCAAATGTACTGGATATATCTATCGATTTCAGAGGGAAATTCGTAAGTGTATAACTCTGTGGCTAGCTCGTGATTATTTGTCATGGCCATCCAACGAAGGCTGGCCACGTCTCCTCTGAGGGTTTTCCTTCTCATGTTTGTATGAGGCAGTTACTAATGAGAGGGTGGCGTTGTCTTCGTTAGGCACTTGGCGCCTGTCAGGGTACTAGAGGTCCCAGAAATAAGTGGGACCCAAGGCTGAAAGAAAGGCCCGGCACAGCCCAACTTTTGATGTACTATAAAGCCCCTCCCCTTCCTTGGGTCTGGGATTGGCAAACGTAACATTTCCTGTCAGCAGATTCCGCCTGTGGCTGGGTTGCTCCCCTGCTGCCTTGGAGGCTTCCGCTTTTCTCAGCTTTGGTTTCAAGTTCCTGTTGGGTAAGCCAACTGCACTGGAGTTCTCCGCCAGCATTTGGAGATCGAAGGTATTGTATCCCTGAAGTCAGGAACGACGTGCAGGAGCCCGCGTCCCACAACCGTGAATATTGGTACCTAAGGCATTGTTTGGCCTGAAGTCGGGAGTGAAGCTGAGGAGCGCTCCTCCTAAACCTTGACTGTTTCTTGATGCCCTTCACTGTTGTAGGTTACAATGGGTTTGTGGGTGGTGGGCTGTACTCGCTACGATGCGCTTACATGTGTAACAGCGGAAGCATACAGCAGGTCGCTGTGAAGTTAACAGCGTGTATTTACTGGCATTTGTACTTTTGGCTGCTAGCTGTACAAGAGCCCTGCCCCGGCTCTCACTTCCACTGGAAATGGTATCCTTTTCAGACATTTGGCAGTCTTTGGGGGATCACTAATTTCTGAAGGTTACCATTGAGAGCCAGAGTGTGACTTTCTGCTCTCTTTATCCATATTCGTCACTTTCTCAGGGCCCGATTCACAGAACGAACGTTATTTTTTTTAGTATTTTTCTTTTTTTTTATAAATCTTTTTAACAACAGTTAAAACAAACATAAAAGGCATTGGGCACCTGAGTATTCAAGCGTTGCAGTAATATACACTCTTCATGTCCAACATATTAAGCAGGATTTTACACTGGAACTTATAATTCCAACTGCTCAGCTTCATCGACTACATGCGGAGGAGTGCATATATCCCCCCGATATAAATTCCATGCACCCCATATTTTCCCCCATTTTTGAGGTCGACCCCTAGCCACAAACACAGGTCTCTCTCTAAACATGCACCAATCAAGGACCTCCATCCATTTCCCTATCTGCGGCACCTGATTAGTACCCCACAGTTGTGCAATGTTGCGCTTGGCTATCATGAATGCCAGAGTCACCCATTGTTTCCCGTGAGTGTTTAGGTTGGTCGGCTCCCACACATTAAGGATACTTCGTCTGGCCTCTATCTGCACGTCTACCCCCATCACTTCACGTATCTTTCTATGTACTTGGACCAAATAGTCCTGTATTTTTGTACAATGCCATAGGATATGCATAAAGGTACCCTCCTCCCCACAGCCTCTACGACACCCCCATCTATCGCCAGACCCATCTTCACTAGCCGGGGACCCGTTACGAATCACTGACAGAATTTCGACCTCAGAAATATCGACCTACAAGAATATCGAGTCAACAATATCGAGGGCAAAAATATCGACATCCTATCTACAACATGGTAAGTACAAAAATATCGAAAAAATAATATAGATGTAAAAAATATCGATGTTAAAAATATCGATTTTTTTTTAAATATATAAATGTAAAATTAAGTATATAAGACTAATAAATAAAATATACATATTTAAAAGTATCTAATAATGTTTAAAATTAATAAATAATACATATATATTAAGAATACATTAATTACATATATACAGTAAATATGTAATATATATGCACTGAACAATAAGTATTAATAATTATTTACTAATTTATAAATTAATGAAATATATTCTAATTTACTAACACATTTACAAACATAAAACAATAACATAAATAAAATGTAAGTAATATAAAAAAAATAAACATTTGATATTTTAACAATTAATTAAATAAAACGTTGGATAGCGTAAGGGTAAAAATTACTATTCCTACTCCAGAGAGTGCAACAAAAGGGAAAACTGACCCTGAACTCAAAAAACACCCCTTTACCCAAGAACTGAAAACTGACCCTGAACCCTAAAAATACCCCTTTACCCAAAAACTGAAAACTGACCCTGAACCCAAAAAATACCCCTTTACCCAAAAACTGAAAACTGACCCTGAACACTAAAAATACCCCTTTACCCAAAAACTGAAAACTGACCCTGAACCCTAAAAATACCCCTTTACCCAAAAACTGAAAACTGACCCTGAACACTAAAAATACCCCTTTACCCAAAAACTGAAAACTGACCCTGAACCCAAAAAATACCCCTTTACCCAAGAACTGAAAACTGACCCTGAACCCTAAAAATACACCTTTACCCAAGAACTGAAAACTGACCCTGAACCCTAAAAAAAACCCTTTACCCAAAAACTCAAAACTGACCCTGAACACTAAAAATACCCCTTTACCCAAAAACCCAAAACTGACCCTGAACCCTAAAAATACTCCTTTACCCAAACTTAATTAATATTATTTAATTAGCAATTAATTATTAATTAACAATAACAAATAAAGTAAATATATTAGCACATTAGCTGTAATTAATATAATTTAATAATTAATATCATTTTCCCCCAATTAATTAATTAACAGTAACTAAAAATTATATATATAAATAAATTACTCTAATTAATGTAACTAATTAATATTATTTAATTACCAATTAATTAAAAATTTAAAATATGTACAAAATTATATTAATTAATTAATTAACTAGTTAATATTAATTATTTCCCAATTAATTAATTATAAATTTTTAAAAACATATATTAATTAATTAATTATTATTAAATTACTCCCCACCCCATTCCCCTATAAACCCACATCCCGCTACAGAAAATATATATCAATTAATCAATTAATTTTTTTCCCAATTAATCAAAATTAATTAGCAAATAATTATAATTAATTAATTAATCATACTAATTATTAATCAACTTACCATAATTAAATTACTTCCCACCCTATTCCCCTATAAACCCACAACCCTCTACAGAACATATATATCAATTAATACATTAATTACAATTATTTTCCTATTATTTTCACATAATTACCAATTAATTATAATTTATTAATAAATCCTACTAATTACTAATCAATTTACCATAATTAAATTACTTCCCACCCTATTCCCCTATAAACCCACAACCCGCTCCGGTACAAAAACATAAAATTTACTTATAAATTTATTTATTATTATATAAAATTTATACACATATAATAGTAATTATTTTAAATACTTAAACATATAACACATACATAATAAAAAAACTATACAATAATACAAATATCGATATTAGTGTCATCGAAATTAGTAACATCGATATATATGCTATCGATATTACTAACTTCGATATTACTTACATCGATATTAAGTATTTCGATATTACTTACCTTGGGTCGATATTCTGTCCTACGATATTCTTGCCTTCGATATGCTCCTTCGATATTTCAGACTCGATATTATGGTAGGTCGATATTTCCTACTCGATATTTTGACTGTGTACCACCCGTTACATATGAGCGGTGTAGGATCTTCAATTGAACCAACCTTAGCCTCATGGGGATGGCGAACACCTTGGGGGAAAACACCGCCTCCCTCTAATCCTCATCCTTTAGCTCAAAGCCATCCTCACTCCATTGACCTCTAAGTTGAACCAATGGGTCCTCCACATGGTTAACCAGCTTTTTATAGATCAGTGAGATAGTCCTAACACGGAGGTAGCCGTCCAACACTCGATCCTCCAACTGGGAGGCCTCTGGTGGCACCGTCCCCGGGGGAATCCTTGCCACCAAAGCATGCCTAATCTGCAAATAACGAAATCTTTTGCTCTCCCGCAACTGATGCCTGTCTTGCAGTGCTTCAAACGTGAGAATTCCGTCCTTACCCCACAGATCCTTGACCTGAGAGATCCCGATAAGATCCCATCTGTCAAACCCCTTCGATTTCCACAGACTCCCTAGGTCTTCCGAGCTCCACTACGGGGTGGCGAGCGTGATCCTGTCAGCCCATTTGAGATGTCGATTAGTTGTGTGCCACACTTTAACTGCATGCACTGCTGGTCCGACCAGACGTGGCCGCGTCTTTCTAGCATATACGGCTCTTGTATAATCCCCACTGGGAAGCTGGCCCCAATCCATTGCATATCCAGGATCTCCTGGAGATCCGTAGATCAAATGATTAATCGGCGCTAACTGGGAGGCCCAATAATACTTCCTGAGGTCCGGTAGTCCGATCCCTCCATCATACCAGGGTAGAGTGAGTTTGCTAAATGCAATCCGCGATCTACCTTCCCAGAGAAGCTGCCTCTGGAGGGACTCTATTTCTCTGAAATACGAGGGAGGAACGGGGTCAAGCGAGTTCTGGAGAACATATAGAAAGCGGGGAAGCGCCATCATCTTAAACAATACTGCACAACCCAATATGGAAAGCGACAACTCCTTCCACCTTGCTACATCCCTACGGAGCCTATCTAGCGGTGGCTTAAGGTTGTTATCAAATCGCAGCCTTGAATCCTTAGTTACATAGATGCCCAAATACCAAAATCACACTGACTCCAACTGCAATAGGCAGGATTCCGGGACAACCGGAGGTTCTCCGCTAAGAACAAACAATACTGATTTCCCCCAATTGATGGCAAAGACGGAATATCTACCAAATATAGCCAAAATATCAAGAAAACTAATCAAGGACTCCCCGGGGGGACGCAAGGTAGAGCAAAACATTATCAGCATAGACAGACATTTTATCCTCCCACTCGGGGGTCCACCGCAAGCCACGGATCGTTCTGTCCCAGCGAACCCATGCCGCAAGCGGCTCAAGTGCCAATGCGAACAGAAGTTAGGAAAGGAGACATCCCTGCCGTGTGCCTCTACCCAAAGGGAAATCCTCTGATCTATGATTGTTCACCACCACTCTAGCCAGAGGGCCCGAGTACAGTAGGCGGACCCAATCAATGAATTCTGACCCAATACCCATCTTGCCCAGGACCGCATACAGATAGGGCCATTCCACCCTGCCATAGTGGGGTTCAACGAGAGCAAGACCGCCGGCTCATGTATCTGGGGCGCTCCGGCCATGATTCCACGCAACCTCCAGATATTGAGGGCGGTATTACGGCGGGGCATAAACCCCGATTGATCCGGATGTATGATGCTCGTGATCACCTTGGCCAGCCTTGTCGCCAGCAGTTTTGCCAATATCTTCGGCTCGGCATTCAAGAGGGAGATCGGGCGATAGGAAGAGCACAGAGTCCGAGGCTTACCGTCCTTATGTATGACAACTATATTTGCAACTCTTTGATCATACGGAAGGCAACCTTCCTCCCGACTTTCTACAAACATCGGTGCTAGCCTATTGGGATTTATTTTATAGAGTTCTATAGGGATCCCGTTGGGGCCCCTGGCCTTCCCGGACCGCACCGCTCTAATAGCCTGGGCAACCTCATCCTGTCGTCTTCCGCAAGTGTGGGCATTAGTATGTCCCGTAACATGGCCTCATTATCGGCCTCAGTGTAACTACCTGTGGCCGTGTACACCGAGCCATAGTACGTTGCGAACTCCTCAGCTATCTGCTGCAGTTCCGTGATACTTCCCGAACTCTCCGTCTGCAATTCTGGCACCAATCTGGACCCCCACTCTCCCTTCTCCAACCAGGCGATCAACTTCGCCGCCCTGTCTCCGAGTTCATACACCCTACTCTGGGCGTCCCGTGTTGCTCCCGTGCCCTCCCATGGGTCAGGTTCCTATACTCCTAACTCAGGAGACTCAGCCGGTGTTTCTCCTCTGCAGCACTATCTCCCGACTCCTCCCCCTCCAGTGTTGTCAACTCCGCCTCAATTCCGTCCACCTCTACGCGACCCCTCCTCCTCTTTTCGGCAATTAACGAGAGCATCTCCCCCCGGATCACAGTCTTATACGCTTCCCAAAGGGAACCACTGGACTCCACCGCTCCTACGTTATTTTGAAAATACTGTTCTGTGCTCTGCACTATTTCTTTTTTGGTGGCGGGGTCTCTGAAATGCCATGCGCTTATGGGAGCTATCCGACCTACATCTCTCTGACCCACCTCTATTCTAAGACAAAGTGGTGAATGATCCGATATTCCTCTGCCCAGGTGTCTCACCTCCCAAACCTCCGCCAATTGCGATGTCGGTAACAGAATATAATCAAGCCTAGATAAGGAGTGATGGGCGGCTGAGGCGTGGGTGTAGTATCTTTCCCCCGGGTGGCGTTGACGCTAGCTGTCTGCAAGTCCTGTGGTTGCCATGAGATCTGACAACCACCGACGGGACGCCAGGAGGGTCCGAGCGGGATGTCTATCCAGTTCGCCATCCACCACTGCATTAAAGTCCCCTCTCACTATTAACAACCCCTTGGGCAATGTCAAGAAGATTCTGCACAGGTCACGAAAGGTGTCAGCCTGAAGGGCCAGGGGGACGTACACTGACAAGAAGGTGACCGTTCTGCCCTCCCACTGCCCCGAAATGCCAATGTATCTGCCTCTAGCATCTTCCCAACTGGCCTGTACAGTCAACAGGAAGGACTTCCGGACCAATATTCCTACCCCTCTCGACCCCGAGGTGAACCCAGCAGGAGCGACCAATTTGTACCTACCCCTATGCAACGCCATACAACGGTTACCCACCTGGTGGGTCTCCTGTAGTAACACAACATCTGTGGAGTGCCTCCTAATCAACTGCAAGACCATTCCCTCTTTATCTTATCCCCTAGTCCATTGACATTCCAGCTGAGCATGGCTATCCCCACCCCGGACTTTCTAGAAGACATGAAATTGGTACATTGTTTCCTCCGACACCAAACGCCAAAATTAACCCAAAAAAACCCCAAACCTGAAACTGAATGCCATCCAAAACACAAACTCCCAGCTCCCCTCCCTGCACCCCTGCATACAGCTTACGCTCATCCCCAACTAGCAGTGTGCCTGTCGCCCCAATTGAACCTAGAATTAACTAAAAGTAGTAAACAGAGGAGGCCCTACCAACAGGTCCACCACCCCCTCCCCCCTCCCGACTCATCACAGCCACCCCTTCGATTCGCCTCAAATAAAACCAACTGAACTCCGCTAAGCAGGGGAATCAAAAGCATGCCTCAATAAATCCTACAACTAGACGGACCCACTACAACCCCCCAAGGCCACATATTCACAAAATCAATGTTCATCCGCCTCTGCCTGGTCACGAGTCTCAGATCCCGGCCCCCGGGCACTGTCCAGCCAGTCCGCAGCCACTTCAGGGTTATCAAAAAACCAGGGTTTGCCATCAAGCTCCACACGCAGACGGGCTGGAAACATCATTGCGTATTTGATACCCTTGTATCTCAACCTCCTTTTGACCGCCAAAAAACTTTGCTGCTGCTTTTGCACCAGCTGAGTGAAGTCCGGAAAGAATAGGAGGGAAGCATTTACAAATGCCAATGGGGCCTTAACCCGAGCCCTCTGGAGGATAACGTCTCTGTCCCAGAAGTTAAGGACCCTGGCTATCATAGGGCGGGGGTTTGCCCCTGGCTTACGTCTACCACCTGGGACTCTATGTGCCCGTTCAACATTGCCCGTCAAAAGAAAAGGTAAAGAAAGGTGCAGTATTGGCATTTTGATCTGTTAATTGGTAGTACATCCATCATTTGGTCGGAGCTGATCAGTAGAATGGAGTGGCGGGGGCTGAATCACACAAGGCAGTTGAAAACTCGAGGAGAAAGCTGAACATCGCAGCTAGCGAGTTATGCAAAACCAACGGCTTGGAAAGCATCAGGCGCTGCTTCATCCACCCAGGCCGCCTAGAGCTTTATGGGCGGGACGGGGTTCATCTATCGAAAGATGGGATGCGCTTGTTCTGGCATAACCTGTGGGGTGCAATGGCTCTGGCAGGCTGCAAGTTACAAAAAAAAAAAAAAGAGGACGTGAGGGTGAGCCGCAGGAAGATGTTAGCTTACCGGAAAGCGTGGTGGAGAAGTAAGGGTACAATGGTTGGTTAGGGAGACACACCGACAGGGCGGTGTGTAGGAGTAGGGCCAATACTCACAGCAGGGTGAGCTGGCACTCGCAGCCCAGACCCCGCCAGACAGCATGGCACAAATGAGACTAACAAGGTAGCGAGTTAAGGCCTAACTCTGAGGAGAAGCTACCCCCGCATGCAAAGAGCGTGGAAACAAACCGAACAATGGTATGACACAGAAGTGACAAGAAAGGAGATACGCCTGCAAATAAACTGACCAATGAACTGCCAGTGCGATTTATGAATTTATGATGTACAAATGATTTACGGCAAACAATGTGTTATGATAAGGAAAGTATTGAATATGCTCTTATATAGCGCATGGCTACCTGGAGGCATCCCAGCGCTGCGGACGTGCGGTAAGGAACAGATGGAATTTAAGGGAAAAGCCATGTATATGATTTATGACAACTAAAGTATGACAGCTCACAAATGATAATTTATGACCAGGGGTAATACATTTATGACCATAGTATATGCATGTATTCATAATAAAACTGCGGTCAACAATGACCACTATTACCACAATGCATGTTGGCTGTATATTCTGAGGAATACAGGGATAGGAGAGTGCATGTATACTGGAGTGGACACAGTGCGGGAGTTATAAAACATCAGTACAGTGGCACAGTTTAAATGGAAGAACCAATAGGACTCAATAATAGACTCAGGCAGATTTAGATTAATTTGGTTATTGTATTAAAGAATTAAAATTCATTAAAATGAGCAATTTCATAAGGACTTTGGTGAAGAATATCACAGATTGCATTAAAGCATCAAACATTTAGGCAAATCTTTCTGGAATGGTTATTAATAAGATTCAGTTTGCAGAGCTACAGAGTACCACTACCATTTAAGGCAGAAGGATGGTTCAGATTTCTAACAGGTCAGGTCCTACGGAAAAGGGGAAACGGTTCAGACCTAAAAACTAATAGGGGCAAGTCTATTAGCTTAGAGCTAGAAATATAATGAAAATAGACAAATAGAAATGGTTTGGTAAAGAGGGTCTCAGTCCATCAACTACTGATTGTAGCATTGATAATCAATCCAAAGTAAAAGATTGATCAGCATAGCATCTGGTTCTCAAGTAGAAAAAATCAGAATGATGGTTGCTGCCCCTCCTTCGGGGTTTCTTCTTTCATAGAGTTTTTAGCAATATCCAGTGGTGTGGCATCACACCACCATCGAAGATCATCACATGTCCATATTCACACCATGTTAACTTCAAGCTGGTCTCCCATGCTAGTCATGATAAATAAGAGATTTGCAAGTCCTCATAGACCTAACATTGGTGGAAAAGAAATACAAAGTTGAAACTTATAGCAATACCTAAAATTCTAGTCCCACGGAAAATTTCAATGTGAACATCGAAGAAAACATTCAGGAATGTCAGGGGGTACACACATATGGAACAAATAATGCACCGTTTCACTAACACAAAATGAACCATTATTTTAAGTCAGGGGAAAGGTCAACACTAGAGAAAAGCATTTTGAAAAGGTCATTTAAGTTAGCAGGTCTCGTTTGAATGAAATGAGCTTTAAACAAACATCAAATATAATCAAATTAAAGCATGGGCGGAAAATCCGTTACGCTCGCGGATTTTGCGGATTTTCGGTAAATTCGCAATCCGCGAGATTTGCGAATTTCCCGCAAAATCCGCAAATTCGCACGCAGCGGATTTTTTTTCTTTGCGGTGTAAGTTCGCAATTGCGAACATGTAGGTGCGGCGGGCACCAACAATCTCGCACTCGCGGAATTACAAAAATTGCAATTCTGCACAAGAAATCTACTAGCAAGCAGCATAGACCTTCTGAAAATGATGATTTTTATCAGAATAACTCCTCAGGTTGACATTTGCCTGCACTTTTTTGGATTTGAGACCTTTTGATTTTCTTTGGATAACTTTTGGATTAGAAATCAACTTTCTCATATAAGCTTGGTGGGGCATTAAAGTTGCTGTAATGCTGTTCTGCAGAAAAACGAGTTTTTCAAAAGTGAAAGCAGGTTCAAAAGTTCAAACTCATCATTAGTAACTGTTCCCTGTAGTGCTTCCTGACAAGGGCCCCTCCAGAGTTCAGTTGCTAGTTGCAACAATTGTATGACCCTGCTCTGACCCTCACAGCAGGCTCATAGAATAGCTATAAGTAGGCCACAAAGGTCCTGGAAAAAAAAATTGCACTGCAACAGAAAGCAAATTACAGATAAGGAAGCAGGTGCCAGACTGGAATTTTAAAACAGTGACACATTAATAAATCAACCCCAAATTAATTCATGTCAGTTGAAGCAGGCAGGTGTGCTTGCTTTTTCCCCCCATAATCTACAGTGATGATGAACCAGAGGGTGGCATAAGGCATTGATGTACCAGAGGGTGGCATGGGTGAAACAGAGGAGGCAGGGGTGAAACAGAGGGTGCTGGGAACCTGTGATGATGAACCAGACGTAGAAACAACATAATCGTGACCGTTGCGAGCCGACATGTAAGTTCGCAATTGCGAACTGTTACAAAACCCTCGCGAACTGGCAGAAATCCTTGCGAACTGGCAGAAATCCTTGCGAACACAAAAAAAAAAAATTCGCGCGAATTCGCGGATTTTGCGGATTGCGAGTTCGCAAATCCGCAAAATTCGCTAACGCGAGATTCGCAAAATTCGTCCATAAAAAGAATATGTGGAATTTTCACTTATCATCATTACATGAAAATAGCTAACATTAGGAATAGTCTACTACCACACCATTTATATAAGTGCATATTTTTCTAAACTCACTCTACAAAAAATCATTTTACATTTTCCATAAACTATAGGCTCTCTAGTATCACTGTGTAAAATTTCAAGCTTGTACTTCATTACTACATGTTTTTTGTCTGACTTTTCTAAATGGTGCATTCACAACAAAACACATTTGAATGTCTAGACTACTTCCCTTTAACATCAAAAATTCTATCATTATATGTCAATAGGCAACATATGCATTGGAAATGTATTTATACTACCCGTTTAAATGTATCAGTGTTATTTACATATAGGTTTTCTTCATCTCACGTTTTACAGCATGCTTTTACGGTGTTCTTACTATACTTGGCTCTGTTTCATGTGTCACTGTCTCTAACGTGTGCAAAGTGTACTTTCATCTTTTCGTGTTTTCAGTTTGTAAGTGAGTTCAGATTTGTGATTTTTATAATCATGCTGCATCAAGCCCTCCTTCAGATGGCGAAACTAGACATCATCTTATCTACCTCATCAGATCCCGTCACAGATTATGGTGTGTTGCCTTTAACCATTTTCTTCTACTGTCTTCTAAAGCTTTTAATCCATCATAACATTTACATTGGGCATCCTTCATTTCAAGATGAGCTCTTGTCCGTTTTTCTCTTTTGATATCTGCAAAATTTGATTGGCAATATCAGCAGGGTTCACTGATAGACTATTGATGTCACAAACATCGATGTTCTAAATATCGAGAAAAAAATATTGACTGCAAAAATATAGACTCCCATACCATAACAGGTAAGTACAAAGATATAAAATCAAAAATATCGAGGTAAAAATATAGATGTAACATTTTTTGATTTAAACATACATATAAAATATAATAATATATATTAAATATATTAAAAACTAATATTATTTTTAACAAAAAAAATGTAACTTAATATACATTTTAACTACATATTACACAAACTTAATAAATAAATATAAACACACAAACAATAATGTATACATATACACATATTTACTAAATAATTTATTAACTATTATCTTTATTTAATTTTTAAACTTTAAAATTATATGAAAATAAAAAATAGATATCAATATTTTTAAATAAAAAACAATATATAATAAATTGAAACATTAAACTATTCAAAAAATTAAAGTATTAAAGTAACATTTCCCAATACAATAAGTGCAACAGCAGGGAAAGTGTTGAATAGCGGAATACCTAAATGTACTATTCCAACTCCATTGAGTGCAACAGTAGGGAAAGTGTTGGATAGCAGACGGGTAAAAATTAATATTCCCACATCAGTGATAGGAACAGTAGGGAAAGTGTTGGATAGCGGAGGCGAAAAAATTACTATTCCCACTCCAAAGAGCGCAACAGTAGGGAAAGTGTTGGATAATAGAGGGGTAAAAATTACTATTCCCACTCCAGTGAGTGTAAAAGTAGGGTAAGTGTTGCATGACGGAGGAATTAAATGTACTATTCCAACTCCAGTGAGTGCAACAGTAGAGAAAATGTTGAATAGCGGAGGGGTAAAAATTACTATTCCCACTCCAGTAAGTGCAACACTAGGGAAAGTGTTGGATAGCGGATGGGCAAATATTACTATTCTCAATCCAAAGAGTGCAACAGTAGGCAAACGGTTGGATAGTGGAGGGAATACAAATTACTATGCCCACTCCAGTGAGTGCAAAAATAGGGTAAGTGTTGGATAGCGGAGGGATTACATTTAATATTACAACTCCAGTGAGTGAACAATAGGGAAAGTGTTTGATAGCGAGGGGCAAAAATTACTATTCCCACTCCAGTGAGTGCAAAAGTAGGGAAAGTGTTGGATAGCGTAGGGGTTAAAATGATTATACCCACTCCAAAGAATGCAACAATAGAGGAAGTGTTGGATAGCGGAGGGGTAAAAAATACTATTCCCACTCCACTGAATGCAACAGTAGGATAAGTGTTGGATAGCGGTGTTGTAAAATTGTATTCCCATTCCAGTGAGTGCAACAGTAGGGAAAGTGTTTTTGATAGCGAAGGGGTACAAATTACTATTCCCTATCCAGTGAGTGCAACATTAGGGAAATTGCTGGATAGCGGAGAGGCGGAGACTATTCCCACTCGAGTGAGTATTAGAGAAAGTGTTGGGTAGCAGAGAAACACACATTACTAATAACACTTAAACAGTTGAAAAAAACAAAAAATAAGACATTTAAAAAATCATAAAAATACAATATTTAAAAAATAAAAATTTAAATATTTGAATCATATAAAAATAACACATATTATAATAATAAATACATATAACAAAAACCTATAAATAAAATATAAAATACATTAATAAATACATTTATAAACACTAATTATTTAAAACTAGCAAATATTAACAAACACAAAAGAATTATTTAAAACATAAATGTATTTATTTTATTTCATGCCCTATAAGACCACACCAATATCAAAACACTTCCACATTTTTAATTACATTTATTTCTATAATTAACATCATTAATAATCAATAGAAAAAACAACGTATTATTACAAATTTAAAATAAACATTAATTAGGTACACAAGCTTTAACACTCTAATATCCACAACACACAACTACATTAAACTATAAAATAATAAAACATACATATATATAATTTTTTTAAGACGTATTATAATTAACATCTAATAATTAAAAAACAACATTGTATTTAATACCCACCCTTTACCCCTTTAAAAGTAAAAAAAAACACAAAAAATAAAGATTTACCCAAAATAAATATCAAATCAAAATCAACTTTATTCGGTTTCACATACAGAAAACCATAAAAGTTTGACACATCCCAATTTCATTTAGAACATGGTACAATAAAATACGTACAAAATGCAATTCATATTAATAAAAGATAAAAAAAGGGCCGGGTGAACAAACTCACATACTAAACAATAAATACGGGGTATACCCTCTAATAGAAAGGATTGCTAATTGTCCAAACAGGCCCTGGTTCTCACATTAGATTTCAGATAACCCACGATGAAAAATATGCATTCAGCCTTCAGCAGTTGCAAGTGCAGAAGCCCTGAGCGGACCTGGTTAAAATTCAACTTCTTTAATAAGGGGAATTAAAAATATCTCAGGAGTACCTCATAATATGCACAGAAAACATGAAGTGTAGCAAATCCTGTGGAGACACTCCGTCGCAGCCACGGGGTGCTAACACCTCTCCTCTACTACTCTGTTTTGGAGCAGCGAGTAACGGATGGAAAAGATCCAGGCGGAAGCTAGACAATAAAAAAAACTCATATGTAGACAGCGACCCCAGGAGATAAGGCTCAGTGGATGGGGTTGTTTTTAGCATCAGGAATATGCACACACTAAGTTTTTACACTTCCCGTTCGTCTCTTTCCAGTTTCCTTATGCTACTGAAAGCTTTCTTGACAAACTCCACATCCTTTTGTACAATAGTATCAGGCTTTTAGAAAAGTTCAGGGCACCCCAACTCAACAAAATAATGTTTAATATATTTTAGCCATGGTATACGAGACATGTTGTCAAGGCTCATACATTCTTTTATGATCTGCTGACTGAGGGCTAAATCCTTATTCAGCCAACACTTTAGCCAGAACACCGGGGGCGCAAAGTCAGGGTATCACATAGGAAAGGTACCCCCGTTCCTTGTGAGCCACCAACAAGAGCTTCAGAAAAGTGTTCTCAACCACCTGCAAGGCATCTGTAGCATTATTCCCCCAAATTTTGCTGCCATAGCAAGCTGTAGCTGCGCTTTTCGCCTGATAGATTTTCAGCATGGCTGCAATTGGGCGCTTGCCTATCTTTGCGGCAAAGTTGAAAATAGCAGTGTTTACCCTCGCCAGCTCCCCCTATTTCTTCTGAAAAAAAGGCCCCCAGTTCAAACGGTCATCCAATAGAACCCCCAAATATGAAAAGACAGACATCAGGGGAACCTTCTCCGGACCTACTGTGAAGAGAAACTTTTTCTTGGGCCGGTTCCCTACCTGCAATATATAGTATTTAGCGTTATTAATTGCTAAATATTGAGCCCCCATAAATTTTAAGAAGGCTTCAAGCAGTGATTGGAGACCCTTAGCGGTTCTGGCTATAAGGACAGCATTGTCCGCATATAGTAGTACGGGAAGCCCAGTCGCCCTACATACGGAAAATCTGCCCCTGTGTCTGCTAAAACTCTATCCAGATCGTTTATGTAGAGGTTGAACAAAAAAGGAGCCAAAATACAGCCTTGCCGTACCCCCCTCCTTATGTCAAAATCCCTAGAGACACAGAGATCCTGTGAGATTCTAACATTTGCCTTAGTGGCCCTATGCAGACCCTCTAGGAAGTTAGTTATATTGCTCTCAACCCCCATGGCCCTCATGGACTGCCACAGTTTGACACGGTTGACACAATCGAACGCGGACGAAAGGTCTATGAAGGCCAGATATATCGTACCTGGGCGAGCAATCGTGTACTTACCAAGGATCACGTAAAGATTGAGGCATTGGGCCACAGTTGACCACCCCGGCCGAAATCAATATTGAATATCAGAAATTATCTAGTGCTCCTCTGCCCAGGAAGATAATCTTTCTAATAACACCCCACCACAACCATTACAACTGAGTCAAGAAGGGAGATCAGCATATAGCAAAAAGTGCTATTACGGTCCCCCTTTTTGAACACTGCCATAATAGTTGAAATGGTCCAGGACTCGGGGCAACCGTCCCTGACTGCTGCATTAAGCACAGCCACAAGAACCGGTGCCCAAAAAGGGGATCCAATTTAAAAAGGTCCGGTGGGATGCCACCCGGGCCTGGTGCTTTATTACATGTCAACCCTGCAATCCCTGCCTCAACCTCTTTCTGTTCAAAAACCACGGCGGGGGTATTGATGACCCTGTCTATCTGGGGAGATTGCTCCGTAGGGTCCTTAAACATAAGTTTAAATTGGGACACCCAATCTTCCTCAGTGATGTATAAACCCAATTCACTCCCAGCATCATGCTAAAAAAGCGGTCTATTGACAATACTCCAGAACTTTGAACTGTTCCCAAGGGTGCTCGTCTCTAACAACTCCCTCCATGCCTCCTCCTTCAAGGCACCCTTGCATGTGGCCAGTGACTGTTTGCATTAATTACGGCGGTGGCGTATCAGTAGTTGATTTCTCAGGGTAACATTCAAAGCCTCCCTCAGCTTCCCCACCACCAGAGAACAAGATGAATCAAACCATCTGGGAGTTGGAGTGACTACCCTAAGTGCCGGAGCACTTAAGAGTTCCCCTACCTTAATGGTAATGACATTAAAGGTGCTTGGGACATCCCTCGAAGAAGTACCCGACGAGATACAGAGTGCTAATTCGGCAGCACAGGAATCTCTTACTTCACCATAAAAGGCAACGGGGGAGATCTGCGACCTTTTAAGACGGCGCCTACCAACCGTTGGTCTTATTGAGCCAGGTATCACCACCCTAGGGTTTTTAAATAAATGTGGGCTAGTCAATTGCACGCAAAGCGGGTTGTGGTCACTGTAAACACTTTCATGATGGTGAACCCACAAAATAGGGACTGGAGGGTAGATGACATTAAAATGTAGTCTTTAAAAAAAACGCTACCTCTCCCTTTAAAAGAGGGAACACAGGCTTTGCTTTGTGGGGCAGAAAGAGACAATAGTGACATTAGGTCAAATTTATTGAGTAAGTTATTCAATATTTCCCACTGGGTAAGATGCTCAAAATGAAACCCCCTCATTCGAGGGCAACCCAGATCAGCCATGCTTGTGTGTCCACAAGGTTGGATATTAAAATCGCCCAGCACCATTAGGTTATGTGATATAAGATCACAAGACTGCCTTATGTCGGAGCCCAGCAAAGTGATGTTACATTCCCCCTGGGTGCTCGTTAAGGCGTTATAAAAATGTATCAGGACCATACTAGTAGTCCCCCTCTTTAATACCAGAGCCTGGAGGCCCAAACTTGAAGATGGGGGAATCTGAATCCGGCAGTCCACTGCCAAAGATATATAAATGACCAGACCACCCTTGGCTCTGCCACATGCCAACGAGGAAGCTGGGACAAAAAAGGCCTTGAATCCCTCCAGGAATAAATTGCAGTCCACCAACCAAGTCTCCTGGAAACAGATCACAGAGAATTGCTTAACAAACTGCACCCACATGCGATCCTGAAACTTATCTGCCATGCCTGCAATGTTCCACGACAGAATTTTGTTGTTATATATAGGTGGGACCACCATGCTTTGCACAATTGGAGCCTTCTACTGGGATTTTAACTCCACGGCGGGTCTACAGGGTTATGCAGCCAATCACACTCCTCCAACCTTGATAGTGTGGAATATCTATTTGATAACTCTAGGGGAAGGACAAGGTGGTACTGAACTGACTGATTTAGACTGCGTGCTGCTGATGGGAGTCATTGTTCTTTTGCCGCAGGAGGTCTTTGTGTCCACCTATCTTGGGGGCAACCATATTGCAAGTCCCTGAAGTGTACATTTGTGTATCTGTTTTATAAAAGAGGCCTAATGGTAGACCCTGTACTGCAGACCCAAACTTCAGGGGGCCATAATATAAACCCTGGACATAATTCTTTCAGCGAGATATGATCTATTAAAATTCAAAATAACACAGTCACCACCACCAATTTTCTGCGAGCTGCATATCCAGCTAACTATGCGCACCATGATAATGTTTTGTTCCGCCCTTAAACCCACAAAGGGGTTATTAGATAACCAGTGAAGTACTTCATTTTTTAACTGGCTAAAGTCCTCTTTAATACCCAGTTGGAGCAGCAGCACGTCCCCTAGGATCACAACATAGGGCGTAGATTCCGGTGGAAGGTGAATAACTGGTAAATGCTTTGATTCCACCACTGGGTACCCCTTCAGCCCCTGCTGCCGACCACCAGTAATTTGGGGATCCCCCAGCCCATGCTGGTGTGGAGGCAGAACCCTACTAGTTACCTGGCTTCCACTCATTGTGTCAGCCTCCCTCTGAGCTACAAAATTTGACTGGCGCTGGGTACGTGACAGTTTCCTGTTGCTAATCAATGGATATGCGGGTAAACCTGGATCAATTACAGTACTAAGGCCCGAATTATCCCTTGGCCCACCTGAGGTTGCAACTTGATCAGACCGATTACGCACTGCTAAGCATTTCTCAATCAAGGTCAGCCTCTCATGACTGGGAGCCAACTTGGTGTTCAGCAAGCTAGTCATTATTGCTTGAAAACCTTCTAATACCACCGAGGGATCTGTGATCAGAGCAGCCGATACAGATGCCATGACCTTAGTAACAGGGTTTGATTTAGATTTCGTTGCTTTGCCCCCAATAGCTTGAAATTTCCTTTAATAAGCCCACGCCAGGCCTAGGAGTCCCCTTATTGGGCAGTTGAGTACTCACACTACTTGGTACTAGATGTATATCCGCGTGATTATTTGTTGAATTACCAGCTTTCCCTTGTGATGAGTAAGAATCTCTGCTCTCCTTGTTTTCTATTATGATACCTGGAGAAAGAGGCCTGTGCGTAGCCTTAAGAGGGGCTTCCGGCAAAGAAGGTAACCCAGCGTTGGCCTAAAAGCCGCCACACAGCCCAGAACAGATGGATAAACTCAAAGGTTTAGTGACCACCTCCACCAAGGGGACACTAGGGACGACAGATGTTGGATACAAGCTTTTGGATGGTGACCTTGAAAGGTGTCTATTTACTAGCTCGATCTCTTTATCAATTACAGCTGCTGCCCTCAGCAGAAAATAGTCCATAGTCATGATAGTAGCATTAGAGCTAGCCTTATCCCCTGCAGAAGCTGTTTGTAACTTCCGCCTCCCCATAACTTTAAAAATATTGTGGATTCAGTACAGTGCCACAGTAGAAAACGTACAAAGTTAATAAATATATAACCCTGAATGTAAAAACTACTCATTAAATTAGTCCAGCACTCCCTCCACAGTACCCACCAGGATTTCTTGTAAGGACAATTATGTCCAGAATGGATCAATCCTACCCCCTCCAATGCCACAAGTCCTAATTGTCCGGGTGGCCACGGACAGTGAATGCTAAAAGCCAACGATGGAGCACAGCCAAGAGGATAGGCCCAACCCAGCCTCTTCCATTCGCGGACGGGCATGCCTGCGCACGTCCTGTGCTGTGGGAGTCCCGGCCGCCCTTTAAGCGCCTCCTGGCGCTGAAGACAAGCGTCGGCTCCTCCCTGGCACGAAGAACTGTGGGAGTTAGAGTCCCCACTGCGTGCTTGCTAGATGCAGGCTTTCGCGAAGAACACAAAGAAACACCGGTTAACAAATAATTAACATTAACTAACAATTATATATAACTGTGGGAGTTAGAGTCCCCACTGTGTGCATGCTGGATGCGGACTCTCGTGAAGAACACAAAGAAACACCGGCTCCCGCACTGCGGCATTCCCAGCCGCCCTTTAAGTGCCTCCTGGAGCTGAAGACAAGCGTTGGCGCCTCCCTGGCACGAAGAACTGTGGGAGTTAGAGTCCCCACTGCGTGCGTGCTAGATGCGGGCTTTCGCGAAGAACACAAAGAAACACCGGTTAACAAATAATTAACATTAACTAACAACTATATATTAATTAATTAAACACCAATTACTTCCCACCATTCATTCCTTTAAACACCACAAGACACACATAAAATGAATTACAAAATTACCATAACTAATTACTAATTAATTAAAATTAATTAACAACTAATTATTAATTCATCAATTAATAATTTATTTCCCACCCTTTACACCTATAGAAACTACCACACACAATATATGATTAATTTCACAATTACCACAATTAATTAATTAAAAATTAATTAACAACCAATTATTAATTATTTAAAAATAAATTAATTTACACATTTAACACTATAACATCTCAATTAAACAAATACCAATAAGTTAAAATGTATCAATAAATTAAATATAATTAAATGACTTCCCAACCTATTCTACAACTCGCTACAAAACTAAAAATGCAAAAAAGACAAAAACATACATTTAATATAATTAAATTACTTTCCACCCTATTCCCCTATAAACCCACAACCCGCTGCAGAACTAAAAAAAAATTAAAATAAAAAAAAAATTAAAACATTTAATATAATTAAATTACTTCCCACCCTACTCCCCTATAAACCCACAAACAGCTACCGGACTAAAAGCGTAAAATTCAAATAACAAAAATTAGTAACTACTAAAAATGTAACACATATATTAAAAATATAACATACATCAAATACATTTAAAATATATACTAAAATACATAACAATAATACAAAACTATATTTTTGCAAACGATATTAAACACTTCGATATTTTTAAAAACAATATTTCTTACCTTAAATCGATATTCTTTATGACAATAATCTTGCTGTCATTATTCGTGACCCACGAATTGAATGACTCTGTATTTGTTCCACTCGATATTTTGTACTCAATATTCTGTTGCTGCAGCATTATGCATAAAGAGATCGCCACTACAGTTCTCAAAATGGAAATCACTAATCCATTTCCTAAGTTCCCCAACCAGTTGCTAACATTCGATGATCCCTTACCCATGGTTTTCCAGGAACTATCTGCTTTTAATTCTTTCAAGTCTTTATTTTAGTCAGTAATATTTTTAATGTAACCCTGTAAGTCTTGCTTCTATCAGGTATGCACGTGCCACAGTGTTGAACTTTCAATAATCAGCAGACTCTGCCCTCTTTTGTTAGAAGATGATCAAGGGCAAGTCAATTTTGAATCACCATCAATCTTATCCCTATATTTTCTTCATTCACAGCAACAACAAAAAACAGTTCTATTGATGGCAAGTTAATAAACAAAAGCAGACAGCTTTCTGATTTTCTGTGAGTTTAGTGCTACTCCCACTGAAGGTATCAGAAGTCCAAATATATCTCCCACTATTTCACTTACATATTACTTATTTGGAAAAACTATTCCCAAATTACAACTTCTATATCATCTTCTTGGCAATTTGTAATAAGCGCTCCTCTCACAAACATAATATGTTACTGGGAAAATAGGATCTAATCCTTCTAAATATCTTCCCCAGTCTTCATACAATTCAAATGTATGTTCACATTCAGTAAACCCTAAGAAAACAGTGTTGATATTTGATTTCTTTCACTGCTATTGCGTTGCCAATCTAAAGCTAATGAAGCCATCCCCTCTATTATTTTGTTTTCTTCTTGTGGCAAACTCAAAGGAGTAACTTTAGGCAGTACACTACTATTACTTATTTCATGGTTTTGTCTATTTTCCACCAAATCTATTCAATTCTTTTCAGTTCTCACTAAACTACATGTCAGGTTATTTCTAAGTGCATAAGCCATGTCCAAAGATTGCGTTGGTCTAAATAAGTAACCCATAGTTTCAATTGTTGAAGCTTCTGGATGAGGGTTTAAAGTCTAAGAACGGACCTGTCTGAAAACAGGCTGGCTAACACACTGCACGAAATTCCATATGTTAAAGGTAAGCAAATGACAAAAGTATTTGCATACAACTGTAGCAATCATCAACATCCATGCGTTTTACCTATTTTTCTAATAAAGTAGCATACACATTTGAGCTAAAATCTCTAAGTATTATTGTGTAAAGAATTTTCATTCATGTTAAAAGAATCAGAAATATTTCTTTCAGAGGTTCCAGAAGGAATAATACGTTTAAAATCCTTCACAGAAACATAGGGACCAATTAGGATGTCAGTCGGTAAGCCTCCAACTGGTCATCAGAGGCTTACTGACCAACATCCTTGTTTAAATTCTGACCTCCTTATTACAAGAAGGCGGTCGGAGTTTAAACTGGCCAGTCAATCTGACTTGCTTTCGCAGGCCAGTCGTAAAGCGATCTCAATCCCTAACAGACAGTGTTTCCTAAGTCAGAATTATGATGTCACTTTCCCACAGGCTTTCTCTTTTGGGCTCTCCAACATGAAAAGCCTGTCCAAAAGTGACTTTGGGGCCCCTAGCAGGGCTCCCTTCTCTCAGTGGCCTACCGTTGTGGGCTGGGGCCGTGGGGCACCTCACGGTGCCTGCCAGACAGTGCACGGATTTACAGTTACTCCCATTTCGCTTTGGGAACTTGTGCTGCAGCCGGGGTCTAACTGCCACACATGCTCCCATAGGGAAATGGGAGTTTCCAACTATATCATGTGCAGTCACATCAGAAGTGTCCTTTCGAGCCGCTGACCCTGGGTCGATCGGTTTCGAAACCGCAGAAATCCAATCGGCCACATAATGTGGCATTGCAATAAACGTCAAAACAGTAATAGAAAAAATCACGGTATATACTCATTTGCAATTGGAAGTGTTTCCAGCCTTGTACTGCATGGCTACTCAAGATTCAGATTGTTTACTAAAGGACAATCAAAAATAGCTGCAGTGATTTGAGCAATTCAGCAAAGTTTTGGCACTAAAATATATGGCACAGCTCAAAATCTTCTCATATAAGGAAAGACTTTCATATCAGCTTCCATAATGAGTAGTTCAGGAAGAATTGTGTCAGCTCTTCAGTTGGTACACCCAGATAAAAATTCACTTCAGAGAGGTTCAGGTAGACATGTATTGTTAGCACAAAACTCATAGAATTGCCATTCCCACTAATTAACAGGCAAATAAGTCCACTCTGGAGATGCGTACCTTTGACTTGGTACCTTTGCTCTTTTTGGTTTCCTCACGGATGTTTGCTCATCATCTGTGTCACTCTGATCTGATAGTTCGGAGCCTTCAGGAATAGTTGGTGGTACGCCTCAGGCGGTAAGGCAGCCTTTCAAGATCTCACCTCCTCTGAGGCAATGGTCTCCGGGCACAACTCACTTTCTTGCTGCACTATGCCCTTCATTGGGGTTTGTACCTCTCAAAGTCAACTTTCTTGACTGTGGCACTTTGATACCTACAGTTGACTCTCTTGAACCCTCCTCAGGCCAAACGAGTGCTGTCCCAGTAGCATGCTGGCCTCCAACAGTGTGGCTAACCTTATCCCTCGTGTCTCCCTGTTACCACTGGCACAACAGGGACAATCATCTCATTAGGAGCACTTGGGACTCTGTGAGTGTGTGCTACGTGCACCCAGTTTGGAAGACCCCTGCACTTGACAGTGGTGTTGGTAACTAGGATCACCTGGAAAGGCCCCCTCCAGCGAGGTTCCAGACATATTTTTCGCACATGTTTCTTCACCATTACCCAGTCACCTGGACTGAGATTATGGCTTTGCACCTGTTGGACTGCAAGGGCAGCTTCTCCTACCTGGTGAATGACAGAACATACCACATCAGCGAGGCCCTTGCAGTATTCGAATGTAAGAATATCTGTAATATTGAAATGCATTAGCAGGAACAGCTGGCAGGCTTATCATACATCCCATTATCACTTTGTGAGGCAATAATCCTGTTCTCCTACCTTCTGGAGTACTTCTCAAACTTATCAACACAAGAGGCAATCCATCCAGCCACTTAAAAGACGTAGAAGCATATACGTACGTCAGTCTTGATTTCAGTGTGCTGTTGATCTGCTCCACTAACCTGAAAGCCTCTGGTCTGTAACTGCAATGGAACTTCTGCTCAACCTGCAGTGCTGCACATAACATTTTTAGGACCTCATTATTAAAATGAGTTTCGCAGTCTCACTCAAGAGTAGCCGGAAAACCGAACCTCGGAATCAGTTCCCTTAACAGCAACTTTGCCACAGACTATCATTTCTACGAGTAGGATAAGCTTCAACCCATTTTGAAAGAATGCTCACAATGAACAAAACATATCTTAAACCATTGCAAAGGGGCATCTCGATGAATTCCATTGGCATCCAATTGAAAGGTCCTATAGATTTACCAATGTAACATCACAACCTGTTTTTTCTGGGTTTTGTTGCTGACATATTACACAATGATGGCAGAATGACTCTGCAGATACTCTAAATCTGGGATTGTACCTCGCCTGCTGAAAAAGACGCATCATTGAATCTCTCCCAACATGTGCAGGACCATAGGAGTTACTTGCCATTGGTGTCAACATGCTAGCAGGCAATACTGGTCTATCATCAATGTAAATCCACACATCATTTTCCATATTGGTACAGCCCGCTCATCCCAACCTTGCCTTCACACTTCCATCACCTCATCATGCAGCTACCTAACCTCCTCCCGGGTGTCTAAAGCTGACAACGTCAAAGTATAATCAGTGACATTGGATGTATTTTTCAAGATCTCTTTGTTTTATATGTGCGCATTCAAAGCACAATATCTTGCCATGTCATCTTGAGGAAATATAAATTTTTGGTCAAGTTATGTTCCCTATCGTGTACCCCACCGTCTCCATGTACGAGTTAAAGTGCATGTAACTTCCCTCCTGTGCCAGCTATAACGACGCAAATACATTTGCGTCCAACGTTAACATGTCCTCTTTCAGACCCACCCTGAATGGGTTGGATAGTCCGTTCCTAAGTATACTATGCCAACGTCTTTTTGTAGTGTACTCTACATGTTTTTCAGCTCTGGCAAAGTAGGCCTAGAATTTCTGCCATCGAGCTTTTTCCTTTCTTCTGACTCTGACAGCCTCAGCCCAGGCTGCCCCCGTACCCGTGAACTCTGCCTTACTTTCAGCGCGGCCCACTACGCTCAGCTCAGCCTGCTGCCTGCCAAGAATGACTACAACCTTCGGGTTATCTGTTCCGCTCCTCGAAGATACATTCCTGCCTACTAGCTTCAGTAAACATTCCCCAGCTGCAGAGCCAAAGGGCCGGCCTGTCTCCGTAAAAGTAATTCATAGCCTCTGTTACCATGCTCCCATGGAAGGCCCATGCCCCCACGCTTCTCATCCAGACACTCAGGCGCTTATACACGCACTCACAGTCAGTATAGAATAGCTTCTCCCCCAGAGACCTTTCCGCCCCGATAGCTCCGTTCCTAAAACATCAGATATCAGATATGATAGAAGCACAAGTTGATCTGACATGCCAGACTTCTGTCTCTTTCCGTCAGTGCAAATGTCAAGCCCCCTGCACCCTCCAGTTTCACGCCAATCACACGTCATGCAGCTGCGCGCGCATCCAAGCTTCCGATTTCTGCTGACATTGCAACATTCCTGTTTAGTGCCACCCACATGTGACACCTACCTGTGACGTTTCTAAGACACACCTACAGTTACGCCTAGTCCACGCCTTCTGATTACGTACTAGTAACACGTGGATGCTGTTATCTTGTCTACTCTCAGCTGTTACGCCTACTACATTACTTTCTATGATGTAAATTAAGTATATAAGCTATGTATTGTCAATAAAGCATTGCTCTATCCCTTCCTGAACCCCGTGTGGTTGCAGGAACATGATATCCTATTCCGGAATAATTCCTTTTTAAGGAATAAAACCCCTAAGAACTCTAACACCACGGACTCTGTCTTCTTTCTTTCCGATTGAGTTATTATTGATTAAGTACTTACCTGCATAGAAATTAAGAGAGTAAATTAAATATTTACGACATTTTGGCGCCCGAATAGGGACCCCTCCCCCACCTCACGCGCCGGTTGGTGCGTTGTAAGCTCCGTCCCCTGCCATCAGTTAGAAGGAAACTACGCGTACCGGCAGGATTTCCTGTATCTCCCTCTGGCCCACGGAGGTGACGAAGATTACGATCAGTACCCAGACGAGGCGGTGAGGAGTGCGGAGGATCCCGACCAGAGCCTAGCCGAAAGAAGCAAGGTCCGAGGTGTCAAGAGGCCCACCAGTTTTCCGAAGTGTCCACGTGTCGAGTCGAGTCGAGTCCGGTCCAGTCCAGTCCAGTCGAGTTTTCCGAGGCCTTCTGTTTTCCGTGCTTCCCGGTGAGTACCATTGCTGGGACGTATCTAGACGGGTTTGGGTACACAAGTCCGGTCTGCACTGTTTTAGGCAGTGTATCTGTGCTGTTTAGCAGTACATCTGATGATTCAAGTTCTTGCACTGTTCTCAGCAGTGTATCTGTGCTGTTTAGCAGTACATCTGATATAAGGGGTAGTTGTATATGTCGCAAATGTCTTTTTATGTGATTAATGTCGTGGTATGAGTGTGACTGTTTTTATGTGCATTATTGTGTTCTTGTATAACTAGCTGTATCTAGTATTAAGTAGCAAGGATTGAGCGTTCAGTACCGAGTAAACAAGATGCCGTTTTTTAACAAGTTAAAGCAGATAGGAACTAGGAAAGGGATACTAGAGGAAGAAATTCCTATCCCCCCTAAGGATACTCCTGGTAACTTTATGTACCACAAGCATGGCATAGATGCCATAGTGTATCTAGATTTATGGGCCGACTATACTAAACATCTAGACGAGAGACACAGATGGCCAGTTACTGGAACATGGGATGCCGAGTGCATCATGAAGGTAGAAGAAGCATTATGGAAAAAGAAAGCCAGACAATCTCAGAAAGACGCCATAGAGTTTTGGCGTAAGGAATCACGTAAGCGTGCTGAAAAAGAACTACGTAGAGAGGACAGACTTAAAGAATCAGAGAAAGCCCAAGAAAATGAATTAGTTACTGAAGGGATCCGAGTAAAATCAGAACAGATAGACCGTGCACGAAATAACCTCGTAAACGGTATGTATCTCGCGGCCGAGGGTTCGCCTGAGGCCATGTCAGAAATACAGAAAAATCTACCGTCACCATTGGTTCCAACTAAAGTAACTCACAAGACTACTAAAGACATATTCCTGAATTCCTACCTAGAGGATGTAGCACCCGCTTACACCAATCTGCCTGTCCGCGCCCTGCCTAACGACAGGGACGGGGGTGGTAACCCGCCCCAAGATCATATTCCGCCTGTTCCACCCCCTCCACCGCCTCCCATACCTAAAGTTAATCTACCGAAGCCACGTTTACCTGACCCTACTAAAGGACAAATTCAAGTACAAATACAGACTTCACAGAGAGATAATGCCCAAGCTTCCGCCTCAGGAGGTGCGACAGGAGGTTTTCGGACACCGCCATCAACACGTAGCTCGGGGACTTGCAGAGTCCCTACACGTACAAATCACCCCGTCTCGATGCATTCAGAGGACAACTTACAGTTTGCAGATATGATCCAGTACCCGGAAAAGACGATAAAATGATAATGGCATCACTACGGTTACGATCTGCTACTGATTTCCTGCTGATGTTTCCAGGAATGAACGAGCACCTAGATAGAATATATCAGTTTATTCAGACTGGGAAAGACCCCGACAGTATTAAGGATGCCATAGAGCATCAGAAAGTTGACGTTCAAGGACAGATATTACGTTTTTTCATAAATTGCCTAATAAGAGAACGAGACAGGCCTGAGACAGATCAGGGTGAATTAGATGCACTCAACAGGTGGGGTCAAAATATATCTGAAGGAAAACACGATAAGGGGACTTGCATAGCCAGTATGTACAAGAAAATAAGAAAAGCAGTGATAGATGTACACAAAGAAGAGAAAGAAAAGGCTTCCTCCGAGGGGGAAGAAGAACCTGAAGAACCAGAAAAGACTATAGACACCATAGCATATGTAGGTAAGGGAACTTACCTTAGGAAGGGCATCCGTCTAGAAAGCAAGAGAGTCCTTTTCTCTGCCTTAACAAACCCGAATTCTGCTGAACATCAGTTCCAGGAAACTGATAAAAGGCTTCGAGATCGAGTAGGGTACCATGTACTCAATTCTATGGATGAACAAGAACTAGCCCGGTCAGCCATATTATGGACTGAAAATCCGGATATATACAATGATGACACCGTAGCACAGACATTCTTGAACCTTTCCCCAGACGAGCAGAAATTAGCAGGTGTATATATGATTCAACACCTTCTCACGAAATACAGAAATAAACATTCTGATCCAGGTCCCTTACACGAAATATTAGAAGAACTACTCATGGACAGATGGAGAGGTTTAAGCACCAAATTAATTCAAATAATTCTAGAACAACGCCATAGATATGACACTTTTATAAACTCCGAATGTGTTCCCGCCCCGCCCCCAGAAAGGAAAATGTATCATATGGAACGTCGGCATGGCATTGAAAGTCAGAACCCCTTACGAGAAGTACATCCAGTTATGGGTGACGATCATCACTTGAAACGAGTGTATGTACACACGCCTCTGACTAAGTTAGAACTGTTAGAAATGAAGAAACTAGTCCCGTGCCATGATAAAGACCCTGCAGGTTTTCATAGAGAGCTTAAAGACATGTTATTGATGGGGGATTATACGTACGAAGATATAACGAAAATCTTAAAGGTATTGCTGCCCACGGGCATTTACGAGAAACTAAAAGAAAAAGAATGGGAGGTGGGAGAGAAAAAGATTGTATGGACAGAAATAGAAGACGAAGAGAACAAACGGGTCCCAGGGGTAGGCCTTGGGGAGAAAACTAAAGCATTACCAGGTCTGATAGTACAGGTTCTGCCAAGATTATTGACAACTAGAAAGGAAGACTGGGATGCAATCTCAGCTTGTAAACAGAAACCCGACGAAGATACTAGTGACTTCTATTCAAGATTCGAGAAATGTTTCATTATTAATAGTGGTCTTAAACCAAGTAGCGAGTCGTACCCGCATCTTTTTGTATCAAAGTTAGTCGAAAATTCCCTGTTAGCAGTTAAAAACCGTGTATACAAGGTCGAGAGCACATGGCAAGCCAATACGCCATCCCAGATGTTACAAATGTTACAATATCATCAGAACAGAATTAGAGAAGAGCAGGATCAAGAGCAGAAACGTATGAAAGACACGAAAATGAAAATGCTAGTAGCCCAGTCGGTTCCAACCGACGGCCACAGAAAGGGTACGACCCAGACAGGTCACACCGCAGCTCCCGTTAAAGGGACATGCAACTATTGTAAGCAGCCAGGTCACTACGTACATGAATGCCCAGTTCTGAAACATAACATAGCAACAGGTAAAACTAAAGAAAGACCGCATCCGCCTAGACAAGACCATAACCAGCATCAGTCTTCACAGAATATGCAGCCCATGCAGAATGCACAGCCTACGCATGCTTCATCATCTACAGCACAGACAGTAGCGGTATCACAGCCACAGCCCATTGCCGCGACTCAGCAAGTTTCACAACAGATGTACCAGTATGCCCAGTCCGCTTACCCCGATTATCCACGATATACATGAAACAGCCTAGAGAGGGAGGGTGGCTTGCCTCTTATTGAGATTCCTGTAGATCAAGAGGGTCCTTATGTACACAGTCAAGTATTGGGAAAAGACAGAAAGTTTTTAATTGACACAGGGGCAAGTCGCACCACGATCAGTCATGAGGAAGTCCCAGGGGCACCCCTCTCAGGCTCACAGAATGTTTCCCTTGGTTTTTCAGGAAAGCCCATTGTAAATGAGGTATCAGAACCAGTTCCCCTGGCTGTGGGTCCATTGTCACGTGTTACAGACTTGTTACTTACGAAATCATGCCCAGAAAATCTGTTAGGAATTAAAACATTGAAGGCTCTAGGAGCCGTGATCTGCTGTTCCCCGGAGGGAGTCAGACTCTTTCTGCGGGATTTCAAGGGTCATTATATGTTGCGTGAGTTTGATGTCAGATTGAAAAATGTACCAGACCACCTGTGGGCAAAAGGCCCAACTGATGTAGGTTGTATGCACATTACCCCATACCGTGTTACACTCAAACAAGGTGTAGTTTTACCCAGAATCAGACAATACAAGTTACCACCCGATGCTGTAGTGGCTTTACTGGAAATCATTGAAGAGCTCATTACCCAGGGAGTGGTCGTAGAGACCGACTCCAATATCTGTAATTCACCCATCATTCCGATTCTTAAACGTACTGATCCCAATGCACCGCCAGTATATCGGCTGGTGATTGATCTAAGAGAACTGAACAAATGCATTATTCCACAGTACCCTGTGGTTCCCGATATCTCATCCTTATTGACTGCTATTGATCCAGAAGCGACGTTCTTTACTGTAATTGACCTCAAGAACGCCTTCTTCAGCATACCTATTGATCCAGAGAGCCAATATCTCTTCGGATTCAGTTTAAATGGACGCAGTTTCAAATTTTCACGCGCACCTCAAGGATTCACAGAAAGCCCCAGCATCTATAGCCAAGCACTGAAAAGACAACTTGATTGTATCACAATGCCAGTTAACACCGCTTTACTGCAATACGTCGATGATCTGCTGATCACCGCACGAAGTGAGCCCGAATGTGAACAAGCATCACTGACAGTTTTACATTTTCTGGCCGACAAGGGACACAAGGTGTCTCCTTCGAAGCTACAATTCTGTGTTCAGCAAGTTGTGTACCTGGGTCACTTGCTGTCCAAAGTGGGGAGACAGCTCACTCCCGATCGCATTCAGTTAATTGCAAATATGCCACAACCCCAGACACAAAAGGAAGTGCGGGCCTTCATAGGCCTCACCTCGTACTGTAGACAATGGATTCCTCAGTATGCATTTCTAGCCAAACCACTCATTCAGTTAACAACACAGGAGGCAGCGACTTCGACTGTCCTTCCATGGACTCAGGAACATACACAGGCTTTTGAAGACTTAAAGAAAGCATTATGCCAAGCACCAGTTCTAGCGACACCATGTTACAGCAAACATTACACTTTTTGTTACAGAATGTGAGGGTACAGCACTGTCTGTCCTCACTCAAGACCAAGCAGGTTCATATAAGCCTTGCGCTTATTTTTCAAGTACATTGGATTCAGTAGCCCAGGCACTCCCTGCGTGCTTAAAGTCAGTAGCAGCAACAGCATTAGCAATCAGACAGAACGATTCAATTGTTTTAGGACATCCATTAACAGTTCAAGTTCCACATTCTGTAGAGGTTCTTTTAAACAGAACCCAGACTCAACACTTAACCATAGCACGATTGACAGGTTATGAATTGACACTATTCCAGCCACACATAGAAATCAGACGCTGTAGCATCTTGAACCCCGCAACATTGTTGCCTGCAGTTATGACCGATCCAACACCGCATGATTGTATAGAGATCATTAATACAGTAACAAAACCTCGACGAGATCTAACAGATGTTCCACTGACAAATCCAGACCTGACACTTTATGTGGACGGTTCATGCATGAGAACAAGTACAGGAGAATTAGTGGCCGCATATGCAGTGACCACTGAAACCGAAGTTAAAGAAACACACCGTATTGACACATTGTCTGCTCAAGCAGCGGAGCTCATCGCTCTGACCCGAGCTTGTATTCTAGCAAAGAACAGAAATGTTAACATATACACTGATTCCCGCTATGCGTTCGGAGTCGTACACGACTTCGGCATGTTATGGCAAGAAAGAGGTTTTTTGACCTCTCATGGTGCCAAGATCCAGCACGGTCCCCTCATTCAAGCACTATTAGAGGCAATACATTTGCCCTCGGGCATATCAGTCATGAAGTGTAAAGCACATACTAAGGTTACAGATTCTGTTTCCCAGGGTAACGACCTGGCAGACCAGACAGCAAAACATACAGCATTGACTCACACCCAGACTACTGATGTGACAAAGACAATAGTACCAACTCAGTGTATGTCAGTCAGGGATCCCACCCTAGACGTAATCGATATCCAGACACATGCCACCTCAGAGGAAATAAAGAAATGGACTGAACTAGGAGGGATCCAGACAGATCAAGGATGGGTCACAAAGGGAAAACCTACATGGTTCCTCCCCGACTCCATGGTACAAATCATGATAAATACAGCACATAGTCCTGCACATCTAGGAGAAAAAGCTATGTTAGACAGTTTACAGAATCTCTGGTACAACAAACACTTACGAGCAGCAGCAAAACAGAAAGTGCGTACTTGCATGATCTGTTGTCAGTTCAATCCAGGTAAAAGCGTCCCTGTAGAGCAAGGTGGATTTCATCCTCCCGATCACCCTTCTCGTGTCGTGTACTCAGATAACGGACAGCCGTTCTCATCCGAACTTATGAAGCATGTCTCCCTTTTGCTAGGATATCAGTGGAAATTCCACTGTGTCCGACATCCCGAAGCCGCAGGCCTTGTAGAGAGGCATAACCAGACACTCAAGATACGCCTTGCCAAAATATGCCAGGAGAAAGGGGTCGACTGGATAGTCGCCCTGCCAGTTGCACTATTCTATATGAGAATGGTTGCACATTCGAGATCAGGACTATCCCCGTACAAAGTGGTCTTTGGCAGACCACCGAATATGTGGGGGACGCCCATTCCTAAGAAAATTACCGATGTTGATTGTAATATGTTGACAGATTACCTTGCCTCCTTGATGTCTGCACTCCAATCATGTCGTTCACAGGTTGCCGCAGCCTTTCCTGACAACACTGATGTAAAGCCACATGATGTCCGTCCTGGCGACACAGTCCTTGTGAGGAATTTTGACCGGAAAAGCCCGCTGGAGCCCCGCTGGAAAGCACCGAAGACCGTCCTTCTTACTACGAGGACCGCAGTGAAGTTGGAGGGCAGAAAGGGGTGGGTCCACACGAGTCATATTAAATTGTGTAATGAACTGAAACCAGACCTTGACTCGCCCACCCCCACCAAAGACTGTATTAAACCCAGTGATTCTAAATTGCCTGAACGAGAGAAAACTCCCCAAGAGGAGTACCGACTCAAGCTTCGATCTAGCAAGTCAGACAGTTTAATTGTTTAAGTCCTCCCCTAGGTGAATCGGGTAAATAGTCTCTGACATGTATCCCCTAGATCGAGATAGAGAGAGAGAGAGACAATTCAAGAAACATACATACTGTAAATCACTGCGTAGTCACTGTATAGTGACTTTATTAATCATGTTTTTTCTAAGTATTCTGATAATTGTTGCAAGTGTACTTCTTCCAATCTATTGCCCTATCTTCAAGCGTGAACAATCTGCTTACAATGTTTCTGCTGAACATTCTTTTAGCGAGTTACCTCCACATGAACTTTCTTACAGACTTGCGCTGCGCAACAACACATTCATTAGTATGCTACATCACTCCCATCAGACTAATAACGCTACAAACTGCTGGATATGTGGCCGACTCCCTCCCTACCAGAATTACAAGGGAGCTCTGCCCCTCTTTCCGTACCCGTTCACTCATAACGGCTCCTGTGGTGCATGGTTCAAAATAATTAATTCCTTAGATCCTGATATTGCTGTTCTCGACGGGAACTGGGTTTGGGGAAACCTGAACTTAGTCCTGCTCAACGTCTGTTACCCTGATAAGGAGGGACTCCCCATTAGAATAGGAACTGATCTAGAAAATGAAGTATATGGATTAAGTAATTACACAATTAACCTTATGATTCTTACTGTTGAATCCGAAGCTGCACCAGCTCTGCCCGCTATGTCAGTATTACCAGTTACTGGTGAATTATGTGTCAGAAAGAAAGGTTCGGTACACTTAGGTCATAGTAAATGTACTACTGTGGTTGAATTCAGTGATCATGGTAAATCATCCTTTAAAGCTACCCGTCATTCTTATTTTGTTTGTGGTCATACCGCATACATACGTCTGCCTCCAGATTGGGATGGTACCTGTTATATTGCATTCCTTCTGCCACCTGTTTTTTCTAGCCCCTCCTGATTATCACAGAAACACAAATCTAGTAAAGAATAGACTCCGAAGAGATCTCCCGCTTGTCGACTATACAGAAACGGGATGGGAACAATACACCGATTTTAATAAAGGATTCTTTTTCTTTTTAGGTCCCGTCCAAAACAGTAAATTAATACGTAGATTAACTAGAACCCTTGAAGCTGTAGTACATGAAACTGCCTCCGCCTTAGGTAACCTAACAGAGGAGCAATCTGCCATGCGGGTTGTTGTCCTTCAGAATCGTCTTGTTATTGACGTCATCTTGGCAGATAGAGGTGGAGCCTGTAAGGTCATCGGGTCAAGTTGCTGTGTTTTCATTCCAGAAAACGCGCCATCTGTATACAAAGCTATTACACGTCTTCACAAAATTGCAAGTTTAATACATCAGACTCCAGGCACCTGGACTTGGTCCGGTTGGTTCTGGACAACGTTGTCCGCCTGGGGATGGAAGATCCTATCCTTCCTAGGTTTTGGCCTTGTCATAGTATTCAGCTGCTGCCTGTGCCTACAGTGTGGGCCGGCGATATGTGGACTGTGTGCCACATCATGCATTGAACATTCCAGTTTTCTCTCAAACAGACAACGGAAGAGAGACGAACAAATTATGTTACAAGAACAAACTGATCAATTTATGATGATCGATATATCATGAAGGGTCCGTAGGGAACAAGGAGGGAATGAGGAAATATACATTTTTGGTCAAGTTATGTTCCCTATCGTGTACCCCACTGTCTCCATGTACGAGTTAAAGTGCATGTAACTTCCCTCCTGTGCCAGCTATAACGACGCAAATACATTTGCGTCCAACGTTAACATGTCCTCTTTCAGACCCACCCTGAATGGGTTGGATAGTCCGTTCCTAAGTATACTATGCCAACGTCTTTTTGTAGTGTACTCTACATGTTTTTCAGCTCTGGCAAAGTAGGCCTAGAATTTCTGCCATCGAGCTTTTTCCTTTCTTCTGACTCTGACAGCCTCAGCCCAGGCTGCCCCCGTACCCGTGAACTCTGCCTTACTTTCAGCGCGGCCCACTACGCTCAGCTCAGCCTGCTGCCTGCCAAGACTGACTACAACCTTCGGGTTATCTGTTCCGCTCCTCGAAGATACATTCCTGCCTACTAGATTCAGTAAACATTCCCCAGCTGCAGAGCCAAAGGGCCGGCCTGTCTCCGTAAAAGTAATTCATAGCCTCTGTTACCATGCTCCCATGGAAGGCCCATGCCCCCACGCTTCTCATCCAGACACTCAGGCGCTTATACATGCACTCACAGTCAGTATAGAATAGCTTCTCCCCCAGAGACCTTTCCGCCCCGATAGCTCCGTTCCTAAAACATCAGATATCAGATATGATAGAAGCACAAGTTGATCTGACATGCCAGACTTCTGTCTCTTTCCGTCAGTGCAAATGTCAAGCCCCCTGCACCCTCCAGTTTCACGCCAATCACACGTCATGCAGCTGCGCGCGCATCCAAGCTTCCGATTTCTGCTGACATTGCAACATTCCTGTTTAGTGCCACCCACATGTGACACCTACCTGTGACGTTTCTAAGACACACCTACAGTTACGCCTAGTCCACGCCTTCTGATTACGTACTAGTAACACGTGGATGCTGTTATCTTGTCTACTCTCAGCTGTTACGCCTACTACATTACTTTCTATGATGTAAATTAAGTATATAAGCTATGTATTGTCAATAAAGCATTGCTCTATCCCTTCCTGAACCCCGTGTGGTTGCAGGAACATGATATCCTATTCCGGAATAATTCCTTTTTAAGGAATAAAACCCCTAAGAACTCTAACACCACGGACTCTGTCTTCTTTCTTTCCGATTGAGTTATTATTGATTAAGTACTTACCTGCATAGAAATTAAGAGAGTAAATTAAATATTTACGACAATCTGCATAATGGTTACCGACTGCAACATAGTCGGTACCTTGTCAATGGTCAACACATTTCAAAACACCAATTTGGGCAGGCAATTGTAGAGACGGCAAAATGTTCCTCACACACTCTCCATTTCAAATGGGTGAACCAGAGGATGTCATGAACTCACACTGTGACCACAATTGCCCAAAGTCATGTACGACTCCAAAGCCATACTGACTATTAGTGTAAATTGTAACTCAAAGCTATTCTGAAATGGCACATGCCCTCGTCAGAGCTGTGAGCTCTGCAACGTAGGCAGAAAACAATCCTTGAACCATGAAGCTTCTATAACACTTCCAATCGTACTCACAGCATATGCAGCTTTCAGTTTCCCTGATTGTCTCATAAACAGGAACCATCAGCAATATATAAGATAAGATTTAGTCAGTCGTTCAGCAGAGATATCAGGACGCAGCTTTGTACACAACTCAGTCACATCCAGGCAATCATGCTCAACTTCATCAATCACATTCTCATTTCCAAGAAAATGCATCAAAGTAGCTGGGTTCAGAACTGTACATCTATTCAGAGTCACAATCTCTGCACTCAACAAAATCTGCCCGTGCTTAGTCAGACGACTGTTTGTCAGATACCGTGTTCACGTACGAGTCAACAGTGTCTCCACTGATTGGGCCACGAATACTGTCATTGGATGACCCATAACAATGCTTTCCACTGCTCAAGACTCACACACTTAGATGCAACCACTTTCAGACATCTGGGCAGAGCACCCGCAACAGGATCAGGTGTCGCTGTAAAGTAGGCAATAGGCCTGCGCTTGCTTCCATGCATTTGTATCAACACTGCAAGAGCACAACTTTCTCTTTCACTGCAGAATAACACAAAGTACTTATTATAATCCGGCATTCTCAAATCTGGTGGCCCGCAATGGCATTCTCGCAGCTCTGTGAAGACAGTCATCAATTGTTATGCCAGGGTACTGGATCTGCCATGTCTTTGTGTGTCAACCTCTAAAGAGTTTTTGCTGGCAAAGAAAAATTTGGAATCCACTGTCTGCAGTAGTCCACAATTCCTAAGAAAAAGCAGACTTCCTTTTGGGTGGTTGGAGGATTCATGTTAAGAATAACAGAGATTCTTTCCTGCAACATTTTCCTCGCACTGGACTGAATGTGATGCCCTAAGTACAGGACTTCAGTTTTGCAAAACTGTTCTTAGTCAGGGATACTTTATGTCCATTTTCTGCCAGATGATTTGCAAGGCAATAGTATGACACCACCACTAGGTCATCAATATATTGAAACAACATTGAGTGATTCAGCATTTTCAGAGATTCAAGATTCTTTTTAATGATTTGCTTAAAGATTGAGGGGCTTTCCATATACTCCTGTGGGACCTGGCCCCTTGCCAAAACACGACTGCCGAAATGGAAAGCAAATACAAATTGGCTATCTTTATGCAATGGAATAGAAAAGAATGCCTGGCGCAAGTCAATGATTGAAAACCATTCTGCCTCACAAGGAATCTAGAATAAAGTCACTGCTGGATTTGGTACCACGGGACAACACAGAACAACAATGGCATTCACCATGCGCATATGCTGCTCAATGTGATACTTGTCATTCGGCTTCTGCAATCCTTTAATGGGAGATTTAAATAGACTTGCCATTATCTCCTTCAGAATCCATTTCTCAATCACTGAGTCCATCCACATTGTGATCACTCTGGTATACCTCTAGGGCTGTGCTAAGCATGCAGTCCCCCTTCCCCCTCAGGCACCAACATGCTAACAGATTCTGGTCACTGTCTTCCAATTCAATCAAATATTGCTGTGCTACGTTCCGATTTTGGTAAGAATTTTGATTCACATTGCATCTTTGTACCTGAACATTCTGTTGCTGCTAGGGACATTTGCATTTGCTGTGATACATTAGAATTATGCATTCTCTTTCCTTGCATTTGTTGAGTCTGTCTTATGTTATTCCCATGAGACTGTCCATAATCTACTTTCTGCATCTGATTTCCCATATTATTCGAAACAGACTTACACTCACTTCTCCAATGTCCAAGCTTTCCACACGCATGACATGGATTTTTCTTTTTCAAAAGCGACACCTCAGTGCCTGTTCTAGGAAACACAAAATACCACGACCTCTACCTTGTGACAGGAAATACTGCTCCTGAAATCCATTAATACCCTGCATCATCAGAACTTGATTTTAACCTCCCTGTATCTGGACTGTGTTATCAAACCCCCCTCTGATTTTGACCCTTATAAATCGCTTTTATCTAGTCAATCATCAGCTTCTCTTTTGTTTTTAAATCTTTTTATTATTTTAAAAACAAGAAAAAAGGAATGGACATATCCGGTGCCATACATTCATACATAATAATAGGGTGGACAGGTACAATGACAGGATAGATGTGAAGCAACAGAAGAATCGCTGAGACGCCTGCGCTAGTAGGTACGAAGCAGGATTGGTAGCATTATAATCAACAAACAATTTAAGTGCTGGCCCTCAGAGCCTGCCCACCCATAAAATCAGAATAGTAGAAAAAGCATGGCAACCTGAAGGACTGGGTTATTTAAGACCCAGCGGTGCCAGGGAACAACACCTGAAACCTTCGTGGGTAACCTGCTCCGGCGTACAAGTGACAGAGACACGGGACACTTCGTTCGGCGTCAAAGATTCGAGCTTTATTTACTGCAGGGAACACAGAAATCACGGCAAGTACATGTGCTACTTGTGGAGACTGCTTCAAATTGGTTCTGTGGATCGCTCCTTTTATACACAATTTACCCATAGGTTTACATGGTACACAAAGGTTTATGGCTTGGTTCCCATAGTTATCCCCCAGAGGGGTCGTTTTTGGTCACTTTGATACACACAAGGTCCGGAACATAAGAGCGGAAACATTTGGCGGTTCCCAACTGTAAAAACCCATCTTCCCACCATTAGTACATTCCAATCAGCAGTAAAACAGATCGAAGAAGGAACAAGGACAGGTGTGGAGGAAGGTGGAGACAGTGGGGGATTGGAAAGGGTGTAAAAAAAGGAGGTATCAGGAAACGCGAGCTACAGGCACCAAAGGGACGTGCCTAATGAGATGCACGGCTGAGACAATAGACCGGCACGGCAAGATGAGCCTCGAGCGGGGCCATCTGCCTTACAGTATCATCCCCCTCGTCATAAAGACAGCTTCAAGGGACATGTGGCTTCCGCAAGTATCTTGGGAGTCCCAGGGTCGCGAAGCGGACAACGTCTGTTCGCTGGCTACTTGAGGGCAAGAGACAAAATGGATGCCGTATCTAAGATGGAACCCATGGGTACAGATAGAAAAACCCACGTAACAAACGAACGGTTTAGGTTAGCACAGCGAAACTGCACATATCCACTAAACTCGTTATTTGCGGTTCATAGATATCAGACTCGACCATATTCGTGCGAGTCAAAAACATCACTTACAATTGTCACGGAACCTCAGACGCTCCTTTTCCCCTCATGTAGGCAAGCACTAGTCGGAATCATACTCGATATTCATCAGACCATCTAGATGTTGCTGTAACATAGCTCTGTCCAATCGAGCTTCTTTGGTAACAGGCGGCTGTCTTATACACGTTGTAGCACAGAGGCCACATAAGGCAGGACCACACTGCACGCAAAGGCAGCACGTGAACAGGAACACCACAACAACTCCGATAATCATCAGAATCTTCCAACCCCAAGTCGACATCAGGCCCCAAGACCACCCAAGCAGCGTCCAATCCCCTACGTCCACGTGTATGGACTCAGAGATCTTATGCAACTTTGAGATGGCTTGATAAACAGTCGGAGCGTTATCTGGAATGAAAATTCAGCAGCTCGAATGGATCACCTTGCATACCCCACCTCGATCTGCTAAGATCACGTCTAAAACCATACGGTTTTGTAACGTCATAAGTCTATCCGCCTGAAGTTCTGTGGTGATATTACCAAGGGCACTGGCAGTAATATTAGCTGTCGATTCCACCACTCAAGTCAACTGTCTCAGGTTCCTACTATTAACCATAGGCCCCCAAAACGGGAGGAAACCCTTGAAAAAGTCTCCTGCCTCTTGACCGGCAGTGTCCTCTTCGCTAATTACGCCTCTCACAACTCTAGTCTTGTGATAATCTGCATCTACAGTAAACGTCGGAGGCAACAAATTTGCGATAAAACATGAGCCCACAAAGTCGAAGGGCAACCATGCATACGCACGATCATGGCAGATAAAGTATGTACCCTTGGCAGCCAGAAACACAGGGGACGAGACCATCGGCAATATATAATTTTCAGTGCAAGCACTCTCTCCAAGTCGGGCTTTCGATCTTCGGCCACGACCTATGAGACAAAAATTACCAATGTGGGGTACGACCCATATCGGGGGTGAGCTTTTAAGCTGTTTTTCACTAGTGAACACACTATACTCGCCTCTACTCAGGACCCTATAGGCTTGTACCTCTTCTTCAGGAATAAGCGAGGGATCATAGATATCGCTATCTAAATCCTCTATCGCTATAGACAAAGGCTTCTGATACGAGCCAGGGCCAGAGTAGGGAGAACGTGGTTCTCGAATGGGGTGGAAACCTAGTGCGCTTCGGAACATTGTTTGGAATGCTCGAGCAGAACCCTGGGAACTATACGGTAAAACCAAATATGGAATTCCCTTATCTGTGGTATGTGGCATTAACCCACACACCCAACAATTAGTAGTGTTAACCACTAACTGGTGCTGGTGAAGAAGCTGAATAAAGGAATTGTTGCGAAATTCTGCACGTCTAGCCTGCTCGTGTTCGGGTAAGATATGGAAGGAATGAGGAGACGCTGTAGAGGTGAATTTAGAGTCAGAAGTAGGAATAGGTGTAGGTATGGCAGAAGGTAAGTAGTACGACATCATATAGTACACCCCACCCGCCAAAAATGCAGAAACAATCAAAAACAATACAAATATCTGAAACATAAAACATTTCGTACGACTAAGTCGCTGCAGCTCAAATCTTTGTGCCTGTGCTCTTTCCACATCCATCAGCTTTGAAAACGCCATCCCCTATGACCGTCCGCAACGTTTCTTGACGCACTTCGTTCTGTGTAGCAGTAGTCAATTCCCAGGAGTTCCCAGGAACCGACGGTATTTAACCTTGTGTCAAAACCTACTAACCAGAAAGAAGTACGCGCGCGGCCCTACGGCCTTTATTTATAATCAATGTCTCTCAGCTGTGGCAGCAAAAATACGTAGGGAAAAAACTTTCAATATGTACAAGAATAATTACAATGATACAGGTGTTCAGACTGATCGTGGAAAACGGGATAATGCAGTTGTCAAGGGACAGAACAGGATCTTTTTATTAGTCTTTAGTGCGGGATCGCAAAAAGTATCGAGTTTTCCCAGAACGTGTCTGCTCGTCAAACAAAGGATCCGTTGAAGAGACAACATTCTGTTGATCAGTTGAATGTTCTGGTCTTGAGACTTTTGATGACAAATGTTCAACAGTGTCTTCCTGCTGCACTGAGGATTCTCCAACAGGTTGTGCGTCGCTGAAAGGAACAAACGCCGACAACCCTTCGGTTTCAGTTGATGCAATGCCTCTCCTCACCCACGAGTCTGCCGGCAACGGAATAGGGACTTTCTTCGTATGGGTGGCGTGCACCCAGTTTTTCCGTCCCTCAAGACGAACAGCAGTTCTCGTGGCAAGGAGGACCTGGTAGGGTCCGGTGAACCTGGGCTCCAAGTTCTTCTTCCGAGAAAAATTTCTGGTAACCACCCAGTCTCCAGGCTGGAGCTGGTGGCCTGGACCCTCCGTCTGCGTCGGCAATGCTTCGTAAACCTGTTGGTGAATTAACCTCAGTTTAGCAGTCAAGTCATGTAGATAATCGATCAACATCGGATACTCAAGATCACAGAACACACCCGGTCTAGGGACCCCCCAAACATTTGCAGGACGACCGAACACTATTTCATAGGGACTGAGCCCTACTCGGGAGTGTACGGTTGCCCTTGTTGACAATAAGGCTAAGGGTAAAGCGTCAGGCCACGAAAGACCAGTCGTAGCCTGAATCTTGGCTAGTTTTAGTTTAAGGGTGCCATTATACCCTTCAACCAAACCAGCTGACTGGGGATGATTGGCGCTGTGGAATTTTTGATTAATTCCAAGGCCTTTGCACACACTCTTCATCACACTCCCCACAAACTCACTTCCGTTATCAGACCCCACGACCCGAGGCATTCCATACCGAGGAAAGTATTCCTTCAGTAGGATTTTTGCCGTTGACAAAGCAGTGTTGTCCTTGAGAGGATAGGCTTCAATCCATCGGGAGAACGCGCAAACCACAACTAAAACGTATTTCAGGTTATTGCATCGCTCCATATGGATGAAGTCTAATTGAATCACCTCAAAGGGACACGAAGGGGGAGCAAAACTACCAGGAGGAGTTGGGGTTCCCTTACCAGGATTGTATAACATACATACCATACAGTTCTTAACCAATCGTTCAGCACATTTCATGATACCATCATTCTTCCACACAGGAGACAACAACTTGCAAATACCTTTCACGCTAATATGTGCTAACCCATGTGCCATTGTCACAACAGCCAGCACATACGCATCTGGTAACATCCATCTTCTCTGTTCCGACAAATCAATCCAACAACCATTCACATCCAACTTTCCCGTACTTTCATTCCACTTCTTCTTTTCAGTATCAGTGGCCTCATTTTGTATCGCCTTCACGCTCTCAATAGTATCTTCACACATACTCAACTCTGTAGGCCACCTAACTGAACTCGTCACATACATTCGAGTGCTAAGGTTCCGGGCAGTCTCCTTAGCAGTCTCATCCGCAAACGCATTACCACGACCAACATCATCCGTCACCTTACGATGTGCACTACATTTAACAACCGCTACCTGCTTAGGCAACGTAAGTGCATCCAAAAGATCATTCACAAGCTGGCCATGCTGAATCTTCGTACCATGCGATGTCAGAAAACCTCTCTCTCTCCACAATCGTCCAAAGCTATGAGCGACGCCAAATGCATACTGACTGTCAGTATACACATTCACACGTTTATCTTTTGCTAACACACACGCTCTAGTTAAAGCAATCAGCTCCGCAGCCTGGGCAGAATTCTGATTCAATCTCGCAGCTTCCACAACAGTACTCAAAGTTACAACAGCATACGCAGTGGTCACATCACCGTTCGGCAATTTAAAACACGAACCATCTACATACAGTGTTCCATCTGGATCTTCTAAAGGAGTGTTTTTAAGGTCCACTCGACCTTTTGTTTCCTCCTCTGTTCGCAAATAGCAGTCGTGGGCTGCTATTTCATCTGACTCTGTACTAATGGGTAACAAGGTTGCCGGATTCAAAACATTGCAACGTTTTATCTGAATATGACTTGCCAGAAGCGTCAACTCGTATCCGGACAACCTCGCACTTGTCAAGTGCTGAGTTTTCGTACGATTTAAAAGAGTGTCGACTGCATGCGGAACCATCACCGTAAGCATATTATCCATGACCAATCCTGCTGATTGTCGAATGGACACCGCCGCTGCCGCTGTTGCTCTCAGACAACTCGGCAACGCTCTAGCTACCGGGTCCAAGGTCGAGGAAAAATATGCACATGGACGTTGCTTACCACCAAAAGGTTGCGTTAAGACACTCAAAGCACAACCTTCCCTCTCGTGAACATATAACGTGAATGGCTTACTGTAGTCAGGAGTACCTAACACAGGAGCCGAGCACAATGAGTCACGCAGTTCAGAAAAACTTTTCTGACATTCTTCCGTCCATGGTAAAGTAGTAGAAACATCCTTGCACGTAAGAGCCACCAATGGTTTCGCTAGCAATGAAAAATTTGGAATCCATTGCCTGCAGTACGACGTGATACCTAGAAAGGCACGCACATCTCTTTGTGTTGCTGGCACAGTCATTCGCGCAATTGCTGCAATTCTTTCTAGGGTCAACCGCCTTCCCTCCTTTGACAATAAGTGACCTAGATAGGTTACTTCTTGACAACAATATTGGAGTTTAGAAGGAGACACCTTGTGATTTAACTCGCAGAGGTGTTGCAGCAACGACACCGTAGCAATTTTGCAAATGTCCTGAGTATCTGCGGCTACCAATAAGTCGTCGACATATTGGATTAAGGCCGCACCAGCCGGCAACATGAACGCATCCAGTTGACCCTTCAAGGCTTGGCTGTAAATCGATGGACTCTCACAGTAGCCTTGAGGAGCGCGTTTAAACCGGAAGCTGCGCCCACCAAGAGAGAAACCGAAAAGGTCTCTGCTCTCCTCTGCGATCGGGATGCTGAAGAACGCATTCTTCAGATCGATCACCGAAAACCAAGACGCAGATGCTGGAATCAGAGTCAGTAGCGCCGTGATGTCAGGCACAACAGGGAACTGAGGAATCACAATTTTATTAACCTCCCGTAAATCGATGACAAAACGATAGACAGGTGGTTTCGAAGGGGCAGTACGTTTTAAAATAGGCAGTACAGGGCTGTTGCACACGTTTCCCCGAGTCTCTTCAATAACGTCTTTGTCGATCAAATCATAGATGATCACTAACAGTGCTCGTTCACCATCAAGAGAAATACGATACTGGGGAATACGTGGCAATCGCACATTGGATTTCAACTGAACAACATAAGGGGAGATGTCAAGCAGGCCCACATCATTGGGACCTGTTGCCCACAAAGATGCAGGAAGGGAGCTCAATTCCGGTGGAAGCTTATCAAGAGACAAGTACATAGGAGAGACAACCTTCTCTCCCAACGTAAGCTTTACACCCGCAGGAGAACAATATAGAGTTGCATACAAACGTTTTAGCAAATACAGACCCAAGAGATTTTCACCACAACCAGCAGTCAAAATCAACGGAGCTTCAAGCTCACGTGGCCCAATCGTAAGAGGCAAAGGGCGTGAAACTGGATTGCTAACGGGGGCACCAGAAAAACCAACGGAAACATTTGTTAAGCCAGACAAAGGTGCGCCAGGGAGTTTCGAATACATAATAGAACTTTTCGCTGCACCAGTGTCCAACAGAAAAGGCTCAACGACGCCCGATGTAGCAACTGCGACGTAAGGCCCTCTCTGATCAACCGGAACTGATACCACTCCCTCTCCTTGTCTATGGCTGTCCTAGTAATTACCGTCGTCAGTTCCCTGATCGACGTAATAATCATCTACATTGTACTGCGCAGATCGTCCTTGCGATGATCCACGTTGATCAAAACAGTTATTAGAATTCGATTGGTTATCTGAACGATCATTTTGAGCACCACGACCCCTACCGCGTGATGTCTGTTGGGAACCACCACGACCTCCTCTAGATGAATTACCACTATTACGGTCGGTCAAAACAGGACAATTGAATTTTATATGACCCTCCTGTCTACAATAGGCACACTGATTGTACCCTAAAGAGGATCTTTGGGAAGAGGAGTCATTTCTAGATTGTGGTCGATTAGATTGCGACTGCGATCTATTTTGTTGCGAAGCATTCTGATTCGAACGTGGAGGATACGCTTGTTGTAACAACACTTTAGTTTTAAGTTCTTTCGTCTTTTTATCAGCGCGGTCATTCTCTTCTTTCTCTCTATTCTCATAATATTGTGCTGTGGCCAATATCTGAGCTGAGGTAGAAACGGCCCATGCACTTTCTGAATTCTTCAATTTATTGCTCAAATCGGGCAATAAGTTAGAGACAAATTTATCCACAAACAACCGTTGGCCACCCTCAGTACCCATATCCTGACCACTATGGTCGATGAATGCCTCCTCGAATCTCGTAAAGAAGTCGGAGACACTCTCGTCCTTCTTCTGTTTACAAGCCGACAATTTGTCCCAATTCACCCTCATAGCTGGCATAAGAGTTTTCATTAGCGTAATTATTCGTTGAGGAAGAGCAGCAATCAACTGCTCGGGTTTAGCACCACCAGTTTGTCGACCATCTGCCGCTACAATGGCAGCCCAATCACCACCTAGTTCATTCGGATGATTTTCCTGACGGATTTTAGCCCATACTGGTTGCGGTACGACATTGCCGAACAGCATATCAATATCAGCAAGGTTCATTATCGTAGCATCTACGAGCTGCAATAATTCCTTGTAGTACCCTGTAGGATTTTTGCGAGGGTCAGGCAATGATTGCTTCACCTGTAACACCTCTGAACGTTTCCATGGGAGGTGTATCCACACTCTCTGGAAATATGGCAAGATCGGTGGAGCAGCTGCAGGATTACCTGGCATCCATACCGGTGGAACTTCGCGCATAGGAAATTGACCAGACTCATCTGGCTGCCTTTCAACATCCTCGACAAACAAGGCTTGAGGTATAGGAGTGGGACGGAAAGATAGCAACCGCTCAACAGCACGTCGAACGTTGGTATCCACTATCAGTCCATTCGAGAACTGGAGCTGTAGATCGGACAAAGCGGACAGCACCTCGTCAGGTGCATCGGCAGATATCTGATCACGAAGGACCTTACACATTTCTTCGAACACAAATCTTTGGGTTGGTATATTGAATTGACAGAACGTATCGAGTACAACACGTGGTGGATTTCTAAGAGGATGTGTCATCCAACCCATCGCCATATTATATAACGAAGCGCGTTCCCTATTACCGGGAAGCTGACTACGTCTCTGAGGACCATCTGAACCAGCGGACCCAAGAACAGGTCCGAGAGAATGAAAGAAGTTAGCCGCAACAGGAGAAGTACGACTACGGACAGAGGGAGAAGTATAGGACACAGGACTGACAAGGGAAGAGGTAGAAACAGAGGCAACAACAGGAGTTAACAAAACAGGAGCAGTAGCGGGAGCAGGAGTATGTGGAAGTGGAGGAGCAGTAGGGATAGCAACAGACAAAGGAGCAGGAACAGTCGGAAGAACAGGTGCAGGTTGAGGAACAGGCTGAGGAATAGGTGGAAGAATAGGTACAGGGGGAACCACAGGAACTGCGGTACCCTGTACATATGGAGGTGGTGACTTCAGAAGATAAGACATTAAAGGATCCTCAACTGGTTCTTCCTTCTTATCCGACTCCGTAGGCAAAACAGGATAGCATTTATCTATGGACATACGCTGTAGCCTATCGAACACTTCCTTTTCCTTATCCTCCTTATCACGCTGAAACTGCTCTGCTTTCTTTACAATGGTAGCAACACCATCTCTCTGATTTCGTTTAGTCTGTCTGATTTCTTTCTGTCGGGCTTCTTTACGCCACAACCGAAAGGCATCAAACATGGCCGGCCTTGACTTTTTCGCAAATAATTTAACCTCTAGATTATCTAAGATTGGAGTCTCGAAGCTACCATGAGGTGGCCAACTAAGGACACCATCCTTCTTAGTATACTGAATCCAATAATCATTAAAAGTAATCGGGCCCAATCCGTGCTTACTGTACAGTTCATAAGTGGGAGTTCCAACCGGAGGTATCGGACACGAGTCCTCCAGTCGGGAATCCGTGCCACAACGTTTGAAACAACTAAACAAAGTACTACGACCAGGCATCTTGCACACTAGCCGAGTTTCACAAACTTCAAGGGCTACGGGATTTACCAAGTCCCAGCAAAGAGCGAAAACCCTCGGTTTTTGGCGTCTGCAGTCGTCAAATATCACAACAAAGTACCAAGAACCACAAATGCAATGGAACCATGCAACAACTAAGAACCACAACCAAGAACACCGGGAGCGACCCACAAATACTTAACTCAAAGATCGATGGCGTCACCAGGAAGGCCCGTCAATCGTCTCGCTATACCAAGGTCTACGCCAGGCGCCAAAACAGGTCTACAGTCAGGGCAGCAGTCCGTTGCAGCCGTCAGGAGGCGGGAATCTTCGCGGGAAAAGTCTTCGGGCCACTTATTTCGACAACAGGATCGATGAAGCGGAGTGCACCTTCCCTCGGAGATTTCACACGAAGTTCCTCACGATCGTCGGGCTTGGACCGGTACCACTGATGTAGCCCCACGTTGGGCGCCAACTGAAGGACTGGGTTATTTAAGACCCAGCGGTGCCAGGGAACAACACCTGAAACCTTAGTGGGTAACCTGCTCCGGCGTACAAGTGACAGAGACACGGGACACTTCCTTCGGCGTCAAAGATTCGAGCTTTATTTACTGCAGGGAACACAGAAATCACGGCAAGTACAACATGTGCTACTTGTGGAGACTGCTTCAAATTGGTTCTGTGGATCTCTCCTTTTATACACAATTTACCCATAGGTTTACATGGTACACAAAGGTTTATGGCTTGGTTCCCATAGTTATCCCCCAGAGGGGTCGTTTTTGGTCACTTTGATACACACAAGGTCCGGAACATAAGAGCGGAAACATTTGGCGGTTCCCAACTGTAAAAACCCATCTTCCCACCATTAGTACATTCCAATCAGCAGTAAAACAGATCGAAGAAGGAACAAGGACAGGTGTGGAGGAAGGTGGAGACAGTGGGGGATTGGAAAGGGTGTAAAAAAAGGAGGTATCAGGAAACGCGAGCTACAGGCACCAAAGGGACGTGCCTAATGAGATGCACGGCTGAGACAATAGACCGGCACGGCAAGATGAGCCTCGAGCGGGGCCATCTGCCTTACAGTATCATCCCCCTCGTCATAAAGACAGCTTCAAGGGACATGTGGCTTCCGCAAGTATCTTGGGAGTCCCAGGGTCGCGAAGCGGACAACGTCTGTTCGCTGGCTACTTGAGGGCAAGAGACAAAATGGATGCCGTATCTAAGATGGAACCCATGGGTACAGATAGAAAAACCCACGTAACAAACGAACGGTTTAGGTTAGCACAGCGAAACTGCACATATCCACTAAACTCGTTATTTGCGGTTCATAGATATCAGACTCGACCATATTCGTGCGAGTCAAAAACATCACTTACAATTGTCACGGAACCTCAAACCAGACACTGGAACTTAAACAAAATCAGGCTTTTCGCCAATATTACTAATAAGGCAGAGACTAAAGAGAAGATTGAAGAAAAGAAAACCATAAGAACGAGAACAGAAATAAATCAATAAACCCATCCCCCCACCCTGCACCCCTGCATATGACTATCGCCTAACCCCAACTAGCAGTGTGCCTGTCGCCCAAACTAACTAGGTTCTAAAAATAGAAAAGAGAAAACATGGGGGAGGGCATTTCTGTATGGGCTCTCGGTCTCCTTCCCCCCCGCCAGAGACAAGCACCCCCTATGATGAATATACAATTTTATCAGAGAAGACAGAAAAAGTAAATTAGGGGGAGCCATGATACACCACCCAGCCTCCCGTTAGACCAACAGTTACGAATCCCACATCTATTAAGGCCCTAGTACCGACTCCGGTCAATCGATCTTAGCCTTGGCCCTTCCAAACCATCATGCGAATCCCTCCCGGTAGGACCGCTACTTCTACAGGAGAATCAAAATGCAGAAAGAGTCCAAAAAAATTCAGACCAAAACAAATCAAAGTCAGTAATTCCTCAAGAACTCCAACAGCACAGAAACGCTCCCTCCTGGACGGATAGTCCCAATGTTGTTTTCTCCACGATCGTACAGTCACCAAAGAGAGAAAGGATGAAACAGAAGTCCAAGAACATTCACCAACATGAGTCTCCGGGAAGGGAACGCCAAATCGAGTCTCCCAAAGTCAGCAATAATGGTAGGCGTAGTAATACGTTCGAAACACCTGGTTCAGGATTCTCCATAGTACCGACCGAGGATTTCGGCGCCTCTTGTTGTACTGGGTCCTCGTCCAGAATCAAAATGGTCGTCTTGTAAATCGTAGTTGGCAGCAGTATCTGCAGTGGAGCAGGGTCCGGTTCCACACACTCCTTCTCAGATAGGCCCGGAATCATTTTGTGAAGCAGGGGATCCATATGTGAATGAAATGCCCCGATGGCTGCCAATACTGTCTTCAGCGACGGCTCACCCTCCGTCCGGTCCATTTCTCCTCGCTCAGTACCGATCATATTCACTTTCCCCAGAGAGCCCGGTTTCTCCGGGGGAACAGACAGGAGCGGAACGGACGGCGTCGGAGGGTGACTGATCGGTTTCTGCGGCAGCAATCTGCACTCCGCTGCCGCGAGCGAAGACCCCAACCCACGAGCCCCGGCGGTGGCAAACCAGGTCCGCGGGACAGGGACCTCCACCCACAGCCACTGTCGTGCCTCGTCACTCCTGACTCGACGCTAGTTAATCAGAATGACCGCCGTCAAAATCGGGCGAAAAAACCTCCACTGCGGTAGACCGGACCCTGCTTGATTCTCACGCCCGATGTTGTTCAACTGCAACCCGGCTGGGTCAAAACTCGAGGCCCGGCTCTCCTGCTGGACTAGGCTGCAAACTACAAATCGACATAACTCCGTCAATCAAGCCGACTAAGTTTTCGGGATTGCACCATCAGAGTGTACATCGGTTCATCTACACGGAGGTCGGGCGTAAAAACAGGATTATCGACAGGATCTTCTGGCAGGATACGGAGGTCGGCGGAGCCGGGAGCCTAAGCAGCCATCTTGTTTGCTAGCGTAGCTCCTCCTTTTTCATCAGCTTCTCTTTAAGCCACGTATCCTATTTCACATTTCTGCAATTCAGTCGCCAGGCACACAGTAAGTATTGAAATAGTGCACAGACTAGCAGTGGCGGTTCCTCCATGGGGGCATTTGGGCACCGCCCCCCCTGCTTTCTCGCCGTGCGAGAAGGCAGAAACAAATGGTAGTTATTTATAACTACCATTTGTTTCTGCCTTCTCGCATGGCGAGAAAGCAGCAGAACATCCTGGTTTAGCGTTACTCGAGCCTCAGGGCAGGGGGGAGTGGCTTGGGGGAGTGGCTTGCCCACTGTTGTTAGTACTGACTGTTTGGGCAGCCTGAGAGGCTGTCCAAACAGACAGTATTAGCAACAGTGGGCAAGCCGCTCCCCCCTGCCACCTCCCACTCTCCGTTCTACAGCATACAGACTGAAAGAAATGACGCGGTTGGGGCAGCCGGCCAAGCCAATCACAGCAATGGCTGCGATGGAGGGGAGGGAGGCTGCCTGCAGCCTTCCTGTTGACGAGAGCCCAGACCCAGGCAAATTCAAAAATCCAGGACAGCGGGAGTCTGCAGTCTCGGGAATCAGCGCGGAAAGCCAAGGTAAGTTTTATGTAATATTTTATTATGTATTATTATCGCAAAATACTTAAGTAAATGTTGCCTGTCTGCCGGCTTCGGAGTGAGGGTTGGATTTCGTTAAGGAGGTGGGTTTCAGGGGTGAAGAAGAAGCTCTTTAACAGGATGCATGACTGGAGCTGCAGGAACGATAAATTAATCGTGTGGAAGATGTTAAAGGCTACCAGGAAGGAACTTTTTTAGTTTTTTTAATCACTGCGTTTGAAAAAAAGAAGAACAACTTTCGGAGGGGTTAGGGACCCAGAGTGTTGCCTGAGATGTTGTTCTAATGGAGGGTGGCAGCGGTGGCAGAGAATGGCCTGGGTGTTTGCCGACTATTTTTTTCTATTGAGGGTGCAGTTTAGTTGGCGGTGAAATATTTGGGAAGTGAAATGTTCATTGCTTTCGACTTTTGTGGGGTTCTGATGAGGCAAAAAAGAGGGTGACAGGGTAAATCAGCCTGGCATACTGTAACCCCATCAGCTGTGATACTGTGTCTGTTAGTAAAATAACGCTGCTGTTGTTTTGAAAAATCGATGGTATCCCGACCGAATTGGGTGTGCATTAGTTGTGAGCCTCGACCTGTTGATGATTCGCCCCACTACTTTCAAATATCACTAGCCGCCACTGCAGACTAGCCATTCAGTTTTATCAGTGATTAGAATCCTGACTGCTTCCTTCAGTTGTGAGATAAAATGCAGCAGATCAGAACAACCCATGTCTTCCTAGTAGAGGAATGAACAGGATAAAACTAAATAAAATGTTCCTCTGCCTCATCGCATGCTTCACAAAAGGGACACATTGTATGTGACTACCATTCCATTTCCTACAAAAAAAGTGCAGAATTTTGTAGTTAAACTCTAGGACAGTGGTTTTAGCTTGTGGAAGTTCTATTTGATTCAGGAAAGGTTCAAACAGCATTTTATACTTGAAAGCTAAAATTCTTGTTGTGAGCATGCCCCCTTTATTGTTACCCAACCACTCTTCATTTATATAGTTCCAAAACCTTCTTTTTTGACATGCCATGGTGCTCTTCTTAATTCGCTCAGGGTTGTCCCAGTATTCACCCATACAAACTCTGAATAACCAAGTAGGAATGTATATGAACCAGGATATTTGCCCCTTTGTGTCTAGTGATCTTACTTCACTAAATGTTTGCCACAGGGAGAGCAGGTATTTACTGTTCCAAGCCCTCAACCAGTAGGCCAGTGGAATAAAAGCTGCTACATACACTATGGGGTCTATTAGGATGGCGGTCAGAAAACCACCCCGACCACCATGATAGCGGAAATTAACCATCTGCTGGTACAGCGGCAAAACCGGCGGTCCGATTAGAATCAACTGCCAAAAAATCCTGACCGCGGAGGAAGAACACCACTAAAGACTGCTGGTAGTGGGCGAATCTGGTGAAAATCCGTCCGCAGTGGTTGGATTTGTGGCGGAAACACACTAAACCGCCGCCATGCCAGTGGAGTGACCGCACATAAAATTATGATTTCCTCAATGTGACAGCGGGACCTTTAACTGTTTCCGACCGCCGCGGTTGCAAACACTGATGAATGGGAAAGGTCTGTAGCATAGCCACCGCCGCGGATGTCGACAAAAAAACACACAACAAGGGCACCAAGTGCACACAGTATACTAGCCCTGCCCCCAAAAACACCCAACACACTTAATGACACACCCCATGGCAACTTAAAAAATACAAATCCTAGGACAACCCACACAACACACCTGTCAGCAATACCCCATTTTGATATACCCACATAGCTGAGTATAAAACTAAAACCAACCCCTTCCCTGACCAAAATCCTTTGCACTAATCCATCACCCTCACAACTGCACCTCAAAACATTAGCACATCACGCACCATGGCACCACAGAAAATGCCCATATTCACAGAGAGTGAGTTGTCAGTCATGGTAGATGAGATCATCAGAGTAGAGCCACAATTGTTTGCTACCCTGGTCCAACAGACACCATCAGCCACAAGAGGACAAATGTGGGAAAGGATAGTCAACAAGGTCAATGCAGTATGGACCACCCCGCGCTCCAAGCAGGAAATAATGAGGCGGTGTCATGACCTGAAGAGGGTTGTGAAACAGAAGACGTACAAGAACCGTGAGCTGGCTCAGAGGACTGGCAGTGGCCCTCCCATTCGACCAAGAACATTCACTGCTTGGGAGGAGAAGGTGCTTGCCATACTATATCCAGAAAGTCTCACAGGAATAGGGAGTGCAGGTTGGTAAGGACAAACAAATATAAACCATAACACTGCTATGTACTGTGATGCACAACCACAAAGCTACATCTCCTAGGGCCAAGTCCATTCATCTGCACCACAACACCCAACACAGGTCTCGCAGATGTAACATCCACTCCATCTAAATCACCCCAAAGGTAGCCAGCAACATTCCCGGGGTTGAATGTGTACAGGCAGCCAGATCTACAACTCCCACCAGACAGCCCTGTCCCACCCCTGGGCAGGATGGAGCAATCCCCCTACCCAGAAGCATGTGACAGCCATTGTATTGTTTACCTTCACCTGACAGGTAGGTAGACATCTTCCCAGGGAGGGCTGTTTGGGGGTGGGAGGCCTGCACTGGTACTCCCACTAGGCCACACTGTCCTACCGCTGAGCAGGATGGAGCACTACCCCCAGCCAGAAGCATGTGGCAGCCATTTTATTACAACAACCGAAATAACAGGCAGGTAGCCATCTTCACAGGTAGGTGTGTTTAGGGGTGGGAGGCCTGCACTACAACTCCCAACAGGCCCCTGTCCCACCCCTGAGCAGGATGGAGCACCCCCCCATCCAGAAGCATGTGTCAGCCATTGTATTGTTCACCCTCAATAACAGGTAGGTAGCCATCTTCACAGGGAGGGGTGTCTGTGAGTCGGAGGCCTGCACTACAACTCCCAACAGGACTTCCTGCTCCACCCCTGAGCAGGACGGAGCACTCCCCCACCCAGAAGCATGTGGCAGCTATGGTATTGTTCACATTCACCTAACAGGTATCTAGCCATCTTCCCAGGGAGGGCTGTTTGGGGGTAGGGGGCCTGTACTGGTACTCCCACCAGGCAGCACTGTCCCGCCCCTGAGCAGGATGGAGCACTACCCCCAGCCAGAAGCATGTGGCAGCCATTGTATTAGAACAACGGAATTAACAGGTAGGTAGCCATCTTCACAGGGAAGCGTGTTTGGGGGTGGGAGGCCTGCACTACAACTCCCAACAGGCCTCCTCTCCCACCCTTGAGCAGGATGGAGCACCCCCCATCCATAAGCATGTGGGTATTGTTCACCCTCATTTAACAGGTAGGTAGCCATCTTCCCAGGGAGGGCTGTTTGGGGGTGGGAGGCCTGCACTACCACTCCAAACAGGCCCCCCATCCCACCCCAGAGCAGGTTGGAGCCCTCCCCCCCACCCAGAACCATGTGGCACCCATTGTATCACACCAACCAATCTTACAGGTAGGTAGCTATCTTCAGAGGAAGGGATGTTTGGGGGTGGGAGGCATGCACTACAACTCACACTATCCCCCCCTGTCCCATACATGAGCGGGGTGAAGCATTCCACAACACCCAGAAGCATGTTGCAGCCATTGTATTGGTCACCCTCACCTAACAGGTAGGTAGCCATCTTCCCAAGGAGGGCTGTTTGGGGGTCGGAGGGCCTGCACTACAACTCCCACCAAGGCTCCCTGTTCCACCCCTGAGCAGGATGGAGCACTCCACCCCACCCAAAATCATGTGACAGCCATTGTATCACACCAACCAAACTTACTGGTACGTGGCCATCTTCCCAGGGAGGGCTGTTTGGGGGTGGGAGGCCTGTAATACAACTCCCACCATCCCCCCTATCCCACCCATGAGCAGGATGGAGCACTCCAACACACCCAGAAGCATGTGGCATCCACTGTATTGGTCACCCACACTTAACAGGTAGGTAGCCATTTTCCCAGGGAGGGCTATTTGGGGGTGGGGACCTGCACTACAGCTCCCACCAGGGCCCCCTGTCCCACCCATGAGCAGGATGGAGCACTTCCCCCACTCAGAACCATGTGGCAGCCATTGTATTGGTCACCCTCACCTAACAGGGAGGTAGCCATCTTCCCAGGAAGGGCAGGATGGAGCACTCCACCCACACCCAGGGAAATGTGTCAGAAATTCCACCCAAATGTGACAAAAGAACAAGTAAGTAGACAGTGCATGCACCCCACCATTCCTCTCAAAAAGCATGGAGTCATATGACAACACCCGCCCTCACATCCCGCCAAAATTGACAATGAAACAATATCAAATTACAGTGCGCAGGCAGCTAAGCCTATGTAACTGTCACAGAAATAAAAGTGGGACCCACCAAATCCCATTTAGAGGAAAATCAGGGCACAAACATGCACAGCACTGAATGCCATCTGTAAGTTCCATGGGGGCAGAGCTTGAAGGACCATATGAATACAAAGGAAGCATGGCCTGTAGAACTATTAAATATAAGCGCAGGACATGACATAGGTACGTATCAATCAATGTATGTACCTCAACATCATGTCATGATGCACACAGGAGGAGGAATCGCCATCGTCCATAAGAAATCCATCCACATCTCAACCAGCTCAGACGTCAATCTCGCCAACTCTGAACACCTTCACTTCCAGATCCACATCGACCCCAAGACCACACTCAGAGGCACCCTCCTTTACAGACCTCCAGGACCCCGCGCACAATTTAGTGAGGACATCACGGACTTCATCACTCCACACGCGCTCCCCTCCAAAGATTACATCCTTCTGGGAGACCTCAACTTTCACCTTGAAAAGAACAACGACCGCAACTCCACCACCCTTCTGGACAACCTTGCAAACCTCGGACTTAAACAACTGGTCACTTCCCCCACCCACATCGCAGGTCACACACTCGACCCTATCTTCACCTCCAGCAAGCATGTCTCCTTCAGCCACACCACGGCTCTCCTTTGGACTGACCACAGCTGCGTTCACTTTACCTACAACAAGCCCAAACCCAACAAACACCCCCAACCAACCCTGCAAAGAAACTGGAACAAAATCACCATCGACCAGATCTCCTCATCGCTTCTTCCGAACCCCCCCAGCCCACTCCTCAAACCCCGACCAAGCCGCCACCAACCTCACCCTATGGTTATCCAACAGCGCCGACATCCTAGCACCTCTGAAAAAACGACAAATCAAACTTGGCAGCAAGAAGGCCTCCTGGTTCAACGAGGATCATAAGAAATCCAAGAAACTCTGCCGCTCCCTTGAAAAGGCCTGGAAAAAAGACCCAACCACCAGCACCAAGGACGCCTTCAAAAACGCCACCCGCATACACCACCAACTGATCCGAAATGCCAAGAAAACCGCTTTTAAGGACCGACTAGATAACAACGCCCACAACAGCAAGGAACTATTCAACATCGTCAAGGAATTTACCAATCCTTCGGCCAACTCCAACGACATCACCCCCTCTCAAGCCCTCTGCGACTCCCTTGCCTCATTCTTCCACAATAAAATTGCAGACATCCACAACAGCTTCGACAACCAACCCGAAGACCAACCCACCCATCCCCCGGCAGGACCCCCACCTCCCTTGAACACCCTCAATGACTGGAAACCAATCTCCACTGAGGACACCATCCGTCTGATGAACTCTATCCACTCTGGATCCCCCACAGACCCATGCCCTCACCACATCTTTAACAAAGCAGACTCCATCATAGCACCGCACCTCCGAGACGTCATCAACTGCTCCCTCGACTCCGCAACCTTCCCGGAAAGCTGGAAACATGCCGAACTCAGCGCCCTCCTGAAGAAACCCACATCTGACCCCACCGAACTCAAAAACTACAGCCCCATCTCGCTCCTTCCATTCCCGGCCAAAGTCATTGAGAAAGCGGTCAACAACCAGCTCGCCGCCTTCCTCGAAACAAACAAATTCCTCGACTCCTCACAATCCGGCTTCCGAGCCAAGCACAGCACGGAAACCGCCCTCATCGCAGCAACTGACGACATTCGAACTCTCCTGGACAATGGAGACACAGTCGCCCTCATCCTCCTTGACCTCTCCGCAGCATTCGACACAGTCTGCCATAGCACCCTTCTACAGCGCCTCAGAAACATCGGAATTCAAGGAAAAGCACTGGAATGGATCACCTCGTTCCTCACCGGAAGAACACAGAGAGTCCGCCTCCCACCATTCATCTCAGAGGCCACTGAAGTCATCTGCGGCGTACCTCAAGGGTCCTCACTCAGTCCCACCCTTTTCAACGTATACATGAGCCCCCTCGCGGCCATCGCACGCCAACACAACCTCAACATCATCTCCTACGCGGATGACACTCAACTAATCCTATCACTCACCAATGACCCTAGCACCGCCAAAACTAACCTACACGAAGGAATGAAAGAAGTAGCCGAATGGATGAAACACAGCCGTCTGAAACTGAACTCAGACAAAACAGAAGTCCTTATCTTAGGTACCTCCCCCTCTGCCTGGGACGACTCCTGGTGGCCAGAAGCCCTTGGAAAAGCACCCATCCCGACGGACCACGCACGGAACCTGGGCGTCATCCTGGATTCCTCACTTTCGATGAACAGACAAGTCAACGCCGTCTCCTCATCCTGCTTCAACATTCTTCGCATGCTCAAAAAACACATTTCGTTGGATCCCCACCGAAACTAGAAAAACGGTCACCCACGCTCTGGTCACGAGCAGACTGGACTACGGAAACACCCTCTACGCCGGTACCACCGCTAAACTCCAGAAAAAACTCCAACGAATCCAGAACGCTTCAGCCAGGCTCATATTAGACATCCCGCGTAAAGAACATATCTCTGGTCACCTGAAAAACCTACACTGGCTTCCCGTCAATAAGAGGATCACTTTCCGGCTCCTAACCCACGCACACAAAGCACTCTACGAAATTGGACCCGAATGCCTCAACACACGAATGTCCTTTTACACCCCCTCCCGCCAGCTACGATCATCCAACCAAGCCCTTGCCACTGTACCTCGCATCAACAAAACCACCATGGGAGGTAGATCCTTCTCCTACCTGGCAGCCAAAACCTGGAACTCACTTCCCAATTACCTTCGCCTTACTCAGAACCACCTAGCATTCAGAAAGCAACTTAAAACGTGGATATTTGACAAGTAATTCCCCACCCCTCTTCAAGCGCCTTGAGACCCTCTGGGTATGTAGCGCGCTATATAAATTTTGACTTGACTTGACTTGACAGTACTGTGTAGACATACAATGTGAGAACCAGAAAACTATGTTGAACAGCCTGTAAAAAGATACATCGAACACCAAGCTTGAGGGTTGCACGTCAATGACCATTTACCCTCCGTCCCAGACCAAGAACTGACTGCAGAGGATGACAACACCAACCTGCAGACCCAGTCCCCATCCCCGGAATGTGGACTCTCTGATGATGACTCCCTGGATTTCGGGGATGCGGAGCAAGAAGCCGGCCCATCTGGCATGCCAGGGTGCTACAGGTTCCAGGACCCCACAACATCAGCAACAACAACTAGAACGCTGACCCCTGTTGTAACAACCTGTGCTGCCTCCACCACTACCACCACCACCACTACCAGTCCTGCCTGCAACACTCTTCCTATCCCAGAGGATGACCCCCCCCCCCACCCCACCAACTGAGGAGGGCAGGGAGAGTAGGCAGGTGCATACAGTGGTGAGGCAACAGGTCTGTGACAGTAGGGCAGGTGGGAGGGCAAGGGGAAGTCAAAGCCAACAGGACACTGGGACCGAAGCCCTGGACTACATCGGCAGAGTCCTTGGGGCCTATGACCGGGCCTTGGGGCAAACAGGCCAGGCTCAGGACGATTCTTGTGAGCTCCGCCTGCTGCTGAGGTCCATCGACACCCGCATGGGTCAAATTGTGGAACTCTTGGGCCAGCTAGCGGCGGTTCTGAGGGACAGGCCTGTGGCCCAGACAACACCTCCACCTCCCTCCGGTGGCCCACAGGATGATAGTTCCACATCCTCTCCTGTGGCCACAGAAAGGGGGGACTCCTCAGGCCCCACTGGCCCCATAGCAGAGGCCCCCTGCCAAACGACCAAGGGTCTGTCCAAAGAAATCCAAGGGAGGATCCAGCGGCAAAGCTCCTGCCAAACGCCAGTCAAGGAGCCAGGCATGATAGCACCCCTCTTCACCTTGCCATTGACTTTATTGACTGTCTTTCCCCACACTGCCATATAAATGGCATCTGTCTGTTGGACTGGGTCACCACATCAATGTGGTGACTACACAATTGTCTCATCTTCCATCACTGACAACTCATCGCTTCACTATTCACAGTTTTTTATAAATATTCACTCCTCTGTCACATGTACCCATTGTAAATGTGACCTGTTCTCAGGACACCCCCGCGCCGCACGGCCCCCCAGCTGTGTGTGTGCCCCCTCGCTGCTGCTCCTTGTGACGATCTGCCGATTTTTCGCCTGTTTGTTCCTGCTCGTTATTTTCCTGGTATTTGCCTCTGTTTCCCCTGCTGTCTCATTTGTGTTATCTGTACCCTGTATTGCCTCCCCTGGTGATAGCCCTGCTCCCCGCTTCCCGCCGCCGTGATCTCGCGGCCCCGCCCCCTTTTCTTCTGTGTCCTCCCCGCTCCCGCCTCCCAGCTGCTCCTCCTTCCCACTTGGCCTTAAATGGAGACCGCGCGGCGCAGGTGAGTGTGACCTGTTCTCAGGACACCCCCACGCAGCACGGCCCCCCAGCTGTGTGTGTGCCCCCTCGCTGGTGCTCATTGTGACAATCTGCCGATTTTTTGCCTGTTTGTTCCTGCTCGTTATTTTCCTGGTATTTGCCTGTTTCCCCTGCTGTCTCAGTTGTGTTATCTGTACCCTGTATTGCCTCCCCTGGTGATAGCCCCGCTCCCCGCTTCCCGCCGCCGTGATCTTGCGGCCCCGCCCCCTTTTCTTCCGTGTCCTCCCCGCTCCCGCCTCCTAGCTGCTCCTCCCTCCCACTTGGCCTTAAATGGAGACCGCGAGGACGCGCAGTGCGCCCAGTGCCAGGACCCCTGGCCCCCACCGATGCAAGACGACCCGACAGACCTACGACGCTGCTGCCCTCAACGCACTCAATGCCGGCCGGAACCCCACCTGCTGCCGGGCCGCCCCGAAACGCATTCACGGACCCTTCACCTGCAGAACCTGCAAGTTCACCTGCCTCCGAACCTGCACCGCGCCCGCCAAGCCAAGCTCCAGCAGCAACCTCAAGTGCATCCTGCTCAACACCCGCTCCGTCCACAGACACGCCGTGGAACTCTGGAACATCCTCGACACAACATCACCAGTCATCGCCTTCCTCACGGAAACATGGATGAACGCCTCCTCAGCCCCCGACATCGCCATCCCGGACAGGTACAAGATCATCAGGAGGGACCGCGTCAACCAGACCGGAGGAGGCATCGCCATCGTCCACAAGAACACCATCCGCATAACGACTGACTCCAACGACACCTTCGCCGCCGCCGAGCACCTCCACTTCCAGATTCACACCGACCCAAAGACGACCCTCAGAGGCACCCTCATCTATAGACCCCCAGGACCACGCACACAATTCAGCGAAGACATCACAGACTTCATCAGCCCACACGCCCTCCCCTCCGCCGACTACATCCTCCTAGGGGACCTCAACTTCCACCTGGAGAACAACAAGGACCGCAACACCGTCGCCCTGCTGGACAACCTCGCCAACCTCGCCAACCTCGGACTCAAGCAACTGGTCAACACCCCCACCCACTACGCCGGCCACACGCTTGATCCCGTCTTCTCCTCCAGCAAGCACATCACCTTCAGCCACTCCACCGGACTCCACTGGACCGACCACAGCTGCGTCCACTTCAGATTCAGAAAAACCACAACCCACCACCACCCGCAACAGGTTCCTCACAGGAGCTGGAGCAAGATCACCGCCGACCAGCTCACCACCTCCCTCAGCCAGAACCCACCTGCCAGCACAACGGACCCCAACGAAGCAGCCCGCAACTTCACGCAGTGGCTGACCGCCTGCGCCGACGACCTCGCACCACTGAAGAACCCTCCCATCAGACCCAGAAGCATGAAGGCCCCCTGGTTCACCGACGAACTCAAGGACTCCAAGAAGACCTGCCGCACCCTCGAGAAAGCCTGGCTCCTCGACCAGACCACTGACAACATGACCGCCCTCAAACACCCCACCCGCAAGCACCACCAGCTCATCCACACCACCGAGAAGAAATCATTGAAGGAGCGACTGGACAACAATGCCCACGACAGCAAGGAACTCTTCAGCATTGTCAAGGAGTTCTCCAACCCCTGCACCGGCAACAACGACATCACTCCTTCACAAGATCTCTGCGACTCCCTCGCCTTGTTCTTCCACCGCAAGATTGCCGACATCCACAACAGTTTCGGCGCACCATCCACGCACCCAACCGTCGAACCAACGCACCCCACTGCCACCCTCCGCACCTGGACCACGGTGACCACCGAAGACACAGCCCGCACGATGAACACCATCCACTCCGGATCTCCAACCGACCCCTGCCCCCACCACGTCTTCAACAAGGCCGACTCCACCATCGCACCCCAACTCCGGGACGTCATCAACACCTCCTTCAACACCGCCACCTTCCCGGAGAGCTGGAAGCATGCCGAGCTCAGCACCCTACTGAAGAAACCAACAGCGGACCCCACCGACCTCAAAAACTTCCGCCCCATCTCGCTCCTCCCTTTTCCTGCCAAAGTCATCGAGAAGATCATCAACAGACAGCTTGCCGCCTTCCTCGAGACGAACAGATCCCTCGACCCCTCGCAGTCCGGTTTTAGAGCCAAACACAGCACCGAGACCGCCCTCATCGCAGCCACCGACGACATCCGAGCCCTGCTCGACAACGGGGAAACAGCGGCACTCATCCTCCTGGACCTCTCTGCAGCGTTCGACACTGCCTGCCACCGCACCCTAGTCCAACGCCTCAGCAACACCGGCATCCAAGAGAAGGCACTGGAGTGGATCATCTTGTTCCTCGCTGGAAGAACACAGAGAGTCCGCCTCCCCCGTTTCGATCCGAGGCCACCGAAGTCATCTGCGGCGTCCCGTAAAGATCATCACTCAGCCCCACCCTCTTCAACGTCTACATGAGACCTCTTACTGCCATCGCACGCCAGCACAACCTCAACATCATCTCCTACGCCGACGACACCCAGCTGATCCTCTCCCTCACCAGAGACCCCGACACCGCCAGAACCAGCCTACACGAAGGGATAAAAGACGTCGCCGAGTGGATGAAGAACAGCCGCCTGAAACTGAACTCAGACAAGACGGAGGTCCGCACCCTGGGACCATCAGCCTCCGCCTGGGATGACTCCTGGTGGCCCCCACCCCTGGGCACCGCTCCCAAGTCAACAGACCACGCAGGCAACCTGGGCTTCATCCTGGACTCCTCCCTCTCGATGACCAGACAAGTCAACGCCGTCTCCTCATCATGCTTTCACACCCTTCGCATGCTTCGCAAGATCTTTTGATGGATCCCGACAGAAACCAGGAAGACGGTCACCCAGGCCCTCGTCACCAGCCGACTGGACTATGGAAACACCCTCTACGCCGGAATCACAGGCAAGCTACAGAAAAGACTCCATCGCATCCAGAACGCCTCCGCCCGACTCATCCTGGACATCCCCCAACGCAGCCACATCTCCGGCCACCTGAGGGACCTGCACTGGCTCCCCGTCAACAAGAGGATCACGTTCAGGCTCCTCACCCACGCACACAAGTCTCTCCACAACCTGGGCCCCACGTACCTCAACGACCGCCTGACCTTCTACACGCCCACCCGCCAGCTACGGTCTACTAGCCTCGCCCTCGCCGCCGTACCACACATCCGAAGAGCCACCGCCGGAGGCAGATCCTTTTCCTACCTGGCGGCCAAGACATGGAACTCCCTCTCCATCCACCTTCGGCTGACCCAGGACCACCTCGCCTTCAGGAGTCAACTCAAGACCTGGCTGTTCGAACAGTAGCGGACCCCTTCCGCCAAGCGCCTTGAGACCCTTCCGGGTGAGTAGCGCGCTATACAAGTGTTATGATTGATTGATTAATAAATGAACACTCCTTACTCACCTATGTCGTTGAGCCTGCTCCGTGTTTATCACAGGATGTGCAATGTTCACCATGATTACAATGTACCATGAGCACGGATTGTTTGTAGGCAAGGAGAGGCTGAAGGGACCTAGGAAAACACAAAAGAGCAATATTCACTAGTCAGGCGGTGGCATAACAGCTATCACACACTTGTAGTCAAGAAAATTCAATCTGCGCACATTACAAAGAGCAACAGTACCGACATAGACATCCTGAATTTGTGCTAAACTACCCTGTCCCCAAAACATTAGCAGCCAGCACAGAGTCAACAACAGGCAGCAGTCACAATGCTCACCTACACCTATTCCCCAACAACAACATCAGCAGACAATGGCCCCATTGTACGTTTGCACTCACCTTCAAGGGAAGTAGCGGTTGATGAGCTGTTGATGCAGGTCAACACCTTACTCCTGTCCACTTTCCTCATCACTGGACATGGGTTGGTTTGTGGGAGGGGGCCTTGACTGCTCTTCAGCGTCCAGGAGCAGGGGGATCTCCTTGCGCAAGGCCAGGTTGTTGGAGTATGCAGCATGCAACTACAATCTGCACATTAATGCACCTCCGGTCTTGTCCAGGCAGTGAAATCGTGACTTCAGGAGACCAAAAGTACTCTCCACCACAGGAAGTGTCCTCCCACGGGCATCATTGTAGCGGACTTCACTTGGGGTCCTGGGATTCCGCAGTGGGCTCAGCAACCAAGGTCGGTTGGGATATGCAGAGTCATCTAGGTGTGAGAAACACATACCAATTTTGGGATATGACTGTGGCAGAGGACAGCATGTCACACACACACAGCACGCTACTTGACTCTGAGCACTCACCCACAATCCAAGCATGCTCCAGAAGCAGATTAGCCATAAACTTTGGCGCAATGCTGTTATGTAGGATGTACAAGTCATGGGCCGAGCCAGGAAACTTGGCACAGACGTGGGAGATGATCACATCCGCCTGGCACACCACTTGCACATTGATGGAATGGAAATGTTTCCTGTTCCTGTAGATGTGCTCACATGCCTGTGGTAAAACCAGGTCAACATGTGGGCAATCAATGGCACCAACAACATTAAGGATGTGCCCAAGGGCAAAAAAATCAGCCTTCACACCTGTGAATGCATGCATCCGGGGCAAATGGATGTATCTGTCTGTGTAGCTCATCATAGCGTACAGGAGATCATGTAGCACCATGCTGAACATAGGTTGCAACATGCCACCTGCACTGGACACCGTGTACTGGAATGAACCAGTAGCAAAGAAATGCAGGGCCGCCATCACCTTACACGTGGGTGTCAAAGCAGTCCGGTACGTTCTGCGAGGCCGCATGTGGGGCTCCAACTGACTCATAGGTCTTGTAGGGTGGGTCGATCCAGACGGAATTTCCGCATGACGTCCTCATCCTCCATGTCCGCCAGCATTGTAAAGGGACGATGCACATTTGGACGCCTCCTACGTGAGATGAAAGGGGACACATCATTGCAATCCACCATGTGATGTGTCCAACGTCTTACGTTTTGACTGACATAACGCTAACAATGACTGGCAGCAAACCTCAGCTTACAGCACAACTTACATGTAGGGAACCAACAGCTACATTAGTCGTACACTTGTACACTGTTCACACAGTGGGTCCCTCCAAAACAACATCTGACTGTGAATGCCCAAAGGTATATTGCCACACCTTGCAAAACCAGCACTGACAGCAGTTCATACAGCATGTGTGTGAAACAGCAACACCACTGTCTCCTACACAGCTGCTGTACCTGCCACACCTTATTGCGTAAGTAGAACAGGGCAAAAATCAACAACACAATGATCACAGTCTGTGCATTAAGATCAAGCATGTGCATGAGCCAAGCAAAGTAGACAATGAAATATGCAAATTGTGTAGTCAGACATTCATCACTGTGAGTTGCTTAGCCATATCACACATTGGCATGTGTACCCATTGGAGAAGCCATCACAACACTGTTCTGTGTACATGCCCAGCAAGATCACAAGTGACATGTGAGGGAGTACATGCCATTGTTTGCAATCATATACACCAACATGGCAGGTGTAGTCAGCAGTAGGCTACGTTTTATATTGGCATTGTGTGTACTCTCTTGTGCCATGAATCATGTGCCCACTGTACACTGTTGAGAACTAGCCATTGCTATTGAGACTACATAATGTGTCCATAGGTTTTGAAACCTGCTCTGCCACCCAACTCACGGTCATTGGCACCAATGTAATGCTGCCATATCGCGGTAGCGACCGCCTGGCCCCTGCGGTGTGTCACCGACTATGTCCATGCCCTTTCAGCCCATAGGAATCACAATTGCGGTAGTGATATACACATTGGGAAATGGCGGTTGGCATGCTCCGCCACCCAGATCACAGTCACTTCCTGCAATGTATAGCAGGCATATCGCGGCAGTGACCGCCTGGCCCCTACGGTGTGTCACTGACAATGCCAAAGCCACACTCGCGGTAGTGATAGATATATACATATGTTACAAAGGCAGTTGGCATGCTCCGCCACCCAAATCACGGTCATTGGCTCCAATGTATGGCAGGCATATCGCGGTAGCGACCTCCTGGCCCCTGCGGTGTGTCACTGCCAATGCCAAAGCCACACTCACGGTAGTGATAGATATATACATATGTTACAATGGCGGGTGGTATGCTCTGCTACCCAAATCACAGTCACTGGTTCCAATGTATAGCAGGCATAACGCAGTAGCGACCACCTGGCACCTGTGGTGTGTCATTGCCAATGCCAAAGCCACATTCGCGGTAGTGATAGATATATACATATGTTACAATGGCAGTTGGCATGCTCCGCACCCAAATCACCGTCACTGGCTCCAATGTATAGCAGGCATAACACGGTAGCGACCGCCTTGCCCCTGCGGTGTGTCACTGCCAATTCCCAAGCACTTACAGCAAATGGGAACCGCAATCTGGGTAAACTGAAACAATTTTGAAAATTGCAGTAGGCGTGCTCCGCCACCGCAGGCCTGTCATTGGATGCAATTGAAAGATGCACGACCGTGCTAGCGACAGCCTGGCCACTGCGGTGTGTCACCGCCAATGCCCAAGCCCTTACAGCCAATGGGAACTGCAATCTTCGTAGCCTAATGCAATTTTGGAAATCGCTGTAGGCGTGCTCCGCCACCGCGGAGCCGGTCATTGGATGCATTTGAAAAACCTGACCTGGAAAACCAATTGCAGCAGCTTAGAACCAGTGAAACTACCCCAGGGGGCTATATATGTGTGGGAAAGAGCCTCACATTTCCACTGCTTTCGGACACTGCTACCTGACACCCCTCACCACCAACTGCTGCTGCTCCTGGCTCTAGACACTGCTGCCTGACACCCCTCACCACCAACAGCTGCTGTTCCTGGCTCTAGACACTGCTGCCTGACACCCCTCACCACCAACTGCTTCTGCTCCTGGCTCCAGACACTGCTGCCTGACACCCCTCACCACCAACTGTTGCTGCTCCTGGCTCCAGACACTGCTGCCTGAAACCCCTCACGACCAACTGCTGCAGCTCCTGGCTCTAGACACTGATGCGTGACACCCCTCAACACCAGCTGCTGCTGCTCCTGTCTCCTGGACCCAGTGATGTTGAGGACTGAGAAGATCAGGGCCCGTCCCTTCACCACTGAGGAGCTGGAGGTCCTGGCGGATGAGGTGCTCACACGGTATGGGAGGCTAACAGTATGGGAAGCTATATGGTGCCTCAGATGTCATGGTGAGTATTTCAGTGTGGAAGTGAGAGTGCAGGGAGTGCACACATGAAGTTGATCTGCTGCAGTATGTGTCTGAGAGTTTGGGGTTATGTCATACACTGCCTAGCATGCTGACTCCAGGGAAAGAGGTGTGTAGCCTGTTTTACACATTTCACTGGCTGCACATCAGAATGGGAGGGGCAATTTCAGCCATACAGTGACACAGCAGGTTGGTTAAGCGGGAGTCAGTACAGAAATTGCCTGTGTGAATGGATGTGTGGGTCCATGATGTTCTTCACAGACTCATCTGTGACATTGCCAAGGGTTTACGCCCGGAGGGTACTGATTGAAATGTGTCTGACGGGAAACATCCTTTACCACGCAACCGTTACAACGCGGTATGTAACAACGTGGTTTTAACAACGCAAGTCATTATATCGACTTGCACTGGAGGGCGCTCTAGACTAAGGAATAGTGTGAATTACTATTCCAACACCTTCCCTACTGTACGTAGGCTGGAGTTGGAATAGTAATTTGCACTATTCCTAAATCCAGCACCCCCCAGTGCAAGTCGACATAATGACTTGCGTTGTTAAAACCACGTTGTAACATACCGCGTTGTAACGGTATGCGTCGTATCGACATACATCCGTGTCTGACACAGTTGCCACCATGTATAGGTCAGCGCTATGCACAGGACTTAAATGCCAGAGGGTGACACTCTTGGTGGTAATTCACCTATGACCCAGCAGATTGTAGCACTTATGTACAGAGCCTCCTCCATTTTCATCAGCATGTGTACTGACTCGCATGTGTAGTCACTTTTTACGCTCTCATATTTTCCCTGCATGTGACATTTCTGATGCCCCACGTTAGATCTCAGTGTGGGCCCCCCTGGCTTGCACAGTCACTGCCAAATCTGACAAGGAAACATCACTGAATGTAAAGAGTTAAACATATGGATTGTCTGCTAGACTATCCAACAAAGAGCTATCTCAGCCCTGTAGATTGCACACGACAGACCTTGTGAGAAGGGTGTGAGGGCCGGATTCACAGAACTAACTTAAGACAAAATCCTAAACTGAATACCATTTTGGTATTCACAGAAAGCACTTACTCATTTTGGTATTCACAGATGGCACATACTCATTTCGGTATTCACAGAAGTCAGGAGTCCTAACTTTAAGACTCCTAAATGCCTTCTGTGAATACAGAAAGTCTTAAAGTTAGGATTTTTCTCAGTTTAGGAGTAGTAAAGTTAGGACTCCTAACTTTAGGACTCCTAAATGCCTTCTGTGAATACCGAAAGTCTTAAAGTTAGGATTTTTCTCAGTTTAGGAGTCCTAAAGTTAGGAGTCCAAACTTTACTACTGTGCTTACATCAATGTGTGCAGTGCCTGACCTCAGAATTGTGAGGACTACACATCTGACATCAATGTGCAACTGTGGTTGTGCCCCAAAGTACAACATGGTGGATGCCATGAACCCAAGGCCATTGTGGACTAATATTTTGTAGTCTGTATCTGTGTTGTCCCCTTCAGCTGCCTCCAGATGTGACAGTGGCAACCTGTTGGGAGGTACATATTTCACCCCTCAGGGACTTAGGTATGCTCAGAGGGATGTGTGTGTTTGGTTACACAGAGCCATGGGCAGGCTATTTGGCTGTGTGGTCATCACATGGCTCACTTATGCCAAGTTTGCAGCATAACCCGCAAAATTCGAGTTTGGAATTGAGGTTTCCCAATGTTACTGCACAGGGTGGTGTGCAACATGGGGATATCATCATCTTGTTAAGTGCTTTGCTTGCATATGATATTTGTGTTAATGCCACAGAACTGACCCTATGTCTCTGCCTCTTGCAGCATCTATCATGGGCACAGAAGGACAGGGGACGGACACCAGTGGTGAGGCATCAAGCACAACTGCTACACATGAGCACACTGACACTGATGTGACTAGTTCCTCGGGAGGGACAGGAGTCTGATTGAGGAATCACAACTAGTGACACCAACCTCAAAATCATCTGATGCCAGCGGTGACACCTCTATGTTGGCAGGTACAGGGAGTGGGAACTCTGCCTCCTCTTCCACCACACAGCGTCCAGTGCCCAAACTCCCAGATACTTCCACTAGTGCTGCATGTGCTCGCATCAGTAAGAAGGGAAGAGTGTGCTTCACCCCAGGCACCGCTGCCCCTGCCCCTGTCTCCCCTGCTGCCATCAGTGTTGAGGCTGTGGACCTTTTGCGCCAGCTGTTTGTGGGTCAGACAACTCTCCCCAATGCCTTTCTAGACCACAACAAAAAGTTGTCACAGGTAGTTACCTTCATGGAGGGCACTCATTCTGACGTGGGTGGGCTACACATGACTGTCCAGTCTTTTTCCGCCACAGTGACGGCAGCCATTCAGCTGTCACAGGCTCAGAGTCCAGCTCCAGTCCCTTTGGCCACCCCCTGCCAATGCCTACATCTGATGAGAGTGACCACACACCACAGACCTCAGGCTCAAGATACAGCAGACGCAGCACACAACAGTTGCAGCCCAAATGGGCCAGAGCGCAGACACCATCCCCCCAAAAATCCAAGGTCACCCCAGAGCGCAAAGGCAAAAGCCCTTCAGCTGACACTCAGGGGCATAAAGCCAAGAATTAGGCCTCAGGCTTGCATGCCTCAGAGGCATCACCAGGCAAGGACTCTCCTGTCCCAAAAGCGTCTCGCAAAGAAAAACAGACAGTTGCCGTGCCTGCTGAGAAGCTGATGCCTGCTAAGAGTCCACATAAAAAGCGCTCCAAGGCAGATTCACCCACAACCTCAACTCCCATCCACACACCTGTGTAGAAGGGAAAGGAGGGCACTGTAGGGGGTACACCTGGTCAACATGTGATGAAGGGGCCAAGGCAAGGCCAAGTGTACCGCTGGATCCACCTGATGCAGCTTTGGTGGAGAGTGTGCCTGTTATGGCTGCCCAACCTCCCACTCCTACCAAGACAAAACAGCCATTTCGACTCCCCAAAAAGTGGAAAGGCACCCCTCCACAATCTCCCACCCACACTGTGTATCACGGCAGCATGACTCCACCTCCATGTGCTACCACACCACCCGGTCCAATCAGCCCTCCGGCTTCCAAAGCCATTGATGCCTCCACCTCAGCTGGTCCTCTCTCTCCCAGGTCCAGTCCTCCAACTGGCCCGACACTCAGCCACGTCCGAGTCAGACTGAAGTCTGAGCAAAGTCCCCCTCACACACCTGTCTCTGCCACAGCGGTGCCTGGACTGTCCATTGTTATCCCCCTAACTGCGTTGCTGACCATGGCAGTGTACAGTTTCTAAGCATGGGTGGAAAATCCGTTCCGCTCGCGGATTTTGCGGATTTTCTGTAAATTCGCAATCCGCGAACGCATGCGAATTTACCGATAATCCGCAAATTCGCACGCAGCGGATTTTATTTTCTTGGTGATACAATTTTGCGGTATTCACTTACCGTCATTCAGCGTTTGCCGAGTTGTTTTTCTCGATATTTTGCGAGTGCTGCGCCATTTTGGATCTTGCTGAGAGATCCGGCGGGAGTTTGGCGACCGCGATTACGTCATCGCGTTTGCCACCTTGCACAGCGAGAGTTAGTCAACGTGAGTACGCCGTGATCACGTATCGCGGGAGTTCGCAATTGCGAACTCGTACATGCGGCGAGCAGCAACAATCTCGCACTCGCAAAAATACAAAATTTGCAATTCTGCACAAGAAATCCACCAGCAAGCAGCATAAACCTTCTGAAAATGATGATTTTTATCTGAATAACTCCTCAGGTTGACATTTGCCTGCACTTTTTTTGCAAGGAGTCCATTTTGGGGTGGGGGGGTGGGAGGAAGGAAGTGCCCCACAGTCTCCAACTTCCTGTTCCTGTCCAGCAGGCTCCTCCCAGTACTTTGTCCATCTCCTGGTCACTTTTCATTTGGATCTGGAGCTGGAAGGATTACTTTTTGTGGATGCTGCTGGATATTTGGATTTGAGGCCTTTTTGACTTTCTTTGGATCACTTTTGGATTAGAAATTTCACAAGTAAGTTTGTTTGGGGCATTACAGTTGCTGCAACTACAATTTTGTAATTTTCGATTTTTGGGCTGTTGTTGGGGCCTTTTGCCCAGGGGTACTCAGTGGTGGGTGGACTGAGTCTTTCTGTGGGGTCTCTTTAATAAAAACATCATGGAGGGCCTGGATGGCTTGGGATTGTGCTGATTTTTCTGTGATTTTCGTTTTTTTGGGCTGTTGCTGTGGCCTTTTCACCAGGGCTAGTGAGTGGTGCATGTGCCTAGTCTTTCTGTGGGGTGTCTTGAATTTAAACATCATGGAGGGCCTGGATGGCATGGTATTGTGCTGATTTTTCTGTGTTTTTCGATTTTTTGGGGTGTTCTTAGGGACAGGCCATGTGGCTGGGGGCCATTGTGAGTGCTGCTACAGGCCCTGGCCATGTGCTGGGAGGGAGGGGGCCATTTTGAATGCAGGCAGTGTTCTTAGGTCTGCAACCATTTTGCCTAGCTTTCAACCTTTATGCCCAGGGGTACTGAGTGGTGCATAGGCCTAGTCTTTCTGTGGGGTGTCTTGAATTTAAACATAATGGAGGGCTTGGGATTGTGCTGATTTTTTTGTGATTTTTGTTTTTTTGGGCTGTTGTTGTGGCCTTTTCACCAAAGCTAGTGAGTGGTGCATGTGCCTAGTCTTTCTGTGGGGTGTCTTGAATTTAAACATCATGGAGGGCCTGGATGGCATGGGATTGTGCTGATTTTTCTGTGTTTTTCGATTTTTTGGGGTGTTCATGGGGACAGGCCATGTGGCTGGGCGCCATTTTGAGTTCTGCTACAGGCCCTGGCCATGTGCTGAGAGGGAGTGGGCCATTTTGAATGCAGGCAGTGTTCTTAGGTCTGCAACCATTTTGCCTAGCTTTCAACCTTTATGCCCAGGGGTACTGAGTGGTGCATAGGCCTAGTCTTTCTGTGGGGTGTCTTGAATTTAAACATCATGGAGGGCTTTGGATTGTGCTGATTTTTCTGTGATTTTCATTTTTTTGGGCTGTTGTTGTGGCCTTTTCACCAGGGCTAGTGAGTGGTGCATGTGCCTAGTCTTTCTGTGGGGTGTCTTGAATTTAAACATCATGGAGGGCCTGGATGGCATGGGATTGTGCTGATTTTTCTGTGTTTTTCGATTTATTGGGGTGTTCATGGGGACAGGCCATGTGGCTGGGGGCCATTTTAAGTGCTGCTACAGGCCCTGGCCATGTGCTGGGAGGGAGTGGGCCATTTTGAATGCAGGCAGTGTTCTTAGGTCTGCAACCATTTTGCCTAGCTTCCAACCTTTATGCCCAGGGGTACTGAGTGGTGCATAGGCCTAGTCTTTCTGTGGGGTGTCTTGAATTTAAACATCATGGAGGGCTTGGGATTGTGCTGATTTTTCTGTGATTTTCGTTTTTTTGGGCTGTTGTTGTGGCCTTTCCACCATGGCTAGTGAGTGGTGCATGTGCCTAGTCTTTCTGTGGGGTGTCTTTAATTTAAACATCATGGAGGACATGGGATTGTGCTGATTTTTCTGTGTTTTTCGATTTTTTGGGGGTGTATAACTGAACTGATGTTCCTCTGTCTTCCATTGCTTTGAGGTGCACAAGACTCAAGAGAACCACCAGTGCCAGGAAGAAGTCCTGCAGCGGTGTGTGTGTGCAGCATAACGTCACGCGACGTCACGTCTGGCCACAGACAACTCTGCAACTCGTGCAACTGCGGCCTGCTGTTCTGACCTGCTCTGAAGAAGATGGCCCCAAAAAAAGTTCCCCTTGGCTCCTCTAGCAAGAGAGTTGCCAGTAAGGAGCAGAAGAAGCAAGTTACCAAGGAGACTGGTGTGCCGCCCGCCACATTTTTTGGGAGTAAAAAAAAAGTACGCCTGCAGCAGCAGCGGGATTTGCTGGGGACCAAGCTGGGAGCAGCACCCCCGCTCCATTGGGCTCAGTGCCACCACCACCACCACGCCAACTTAAGTCCAAGCCCTTGAGTGCTGCAGAGGCACTTAGTCTAGTTGTTCAATCACCATCGACCAGTGATGTTGGCTCATCGCAAGAAAGTAGCAGCAATGTCCCTGAATCAACACAGGTTGTTGTAACTCATCTGACGAGTGTTGAACAACCACAGCTGCAACAACAACCACATGTGCAAGTACAAGCCCAAGTACATGTGGAAGGAGAAGCAGCGCAACGAGATGCGCAAGCAGAGGTGCATGGAGGGTCACAAGTGCCCACAATAGTTGTTCCTCCCGAAGTAGGGGCACATCAGGAAATCGACAATCAAGGTGAGGTATCATTTGGGGAAGCCACTCCTCCTGATGATCATTCATTGTCTTCCACACCCCTAGCAAGGAAGAGATCAAGGGTGAGTTCTACATCTTCTTCAAGCCCACCTCCTTCTGATGATACGGATCACAATTGGGAACCAGCACCACTGCCGTCTGAGAGTGAGGCACACCATGATCTGACAAAGATACTTAAGCGTAAAAGGAAGGTCGTCAAAAAACTCATAGTTATGGAGTGTGATGAGGCTCAACATGAAGTGGCGGATACTGCTGCTGATGAAGGCTCTCACGGCGACGACCCAGTCATCATAAAGGTCACTGCAGCCCCAGCCGGCATGCAGCAAACAGACATGTTGACCCAGCCCGAGAAGCTGCTGAGCGTGATGATGTTGTCGACAAGGAGGCAATGGAAGAAACACCACAATCATTGGAGTTAACTAGTACACCAACACCTACCGCTTCCATATTTCTTACTCGCCAGAAGGGACCTCCATCCACCTCGACCTCAATTAGTGGTGGTGAAAGTGCAAAACGTACTGAAGTTCGGCAGTCCACATCCTCCACTTCATCTGGCATTAGCAGCAGGACCACCACCACCAGTATCGCCGCCTCCTCCGGCCCCCAAAGACATTTCAAGTCCGCAGTTTGGGACTTCTTTAGTGTTTGCCCAAAAAAGGAAATCCTCGCCATTTGTAGCATTTGTAAGTTTGCAGTTAGTCGTGGTAAGTTTGGTTCCAACTATGGTACCGGAGGCCAGAGAGGTCATCTTGAAAGAAAGCACGCTGTCAAATGGTTTGCGCACCTACAGGCGATCAAGGAAGCCCGAATTGCATGTAATGAAAACGTTGATGTTTTATCTGATGACGAGGAGGAAGAAGACGTGTCAAACACTTCACTTACACCCAGTACCCCTGTCAGCAGCACACCCCATGTGAGCCACACTAAGAGTGTGGGAGAGAGTGAGACACCAATGCGAAAAAGTTCATCAGCGAGCGTAACTGGGTAGAAGAAATCATCATCATCATCCCGTAAATGCTTGGTCCAGGGCAACATTAAAAAGATGTTGTTTACAGAAGCGCCATATGAACGCAACCACCCACTGACGCGTCTGTATAACACTAAGCTGGCTAAAATGCTAGCTCTGGACCTTCTCCCTTTTTCTTTTGTAGAAGGGGTTGGTTTTCTAGAATTAGTGGCAGCGCTCTGCCCTAAATGGAAGGTTCCTAGCCGGTTCTATTTTGCCAGAGTTGCGGTTCCAGCACTACATGAAGATGTGCTGGAGGTGATTGGGGCAGCTTTGCAGAAGAGTGCTGTTCACACTATACATCTGACAACAGACATGTGGACCAGTGGTGCAGGCGCTGATTACATGTGCATCACTGCACACTGGGTCTCTTTTTCAGGAGTTAAAGCAAAGCTAAACGCAGGTGTTGACCCGGACCAAGTTTTTAAAGCTGTTTGGAAACATGCAACACTAGCCATGTTTGGCTTGGAGAAACGTCACTCAGCACAAAACATTTTGGATGAGTTTAACACAAAGGTCCTTCACTGGCTGTCCCAAAAAAAACGCCAGATTGGTTATGTTTCCACGGATAATGGCGCCAATGTAGTTAAGGCCATGGAGCTGGCTCACTATTTCAGAGTGCCGTGTTTGGCGCACTGTATAAACCTGGTTGTTAAAAAATTCTTGAGTGATAAAGACAGTCCAGCGTGCGAGGTAGTGGACACCTGCCGAAAAATGTGCAACCATTTCAGCCATTCTTTTAAGGCCCGGAAGCATCTGAGGAGCCTGCTACATGAACGTCGAATGCCAGTGAAAGCACTCATCCAGGAGGTGGCAACACGTTGGAACTCAACCTTCTTCATGCTTGAGCGTCTGTATGAGCAGTATACAGTACTCGATCACTATTTCTTAAAACAGGGTACAGCTCAGAAGGACCTGAGGATGGGTGCGGCGCAATGGGACATAGTTAAAAGCCTGACAGACATGCTTCGTCCTTTTGAGGTCTTCACGCGTGCAATCAGCAAGGAGGACTGTAATTTGGGAAAAGCTATCCCATTGTTGTACATGCTGGAGCACCAACTGAAGGAGGTGTCTTCTGTGTTTCAAAAAGATGAAAAAAAACAAGACCCTTTTGTTTTGGCGGAGAAATTATTAGAGCGCCTACAAGGTGATGAACATCTTAAAATGATCCACTCAGAACAGCATTACATTTGTGCTACTATTCTGGATCCACGCTACAAAAAGGCGCTGGCAGGCCGAGCATTCTTTCCTTTTGCTGATGAAGATGTTACAAAGTACAAACATTGGCTAGCCTTGTCAGCCAAGAGGTTTGAAAGAGAACGGCAGAAAATTGAAGGAAAAGTTAGTACATCAGCATCAGCATCAGCAGGCCATCCCCAGTCAAAACAATCCACTTCTGCACCTGTGGCTGTGGCACAAGTGACCTCTCAGCCGTTAAAGACACCGGCAACCGGATCATCTGCACCAGACACAACAGTAACATTGGATGCTGAAGAGGATTAGCTAACTCGGCTTGGGTTTGGTTCTCAAAAGGTCACAGCAAAAGCTAAGCAAAGTGGAGGAACCTTGGAGGACCTTGAGTCGATGGTGCAGGACTATCTGAATGACTCAACAGAGGTCTATGTTAATGCTGACACATTGGCGTATTGGCATGGGAAAAAAGAATTGTGGCCACAGCTATCCAACCTGGCTTTAAACTACTTGTCTTGCCCACTCGCAAGCCTGTCTTCTGAACGTGTTTTCAGGTGGCATTGTAACTCCCAAACAGAGCCGCCTCTCGTCCAAAAATGTGAAGATGTTAACAATGATCAAGATGAATCAGCACCTCATACCACCAGATTACAAAGTACGAGAAAGTACGCCGGATGAAGACGAGGTGGACAGCAACGTAGATGAGGGAATTTCTTCTCTGTTAGGTGACACTGAGCTCACCCTGCCTGAATTCGCAGAGTATGATGACGAAGCCTTATTCTTATTCCTGGACCCTGACACCGAGCCCTGAAAATGAGACAATGAATCAATAACTTTCTTTTTCGTCCTTATTCACTTTTATTCCTGTGTGTCTGTCTTTCTTTGTTGTGCATAGTTAATATAATTCAAACGGTAATCATCTAATCACAAAAACAAGCCCATCAGCAGAACTGTCTTCACTTGTTTGCTTACTGATTTGAAGGTGCCGCAGTCTGCATTCCTCAGGTTCACAAGTTCAGAAGAACATGCTCCTCTATCCTCCTCCTCCAGACTCCTATTTCCCTCAAAGCAGAGGGCTGGATTATGCCCAATGAAGAAAGACTCAGCACTTCTGGGGGTGTTCTACTTCTTTGCGGGTGAGTTGACGGCTCTGGGGTCATTGCTGGGAAGGTCTATTACCGGATAAAAGTGGTTTTGACCAAATCGGAGGCGGAATTCTTTGTGTGTTTTTGCTGACTTGCTTGCCTTTGAGGTGCTCTTTGGGGGGGGGTTCCGGGTGTTGGTGGGTGAGTTTTGGGGTCTGGGAGCACTGCTGGGACAGTCTAATCTTGATTGCATTAGCTTTTCAGGAAATCCGTGGTGGAAAACAGGAGTTATGGCCTAGCTGCACAGCGCGTTTGGACCGAATGCCGAGAAATATTGTAAGAATGAGATTTTCCTTTTTGGCTGTTTGGGGGTGTTGTGCTTTTTGGCGGGTGGGTTGGCGGGTCTTGGGGCATTCCTGGGAAGGTCTAATACCGGATAGAAGTGGTTGGGACAAAATCCATAAGGAAAAGCCTTTTGGCACTTTTTGTAACTTAGGGTTGGTTAGGGTTAGCCCTAGCAGCAGGATTGCATGTGTTTCGGGGTGTTCTAGATTTTTGCAACTGAGTTCTGGGGTCCTAGAGCACTCGTGAGAATGTGTAATTTTGGTTGCAAGTCATTTGAAGAAAATCCATGGTGGGAAAGGGGGGATTTGGCATAGTTAAAGAAAGCCTTTGCCACTATTCTTAACTTAGGGCTCGTTAGGGTTAGCAGTATTTCTATTGCATGTGTTTGGGTGGGGGGGTTTTCAAGTCTTGGAGCGATGCTGGCTATGGATACTTTTGCTTGCTTGCAAGTGGTTTGAATACAATCCACGGTGGGTAAGGGGGTATTTGGGCCTACTTTTACTTTCAAAGTACGTTTTGTCACCAGTTTTCTGCTAGGCCTCGTTTTTTGAGATCTGATTGGGGGTCTTCTACATTTTTGCGACTGGCTTTAGTAAGGGTCTGGGTGGGAGCACTACTGGGAAGGTCTAATTTTGCTCTAAAACACAGTTTACAGTACACCTAGCTTGAGGGGAAAGATCCGCTAAATTAATTTGCCCATACTTATTTATCCTTCAAAAGGTGACTCAGACAGAGTACGCACTTTCAAAAATATTGTACTGTCTATTAGGAAAATCAAAGTGTGACTTTTTGCACTACACAGCGTACATACCTTATATTTATTTATCAGTGGTGTTGTAATATGATATCACTTCCTGTTTTTCGTTCAATAATTACAGGCCGGGTTTCAGTCTGTGCAATGGGGAAAAAAGGATGGAGTCAGGCTTCACATTAGCGAGCCGCAATTCAGCATCCGCCAGGCAGGCAGTGGACAGGGTGTCTTCTGGTCACCAACATTGATGTACGAAGTGTCAGCTGGAATGGAGGAGTGCCGCTAATAAGAGGAATTGTTTGCTGCATGCAACTTACTTACCAAATTCAACAGGACAACTACAACAACATACAGATACAGTATCCATTGTTTTCTTCTATGAGTGTGACTGCATTTCTGGGATCTCTCTCTGCTTCTAAATTGATCCCTACAGCCATTCTATAGGTTTTACTTCGGCTATTTTTTAAACCTAATTTAATGTAGCCCTGTACTGTTGCATTCTGTCATTCACGGTTGTCGAAAGTACTACTTTCTTTTCAGTAACAATGCATTCAGTAGTGCATGCACTTCCTTTATGTCACGTAAAAGATTTATGGTAAGCTTTGTACCCAAAAATGTCTTTATGTTCAATTATTGTTTGTCCATGCTGTGCTTCTTTTTTTTCTCTCAACAAAACCTACCCAAAAAGAAACCCCCATTCCCATCCATTTTACAAACCCTAACCCTCTTCCCCCGGGCTGTGTGGTTTTGCTTGATGTGTGACTAAATGACATCAATAATTCCACACACTTGCTGGGGAGGATAAGGTCATAGCAACAGGCTGGTGAAGGAATCTGAGGATATATTCTAGACTTACTCAGCTTCAGTACTATTTCTTGTAGTAGTAGCCAATGTCAAAGAAATCCAACACTAGTACAAGTTATACTATCAATACTTTACCATTTGTTAGGCTACATTGTGGCACTGTTCTAGTGTACTGTCACCTGCTATATTCTCTATCGTACCGTTGTAATGCTACAGTAAGGACAAACCAGGTTTCATTTTCTTTTTTTCCATAGGCATGCAACTGCCACTGTGTCACACCACTAGTACCACCGCAATGAGGAGGAAATTTCATCCGTCCTGGATTGCCAACCTTAATCGCCATTTCCCATGGAGCCAGCCCTGGGCATAGCCCTACTTTCAAACACAAATTACAGGTAAGATAAGCGTTTGGTTGGAGGTATTATAATGGAGTATTAGGAGAGACGAGAGATTGACGGTAGTACTACTAAAGTCCTAGGACTATTCAGGAAAACAAACTTACTGTTAAACCCCGACCCACCAGACTCAAAAGCAGTAAAAAACAGGTATGGTCAGATAAAGTTTCAAAAAGTATATTTTTATAGCCCTAACAAAATAATCTCCCGCAAGACCCTCCCTAACCCCAACGGTTGTCCTTCAAAAGTCCCAAAAAAAACCAACTCCCAATTCCCACCCCCCAAAAGTCTCTAAAAAAGGGGCAAGGGACACTACGGCAGGGTGCTGTTGACTTTAGCGGCCAGGGCATCATGCTCCTTGCGGAGGGTGGCATGGTCGAAGCGGAGGCCCTCCACCAAGTTCTTATAGCTTAGGACCTCCTGCTCCAGGTAGGACACTCTGAGGCATAAGCGGCACTGGCGTGCCTTGCAAATACTGTGGGGGGCAGCTGCTGTCTTTGCTGCTCGGCGGTGGCGGTTGGCTTTGGTAGCCCGGCTCCGTACCGCTGGAGCACGGCGCTGGCTGGCAGCCCGTGGGGGCACGGAGGAGGATGCAGCTGTCCCAGTGGATGTTGTTGTTGTACCGGTAGACTGCGTCTCCTCCTCCTCCAGGGCCACCAGCTGCCGATATTCGGTGACAGTGGCATCCAGCCTCCGTTGCCGGGCCATTCGAGCCAGCTCCCTCCTCCTTGATGGTCTCTTTGATTTGGCAGGAGCAACTATATGAAGAAAGAAAGACATAGTCTGTAACCAATGCTCCTTAAGATTAACACAAAATGATTGAGCAGAAAGTTGTGTCACAGTACAAGTAGCAAATTGAAAGCACAGTACATAACTATTGAGGACAGTATCTATGTAACCTCCGACTTCTTCATCCTTGCTCTAACATTAGTGGGAGTTGAAGGAACAAATTCTACGAGCACTATGGACTTCCATTACAGTCGACTATGACAGTACACCAGTCTTATTCTTCTTCTTCTCTCTTGTTTAGGAAAATTGGTACGTTATCTTATGCAAGCCGGCATAATGCCAGCGCAGTGAACTTGCACCCGAGAAAAACAGACGCACACCATGATGAGTGAGACAGACTTGCGTTACTGTACCGGTCCAGTACATGCAGGTGGTGAAGCTCTTACTTTTCTATTACGGGTGGCACTGAGAATACTCTGTTAAAAGGGCTACTGCTTAATTAATTTAGCTTTCACCCTATAGTGCAAATGAGTATTAGAAAAGGAAAATGAAGAAGCTAAATAATCTGATTATCTATCACTTCACATGGGATGTATTTGATGACATACGGGATGACTTTAGGTGCTTTGCTTATTATTGAGTGAACAGTGATACACCCACACATGAATGACGTACTACTACTAAACTAAAGTTATTAAGAGAGGTAGGGAGTGTCCACCGTAATAACCGGATAAATGCTGTGCTTGCAGTTGCAATACAAACTACTGCTACTATTCATGGTAGTATTTGAACAAAATTACAACTTCTTTTCCTTGCCTTTCCTACACTGGAACGGACGTGCGGGTGCGGTGTTACATGCTCTTCAAAGTAACACTTAGTTCATCCAGTGACCGTCTACTCTCTCTAGATACACATATGCTATCTAAGAGTCAGATAGTACCATGATCCAGGCATCCATCCATTCAAAGTATATGCACACATACAGTTTCTGTTTCACCCACCCAGGCTGTTCTCCTTCCACCCATCCTTGCTTCATCATTCACACAGCCATGCACCATACCATATTCTTTCCTTCCCAGCCACCTCGGGGACCAAGCAAACACATATCATTCTTCTTTGCCAATCATCATTACATTTCTCGTCCTTCCACACTTACTTACACCCTTCTTTCGCTTTTCGTTCATCCCATCCATCAAGTTCATCTCAGATCTGATTGGGATTCTTCTCGCCAAAAACTTCACAGCTAAGTCGAAGTACATTTAGAGGAGGCTACTACCTGGTTGATTTATAATACACCCGTGCAGAAAGCACACTCTGCAGCCTTCAATCTCAATAAGTAAGGAATATATAGCTTACCTCTGCCCGCCACCACCGTGTTATCCCTCACAGGATTGTCCGGCACTTGCACCGCCTCCTCCCCAGAGTTGTTCCCCTCGTCCAATGCCACCACCTCCGCGCTGGCCCCGCCTCCAGATGTTCCACCTACAAAGTACATTTAATAATGTTACAATACACCACTCACTACTATATAATATTTGGTCTAGGAGGAAGAAAGAAATGTGAAAAAAACAGAATACAAAGTAATAATTTGTGACTGTCTACTCTAAAGTAAAAATGTCCCTTTTTCCAGGGAAGGCTGTTGTCTTGCTGCACTTTTTGGCACAACTGATGAATGTTTGCTTTTTATTTTTAACACGCACCACTTTTTCTCCTAACAGACAGAAGCTTGACTTCTAAGAACATGAGCAGGATCAAGTTCAAACCAGGTGAGAGCTCGGCTCGACCGCAAGAAATGTGTCCAATTAATCGTCAGCACTAAGCACTTTTCCATTTTCAGTTAAACGTTTACTTTTATGACAAACTTGATTTTAATAAATGTGTTTACTTTTAATAAAGCTTTTAAACTTAAATAGACTCTGTGGTTTTTGGTCCTCCAGACTAGAGTGGATGAGCTAAAGGTTTTGGAATTTTTGCAAGCATGAATCCGTGCCTCTGACATCATTGGGGATCAATCATCGGTGACTTTGGGAGCTAAATGACTCTGCCACACTATCTAGTCAGTAAGGAGATTGGGGGTTCAACTACAAAGTCTGTTATCACTGAGGTATGTGGAAAGTCTAACAGCACCTATTATAATTGATAAGTTAAGCAATGCATTATTTAGTGTCCATAGTTCTGTTTGTGCAGATTTGTCCCTGCAACAGTAGTAGAATGGATTGTCCTACTATCCAAACCAAAAGTAAAGTAGTATCTTATTCTTTCTTGGTGGTCATTCACCTTTTTATTGTTGGCAATTGTCAAAGCATAAACATTTAGAAGACTTGAAAAGACATTATGGACAATCCCAGAGGACTGCACTCAGTGCATAGAGCTATTGCTGACTAGAATGGGAGTCCAATGGAATTGCCAAATGTGCAATCTTTGTTAGCTACACAGACAGACTAATAAGAATAATCTAGTAATACCACAGGGAGTCATAGTCGAGGCAGGATAAGAATTTAGATCCAGTCTACAAAAAGATCAAAGACGATTTAGAAAAAATCGAATGAGGAACGCTAGGAAAAAATAAGTACTCTATATTAAAATTAAAACTTACTGGGGCCAGCAAAGGAGCCCTCGCCTGCCCGATCCTGGCTTGCATCCTGAACAGCACCCTCCTCCTCCTCCTGTGTCCTCTTGCCCCTGGGGGGAGCTGATGTACAACATGAAAGAAAGAAAGACCAGAAAACATGGATGATATTTGTGAACCAAATCAAACATTTCAAAAGAACAATAACAAAATATGTTGGCGAAATAGCAAATAGACAACTATTCCACGGGATATATTATTGACCGATCTCATTTGGTCTACTACGTTATTAGTATTGCTTGATTTGCGGACCGTCGAATTGGAAACTTCTTATGTAACTCACTAAACAAAGTACTAAAAAGGTTTGCCTAGGATTGGCAGGCAGCAATCCGCAGCACGCGAAGTGACAGACAAAGTCCATCGTGATTGCAGATCAGCAACAACACTAAAGTTTCCTACTACATTAACCAGTCATTAAAATACTCAAACTATCAATCCACCACCACTATTTCTTCTTATCGCCATGTGTACAAAGGAAGGACTGGACTTGAGTCTGTAGGGGCTGATTTAGAAGCCCCTTGCGGCTCTTTTGCTCCATTGTTGCGTGACTTTTGTGATGCAGCGGCAGAACAAAAGAGGCGCAATGGTGCGGCGTATATTAACAGCGTGACACATATGGGAGATGCATCACGTTGTAAAGCCCTGCGCCATCAGGGGGCGTATCGGCGCAAGGGAGGGCGTTCCTGCGCAGGAACGCATCCTAAAAGTGGCTGAGGGAAATCTACAAGATTTCAATCACTCACTTTAACGACAATGATGAGTGACTCAAACCCTGCGCCTGCTTGAAGCAGACGTACGGCTTGACGCAGCATTGGGGAGATAGGGCACCCCAGAGCATTGATGGAGCTGCGCCATCGTTGCGACGCAATGCGCCGCCTTTACGGCACAGATGCATAACGCTTTGGTGACGTTTTGGGGGCATGGTGCGCCGCATTGTAAGTACGGCGCACCAAGGGTGGTGGTGGCGTGGCGCACAATTACTGGCGCATTCCTGCTACTTTGCAAGGATGTGCCGGTAATTAAAAATCTGAACCTTAGTGTCTAGCATTACTACGCAGTTCTTTAAACTACACTCATGCATAATTTCACAGGCCAATGAAATTAACACAAAATCGAAAACAAATAAGCATAGTAGCAACACTACTGAGAAAGAGAGCAGTGCACCTGAAATGCACAGAAGATTTTGAAATATAATTTACCTACAATGTAATGAGCAGCATTATTGCTCTTGCATCTCGGCTGCCCTACTCAACACCCGGTCAGCTGTAAAACATCAGTACGAGCTATTCGACTACATTGACACGCATGAACCTGATCTCTTGTTTTTAACCGAGACCTGGTTCAGAGCGGACTCCCTGCCCAATGTCCTAGCTGCATTGCCCCCCTCACATTCTGCCATTCGAGCAGATCGGCCTGAGGGCAAGTTGGGCGGAGGAGTAGCCTTGATAGCTCGTGCTGACCTGCACTTTCAGACCCTTCCCTTTCCTATAATCCCTGAAGTTGACTACTTGATAGCACGCTCGACTTCTTACCAAACCCCTTTGACCTGCGTCCTTGTTTACCGCCCTCCTCAAACCACCTCATCCTTTATTTCTAATTTTCAAGATCTCCTGGCGACACTGGTGATAAATAATTCATCAGTCTTAGTCCTAGGGGACTTTAATTACTGGCCCAACGATCCCGCCGAAACCTCTTACTCCAAAGATTTTACTGACCTTATGACTAGCCTTAACTTTGTACCTCACATTCATAGCCCCACTCATACTCATGGTCATGCACTGGACCAAATCTGGGCCCTAAATGTCCCCACAACGCCCCCCACCATTTCCCCCTGCCTCTGGTCGGACCACTCCCTCATTTCCTTTTCCCTTGCACTATCCCCTGAGGCTAAGCCCCTGCTCCCCAAGAACACTTGGATTAGGAAATGGGGCAAAGCAGACATGCCGTCTCTCTGCTCGTCCTTGTCCGAGTCCAGCCCTGACCTTTCAGGCCTTGCAGCCTCAGCCCAATTGGAATCCATCAATAATTGGCTGATTAAATCGGGCGACGATTTTGCTCCCCTGAGGCGGATTACGGTCAAGCGAGCCCATGCAGCAAATAGGTGGTTCCACTCTGACCTTAAGGTGAAAAAACTAGCGCCACGAAGAGCTGAGAGAGCTTGGAGGAGAGCCTACAGCCCCTCACTGAAAGCCGCATACCACTCTGCCTTACAGATTTACAAAAAAGGCATTCTTGAGGCTAAAACAGAATACTACTCAGGAAGGATTTTAGCGGCAGAGTCCCAATCCAAAGAGATTTTTGCTACCGTCCATGAACTGGCAGCATCCAACAGAGTCACGACAACAGTCCCTCCCTCTCAACATCTCTGCGATTCGCTGAACGAATTTTTCATTGAGAAGGTCGCACAGATAAAAATCAATATACCACCTCCTTCTCTAACCTTTGTTAACCCATCCCCTCCCCCTTCTATTTCCAAACTGGCTAGCATTCCACTGCTGACCAAGGACTCCCTCCTTCCCCTCCTTCGACGGGTGAAGTCGGGTTCCCCTTTGGATTTTGGTCCCGCCCATGTTTTAAGAGAGATCTTCTCGGCCTGTCCCACCCCTCCTCTTACGTTCCTTAATGACTCACTATTCAATGGTGTGGTTCCTCCCTCCCACAAATCAGCAGTCATTATCCCGATTTTAAAAAAAAAATGGCGCTGATCCCCTGTCCCCTGCCAATTACCGCCCCATTTCCCTCCTACCCTATTTGGGAAAGGTCTTAGAAACCCACGTCACGAGTACCCTGAGCACTTATGTGGAGGCAAATCAGTGCCTCTCCCCTTGCCAGGCGGGCTTCCGACCTCTGCACTCCACAGAGAAGGTGGTGATCTCAGTGATGGACAGACTCCGCGAGGGTATTGACATCAACCTCCCGCAAGCCCTTGTTCTTTTGGACCTGTCCGCCGCTTTTGACACGGTGGATCACTCCATCCTTCTCACTCGTGTCAAGGCGGCGGGCATAGAGGGCTCTGCCCTCTCCTGGCTTAATTCCTTCCTGTGTGACAGGGCACAGGCTGTTCATCTCACTGGTTTTACTGCCTCCTCACGAAAGGTGGAGTGTGGCGTCCCTCAGGGTCCTCCTTATCCCCCCTTTTGTTTAATTTATATATCTACCCCCTTATCTCTTCACTACAGCAGCTTGAGGTCACGGTGTTTAATTACGCTGATGACCTCGAGCTTATCTTTAATCTCTCTCGCTCTGCTTCCTCTGTTCAAAACTTTCAAACCGTCATGTTATTCATCCAAGATTGGATGAACAGCAACCACCTCAAACTCAACCCTGACAAGACAGAGTTGGTCTTGACAGGAGGTGGTTGCAGTCCCTGGTCCCCTTCGTTCTGGCCCCCTTCACTTGGTGTCCCCCCCCTTCCGGCCCCTAAAGTTAAAACCCTTGGTATCTTTCTCAATCCCCAATTATCTGTAAACCCCCAGGTGAGCTCAGTGGTCTCCTCCTGCATCTTTTCCCTCCGGATAATTAGAAAGATATCCCGCTTCTTTTCCCTTCCGGCACTGAAAATAATTGTGATGGCAATGGTGCTCTCGCGCCTCGATTATGGGAACATAATCTACAACGGCGCACCGGCCTATGCCATACACCGATTGCAGCTAGTGCAAAATCAGGCTGCCCGCCTGATCCATGGGCTGCCCAAATACCATCGAGCAACCCCACTGCTGAAATCATTGCACTGGCTACCTGCGAGGGAGCGGGCCTTATTTAAACTAGGTTGCCTCACCTTCCAGGCTAGAATGGGCACTGCCCCCGAGTTTATGTGCTCGGCCATCAAATCTTACCTTCCGGGCAGAGAACTCCGCTCTACCCACATGGCACTCCTGGCCACCCCTCGCTTTAAGAAAAAGAAAGCAGGCGGGGCGAAATTTGCGGTCCTCGCACCTGTCTTCTGGAACTCCCTCCCTATGACCCTTAGATCCGCAACCTCCTATTTGGAGTTCCGGAAGAATCTCAAAACCTTCCTCTTTTCCAGAGCTTTTGATGCCTAATCTGTCCCTGTTGTTGCTGTTGCTGGTAATAGCTCCTTCAGCGCCATGAAACCGCTGGGTATAAGCGCGCTAAACAAATGCTTTTAAATTCAAATTCAAATTGGTAAAAAACAAAAAATTGCAATATAATAACACACAGAGCAGGAGAAAACAGAGTAGTAAAGAAATAGCTACTACTACTCACCAAGCCCGGGGATCTCAAGGCCAAGCAGGTCGAGCAGATCTCGTTCACGGTCCAGGACATCCGTCCAGCGGTGGGTGGCCTGGTTGTAGGTGCGCCGGACCCGAGAGTGGTGGTACAAAACCGGAGTTTGAGCACTGTGCACGTCCACTTCCCATATCCAAGATCTGCCACTCAGATCTATCCACTACCATCACGCAGCGTTGGCCATCACCCTTTTCGATAAACTCCGGTTTTGAGCATTGTGTACGTCCACTTCCCATATCCAAGATCTGCCACTCAGTTTGGGTGTTACCCATACCCAGTGCACGCATCATCGCATGCTTTTTTAGTTTACTGTATGTTATGAGCATTAGATACTTATAAACAACAAGAGAGATAGGGAGAGTCACGAACACTCTTAGTCCCCAAATTATAATATGCATCAACAACAAAAGAGTGTTCCTGTTCTGTTTAAGGTGGAAAAGAGCACAGAGCACAAGAAAACAACAAAGCCCATTAGGTTTGTTAGGAAAGCCCTCACTCACCGACCTGGTCGGTGACTTGCTTCATCATCGGGCCCCACCGGGTGTGACCGAATGCCACCCCGGTGTGCTGCGACGCCAGAATTACTGCGGAGCTGGTTTTGTGATGGGAGGGCTATGTGAGAAATTACGTGAGTAGTGTAAAGTGGTGATTTTAAAATTGCCTTGTATGTATCAAAAATTTTTATTTTAATCAAAGATCATCAAGGGCAAGGTTAAAAAATGTGTTGGTGAGTAGGGCCAACTAATTAAATGGTCTACTCCCACTAGCATTAGGTGAAAATGTGAATGGTCAACATGGACATGTTTCAGCCGGTGTGGTATCATTAACCTGGCATTCGTCAGGACCTATGGTGTAAAACCTCGGCGGTATGGGCACTCTAAGGCCCACCCAACCAGAGGACTTGAAAGTTAAAAGTCTGTGAAGTGCAAAAAAACAGGGGGGCGGGCTTCACCACCCGAAGGTAGGACGCACACACCTCCAGCCTCTAAATTTTAGAGACCAAAAATAAAAGCACCTGTGGGGGTTAAAAAACAGACAGACAACACAAGACAAACAAACAATTAGAATATTTTGTCGATAGATTTAGCCGATTTCAGCTTATTACTTGTGCTCATGGTGCCAGGGTGCACAACTCATACATAATAGCAGAGGTGCGTGGCTCTGCCAGTGGCTGAGGCTACACGGTAAGTCATATCGTTAATATGGTGGCACTGTCATGGTAGATTGCCAATTTTGCAGAATCTAACGGTGTAAGTGCACAGGGGAAGGGTTTAGATAAGTGAAAAGGGAGGCGAAATGGCAGTGAGAATAATCACGCAACACTCTATCACTCATCGATCAATGGGCCAAATGGCCAGTGACCAGTCAACAAAGGAGCAGTAAAAGAGGTGAGAAAAGGAAGATTCTCACTTCACCAGGGATGAAAATCCACCCCATAGACCGCGGGAGGGAGGGGACGGCGCATTTGGCACATCCTAAAAAGCATCAAGAGGGGAAGAAAGAGGGACACCAAACCAAGTCAACACGCAGTTAATAGTACTTAGCTTCACTTGTTCTTTCACCCAGAGTCGTACTCACGCCCACGGCGTCCGTCTCCTGCAGGTAAGCCTAATCGCCCTCAAGACCGGGTCTCGTCGATCCGGTTGAGAAGAGCGTAGGCAGTTTTATGAGGTACCGGCAGGAAAAAGGCGCGATTGCGCTTCCGGGAGTGGAAGCGTTCGTAAAGCGCATGCGTGGAGATTGCCACCGCGGACTAGACCGCGAGCCTGATCCGGGAAGAATGCTCACTTCCGGAGCAGAGGCGCGGATGGAAGCGCATGCGCAGGCTCGGTACGCATGGCAGTTCGGGTCAGTTACACTGATCGTTATACGCATGTGCAGATAAAGTGTGTCAAATGCGGGGGAAGTAAATAAAGGAGCGCAATTGGTTATAGTGCGCATGAGGGGTACACATACAGTCAGATTAAAGCACAGGTGGCCCATGGGTTAGGGTTTGCAGTAACCAGAGGGATTTTACAAGATCGGTCATGTAATAAATCTAGCTTATGAAAGTTAGATAGTTCATGGGACACAGTCATCACAGATAGGGGGAGTTAATGGGAACAGATACAAATCATGGGATTCAGATATTATTTCAGAACAGAGCCCCAAGGTATATCGTCATTGAGGCCATTGGTATGGGTGCCCAGGCGGTGACGGACGCCGTGGGCGTGAGTACGACTCTGGGTGAAAGAACAAGTGAAGCTAAGTACTATTAACTGCGTGTTGACTTGGTTTGGTGTCCCTCTTTCTTCCCCTCTTGATGCTTTTTAGGATGTGCCAAATGCGCCGTCCCCTCCCTCCCGCGGTCTATGGGGTGGATTTTCATCCCTGGTGAAGTGAGAATCTTCCTTTTCTCACCTCTTTTACTGCTCCTTTGTTGACTGGTCACTGGCCATTTGGCCCATTGATCGATGAGTGATAGAGTGTTGCGTGATTATTCTCACTGCCATTTCGCCTCCCTTTTCACTTATCTAAACCCTTCCCCTGTGCACTTACACCGTTAGATTCTGCAAAATTGGCAATCTACCATGACAGTGCCACCATATTAACGATATGACTTACCGTGTAGCCTCAGCCACTGGCAGAGCCACGCACCTCTGCTATTATGTATGAGTTGTGCACCCTGGCACCATGAGCACAAGTAATAAGCTGAAATCGGCTAAATCTATCGACAAAATATTCTAATTGTTTGTTTGTCTTGTGTTGTCTGTCTGTTTTTTAACCCCCACAGGTGCTTTTATTTTTGGTCTCTAAAATTTAGAGGCTGGAGGTGTGTGCGTCCTACCTTCGGGTGGTGAAGCCCGCCCCCCTGTTTTTTTGCACTTCACAGACTTTTAACTTTCAAGTCCTCTGGTTGGGTGGGCCTTAGAGTGCCCATACCGCCGAGGTTTTACACCATAGGTCCTGACGAATGCCAGGTTAATGATACCACACCGGCTGAAACATGTCCATGTTGACCATTCACATTTTCACCTAATGCTAGTGGGAGTAGACCATTTAATTAGTTGGCCCTACTCACCAACACATTTTTTAACCTTGCCCTTGATGATCTTTGATTAAAATAAAAATTTTTGATACATACAAGGCAATTTTAAAATCACCACTTTACACTACTCACGTAATTTCTCACATAGCCCTCCCATCACAAAACCAGCTCCGCAGTAATTCTGGCGTCGCAGCACACCGGGGTGGCATTCGGTCACACCCGGTGGGGCCCGATGATGAAGCAAGTCACCGACCAGGTCGGTGAGTGAGGGCTTTCCTAACAAACCTAATGGGCTTTGTTGTTTTCTTGTGCTCTGTGCTCTTTTCCACCTTAAACAGAACAGGAACACTCTTTTGTTCATGAGCATTAGATAGACATTGATTAGAGCTTTATTCTGTTTCTTTCTGCAGCGCTCCTTGATAAAGGACCCTTCTGGTCCGAAATGCATTGGAGCATTTCTTGGTTAACGCCTTATCTAACAATGTTGAGAAAGTAATCAACAAGATATGATGAACTTTAACCTATGAAAAGAGATGAATTTAAAAATGAACATTTGAAATAAAACAGAAACTTTTCACTTGAACTTTTTGGAGTCTGTTGTATTTTTACAACGAACCACGCAAGTGTGCCCAACCGCAGGGATGCGCCTACGCCCCCAGTAGCGCACTCAACCTATCAACAGTTCTGACGTACTAGGACAGTTGCGTCACCTGCTGGAGCACCTTTACCCTTCATGAAATACCTATAACCACTAAATCAAACCTCTTCACGAAATTAAGCAGTGCGCCGTGCCAATACCCTTTGTCTGCTCTGACCCTCACAGCAGGCTCATAGAATAGCTACAAGTAGGCCACAAAGGTCCTGGAAAAAAAATTGCACTGCAACAGAAAGCAAATTACTGATAAGGAAGCAGGTGCCAGACCTGGAATTTTAAAACTGTGATACATTAATAAACTAACCCCAAATTAATTCATGTCAGTTGAAGCAGGGCAGGTGTGCTTGCTTCCCCCCCCCCCCCATAATCTACAGTGATGATGAACCAGAGGGTGGCATTGATGTAACAGAGGGTGGCATGGGTGAAACAGAGGGTGGCAGTGGTGAAACAGAGGGTGCTGGGAACCTGTGATGATGAACCAGACGTAGAAACAACATAGTCGCGAGCGTGGCGAGCCGACAAGTAAGGTCGCAATTGCGAACTGGTACCAAACCCTCGCGAACTGGCAGAAACCCTTGCGAACACAAAAAAAATCCGCAAATTAGCGAGAATTCGCGGATTTTGCGGATTGCGAGTTCGCAAATTCGCAAAATTCACGCACGCCAGATTCGCAAAATTCGCCCATGCTTAGTTCACCCATCCCCTGTGCAGCCTCTCATGTACATGTGTGCCTACTCTGCACTTTGTACTGGCCACTGGCCTTGCTGTTCCTTACTGTGTTTGCTCATTCCCTGAGCAGGATCTCATGTACTTACTCTGCACTTTGGACTGACCACTGGCATTGATGATCCTTGCTGTGTTTACCCATTCCCTGTGCAGGATCTCATTTACCTACTCTGCATTTTGCACTGGCCATGCTGTTCCTGGCTGTGTTTGCCCATTCCCTGTGCAGGATTTTATTTACCTACTCTGCACTTTGTACTGGCCACTGGCCTTCATGTTCATTGCTGTGTTTGCCTATTCCCTGTGCATGATCTCATGTACCTACCCTGCACTTTGTACTGGTCGCTGGCCTTGCTGTTCTTTACTGTGTTTGACCAGTCCCGGTGCAGGATCTCTTGCACACATGTGCCTACTTTGCACTTTGTACTTGCCACTGGCCTTGCTGTTCCTTGCTGTGTTTGCCCATTCCCTGTGCAGGATCTCATGTACCTACTCTGCTCTTTGGACTGGCCACTGGCCTTGCTGTTCCTTGCTGTGTTTGCCCATTCCCTGTGCAGGAACTTATGTACCTACTCTGCACTTTGTACTCGCCACTGGCCTTGATGTTCATTGATGTGTCTGCCCATTCCCTGTGCAGGATCTCATGTACTTACTCTGCACTTTGTACTGGCCACCGGCCTTGCTGTTCCTTACTCTGCTTGACCATTCCCTGTGCAGGATCTCATGCACACGTGCCTACTCTGCACTTTGTACTGGCCACTGGAGTTGCTGTTCATTGCTGTGTTTGCCCATTACCTGTGCCGCTTCTCATGTACCTACTCTGCACTTTGTACTGGCCACTGGCCTTGATGTTCATTGTTGTGTCTGCCCATTCCCTGTGCAGGATCTCATGTACCTACTCTACTCTTTGGACTGGCCACTGGCCTTGCTGTTCCTTGCTGTGTTTGCTCATTCCCTGTGCAGGAACTTATGTACCTACTCTGCACTTTGTACTGGCCACTGGCCTTGATGTTCATTGCTGTGCTTGCCCATTACCTGTGCAGGATCGCATGTACCTACTTCGTACTTTGTACTGGCCACTGGCCTGGCTGTTCCTTGCTGTGTTTGCCCATTCCCTGTGCAGGATCTCATGTACCTACTCTGCATTTTGTACTGGCGACTGGCCTTGCTGTTCCTTACTGTGTTTGACCATTCCCTGTGCAGGATCTCATGCACACATGTGGCTGCTGTGCACTTTGTACTGGCCACTGGCCTTGCTGTTCCTTACTGTGTTTGGCCATTCCCTGTGCAGGATCTCCTGTACCTACTCTGCACTTTTTACTGGCCACTGGCCTTGCTTTTCATTGCTATGTTTGCCCATTCCCTGTGCAAGTTCTCATGCACACACATGCCTACTTTTAACTTTGTACTGGCCACTGGTCTCGCTCTTGTGTACTTTTGATGCCTATCTGTGCAACATGTAATAAAGACAGTTACTTCTGTTGTCTGCTTTGTCAGTGTCCTTGCTAAATAAAGGGTTTTATATGTGGGTATGGTTTAATATGACACATGCTCTGTATGCCACTTCAACATTGCCAATGGCTTGTTTCCCTTTTCAGGCTTTTGCAGAGGTGACAGGCACTTCAGTTCTCCTTGACTCTGAGGTTTGGGGTGCAATGTTGGTGGTTTGTGATGAACTACTGTTATCATTTTCATTCTATGGTCAGGTTAGCTAAATTGTACACATTTGGATGCATTGCCAGGATAGAGTGGGATTCTATTCACAGGATTGCAGGCAGGCTGGCCAGGGCCATCATGTCTGTGTGATCTTTCTTGATGTGTGAACAGCGGTGTTGGTGTATGGTCATCTTGTGATGGCCAGTCATCCTAGTCACACGGGTAACTTTAAATGTGTGCACTTGGGTGGTCATGAAGTGTGCAGTGTGAAGAGGGTGACTTTGTCAGTAGTGTTGATATGTTGGCAGCTGTACACATGTGTCACCCAGGAGTTGAGTGCCTGTTTGTTTGATTTGTCAGCCCTGTGCTTGTGATTGTGTGCACATGTGGGAGTTGTAGGTTGTGCGCTGTGCAGTGTGGTGGTGTGTCCTTGCTCTTCTGGGGGAACACCTACTTGTTGTTGGTGCCAATTGTGGGTATGCAGAGTATGTGACTGGCAAGTCAGTGTTGTGTTGTGTTGATCAGCCATGTGTCTTAATACTTTTTGTGCTCACTTTGCAGACCTGCTCAGCCACACTGACATTGTGTGTGTGTTTTCTCATGCATTGCTGTTACTTGAGCCATTTTTGGATCCAGTATGGCATGTGGGATGTGGAGTTCTACCATCCCCTATCTGTGCTTCTGATGCCTACCCATTGTGAGCGACTCCTCCATGTATTTGTGTATAGTACACTACTGACCTGTCCACTACTGACGTACACACCACTTCACTCTCATGTCAGCTATCCCCTTGGGTTGGCAGTGTGTGTGCCTCCTCATCACTTCATTTGTTACACTATGATTTGTGGTGCTGATCAGTGCAAAGGACCAATGCACCACTCAGGACAGTTTCCCAATTGGTTGTGTGTGATTTTCTTGTACTGGTTTGCAGTCAGGGTTGCTCATATGCAGAACAACTGTTTGTGCTGCACAGTCCTCTGGTCATGTTGTTTGCACCTGGGTGTCCCAGACTTGTGCATCTGTGGGTGATAGGTGAGATGTATGTGTGTTTGCTGAGGTACTGCTACCCTTCCTGAGTGTGATGTTGTCTGTGCTGATTTGTGTTGTGGGGGTTCATGTTGTGGCACTCAGATATGTGTGATACTGGTTTGGTTGTTGTGCACACACTGCTTGTTTTGCATGCAGTGTTGTGAGTGTATGTTGCCTTGTAATTGCCTGGTGTGCATCCCCTGATGTACAGCTGTGTTTGCTATGTGCTGGATTGGCATGTGCATCTGTTGTGTGTTTGATTTGGATGTGTGCAGTGTTTGGCCTGTGTTGTCTCTTTCAGCTGACAGGTGCTCTGTGTGTGATGTTCTATTTGCATGTCATTGTGTGTGAGTTGTTTGTGCATTGGGCTACATTCAGATGTGTGTTGCAAGTGTAGTGTGTGTTACTTGTGTATCTGTCACATGCACTTCGAAGTATTCTTGTTCGTGAGCTTGTTTGAGTGCACCTTGGTGGTTTCTCCTCTTATATTTGACCTGTCACCTGTCAGGATTGGGCATGTGCATGCATGTGGTACACTATTATACCATGATGACTTGATGGGTGGTGTGGTGTGTCTGTCTGTGTTTTCTTATTGTCCCATTGCTCACAGTTTGTGCCCAAGATTGTTTTGAGATGATGCACTTCTTGTCTTTGTTGAGGTATAGTGTCTGTGCATTGGTCCAGAGTGATGATGTTGTGTACTCCTGTTCTGTCTGGGATTCCATTGCCTTTCCACTGTTTGCTGGCCATATGTGGGCTTGTTGTACTTCTGTGTATGTTGTTTGGGAGGTGTGTGTTTGGCTATTGTATTTGTGCCAGCATTGGTTCAGGCATCCCTGAGTGTGTGTGTGATGTTTGTGGATGCACCCCAGAGAGTCTGATTGTTTGTCAGTGTACTCACAGGACATTATTTGCACTATTCTGTGTGTTTGACACTCGTGTTGAGGGATGCAGGTGTGAGATGGGTGGAGGAGGGGTATGTGTGCAGGGTCCAAGTTGTGTTTGTCTGTCATGGAGTGTGTCAGTGGGCCTGTGTGTTGTGCTGATGACATACACATGTGAAGTAAGTAGATACAGATGCGTGGCTGATCACTGTTTGACTTCAGACACTTCTTATCATCCCTGCGCCTATGCACGACCTGCCTTGCTGACTCCATGAGTTGTTGCAAACCCAAAAAATCCAAAATCTCGGATGAAGAACCTAGCTGGAAAAAAAGAAGAAAAGAGTTTTCCGCTCAGTCAGAGTCAGAAAAACTGGCATGGAAGAAAAAATGTTCTTTCTTGAGTCCCCTTACTCACCAGGATTTCCCCACGGTAACATGCTTCATCATAGGGGCCATCCCAACCTGCTGCGGGTTGAGGCGTGCTACGACTTGCAACACTACGTAGGAGCACTTTTTGTGAGTGACTATGTGTAGTGCGGTGGTGTGAGTGGAGTGGGTGAATTAAAAATGTCTAACTAGTGGGCGAAATAGCTGTATTCTGGCTCCTAGTCGATATATTCAAAACGGGTCGGTCTCCAGGGTTCCTGTCTTCAATGGGCAGGGGTCCCTAGTGGATGTCAACTAGTTCCGAGCTTCCCCAGTGCTCTTCTTCAAGACAAACAGGGTCCAGCCCTGTGTGTACCACTCCTAAAGTGACCTAAAGTGAGGTAAAAATGGTGACGCTGCAACTAATAAGCAAGTGAGGTCAATACATACGATACAATGATCACCCAGTATCTGTGAATAGAAATGAAAACAGCATTATCACGTACAACCTACACCCTGTGGTGTAGGTGAAAACTTAAAACCGAAATGCAACAGTTCACTCATCGATTGTGGGTGTGTATCCTCAAAGCTGTCATGCGCTTTGCCATGCTAGGTTTAGAAGGCAAAACACACTCCTTATTCAGCCACATATGAATGTGACGCCAACCATTGCCTGGTATAAGTTAAAAAGAAAAAGTCACCACGTGACATTACCATGAAAAAACACAAAGACCTAACACCGGGCGTTTTTAGTTATGTTCTAGTATCGAGTCAAGGTATCTTAGTGAAACTCAAGAACATAAAAGGTTGCAAATTAGTATGCCTCTTGTAATTCCTATGGCGATATTTAGTGATGTGCGATAAATCATAGAACCGCAATTGGTTTTAAACAAAGACAAACAATACCACAAACAAAACATATATGGGAAAAAACAACATACTGGTTATATAGCAAAATTGTGCTTCATGGTCTCTGAGGGACTTGAGTGGATTGGTCTTGAACGCTATGGAAGCAAAAGCAGAACAAAGCGTTGTTGAAAGCTTTGTTGCTAAGAAAAAAACGGGGCTGGTGATTTGTGGTTGTTGTCGCAGGCGGCCCAGTCCGTTCCTACAAAGAAAACCAACTTACTTGGAGATAATATCCTCTCGGGCCTGTTCGCCTGCTTTCCCTCACGACCGCATATTGGCGAGTCTTTCCCGGGTGCAGGTTTTTGTAGGAAGTGTTTCCCCTAGTCATACTGTGAAGACTAGAGCGGAAACCTTCACAAAATGGCCGCAACGTTTGGCTAAGAAGGACGGCCTTTTTGGGAGTATTAAAAATGCACGGACCTTGCACTAGTATGTGCCTGATGTAGGATAATGGACTGTAAAAAAAAAAGTGAAGAGACATTATTACTGAGAAAACATATATAGAGCGAAGGAAAAGACAATACATACATGTAGACAAACACAGTGTGCCTAGAAATTAGCTGTGGATAAAAGAGGGCTTGTATTACCTCTGTCATATTTGGGGTATTCTGTTACAGAGAGTGTTATGAATATTCGTGAGGGCTTATGTTACCTCTTTCATATTTCGGGGTACTGTATAACGAAGAGTGCCACAATACATGAAAGGGCCCCGATGGTGTGGCAGAGTGGGTTTATGAATCAGGTGTGCCCGGACTATGGTATTGGCAAGATGTAGGTAACACAGTTGTGTGATTTCTGTGTGGTTTCATCTTGAGAACTGGCCTCACGGAATGCTGTCGTTGAGACCTTGGCTATTGATACGCAATTTGAAAACCCAACGTTGCTCTTTCTCGAGTAATCTTTGCTCCAGGTTGTCATTGCATTTGACATGTTCAAGGACCACCCATTTCATGTCGTTGGGTGTGTGTTGCCTTTCAATAAAGTGCGATCTCATTTTTGTTGTTGCCCGCTTGCACCTGATATTACTGCTGTGCTCGACAAACCTGGCACTCACTTTCTTGTGGTCATCCCTACATAGTGAAGGTTGCATAAAGTATACTACCCCTGTGGTGTTGCAATTAGTAAAACTGCATACTTCCCAGGTCATTTGAATGTTGAATGCTACCTTTTTGGTGGCTGATGTCAAATGGCACACACTGCAGTTACTGCATGGGTAATGTCCGTCAGGTAATGTGTGCAAGGTTTTTTGCCCATCAGGTTTGGTGTTGTTTTTGGGGCGAGTATGGGCAAAGTAGCTTTTTAGGATTTTCCCTTTTCTATGGCTGAACATAGGTCTAGGTATGTCTAAATTTGCACTGTTCAGTGTCTGCCAGTGTTTTTTGATGATCTTGGTCACCTTGTTTGATGCAATGTTATAAGTTGTTATGCAAACTGGTCTTTTGTCTTGTACGGTATTTTCTTTATGTCTGGGTTCAAGCAGAGCTTCTCTGTGGTTGTGGTCTGAGACGAAATTGCACTGAAAAAGAAGACTATAATATCCAAGCAAAACACTTATCAGAAAAACTAAAAGAAAGACACTATCCAAAACATCTAATCTCAACAGCCAAAAAAAGAGCAGCAGACAACTTACCTTTCAGACAATTCTTGCGTCTGACACTAAATTGCAAAAAAAGAGCAGCAAACATCCACAGAGAAGCTCTCCTTGAACCCAGACAAAAAGAAAATACCGTACAAGACAAAAGACCAATTTGTATAACCACTTATAACATTGCATCAAACAAGGTGACCAAGATCTTCAAAAAACACTGGCGAACACAGTGCAAATTTAGACCTATGTTCAGCCATAGAAAAGGGTAAAACCTAAAAAACTACTTTGTCAATACTCGCCTCAAAAACAACACCAAACCCGATGGGCAAAAAACCCTGCACACAACCTGACGGACATTCAGTGCTTAATTTGTGCCTGTGCATTCAGTTGCTCAGCACTGGAACTTATTTTGCAGGGTCGGGTCCTGTGGTGACGCGTCTCTGAGAGTCCTGCTATGTCATGGAATCTGCTCCACCAGATTCCATGACAGGCAGTTGCTCTCTGGCCCCGTTTAGTAGAGACTGTCTCTGTTAGTAATAAATCCTCTTTATTATCACAAAGAGCCTCCTGGTCTCCTCTTTCACACTGGCGACGATAGGGAAGACCTAACTAAGCTGAATTCGTCCTGGACGAACACGGAGATTTAAAGAATCGTATTACCGGCAAAGCATCAAGACAGAAATCCGAAACAAAAAGGGGGCCAGAAGAGCGGTGAGACCTTTCCTTTTTCACTATCACGCTTCATATGGCCACATGCAATATCTCTAAGCCAATATATTTTCTGAAGTCTCTACATGTTCGAGCGCCGCGCGAGCCTGTCCGTGTGAAATACCAAGCAGCAACATCAGCGCGTGCTGTTTAGATTCTACGCGCCTCACAAGCACAGCGGTAGATCTCCTCACTGCAGCACGAATACGGCGCAAATACAGTACTGGTTCGTTCATGAACTTCAGTGACAGACTTCACTTGGCATATTGCAGTCTCCCCGTGTGCTGTTTTGTTTAACTACATGAAGGACAAGTCATCCAACGGCATTCAACACAGCAGTACTGCACTTGGCAGTGCGAGTACAACATGAAGCGCACAGAGTCTCACTCACCTTTTGGAGCAGGTAACTTCAATGTCGTTTTCGTTGTCTCCCAGTGCATCATGGGAGTTTTAAAGATATAAAAGCAGGAAATAGAAGACAACCTCTCATTGCGTTCTGGGATATGTTTGGGACAAAAGAAGTAAAATAAGCCCAAAATAAGAGGTTTAAACACATAAACTCTTATTTTATCACCAATTTAACACATTTCTCATAAAAAAAATCTAATTAAGTCAAATTTGTTTAAAAATAAAAGAGAATAAGAATAAGTGAAAAATTCAACAGCAATTTGCTCGCTTTTCATTTTTTTTTAGCAAATTACATCAGCGATTTGCACGCTTTATTTCTTTTAATTCTCTTTTTAATTACAATATAATACCAATCTCTGGGTATACATTCTTGTATGGACGACATGCAAAGCGTACAAGCTCCAGCACCTTTCTTGCAAGAACCTGGAGATTCTCCTTTGGAATGGAACTTATGGCTAAGATCATTTAAGGCGTATTTAGGCGCAATTGATGCTCAGAAATTTAGACCAGAGAGACGAAAAAATTTAATGTACTACCATTTGGGAGTGGAAGGACAAAACGTCTTTGATCACTTGCCTGAACATGTACCTGCTGAAAATGAAGACTTGGATGAATTTGAAACTGCTGTTGCGCAACTTGATAAGTACTTCACGAAAACAAAAAATATGGTTGTTCATATATACAAGTTCTTTACAAGAGCTCAGCAGCCTAACGAAAGTATAGACACTTATGTTACAGCACTCAAAATGTTAGCATCCAAGTGTGATTTTGACAATTTTACTGGAGAATTAATACACGACCAATTAGTGGCTAGGTGTCATTCTAAGAATATTCAACAAAGACTCCTAGCTTGCAAATATCCAACTTTAGATACGGCCATAGATCTAGCTAAAAGCATTGAAGGCTCCTCTATTGATGCTAAAGTTTTAGAAGATTCATTAGCTAAAACATCAATTTCAGGAGCAGTTGTTAATAAGCCGAATTTAACAAAAAATCTGCAACAAAGTTTCAAAAATAAACCTTTCGTTAAACCTAATTCAACTAGTCAACAATTCCAAAGAACATTCTGCTTTAAATGTTGTTCACCCTCTCATGTTTCTTCATTTAAATTTTGTCCAGCTATTGGTCAACAATGTAAAAAATGCGAAACAATTGGTCATTTTATGAAAGTGTGCAGAACTGGCAGACCTTTTAATGTTAGATGTGTTTTGAATGATTTTGGTAATAACTTTGATGAATAAAATCTTGAAAGTAATCAAGAATTGCTTCTGGGTGTCAGGTGTGTCAATTCTAGCGATGAAGAGCTTGTGATTGATCCTAATCTCAATGTCTCAATTGAAGGGCATGCTATACAATTATTAGTTGATACAGGTGCACGTATAACCATCATTTCAAAAGATATCTTTGATAAGAATTGGCATAACAAAGTCTTACTCCCTCCAGACATTTCCACAGTAGCATTTGAAGGGAGTAAAGTGGATCTCATTGGGTTCTTTTGGTCCAATATAAAAATCTTGAATGAATTAGTATATGGCAAAGTTTATGTCGCAAGAAAAGGGATAAATGTGCTAGGTCTCATCCATCAAGCTGAATTTGGTATTACTATTAGACCAGGTTTAGAACACCCTATCTCATTTGAGAGTAAGAGAGTAGGTTCATTAACAAATGAAGACAAGTTCTGGGAGAAGAAATTTTCAAAGGTTTTTAATGACAAACTAGGTAAAATTTCAGACTTCACTTATCGTATTAAAATCAAAAGGTGATGTTGGTTCAGTAAAGCATAAATTGTGGAACATCCCGTTAAGTGTGAGGAGTGATCTTTCTGCCATGCTTAATGATATGTGCTCACAGGGTATTATCGAAAAAACTGATGGAACTTTGTGGTTGTCTCCGATTGTTTTGGCGAAGAAAAAGAATGAGGAATTACGCATGTGTGTTGACATGCGGAGCGTAAATGAGGCTATTTGGGTAGACAATTATCCTTTGCCTAGAATAGAGGATTTAATAACTACGGTGGGACCTGCTAAGTGGTTTAGTAAGCTGGACTTAAGGGCAGCTTACCACCAAGTTGAGTTAGAAGAGAATTCAAGACATCTGACAGCATTTGTAACCCCAGATGGAGTTTTTCAATTTTGCCGCATGCCCTTTGGCATCGCATCGGCTGCGGCAGTATTTCAAAGACTCATGTCAGATATGTTTGTTGGTAATAATCATGTAGCAATCTTTCAAGATGATATTTTGATTTTTGCCAACTCTGAAAATGATCATGATGCTGCATTAATAGAGGTCTTAGGAATCTTAGAAAAAAGAGGTGTAACCTTAAGGAAAGATAAGTGCATATTTAAGACAAAAGAAATTGAATACCTTGGGCACGTATTTACCGAGGAAGGGATCAAACCCAGACCAAGCCTTGTAAAGAGTATTGTTGATGCTCCTGCACCTCAGAACAGAGACCAACTATTATCTTTCCTAGGTTTGTGGGAATTTTATGCAAAATGTATGCGGAATTTTGCAAACACCACTGAATGTTTTAAGGTTTTACTTAAAAAAGGAGAGAAATTTGTTTGGTCCGAGGCTTGTCAGCAGACATTCGAACAAATTAAAAGAGACATCACTTCAGCACCTGCATTGCAACCATTTGTAGAGGGAAGAAAGACTTGCGTGACTGCAGATGCTTCGGAATATGGTTTAGGTGCAGTCTTGACTCAATTCAACAATAATCTTGAAACAACTGTTGGCTTTGCTTCTAGGACTTTACGTCCTCCTGAACGGAAATATTCCGTTATCGATAAGGAATTATTGGCATGTGTGTGGAGTGTGGAAAAATTTAGAGCTTATTTGTGGGGAAGACCATTTGTCTTAAGGACAGATCATCGTCCTTTAGTAGAAATCTTGTCAGGAAAAAAACTGAAGCACACCACTGCACGCATAGCCAGACTTTCAACAAGACTATTAGAGTTTAGTTTTTCACTTGAATACATCCCAGGAGGAAAAAATTCAAGAGCAGATTGTCTCTCGAGACTCCCTATTGGTGATTGTGAGGAGTATGATTGGGAATCAGAAATAGAGGAATGCTTTATCGCCTTTATTGGTGACTCTAGCATTTGTAAAGACGAAAATGAGTGAATTCAAAAGTTACAGAATTATACTATTCTGAGTCAAGTTTTAAAAATGGTGGTCTCAGGTTGGCCGAAAGAAAAGAGTTTGGATGAAAAACTTCAATGTTTTTGGAAAGTATCAGATGAATTGTCATTGGAATGTAATAAGCTGATGCGTGGTGATAAGCTTGTCCCACCCACCTGTTTTCATGAACGAATCATTAACTTAGCACATTCCGGTCATTTAGGTGCAACTTCTACCAAGAGGAGGATAAGAGACCATTTTTGGTGGTCAAAAATGGACCAAGAAATTGATTTGTATATACGTGATTGTAGAAAATGTATAATTAGCGACAAGGTTTTGAAAACAGAAAAGGAAATAGATTGTTATACCATTTGTTCAGAAAAAGCTTGGCATCAAGTTGGGGTAGATTTCCTAGGGCCATATCATGTTTTACCCAGTCACATGAGGTACTTTATTGTCTTAATTGACCATCTTTCTAGGTGGGTTGAGGTTAGAGGTGTAATGGAACCAACAACGACAAGTGTCATCAAATTTTTTAAGGATGTGTTCGCAAGAGAAGGTATCCCGAAGGAAATACTTACTGACAATGGTGTACAGTTTATTTCTAATTAGATGCAACTATTTTTAAAGAAGTGTAACATCGAACATATTAGAACACCGTTATATAGTCCACAAAGTAATGGCAAAGTAGAACGATTCAATAGAGTTCTAGTTGAATGTATTCAGTCTACTTTGAAGTGTAACATGGATGTGGAATTGGCTTTGAAGGAGTTGATCTGGAGTTACAGGACAACGCCTCACAGTGTTACAACTAAAACTCCTTTTGAATTAATGCGAGGGAGAAAAGCCAGCACTGAATTGTGCCCTCTTTGGATGTCTTCTGGTCTAAACAAAAATGTAGACCTTAACAATGCATGGGATGTAGCTAAATTTAATTCAGATGTCTCTAGCGCAAAAAGAATTGTTAAAGATACTGCAAAAACAAGCTTGGTCCTAGGTGATTGGGTGCGGGTCAAAAACCCTTGTCTTGTTGGGAAAGGTTGTTCTAAATTTAAAGATCCATTACAAATTGTAGATTTAAGAAGGAATGCTGCAAAATTATCTGACGGAAATTGGTGGAATATATCTCGCTTAGCGATTGACCAAAGTGCTGGTTTTGCTAAATTTAAATCTCTTGACAATCGTTTCAATGCGAGTGATGAAAAAATTGTAGAAGAAAAAAGTGTGAGGAAGAGTTTGTGAGAAAAATGTAAGCCAAGAAAATTAGAAGATTTTGTTTGTGATTAATTTATTTCTTCATTTCTTTTGTTTAGAAGAAAGGGGAAGTCAGTATGTAGTTTCTTGTTAGATTATAAATATAAATGCACATTATTATTCGTTTTAATATTTCAAATGTAAGTGCATTTTATTGCCTATTACTGTTATACTGTTTATTTGTCTTTTATTTGAAAAGGGGAGATGTGTGGTGACGCGTCTCTGAGAGTCCTGCTATGTCATGGAATATGCTCCACCAGATTCCATGACAGGCAGTTGCTCTCTGGCCCCGTTTAGTAGAGACACGTACTCGTGTCTCTGTTACTAATAAATCCTCTTTATTATCACAAAGAGCCTCCTGGTCTCCTCTTTCACAGGTCCATTGAATTTTTCCTCTCTGGGCGTTTTGCCCACTGAATATTACAATTAAATGTACCTGCTGTTCTTGTTCTTCGGTCCCGATGCGCGTCTGTGTACGTCTGCATGTGCTGAACCACCTAGGTTCAGGCACAATGACTGCATCACATTAGTGATGTCAGCAGTATACGTCTGCCTTTCCCCAAGGCACGTCCTCATTTCCAAACTCCATTGGTTATAGGTGATTGAGGGCGGGCTGATGGCTGAGCTGGCGTGGGGGAGGCAGGCAGAAAAATTTCAGGACGTCGTTGAGAGAAACAAAAGTCGTATGGTAAACCAGCTGCACTGGCACCTGCGACAAATTCAATATTGCCGAGACTGGCCGTGGGAGAGTGCAGTGGCCGTCATCAGTGCTGGCGTCAGTCCTCACACTTACAGAGTGGTAACGTTCATGCAGCCCCCGAGGAGTGTCAGACAGGACTAATGATTGCGACATGATAGCAAATCAAAATGATTGCCTCGGGGGTGGATCGCAGCTTGAGTCTGGCACCAATGCTACAAAGTGGCCGAGTCACGCTGAAGCCTCCCTATCCTTGCATCTTCATTTCTCCCACATACAGACTGCTTGCCCCTCCCTCCTCTTGTGCCTTGAGAAGACACACGGCCTCAGAGTCCGAGTACTCACTCCTCTTTGGCCCGCCCTGGTACACTGTGCAGAGAATGTGCAGCTCCCTTCAGGTGACAATGTAAGGCTCCCACTCGGGCACTTCATGCCCTAGGACCTTCAGAGAACTGCGTCCTCATATGCCCAACGCTTAAGCCATCACCAAGAACACGGAGTCCAGATATTAATTTGTTCAATTCAATTTTGCATTTATACTAGTCTCAACCGGGGCCCCTCGCATTGTGTCATCTACACTAATCTCTCTAGCTGCCGCAGTGTTAGTTACACAATATAGTTTTCTGGAGCCCCTGAGTGGAGCCGGGTTACTTAGGTTGAAATCGCACAGAATTGTATTTAATTGGATGGCGCCGGTGATTCAGGTCAGTGCTGAGGGAACCGACCTATCGACAGTCTAACATCATATTACTTCTAGCATCATCATCAATAGAGCATTGTGTACTCTGTGAGAGCCTTGCTGTTGTGTGATCTGTGCAAGGGTGGTTTGGAGGGATGGACCGGATTATTCATTTTGGTATCACTGAGTCGAGGGGAAATTTTTTAAATAATGCTGCTGGCTGTGTTCCTCACTGATACTTGTTGCGTTGCCCAATCAATGCCCGTGCCTCTCTGAGGCAGCGTCCAAGAGTCAGCACTGACTGTCGGCACATCATATGTCCCTTGCTCTCTGTGCCTGCAGCCTTGGTATCGCCTTATGAGTGTGAGAGGCACGGTAGGGCTAAGAGAGCGCCCCAAAACCCACAGAGGATTGGTGTAGGTCCTGGGCGATAGTGTATTGAAGAGTCAGAGCGCCGTGCACATTTACACATGTACGGTTCATGAGTTCTATAAGGGTGCCTGCAGCCTGGATGTTTATTTATTTATTTATTTTAAAGGTTTTATATAGCGCTGGCTAGATCCGGAGGTATCAGATCATAGTTACAGGTTACATCGTTACAAAGGTTACACAGTTATTAGAGCATGGCAACATAGCTACTTGTAAGGTCGAGATAAAACAATAAGCACAAATATGTAAGGGGAAAAGCAGGCACGGGGAGAGATTCAGGGGAGGGGGTAGGAGCAGGGGAAGTAGACAGACAATGAAAGGCGGGAAAGAGGAGGGGAGGGTGAGAGACACCGTATGGAGAGAGGGGGGGGAAGAGCAACGGGGACACAAACCGGTAGACGAGTCAAAGCAACGTCCAAAGTCCAGTAAGCTGTGATCCCAGGGGAAGTGGTATCACTTCCCTATCTCTGTTGCGAGAGGCTCCCTTTACACAGTGGACTCTCTCAGAGGGATCTCTGAGACTCCAAGGTCTACCTACTGGATCCTTCCCCAAAAAGGGGAGAGGGAGTGCTTTGGCAAAGGGTGCCATACCATACCTCAGCTGTGAGTGGCTCCCTTGGCGCAGTGGACTCTCTCAGTGGATTTGCTGAGACTCCAGAGAATAAATATTGGATCTTTCCCCAACAAGGGGAGAAGGAGTGCTTAGTCAAAGGGCACAAAGGACAGGGGACTAGGCAAAGTAGCAGGCAAGGGGAGAGATTCAGGGAAAGAGGATAGGCTGAGGGAACCAACCTATCGACAGTCTAACATCAAATTACTTCTAGCATCATCATCAATAGAGCATTGTGTACTCTGTGGGAGCCTTGCTGTGGTGTGATCTGTGCAAGGTTGGTTTGGAGGGATGGACCGGATTATTAATTTTGGTATCACTGAGTCGAGGGGAAATTTTTAAAATAATGCTGCTGGCTGTGTTCCTTACTGCTACTTGTTGCGTTGCCCAATCAATGCCTGTGCCTCTCTGAGGCGGCGTCCAAGAGTCAGCACTGACTGTCGGCACATCATATGTCCCATGCTCTCTGTGCCTGCAGCCTGTGTATCCCCTTATAAGTGTGAGAGGCACGGTAGGGCTAAGAGAGCGCCCCAAAACCCACAGAGGGTTGGTGTAGGTCCTGGGTGATAGTGTGGTGTATTGAAGAATCGGAACGCCGTGCACATTTACACATGTACGGTTCATGAGTTCTATAAGGGTGCCTGCAGCCTGGATGTTTACTTATTTATTTATTTATTTTAAAGGTTTTATATAGTGCTGGCTAGACCCGGAGGTATCAGAGCGCTTTACATGATTATCAGATCATAGTTATAGGTTACATCGTTACAAAGGTTACACAGTTATTAGAGCATGGCAACTAAGTTACTTGTAAGGTCGAGATAAAACAATAAGCACAAATATATAAGGGGAAAAGCAGGCACGGGGAGAGATTCAGGGGAGGGGGTAGGAACAGGGGAAGTAGACAGACAATGAAAGGCGGGAAAGAGGAGGGGAGGGTGAGAGACACCGTATGGAGAGAGGAGGGGAAGGGCGACGAGCACACAAACCGGTAGACGAGTCAAAGCAACGTCCAAAGTCCAGTAAGCTGTGATCCAAGGGGAAGTGGTATCACTTCCCTATCTCTGTTGCGAGAGGCTCCCTTTATGCAGTGGACTCTCTCAGAGGGGTCTCTGAGACTCCAAGGTCTACCTACTGGATGCTTCCCCAAAAAGGGGAGAGGGAGTGCTTTGGCAAAGGGTGCCATACCATACCTCAGCTGTGAGTGGCTCCCTTGGCGCAGTGGACTCTCTCAGCAGGTTTTCTGAGACTCCAGAGTATAAATATTGGCTCTTTCCCCAACAAGGGGAGAAGGAGTGCTTAGTCAAAGGGCACAAAGGACAGGGGACTAGGCAGAGTAGCAGGCAAGGGGAGAGATTCAGGGGAAAGAGGATAGGAGCTAGGGAAGTTGAGAAAGAGAGAAATAGTACTAAATGGGAACATATTTAATTAATGAGTTATTATATAGCGCTGGCTAGACCCGAAGGAATCAGAGAGCTTCACATGAGGAATAATAATGTTGCAATTAACATCAGTTAAAAGTTACATATGTATCAAGAAAAGCATTTATAGAACATAGGGGACAAGGTGAATGGAGCAAGGAAGGGTAATGGGTAGGAGGAAGATAAGACGTAGAGACAAGGGGAATATCTGTCCAAGGTCCGGCTGGGTAGGTCTGAGGGTCAGCAGGATGAGGTACAATGGACCGAGGGAGAGGAAAAGAAACAAAAAAGTGGTGGCTCTGAGATGTGGATATCAAAGGACAGCCATGGTAGCATGCAGAATATCACCAGAGTGTACAGCACAGCTTCTTTGTTCTTCTTAGACTAGCCATATCGTGATGTTGTCCTCTGGGCAGTCAGAGGGTTCTGTATTTTGCTATGGAAAACCCTCATGGGAGTCTCCAGGTGGGCTGTTCTCAGTCTACGTCACAGTGTTCCTTCTCTTCACTGCTAAGACCTCTCTCCTGATATGTCTAGGAAATGGGATGTGTCCCCTGGGGCTTTCACGGCATCTGTCCACCCCTATAGGCTTGCCGCCATGTTTAGTGATCCCAGCTCACCGCCACAAACAGAGTTTCCTCATTAATGTAATCTCGGTCTCAGATTCACCTCATCATCTACAGTAAATTACTCCTGGTCTACCGAGTATGGTTACGGTTGCCCAGTACTCTCATGGGTTTAGGGGTTACAGTGCTCCTCGGCAGATCACCCTCAACTCACCTTTTTTTTTTTTTTCGTTTTTGGGGCCTAGTATTTCTTGTATAAATTCTGGCCATTACTTTCTGCCCTTCACTGTCACCAGTCAGGCTGCCCTCATTCCCTGCCCGAAAATGGGATGCCGCGTCTTGGTTCACAGCGTCTCTTAGGAGTGTGAAAAGCATGGTAGGGCAGAGTATACACCTTAGAACTCAGGGAGGGCTGGTGGGCTGAGGGTCAGGAGTGTTAAGTTCTTACGAGCAAAGCGCCTCACACATTAACGCAAGACTGCACCTCCTCTCTATGCCTGCAGCCTGGGTGATCCCTTAGGAGTGTGAGAGGCATAGTTGGGCACATGAAACGACCCAGAACCCAGGGAGGGCTGAAAGTCCTGGGGGTCAGCGTGATGTGCTTTGATTTATGTCTTTCCTTGATTTATGTCTTCCTTCATTTTGATCACGAGACAGTGTCACTCACAGTCATTCAAATGTCATTCATGAATGCACTGAAATTATGAAAATGTCACTGTCGCAAGATGAATAATCCACAAGAGAAGGTGATATTTAAGATGAAGTTTATTCCATATCAAACTCCACCCCAGCACGATGCATCCAGACAGTGAAGAGCCCAACGGTGACTGGGAAATGTTAAGGCTCTTCCACTGAACGGACACAACGCTCGGGGACATTGTATTCAAACATCAACAATTGTGGGTATGCCACGCGAAACTAGGAAGCGCCGCGTGGCGCCTCGCGCAATTAACAATAAGCACGCCACTACACCACCTTCCCCCTTACAATGAAACAAAATAAATAAATAAATAAATACACATTTTTTTAAATCTCACAAAACTATCAAATTTTCTGGGAACTATAATGTTCCTGCCTCTAAAAGAGCACCTAGTGACATTCTGCACATTGGAATGAACATTTGACTGAGACTGGGACCCAACAGCAGGAACAAGCTTCGTATGAACCACCGAAGTAGCCAACCAATGACTCCAATCCAAATCCTCAACAGATTCCCTCCGCTTATCTCGTATAATCTTGGCTTGCTGATGAGAAAGTTTTAGCAGATGACGCTTGTTCCACCAACCTTTCCCATCAACAAATGCTGCCCCTTTACTCACTTTAAGAACTTGTGTTGGTTCAAGGAACTTTGATTCACCTTTTTTTTTTTAACTCTAACAGGTTTCTTTATCAAAACCCAATCCCCTACCAAAACATCCACATTCCCTGAACTCACATTTTTATCAAAATATTTTTTCATTTGATTTTGTTTCTCTTCCACTTTTCTATGAATAACACCTAAGTCAATGTTCTCTTCACCTGACAAGTTTTGTAACCAATAAGGGAACAAATTTGAATGTGCTTTTCTGCTCCTTAGGAGAGTAAAAGGAGAAATGCCAGTGCTACAGTGTGGAGATGTATTATAATGCCAAGCCTTATCTCTAATGAAATCTTCTACATTGAGATTGCACGACAAAGCCGTTTGGATTCCCTCTTTAATTACTTTATTCCCTCTCTCGACCAGACCATTGGACAAGGGAGAATACAAAGGAACCTTCAATTGTTTGATCTCCAAATCATTTAGAAATTTGCACATTTTCTCAGAAGAGAAATCAGTGCCGTTATCAGAGACAATCACCCTCGGGGTACCTTCCACATTAAAAAATCTCCTTACGAAAGCGATTGTAGAATCAGAATCAGGATTCTTAACAAATTCGTGGTACATCCATTTTGAATAATAGTCAACTAACAAAATAACATATTACTTTTCTTGACCCAAAATAGAATACGGCCCAGAAGAATCTATACCCACTTTCTCCCAAGAGCTACGTGGAAACAAACATTCAGGGCAGGAATCAATTAATTTCCAAACCTGAACTTCCATAGACGGCCACCAGTAGTGATCCTTAATTCTCATGACCGTCTTGGTTACTCCCAAATGCCCCTGATGAGCCTTGTTGATGATTGTGGACCATAAATCAAAAGGAGGAAGAAACCTGTCACCCCTGCGCACAATACCATTCTCAACAGATAGTTCCTCGGATACGGAGCGAACCTCTGTAACTCACCATCTAAACCCCTAGGCTCAGGCCAATGATGAGTGGAAAAATCTATAACTTTCTGCAAGATTGCTTCACTTTCAACAGCTGACTTCCAATCAGACTCAGTTATGACCGTACTCATTTCACTCACCGCATCAACCACAGCAACACACTCAATATCTTCTCCTGACACATCCTCATCATCATCTTTCACCATAGAGAGTCTAGATAGGCAATCGGCACAAAAATTCTTCCCTCCTTGAATATGTTTTACCTCAAAATGGAACTCTTGTAATTTAGAAACAAGCCTCAACAACCTTGAGGACATAGAGTAAGAGCCCACCTTATTAAAAATGTAAATTAGAGGCTTATGGTCAGTGACCAGTTCAAACCTCCTTCCCCAAATATACGTCCTGAACTTTTGTACCGCCCATGAGCAAGCTAAAGCTTATCACTCAATAGTACTGTACTTTGTTTGAAAGGATTTAAGAATCCTAGAAGCGAGAGCCACCGTCTGTTTGCGTCCATTCACCTTTTGTGTAAGCACAGCCCCGAGTCCAGACATACTTGCGTTAACTGTAATGATAGAAACGCAATCCTCCCTAAAAGCGTGAAGAGCTTTAGCAGACACAATCCTCTTTTTCACATCTTATCCAAATCCTGAGTCCAAACAAAATTACACCCTTTTCTTAACAGAATGCGTAGGGGTTCAACTAATTGTGAATAAGAAGGCACGAGCCTAGCATAGTATTCGGCCAAACCAAGGAAAGACCGAAGGGAATCCTTATCAGTAGGGTGTTTGGCGTCCTCAATTGCTCGGATCACAGAAAACTTAGGTTTAATTCCCTCTTGAGAAACAGTGTGACCCAAATATTCTGGTTCGTTAACTGCAAACTTACACTTGTCACTACGGACAGTCATATTCCTAGCCATCAAAATTGAGAGAGCCTGTTTTAAAACCAAATTATGCTCGTCTAAGGACTTTGCAAAAATTAAAATATCATCAAGATATGCCTGAACTCCCCTAACCTCATGAAAAAGGGAATCCATAAGTTTCTGAAAAAGATGCCAAACCAAACGGAAGGCGTAAAAACGTATATGCCCCAAACGGGGTAATGAAAGTTGTCAATTCTTGAGACTCTTTTGATAAAGCGACTTGATGATAAGCCGATTTTAAGTCAATCAGCGAAAACCATTTGGCTCCCCCCAGATTTGCAAGAAGTTCATGTATCTTCGGCAGAGGATAGCAATCTATGATGATATTTTTGTTTAAAGCGCGCAAGTCTGCGCAAAGTCTTATTTCGCTGTTTTTTTTGCTTGCGACCACAATGGGGGCCACCCACTGGAAAGAGTCAACAGGTTCTATGATCCCCTGGGCGCATAATTCTTTAAGTGATTTCTCTAGATCTCCACGTACACTTAGTGGAAACGATCGTACTCTATGTGTAACGGGTTGAGCACCTGTAACTAATCTAATCTTATGCTCAAAACCTTTCACTGTACCGACATTACCGCTAAATACAGGTTTGAATTCGTCCAAAATCTGTTTTAAAGGAAGAGAAACTGAAGCAGAGGGGTCACAATCGATACTAGATACAGGAAGGTCCCTGACCTTAATAGGGTTCTCATCCCCAGGAACTAGGTATAGACCCATGCGAGCGAGATCCTTCCACCCAACGACATTTTTTCCTTTTTCTGCAACATATATTTTTGTCATAGTTTCTCTACCTAGGCATTGCACTAAACCTGTAAAATATCCTAACATATTGATATCTTTTTTGCCAAAGGCTTTTGGGTTTATGTCAGAATCTAATAAGTCAACCTTTCTTTTCCATAAATCGTAAAAAGTTGATTCTCTCAAAATGGTAAATGGAGATCCAGAATCTGCCATCACCTGTAAAGAAACACCATCAATTATTGCAGAACACAAAGGGCCCTTAATATCGTTGATTTGACCATCACAATCTAGGGTAACAACAATGTTGCTAATAGAATTACTGCAATATTCCACTTCTGAATCAACACAATTTACATTAGGTGGTTTTCTCACATTCCTACAAACCCCTTTAAAATGTCCCACCTTTTTACAAATTACGCAACGTTTGTTAATAGCAGGACATCCTTGAAAATTCCCAATATGGGACTTGGAGCCACATCTATAACAAAACAAATTCAGTTTTTTCTGAGGAAATTTCACATTTTTGTTCTTATAACTTACAGCACAAATAGGACTCTCATGGTAACAATCAGTGGTGTTGATCAGATTAACTCCGCCCTTAGCAGTATCAGACATCACTTTGCTAGTAAGGGTAGAATGCTCAATACTTAAAGAAAGATCTATAACTTCAGTTAAAGAAGGGTTCTTACAACTAAGAATTTGTTCTTTGATTTTTCTAGAAGAACAATTAAAAACAAATTGATCCCTGATATAATTGTCAGATAAAGGACCAAAGTCACACGATGTTGCTAAAACCCTAAGAGCAGAAATATACTCTTCTACTTTTTCCTCATCTCTTTGTTTCCTAGCGTAGAAATTATGACGTTCCAACATAATGTTTAGTTCTTCTGCGAATTGTTTTTTTAAGCGAGCTACACCTTCAAGATAAACGTTCCATCGCTGATCTCCAGACTGAGTAGCAGGAGGAGGAGTGGGTGTAACACTTTTGAAAATCCTTTGTGCCGCTTGACCAAGACAACCAAAAAGAATGGCGAATTTACGTTCAGGTGAGTAAGCTGCAGGGTCTATTGCGATCAGGTGGTTTTCAAAAAGAGCAAACCACTCCTTCCAAATAATATCAGGACTCCCAGACTTGCTTAAGAAAGGAGGTGGTTGGGTAATTTGTTATAACTGTAAATTAGCCGTAACTTAGACAAAAAATATCAAGTTGTTATGAAATATTTAAAACAAATCTAGCTCCTATGCGCTCCCCCAACTCCAGCGCTTTGAATATTTCCAGGTCCGTCAATGGCTCCTGGGGAGAGACATGCTACCACAGAGCAACAGACGCCTCACCCCCTTTGAAAAATGGCTGCATGTCAAGAAATCAGATAAGCAAGCGATATCGGAACTATACACAATGCTTTGCCCGCCTCGCCCTCCCTCAGTGAGATCCGCGGGCCAGAAAAGGTGGGAAAGAGAGCTAGCTAGATCCCTCACGGACAAAGAATGGCAAGACGTGTACTACAGGGCACACAACACCGCCAAGAATGTAGCTAGCAAAGAAGCGGCAGTTAGGATCGCTTACTACTGGCACCTGACGCCTGCGAGACTGCACCAGAGTAACCCGCGCCGAGACCCTTTGTGCTGAAGGTGGTGCGGCCAGTCTGGCACCATGACACACATACTATGGGACTGTGTAGAGGTTCAAGGCTATTGGGACCAGGTCCTCGGGGACATAAATAAACATTTCGATACTGAAATACCTCGCTTCCCGGCATACACATTGCTCGGCCTGCCCAACAAAATCACCTTCCCACTCAAATCCCCAAATGGCAAACAGATGGGCCTATCGTTAGGGGCGCGAAACACCACATATTATCTCTCTGGGGCACCAGGCGGACACCTACACACACAGGGTGGCTTCATAAACTCTGGTACACGATGGGGATGTAAAGGATACAGGCCTCCTTGACGCAGACACAAGAATCCTTCCATGAAACCTGGCAACCTCTAGTTGACCTATTGGCCGGTGAATTCAATGAACTCACATGCCCGAAATAACTCAGAGTCCTACGGCTTGCTGACGAGTTCCGGAACGCATCAGGCGCCCCAGTCCCACGAACTCCGGTCTGATGCCCTAACACATAGTTCATTTACAAATGTCCACATCGGAGGTAGGGGTTTGGGGAGGTCAAGGGGGGGACGGGGTGGGTTGTGGTTGTTGGGGTTTCTTGGGACTAGTTTGGAATACGCCCAATCCACACTCGCCCCCATGGACACATTGCCTAGCATAGCCTTCACCATCCTGTGTGGGAGCGGGTGGACACCTGAAAGTGCCGGGGCATTCCCCGGAAATGTGTATTACTCTTCTGATGTAATGTCCCTTTTGTTTGAAAACAATAAAAACGATTTAAACAACAAAAAAAACAAATCTGGCAAAATGCTAATACGAACATGTGTAAAGATGAGTTCCTCTCAATTTCGTATCAATCTTCTTTATTGGCAACTCTGCTCCCAGATAATCATCACAGCTTCACATTGCTTCAACTCCCTTCAAACTGTCCCCACAGAATCCCCTGTATATTCTTTATTCTACTAATGATGTTGTAGCATTCCAAACATAGAATGCTCCAACAAAACAAATCTTCCTCCTTTCAAACAAAAAACAAATAAATAAATAAATAAAATAAAAAAACTATATACAATATAAGATACGAGAAAATAATGTTACTCTAACATGTAATCTCTGAATTTGTGAGGAGTATTAATAACTCTTCCAAATCTTCCCAGTCTTTTTGAACCTCCATAAATTTGTTGTTCACACAAATCATTATTTCCTAAATCATCTCCCTGTCCACTTCCTGGACCTCTCTCCTCTTCGGTTTCTATTTCTTCCTCTACTTCATCCTCCCACAGCCATTCATCAAACATTTCCACAGCTCCAGCCACAGCTCCAGCTCCACCAACATCCTTCTCCTGTGTTTTTATAATATTTCTACATTTCGCAAATGCAAAACTCGACCATCACTAAGTCTGGCCGAATTCGTCAGACACTCCACTACTCTACATGGTTTTGAAAATACACTTTCTCCTTATGGTACTTTTCCCCACTTCTTAGTTTTTACTCAATCGCCCACAACAAGTTCTTCCAACCTTGTGACATGCTTTTTATCAAAATTTCTTTTGTACACTTGTTGTGCCTTAATGATGTTTACTTTAACATTCTTTGGTGACCATTGAATGTATTTTGTACTCTCCATCCATCCAAAATTATCTTTAGTAAATGGCTCTCTACCTCTCATCATCACAAATGGACTCAATCCCGTGAGAGAAGGTGTGAGACGATAACCCCACAAAATTTTTTTAAGTTCTACTTCCCAGTTCTTCTTATTCTCACACGCAATCTGAATTGTTCCCTTTATAACACGATTAAATCGCTCTACTGCACCATTTCCCGCCGGATGGTAAACAGAAGTCAAACCGTGTGTTATTCCATTTCTTTTCAGAAATTCCTCAACTTTCTCAGCTGTAAAATGTGTTCCATTGTCACTAATCACTCTTTTAGGCAAACCTTCCCTCAAAAATACTCCATTGAGAAAGATTACAACAGTTTCTGCATCAGCTTTCTCTACAACTTCCAAATCAACCCACTTGCTAAAATAGTCTATTAAGACTATAATGAACCTACTTTCACCACTCTTATTCCGTATCGGACCAACAAAATCAATAGCAATCAAATCCCAAACCATTTCTGGGCACTGTACAGGTGACAATTGTGGTCTCATTGTCGTTAAACGTTTGTCTGAATCAGCACATTCTTCACACTCCCTCACAACTCTCTCCACTTCTATGTCTACACCTGGCAACCAATATGAACCTTTAACTCTCTTCTTTGTCCTCACAATACCAAAATGCCCTTCATGACACAGATCTACTATTCTTTTCCTCAAACTCTTTGGTGGTATCATTTTTCCTCCCCTTAACACAAATCCTGAATCTACACTCAACTCACTTCTTACTTCCCAAAAATTCCTCTCTTCTGCTACATCCGGTTTCTTTTCATCCCAACCATTTAACACTCTGTCCTTGATTTTTTCCATCAATTCATCCTTTCCATAATGTAAAAGCCATACCTTCTTATCAATAGATTCAACAGTTTCTTCCTCCACAACAGCAATTTGATAATCATCCTACTCATTTTTTGTCGTCTCCCTAATCGGTAAAGGCATCCTACTTAAACAGTCTGCAATTTTATTTTGCACACCCGGAACATATTTGATCCTGTAGTTATAATCCTGTAATCTCATTGAGAATATTGCTATTCTTGCCGAAGCTCTTATCATACCACTAGTAGTCAATAAATTCACCAAAGGCTTATGATCAGTTTTCACATCAAACTCACTCCCTCATAAATACGCTCTAAAATGTTCCATGCCCCACACACAACCTAAAGTCTCTCTTTCTATCACTGAATAGAGTTCTTCCGCTGGTGTTAAACTCCTTGACGCAAATCCAATGACCACTTCCTTTCCACTTTCCTCATTCTGTGTCAACACTGCGCCCAAACCTTTTCCGCTGGCATCCACTGTCAATACGCTCCTCAAATTCGGATCGAACCCTTCAATAGGTGCGGCATTGCATACTTCCTTTTTTAAAATCTCAAAAGTCTCCTTACATTTGTCATTCCAAATAAATTTACTCCTTTGCTTCAACAATTGTCTCAATTCATAAGATTTCTCTGAAAAATGTCTCACACATTTGGAGTAATACTCCGTCAAACCTAAAAATGAACGAAGTTCATCCTTATTTCCTGGTTCCGGTGCTTTCCTCACTGCCTCTAATAATTCTTCCTTTGGTGATATACCATCAACACCAATATTATGTCCTAAATAGGCTACTTTTTGTTTCGCAAACTTGCATTTTTCATACTCTGCGGTTAGTCCTCTCTCTCACAAAACATTGAACACCTCCCTCACTCTTTTGTCATGTGACTTCCTGTTCTCCCCCATGATCAATATATCATCCTGAAAATATAATACACCTTGAATTCCCCTCAAAATCTCGCTCATAATCCTTTGAAATACGGCTGCTGCAGCGGCTAACCCGAATGGCATCCTAACATACTGAAAACATCCAAACAGTGTGATAAATGATGTTATTTTTCTGCTTTCTTTATATAGTTCAACCTGATGGTATGCTGATGACAAATCAACCGTTGAAAACCATCTCATACCTTTTGTTCTTGCCAACAACTCATTAATCTTTGGTAAGGGGTATTTATCCACCTGAATTTCCTTGTTCACACCCCTTAAATCAACACACAACCTAATCTTTCCATTCGATTTCCTTGCCCACAACAATCGGAGACATGCACACCGATGACTAAATCCTCTCAATTATACCTGAAGTTTCCAATCTGTTCAACTCTTTCTCCAATTCACTCCTCTCTGCAAACGGAACATTCCTCACTTTATAATTCACAGGAACTGCATTGTCTTTCAACTTAATTTCATGTTTGAATCCTTTCAGTACTCCAATTTACCCTGAAAATACGTCACCATACTCTCACCAACAACGATAACTTGCTCTCTCGCGTTCTGATTCAGTATTATATCTAAACTTGCCTGATCTTTCCATCCTAAAACACTCAGTCCATATTCAGCAACATACATTCTTCCCTTGGCTACTCTTCCTTTGAAATCAAACCTCACATCTCTACACCCCACCATAGGAATGCTTTGCCCAGTGTAACTTCTTGGATTAATATCATATTCCATTAACTCAACTCCACTTTGGTTCTCAAATTTCTCCTTCCACATGTCTAAATTCACAATAGTATATGGTGATCCCGAATCGACTACCAATATCACCTTTACACCTGAAACATCAATCTCATATTTTGGTTTACTCCTTCCCTTACACTTAACATCCAAAATAAAGTCTCTTATCATAAACACATCATCATCTTCCTCTGAATCTTCTTCTTTTTCTCTTCCAATCCTCTCTCTTCCTTCTTCCGTCACATATTTTATCCTTGTAGTTCTTTCTTTCCTGTAACAAACTCTTGCGTAATGTGCAATTAAACCGCATACCGTGCACTTCTGATCTCTAGCCCTACAGGCCTTACTGTCAGCTAAATGTGTGTAGCTTCCATATCTGTAACATGCCAAATTAGTCTGACTTCCTCTCCTGTAGTCACTTCTAAGTGGCTGGAAATTCTTCTTCTCCATCCTCTTTTCATTACTCTTGTCTTTTTTCTCTGCACCAACACTACTTGCCCTTATTGTCTTCCTTACAACGCATACTTCTTCTTTACTTTTTCCGTCATCATCCAAAGCTTCCTTCGCACACCTGACAGACACTTCTGCTTTCCTTACTACAGCCAGTACTTTATTCAATGTTCCATATCCCATAGTCCATAATCTTTCCTGCACTCTTTTGTTGTTAGTAAGCATAATGACCTGATCTCTTATCAGTTGTTCTTCAATTTGCCCAAATCTACACTTCTCCGCCATTTTCTTTAGTGCACTTAAATAATTGTCTATTTTCTCATTCTGTTCTTGTTTCCTCCTGAAGAACTTGTATCTGTCGATAGCTACACATACTGTTGGTGCGTAATATCTTTCCAAATCATCCAATGCGTTTTCATACTCATTTGTTTCATCTTCTCTTCTTTCTTTCTTTTGCATTTGTTCATACTGTCTAATTCCTTCTGGTCCTAAAGAATGTAGCAAAATTCCTTTTTTTATTTCTGGTGTCATATCATCATTCTTTATGGTAAGCATGTAGTTCTTAAAATACACCTTCCATTCCTGCCATCTAATCTTCGGTTCCCCAGGTTCTGCTAGGAATGGTATTGGTGGTGTTAATGTGAAAGTTTGCGCTGCACACATCTTCTTTTAACTACTCCTCAAATTTATAATTTAAAAATAAAAATAATTTTTTAACCTCTTCCATGCTCATGACAAGGGCAACTCGTCATGGGTGTTACCTGCGCTGTGCTTATGACGAGTTGACCTTGTCATGAAACTATAGTATTCAAGCATTTGCAGCACAGGAGGGGAAAACCCCTTAGCAGCCAAGGTGTTAATTTTTTTTTTTAAATGTTTAAACTTCAAAATATCTAAATTAAAAATATTTCTAATTGGTCTGTTCTTTATTTCAGAAAAACGACCTCCTGCTTCCTTCCAACACACTTGCTGTGTTCTTCCTTTACAGCCTTCCCTTCGTTCACGATGCGCTCATTTAACCTTATTTTGCATTTAAATTCATATTAAACTTCCCAACCACTTAAAATGGCCGCCGAGCGTGATGACGTCACACGCTACACCTCTCGCGCTGTCCTCTTCATAACGCAATGTCTTCTCATCCTGATCTCGCGTTTGCGCGCGACAATTGCTCCTGCACTCTGTCGGCACAGACGGCGCACGAGACAGCTTTCAAATTACGCTCCACACGCCGGCATGCTCGCGCAAGGTAGCGATTTCTTTCATTTTGCCACTCTAATTCTGCTTGCACACGTTATACGCTGTATGCGCTCAGATACTTTAAATTCTCCCGTCCTCTTCACCTCAGTATTTTCTCAATTGCCTTCTGTAAAGATGAGTCATAATACCTTCAAACGTATATTTCTTAGTATTATTCCTTAACTCCTCTTCTATTCCTCAGTGGGTCCACGCAGAGTTGCCTATCCTCTGTCGCCAATTTGTAAAGATGAGTTCCTCTCAATTTCGTATCAATCTTCTTTATTGGCAACTCTGCTCCCAGATAATCATTACAGCTTCACATTGCTTCAACTCCCTTCAAACTGTCCCCACAGAATCCCCTGTACATTCTTTATTCTACTAATGATGTTGTAGCATTCCAAACATAGAATGCTCCAACATGACAACATGCTACTTAAAATAAATATTAAATGCTATATTAAACCTTCATGCAATCTCGAAGTTTAAACACTACAACTAAATAAATTATAAATCACAAAGTATCAAGCGAGCGTATCGCTTTAGACACGCAGAACATTAAAGCAGAAATAAAATGTAAGCGTGCGTGTCGCTGTATAACTGTGCCAGGAAAAGCGTGCGCGTCGCTGTAGGTACGCTCTTCAATTAAATAGGATTGAGTGAATCTCTGTAGTGATGCGTTAATAATGCGTGCGCATCGCAGTAGCCATACTAAATAATGAACACAAGTGGCATCAGTATATGTTATCCGAGTGTAGGTTCTCTTTTTGTATTTTTTTAAAAAGCGTGCGCCTCGACGTAGCAACGCGCTAATCTTCAAATGACTTCAAAGTCTGAGAAAGCGTGCGCGTCACTAAGGCAACGCGCTAATGCCAAACCATACGGCAGATTCGGGGGATCAATGTGGAGTGGTGTGGCTCACTGGTTAGAGGCGGCAGACCCGGAAGCAGAGAGCGGCCCGGGACCAGGGTTCAATTCCCGACGCGGCAGGGTCGTGGACCAGGGTCAGCGGACTCGATAATTCTCGCCTCGGTGCCTACTCTAACCAGGGAATACACTTGGCAACTCTGGGCATTAGCATGCCTCATCTCTACAACGGCCCCCCACATTCGCTGGGGATGCCCGGTTTCACCTTGGAGATACCCAGTAGGGACCATCTCACAGGGATAGCCAGGACGGGTTCCCCAGTGGTCTACAGCACCACGACGCCTCAGGGCAGCAGTGCGCTTTACAAGACACATACATTTACAATCACGCTCTATAATAAATTCCTCACGTACCTCTTTGAAACGAAATTGGAATCGATAGTCCTTCCGGGATACTCTGTCTCTTGAGATCGACCGGATAATGACGAAGGTACGATGAAGGTAAATTGAAGTAAAATGGTTAAAATCCTTTGCGTGGGTGTGGGTGGAGTCTCCTGATCGTCGCCAAATGTCGCATGATGAATAATCCGCAAGAGAAGGTGATATTTAAGATGAAGTTTATTCCATATCAAACTCCACCCTAGCGCGATGCATCCAGACAGTGAAGAGCCCATCGGTGACTGGGAAACGTTAAGGCTCTTCCACTGAACGGACACGACGCTCGGGGACATTGTATTCAAACATCAACAAACATAACATGCAGGGCAACGCGCGGCGCGCCACGCGAAACTAGGAAGCACCGCGTGGCACCTCGCGCAATTAACAATACGCACGCCACTACAGTCACACATAGCAATTTGAAACCTTGGCAGCTATGATGCAGTCACTGTGAAACCATGGTGTGCAGAGATAAGGGTTTAAACGATACAAACAGTTTGTTCACTCCTGGGCGTTGGGAGGTCTGAAAGGTCATAGCGAGAAACGGGCATGTGTTGAGTTTAAGGAGAGTGTCATCTGAAGATTATTCTAGTATGGTTGAGAGATTCCAGTTTTTTCACTGCCTGTCTCCTCTCTCTGTGCGTGCCCTCGCTGCTCACTTCTCCAATGGGAATGTTTTATTTATGTTTGCACATACAAAACATTAGATGAAAATGCTGTCAATGTATACCTGATGCAGGTATAATGTAGCGCAGGGGTTTACAAAGTGACGCATCTGCTTAGATGCGTCACTTTGTAAATAGTGCGCAACAGGAGGTATGTTTTACGCAGCCAATGCTTCACAAAAAGTGATGCATCGGAAGCGCAAAACTGAAGCAAAGCCTCATAAATGAGGCACCTTCTTTCTATCCTGTCCATTTTCTTTGCTCTGAAGTTTTTCACTGCTTTGTAAAAGAGGGTGTTTCACTTTCCCTGGTGAGACTGACCACAGTCACACCCAAATTGTGGTGCAGTGTATGCACAAAATGAAAGTCAAATGACTGTGGTGCGAAATTGGGTTGTTGATTGAGGGGGGAGGCTGTAAGCCCTTTAGAAACAACAGTCACAATCCCTGTCAGAGTTAACCTTAAAACTTACTAATTTAATTGTGCTTAACCCTCTGATAGCTTGGCACAAAAGAATGCAGGCTTAAATTACAGGCAATGTGTAAAGTATTTATGCAGCACACAAATATTAATATTTGAAAACACAACACCGGAATTATTCCACAATAATGTAGAAAAATAATAATGTAATAAACTATTTGACACCAAAAGGACACAACTCACATTATTAGAGCGGGAGATGAGCAATTTGAACGATTTAGGGTAGGCCTAACTCGCCACCCGTGGTCATCTAGTTGTGCAAGAACGGGGGAAATGCACAAGTTCTGGCTGACTGCTATGATACAGGGACCAGGATATAACCCAGTATTCTCTTCTCCCCAAATCCGCACATAGAGTAATGGAATATTTCATGTATTCCCTTTCAGTGCATTACTATTAGAAAATGTATGCCAAAATTGTGCTTCAAATGCACTTTTTATTTCAAAACTCTCTCTTTTCTCGAGGAAGTGGGGCTCCGATCAAAACCTTACTTGGGGAAGGCTCGGTGGCTGAAATTCAGATCAGGTATTGCATCTGGCTTTCAGCAGTGCCAGGTGTGGGTGTGGACGGAACACATTGAGAAGTAGGTTAAGCCAGTGGATGGAGTAGGTGGAGCCAGGGGAAGTAGGTGTGGCCTCCTAAATTTTTTTAGCACCTGCACTTAATATTTTACAAATTAAGCACTGCAGACATTACCCATGCAGTAACCACAGCGTGTGCCATTTGACGCGTCTTCCACCAAAAAGGTAGTATTCAACATTCATATGACCTGGGAAGTAAGCAGTTTTACTAATTGCAACACCACAGGGGTAGTATATTTGAACACCTGAACCTGCAACTTTCATTATTTAGGGATGACCACAAAAAAAGTCAGAACCAGTATTGTCGCGCAGGGCAGTAGCATCAGGTGCAAGCGGGCAACAACAAAAATGGCATCACACTTTATTGAAAGGAAACATACACCCAACACCATGAAATGGGTTGTCCTTGAACATGTCAAATGCAATGACAACCTGGAGCAAAGATTACTTGAGAAAGAGCAACGTTGGGTTTTCAAATTGCGTATCAATAGCCAAGGTTTCACAGCAGCATTCCGTGAGGCCAGTTCTCAAGATGAAACCACACAGAAATCACACAACTGTGTTGCCTATATCTTGCCAATACCATAGTCAGGGCACACCTGATTCATAAACCCACTCTGCCACACAATCTGGGCCCTTTCATGTATTGTGGCACTCTTTGTTATACAGTACCCCGAAATATGAAAGAGGTAACATAAGCCCTCACGAATATTCATAACACTCTCTGTAACAGAATACCCCAAATATGACAAAGGTAACACTAGCCCTCTTTTATCCACAACTCATTTCGAGGCACACCGCGTTCGTCTACATGTACGTATTATCTTTTCCTTCCCTCTATTGTTGTATTTCTATCTAGGACCCTAATTCGATATTCCCGATTCATGCCCTTATGTGGTTATAACAAATAATATCCTTATAAAAGCATAGGAATCATATCCATATTTAGTAATAGCCCATGCAGTCCAAAACACGGCAAGGCTACTCCCATAGACTCCTAGAAAGCACAACGTGTTCTTTAAACAAACCAAGCCTCCAGCAGCCCGGGAATTCCCCCTGCTTTTGTTTTAATTTGCACAAGAACTCCTGGAGTCCAGAAAGAACTGTTAGTTCTTAGTGACGTCTTATGTCCAACCTTACGTCAAACCTGGCACCTTTCAGGTATAAATATACCAACGTTCCCTTAAGCAAACACACGGTGGTGGGGAGCAGACATTGTGCATTGCCCATAGAATAATGCACAATGAAGGCCCTCCCATCCTCAGGCCACTTGTGACAAAACAACAGTCAAGTAGACAATTAAGATCTAACTCCCTTTCCCTTGCAAACGTCCCCAGAATTAGGAAGGCCAGAACAGGCGGTCGCCTGTTCTCGTACAACGCCCCCAGACTATGGAATGCCCTCCCACTCTCGCTGAGACAAGAACACAACCACCTCAGGTTCAGGAAACGACTAAAGACCCTACTCTTCCCCTGAGCACTCCTCCCATGATTCCTCACCCTACAGGACCGTGGTCACTAGCGCTGGGATGCCCTAGGGTAGCTATGCGCTCTATAAAACCCAAAATCAAATCAATCAAATCAAATCAGAGCGACGTTCTACTTGCCCGAGAGCCCAGCTGTTGCTAGAGCCAAAGGAAAACGCCCCTCCCTTCGACGCACTGAGAGAGACGCTGTCTTTTACTCCAGCCGAGGAAATCCAGCTCCGGTGTTCCCAAGTCACCCTCGCGGGTTGCTGGGAGATCGAGTCCTGAGAAGCGAGATACAAGACCTCCTTTATTCTATAACCAAGGTACGGAGCTGATTAAAACCTTAGAGAGAATTCTTGATTCCGATTCTTGGCAAAAACCTAACTTAACTTAAAACTGCAACTTACTTATTTCTTCCCACGTATTAGGCTTAGGTCAGATACACCGGGGTAGGCGTATCTTAGAAGCACCAGTTGAGTTCGTTAGTCAATGTTTTTATGTATGTATATATTTTATCCATTTTAAAGTATCATATGGCTAAGAAACCATCTCAATGTTTCATAATATTACTTTTACTGTACGCACTTTATTTTATAATAAGTATTGCAATTGTGGCAATTCATTTCTCTTGCATGAGAAAGAAGACTGCTCAATAAAATAACACCTTTTATTGAAAACGCCAGCCTCTCTATTTCTCTGCACTCTGGTGAAATTAAGCATGCACGATTGCCTGAGTGAAATATCTATCTATTGTTTTGACACGACTCTAGAGATACACTCTTTATTCTGAGGGAGCAAAGTTGTCATGTTTATGCGGTTGTCAGAAACGAATCCCTTATTGTCTAAATCAGGACGGTTAACCCTTTCCTGAACATTCAAGAAAGTTTCTAGTGACCTCTGAGCTAGCTGGCAAAAAACTAATTAAGTCTAACATAGTCAGTAGAGACCTAGATGACCTCAGTCCTATGTCTACACTGCTGTCTATGTTATTCCAATGCGCAGAGCTTATTGGGAATATAGGAACTACACTACATGGCGCCCAAAGTTTGGTAAGGCGATAATCTAACGCAAGACACTAGAGCAACTCAGTCGTGCTTTTCACACAGACCCCTTTCTCCCGTAAAAACTCCAATAGACGTCTGGAGTGGGTGAAAGGTTAATATCCGCCGGAACTTAGTAGGATGAGAATCCTATGTATTAGTTTTTGGTTTAGTCAACGTTGAAGGATACAGTGTTCCAAAATATTGTGCACCTAATCATTGTTTCCTTGAAACTCGCTCTGCAACAAAAACATTTTTAGTCAATAAAATGACGGAAAGTGAAGAAGAAAGAGATAGAGAAGCATTAGCAGCTCAACTCTTAGAGGAAGACCCAAGTCTCCAGCAAGGTGATCCGAATGCTATAATCATTCCGGTCAATATAAGGAAAACTATAACTCTTAATCTTATAGAAAATGGACTATCACCAAGAGGTGGTACGGTCATATTCGTGATAGAGGCACATGAGTATCGGCAGACAGAGGTGTTCTATTCATGAATACATTTTCCAGCAGCACACGCTGTGACAAAAGATTTCCACTATTACAAAATAGAGGAACCTCCGGATGTATACACTCCTTTCGAGGACGTTGAAATCCCACTAACTTACCAAGAGCACCTGCTCTGGTTTAATGGTGCCCTAAAACATCAAAATCACATCACCAGGCACGGTCCACTAGGTAGACCAGGAGCCACGTGGCCGGTTCTAGCCAGCTAAGCACCTCACCCAGACATTGATAAAATGTCGGACCGGGAACCTTTAGCTCAGCTAAAACTTTTAATTAAAATACATAGACAATTGGTCCAATATGTCATGCGGACTTCAACAGTCCAACCAGCAATTAACATCCCACAACTGACCCCACATCAGGGGAATACAAACAGAATTACACCACAGAACATACAATCATGTCTTGGTAAAACACCCATAAAACGGGAACAAATCCCATTCTGGTTAGCTAAAAAAATAACTCAAATAGAGGCAGTATTTCCTAATACTACACCTCATGAAAAACACAGAATTCTGACTATCTGCCTCCCAATGGGGGTCGTACCACATGTGGAGGACTGTGACACTTGGGGCACGGTTTTTGCTTCCATCTACACAAAAACACATGGTGTTCCGTCTATGGCGGCCATACCACATGTACTAAGACAAATTCAGAACGAATACGGTCCAGAACCCGCTTTATGGGGGTATGAAATTACTAAAAGATTTTTCAGCAGGTGTCGGCTATAATATATGCCAACATAAAAGGAGAAGCAGCATGTGTGGCAATCCGCCAGAAATTGAAGGAGACCGATATAACTGACCAACCATTTGAACATGCCAGAATCAAAGAAAAATCCTATGAAGAGCTAGGAAGAGATAGTTTGGGTGGGAAACCAATAAAACCCCAATTAACTGAAAATCCTGAAAAAACATTTATTAAAAATGTTCTAAATACTCCAAAAAAGAGTTGGGATGGTAACAAACAATCCACTCCCAAGGAAAAACGATTCCAGTCCAGAGGAAGGTCTCCTCAATGGAGAGAAAGATCTCCTGGCCGAGGAGGCAAGTCTCCTTAAAGGGAACCCTCTGAGAAAAGATACAGCCTTAGAGATAGGGATAAATTGAGAAAACCTGATAGATATCAAGATATTGATACACGTCCCTCTCGATCTTTTCAGACTTCCTCACAGAAATTGGAAAGAAGAGGACGGTCAGAACACAAGGAAGAGCACGTCAAGTCCAAAGACAAAGAACCTGCTCATCAAAGTAAAAAATCACAATTTCCCAGAAAGAAGGTAGCAAGTATTAAAATTAAACATGCCGAGGATTCTGAGGACACAACTGAAAAACGGAGAGTGGGCCCAGACAATGCTAGACAGCGCAGCAGAAGTGACCATAGCTCGCAAGATCCTGATGAATCTTCTGGAGATAGTGGACACGAATGAATACATTCAGGTGGAAACTGCAGACACGCGAGTTAGCGTGCCCCATAAACTATATGAAATAACATTACGTATAGAGGGAGATAAAACTAGGAAAATAAAAGGTCTCTTTTGGGAGAATCTTTCTAAAGGCTATGACATCCTGTTAGCTGAAAAAGACTGGCCACCAGAGTTTGTCAGGGAGTGCCCTCATGGCGAATAAATTTTTATGCCTGCCTTCTCAAATCATATTCTAATTCATAAAAAATACACATTCGCAAGAAAATGGGCAGTGGCCCAAGCCCCTGCATTATACAAAAATCATGTAGGATGGGATGAGGACTCTCCTCCCCACAAAATCCAGTTAAAAAATCAACCCACTGCACAAAGGCAGTACCCAGTTAAACAAGAAGCTAAAAAGCAAGTCAGGGAGATCTTAGATCAACTTGAATAACAAGGGGTGATTGAAACATGCACCTCACAAATGAACAATCCTTTTTTTCCTGTCTCCAAGCCAGACGATTCATATCGCCTAGTTTTGGACTACAGACATTTAAACTCCTGCTGCAAAATCTTTGCAGTACAAAACTCACACAGTGCAGTACTAATGAACGAACATCGTGCACAAAAAATATCAAACAACATTAGATATCTCTAAAGGATTCTTCTGTCAAAACATAGCACCTGAGAGCAGGTATTTGACCGCTTTCTCAATAATGGGGTCGCCAAAACAATTTTGCCGACTCCCACGGGGATTCAAGAATAGCCCAGGATTATTCTCAGCAAGGGTAACAGAGTTACTACAATTATATGATGATGAGGCATTATCATATGTCGATGACATCTATCTTACAGACAATGACCTGGAGACTCATTTAAAAAGAGTGAACACCATAATACTTGGGTTCGCATCAGAGAGTTACAAATTCAACTTTGAAAAGTCAAGAATTGTCCATCTAACAGTCCTATTTTTAGGATATGAATTATCAAGTGAAGGCAAAAGCCTGGCAGACAACTTCCTAGAGAAGTGTGCAGTACTCCAAGCACCAAAAATGCTGAAAAATTTACAATCAATACAAGGCTTCCTGAATTTCGGTAGAACATACATTCTAAATTATGCAGAGATGGTTAAACATCTCCATGAATTAATAAAACCTGATTTCAAACCAATGCATTGGACTCAGAAACACACAGAAATTTTAATATCATTACAAGCAGACATGTTAGCTGAAACAAAATTGCAAACTTGCGAAAACGTACGCAACCTTGTAATCCGAGTCATCCCAGGAAGATGCGGATTCACATACCTGACCTCTAATGAAGGAGAAACGGTACCTATAGCTTACAAATCACATTTGTACACTCAAGCTGAAATGAAATTCAGCTCTAGAGAAAAAATTCTGTAGGTTCAAACTGCTGTAGCAAGAGAAAGAGCCCTAGCCCAAGGCAAGAGAATAACTGTTTATACAGCAGAATCAGCCCTTGAGGCATTAACAAGTCCACGCAATCTGAATGCAGTGGCATTAGATCCAAAATGGATACAATGGGAAAATTCTCTTACTGCAGAAGACGTGAAATACTATTTTGACCCGAAAATGAAAAAACTTGATGATCTCGAATACGAACAAGAATATCCTCTGCCAATCGAAATTCTGTCTCTCGAACAATATACCTGTGTAATCTATATGGACAGATTTGCACACCATTACGATGTAGAGAAAAAATCCTACAATGCAGCGTGCACGATTATTAAAGGTCGCTGGCGCTCTGGTAAATTCAAACCGATGATTACCAAAACTGAATCACTCAGAAACTGTTCAGCTCAGAAATAAGATCTTTAAAGATGACGCTTGAAATTGCCGATCGCAAATTCCCCACACTGATAGTGTGCGATTCGCATTTCTGCGTCAAGTCATACAACAGTGACATGCAGACATGGAGCAAAAACGGTTACAAAGATGACACAGGTGGTACAATAAAGCATAAAACGCTTTGGGAACAAGTAGTTCTTTTGCAGAAAGAACTACAAAAGACTCACGTGATACATACACTGAGTCATCAACGTGATGGCGTTCATGTTGCAGGGAATTCATTCAGAGCCACAGCGGCAGCGGTTCAACCGGCTTCCGTAGCCACAAAAAAGCGTTCTAAAAAACACATAGATGGAGAAACCATGCTGGCGGTAAAAGCACCGATAAAAGGTGATTATGCAGCATTACCTCTCAACTATCCACTCAGTAATACATACATAATTGATGCAAACTCTGTTCCTTTTGCTCAAATACCTGGAGTGGGGGATAGAGTAATTCCAAACACGAACCGGAGAGTTGTCTTGATTGAATACGCACACATGGGACTGGGTCTGAGGCACCAAGAGATCTTGAAATCTCTAATAGAATTACAATCAGAATACTGGTGGCCGGGGATGAGCTTGCAAATTTACAAATTTGCAATGGATTGTCCAGACTGCAACAGAGATCGCAGTTGTGAACCGGACCAGACTATTGCCAGGACACCTTTATTAGAAAGCATCAGGCGATCTATACGCAGAAATCCAGCCGGAGAAATGCGTCCCGATAATTATTAAGCCTACATTCACTTAAAAATGTGGCCCCAGCGCTCGGCTGACGCCAGAACTGTTATAAAAGATTTGTGAGTCTTTATCAGCACATACGCAATTGGCAAGCTTCATTCTGACCAGGGTCCTGCGTTTAGCTCTTGAGCTTACAAAGAGGCCATGACCAGCATGGGCATTGCATTGTGGTACTCTTTTCCCCTCCATCCTGAGGGAAATGCGGTAGTGGAAAGAAAAAACCGTGACATAAAGCAGTCTATAACAGCGAGGGTATTAGGTTCGGGTGACGGGTGGGTCAAACATCTAATAAGTGTCCAACGTAGTCTTAATAACATGCCAAGAAGTTCTCTAGGAGGTATCAGTCCGTATGAACTTTTGTTTGGTACTAGAATGATTATCCTGGATTTGGATCGTCAAACTTCAGTGGTAGAAGAAAAAACTTTTGATATCAAAGATCGTTTGGCTGTTTTACAGGACTTGAATGAAACAAGAAAGAGTCTAAGTAACATAAAGTTTAAGCCAACAACCACTGAAGAACCACCTGTCCCAGCAAGCCTGTCTGGATTACAAAGATTGGGGATCTGGTCAGAGAAGAAATTGCGGTGAAGAAGGAATTTGGGCCTTCTTACAGAAAAGCAGTACCTGTCTTAGCTGTCAGCGGAACAAGATCAGTAGTACTACCGCCACTTGCTAGTAAAAAGGAAAACAGAATTGTTTCCATTAACCTGGTGAAACCACAAACATGTGGCCGATAATAAATAGCAGGACCAGTGGACTCCCAAGAAATAGCAGAAGACCAAACTTTGCTACAATCCTAGAGGTTTAAACTGAGAGACTAATCACATTCGATAAACCTGCAGTAAATAAAAAAGGACTATGGAACAAAGCCATGGAACTTGTGCCTCTTGAAACCCAAATTGCAACAATTCACGATGATACACCAATCTACAACGATGTAGCCTCAGACTATACAAATGTAACAAAAGAAAATGCAAAGATCAATGGAAATCCGGAAGCAAATACACCAATTGACAGAACTGCATCTGGCTACTTTATCAACTTTGATGACTTTTCCGATGATCCAAGTGAACATGGAAACAAGCCAGCAACAACAACTTTCAAAGAAAAAACTAACCGAGCTTTTTCACCAAATAAAAGAAACATATCTGATTTCACCATGGATTGAATTTTGGACTGTGTTAGGTGTACTTTTCCTCCTGCGTTGGCTCATCATGGTTTTATGCTTGGATAAATTCATTGATGGAAAATATAGTACAATGGACACAGCAAGTCAGAACATCAACTTGGTCCTAAAGTCTCACAGATCCTCTCACATCGAGAAAAGAGAACTATCATCAGTGAACATCACAGCCAACCCAATACCTGGTGGTATAGCATGGGACAGAACTGACTATGAAATCTATGGCCAGATTGAGCTCTTGAAGTATCCACGCCAGTTTAAGGTTTCCTTAAGTGATTTTGTGATACCAAGTTCTTTCTCTGATGATTGGGATTTTGAAAATATTAATAATATGATATTATGATGTCAGATTTAGTAATGTCAGCTAAATTCACAGAACATGATTATTTACCGGGTTCATCAAATTATGAAGAATTATATTGTTACAATCACTATGGTAATCACTATTTGCATAAATCTGCTCAACCTAGAAATGTTTTTACTTATAATCAATGGGAACATTGTCCAACTCCACCAAAAGGAAGTTCGAAGACATTATATGAGAAATTTTCATACTTCTCAGGGCTCAACAACAGTGATCCAGAAATGTTTTATTTTAGTATGTTAAATAAGACAGGAATGAAAACAATGTTGACAAATACTAAAATTGATTTATTCTAAAAAAAAATTATGAAAGAATGTCTACATTTGGTTTTGAATTTTGGAAAAATAATATTGAAACAAAAACCATCTGGGGAACAAAAGATTGGCAGGTACAAATTCTAGAATCATTATTTAGAGCCTGCATGATCCCAGAACAAATAATATTCCTGAATGATACCATTCAACAAACTACTTGTCTTGGTTTAGCTAAGGTAAAAGACTTAAATAAACTGTCTATTCCGAAGCCCATACCTGATAGCAATAGTACTATGGATGTGAAAATAGACGTATCTGATATTTTTCACCAAAACAGAACAAATCCTGATTGGAAAAAATGGTTGATCTGGCCCATAGACACAAATAACTGTCAAGATAGATTCCTGAACAAAAGACAGGGGTTCAAACTGACCTGTCCAGACCCAAGATATTTCCAGAGAAAACATCCAGGGATGGTTACAACATACAGTGTAGGGAAATTATGCCTTGAGTGGCTACAGAAATCCACACTGGCTGAAATTAAGCAACACTTGACTTTACTTAAAGAAGGTGCTGACTTGCGAGATTTCATAATGGGACCTCGCAAACAGCGTCAAAAACGTTTCATAGCGGCCGGTATATACGCTGCATACAACGAAGCTTGGAAAGTAATGCAAATTAAAAGAGCAGAAAAAATAGGAGAAATTAATCGTATACATTAAAAAAATCACTTTCTGTAGTGGACAATGGTTTAACGACTCTGTCTTCCAGAATATATTCACTGGACAGTATTGTATCATCTGCCTTTGATATAATAGAGCAAGACTTGCTAATGTTACAACATGGTCAGTCCCAATTGCGTTCTATTGTACAGCTAGGCTGGACGTTGCAAAACCTACGTTCAGGCTACGTGCCATGGTGTCTAATCAACATAACGTCATTATTTTCTATCTTTAACCTTACTGATAAACAAATCAGTTTGGCACAAAAATTACAATTACGATAACAACTTTCCAGTTTAAATATTGCCAAGAATATATACCAGCAGGCCAGTATGAAAGGTTGGGTAAAGGATACATCAAATCAACCTGGGATTTACCTTACACACACAAATGTTATAGTGAAGGGAAAAAGGAGGTATTCCTTAGTGGTAATAATTGTAAAAAAATCACTAAGCGGTACACTTCTGTGTCAAGGTATGAACTTGCATGGAGCCTGCGAAGGGTCTTCAAATAACCTTTCATGTCACCTGCAAGGCACTCCTGCAACACAGATAGAGCCATTTTTCAGACAGCTATCCAACAGCAGCTACGTTCTAATAAATGACCATAGCTGTTGTGGAATGGTGCCAGGAGAATGCTATCTCGTAACTGTTACTTCCAGGGTCGTTTGCTGTGTGCAAGTATTGTATCCAAACAGCAATCTAGACATGGAGGCGGCAATATGGCCTTATGTGAATATCTCTTCTATTCGAATTGATACTTTAAGCAGAATGAAGTCTATTCTTTTACAGACTACTGTGCCTTTGACCTCGTCCACGTATGATATGCAAGTTGCAAGGACAGCGGCAGAGATACATACCCTTTTATCGACAAATTGCCCCGTGCATTTAGTAGAAATGTTTAGTCAAATTTTAAACATGTCTGATACCAGTGGCATCGCACATGTATTTAAGACAATTTTTTCGGGACTGTTACCACCATTTAAAACAGTTCTGAGCATCTTCCCGAATTTTGTCCATTTTGTCTTTGGCGGCCTACCTTTAATTTTGGGACTCGTAGCAGGAATTTTATTTTTGTTCCTTCTGCTACGATGTGGCAAGCAAAGCCACAGACAAGACTCCAGCAACGATGGAAGAAACGATCCTAGCAATACCATATCGAGACCGTGTCACTAAGGTCCTCGAATTGGCCCGGCTAAGAGATCTGAGTACAACTTGGTTTCTTTCATTCAGACCAATCTGGCAGGATTGCATCTTGCCTGTGCTTCGATGTCTGCTATGCGGAGAAGAATGCGTGTTGGACGTCTGTCTTACACTACCATCAGCAGTACCAATGGATATCGATACATACTTTGCTTTGTCCAGTAACGACTCATGCAACGCGTTGTCCCCAGCGGCTACCTATTCTAATGACTGCAAAAACCACAGGTGATGGACAGAATGTTGAACAATGTCATGCATTCACCCCAGTACAGAGATCTGGGCCTAAATCCATCGTTTTTTTGCACTCCACACCACCCCAGTTCAGACAAGGCCATATGCAAATCAGTCTGACCCTGTGCCTCATGGGAACAGTCCAGCCCGAACTGCCATGCCATGCCTTCCCTGGACCAGAAACAAGCTTCCGAGGACCAGTTTCTGGCATTCCAGCCGTCTTCAGCCCGGCTTGCTTGAATCCAGTGGTGTGGAGTGCATGGGACTCATGTCTGAGCATACCCATCCCACTCGGGGTGACAAATGCAAAAAACCACAGGTGATGGACAGAATGCAGAACAATGTCACACATTCACCCAAGTACAGAGATCTGGGCCTAAATCCATCATTTTTTTGCACTCCACACCACCCCAGTTCAGACATGGACATATGCAAATCAGTCTGACCCTGTGCCTCATGGGAACAGTCCAGCCCGAACTGCCAAGCCATGCCTTCCCTGGATCGGAAACAAGCTTCCGAGGACCGTTTTCTGGCATTCCAGCCGTCTTCAGCCCGGCTTGCTTGAATCCAGTGGTGTGGAGTGCATGGGACTCACGTCTGAGTATACCCATTCCACTCGGGGTGACAAATGCAAAAACCACAGGTGATGGAAAGAATGCAGAACAATGTCATACATTCACCCCAGTACAGAGATCTGGGCCTAAATCCATCATTTTCTGCACTCCACACCACCCCAGTTCAGACATAGCCATATGCAAATCAGTCTGACCCTGTGCCTCATGGGAACAGTCCTCCCAAACTGCCAAGCCATGCCTTCCCTGGATCGGAAACAAGCTTCCGAGGACCGGTTTCTGGCATTCCAGCCGTCTTCTGCCCGGCTTGCTTGAATCCAGTGGTGTGGAGTGCATGGGACTCACGTCTGAGCATACCCATCCCACTCGGGGTGACAAATGCAAAACACACAGGTGATGGACAGAATGCAGAACAATGTCATACATTCACCCCAGTACAGAGATCTGGGCTTAAATCCATCGTTTTTTTGCACTCCACACCACCCCAGTTCAGACATTCTGATGACGGCATTCGTTGAGACTTCACCATTACGAGTAGGTGGCGGTGAAGTACGAGATGAAAGCAGCACCAAACAGGTACAACCTTCTGTGGGCATTGCTGATCCAAACATCGATTATAGCAATCACACTCAATACTGCACAGTTACAGCATTTTCAAACTTGGTCGAACTTTCACCTGATGTTGTAGACCAATTTTTTGCAAGCCTGTCTGATATGATGTTCTCCCCTGAACAACAAGAATAATTATAAAAAATGTAAACAAACGACAAGCACACAGCGTTCCCTGAACTCTGAATTTGGCCTTCAGTTCTGTTAAACAAAGCAACTGAAAACATTTGGAACTATTTCTTCCCCTGAAAGCGAAATTATTTTTCTTGCACATCAAAAATATTTACAATTTTTTCCGGCACATGGTACTCTGCTTAAAGTAGAACTATTTTTAGAGAACAGAGCTTCTATTTTTTGAGACAATATTTTACCCCAGCCTCTAGCACATGTACAGTATCGTATAAATATGAGATGAAATGGTCTCGACCTTCTTTTCTGTATACAGAGCCATTTCATAATTTTCGCAATTCAATTAGCTGATATATATATATGCATTTAACTGAATGATAACCCTGCTTGAAAAAACGTACAGTACCAATACTCATTTTCGTGTATAAACCATGCACCTTTTCAAAAGCAATTTATGTATTTTGGGGTGGGTTGGAAAACACACATGCATTGTATGTTTAATATTGCTTATTTTTTTGTAATGATGGACATTAATACGTGGAGTGGGTGTTGTATTTCTATCTAGGACCCTAATTCGATATTCCTGATTCATGCCCTTATGTGGTTATAACAAATAATATCCTTATAAAGGCATAGGAATCATATCCATATTTAGTAATAGCCCATGCAGTCCCAAACACGGCAAGGCTACTCCCATAGACTCCTAGAAAGCACAATGCGTTCTTTAAACAAACCAAGCCTCCAGCAGCCCGGGAATTCCCCCTGCTTTTGTTTTGATTTGCACAAGAACTCCTGGAGTCCAGAAAGAACTGTTATTTCTTAGTGACGTCTTATGTCCAACCTTACGTCAAACCCGGCACCTTTCAGGTATAAATATACCAATGTTGCCTTAAGCAAACACACGGTGGTGGGGAGCAGAGCGACGTTCTACTTGCCTGAGAGCCCAGCTGTTGCTAGAGCCAAAGGAAAACTCCCCTCCCTTCGACGCACTGAGAGAGACACTGTCTTTTTCTCCAGCCGAGGAAATCCAGCTCCGGTGTTCCCAAGTCACCCTCGCGGGTTGCTGGGAGATCGAGTCCTGAGAAGCGAGATACAAGACCTCCTTCATTCTATAACCAAGGTACGGAGCTGATTAAAACCTTAAAGAGAATTCTTGATTCCGATTCGTGGCAAAAACCTAACTTAACTTAAAACTACAACTTACTTATTCCTTCCCACGTTTTAGGCTTAGGTCAGGTACACCGGGGGAAGCATATCTTAGAAGCACCAGTTGAGTTTGTTAGTCAATATTTTTATGTATTTATATATTTTATCCATTTTAAAGTATCATATGGCTAAGAAACCATATCAATGCTTTTACAGTATTATTTCACAATACTACTTTTACTGTACGCACTTTATTTTATAATAAGTATTGCAATTGTGGCAATTCATTTCTCCTGCATGCGAAAGAAGACTACTCAATAAAATAACACCTTTTATTGTAAACGCCCGTCTCTCTATTTCTCTGCACTGTGGTGAAATTAAGCATGCACAATTGACTGAGTGAAATATCTGTCTATTGTTTTTACACGACTCTAGAGATACACTCTTTATTCTGAGGGAGCAAAGTTGTCATGTTTATGTGGTTGCCAGAAACTAATCCCTTCTTGTCTAAATCAGGATGATTAACCCTTTCCTGAACATTCGAGAAAGTTTCTAGTGACCTCTGAGGTAGCTGGCAAAAAAAATAATTAAGTCTAACATAGTCAGTAGAGACCTAGATGACCTCAGTCCTACGTGTACACTGCTGTTTATGTTATTCCAATGCACAGAGCCTATTGGGAATATAGGAACTACACTACACTATGTGATATATATATTTTTCTCAGTAATAATGTCTCTTCACTTTTTTATTTACAATCCATTATCCAACATCAGGTACATACTACTGCAAGGTCTGCGCATTTTTAATACTCCCAAAAAGGCTGTCCTTCTTAGCCAAACGTGGCAGCCATTTTGTGAATGTTTCCACTCTAGTCTTCACAGTTTGACTAGGCGGAAATACTTCCTACAAAAACCTGCATCAATATGTGGTCGCGAGGGAAAGCAGGTGAAGAGGCCTGAGAGGATTTGATCTCCAAGTAAGTTGGTTTTCTGGGTAGGAACGGACCGGGCAGCCTGCAAAAACAACCACAGCTCACCAGCCTCGTTTTTTTCCTTAGCAACAAAGCTTTCAACAACGCTTTGTTCTGCTTTTTCTTCCGTAGCGTTCGAGACCAATCCTCTCAAGTCCCTCAGAGACCATGAATCACAATTTTGCTATCTAACCAGTATGTGTTTTTTTCCCATATATATTTTGTTTGTGGTATTGTTTGCTTTGTTTAAAACCACTTGCGGTTCTATGATTTATCGCACATCATTAAATATCGCCATAGGAAATACATGAGGCATATTAATTTGCATCCTTTTATGTTCTTGAGTTTCACTAAGATACCTTGACTCGATACTAGAAAGTAACTGAAAACACCCAGTGTTAGGTCGTCATGTTTTTTATGGTAATGTCAAGTGGTGACTTTTGTTTTTAACTTATACCAGGCACTGGTTGATGGCGTCACATTCATATATAGCTGAATAAATAGTGTGTTTTGTCTTCTAAACCTAGCATGGCAAAGCATGTTAGAGCTTTGAGGATACACACCCACAATGGATGAGTGAACTGTTGCATTGCAGTTTTAAGTTTCCACCTACAACCCAGGGAGTAGGTTGTACGTGATAATGTTGTTTTCATTTCTATTCACAGATACTGTGTGATCATTGTATCGTATGTATTAACCTCGATTGCTTATTAGTTGCAGTGCCACCATTTTTACCTCACTTTAGGTCACTTTAGGAGTGGTACACGTAGGGCTGGACCCTGTTTGTCCTGAAGAAGAGCACTGGGGAAGCTCGAAACTAGTTGACGGCCACTAGGGACCCCTGCCCATTGAAGACAAGAACCCTAGAAACCGACCCCGTCTTTAATATGTCGACTAGGAGCTAGAATAAAGTTTTTCTGCCCATTAGTTTGATATTTTTTTTCACCCACTCCACTTACACCACCGCACTACACATAGTCACTCACAAAAAGTGCTCCTACGTAGTGTCACAAGTCGTAGCACGCCTCAACCCGCAGCGGTTTGGGATGGCCCCTATGATGAAGCATGTCACCGTGGGAAAACCCTGGTGAGTAAGGGGACTCAAGAAAGGACATTTTTTCTTTCATGACAGTTTTTCTGACTCTGAATGAGTGGAAAACCTCTTTTCTTCTTTTTTCCAGCTAGGTTCTTCAACCGAGATTTCAGATTTTTTGGGTTTATGATTGAAATAGGAGGGTGGACCTAACATATCCCTCTTTCTCCCCTGGTCTTTTGATTCCATGAGTTGTTACACAGAGGTCACTGTGGTTTAATTTCACTCACTGTGCCAGCCATGTGTGATTTATTTGCCTGAGGGTGTTGTGATATGTTCCTTCTCTTGCATGTGATGTTCACATGCTTTGTGGCTGGCTCCTTGGCTTCTCACGGTCCGCCTCACTTTTGGCTATGCCATTTCTTGTCCTCCATTGCTGCTGGCATCTGTGGCATCTGGTATGTGTATGTGGCTGTGTGTCAGTGTGGGGTGTGTCTGGGTGACTTGACAGGCAGTGTGTACAGTTAGGTGATTGTTCATATTTAGTGTGAGTGTTTATTTGTGATTGGTTTCAGTTTGCTTGACATGAGTAGAGTGTGGGTGTGGGGAGGAGGGTTGCCCTGGCCCTGAGCTTCTGTGCCGAGTGTTCCTCTTAAGCCCCACCTGCTGAGACTGGCTCCCTAGTTGTTTGGTGTGTGTGGTGCAGGGTCTGGGTTCTCCTGGCTGGTTAGTTGTGCAGGGGGAGCACAACAGGGGCACACTGCATGTCTCCTAATGGGTGTGGGGGGCCTAGTGTGTGAAGGGTGTACTTGTGGCCCTGTGAGTCTTTGTGGGCTGCCCATTCCTGCCGCTGGCCCTGCCTACTGCATTTTGCGCATGTTTTTCTGTGTCTTCACCGCTGTGGTGATGTGACCAGGAGATTGCATTGATTTCACGGTTGATGGGTGACCTGGATGCGGAGGGGTGATTTTGTGACAGGTAGGTTGTGTGTAGGTACACTTGAGGATGTGTTCCTGTCCCCACGAGAGTGTCTGGTGTGGACAGGAACCGTATATCAGGACAGGACTTGTGTGTTGTGGTTTTGTGCGGAATTGTATCATTGCGCAACAGCGGCGTTGTCCGCGACAGTGCATTACTTGCTGGTAGTGTATCAGGTACAGAACCGGAAAGGCGTGTAAAGGTGGATCTATTGCGGTCGGGACCTGGTGGTGGGGACCAGGAGTCTGGTTTTGCGCTCCGTTGTCGTGCTTCCGCCGTCTCTGGTTGTGCAGTTTCTCTGTTGCAGTGTGACTGGCTGGTTGGGGCATCCAGATTTGTACGGCGGGCGGGACGTCATTCCGCACGGCGGTGGGTCTTTAATGGTTCCCACCGCCGCAGTGGCGGGCGCATATTCATGGTGGTTCACGTCGCATCACGGCGGTCATGAAAAGGGCTATGTTTGCCTATTGTATTATGGCGGGCATGAGGACAGCTGTTTGCTTGGGGAGAATTGTATTTTCCGCCACCGCCAGCACTGCGGTGGTGCCTTCGCCCGCCATCATAATGAGCCGCAGCTGTTTTTTAAACTGAGATCTATTCACATTGTGGTTAGTGGTGCATTCCGTGGGAGTGCTAAAATTGATCTAATAAAGTTATTCTCCACTTTCTCAAGGCCCCCTGTGTGATTAAAGACCCAGATCTCAACTCCATGTAAAGCGGCCCCAGGGCCTCTTGCACAATAGATTTCTAGGGCTGTGGTAACTGGCTTGTAACTTGCAGCCTGATTCATGTACAATCCGTTTTGCGTGTCCCTAATAGCGAATCATAGCGACTCGCTATTGAGGACACGCAAAACGGCATTCATGTAGGAATTGCTAATAAAATAGCGATTCCTACATGTTCTTTAATTGCGAGTAGCAATTTGCTACTCGCAAATACTCCCCATTCATTCCTATGGGCCAAGAGGCCCATAGGAATGAATGGGGAGTATCCCTTATTTGCGAGTAGCAATTTGCTACTCGCAAATGAGATAGCGACTGAAAGGGTGCCAGGGGTGTCCAAAGGACGCCCTGTAGCACCCCTAAAATGCACATTTGGACAGGTGTTGCGCACACACATGTCCAAAGGACATGTGTGTGTGCAACATGCAACTTAGAAAAATGCTTTTAAAAGCATTTTTCTGAGTTTCTGCTATTTACCGACAGGTCTGACCTCTCGGTAAATAGCGGCCCCAAAAGTGCTAAATCACAATTTCAGGATGTGTCATGAATAGCATTTGAGGAATCTCTAATAGAGATTCCTTAAATGCTATTCCTCGCATATTTGCGACTTCTTAAATAGCGATTTTTGCATTTGGTATCATGAATACCAAATGCAAAAATCGCACTCGCAAAGGGCCAGATTCTCAGAATCTGGCCCTTTTGCGAGCGCTATTGCCTACATGAATCAGGCTGTTGGTTTTCTAAACCCTTTTACTATAGTGGAGCCTTCATGTTGTAGAATCAGCTGGATTTTGCTTATCTGGGCTGTCCATGTAAGTGTGTTTGCAATTCAGAACCCTATGTAGGTAAAGCTTTTCACTTGTTCCAGATACGCTGCCCCTAACTTTATCCTACCGCTAAAGGTCTTGTGTGGGCTAAAGGAAATACATTTGCATTAACCTCCAGGCCATATTTGTCACATGAGGAGATAAATCAATTGAGTAAATTTTGGAGGCACGGAGGAGTCTTGGAGACCAGTAATGTATCATCTGCAAACAGCAGAGAAGGCACCATATGGTCTGCCCGTTCAGATGAGTCCCCATTACAATAAAACAATGTCCCAGTCAACCCATTTATGTATAAAGTGAAAGGGCCGGGGCCAGTAACACAACCTAGGTGAACTTGTATATTTACCATGACGTGCCCGATTAATTTGCCATTCTTTACCCAGCTCACTTGGGAATAGTTGTTCCAATGAAGCTGCATCATGATTCGCAAAATTTGATCGCATCCCCATCTGCACAACCCACATTCATTCCCTGGGAAAGAGGTCAAAACCTGCACGTAAATCTACGAACGCAACATATATATGATGTTTTTTATGCCCCAGTGCATGGGAATGCATGCAGGGGGAACACATGCTGTGCCCCCTATCTGCATGCTCTCCCTTCCCCACATGGACTGTACAGTCCAGGCGCGCAACACCCATTGGACTCACCGGGCTTCAGCCCCCCCCCCACCGTTGTGTGTGGCAGCCCGGGATGTGACAGATCCCGGGCACACACAGAGCCGCACCCGAACGTTTTAAAGGACCATTTGAATGTTAATTAGGCCTTGCAGTTGTTTCCCCCCTTCTAAGAGCCCCTGCAGCTCCACTCTGCCTACTGAATAAAATTTGGCTCTAGTTGCGCCTCTGGTACAGTCCATGCCATGCAGAAACGGCTTTAGAGGCTCCCGTTGGCACCACAATGGGACCGCCGCACCGCCCGCCTACAAGACAACGAGGAAACTCGTAATCTAGTTGCCGGGGGTCAGTCGACTTAGAAAGTCCAGGAGCGGGGCTCTGGCATGGCGGCCCACTCCCAGACCACCAAAGTCATAATCAGGCGCTTGTTCTATTGTGCTCGTATTTGCTCCAAAACCCTCATGTAGGTGTCAGAGAGCCTGTTCTTCTTCCATCCATATTTGAACCCTCCCTAACAAGTGGCGGCTAAATAATTTCTGGGAAATGTCGACCAAGCAAATTGGCCTAAAATTAGCTGAATCCCCCTAGTCTCACTGCTTGTAGATTGACACTACTTCTGCGTGCTTCCAAGAATTAGTTATTTCGGCCCAGTTTGTTATCGTATTAAAAATGTGGTTCACAGTAAAGTACCAAATCATTGGGTCTGAAACAAAGAGGTTTCCTTGGATTTTTTCAAGGCCTGATGCTTTTCCTTTTTTTGCACCTGCCAGGGACTCTAGTGTTTCATCCATGGTGAAAGTGATCAGGTATGGATCTCTAACTACCTTGTTAATAACCATAATTACATGCTTCAGCAACTCCCATTGTTTCACCCTGTTTAGAATAAAGGATACTAAACTGATTAACCCATGTGTATGGTCGGATGTGGAAATCTTCTTCCTTAACCTGGTGAATGATCCCTTTAACTAACAAGTGCAAAAATTGCTTTCTGTCTGTAATTATTGTCGCCTTGTTCAGGTCACAAGACAACTTTACTTCCCATGTTTTTTGGGCATCCAGTAGGGATATTTATATTTTTCCTTGCCTCGACTTTATTATTCCTGCACCCACACTTAATAGCGGTCATCAACATTTCCCTTGGTGCCTTACGTTTTTAGGTCGTACCACTTTGCCTCACTAGAATTAACTACCTTGCCCTCCACTCTTTAATAAAACACTTTTTTTATGTTTTCTTTTATTTTTGTAACTGTACCTACTGTAGCTTGAGCATCTTGCTCCTGATCGTTATTTTCATTGGCTGTATACATTGTATGAGGACGAGGTAGATCTGAGCATCAATGTCTACATGATTATTTTCAATCATCGTATGCCATTTTAACCTTCTCCCATTATTTCTAGTTATGATGGGTGTTTCAGTTTGCTGCATTGTTTGACCACACGAAAGAACAGGTGATTGGGCCAAGTCTAATACCAGAGCGTTATGGTCACAATCTAGTCTTTTCAATGACTGCCATATCTATAAGATAGAGCCAAAAGGGTGCATCAAGAAGTATAAAGTCTCTTCTGGACCTACTAAATGCGCTTTTGAACGTGAAACTAGCATCTTCATCCGGAAGGTGCGACCTTTACATGCTCTTCAACTATATTTTAATGTAATGAATGCAACCTGCATTGCTACCGTTGTATTTTTTATTACTCGTGTAAGGCTCAATTTATGAATGGGTGTTTCCTCATCTTCTTCTTCTGATATGTTTCCTATTACAGCAAGGGGTTTGAATGTTGTATTGAAATCTCCTGTCATGATTAGGTGGATTTAATTATTAGCATGTTCCAGGTATTCGTCCGAAATGGGTAAAGTAGGTGAGACCTGATTCGGTGAGAAAAACCTATTATATATATATATATATATATATATTAATCAATAAGATTGAGTGGCCTTTATTGCTTGATGTAAGTCTTTGACCTACAACCTCAGTGGTTTTATACTGAGTGTTTTAATAGTACATTTCATGGATGCCTTGATACAAATAATAAGATTCCCCGATGGACACCCAGCTGAGGAAGGAAATGCCTCTATACTATAATTGAGAAAGCCCACTCTATGGACTGGCTTTGTGGCCCATATCTCCTGTAGGAGACACATTTTCCTCCACTCCACACTATTTAGTTTGGACCGCAGCCCTGCCACGTTCCAAGGCAGTATCTTCAACTTCTCAGGAATCTCTATAACATTAGATGGGATTGTCTCCCCCCATTTCTGGTACATACCTTATAGTTGTATTCTATATCAGCTAATTGAGCAAGTGCGTGTGAGAATGCCACTAACCTGCCAATCTGGATCCTATAGGAGTGATACTAAACTCCTCACTCCACACGCAAATTATTAACAACTAAGAGTAATTTGTATGCCACAAATAACTAATAGGAATCTATAATCCACAAACCACAACTAACCACCCCCATTACAAATCTTGCGAGTGTCCCACTGTGCCATGGGACTTGTAAACTATTTTGGCTCTGTCTATTTTTCTTGTGTAGAGCGTGTGTCACAGACGCGACGACTCACATCAAGCAGCTCCAACACATTCCTTGCACCGGTGAACTCTCCTGCCTCAGAAGATATGCAAAGCCAGGAAGTTTGTTGGAATTTGTCTTCTCCCCTGGCTTGTTATCCAAGTAAGAGTGGTCCATGTGTCATGACAAGTACTCCACAAGGGTTAATGTCTGGGTGTTGAGGCTCCAAGCTTATCTGGATGATTCTTGCAGAACTAACTACAAAAATGTGGAGCATTAAGACTGGAAGCCAGTTGTCATGATCTCTCCTCAGAGGCACAAAACATGGATGTCAATTTCCAACAATACGTGCATCTCATATTCATTTTTAGCATTCACCTGAAAAAGCACAGGATCTGCTGCAGGATTTGCCTAAGGAGATCATGGGTTTAGCAGGTCTACATGGAACGCTGAAATAATTTTAATATACCGTGGTAATTTCAAATGTACAGTTACATTAAGTATTTGTTCAATGGCAAATGAAACTTGGGTGCAACGTGGAAGTCTTTTTCATTTCATCATTTTTATAAATAACCAGACTTTTTCATCTCTAGTATACTTAGGTGCTGGAATTATTATTTTCAGCATAAAGCCCATAACTAGTTTTGACTTTCTGTAAGTTTTCTTGAACCAGTATATGAATTCTCTGAAACTCATTTGTTCCTGTTTTGAAGGAACTAGTGAAAATGAATGTAAATATACAAAGATAATATGACATCTCTGTGACAGAATGGTCAGCATTATTATAGGTTATGTTGGACCCGGGCCTTTTTGGCTGGTTCACCCCTGAACTTTTTGCTTTTGATGGCGACCTGGCGTTCGTGATTTCTGGCTTGGCGCACGTTTTCCCTGTGTCCCAGGGTAAAGTGTGTGCGTGTACTGAGGTTGGCCTGCCCTCCCATAGGAATGCATGGGAAATGTATGTGACCATGATAGTTCCTGATGCGTGGGGAGTGCAGGTGCGAGTTTGGTATGTGCGGACTCGTGTGATTAAATGCTGCGCAATGATGTATGCGGCATGATTTTGTCTAGTGTGGAAGTGCCACTTCCAGAAGTTGGCATGTTTGTGTAATTTGTGCCTGGCTTGTGATTGGCTGGAGCTGGCTGGTGAGCCTGGCTCCATGAGTCATGATGGGTCTGCCCCGGTGGTGAGTGATGAGATTAGCATGAGTGATGTGAGGGAGGAGTACACCTGGGGCCTGAAAAGGGCTGGGCTTTCCCCACACAATGCTGGCTCTGCCCCCTGTGGTGCGTCTAATGAACCTAGCCTGCCCAGTGAATGGAAAGGGTGGCTGAGGAAAACAAAGTGCTCCAAAACCAGCTGCGACTGGTTTCTCTCCCCACCCTGCACCCAGACAAAGGTTTTCACTGTATAAAAAGGGGCTGTGTCCCCTTACAAGTTGTTCTTTTGCTGACCCTAATTTGAGGGGAGGCCTGCTGCTGCTGCTGGGCCCCAGGAGGAACCGCCACTGGGACTGCCCCCCTGCTTGGAGGGCCCTGTGAGCTGGCCTGCTTGGGCCCAGCCTTTGCCCCCCCTACCTCCTAAAGGACTTTTATGGGACCTTTTTTTAACTATAGCACCTGGGAGCGCTTTATTTTTCCTATAGCGCCTTGGAGCGCTTTATTTGTGCCACTAGCACTTGAGAGCGCTTTATTTTCCCTCTAGAGCTTTATTGGCCCCCCTAGCGCCTGGGAGCGCTTTGATTTGCATCCTGAGTAGGGTGCTTGTGGTCTCTTTGGCTGGGGGTTTGTGAGCGTCTGGAGGGAGCCTACCTCTCGTTTCACCCCGCCAGAGACCGAGTTCTAAAGAGGGAGCCTACCCCTCGAAATTCCCGCCGATCAGCCAGGAGTCCCCGGAGCCCCGCGCCGGCTCCCCGCTGACGACAGAGGGGAGCCGCGCTGCCATTGGCTTAGGCGTCCCGGAGCCGGAGGCACGGCGCCCAGGGCAGCGCTCCCATTGGCCGCCGCACGGAGAAGGAACCTGGGAGGACGGGAGCTCACCCCGCCTCCCCCCGATGCCAGAAGACAATGCCGGCGCCTTTTCCCCCCGAGGCTCCCAAAAGTGAAGAGGAGCCCCGGAGTGCCGCCGACAAGGGGAGCGGGAGAGCCTGAGGAGCGGGAGCTCTCCTGTGGATCCGACCGGCAAGAAGAATAGACCGGTGAGTGCGGGGGCTCTGATTCAGGTGAGGAGCGGCCCCGGAGGGCAGAGGGTCCCTCCTCTGCTTCCAGGCACATTTCTCCAAGCCCACAAGGCTCCTCCTGATTTTGGGGCCATTATTCGCTGAGTCCCCCGAGCGGGACTCCACCGAAAGGGGCATTGCTTTGTTTTAGAGCCCCAAGGCTCTAGAGGGCATTTTTTGGCTTTCGAGTCCTCAGGGAGGGACTCCAGCGTCATAGGGGCATTTCTCTTGAGCCCACAAGAGGCTCCCAGGGGGCATTGTTCTTCAAGTCCCCTGTGATGGACTCCCACGTTAGTGCCGCATTTGTTCTCGAGTCCCCCGAGAGGGACTCCAACATCTGCGGGGCATTTTTGGGTTATTTGGAGCCTGAAAGGCTCAGGGGACATTTATTGATTTCGAGTCCCCAGAGGGGGGACTCCCACGTTGGGGCCACATTTGCTGCAGAGCCAACGAGAGGCTCCAGGTTCCCACGTTGTTTTGAGCCCCTTGTCCCTGTGGAAGCCCAGAAGAGTTCTACAGCTGCCCAGCACTTAGTGGGCAGCTGCCACGTTTAGCTTCTGCGCAATCTTCTTTTGGCTGCCTGCGCTGCCTGCCCTGACATTTCGGGACACAGGGCATTTCAGCCCCTGAGAGGCCAGTTGGCCTAGGGACAGTTCTTGTGTTGTGCCCTTGCATAGGGTACATGCTTGGCCCTATGTGCTTTGCGCAGATGTGATTTCCTGCCTAATGTGATGTAATGTGATGCAACGCTTTTGCCCATGCCTCTAACAATGTATCTTTAATGCCTAGGAGGTTGTTTGCCCTAGAAGAGGGATGCTAGTGAGGTCATGGTTCCCTGCGTAATATTCTCCTAAGATGGTTAGGGTGGCGTAGGTGGTACTTACCTAGTACCAGTGATTACTAATTGTGTGCTATATGTGCTGTTTTGGTGCTACAGTTATTATATGTTCTACGTGCTAATTCTAAAAGTGATTATTCCTGACAGTGGCCCATGTGGCCCTGTCATGTACACCTATCCCCTGTAAATTCTGCCTGGGCCCATGGCACCTTGTAAAGTATATGTTTATCATCTAATGTTTATGGTATAATACAAAGACTATTTTTTATATATACCCTTGTGTGGAGTTTCCTTTGTGGTGGGCCTTGGGTGTTGTTGCTGGGTGCGCGTGCAAACGCGTTACACATCGCCTCTGAGATAAGCCTGACTGCTCGTGCCAAGCTACCAAGGAGGTGAGCAGGGGTTAACTTGGCGGGTAACTTCCTTGCCCTGACTAGAGTGGTGGTTTCTGCCTGCCTTTGGCGCCAGCCTTAGCCAGCCAGCAATCCCATTTCTAACAGGTTAATTCTGCTAACCATCACATCTTACACTAATCCTGTTATTTTAATATTTGATACTGCAGATATTGTTCAATGTATTTATTAAATTGTTCTGTCTGAGGATGACAGCTACTTTATACTATAAAGGCACACGTTCATGTTTAATTCTTTACATAATGCAGACCATTATTTTGATACAAATTAAGAACCTGTTTTGTTGTAAAAACTTATAGTACATGTAGTATTAAAACGTGTAGTATATTTGTAAAAATATAAGTGCCAAGATTCGTACTAGCTCTTTTGAAGTGAAATGAAATATCCCATCTTAGTCAAATGATCAACAATTATAAGAAGAGCAATACACTTTTGACTATTGGGTAGCTCTACAATAAAGTCTAAGGACATTGTGTATCATTGTCTAAGAGGAACATGTATTGGGCTGAAAAGCATGAATAAACCTCAGAGGGCAAGAGAGAAAGGATTTAATAGAGCCAGAATGAGCACAACCTCTTAAAGCAATCCCGAAACTAACATGCTAACTGGCTCTTTTTTACAAGAAAATATACTTCTTAATTCACAGTATTCGCTTAATTGTTGTCTTAGAATACACCGTTTTTTGGAAGTCAACCTACATTTTGTTTTCCAAAAAGACACAAACCCCTCAGCCATACTAGGTTGCACACTTCATCATAGGACTGCTTCTTTGCCATCTTTTACAAAGTTTTTACTTTGCAAATGCCTTTAATTAGCAGTATTTTATAACGCATGCCATTAGTTCGCAAATTCATTAAAAACCATTAAAGTGGCATTACTTAGCAGTACATTACTTCGCAGGTTTTTACTATGCATACATATTCTTTGTAACATTTTTGTTCACTACACACCAACACTACCCTCCACGCCCTCTACACTTTCCTAAACCCTAAAACAGTACCCTTCACTACACATACACTACAGCACTACCCTAAACCCTAAAACACTTCCGCCTACACTACACATACACTACAACACTACCCTCAACCCTAAAACACTTCCGCCTACACTACACATACACTACAACACTACCCTCAACCCTAAAACACTACCCTACACTAGCCATACACTACAACACTACCCTAAACCCTAAAACACTACCCCTACACTAAATGTACACTACAACACTACCCTAAACCCTAAAACACTACCCTACACTACACATACACTACCACTACCCTTAACCCTAAAACACTACCCCTACACTATACATACACTACAACACTATCCTAAACCCTACAACACTACCTCCTACACTACACATATACTACAACACTACCCTAACCCCTAAAACACTACCCCAACACTACACATACACTACAACACTACCCCAAAACATTACCCTACACTACACATACACTAAAACACTACTCTAAACCCTAAAACACTACCCCCTACACTACACATACTCTATAACACTGCCCTAAACCCTAAAACACTACCTCCTACACTACACATGCACTACAACACTACACTAAACCCTAAAACACTACCCTACACTACATGTACACTACAACACTACCCTAAACCCTAATACAATAACCCCTACACTACACATACACTACAACACTACCCTAAACCCTAAAACACTACCCCTACACTACACATACACTACACTACCCTAAACCCTAAAACCCTACCCTACACTACACATACACTACAACACTACCCTAAACCCTAAAACACTACCCCCTACACTACACATACACTATAACGCTGCCCTAAACGCTAAAATACTACCCCCTACACTACACATACAACACTACCCTAAACCCTAAAACACTACCCCGTACATTACACATACATACACTACAACACTACCCTAAACCCTAAAACACTACCCCCTACACCACACATACACTACAACACTACTCTAACTACACTGCCCCACTTACCTCTCTCTCCTCGTGGTCCTCTCTTCACCTTCAACCATGGATCCACTCTTCTCCTGCTTCATGGTGCATGTCGTGTTGGATAGTCTGCAAATAATTTAATTTGCAAAGTAACGGCATATGCGAAGTAACGGCATATGCATACTAAAGGCATGCTAAGTAGAAGCATGCATAGTAATGGACTATGCGAAGTAAAAGTTGCTAAGTAAAAGAATAGCAAAGTAAAAGTTGCTAAGTAATGGTTGTTTCCCATCACCAACTGGTGCTACACTGGCTGAATCAGAACTCTTTCTTGGGAGTCAGTGTTTTGTGGATGCATGCATGGTCATGTGTAAAATTTAAGATTGTATTAAGAATAGGATGGAAGTTGTAATTTTATTAAAGCTGGCTCATATCTTATACAAGGGTAAAGTCAAGTAAAGAACATGGGGTGAACGTTACTTAATACAGTATTTATCTCATCTCTTGTTAAAAGGCCAACATGTTTCTGCCCTTCCAACAATATAACTGGGCTTTCATTAGAAACTACTTGACCCTTCTCAAATACCTTATTGTCCTATCTCTCTGGTGCAGATACATATGTGACCTATTTGTCAACATAATCATGTTTGTCTGGAGTGAGTCATGTAGAGATAAACCAGAGGAACACAACACATGTATTATAATAGTAAACAACATCCCATTTTATCTTACTACTTATGAAATAGGAGAACCTTCTCCTGATGTACCTTTTGGTAATACCATCTATGGTTTCACCCAACCGCACTTCTTAAAACACACTGCAAACAAGGTGAGACAAACTATGTACAAAGTAGGGCTCAGCTAATAAAGGGAAAACATGATCTGCAGGTCACTGGAAGTTTGCAACACCTGCCTACCCTTGTAATCTATCTAAATGGTATGATGATTATGTCGATATGCATCACTGTCATATTTTGGCTCTATAGGAGCCGGGCCTGTGTAGTCAAAAGTGACTTCAAACAATATGACATCAATATTTAGAGCTGGGGGCCATCTGTTATGCAAATCAACTGAGGGCTTAAATGATCCATAATGTATGTCTCATATGAGTTAGCATTATATAGTTGTGGGACCAGCCCATGATAGCTCTCTTGTTTGAGATACCACAAATACTAACAATGAGTAATGCCCATAAGTATGACAACTGAGGGCCGCCCCATAGTGCAGCTTGAAGGACAGATGGTTAAAACAAAGTTAATAAAATAAACCGGCCAATGTTAGAGATGGGAAGGGACTATTGCCCGTTGAGTAAGGAGATGGAAAAATCCCTACCAATAATCCTCTTCATACTACTTATTTCTAGGTATGCTCCTGCTGTCCACACCTGTTGGGATCCTCTCTGTCTCTGCTTTGAAAAACCATGGCTGCAACCTGCTCTATTTAGGTGCTAGCTGAATCCATTGCACACCAAAAGCACATTGCATCTGTGCCTAATGTAGTGTGACGTGAGGATACTGCATCATTGTGTGACACAGCATCATTTATTAGACCCACTTTGAGCAATCACACTGTCAACTAGAACTTCAGATGAATTAAGTATGGCAAACTGCAAATGGAAACAGGCCTCAATAATATAAATTAATAAATTACAAGAATAGATGTCCACTTTATTATCTAATTTAATGAAGAGCAAGCTGTAAAAGAAAGGACCCATACAAACTTGACCAGTGACACGAGGGGCTCTGCTTTGGCCACCAGAAAGTGAGCATAAAAAACATAAACATGAATCAGGTTTAATACTTATTCATGTCTATGGCTTCAACAGCTGTGTGGTTACCTAATATGACTATTATGTGACTATTACAGGGTGGCCTAGACTTATGTTGAGACAGAAATAGAGGAGTGAGCAATACAGATGTACTCCTACTTAGGAGTTTTGTTCAAAACAAATATTCATAAAATGAATATACACTGATTCCAAAATCATGAGAAGCGTATGACTACTTCTTGATGAATGGAAGTTGTTTTAAATATTATGAAGTACAATTAGCTCTATGCCAATTCAATTACTTTTTTTATAGAGGCTGATAAAGAGCGAGTAGAAGGAGGTTAAAGCCAGCCTGAAGCTCTGTGTCCTGCAGAATTGTACAGGCTATAGAGAAGTGGTACAATTTGTGCCAGTTCCTGCATAACATGTGGAATCGCAACCAGGGTGCAGGAGTGGGTGCATGCTGACCTGCTCCTCGATAATCTGTAGCATTGTGCAGGTCCTGGAAAAGTGAGTCAACTTCCACCAACTCCTGCATTATATTAGGCAAAGGCGGGCAAAGTGTCCTAGGCCATTGAGTGTGTGTGTGCTCACAATGGTAGTGTGAACTGTACTCTTGTAGTCTAAGCAGGGATACCACTGGTTGTTATAGGCTTGGGAATTCTGGGGCATATTATCAAGGGGGTTTATCTCCGCTTTTTTGGCTTTAAAAGCCAAGAAAGCAGAGATAAAATGATCTCCCTATTACCTAGCTGTCGCTAACACCAGTTAGCGACAGCTAGTAGGAGATAGTGACCATCTTGGGCCCCACTTTGCATGTCAGAGAAATGTATCACTAATGACATGCAAAGTGGGCGTGCCAAGATGTTAGCGACTGGAAACAGTCGCTAACATCGCTATCTCCTATTACCAACTTTTGGAGATATTCGCCCTAAGCGCGAATATCTCCAAAAGCTAACACCTGCCCTGAGCAGTTCTTAGCCATGTTATCCAATGGGAGGTGGATAACAAGGCTAAGAGCATTAGCTTGGTAATGCATGAATATCGCGGACTTTTCAGCGATAATTATGCATTGCGGGCGATTTTTATCGCATTTGCGATAAACCTTGGTAATACCAAGGCTTATTTGCGGTAAAAATCGCCGCAGGTCGGTGATAAATTTTTGTCTCTAACCAAGCAATAGCGATAATTATCACTATTGCTTGGTAATATGCCCCTCTGTTCCACTAAAACTTTATTTAGTTATTTACAAGCCACTTCTGTCTGTAGGGTTGCAGACACATGGTAATAAATACGGGTTCCAGTTTTCAGTGAAAACTGATTATAACTGATAAAACACCACTGAATGAAATATTTGATTTTCAATAGAAACTGAAAAAACAAGAGATTGTGCTGCACTTTGGTGTCAAAACATTGGAAGTGCAATCAATCAATCAATCAATCAATCAGGACATTTGTTAAGCGCGCTACATACCCGTGAGGGTCTCAAGTCAAGGCGCGGGGGTGCTGCTACTGATCGAAGAGCCAGGTCTTGAGAAGCCTTCTGAAGGCCAGTAGATCTTGGGTCTGCCATAGGTTGGTGGGGAGGGTGTTCCAGCCAGGTCTTGGCGGCGAGGGGGGAGAAGGATCTGCCGCCGGCGGTCGTTCTTCGGATGCGGGGGACTGTGGCAAGGGCGAGGGCGAGGCCGGCAGAGCGGAGCTTGCGGATAGGGTTGTAGAAGCTGAAACGTCTGTCGAGGTATGCTGGGCCGACGTTGTGGAGGGCCTTCAGTGCGTGGATGAGGAGCTTGAAGGTTATCCTCTTGTTGTCAGGGAGCCAGTGTAGGTCTCTCAGGTGGGGTGTGGTGTGGCTGCAGCGAGGGATGTCGGGGATCATTCTAAATGTGTTGCAGCCGTCTCAGGAGCTCCGTTGACGTTGACGCGTAGAGGGCGTTTCTGTAATCCAGTCTGCTGGTGACGAGGGCCTGGGTGACTGTTCTTCTCGTTTCGGTGGGGATCCACTTGAAGATCCTGCTGGGCATTTGGAGGGTGTTGAAGCAGGAAGAGGAGACTTCGTTGACCTGTTTAAACATGGAGAGGGTGGAGTCCAGGATGACCCCCAGGTTGCGTGCGTGGTCGGTTGGTGTCTGGGCTTTTCCCAGTGATGTTGACCACCAGGAGTCGTCCCAGGCTGAAGGGGTGGAGCCGAGGAGAAGGACCTCCGTCTTTTCCGAGTTCAGCTTCAGTCGGCTGTTCTTCATCCATTCGGCGACGGCCTTCATTCCTTCGTGGAGGTTGGTTTTGGCGGTGTGAGGGTCTTTGGTGAGGGAGATGATCAGCTGGGTGCCGTCGGCGTAGGAGATGATGTTGAGGTCCTGCTGTCTGGCGACGTGGGCGAGGGGTGCCATGTAGATGTTGAACAGAGTTGGGCTTAGGGAAGAGCCCTGGGGTATGCCGCAGATGATCTCGGTGGCGGTGGAGCGGAAGGGTGGGAGGCGGACGCACTGAGTTCTGCCGGATAGGAAGGATGTGGTCTTGTCCAGGGCCTTCTCTTGGATCCTGGCGCTGTGTAGGTGTGTTCGTAGTGTGCGGTGACAGACCATGTCGAAGGCAGCTGACAGGTCCAGGAGGATAAGGGCTGCTGTTTTCCCGTTGTGGAGCAGGGTCCTGATGTCGTCGGTGGCGGCGATGAGGGGGGTTTCGGTGCTGTGGTTGCTGTGGAAACCGAACTGGGATGGGTCCAGGATGTTGTTGTACTCGACGTAGTGGGTCAGTTGTTTGTTGACGATTTTCTCTGTGACCTTCGCCGGGAGCAGGGAGATGGAAGTTCTTGAGGTCCTTGGGGTCCGCCTTGGGCTTCTTGAGTAAGGCGTTGATCTCAGCGTGCTTCAAGCTCTCCGGGAAGGTTGCTGTCTTGAAGGAAATGTTGATAGCTTTCTGGAAATGGGTAGCAATGATTGTGCTGGCTTTGTTGAAGACGTGGTGTGGGCATGAGTCAGAAGGGGATCCCAAATGGACGGAGTTCAATATCTTTATGGTGTCATCGCCGTTGATGTTGACCAGGCGATCAGGCGGCTGGTGGTCGCGGGCGTGGAGGTCTCAGTGGTTGGCGGGGAAGTCGTGGCGTTGAAGCTGTCGTGGATGTCGGCGATCTTGCGGTGGAAGAAGGTGGCAAGTGACTCACACAGGTGCTGCGAAGGGAGGATGTCGCTGGTGTTGGAGCTGGGGTTGGAGAGTTTCTTCAAGATGCTGAAGAGCTCTTTGCTGTTGTGGGCGTTGTTCTCCAGGCAGTCCTTGGAAGTGGTCCTCTTAGCGGCTCTGATGAGTTGATGGTGTCTGCGGGTGGCGTTCTTGAGGGCTGTGTATTTGTCTGGTTATCGTTCGCGGAGCCAGTTCTTCTCCAATTTCCGGCATGTATGCTTGGAGGCCTGGAGGTCTTCAGTGAACCAGGTGGCTTTCTTGCTGGTGTGGCTGTTGGAGGATGTCTTGAGCGGAGCGAGAGAGTTGGCGCAGGCGTCGATCCCCTGTCGGAGGTTGAGGGCGGCGGTGTTGGGTTCGGTGGGGTCAGCTGGTGGGCTCTGGGAGAGGGTGGTGGCTAGCTGCTCTTCGGTGACTTTGCCCCAGCAGCGACGAGGCATCTGTTGGGTTCGGTGGTGTGTGGTGGGCTTCCTGAAGGTGAAATGGACGCAGCGGTGGTCAGTCCAGTGGGGTTCGGTGGTGTGGTTGAAGGAGATGTGGGGGCTTGCAGAGACGATGGGGTCAAGTGTGTGACCGGCAGCATGGGTGGGTGTTGTCACAAGCTGTCTGAGTCCGAGGTTGGCGATCAGGGTGGCTGAGTTGATGTTGTTGTTCTTGAGGTGGAAGTTCAGGTCCCCAAGGAGGATGTAGTCTGTGGAGGCGAGGGTGTGGATGCTGATGAGGTCGGCGATGAAGTCGCTGAACTGTGGTCTGGGTCCAGGTGGTCTGTAGATGAGGGTTCCTCTGAGGGTGGGGTTGGGGTCGGTGTGGATCTGGAAGTGCAGGTGTTCGTCGGTGCTGAAGGTGTCGTCTGTGTTGGTCGAGACTCTGAGGGTGTTCTTGTGGACGATGGCAATTCCACCTGCTACTTCGTTGGTGCGGTCTTTGCGGGAGGTCTTGGAGCCTTCCAGGATGGCTATGGCTATGTTGGGTGCTGAGGCGGGGTTCAGCCAGGTCTCTGTCAGGAAGGCGACGTCTGGGGCGGTTGAGTCGATGAGGTCCCAGAGTTCGACGGCGTGTTTGCGGGTGGAGCGAGTGCTGAGGAGGATGCATCTCAGGTAGTTGGGTTCGTTGGTAGGTGGTTTTGCGGGTCGAATGCTGGTGAAGCTTCAATTCCGGTAGGTGAAGGGCCCTGGTGCGCTTCTGGGTGGCCTGGTAGCAGGTGCGTTAAGTGCGTGGAGGGTGCTGTTGTCATAGTGCAGTCGGATGTTGTGGTGTCTTTGGGGTCCAGGGGTTCTGGCACTGGGCACTGTCCAGGCGAGGACGGGCTCGCCTTTGGCGCACCTTCGGCGTGCCAGCTGCGCGGCAGCTGTGCGGCCGTGTAGGGGCCACCATAAGAATGGGAGGTTGGAGGGAGGAGCAGCTGGGTGTGGGGAGATTGGGTGGATGGGAGCTGGAGGGCGGGGCCGCAAGGATGCAGCAGCAGGAAGTGGGACTGGCGAGGGGGCAGGGAATGAGAGGGCGCAGGAGAAGGCGGGCACAGGGCACAAAAAACAGTAATTGAACAGAGAATTAAATATTTTTAACGGGCACAGGATGCAAAACAGCGAGGGACAGAGCGCAGAAACCGGTAATTAGAGGAGGAATAAGACAATATTGACGGGCACAAGATACAAAACACAACAGTGAGGGACAGAGCACAAAACCAGTAATTAAAGAGAGAATTAAACAGTATTAATGGGCGCAAGATTCAAAGCAGAGAGGGACAGAGCAGATCTGGGCCTACTAGGCGGGCCCCGAACTTGGCAGCAGCTAGGTGGAACCACGGGCGCAGACCGGTGGAGCTACACGGCATGGGAAGCGACCTGCCTGGGTGCAGGGTCAAGGGTCACTCTCACTGTCGCGTAGCCGCTGCCATAAGAAGGGGAGGTGGGAGGGAGGAGCAGCTGGGTGGGGGACGGGCGAATAGGAGCGGGGGGCAGGCCTGGGGGGACGCAGCGGTGGGAAGAGGGACTGGCGAGGTGGCAGGGGGTGAGCGGGCACGGAAGAAGGAAGGCACAGGCCGGGGCACAGGGCACAAAAAACAGTGATTGAGGAGAGAATTAAACAAGTTTAACGGACACAGGATGCAAAGCAGCAACCGGTAATTAAAGGGGGAATAAGAAAATATTGACAGGCACAAGATACAAAACAAAACAGGGAAAACAAGTGGAACAGTGTGCAGAAGGGCACAAAACGAGTGGAACAGAGGGCAGAAGAGCACAAAACTAGTGGAACAGAGGGCAGAAGAGCACAAAAAATGAGTGGAACAGAGGACAGAAGAGCACAAAAAACGAGGGGAATAAATGAATGGAACAGAGGGCAGAAAGGCACAAAAAAACGATGGACAAGCAAGTGGAACAGAGGGCAGAAAGGCACAAAAAACGAGTGGGACAGAGGGCAGAAGAGCACAAAAAACGAGTGGAACAGAGGGCAAAAAGGCACAAAAACGAGTGGAACAGAAGGCAGAAGGGCACCAAAAAACGAGGGAAAAAACGAGTGGAACAGAGGGCAGAAAAAACATATAAACGAGTGGAACAGAGGGCAAAAGAACACAAAAAACAAGTGGAACAGAGGGCAGAAGAGCACAAAAAACGAGTGGAACAGAGGGCATGAAAGGCACAAAAAAACGAGGGACAAGTCAGTGGAACAGAGGGGAGAAAGGCACAAAAAACGAGTGGAACAGAGGGCAGAAGGGCACCAAAAACGAGGGTAAAAAACGAGTGGAACAGAGGGCAGAAAATCACAAAAAACGAGTGGAACAGAGGGCAGAAAGGCACAAAAAACGAGGGACAAGCAAGTGGAACAGAGGGCAGAAAGGCACAGAAAACAGTAGATGAGGAGAGAATTTAAACAATTTTAACGGGCACAAGATACAAAGCAGAGAGGGACAGAGCAGATCGGGGCCTACCAGACGGGCCTCGAACTTGGCAGCAGCTAGGTGGAAGCACGGGCGCAGGCCGGTGGAGCTACGCGGCGTGGGGAGCGACCTGCCTGGGTGCAGGGTCAAGGGTCGCTCCAAGCTGTACCCCAAGCACATCTCTATGCTAGATGCTACGGCTATGGTCCACTCATGCAACGGTAAGCTACCTAATATGACCTTTTGAGCATCCACAAGGACTCAGGACCCACTTGGCTCCCTGGACCTACTTTCACTCCTGTTTGGGGATGAAGCACACCTTCTAGGGCTTCCGTTTACTGTTCACTGCACACTGCTATATACTGGCCAGTAGTTTTTCAGCTGAACAATGAGCAGTGTGGTCAGCCAGGGTAAGAGGCACCACCATAGCATCCTCCTCCTTCACATAGAGTGCGACAGAGCATTGCTTTCCAAAAACGCAGTAGTGAAAAGTACTCTGGTAAGTTGTTGAAGATAGTTTGTACAGTAGTAGATGGGCTTGCTACCATCTATTGGGCTACATCCACCAAATATCAGAGTCAGATTGCCCACGTGGAATATTACCCATATGATTCTCCTTTCAATAAAATACAACCCGCTGTTCATGCATTAAGATTGAAGCTCACTGTGCAAATGGTACCCCTGAAATGAATGATACCCCTGTTAAGCACTGTGTGGAACAATCCTGTTAATGGTTTTACATTATGCGTTATGATGGTAAGAAAAGTAGGCCTGTAGGTGCTGCTACCCCTCATACAGTAGAACAAGGACCGTATAATGAGCTAGGGGTCCATGTGCTGAAACGTGCTTCAGACATTCACTCAGAAATTCTGCAAATTAGTATATGACCTTGCAGACAGTCCAGAAACTTGAAGAGGCAGCTACTACTCTGTGTCTCCTAGAATGGGCTGCAGGCAGCAGTTTGAAGAAAAACAGGTGCCTTGTCCCGTACCGAGCCTGCACACTGAAGAAGATCATGTTTATGATAAAAAAGCACCTTTTTCTTCTTTGTCAAAATGAAGCTTAGAAAGTATGGTGCCAGACAAGGGCCGGACATTTGGCAAAATCACCTATACAAAGCGTAGTGACCATGTTTAAAGGAAATATATTGAGCTGTGCGTGTTCCTTCCCCAAAGGCTAAAATGCATTATAACAGTAAATGCTGCACAGAAAACAAAAGTAAAGTGCATTGAACAGCTCTCACAAATTCCTAGCAGAAATACAGTTCACACAATTATTTCAAATAAACAAAGGCCTACATGTTTGTTCAAAATCTGTGGTCTTTGCACTGGCTTTCAAATAAACACAAAATCCCATAGGTATAACCCAACATGAACTTCAATTGTTGTATTCACTGCAAAGGTAAATGAAGGAAGGTCAGCTGCATCTTTGTACAACAGCACATTTTTGCTGTAAACAATGACCCTGTACCTGACAGTGTGCATAATAATTTCTTTGTAAACTTCTCTGCTTTGGGAAGGAATAGGCCCAGATCAGATGATAATACCATATTGTCTAGCTTAGTCCCTTCTTGATATATGAAGACAAAGACTAGGGCAGCGTGACACTAGCTTAAAATAAAATAGCACCAAGCACCAAACAATATACATCGCATCTCATGTCCTAACTAGAACATCTTCATTCAGTTGCTCTTTACCATTTGTGTGAAGGATAGATCAGCGAGAAAGGTGTGTTAAATGCCCAACTTTAACCTTTTATCTCTTGCAGTTAAATCTTATTAAGGTGCAACATATCCATCCATGCACATCCTGAATATAGAGTGAGACTGAACTGCTGGAAAGTGGAGTTTCAATGATGAGAAACGAGAGACAGGCAGGAACGTGACTGAAATAATGAAAAGTTACAAGTAAAAGAGTAAATTCAAATAAAAGGTAGAGACAATGGATTTCGTTGCAGGAATAAACGAAGGAAGATCTGACATTAGGGAGGGGAGAGGAAGGAAATAAAAGTCAAATTATAGACACTAGAAAAAAAACTTCTCCGTGATCTTTTCACATTGTTTGAGAACACTGGGAAACAATGAAAAGCATCCACTGAAAATCATACCAAATAGAAGCTGAAAACAGGAAGGCTTATTCATAAATAACACTGTTAGGGGTGTGATGACGTGTACAGTGATGAAAGCAAAACGAGAATTTTTTAAAATAGGGGGAAACAGAGAGAGGGAAAGAATGAAAGAAAAGGACCATAAAGTAAGAATGAGGAGCGAACCGCTTGAGCACATGCGAAGAAGAAGGAAAGAAAGGGAGGAATGGTGAAAGGGAGGAAGGAAGAAGAGGTGAAAGGTAGGATGGAAAGATGAAAGGAAGGAGTTGTGAGTAATTTTACTGCAGGATGAAAGAGTGGAAAATGGAAGGGTAAAAGGATGGGTGTTAGGGTGAAAGCAAGAACAGAGGGTAAAGTGAAAGGATAGACTGAAACGTTAAAGGATTGGTAAGTGAAAGTAAGTAACGGGTAAAAGAATGAACAGGTGGATGAAAAGATGGAGGAAGGGAGAGTGGAAAGATGGGTGGATGGAAAGATTGAAAGATACATGAATATATGCATAGTAGTATAAATAAAGGTGCTAAACGATGTATGGATGGAATAGATCGCAAATATCCGCAACCAGTTAATGTCAGGTGCAATCATCGATCTCAGTTGCTGGTCAAAAGGACTGTTTTCAGCAGAGGTGTGTAAATTGGAAGTTATCATCAAATCTAAAAAAATATCAAATTACGGTGAAACCAATTTAGTGCCACAATGATGACAGAAAAGAGTATTTTCTAACCACGAAGGTTTATTAGTCGATTTGTCAGATTACACAATTATTCAATGAGTTATTAATTGCCAAAATAACCCTCAAATTAGTAAATTATTCAGTCCAAACAGAATATAATTTAGCAAATACAGACATGAGGCGTTTGAGCAGTTCTAAATGCAAAACAGAAACAGTTTAATTTCCATAAAGGACATTTCCTAATACTAAGCTATGGTGACTAAAATGACATAGGAAAATTCTAATAGCAGGTATCCGTTAATAAAGCTTCAAAGTTAATATTCCATTAAAGCACAGGAAAGGCACAACCGTTCTAGAGTCTATTCGAGATCAGAAAGTTTATGTCTCAAAGTTGGGAAAGAGCTGCTTCGGGCAAGGTCTTAAAGGGTTCTGCCTAAATACTTCTGCAAGGACACACAATGAAACATTTTATTTCACTCAAAAATTCCTTCTCACCAACTCTCAGAACACAAGGACCAATCCAAACACACAGGGGCATATTTACAAGGGCATTGCGCCACATGAACGTAACTTTTACCAACGTTCCTGTGGTGCTATGCCCTGCACCATAATTACAATGTGGAACTAAGCCACTTTTTGTTGCTTAATGCCACTGTGTAAATATAGAACCCTTTCACACAGGTATCTGCATAAAATGGGTGTGCCGTGGGTGTTGTGGTGGGCGTTCCACTGTAACACCCATTGCTTTTTGATGCTACCCCAGATTTACAAGGAGGTGTAAATCTGAGGCAGTGCCAAAAATTAACGCTAAGCAATAGCAAGCGTTAGAATTGTGCAACAAGGAGAAATACTTTTATTTCTCCTCGCTTTTTTTTATATATATATATATATATGCTGCATGCTACAGCACACGTGGAAAGAGAAAAATGCAATTAATGATTGTTTTATGTGCAGGAAGTTGTCCCTTCCTCCACAAAAATATTCATTAAGTAATAACAATTTGCTATTTCTATGTGTGCCACAGAAGGCAGCACAAATAAAAGTAACAAATCGCCATTTTGTGCAGGAAGGTGTAGGTTGATTGTTTATGTGCAGGAAGGGACGCATTCCTGCCCATAAACAATCATTCCTTCCAATGCAGACACCCTTGTACCATGGCGAAAGGGCATCAGTGTTGCCGATAGGCAGATATTTTTATCACCAGCACACCTTTGTTTTGGAAATGGTGGAGCGTGGCGCTGTAAAATTTGCTGCAGTTCTGCATTCGGTCATTTACTTGTAAATGTGCCCCTTATAGTGCAGCCCAGAAGCAAAATCCTTTTTGGGATTTACTAATCCACGAAAAGTCACTTTGCATTGCTTTGCTTGCTTGGTTTAGTAAATACAATTTTAAAACAAGCCAGCGCTTATAGCTGCCTTGTGTTACTTTGCCTCAGACAGGCATCTATGGTTGTATGCATGGGCATTCTCATGCACCCACCCATGGATTTTGAAGCATTCCCATATTTACAAAGATTCAAAACGTGAGAATGTGTCAGGTAGCTATGCTTCCCTTAAGCAGGCGCAATAAGGAGAAATATCTTTATTTCTCCTCGTTATTTCCGCTTTCTTTGTGTGCTGCACTCTGTAGCACACATCAAAAGAGGACATGCCTTTAAGGATTGTTTTTGTGTAGGAAGGTGTGCCGTCCTGCACAAAAACAGGTCTGCCCACAAGCGCACAAGCTCAGGGAGAGACCTGAAGAGCGTCATATCCTAGTGGATATGACGATTCTCAGCACTCTCACACTCACGCAACACAGCGCTGCAACTTGTCTTGCTGTGCTGTGTTGCGTGAATTTAAAGTAAATCTTCCTATGAATCTGTAAAGAAGTTACTGTAATGTTCTCTGAGATGGCATTTATGTCTATGATCCACTGGCTAAGCTGGTTTTTGAGATTTTTTTTAATTAACGCTATGTGACTGAGTTTGGCCTTGAAAGAAAGACTTTTTAATGAATGTGGGGCAGGGCATATATCTTTGTGTTCTTTGGGGCGGATTTAGAAGCATGGCTTTTCCTGTCCTTGTAAATATGACCCCTTTACACGCAGCACTTTGCGTTGAAAGGGGAATTCCATGGGTGTTGCTGTGTGTGTTCCCACACAACACCCATGGAACCAGACACATTCCCAGATTTACAATTCCTCATAAGTCTGGAAATGTGTATGAATGCTACGCTTCCCCAGGGGAGGCATAGGGAGGCGCAATGAGGAGAAATGTATTCATTTCTCCTCGGTTTTGTTTGCTGTTTCTATGCGTGCTGCACTCTGCAGCACACCTAGAAAGAGGAAATCACCACTAATGATTATTTTTGTTCAGGAAGGGTTCCCTTCCTGCACATAAATAATCTTGCATGCAACACCGGCATCCTGGCACCATGGTGCAAGGGTGCCTGCGTCGGCGCATGGCAGCAGTTTGTGCACCAGTGCAGGGGGAAACACATAGATGCAACATATTGTTGTAAATATGTCGCATCGCTGTGCTTTCCAAACTAACACAACGTGGAGCAGCAAAATGACTTGCTGCACCGTGCTGCGTTCGTTTATTGTAAATCTGCCCCTTTGTGTCTGAGCCCATAGTCGTGGAGACCTATACCCTAAACCCTAGATAGCCACATTTATTCATTAGAATTTGAGTTAAGGCATCAGAGGAGAAAGGAAAATAGCAAGGAGATCTGGGATCTCATAGTACATTCACTTACCTGTGCTCCCTCCCATTTAAAATATACAATTCAAGATTTCCCATAATTTCTTTCTATCTTTTACTTTGCATCAGCTACTCCCTCTGTCCTGTTGCCCACTACTCTCTCTGTAAACTATCCTACTGGCGTTCAGCCCACTCTCTTTATGTCAAATAGCCCACTGCTCTTTACTCACTTCTCTCTCCTCCATCCTATCCTACAATATATTCAGATGAGGAGGGAAATATAGTGGTTCAAATTCACAATGACTTAATTCGTGAAATACTCAGGCAACAGTATAATTCCACTAGTTACAGGAAACTTAATCATAATTATACTAATTAAAATAATTGGGAACTTAGACATAATGCACTGAGAAGGATTCATTACAAAAAAAGAAAGATAATACCTTCAAATTTAACATGCTAAACTGGCTACAGTCTATACCCTACCAAAAATACACAGAGAGACTTCCAACCACAAGTACTATTGATTAGTTCCGGTATTGAGAATTTGTTTAAGATTTGGATACCACATTGATCTGGTTCTCAGACCCCTTATGAAGCCTCTTGCCTCATATGTTAGGGATACTAAGGACACCCTACACAAATTATATGATATTCATTGGAAATCAAGTTACTTCCTGGACACCGTAGATGTGGTCAGTCTTTAAACCTATATCAGAAATCAAGATGGGTTCTGACTGCCAACTGCATTAATTTACTAGGTCTACAAAGTATTATGAACACAATTGTGTGATTCAGAAAAAGCTAGAATTTTGTTTTTGTAGCAATTTATTTTCCTTTTACATAAAATTTATCACCAATTACAGGAAACTCCGATAGGATCCAAGTATATGCTCCTGTATGCTTGCATTTTCATAGGACATGCTGAAAGGAAGTGGCTACAGAATGAAGATATCTTGGAACATTCATTTCACACAATGTACTGGGTTTGATTCATCGATGATATTCTGATCATATAGCAAGGTAACATTACATTGCTTAAGGCATATATTGGCACAATGAACTAAAGCAATCTCAATAACAGACTGACCTAGAACATTTGTATAACAACAGTGAGCTTCTTGGATCTTTCTATTTACATTTAAGAAAATAGGTCATACTTCACAGAAAAAAAGAGGCAGCCAGTGCCACTCTTCAAGCACCTAATTGTCACTCAAAATCATCTATACAAAACCTGTATAGATTTAATTATGACCTCAGAAAAACTAATTTACTAGGGAAGAGAGTGCCCGAACAAACATGATAAGATTAGGAGTTCTAGAACACCTGGGTCTGGATTAGAGTCGAGGTAGAAAGGGGGCTCAAAAGTGAGATTGCCACCACATATTAATGTGTATTCAGAATTGTGAATGTCTACTGCCTAGTTTAACAAAGGTCTATTCAATAAATATATAATAATAAGAGATTATGGTACTTTATGAGAATTTGAATCCACCAATCAACACCATTCACTGTGCACAATTACCTTCCTATTCATTGGGAGTGAGCATCCGACTTGAGTTCAAACTTCTCCAAGTATCCTAGACCTGAGGGCGTGGCCACAGAGGCGACCAAGATGGCCACATCTGCTTGAAGCTCCGCCTGTCGGGCTTCTAAACTCTCCTTAAGCTTTATGTAGGAGCTACAGTTTGAAACTAGACACCATCCTTCTGTGCCCGGGACCATGCTGAACGAAATCGGAGGTCCCGGAGAGATGCGTGATTTGCCCAGGAAGGGCGCCGATGTTTGCTGAGGCAGCGGCGGTATTGCGACCTACATCGTAGACCCGCGGCACTGCCGAGAGTGTGGTGGGTCCGCACCCATTGCTGTCCTTTTGCTGCCCCCTGCGTGTTTCTGCCTGGCCGGCGTGCCTCCCGCTGTCCGTTCTCTGGCTGCCTCCCCCTCCTGTCGGACCCTCTGGCCTCGGGCGGGCTCTCGGGCTTCTTCGGCCTGGTGCTTACTCCGAGACCGGGGCCTGGATTTCAGGGGCCGGCGGGATTGGGGGTGTGGATCTGCGGGGAGTTCCAGGTCGCTGGTGGGTAACTTGTGTGGGGGCTGCGTTGTGGCAGTGCAGGTCGACTGGGCTTCCCCCTTCGGCTCCCTGGGGGTGCTCCTCTGCCGGTAGTGGGTTGGGGCCCACACAGGGGTTATTTTCCCGGTGTGTTTGGCTCTGCCTCGTGCTGGTCGGGAGCCTTCCTGGGGGCGCTGTCTGTGGTGAGGACTAGAATGGTACTCACGCCCCTCGCCCTTTGCTGCCTGCCTCGGCCTTGCTATTCTGTGCTAGCTTGATTCTACCGCTGCTGCTACAGTTTGGTCCCCGCTGCCTCTCTCATACCTGTGCCTCTGCTTACCTATCTCCATCTAGACACTGATGTGATGCCTGAGTTGCCTGATATTGCAGAAGCCACTATTTGCCTTACCTGCCCGTCTCTGATGTGGGGTCGCACGCTGGGCTCGGGCATGGCGTGAGGACGTTTTGCAGTGATCTTCTGCGGCGCCGGAGCTGTTTGAATGCCAGCTGCGTGACTGTGTTCTGTGCCCTCAGTAGTCCCTGGTGTGGTGTGGTTGTGCATGTCGAAAACGCACTTGGATGCCCTCGTGTTTTGCCTGTCACCCACGCTGTTGTCGCTTGATGGTCTCTGCTCTGTGCTCAGGAGTCACCGGCCACCCCTCCTCTGTCGTGGTCCTTTGGACTCTCATTGCCTCATGTTCTGTTTCTGGTGTGTGTGACACCGCCTGAGGATCTGGCTGTGTCTTGTCCATCCGATTGGCGATTCCCCGCTCAGGGTCTGGGCTGTAAAGTGGTGCTCTCATCGCGCTCTTCTCTGCCGATCCCCCTTCCATGCTCCTCGAAAATGATGAAGAAGGACCCTAAGCAGATCAAGCTGCAGTTCGATAAAGCGACGGGCACTGTGTCGGATGCTCCTGCTGAACAGTCTGCGGAGCCCTCAATCCCACAAGATGCTGACTGCTCGGCCCCTTGCAATGGCCATGATAGTTGAAATGAGGGCTGGTTTTAAAGCTCTGGATGGCCGGTACGATGATCTGGATAAAAAACTGGCAGACATAAGCACAAAAATCCAGGTGCATGATGGTAGACTGGATGCAGTTGAGTCCAGAGTGTCGGACATCGAAGATGGTGCTGCCTCCTCTTTGAAATGGCTGGAGAGGGTTGAGAAGATCCTCAAGGAGGTTGCTATTAAGAACGAGGATTTGCAGGCCGGTAGTCGCCGAAACAACATTCGCATTCTCGGTGTTCCGGAGATGGCAGCCACTGGTCGGATGGACACGTTTGTGGAACAACAACTAACGGATCTTTTTGGCAGAGAGTCTTTCACACAGGGATTCGTGGTCGAGCGCGCCCATAGATCGTTGGGCCCCCATCCTAGACCTGGTTTACCTCCGAGACCCATCATCGCCAGACTCAAGAACTTTCGGGATGAAGACACTGCCTTATGCGCTGCTCGTGACTTTGGGGATAACCAGTGGCAAGGGAGCAAGCCAACGTTCTTCCCTGACTTCAACATCGTGGTTCAAGAAGTTAGGCACAAATTTCAAGGGGTCAAGGCAACTTTGAAAAACTTGGGTCTCCGTTACGGCATGCTTTACCCAGCAAGGCTTAAGGTAGACATAAATGGCAGGTCTCGGGAGTTCGACACTCCAACTGAGGCGCAGGAGTTTTGCTGGGATTACAGGAAGGATCATGCGGGTGCATCCGGAGAGCTGAGATCTGCCTCCCCACCGCTAGAGGCTTCACAGACAAGTGTGGATCTCTTCACCCAACCCGGGACTGGTTGACTGCTTTGTTTTTTCCATGCTACTTTAATGTGTCTGAATAATATTTACTTCTTCATCCGTATGTGCTTTGTTTCAAAGTTATTGATTGCTGTGTTGCCCGACCGAGGTGGCGTTGCCATGTTCTATGGTGAATGCCGTAATGTTCTCTTCTAATATTCACATGTCGCACTGTGCTTCATTTGCTCCTCCATGCCAGCTCCGAACTCCATTGCATGTGTGCATGGTTGGTTACTATTGGGTTTGCCTCTTGAGGGTTTGCAAGAGGTTGGGTGGGGGTGGGGGTGGGGGACGGGTTTGTTATTTCATCATTAATGGTTTTTGCAGATTTCTGGAATCTATGGTCATGATGTGGTTTAGATCAGATGTACACAAATCTTTCATTGTTCTGATACTGTTTTGATGGTGCAGCTAGGTAATGTACCCAGTCCTTCTGGGCTTTCACTGATGACATGGAATGTAAGAGGACTGAATAACACCAGAAAGCAAGTTCTTAACTATATTGCTCGACATAAGATTGATATAGTATTTAGGCAAGAAACCCACCTATATGCGTCAGAGGGGGTTCCGGTCGCCTCCAGTTGGGGCCCACACAGGTTCTTTTCCAATTACAGCAGGTACGTGAGAGGGGTTTCCATCTTTATCCATAAAAGGGTCCAGTTTGCACTCTACAACACGATCCAAGACCCCGATGGCCGCACCCTGATAGTAACTGGCTTGATAATAGGACATAAGGTTACCTTGGTGGGGGTTTATGGCCCTAATGTTGACTCCCCGTCCTTTTTTCAAGCCTTGCAGGTTCAGCTCCTTTCGATTGACACCGGGCTTCTGGTATTGGGGGGGGATTTCAATCTTCTTTTGGACCCCGCTAGGGACAGTACTGCTGCTTCCCCCGACGCCAAACGCCGTGCCCGACTCGCCCTCAGGGACATATATGCTCAGTATTCTTTAGTCGACATTGAACTTAAAATGCACAATCACCTCCCCGCTTTCACTCATTACTCAGGGTTTCACAACACCTGGACTAGGATTGACTATTGGTTAGTTTCCCCTGGGGTGGGGGGCTGGCTGGCTGCAGTCCTTACTCTCCCCCGCACACTTTCAGACCGCTCTCCGGTGGTTCGGCAGTTGAACGTTCCCAGAGCAGTATGGTGAGGGCGAGCGTCCTGGTAGGCTACTGGCCAACACTCTGCTTCCTCCGCGTGACTCGGCCTACATCACTGTAATGACTAGTCCTGAAGGCACCCCTTTGCACTCCACCCCGGATATTTGCGGCCACTTTCTTTCCTTTTATAAATCACTCTATACGTCTCGTCTGACTGGTGACCTGAATGACAAGGGTATTATTTATCGGAGATCGCTCTGGTGTACTTGGAACGGTACATGCAAGACTTTCTTTTGACCCCCTTTACACCGGATAGCATTGTTGAGGCCATTGATGCCTTACGTGCCTCTTCGGCACCCAGTCTTGATGGTTTTTCAGCCCATTTCTATAAGGCATTTAAAGATATTCTGGTGCCGCGATTAGTGGAGGTCTAAGCTGAGGCACTTGAGATCAGTATTCTTCCCCCTACATTTAGGGAAGCTGTGATCATTCTCCTGCCCAAGCCGGGGAAAGACCCCAAACTGTGTGGTTCCTACCATCCGTTATCACTATTGAACCTGGACTATAAAATGTTGCCCATGGTTGTCACATTAAGATTTTCATTGCTGATGAAATTTTTTATCTCACCGGCGCAGTTGGGATTTGTTCCACACAGATCCACTTCTCTTAATTTAAGGACCTTATATACAGTGTTGCACAGAATCGAGCCCTCCACACCCGCCGCTGCTATTCTTCTTGATGCTGAAAAGGCGTTCGATTCCCTCCAATGGTCTTTCTTCCTGTCAGTCAAGCGCTGTATGGGCATGCCTGAGTGCTTTGTCTGTACGGTGGCTCTGTTATATACCAAACCGACTACCAGACTGCACCTTAATGGCACTCTTTCCGATCCTTTTCCCTTGACTCGCGGCAAGAGACAGGCGTTTCCTTTATCTCCGCCCCCCTTTTTTTTTTTTTGGCCATGGACCCTTTAGTTCACCAATTCCAAGAGAACCACTTACACCCCGGCCTTCAATTTCGTACAGGCCCCCTTTTAATTTCATTGTACGCGGATGACACTGTTCTTTATGTCAGGATGCCTCATATCAACCTTGAGCCCCTGATTTTGGAAATCGTCAGATTCGTAAGGTGTTCTTGGCTCAGTATTAATCAGCATAAATCCGTTATTTTTCCCCTTACGGCCTGCACCACCGCCTGGCCTTGCGAGTTTCCCCTGGAATGGTGTTCCGACGCGGTTAAGTATCTTGGAGTTCACATTCATCTTGACATTGCTACAATGATCAGACTTAATTATGGCAGAGCAATTAGCTCGTTAAAGTCGCAGGTCACGAAATGGTTACGTCTCCCGCTGTCCATGGCAGGCAGGGTGGCCATTATTAAGATGGTCATTCTGCCCCGGTTTCTTTATCTTTTCAATAACATCTCCATCCCTCTCACAAAGACTTTCTTTCTACAGTTGCGTTCACTGTTGTTGTGATTAGTGTTGGGGGACAAGACTCCGCGAGTCAGCTGGAAGATTCTTACTTTACCATATGACAGAGGAGGGTTCGGTGTACCTGACTTTTATTTGTATTACCTGATTGCACAGTGTTGCTACGCATACGGTTGGTTCCATCCGGACGCACGCATTCCATATTTGAAACCGGAGGCAGATCTGGTTCTCCCGCCCCAGCTCCTTACTATCCTACCCTCAGGCTTACCCTGGGACCCGCGAGATGTCCAACTGATCTCTACCACCTGCTGGGCCTGGGATAGGCTACCTAGACTGTTGCGGTTTGACTTGTACTCTCCTGATCTACCTCTGCCTAATCCTTCATTGCTCCCGATTACTGGGAAGGCCTTGGTTCAACGAACCCTGGAGAAATTTCAGGTTTGTACGTTTTATGATTTATTCCCCGATGGGCATGGCTTTTCGATATCAGAAGAGGTCCGCTATTGCAAGCGTACCTTTATGGATACCTTTGTCCTGACTTGGGTGCGATGCGCACTCTGAGCTACGTTTCCTTCTTTTCCTTCTGCCCCCGAGCCTACTCCTCCCATGACATTGTTGATATAGAGTGCAGCTGTGGCGCTTTTGACTTCCAAGCTATACAAACAGTGTGGCATGATTAGACCAGTGGATGACACCAGGGTGCAGGCGGCATGGGAGGCGGACTTGGTTAAGCCTATATCAGACGACAAATGGGAGCAGTGCTGCAGGGCCACTGGTGAGATCTCCTTAAACAGCAGACACAAATTACTCCATTTTAAGTTTCTCCACAGGATGTACTTCACTCCCGCCCACTCTCACAGAATAGACAACTCCAGACCGCACCACTGTCAGAAATGCTTATCTCCCTTTGCAGACTTCGCCCACCTTGCCTGGACGTGTCCTAAAATTCATCAGTATTGGACTAGCGTTCACTCTACTCCAGAGATTGCACTACTGGATTATGTTGCTAACTTCCCTCGGAAGGTTTGTAGGCTAGCTGCCCTGGGGTTTCTTTTGGCCAAACACTAGATTGCGCTATTGTGAGGTAGTAGTAGAACCCCTACTCTACAAGCCTGGCTGAGAAGCTTGGCGTTTTGTAATGTCAATTTTGAGGAATTTTGTACTTTACTTCCCGGTTCCTGCAGGCCAGTGGACATTTGGGGTCCATACAAAGACTACATTGCATGGCGTAGGATGACACAAGATTCACAGGTGGCGGATGGTATTACCCCTGAGGGGGTGGGGTAGAAGCTCTTTTTAGATGAGTGGAGGTTGCCATTTGGAGTATTCATGGAATGCAATTCTTCACTGGTGTTTGGCATGGTCCCCCTTCCTGGAGGGATGGTGCCCCTCCTTCACTCTTTAACTGTTGTGTCATATGGTATTTTCGTGTACTAGTTGCCTATAATGCTGGACTGTATTGCATTCCGTGCTGCTATTGCCATATGTGAATGTGTTCAGCTTGATCTGCCACAATGACGCTCCTCCAGTGTTGTTAACATTAACTGCATTGTATCATTGCTGCTACATCTCTGTATAAAAACCCAAAAAAAAAGTTTAAAAAAAAAAAGTATCCTAGACCTTAAGGGAATACTCCTTCCCCTCCTTGGTCCTTCAGGCAGAGTAAACGCCTATCTCGGCCCTAGTCCACTTTACTTCATCTTTGCGCCAGAGCATCAGTTTGGGCACCCTGTTAGATTTCCATGTCGTAGCTATACAGTGTTTTGCCAAGACTAGGACCAAACTGAGAAATAGGAAAATAGTTTTGCCCTTTTAGTGACAGGCCACACATCGAAAAAGCACTGGAGTGGATCCTAACGCAGAAGACAGATGGTCATGTCTGAAATGCACTGCATCTCCATTGACCATAATTGGGATATCACTGGGCATGTCCATACCATATGGACATGAAATCTGCAATACCTTCCATACACCAGGAGAATGTGGTTCATAACCCTGATTACATTTCCCCTATTCTCTGTGGGGTCAAATAAGTGTGATATATATAATTTAATTGGGTAAATAGGAATCGTGCATTCCTCTAAACCATCTTAACCAAGCTCAGACAGCGAACCCATACATTTTATGGGATGTCTACTCCAAAGTGCGCTCCCACCACTTTCTGAGTGCTTTTGTCTCTTTGAAGGAATGTGCAATACCGCCCTGTATAGGCATGTTATGATCTGCTCAGCCCAACCATTGGTCAATACTTCTTCTAGTGGTGCTCAGTGTTAGGCAAGTCCTTCTCTGACCTCCACCATTGTGCTATCACCTTCTTCAGAGCAAACTATCCGAATCCCAGGCCATGCATGGTCATCAAGTTCTCAAATGATCTCAATTTACAGTCTTCTACTAAGTCTGCCCACACCTCCACTTCTGCCTCTGCCCAGTCTGCCGTTTTAATACAGTGAGTTCAGTAGACCAGATTTTTATACCACCCATATTGGAAGGCTAGGTGCATAGAGCAAAACCTTATCTCCCTACACTTCGGATCAGGTATCTCCCCCTGCCAAGTAGTAGTGTTTTGACAAAGTTAAGCAAGGAATGAACATTGGTATACTGTCTTCAACAAGGGGTCTCCAGCTGATCTGTGTGAATTCATGGAAAAAGAAAACTGAGAGATACTACATTGGAGGAAACTACATCAGGGGAAAGCAGTTTTAAGTAAAGACAATGTTATGAAAATGCAAAGAAATCGAAAATGAAAGAAAACATTATAAAGGAAAGATCATGTTAAGGAAAAATCCCAAATTACCTTAAATGTGGGTGAGGTTTAGGGCTACTGTGGGATTTTTGGGTTCAGGGATGGCTTATGTTTATGGTGATTAGGTTTTTTTTTAGGAGTGGGAGGTTTTAGGGTTCATGGATGTCTGGGGTTTAGGTGTGTGAGGTGTTTTTATGTACCAGGGATGGGTAGAGTGTAAGGGTGTTTGAGAGGATTTAGGGCTCATGGATGAGTAGAGTTTAGTGCTGTGAGAATTTTTAAGGTTCACGTTAGAAATGGGGTCTCAGGGTGGCAAAGGTACGTACCTTTGTCCAAATAGGGACCCTTGCTTCTAGTCAGGGTAAGGGGGATACACTTCTAAAATAACCCCTGCTCACCCCCTTAGTAGCTTGGGCTTATCTCAGAGGCAGGGTGTAAAGCATTTGTGAACGCATACAGTAACACAGTGAAAACACTACAAATGGACACCACACCAGTTTAGAAAAATAAGTAATCTTTATCTAAACCAACCAAGACCAAAATGACAAAAATGTACAATACGGTAATAGAATATGACTTTCAATGGAAGAAGTAGTTCAGTTCAAAGCAAAATGCAGAAGCGACACGTTTTACACAAGTACCTTGGGTGCGTCGCACTCACAAATAAAAAGGGTCACAGGGAATGTGTTGCGTCGGTTCCTTACACTCAGGGAAGTTGATGCGTCAGTTCCTTGCTGCTGGGGAGGTGATGCGTTGGTTCCTTAATGCTGCGCAGGAGAGGTGAGGCGTTGGTTCCTAACTGGAGAGGAGGTGCTGCATCAGTTTCTTACTGGCTGGGGAGGTGATGCGTCAGTTTCTTTCTTGGCGCCTTGATGCGATGCGACCATCTGGGATAATGCATGGGGTCTTGCAGCTGCACAGCAAGCCTTGCATCGGAATTTGTGTGGTGATCTTGGAATTCGGAAACCGGTGCACTTGATGCGGCGTGTGGCGATTTCTTGAGCCACGGGCAGGCACTGCGACAATTGCTTCGGCAAAGTGTCAAAAAAAGTTGCAGATGCGTAGCGCATCTCAAAGTTGTGTTCCTTTTTCCAGCTCCCAGCAGCAAACAGTCTTCAGAGGTCCAAAACAACAGCAGGCACCTTTTAGCATGTCAGAACTCCCAGCAAGGAAGTTCAGGGGTGCTGGGCGTGAAATCTTTCTGTGGCTGACACTTCAGAACAGGAGGCAAGCTCAGTTTCAAGCTCTTGGAGATCTTCCTCAAGCAGGGCACACAGAAAACAGCAAAGTCCTTTCCCCTTTCCTTGGCAGAAAGTAGCCACTGCAGGCCAACCCCAGACAGCAAACTGCACTGGGGCAGTATTCCTCCTCAGTTTCTCCAGCTCTCCTCCTTGCCAAAGGTCCTCTTGATTGATTCCCAAAAGTGATCTTAAAATGTCTGGAGTTTGGGCCCCTCTTTTTATACAGTAAATCTTGTTGTTCTCTAGTGTAGATAAGCTCTTTGCCTAGCCAAAAACAGTTCTGTTCTCTCTGGAGCAGCTTCCTGGCAGGAGGCGGAGACAGCATTGTCCTTGGCAGACCAGGCCAATCAGATGTGAAAGAAATCTCCTCCCACCTACTCTGAATGCAGCCCAGGTCTATTCAGCCTAGCCCTGACTCACCCTGGAAAGGCAGGACACACCTCAACGCACCAAGTGGCGGTCTGAACAGAATGCACATCCCCAGCCCCTGTCACTCCAAAGCCAAACAGTCAATACACAACCTAGCAGAGTCACACTGGATGGTTAGGCAAGAAAATACCTACTTTCTAGAAGTGGTATTTTCAAACCAAGAATGTAAAAATCACCCTCACTAAGAGATGCATCCTAACATTCTGAGTTCAGGTATATCAAACTTTATTTTCCTATCTTGTTCCCATGGGTAGTTATGCTCATAAGAGTTATGGGCAAACTTCCCCTTCTATCCTATGGGGACAGATAGCCTTACAAAAGTGAAAAATGAAATTGGCAGTATTTCACTATCAGGGCATGTCCCACCTTTCCCATATACTGCACCCTGCCCACAGAGTTACCCAGGGGCCTACCTTAGGGGTGACTAACATGTAAGAAAAGGGAAGGTTAGGGCCTGGCAAGTGGGTGCTCTGGCCAGGTCGACATGGCAGTACCAGACTGCACACAGGCTCTGCAATTGCATGCCTGAGACCTTGTGCAAGGCTGCTTGTGTAGGTGGCACAATCAGTGCTGAAGGCATACTAGCAGCATTTGGTTTACAGGCCCTGGGCACACAGAGTGTGTACTAGCGAGTTAACAGTAAACCAAATAAACCAATCAAAGAAACGCCAATCCATAACAACAATTTACACAGGAAGGACTTGCACCTTGGCACTGAACAGCAGTCAAAAAACAAACCAAAAAATATACAAGGAAGAGAAGGGTCTAAGGGAATTTTAAGGACCTGCCCAGGTTAGTATCCCCTAACCGACTAACATTCATAACAAGAAAACCTGGGGGTTCAGAAAGAGCTCAAGGGAACTCAAAACTGACTAATACTCCATCATAGGTGAGTAAAGGCACAACATCCTATCTAGTCTTTAAAGTTAAAAGAACAATAGTGTTCAGAAACCACAGAACCACAAATGATTGTTGGTGAGACTCATAAAAGACATTGGATTCCCATCAAAGTCTTGTCATGATCAATTTTCTCACTTGGTCCTCCAAAAATGGGATGGTATGTCTCTTGATCATTGAGACTGGACAGCAGTGGCAAAGTGCCCAAAGCATCTAAACGAGCAAAACAAAGTACAACACACAGCAAAACCACAGGAGACAAAGACAAAAATACAGGGGAAACCTACGCCAATGTTGCCAGGTCTAACAGTTCAATTTTGGGTAGTAGTTGGGGCGGTGAAGAGTTTTTAGGATACAGAATGGGGTAGAATGTAGGATGGTGAGGAGTTTGAAGTATTCATGGGTTGGTGGAATTTAGATGTACAAAAGGGATTTTAGAGTTCTAGAATGAGTAGTTCAGTGTTATGAGGAGTTCTTATAGGTCATGGCTGGCTGGCTGATGTTTAAGGGCGGTAATGGTTTTTCAGGGTTACGAGATGGGTGGAGTTTGGGGTAGTGAGTGATATTATGGTTCAGGTATGATGGAGTTTTGGGGTAGAAAGGGATTTTAGGCTTCAGTGATGAGTGTAGTTTAGTTGGGATGAGTGGTTTTAGGGGGCAGGGATTGGTGGTGTTTGGGAGTTGTGAGTGGTCAGCGATGAATGGTGTTTCCAGGTGGTGATGGATCAGCGAATATAAAACATCTGAAGTAATTGTTTGACAATGTAAAATAGATAAATATAAAATAATGTCCCCTGAAGTAAAGCAATTAAATGAATATCTCCAGCAAAAATGTTTCTGAAAGTAAGGCCTGCAGCCATTGCATTTATACTTATAAAATAAGCATTCAAAAGCCAATTTCTATGAAAAAGGCATTCTATGAATTGTTTTCCACGAAAAGGAAAATACCATTCATTCTGAAAATTTCCAATAAACAGTTTAGAGCAAATAGTTTCTCAGAAATCTTTTCTACTGGAGGATGTTTTGAAAACTAGTTGGCAAACGGTGGTAAAGGAGGTAAGGAAGCTGTTGACCAGATGGAACACTCTACCCCTCAACATCTACGGTAGAGTGAACCTAGTCAAAATGATAATTCTACCTAAAATTTCCTTCTTATTTAACTCCATTCCTCTAAATTTTAATAAAAAGGATATTTCTAACCTTCAAGGGAGGATCGGTTCTTTCATTTGGGCTACTAAATCCCCAGGATTACCTGGAGGAAATTGAGAAGGGGATTGAAACTAGGTGGGCTGGCTCTCCCTGATTTACTTTTCTATTGTTATGCTTTTCAGTTTAAGAATTTTAGACTTTTGGCAAATAAGTTGGACTCCTCATCGCATGGTCGCCTCTTTCAGGCTATGTTATCGGACCTGCCACAAGGCTTGGATTTTTTTAAATATAAATTTGGGGACCAGAAGTTCCGTCTGAAGCTTCTACAGGCAGCACTCAATATTTGGCAATCAATACGTAAAATTTTGGAGATCCCCAATTACCATTCTCAGGCCCCAATTTGGGACTCTCCGGGTACCCCTGACTGCCTGTTAGATCAGCTGGCTCTCCCACTGAGAGCAGCAGGCTTTAGGAAATGGGGGGGACCTGTGTAATAACTCAGTACTTTTAGACTGGGAATCCCTACCGAATTTAACAGAAGGCTCCATTACAAGATTTCAATTCTATCAGTTGTCTTCTTGGTGGGGAAGACAGTGTTTGGCAAAAGATGAGGAGACCCTAATCCTGGAATCAATTAGTAGGGGGAGAGGATGGAAGGGGGAGATCGCATTTTGGAATAATTCACTAGTGGAAGCGAAAGATAATTTGGAAGCTGCTATTACCAAACTATGGGACAATCTCTTAATTCGGTATCCCGAAGAGATGTTGAAGATTTGGACAGATGCATTTACACTCTCACAAAAAATTATAAAACCATCCAACCTTAGAAGGAATCACCTGTTTACGGCATACAGGGTGTACTGGACTCCAGCGAAATTATCTAAGATCTCAGCAGAAGAATATTATTGTCCAAGATGCAGGCTCTCTGCCTCGGACGACAGGCATATGTTTGTCGACTGCCCAGAAATTACGAGTTACTGGAGACAGGTGTGTGGGTTCTTAGAGGAGGTAGTACTAATATCGATCAAGTGAAGTGCCAGCTTGATTCTTTTCGGCCTTCCCCAGGACTATGACATTAGAAACAGTACCTCACAGTTTATCTTTTACATTATTGTTATTGCCAGGCGGGATTTATGCATGGAGTGGAAGTCTGTAAACCCTCCCAGATTCGCAGATTGTCTAAGGAACATCATGGCAGTTAGCCGCTTAGACATGCTGTGTGGCGGGGAAAGTGCCATTAAGATCTGGTCTTCACTAAAAGCATGGTCTGAGAGATAACACACAATGAGTCCAATGATTATGTCAGAGGTTTAGTGGTCCTGTCCTCCCAAAGAGGCAAGGACATCGATGATGGGAGTTGGACTAGGAGACGACCTACCTCTGGGTGACCTCCGCAGGCTATCCACAGACTCCAGGGCGGAACAAGTTGGTTTGTGCTAGTGGCCCGGAGAAAGCCCATCTAGAGTTGATATTTTCTGGTGGCATTTATGAGAACAAAAAAAAAATCTTTTTTCTGTGAAATCACATACATCCGTCCCCAGCATCATCTATGTTCACACCTAGCAATGAGAGAATACAGTCTCAACTCACACTTACCTACTCAAGCAACACCCTTCTCAATCTATGATTTATATATCTTGATTATATCCTATTGTTGATTTAATGTTTAAAACCATTTAAATAATTTCCATTATTCATATTCATAAGTAATATTGGGGCACACATTATTTGCTGACACTGTGCATGATCCACAATGTACTCTCTTCTTTTGAATATCATTTCACTCTATTGTTGATACCAATTTGAACATATTTATTGATCATGTTCTATCTAAGTGTGTAATATATTTAATCTTGCTGAACCAATCGTACTGAAGAAGCACAATTAATAATGTATCCCAATCTACAAACTGCCTGTGGTAAATGTATCCTAATTGTTTATTCGATAATGTAAAGCTATGTTCTAAGCTGTCCATTGTCTATTAACAAAGTAATGTTTGGTTACTGAATATTTGTTAATACTGCGACTAATCCACGATGTACTCCATCATTTGAAATATTATTTCACTGCATTGTTTATAATATTTGGTATATGTTATATGAGTGCTGATCATGTGCTGACAACTTAGGAGTTTATTAACCAGCCCCTTACGCCGCCAGTGCGTCACTTTAAACATGGGAAGAAAATACATACGGGCTGCCTGAGGGGCTTGTAAATAAGCCCCCTTGGAGTGTTAAATATTTCTAATCCAGTGGTACATAAGTTTCCTGATGTACTCATACCATCCGTGTTCTTAAATATGCCTAACCATGTGGAACCAACCATTTTAACTAATTGATTTGTACAATGCACTTATCTTGAAAATAATAACATATAATGGAGCATTAACCATTCACTCAACTTTTATCCCAAATACTCCCAACATGGTGCTTCTTTTTGTCTTCCACCTATTCAAAAATTAGCAAGCTGTTGCACTAGTAACTTGTGGAACTGTATAATGTTGTTTATGTCCATGCAAATACGTCACCGTGTACCAGCCAATGTCCTTAAGGGTATATAAATGACGTCACTGCTGTCACTTGCCATCTGACAGCTGTCACGGCAACTAGCTGCATGCTTTTCCCCTGGCTCCCCGTGGGCCTTTATCCTAATAAATAATACAGTTATAATACATCCCTTGCGGTGTTGTTATTGGCCCCCACTACAATTGGCGACGAGGACGTGGGATCAAAGGCCTACGGGTGAAGTTTGTCTGCTTACCAGATCGCGCCTTTGATTGAGATCGGCAGCGGATCTATCGGTATACAGCAGTTGAGGGACATCTATGTGGAATTCTGTCAAATAAGTAAGTGCGCTTATGATATTGAAGCGGATTGGAAAAGCATATTAAGCGACGCTAAAAGAGAAAAAAGTGAAAGAAATCAACGGAAGCTTCTACATCTGCGCACTAGAAGTTGGCGTAGCGCGCAACCTCGGCGTAATTTCGCAGTGTATGGCATAATCGCGCTGCCGAGAGGAAGTTTTAATTAACTAAATATGTGCACAGTTGTATGAAATATTTAAAAGGAGCTTATCTCATAAAGCTATTTCGTCACAGTGAATCGATTCTCTGAGGAGAAATGCCGGCGCTGCTGTGGAATCTCTTCAGGCGTGTCGCGTGAGGCATGCTGGGAGGAGCAAGTAAGCGCTGAAATTGATTGGTTTAGCCAGCGAAACGTCACAACACGTGACCATCGAGCAGCCATTTAAAAAAAAAATTTTTTTTTAAAATCTCCTCAGTTACCGATCGTGTGTATTAAGCTTATGAGTACATTGGTGATAACAAAGCGGGCAAAGAGCCAGTGAATCCGAATTTGAAGTGGAAAACGTTAATATTTGTTTTCACCAAAATCGAACCGCAGAGGATGAAACTGAAAGATGTATGTAAAATTAAGAAGGATCCTTAATGAGATGAATAAAGTTAAGTTTATTCAGGAGAAGAACATGTCCCATCCATCAGCTTGATCCAGTCAGGTGCAACTGACTTGCTGGCCACACATATACATTCCATTGCTATGGTGCTGCTTAAACAATAACCAAAGTTCTTAAAGGAACAGCTATATTCATTAGTAAAAGGCACAATATTACACACCTTCCTTCCAAACAATAAAAAAACAAACACAAACAAAAAAAATAAGCAAGATTAATAAGGTAATAATGAGATATAAAAGTCTTGTGTAACATATCTCAAATATTCATATCAAAATCTTTGAATCTAGAAGTTACACTTATTTTCCTGCTTTCCCTTTGAATCGGAGTAGGAACATTAGATGTGGAATCAGGTTCACATGTGTTTACTTTGTTTTTGTCAATTTTGTCATTAAATAGTGCTTTAGTTTTCAAAACAACCACCCTATTTAAATTCCATATGCGAGAGTCTTCAGTTTTTATCGCATTTCTTAAAATCTTGACCACTTTGTGGGGTTTTGAAAATAAACCTGAACTTTTCTTACCCACAGGTGCCCTTATCATAACCAAATCTCCTACACTAACAACAGTAGATTTCACAGACTTCTTGGAATCAAAGTTCTCCTTTCTAGCAATTGCCTTTCTCTCCTCATTTGCCTCCCGCATATGTTGAGAGGAAATGCCTTTATTTCTTTTGGATTCAGCAACATTTACCCAAAATGGAGCTACTAAGGTGTTTGGTTGCCTGTTTTTCAATAGAATGAACGGGCTATACCCAGTGGTGGCATGTGGAGTGAAGCTTTAAGCTTCAACCTTTTTATTCAACTCACTTTTCAAATCGAGACCATTTTGTTTAGACATATTTATGGTTTCTTTAAGCACACGTACAAAACGTTCCACCATACCATTGCACTCTTGGTGGTACAGAGCACACAACTTGTGATCAATCGAACAGCGTTGCAGAAAATCCTTCATTTCACAAGACACAAATTGGACACCATTGTCTGTCAAGAGGGATCCAGGTAAACCCTCCCGTGTAAATACTTCTTTGAGAAAGAATATAACTTGTTTAGAGTCAATATTCTTTGTAAACTTGATTTCTGGCCATCTTGAAAACGTATCTATTAGGACAAATATAAACATGTCACAATCATTGGACATGACAGAGCCTAAAATGTCAAGAGCAAGCTCCTGCCATGGACCTTTTGGTCGCTCTCTTATTATCATAGGTTGAACTCTAGGTTTTAAGGATTTCTCGCTTAAGATACACTGTAAGCAGACTCTAACAATCCTCTCAACCTGAATGTCCAACCCTGGCCACCAGTAGTTAAGCCTAAGTCTTTCTTTAGTCTTGGAAATTCCCTGATGACCCTCATGGGCTAAATTTAACAACTCCTCACGCAGCACTTTAGGTGGAATTAACCTTGGACCTCTAAATATCAAACCTCCACTTAAGGATAATTAATCCGTCACATTCCAAAAATCATCCACACTCCCATCAGTTTTGCATGACCAAACTTTTTTGACCAAAGATCGTAACTCATTAAACTCTACATCAGATTCACACGCTTCGCGCCATTTGTCCTCCTTCATCCCATCATGTTGGGCATTACATACCCATTCGTTCATGTCTTCCTCCTTTGAGTCGATTTCACCTTCCTCTAGATTAACCAATCTGGAAAGCATATCAACGATGCAGTTACGCACCCCTGGCAGATATTCAACCTTGAAATCATAAGCTTGCAGACCCACAATCCATTAACAAATCCTGCTAGATATAGCATCAAAGCCTCTCTTAATAAATACCTCACACAAGAGTTTGTGGCCGCTTCTTACCAAAAATTTGGTACCCCATAGTAAATTTTTGAGCTTCTTGATGGCCAATGAACTGACAAAGCCTCCCTCTCTATCACAGAGTACCTCAGCTCGGCACCTTTCAAACTACGAGAGAGGAACAAAATAACTTTCACTTCCTCACCTTGCTCTTGTTGTAGGACAGCACCAAGTCCCTTCATGCTTGCGTCTGTGATAAGTACAGATTTAAATGCTGGATCAAAACTCCTAAGTCTAGGTGTCTTCTTTAAACTATTTTTCAAGTTAATAAATTCATTCTCACACAACTCAGACCAATGAAAATCAACTCCTTTGCACAACAAGTTCCTTATATTACCTGTTTTCTCAGCAAACCCTTCTACAAATTTGCTGTAGTACACTGTCATGCCCAGAATTTTCATAACTTCTTCCTTATTAGTGGGGGACGCTAAATTCTGAATAGTCTCAATTAATTCACGTTTACGTTCTACAACCTTGCCAGAAATGGTGTGACCTAAATAATCAATGGATTATTTCCTAAGTTTACACTTCTCCAACTTAACCATTAGATTATTATTACAGAATCTTCTTAAAACTTCTTTCAAGATTTTGTCATGTTCCTCAATGTCACGAGCAAAAATCAGAACATCATCCTGATATATCTTAACACCACTTAGATTCTGCAAAACTTTCTCTAAAGCCCTCTGAAAAACTGATACTGCCGTGACTACACCGAAAGGCAGTCTAGGGAACCTGAACGTGCCAAATGGGGTGATGAATGTGGTTAGATCTCTGGAACTCTCATCTAGCTCTATCTGATGGTAGGCCGACTTTAGGTCTACTGTGGAGAAAATCTTGGCATCCTTTAGTAACATGAGCATGTCCGAGATTTTCGGTCCACAAAGACCTGTTTGTTGAGGGAGCGTAAGTCTATGCATAGGCGCAGACTACTGTCAGATTTCCTGGCTGCGACCACTGGGGCCAACCACTGCGTGCCTTCGACCTCTTCGATGATGCCTTCCTCCTTCAACTTATCTAATTGACCTTTCATCTCCTCCCGCACTGAGAAAGGTACACTTTGAACTTTACAAGCAACGGGTTCATCGTCAGGTAATAATTTAATTTTGTGAGTGTAATCACGTAAGCAACTTAACCTGTCTTTAAAAATGCTGGGAAACAAGTTTTTGAGAGTTTCAGTGTACGAAATATCATTTTCACTCCCATTAATCTCATTCACATTCCCTCTCTCTTTTAGTAAAATGGGGGGATTACTGTTGGGATCTAGTATGACCCCTAAATCTCGTTGGTAGAACCAGCATAAGATGCTGTCCCCTCTGTGAGAAACATAGACCTTGCCAGAAGCTAATCTTCCTTTATATTCAATTAAACCTTGGAAATACCCAATGAGTTTGATAGGTTCTCCACCATATGCATAAGGCTTAATATCAACTTTCAACATTTTAACTTTACCTTCTAGATGATGAGTGTAAAAATGTCTGGATACAATTGTACCTTTTAAATACCTTTTTCCACTTTTGCCACTTTATGGGTGGATCTCCTGGTGTCGAAAGGAAAAACGGTGGTGTGGCATACTTGCAGGTTAAAAAGGTAAGTTAAGTTCAGCAATCACTAATACCTAAATGTATATATAACCTAAAAGAAACTGTGAAGCTATTGTGTGTAATAATACAACAGTCCAAGACCCTTAAGTGTGAAAGCTGAAATTCCCACCTGAAAAGGAAAGAAGTTGTTATTTATAAACAGACAATAAAAAAACAAGGTATGTTGTATAATACTCTAAAAATTGTGGATCAACACAAAAAGAGAAAAATTGTTATTTTCCAGTCTTAAACATGACAAAAATAATGTTAATAAACTCCACAGTCCTCACTTCTTATTGCTAGCTGAAAAGAGAAATGGTTAGGAACAGAAATTGTTAATATAAAAAAAGCCACTAGAGGGCGCTGTAGGATAATATAATAGAATGCATTCCTACGCGTAATTCCAAAACGAAAAGGAATCTTTAAGTCTTTAAGGACGTTTTTTTTTTCCTGTCTAGAAAGAATATTTCTTACTTGGGAATGTTTTATTGAAGTCCCGTAACAGAACTCCCTAGAAATGCTGAAGAGCTTGGATTTGTTCTTGACAATAACAAAAATTGCGCTGATGTGATGTTAAGCACAGACGCAGCGCTGCGGGATGACGACTTCTGAGAAGACCACGGAAGAGAATTCAGATGAATACAATGCGTGGATCGTTTTTTTCAGGATTAACCCTCTAATTCTTCCCTCATTATTTCTTTGGGCCCAACCACCCCCACTTTTATTGAATATATATATAAAAATATATATACAAAAAAGAAGGGAAAGGGAATATTGTTAATCTGTTCTAAAAAATAAAAAATAAAAAAAAATATATATACACTTAGTTATTTATTATATCAAGGGATCAGACTCTCTTACTTACCATGTCTGACTCAGATTCTGATCAAGCTAACGCAGCCGAATCTGATTTCCCTAATGAAGCCATCAAAAATCTTATCCATAAAGAAATGAGATCTTGCATGTTCTCTACACTCTCCCAGGTTATGTCTTCAAAAAGGTATTTTCTTCATGAAGAGGAGGATTTTTCTAATTTAGACATAATGGACGAGAATGAACTCACTGAAAAAAGGGGTAAGAGGCATAAGAAAACAAAGAATATTGATTTTACCCCAGAGAGCATGGGAGGTCCAAGCACCTCAAGATTTGCAGGAGGTCATCGCACCTCATTTGCCTCAGGTGTCCCTTGCGGCACAAAATCGAAAGGTGTCCTTAGCGGCACAAAATTAATAGGTGTCCCTCGTGGCACAATAAATCAAAGTGCTCAAGATAATGATCTCAATTCCCTCTCTAATGATAATGACGATGTTTCTGAATTCCCGGACGAATACATTCTTGATCTCGATCAGGATGATCAGGATATTGACTCCCTTCTCTTAAGTGATAAAAATGTCCCATGCTCATCTAAGGATAGTATTTTGGACCCCTTGGATGAGGAGTTGTTCTCTCTGTTCAATATTAAACACCCTAGGAGTTCTGAGTGGACCCCACATGAGCATGTATGTAAATGTATCACTAAATGGCTCAGAAATCCCTTGGAGAAGGAAATTCGCAGCCTCCTAAGAGCCGAGTGCTCCAGACCTTCCATCGAGGGTAAAGTTTGCCAGACTCCAAATCTTGATCCAGAACTCATTACTCGGCCGAGACGCTCGTAAAGGGTTGGAAAGGTCCCTTAAGATCTGCCAAGTTCTTGACATTCTGGGTCCCCTAACCAAAATTATCGACGCAACCGAGGAGAGTTACCTTAATGGCTGCCCTCTCGATACCCTTTCTATTCGGGGCTGGAGCCAAAGGGCCCTTGTCCTCTTAGGCAATGCTAACGCAGGACTTCATTCTGAAAGAAGAAGAGTGGTCCTCACGAAAATCAGCCCTAAATTAAGTGACCTGGCTGATAAAGAAACTTCCCTTAATCTTAAAGGTTTACTCTTCGGAGAAGACCTAATTAAAAATGTGGGCAAATACATTTCTACCTTTACCGCTTTAGATAAAGCACACCAGAACATGAAAAAAGTTTTCAACTACAACAACAACATTTTTGGAAGGGCCGGGAGAAGGGGCCAGTTTTTTGGCCGGTTCAACCGACAGCCCTTTTCAAGGTCCAGAGGATATGGTGATAGAGGATACCAGCCACCCATCCAATCTCCGTTCTACCCATCCAGAGGAAGAGGTTTCCGCTCAAGAGGATTCAGAACGAGAGGAGCTTCTGCTGACTCCACCCCTCAAAGTGAGTATTCCTCCCCCTTCCCCTTCTTCGAATTCAAAAGTGGGAGGGAGACTCAAATTCTTTTACCACAACTAGAAAATTATCACCCAAGACCCCTGGGTTCTAAAAACCATAGTCGGTTTTTCGATAGACTTCACCCAAACTCCAGTTCAGAATTCTCTTCCCAGACCGATTCCCCTTACCCTAGATCAGGAAAAAATAATAGAAGAAGAAATTTCTTCAATGCTCAAGAAGGGCGCAATTATAGAAGTCCCCATGGATCTTAAGAGATTTATAAGCACGCTCTTTCTTGTAGAGAAGAAAGACAAGGGTTGGAGACCCGTCATAAACCTGAGGGAGCTCAACAAATACCTTGTTTACCGACATTTCAAGATGGAGGGTATCCATTTTCTCAGAGACCTCTTATTGGAGGGAGACTGGCTAATCAAATTGGATCTGAAAGATGCCTACTTTACCATTCCTATGGCAAAGGAAGATCAACCCTTCCTTCAGTTCCTTTGGAAAGACCATCTCTTTCAATTTCAGGCTCTTCCCTTCGGCCTCTCCTCTGCCCCCTGGTGTTTCACCAAGGTAATGAGAGCAGTCGCTTAATCTCTAAGAGAAAAAGGTATTCGTCTCATCATTTATTTAGACGATATCCTAATCCTTTCTCAAGAATATGGCCAAATCATCCAGGATCTCAAGACAGTTATAGACCTTTTAAAAAGTCTGGGTTTTATCATAAACAGGGAAAAATCGATTCTAGTCCCCTCAAAGACTATGGAATTCCTAGGTTTCACCGTAGATACAACAAACTGTCTTCTTCTTCTACCTTCCAAGAAGATTTCCAAAATAAGAAAGGAGATAAGACATGTCCTGAAACAGCAAAATCTCTCCCTAAGAGAACTAGCCAGACTATTGGGCCTTCTCTCCTCCTCCATCCAGGCTATTTTTCCGGTACCACTGAATTATCGGGCCCTGCAAAGATTAAAAGCAAGGGCTCTCCGTTCAGGTCTCTGGTACGGAGATCGCATTTCCTTAAACCAAGAAGCCATCTCAGAACTGACCTGGTGGTTAGACAATCTGGACGCATGGAATGGGAGAGCAATCTTTGGTTCGGCACCGGACTTTATTTTGGAATCGGATGCCAGCCTTCATGGCTGGGGTGCTTGTCTCCAGAATCAGAATACTGGAGGGATTTGGTCTCAGGAGGAGTCTCTGCGCCACATAATTACTTGGAGTTAACTGCAGGCCTTTACGCTCTGATGAGCTTCAAACATTTTCTTCAAGGCAGATCAGTTGTCTTGAAAATGGACAATATGTTTGCTGTCGCCTACATAAACCTTTTAGGTGGTACCAAGTCAGAAGACCTCTCCAACCTAGCCAAAAAGCTTTGGTTTTTCTGCCTGGAACACAAGATCTCTCTCAGGCCAGAATATCTCCCCGGGAAATCCAACCTTTGCGCAGATTGGAACTCGAGGTTCCTCTTGGATTTCAGCGACTGGAAACTCAACACCTCTGTTTTCAATTCCCTCAATCATTTCTGGGGGCCTTTCCAAATAGATCTTTTTGCAAGCAGACTGACTTTCCAATTGGACTCTTATTTCAGCTGGATGCCCGACCTAGGTGCTCTAGCAGTAAACGCCTTTCTCCAGTCATGGGAAGGGATCACGCTTATGACTTCCCTCCATTCGCAATGATACAGAGAGTTCTTCAGAAAGTGAGACACCAACGTTCCTCAATTGTCCTGTTAATCCCGTTTTGGCCATCCCAAGCGTGGTTCCCTACTGTTCTGAAACTAACCTACGATCTTCCCTTCCTAATTCTGTCTCTGACAGACCTTCTTACAGACGAAGGCGGTCAGATTCACCCCCTCGTTCAAACAGGGAATTTGAACCTTCTTGCTTGGAGGGTATCAGGAGATCCAACGATCTCGCTAGACTTTCGTTGACAGCTTCAACTCTCCTTGGAGAGTCCTGGCCCCCTGGCACACATTACCGGTACAACAACATTTGGAAAGTCTGGTTACGTTGGTGCTTGGAAAGGGACCTGGATCCCGTGGAGGTAACTATCGTTGATATAGTTAATTTTCTTGGAGAACAATTTGATAGAGGTCTAAGTTACAGATTTCTCAATTGTTATAGATCTGCTATTTCCGCTGGGCACTGACTAGTTAACGGTAAAACGGTAGGTAAAAATCCTATTATTTGTAGAATTCTTAAGAGTATAAGACTTAGAAGACCTCCTAGACCTAGATATCAGTCTCTTTGGGATGTTAATTTAATTCTCGACCTCTTCTGTAGTTGGCCAGTTAACTCACTTCTGAGCAGGAAGAATCTTTCTATCAAACTAGCTACCCTTCTTTGCTTGATTTCCTGCCGTAGAGTCTCTGATGTTAAAGCTCTAGATATTTCTTATAGATCTTATGATGTGTTTGGAGGTAATTTTGAATTACACAGAAGAACTAAAACTATGTCTGATTCGATTTTTTATCCTCGCTTTGACACTTGCACTAAACTCTGTGTTGTTCAATGAATGAAAGAGTATGACCTGAGAATGAACTTTGTTCGTCCTTTTGGTGTGACTCAACTACTTATTTCTTTCTTAAACCCCACAAAGGTATTTCTTCTGCTTCTATTGCAAGATGGATTAAAACTGTCATGAACCTTGCTGGTATCGATTTGAGTCTATTTAAACCACATTCCATCAGAGGTGCAATGGCCAGTAAGTCATTCTGGTTATTGTGTTTTATCTAGGAACCTGAATCAATATTGCTATTGTATGCCCTTGTACGACTATAATCAATAATATCCCTATAATGGCATAAGGAATCAGATCCATATTTAAGTAAATAGCCCTTGCAGTCCAAAGCACGGCAGAAGCTACTTCCTTGGATTCCTAGAAAGCACAACGAGTTCTTTCGACACACCAAACCTCCAGCAACCTGGGAAATCCCTGTTTGCTTTTGTTTTGATTTGTCATTAAAACTCCTGCGAACACTAAAGGAACAGTCAGTTCTTAGCGACATCTTTATTGACGTCTTATGTCCAAACCTTACGTCAAACTCGGCACCTTTCAGGTATAAATATACCAACGTTGCCTTAAGCAAACACACGGTGGTGGTTTTGGAGCTGAGCAGCTATCTACTTGCCCGAGAGCCCAGCTGATGCGAGAGCCCACGGACGCTGCCCCTCCTCTTTGACGCACTGAGAGAGACGCTGTCTTTTCTCCTGCCGAGAAATCCAGCTCCGGTGTTCTCAGCTGCCTTCGCGGGCTGCTGGGATATCGAGTCCTGAAAGAGAGATACCAGACCTCCTGCATTCTATTACCCAGGTACGGAGCTGACTAAACACTTGAAGAGAATTCTTGAGTCAGATTCTTGGCAAAACCAACTTAACTTAAACTGCTACTTACTTACTCCTTCCCACGTATTAGGCTTAGGTCAGGTACACCAGGGTAGGCGTATCTAGAAGCACCAGTTGAGTACGTTAGTCAATGTATATATGTATGTATATATTTTATCCATTTTAAAGTATCTTATGGCTAAGAAACCATGTCAATGCTTTTACAGTATTATTTCATAATACTATTTTTACTGTACGCACTTTACTTTACATTAAGTATTGCAATAATGGCAATTCGTTTCTCTTGCATGAGAAAGAAGACTGCTCAATAAATTACACCTTTTATTGAAAACGCCTGTCTCTCTTTTCTCTGCACTCCGGTGAAACTAAGTACCCACAATGACTGAGTGAAATAGCTGTCTATTGTTTTCACACAACTCTAGAGATACACTCTTATTTTGAGGGAGCAAAGTTGTCATGTTATATGGCTGTCGGAAGCTAATCCCTTCTTGTCTATCCAGGGAGGTTAGACTCCTCCTTGTTTATTCGAGAAAGTTTCTAGTGACCTCTGAGCTAGCTGGCAAACCTTAAGTCTAATATAGTCAGTAGAGACCTAGTCGACTTCAGTCCTACGTCTACACTGTTGAATATATTATTCCAATGCGCAGAGCCTATTGGGAATATAGTAACTACACTACATGGTCAGGTGGTAAGTTGGATGATATTCTCAAGGCTGCTGATTGGTCTAATTCCAGGACCTTTGCTCATCATTATTGCAAACCTGTGACTCATATGTCTGATGTTGTTTTACATGGCTACCAACATGCATAATGGTAGCCTCCGGTCTTGTAATGAAATTGCGATTCTCCTATTAACATGACCAGAGAATCTGGATTTCATTAAAGACTCGGAGGCTATCATTATCCCTCCCACCCTTTCCCTGGGTGGTTGATATTATTTAATTTGTTTACCTGAATATTTAACTTACATCTTATTTTTTCAGGACTGTTGTTTATCTGAACATTTAACTTACATTATTCTCCTTTTTCAGGACTATTCCTTATCGATTATACTTTGGAATTATTAACATCTTTTTCCTTTTCAGATAATCTCTCCTGATTTCGTCTTTTTTTACTCCCGAACTGGTGGAATGGTCCTGGAATGACCCTGGTTGATCTATTCTTCTTTAATCCCTCTTCAAGTTTGATGTTTCATTGACGTTTATTGGACATTTCCTTTCTTCGTGTCACCACATTTAAAAGAGGCTGATTGCCTAGTGCTTGTTACTATTGTTGGTTCATAATGTTCTAAGTTGGAACTATTGCTTTGTGATGTATGCGCCTATGCTTGGGACTGTATTAAAAGTTGTATGCAAAATGATAGCCTCCGAGTCTTTAATGAAATCCAGATTCTCTGGTCATGTTAATAGGAGAATCGCAGTTCCTCTCATATGGCATTAGGTGAGGCAACAAGTTGAATTGAGGCAGTTGAAAAGTTGTTGATTTTCAATGTGATCACTCGTTTAAGTTGTAGCTGAATGCGAGGGAGAGTCAGTTAACCAAGTGTATTTTAGAGCTTCAAAACACGCAAAGAACAAGATGCCAAATAACGCCTTGAGTATTTCAATTTCAATGACAACAGCCTCAAACGTGGATCTTTGAAACTGACGAAATCAAGATTTACCAACTACCAATGAGGGTTTTAAAAGTTGAATATACCAAAGCAGAGCCTATCAGTCCCTTTCCATAAATAATTTTAAACGTTGAGTGCACATCTCCACAATCTTGACGAGAGGTTTACTTGTTCGTGCACACAAAAGCTTTCGAGCTGATGCGCTGTTGAAATCTATTGAACACTCCTCAAAACAATTGCAGTCATGTGAAAAGGCACCCAAAATGCAATAACAGTCACATGAAAAGGCAGCCAAAATCTCCACACAACTTTCACAATGTTGTAAACCACTCCATGCAAGTTAATTTTCAAAACAAAGCAATGGGGAGATGAATTTCAATTTAAAGGTATAAAGTTTAGTTTAAAGGTAAAGTAGACTAGATTCTAAGAAGCGCTGCTGTTACTCCAAGTTGAAGGAAACTTGTAAAGGTCAAATAGAAAAATTCTTTAGTAAGAAGGTCACAGCTTAATCGAGGCAGTGACTAAATGTCTTCCACATACTCCAAAAGATCCCACATTGAAGTCTCCCAACTCTTAAACCACAAAATTAAACTTGTCAGAGTGAGACATGTGGCGATGCTCACAGAGTCGTTAAAAATTATTACTCACATGAAAGTGAACAGTTTCCTTGTAGTACAGGGCTGAAAAGTGAAGATTCTGCAATGGTTACTTGATGTTGAGACAAATCCATCAAATTAAGTGCTGGATACGCAGGGTAGGTTTCAGACCATTGTCGCCAGAGTAAAATTAAGAAGGATCCTCAATGAGATGAATAAAGTTAAGTTTATTCAGGAGAAGGAAATGTCCCATCCATTAGCTTGATCCAGTCAGGTGCAACTGACTTGCTGGCCACACATATACATTCCATTGCTATGGTGCTGCTTAAACAATAACCAAAGCTCTTAAAGAAACAGCTATATTCATTTAAGTAAAAGGCACAATATTACAATGTATTTATATTTTTAGTTGAATTATGGTTTGTGTCTATTGACAACAGAGAGCTCCGCAAGTTAAATCTCAAAAGTGGCAACACAAAAAAGGAGAGCATGATGGGGAGTTCGTAGGACGATTTTAACTACTAGAGTGCCCTAAATTTCAACACTACTGTTGTAGTGACCGGCTGGATCTAGTGTTTCTAATTGTATGCGTGTACCAGCCACTCGCTGAGCGGCTGGCTTACAACATCCCCCCACACCCATCCATCACAGGTGTCACAAGACTGTCAGGACATGTGACCCTGTCAATAAAAGGGTCCAGTGCACGTGCCCAGGGCCAGTTCTAGATACCGTATAACTGAGTCTTTGTCTTTAACGTAAGGGTATGGGGGCCTAGTGCCCCGACAATTTACAACTGTCTTTCCATACACAATGTTTTTTATCACCCAATGTTATTCTACAGATCTTCCATCTCCTTATTTTAGAATCCATTGCTGAGTATTCATACCTTTCTCTACCTCTTTGTGACGCAGCAGGTGTGCCAAAGGCCCTAATAAATCAAGGAAAAATAACTCAGTGACTGCATTATGCTTAGTAATATACACCATTAATCAGCGTTTTTTAGGCCTCTGAGCCCCGGTGACACTCCGCGTGCTCCACCTTTGAGAGCATGCTTGAGAATTTCGAGACTCACAGAGCATCTATGGGTCTTTTCGTTAGACATCACGTAACTGCACAGGCTTTTTAGGTCTGACAGTAGCCAAGACCTTCGCATTTTTACAAAAATATATTTATTTAAAGGAGTTTTTGGCCAGCCATATTCATCCATTGATCTGTTGGTTTGGCATTCACAGTCTGCTTCTGCCCACTTCAGAATGGTTAACAACCACAGGGGCAGTCCAACAAACCTGAACCAGGGACAGTCAGTATATACACCTAACAAATGGCTTGAGAGGCAAATTGCTTCAAATATACAATATAACACAAAAATATCCAAATCTCAAACCAAAAGGTTATACAAAAATAAGAAAAGAAAGAAGTAAAAGAAAGAGGAAGACCCTAATCCCAAAAAATTATATATCAAAAATATTATTTATTACATATAATGACCGTGTAATTGTACAGTGGTCAAAACGCCGTTGACGCTTATGTGGCCAAAAATTATAGAAGGAAACATTATTTGTGTATATGTTGTTCCTTTATTGTAACGTGTATTTCTTTGTATGCCACTTGTCTGATTTCTGATATGTATTGTTTGTACACCAGCATTTTGTCTTGAGTGTAATTGTCTTAGCTGATATATAGATTTGAATATATTGCTGTGTGCCTTGAATTTGTTAAAATTGATTTTTGTGACCTCCTCTACCATTTATCACGTATTCCTAATGTTCCCTTTTGCAAAAATTACATTCTGGCGCAATGATTTAACTTCATCCGGCCCGGCCCAAGTGCAGAGAGTATGGGCCGGTGAGGAGAGTACAGCCCAGCTGCAGACATAAAGATATGACTTGTAAATGATCTCTGTGAATGCGAAAAGTCATAAAGTTAGACTTTTGTCTCAGATTACTTTTGTGAATCGGCCCCAACATTTCTCTGCAAAATATTATTATTATTATTATTAGCTTTATTCGATAAAAAATGTAATCATAAAAGCATGTACATTCATAGGTCATATAAAAAGGAGGAAAATCCATTATTACATATAAGCTGGAGTACATTTGCGAGTAATATTTATATATCCATTACTCCATGCACCCAGTAAATACACTCCTCTAAAATACAACGGTTAAAAATACTTCAATAAGAATATAGAAAAATGCTATACAATAAAAGCAGTAAAAGTAACATTACAGTGCCTCTAAAATAGCCCCACACAACATCTAGTTCTTCTTAGTCTTTATCAGTTTATTACGTGTTAGCCAAGCACAACCCAAGAATTTGGCTAGCCCGCAAATCATGGTGAGAGGGGTGGTATCAGATCTTAAGATGCGGAGCACCACCCAGTAGTTCTTGGTGCCTACGTTTTAACAAATAGGTTTCAGCCACTTCCTTCTTGCGTACCTGTAAGCAGGACAAGCAAATAAAGGAAGTGGGCAGTGGACGCCAAAGGGGCAGTGCAACCAGGGCAAAAAGGAGATGTTCCATTACCCTGATTCCACCCTGCCGTAAAGTCATTGAGCGGGAGAGTTCCGAACCTCAGCTTCATATAGAGAGTCCTATCTCTTGGGGTTTGGATAAAGTCGAGAAAGGGTTCCAGTTTCCAAACCGGTTTATGTTGGAGAAGTTGATCAGTGAGGGTCCCCCAGGTAGATGTACTTATCTCCCCCGCCTGTACCTAGTCCCAATATACCTTCTTAATCATTTGTTTGGATGGTGGTGTCTGGCTGGCCCATATTTCCCATAACCCTGATGACACTCAGCTGATATTTTCCTTTAGAGACCACTCAGACTCCACCTTTACCAACTTCCGCCAATGTCTGAACAACATCTGTGACTGGATGACCAACAATCACCTTAGACTGAATGCTGACAAGACAGAAGTCCTGTTTTATAACCATAAAACTCCTATTTCCCCCAGCCTTTGGTGGCCCACAGCACTTGACCCTGCGCCCACGCCTGTCCAATCAGCACGTAACCTGGGCTTCCAGTTCGATAACTCACTCTCTTGCAAAGCACAAGTCAACAAGGTCACCTCTGCCTGCTTTGCGAAGCTGCGCATGATTAAGAAGATCCTTCCTTATCTTCCCCTGGACGCCCGCCAAACAATCACTCAGGCCCTCATCACTTCTCACCTAGATTACGCCAACAGCTTATATGCCGGTGCTCCTCAATATCTGATCGATCGGCTTCAGATCGTTCAGAATGCGGCAGCCAGACTGATCGGAAACATCCCCTACCGTCAGTCGGTTGCCGCCTACCGCAAAGAGCTCCACTGGCTTCCCATTGCAAGCCGCATCCAATTTAAGATCCTAACCCTCGCCTTTCGAGCCATCAACGGCCTCGGACCTGGCTACCTGAAAAAGCGAGTATCAATTTCTCAATCTGTCAGATCTCTGAGATCTAACAACTTATGCCTCTTGATTACACCTCGCTTTCGTCGTTCCAGAATGGGCGGTAGAGGGTTCAGCGTTATCACTGCCAAACTATGGAACTGCCTCCCTCTCGACCTCAGGTTCTGCCCGTCTGAATCCATCTTCCGTGGTAAATTAAAAACCTGGCTGTTCTCCAGACTATGATTCCTGTCTTGCAAGAAGCTGGTCCCTCCTCTCCCTCCCTGAGGTTCTGTTTCTAGCGCCGGGACACCCCTCCGAGGGTAGCTGCGCGCTGTATAAGCTACTTAAATAAATAAATAAATAAATATCACCAACTGTCTAAGCTTGCAAATCCATTTAATCTTGTTGCCCGTGTCTAGTTTAATGAGTTTACGAAGGGCAGCAGCATAATTATACTTATAAACAACAAACTTAGGGGTCTAAATCAGAATCCAATAGTGATTCTCAAATGCTGTACCTAGGCCAACTAGTGTGCGTAGGAACAAAGAATTTGTAGGTGAAGATAACAAACCATATCGCCAAAATGTGAGGCACCGGTAACCGTGAGTCACCCCTGGTTGAGGATTCCCATCAAAGTCTTGTATGGATCAATATTCTCATCTGGTAATCCTTATCGGGTATTGTGTCTCTTGATCATTGAGACCACTTGCATACCCTGATAGACAGTTCGGGGTAGGGGCCCACAATCACTCGGATGTACCACATGATGTGGACATGATGGGAATGTGCAGTGCAAAAATGATATATGTGGTGATTAAAAAGGGATAGGGAACTTAACAAAAACCTATTTTAATGAACGTTAGCCCCTTCCTGTTTAAAAACAAGAACAGTTTAGCATAATCATCGCAGTACACACAAATAGCTGCGGGGAGACCAACATGTTTCAGCCTCAGAGGGAAGTGCCCCAGGCTTTCGTCAGGGTCTCTGTTCTTTACTGATGCTACTGCTTATGAGTGATGAATAAAGTGTGAAAAATTATATGAAAAAACACACAAGTGAAGTATAACAGTAAAGGATATATTATTCCTCCCCCTGACTCAGTCACAGTCCGAGACAACGACGGACAGAGCGGGGTCTCACATATCCTGAGCCAGGTCCAGGAAGAGGTGAGGTCCACTCCCCAGACACACTGGATAGTACTAAGACACCAGGTGCTGAAGAGGAGTTCGTACAGATGAAGGAATAATATATCCTTTACTGTTATACTTCACTTGTGTGTTTTTTCATATAATTTTTCACACTTTATTCATCACTCATAAGCAGTAGCATCAGTAAAGAACAGAGACCCTGACGAAAGCCTGAGGCACTTCCCTCTGAGGCTGAAACATGTTGGTCTCCCCGCAGCTATTTGTGTGTACTGCGATGATTATGCTAAATTGTTCTTGTTTTTAAACAGGAAGGGGCTAACGTTCATTAAAATAGGTTTTTGTTAAGTTCCCTATCCCTTTTTAATCACCACATATATCATTTTTGCACTGCACATTCCCATCATGTCCACATCATGTGGTACATCCGAGTGATTGTGGGCCGCTACCCCGAACTGTCTATCAGGGTATGCAAGTGGTCTCAATGATCAAGAGACACAATACCCGATAAGGATTACCAGATGAGAATATAGATCCATACAAGACTTTGATGGGAATCCTCAACCAGGGGTGACTCACGGTTACTGGTGCCTCACATTTTGGCGATATGGTTTGTTATCTTCACCTACAAATTCTTTGTTCCTACGCACACTAGTTGGCCTAGGTACAGCATTTGAGAATCACTATTGGATTCTGATTTAGACCCCTAAGTTTGTTGTTTATAAGTTTAGTCCTAGCGGGGGATATTATTTAGGCCTGGTCTTTAAAAATCCCTCTAGCCCTACAATAGTGTTTGGTTTCTCACAGCAGCATAATTAGACAATTCAGGGGTCCTTATTAAGTGAGTCTGGAATAGTAAAGGGCGAAGTCGTACAATATCTTTGATCGAACATTTGCCCATGTCCTGGCGAAGTGGTACCAAGGGAGTAGAAGGTGGAAGAGAGACCAGCCCTCTAAAAAACTTATTTTCAGATCCAGCTAGGTCTGAGATATTCTCGAAACCCCAAAGTTCCGACCCATGAAGGGCCGATGGTAAAGCTTTGCCCGCATATGCCACAAGGGCCTGGGCTACCGGTTTACTGATAGAAAGCTGCTGGTCCCTTAAAATTGCCCCAGACACCTGCTTATGATTGAGTAACATTTTGGCCAGGTGAAAACCCCACTTCATCGTATTTTTGGCCCGAATTCCCAGATAATCAAAGGAATCAACTATCTATATCAAGTGGAGTGCCATTAAGGGTGATATTGTTACTGAAGCGTTTTGACGGGGATAAAGTCATCAACTTGGTTTTGGTCGTTTTGATCGATAAACCCCTTAAGTCACAGAACAGGCTAAACCTATCCAACATTTTTTGTAGACCAACAGGGCTTTTCGACAGAAGGAGGGTGTCGTCGGCGAAAAGGAGGGTGGGGGATTTTTCCCTGCCAGGGCTGGTGCATTGGCTGGTTCCTCTCTCAAATGGTCTACCACCCCATTGATGAAGAGAGAGAACAGAGTCGGAGCCAACACACAGCCCTGGCAAACCCCCCTGTTCACCGCCACCCTACCTGTCAGTTGGCCCTGGTTGCCCCACCTGATTCTCGCATAGTTTCCCTCGTGCAAGCGTTTGGTGAAGTCAAGGATGAACAAGGGAACACCCAGGTCAAACAGTACCTGCCAGAGCTTAGAGCGTGGTACCAGGTCGAAGGAGGTCTTCAAATCGATGATCGCCAGGTAGAGACTACCTTTCCCGATAACCACCGTTTTCCAATATAACATAAAAAATCTAAAAACCTGGTCCATTGTGTCCACCTTCTGCCTAAAACCTGCCTGGAAGTCGAGAGAATGTTCCCATCGTCCATCCAGGACCTAATCCTCACGAAGAGAACCCGGCCAACCACCTTCTGTATTACATCAATGAAACTGATCGGTCGGTAGTTGGCAGGGTCCTCCCGGTCCCCCTTTTTATAAATGGTTACCACCTTGGCACCCTTCCAGGAATCGGGGTCGGCATGACCTCTTGCAATAAGGTTCATACATAGTGAGATAAAGTGGGCCCAGGGTTTGAGGTCATACCAGGGGCGTAGCTAGAGCTTGTGGCGCCCGGGGCTATCCCTCAGATTGCCGCCCCTTGGAGGGGGGAGGGTGCAGGGGGAAAAGGACGGTGAGCACTTGAAAGATGTCCGAGAGACACGTAGTATTGCTGCTAATAGTTACCTTGATCTTAGATAAACATCCTGCTACTTGTGACTTTATTCCAAGTATTGTGATAACAAAAAATACACCGGGGTGCAAACTCTATTTGAATGTGAATTTCCGCCCGTGTTTTAGTTCTGCAGTAATCAATGGGGAATAAAGCGCTCAAATGTTTTTCGAGCATGAATTTCGTGTTGCTGCTAACCCTACGGCTCAGTTTTGCAGACACAATTATTTATTTGAAAGCACTGGCTAGACCCGAAGGTATCAGAGCGCTTTACATGAGTATCAGAATTCGAATGCAAAAAATACATTTATTCCAAAACGGAGACAAATGTTTTCAACGAGACGACCTATCAGAATAACCTCAGCTACACAATAAGGCTACATGCATTGATCTACACTGGAAACCATTTTCAAGCCAGCAAATACACGTAAAGGTATTAGCTTTTAACAATTATTCGGACAATGGGCCAACAAGGTTCTCCCACATGCAGATCCATTCCCTGGTTTTATAGCAAAGAAACACGAATGTGGAAAGTCAACTCGAATTCATTATGTTGTAAGTCAGTGGGCTTAAGTGCCATCATATTCTTTTAATTTTCTCTTGCACAACTTTCTAACAGGTAGGATGCTGCAATTTGCATATGCTCAAGTATAGCAAGGTTCTGCATTAGTAACTTGAAATACTGCGTCTTGGAAGTACGAGAACAGAATACCTTTCAAAGGCGGGCACAATAAACCGAACACATCCATGCTTTTGCCTAATAGGACCATTATAAAACTACTCAATGTCCTCTTCTACAAGGTTCAACAATATGCAGCATCCTCGTTAGTGCCACACCATTCATCGTCCATTTTCAACAAGCTATTCCAAACAGGTCAGTTTTGTTTTGAGTGAACGGAGACAAAAAGCGCATTACATGCATAAAATAAAAATAAAAAAGTCAATGAGAAAAATTGAGAACGCAAGACAGAAAGGGGGCAGCCAGTGTGTTCTGTACAAAATAAAACGTGTGCCCCTTTAATTATACGTGTCACTGTTGCGATTTCAGATTTGATCTCAAAGTCATTTTGGCAAAGTGGTGCTGTTTCACGTTTATCTCCTGACAGGCCGCAGTGGAAACTGCCTCTGCCAAAATCGGAAGTGAGAGATATTTACTCATTCCAATCCAATCTGAACATCGGGCTCTTAGTGTCTCCGTAACGGGACATGCGGTGAGTTACTGGTGTTAAGGTAGCTGCGCGCTGTACGGCTATTTTAGGTAAATGTAATTATCAGTAACTTACGGTTTTGCAGCCTCAGTGTGGCCGCGGCAACTGCTCCAGTGGCAAGATGTCGGCTCGGCCATGATTATGCAGCCTGAGTTCGGAGTGACCCGGTCGCGACCACACCCCCATGCGTGCAACGTGCGTGCAGCATGCGTGGCTGCAGGCAGCAGTTGCAAGCAGGTGAGTTTGCTTGCACTTGATCAAACTGTGCTGCGGCGAGGGCACGGCACTGGTGGCCCGTTGTGGCGGCCTTAATAATGTATTTAGGGGCTGGGGACACTGACTGACAAAGTGTCAGACAGTGAGTGTCCCCAAATAAATCACTAAGGCCGACGCAACAGGCCTCAAGTGCGTGCTTGCCGCCTCCAAAACAGTGCCGCATGGGTCGGTCCGCCCCCCTTGCCCCCCCTAGCTATGCGGCTGGGTCATACAAAAGTAGATCCCCAGGAAGACCATCCTGACCTGCCGCCTTTCCTGGCACAATACTAGCAATAGCTGAGGCTACCTCATTGATCTCAAAGGTTTCTGCTGGTATTGGGCCCTCAGACAGGATAGGAGCATCCCACTCGGTAAAGGCTGGCAGCCAGCTTTGTCACAATACAGGTTGTGGAAGTGATCATACCACTGCTGCTCAGTGATATGATTTTGGATTGGATCAGTTCCCCTTCGCAAGCCTTTGTTTATTAAGTCCCAGAAAACAGTAGAGTCCTTATTTTGCGAAGCAATTTTAAGCTCCTGCAAATGGGATTCCACCCAGTCACGTTTTGCAAGCTCTTTTTCCCTAGCATATTCCTTCCTCGCTACTCTTATTGCTAGGGGATCTTTTTTCCGTAGGGCTAGCGATAAGACCTGTCTTTTTTCCCTACAAGTGGCAGAATACCAGAGGTTAGTGGGTCTAGGTGGGCATCCTTTCTGGTCCCTGCTCTCCTTGATGCTAAAAAATATCCCCAACCTTTCTACTATGTCATGGTAAAATTTAGAAAATGGGGAATCATATATTTTCTCATTGGTACCATTGATTGTTTCAAGCTCAGCAATCTTCTGGTCAATCAAATTCTTTATGCTGCTTAATTTATCTTCCTGCCATTTAAGGCGTCTATTACAATTTGAGGGCATAACCTCTTTGGTTGACAGCCTCAAAACAGTAGATGGCTTGGTGGAAGTAGTTACCCAATTGTTGTTAATTTGCACGCATAGAGGATTATGATCACTATCCAGAGTTGGTTTGACTTCCATATCCAGATCACCCCATAGTTGGGTATCCAGCAAAATATAATCTATTCGTGATGGACAACTTGGCCTATTGTATGTAGAGGCCCCACTTGGATCGGAGCGTGTCCTACCATTGACTGCTCTTACATTATATTCTAGGGTTAGGGCATTATTTTGAATGGCCCTTTGTGACCACTTCTTTATAGGGGCTACATTCAGAGTTGGTATGGTCCATTTACTATCTTCCTCGCTGATACCCAACATATCTTCCCCACTTAATGGTTCGTGTGTGCAGTTAAAATCTCCTGCTACAATGATACCAAAGTGTGGGGAAATACAGGATAGCTCGTTCTCCAGTGATGTTAATATTGCTAAAGTTTGGGCCCCAGGAGACCCTCTCACATAAACATTAAACTGCTCCACATTAGTGCCCTTGGCAGGCCTTTCAATTGTCAGATGTAAAATGTCCTTAGTGAGTAAACTATGCATGGTGATGGACCAATTTAGAGCAATGTTAATCCATATGTGGAGGCCCCCAGAGGGACGGCCTTTTACCGAGCTTATGGCTGGAATGAAAAAGGTGGTATACCCTGATTTGTACAGGGGGACCGAGCTCCAAGTCTCCTGGAACAGGCAGATGTCAAATTCACCAATAACCTTGTTCCACTCTGGGAGATGCAGTTTCTTCTGAAGTCCCGCTATGTTCCAGGAGAGGAAGTGGATCACCCCTGTATTTGTTCCGTCGTACCTCACCCCGTCGTCATTGGCTCCGCCTCCCACAACTCTTTCTGTCTCAGGACTACTCGAACAACAGTCAGCAGTGCCACTTTTCTCCCCCAAATGGTCAGTGGGGGTCTTTGATGGCGAGGTCTCCTGCAGTCAATCAACTTTGTTCAGTCCTGACTCGCTTCCCCCCCGATCGGTGTCCAGAGAGGGAAGCGTCTGATCTGTATAGTAGAGTGCTCGGGGGGAGAGGTACGGAACTCTAGGGCCAATAGGTTCTCTGCAATTGATGCGTCAAATAGCTGTATCTCAATGGAGTCAGTCTCGGAGTTGCCCAAAGTGATCCTCCTCACTTTTGCCATGTCTTCCTGAATGACCGACCTACAGCTCCATACATGTGGTAACCCGTGAATAGCTTTATTTTGTAGGGATTCACTAATTTCATGGCCTTGGATGGTGTTATATTTAGGGACCTTGGTCATGAATACTGACGGGAAGGCATGACCTGCATGGGTCACACCACCATGCATACTCCTTACTTCTCGACTGCTCTGCCCTTTCGCAGGTGTAACTAGGCAGGGATGGAGTAATTTGATGGAAGGTTGGCCCCCTGGTTTCCCAATGGCTCCCGGATCTGTAATAGTCTCTGCATAAGTTCTAGTGGCACAAGATAGGACAGCCATACTTGGGGAGCCTCTGGCGCCTTTATCTGACACGGTGAGTAGCCTACCCCCAACCCCCCGAGGATTCCCTAAGGGTGCCCTGCTTACTAAGCTATTAGAGATAGATGATGGGGGTATAGTATTTGTTACAGGGTGGTCGTCCCTATGTATTAGCACTTCCACCTTCACTCTCAAGGTTAGTAGTTCCTTCTCCAGAAAATCAACTCTCTGTAGCAGGCCCATAAATGAAGAGCCACAACTCCCACAACTGGCTGACTCACAGACAGACTCTCTGGCGATGCTCTCGCTCATAAGATCAGATGGAGTGCCCTCGATAATATGCTCTAAAGCAGAAAACCTATTAGAACTGTGCAATTGTGTGTCAATCCAACACTCTTGTTGTGCCCCTATAATAGTTACACTTGATGGTATATTAGGGGTCTCCACAAGCAAATTTGTCTCTACTGTCGCATTGTTTGGGCTGTGAACTTCGCTAATAGAGCATTTATGAGGTACTTTCTTGTTAAAGATAGAGGGAATCACAGTTCTCTGGGACCATGGTAAAACATCGTCAATGGAATCCATAGTAGCCATAGTGTTTTTGGTGTTATTGGCGCTGAAGACTTCCTCACATTCGCTAATTATAGTTTCTATTCTGGTTAAGACACAATTACTAGCTGCATGGGATAATTTCTTGGTTTTTTCCCTTTCTTACTTGCTGTTGGCCCTCCACCCTCCTTTGACTTCCTTTTCCCCATTTTTAGAGTGTACTTAAGCTAGATGAAACACAGCCCTCTACCAAACTAATTGACTATATACGACAGTGGCAGAAAGCAGGATTAGCTATCCAATCTCCCAATGCGTGTCCACCGGGTCCCGGACTGATAAAATCGAACAGTACCTGAAGTCCTTGCGTCCCGTGGCAGGACGAAAAGGGGGTGTCATGTCCTGCCTCTTCCTGGCGATGACGGGCGTAGACGGGCCCGCCCTTGGCCCGGGCTTCGCCCGGCACGCTTCCCGGGAGAGGCTCATTGGTTAAATCCCCCTGATGACGTAGAGGGAGGGGCTGGAACTCCACTAACAGCCCACTGGCTACTGGGGCGTGTGGTCCCTCTGTCGAATGGCCCCGCAACACAGGGCGAAGCGCCTCCCTACGAAAAGTCATAAAGTTAGACTTTTGTCTCAGAGAACCTTTGTGAATCGGCCCCAACATTTCTCTGCAAAATGCATGTAACAGACTCCCACAGATCACCCACATTGAAAATCAATAAAACAGAAAAGAGTATTTAAAACAATTTGGTGAAGAATTAATCAAGGTCATCCAGGGAAGACTCTCTGTAGAACAAAGCTAACTCTATCGGGGGCGGAGTCTGAAAGGATGGGGCTCTGGACTAGTGCCCCCTTTGCCTGTGCCTTAAAGCGTTTCTACTCCAACCAGCACTCCTCACAAACCAGTGCCTGCAACTGAAGAATTAGAAACTATAGGTAGTGGATGCAAAAAAGGGTTAATATCTACGTCAAAGAATTGTATTGTTGACAGCAGTGACACCACTAGAGAAATCAGAACAAGCCAACCATCTACAGTTAAGAATGAAATGGGAGCAGTCCCTCAAATCCACGTTAATCAACCTGATTCTCCTCTGACTGTACATTCCGAATCAGCAACCTCAAACATAGGGCCTAATTACGACTTCCATGGTCCATAGGACCGCCAAACCCATGGTGGTGGTCTGACTACCGCCACACTGCGGGACCGCCTGCAGTATTATGACTGAGGTGGTCAGACCACCACCATATCATTGGCACTGCCAGGATCAAGGATCCCGTTGGGCCGATTGTGGTATTGGGTTCCCAAGGCCTACATGCTCCGAAGATAACCCACTTACACCGAAAGAACTGTTGGCACGGAAACTGAAAAATGCAAAGAACAAGTTTATTAAAACCCCATGGGGTGGTGGTACATTCCTACAGCACCCTTCGGTAATGCAAGAAGTATCACACCGAACATCGGTGTGACCCCCTCTTTTATACATTTTACAGGTAATAAAAAGGACAGGCGGCACAAAGTTACAGAACATTATGTACATATATGGTCATGTTTTGGAACACTGCCAGCTCATTGGAGGGGTTCAAACCCACTGGTCAGTTTGCGGCACATTCCTAAGGGGTGACTGGTCAATGGGGACTGCACATGTACAGGCTTGACCAGTACTAAAAATAGCCTGTTGCTGGGCAAACTCAAATGGTCAATGGCACGGACAACGGACTAAAGGCCATGCTGGCCACGAGGCCGCTCATGATCTAAGATGGCCGCCGTAACACACAAAATGGCGTTTCCGAGTACGGCCAATTTAAACAGAAAACATGTAGCTACAGCTAAGCGCTAACTCGGCCATCGTCAAATTACGACAGACGACCCTTTTAGCGTTCAGCTGAAGCTACCTCATAGTGAACATAATCTGGGTGTTCATCTTCGATATCGATCAACATTATTTGTTTTACTTCTTTATGAAGCCTCATCTTTTCATGAGCAAGAGTTCGTCTTGATGGTATACAAGCCGATAGGCACATAGAACACAAAGCTGGACCACATTGAATACATAGACATATGCCAAACAGTATCCCCACAATAATACATAGAATCGTTAGTAGTTTCCAACCCCAAGTGGTAAGCATTGACCAGAACCACCCTGAAAGAGTCCAAGTTCCATTATCTGGATGTATTTCCGCAGCTATCTTATGCAGTTTTGAAATTGCATCATAAACAGATGGTGAATTGTCAGGGACATAAACACAGCAGCTACTTCCGATAATTCTACATGCCCCCCCACGATCGGCTAGAACTACGTCTAAAACCATCCTATTCTGTAACGTAACAATTCTAGAAATCTGAAGTTCCTCAGTAATGTTCCCCAGTGCAATAGCAGTGTCATTTGCTACAGCCTCAACTACACGAGTCAGTCTTCGTATCTTCCGACTATTCAGAGCAGCCCCAACAAAGGAAAACAGTCCAAAATTGAAATCCACATACTGTTGCAAAGCAGTATCTGTCTGGTCGATATCATCTAAAACAACGGCACGTTTAACACGGTTCAATATGAAATCATGGTACAAAATATAATCATTATGGTACATTGGTGGGGCAATGAATACAGGAGGCAGTACAAAAGATACATAGCAAGTACCTAACCATCCCAAGGGGAGTTGATGATACCCTTTTGTTCCGCAAATAAAATACATATTTCGTGATGCTACAAACGATATACCATTCGGGCTGTCAAACGTTATTGTGGTATTACATTCGCTTTTCCCAGCCGAAATCGTGCCTTTATTACGTATACACAAATCAGCTTTCGTGGCAATGACATTTATAACATGTGAGCTGGAGACATTAATGTTACGTTGATTGCTGTAAACACGTGGGGCAGAGATATTGTCGGGGCGGTACTCCTCCCATTCAAATCGAGTACCCTCAGCTCGCGGATACCCATCTCGGTCGTGGTAACATACTTTATTTAAACGAAAAAGCACCCCCCCTTTTGTTGGCCATCTCAAAGTGAAGAGCAGAGTGTACCAGGCATTGCAGGATCCATTATGTGAAAACGGAAGTGGAATGAGTGGAGTGCCCCCTTTCTTCTGGTGCCCAGGTAGCATCCCACACACCCAACAATTTGAAGTATTTGTCATATTATGTGTATGATGCAAGATCTGAATAAAGCTATTGCTCAGATAAGTTTGTCGGTGCCGTTCTTCATGATAAGGCAAGGTGAAGTGAAAATGTTCAGATGGAGCCGGGGTAGTCGGCAGCAAATGTTTACGTGCTGGTACCACAAGTTCAACTACCCAGGCTATTACTGCTATCACCACAATCGTTAAGACAAAAAGGATGGCACCAAGTATTTGTTTATCCCGTGATGCAGACGACGCCATAGTTCAATTGTAGTTCAAAAGTCTTAGATGTTCAAAAAGTTCAGAAAGTTCACAAGTTCTCAAATGTACATATGTGTGTAGTATACCTAAAAAAAAGAAAAATACGGTGCTGAGCTCCGAGGTAGCCGTTGTTTTCTTCTCCGGGCCAAGACGGGTGTCGCTACACTTGACAGAACTGATCCCCCCCCCTTGGAATTCCCGGCTTCCGTTTCACAAACCTGGAGCGGTAACCAACCAGTTTCAAAAACAACCCAAAAATCTTCTTATCGTGGCCGTAGATTGTAGTGATCTCGTCCAGAAACAGTGTGGTCCGGGAAGGCTCCCTTAGCTTCGGCTGACGTCACAGCTGGGCTCTTTTCTTTATCCAGAATCTCTTTGTAGTCTGTCAACACAGCAGGATTCACCAGGTCAGGAGAGACACGACGGCAGTGGGTTGAGTGTATCCACCGCTTCCTGTTGGTCACTCGTACAGCCGTTCGAGTAGCCAGGAGGACCTGCTCGGGGCCACGCCACCTCGGTTCCAAGCTATTCGTCCTCTCAAACGACCTGATCATTACATGATCACCAGGGCGAAGATCATGGCCCTCTCCAGTAGAGTTGTCAGGGAGCGCTTCTCGAACCTGTTGATGAATAGAAAGCAACTCATTTGTTAATCGTGCCAAATAATCGTTCATCATTATACAAGGCACATCATGTATCAATCGCGGCTTGGGCACCCCCCAGATATTCATAGTCCTTCCAAACACCACTTCATATGGTGTGAGGCCTGTTCGAGAGTGGGGCACTGATCTAAGAGAGAGTAATGCTAGCGGTAAGGCATCCGGCCATTTCAATGACGTGGACGCCACGATCTTAGCCAATTTTAGTTTCAACGTGGCATTATACCGCTCGACAAGACCTGCCGACTGAGGGTGGAACACAGCATGAAACTTCTGTTGGATCCCTAACCCCTTCAGCACGTATTCCACAATTTTCCCGACAAAATGAGGCCCATTGTCGCTCCACAAAAATTTGCAAATTCCGAATCGAGGGAAGTACTCCTTGAGCAACACCTTAGCTGTTGTCAGTGCTGTATTATCTTTCGTGGGGAAGGCCTCAACCCATTTGCTAAAAGCACATACCACCACTAAGACATACTTCAGGTTATTGCAGCGCTCAAGCTGGATGTAATCCATTTGGAGTACCTCAAATGGTGCAGAAGGTGGGACGAACCCTCCTTTCGGAGTATGGGTCCCCTTAGCAGGATTGTGCTGCAAACATATCAGACAGGTCTGCACTACTCTCTTGGCTGTATTAGCAATCTCGGGATGCTCCCAAACTCGCGTTAACAATCGAGTAATTGCAAGAGCCCCCACATGCGCTAACCCATGTGTCATTTGGACCATCGCTTGCAAGTAAGCTGCAGGCAATTTCCATTTCTCCATGTCCTTGCTTCTCCAACACCCTTCATCGTCTAGTACCCCATCAGTTGCCCATGCCGCAAGTTCTGATTCAGTAGCTGATTTCTGAATGTCTAATATTTCCGCTCTAGCATCATTCCATCGCTCTGCTTGGGATTTTGTCACTTACATGGGGGAGTCAGCTCGGGACATAGCCGTTTGTCTCGCTATGCTGTCCGCAAAGGCATTTCCCTTCCCCACTTCATCAGTGATCTTTTTATGGGCGCTACATTTGATTATCGCTACTTTCTTTGGACAAAGCAACGCGTTGAGGAGATCACGCACCAACTCTCCGTGCATAATGTGTACTCCATGAGAAGTTAAAAACCCACGCTCTCTCCAGAGTAGACCGAAGTCATGTGCTACTCCGAAGGCGTACCGACTGTCTGTGTATATGTTCACACATAGGCCAGCACTCAATTCGCAAGCTCTTGTCAGGGCTATCAGCTCCGCTGCTTGAGCCGATTTCTGTGGTATTCTAGCTGTTTCCACCACTGTCTTAAGTGTCGTTATTGCATAGGCTGCGGAAGTTGTGCCATCTGGCAGCCTCAAACATGATCCATCAACCCACAGTTCCCCATCCACATCTGGATGTGGCATATCCTGTAGGTCAACACGACCCTTTGTCTGTTCCTCGGTCAGGAAAACACAGTCATGGTGTTTTTCTTCCTGACCCTCCTCGACCGGATAGGGCAATAAAGTGGCAGGATTCAGAGTAGCACATCTTTTTAGTGTGATATGTGGCGCCAACAGGGTAAGCTCGTATCCTGTTAACCGTGCACTCGTGAGATATTGGGTCTTTGTTTGGTTTAGCAGGGCATCTACTGCATGAGGAACTAACACCAACAATTTGTGCGATAACACTATTCCCTCACTCTGCCGTATCGCTACTGCTGTTGCTGCGACTGCTCGGAAACACCCAGGTAACCCTCGTGCTACAGGATCAAGAATGGCAGAGAAGTATGCACATGGCCTCTGCTTGTCCCCGTGTGTCTGCACTAACACTGATAACGCGCACCCATCTTTCTCATGCACGTACAATGTAAAAATCTTCGTATAATCTGGTGTACCTAATACGGGTGCAGAGCAAAGGGCTTGTCTCAATTGATCAAAAGCATTTTGACATTCATCTGTCCATTCAAGGGGCATTGGTGTAGTTTTGGACAGTAACGCTAACAAAGGCTTGATGATGTGCGAAAACCCCATGATCCACTGCCTACAAAAGGACGTCAACCCTATGAAGGCGCGTACATCTCTCTGTGTGCGGGGGACTGGTGTATCTAATATTGCCTGAATAAGATCTGATGTCAATGCACGCCCCTCCTTAGACAAAAGATGACCGAGGTAGGTCACCTTGGGTCTACAGTATTGTAGCTTTTTCTTAGAAACCTTGTGATTATTCTGTGCCAAAAAGGAAAGCAGCGCAATCGTACTTTCCTCACATTGCGTGTAAGAATCTGCAGCAAGCAGAAGGTCATCCACATATTGGATCAAAACAACTCCCGATTGCAACTCAAAGGAATCAAGCTGTCTTTTCAAAGCCTGGCTGTAGATACTCGGGCTCTCAGTGTAACCTTGGGGAACACGACAAAATCTATACGATTTATTATTTAACGTGAAGCCAAACAAATATCTGCTATCAGGATGGACAGGGATGGAAAAGAACGCATTTTTCAAGTCAATTACACTAAAGGTCGTGGCTGTTTGTGGTACCAGTGTGAGCAAGGTCGTAATATCGGACACCACCGGATATTGGGGAATGACAATTTTGTTGATCTCTCTCAAGTCAATAATAAAGCGATAGACTTTGTCGTCAGTATCTCTTTTAAGAATCGGGAGAATAGGGCTGTTACAGACATTATAAGAAACCTCTTCCACCACCCCAGCAGCAATCAAGTCTTGGACAATGTGAGTCAGGGCTATTTCACCTTCCTTCGAAATCTTATACTGTGGCACCCGTGGCAAAGAGGCCCCCTCCTTAACAGTAATATGAATAGGTGGAATACGCATCTCCCCCACATCCATGTCTGAGGTTGCCCATAACGTGTGCGGGAGAGAGGCCAAAGCGGGAATGTCTGATATGGTATAGAACCTATTCGGATCAGGGTAATTGTCATTCAGGATAACCCGCACTCCTTCAGGAGCGCACCGAATCGTTGCTCGAAAATATTTAAGCAAATCAAGGCCCAAAATATTATCTGGGGTATAGGGAGATAACAAAAATTGGCCAAAACTAAAAAATGTATCAAGACAGAGTGCGAGGGGTTTAGACAAAGGGCTAGGGGAGGGTGTGCCATCGAACCCTACACATGTTATCATTTCGCCAGACAGGGGAGCCCTCGGAACCAATTTCTTTGACAAGGCGCTACGAGTAGCCCCGGTGTCGACTAGGAATTGATCAGTAGAACCCAAAATGCCCGCTGTTACATATGGACCTTCCTGATCTACCGGCACTTCAATTGGTTCCGCACCCCATCCTACGCAGTCCTATGCATGCACATAATCCTGGTGCTCCACATTCTCACCCTCTGAAATCTGATATTGGTTCCGTCTATCAAAAGTATTTCGTTCATCCTGGCCACGGCCCCCTTGCTCAGCCCTTCCACGATCACCTCCGCCACCTCTCGCCCCCGCCCCGCGACCTACCACCTCCTCGACCACGCTGGCTACGTTGTTCCCGTAGTACCGGACAATCCTCAGCCCAATGACCAAACTCTTTACAATAAGCACATTGATCCTCCGCAATATCCGTACGACCATACGACGTATTTCCTCCACCTCGTCTACCCCTGTCGTTCCCTCTACCCTGTGTTCCACGAACCTGTGCCAACATCACCTTCGTTTTCAATTCTTTCGCTTTTTTATCAACACTTTCTTTAGCCTCCAACTCCTGCCGCTCATAATACTGAGCCATAGTCAACAAAGACGCAGGGGTCGCCGTGGCCCAGGGACTTTCACTCGATTTCAATCGTTTTGCAATCTCCGGCAGGAGATTAGCCACGTACTTATCTACAAACAAATGCCGACCTGTATCGTCTGTTAAAGATTGACCACTGTAATCATGAAACGCCTCTTCAAAGCGTGTAAAGAAGTCTGAAACCGTTTCATCCGGCTTTTGTTTACACGAAGCTAACATGGTCCAATCTATCTTTTTAGAAGGTACGAGCGTTTTTAATTTAACCAAAATGGCTGCCGGAAGATCTAAGATCAACTGACATGGCTTACATGCTGGTTCCCTATCTAAATCAGCTGCATTTATCTCTTTCCAAGTTCCCCCAAGTATCGTTTCATCATTATTTTTCCGAATTTGTCTCCACATGTCAGGCGGAAGAATTAACCCAAAAAACAGATCTATATCGACAAGAGTCATCACACAAGATGAAATAGCCCCTTCCACTCCTTCATAGAACGCTGCCGGATTTTTAAGAAGATCAGGTAAAGAATTTTTCAATGCCATAACATCCGCTCTATTCCAAGGCGTATACACCCAGTTATATATAAAATACCCCTTCGCATCCTTTGACATTTTATCGTCATCTGTACCTTCCCCTTTTGGTGGAACATACAAGGGTGCGGCTTCACGCATAGGCATAACATGCATTGCAGAACTCTTATCTGAACCCCGGAGAGAACACTCCTTAGACCGCCCTTCAGACTCCAGCCTGGAATCCTTATTCTTTTTCCGCTCGTCCCACAATCTCGTAGTCTCATCTCGCAGCTGGATCAGTTGCTTGTAAAAGGCATCGACATCTGCAAGATCAAATAAACCTTTATCCAAATTCTCACGATGAACTGACACAACCTTAGGTTCTAACGTATCTGAAAATTGACGATATGCAACAACAACTTCTTCTGCCAAAGTAACCAAAAAATACAATAATTCCTGGTCTGTCCAATTACCCCTTTCAGTAACAATTTCAGACTGAGAAACAAAATTCGTATTCACTTTACGAGCCCAACTACGTAAATGTGCGGATCTCTCCGCAGTAAACCTGGCACCAGATGTACCCTTCTTGTCTGGCTTATCCTGTCCTCCGTCTTCCGAATCTGAAGTTGGAGCCGTAGGCGAAACGTACGGAGGCGGAGATCGATCTAGTAATGAAAAATCATCAATTTCGTTATTAAGGACAGGATAAAGCGGTCGACGGATAGGGAATTGACCAGTCGTTTGCAATTTACGTTCCTGTTCCTCCCTCTCCTTCTTTTCCTGAGCCTCCTTTTCCTCAAGCTGTAAAGCCTTATCACGAGCAGCCTTGCGCTGCTCTTTGTCCACCAAGGCAACTTCACGTTTCATTCGCTCACGCACCGCTTTCTCCCACATTCGCACACAATCAAACATATTTTGTCTAGACCTTCGTTGAAACAAACATTGCTCCACAAACTGTACTTTACGCAAATCGAACGACCCATGTAGTGGCCATTGCAATTCAGGATCCGATTTTGTATACTTATTCCATAATTTACTGTACATTATAGGGGGAAGGCCAAATTTAATGTACATTTCTCGATTCGGTGTTCCTTCTGGGGGAGCCGGCTGTGATTCCGCTAACCTAATTGTGGTACCATTTCCAAAACAGCACATCCCTCGGAGTGTGCTTAAAACAGGCATGTTCAAAAAGTATCACGAAAGCGCGATACCGTATAAAATGGCACTTACAGTACTTCACACAAATGTGCCGCTCGAAGGAAAAAAACAAAATTAGAGAAACATCTCTACATGCCTGCCAATGTGAAGTGCACTACACATATACTTTTTCAAAGATCACAAGTTCACAAATTCAACAATTGTTAGCTAACTCAAATCAAAATCATAGATCATAGGACTTCGGCAAGCGTCCGAGGACTACCTTACCGATCACAACTCATAGAACTTCAGTAAGCGTCCGCAGACTACCTTACCGATCACAAATCTTACCCAAAGCCTCAAAGGTCCAGTTTCCAACTGCCAAGGTCTTGTAATCGAATCAGCCAAACGGCGCTTTATCCAGCAACACGGACAATCGAGGACTCAGTCGGAGACCGGCGCCACCTGGAAGGTCAGATCGGAAGGAAAGGAAAAAACACCGTGGGTGCCAAGACTCGGGTCACTCAGTGGCAGCGCGCGTCCATGGCGAGTATCCAGACCTTCGTCACGACCTCTCCTTCGGGCATCCGAGTCGCCGATGAGTCCCACCAGAGTCGCCAATTTGTGGTATTGGGTTCCCAAGGCCTACATGCTCCGAAGATAACCCACTTACACCGAAAGAACTGTTGGCACGGAAACTGAAAAATGCAAAGAACAAGTTTATTAAAACCCCATGGGGTGGTGGTACATTCCTACAGCACCCTTCGGTAATGCAAGAAGTATCACACCGAACATCGGTGTGACCCCCTCTTTTATACATTTTACAGGTAATAAAAAGGACAGGCGGCACAAAGTTACAGAACATTATGTACATATATGGTCATGTTTTGGAACACTGCCAGCTCATTGGAGGGGTTCAAACCCACTGGTCAGTTTGCGGCACATTCCTAAGGGGTGACTGGTCAATGGGGACTGCACATGTACAGGCTTGACCAGTACTAAAAATAGCCTGTTGCTGGGCAAACTCAAATGGTCAATGGCATGGACAACGGACTAAAGGCCATGCTGGCCACGAGGCCGCTCATGACCTAAGATGGCCGCCGTAACACACAAAATGGCGTTTCCGAGTACGGCCAATTTAAACAGAAAACGTGTAGCTACAGCTAAGCGCTAACTCGGCCATCGTCAAATTATGACACGATGATCTTTCACCGGAAGGAATATGCTGGTGGTACCACAGCCGGCACCCCGAGTATATTCCGAGTTGCCATTTCACTGCCCTTTTTAGGGCGGTGAACCCACTATGAAAACGGTGGCAGAATGGCAACAAAGGGAATCTATACAGGGCTCCCTGCCGGATTTGGTCCTGGGGTGCATGCGGGGGGCACATGTAGTGCCTCCTGGATTTACACCCCCACTTCCTGCATGGTGAAGGTAGGTGCAGTCGGTGCTGACTGCGGCAGTCTGCATGATATGCTCTTCTATGAGCCTAGCAGACTACTGCAGTCAGACTGCCACAGGACCGCCTGCCAGATCAGGATTTAATTTCTAACCTGACAGGCGGTCACCCCACGGCTTTGGCAGTTCTACAGCGGATGGCATGTTGCACCGTCCACTGTAGAGCCACCAAAGTTGTAACCAGGACATGACACAGTATGGTGGAGTTCAATTATGGTCTAGGTAACCTTTCAACAACTTTCCTTCACAATATCGAGTCACAAATTGAAAAGATATTGGAGCTCACCCCAAAGTCATTTTGAGTACTCCACACAACAGAGCATGAAACATTCAAGCATTCTGAACTCGCAGATCAGTTCTACATCAGTGCCTCTCAAGGTACAATGGCCAGAGCATTGCTATGGCAGTCATCCAACATGGAACTCCAAATTGAACTTACTACAATCATTGGCCCTTTGTGTCGCAGATCTCAGCACCAAAGTGGATCACATAGAAGCCAAAACACAAGGCAAGGTGGAAGGAGGGAACTGCCTGTGTGCCCCAATCATCAATAAAGAGTGTTCACTCCCAGAAGTCCTATCGGATTTGGTCGCTAGAGTCAAAAGTATGTCAGGAACATCTATAAGAAACAAGAATTCAGCAGCAAATATCACATCCAAGGAAGAGAGTTAAAAATCTGAAACAAATCTATCTTATTAATGGAGGTAAGGGAGGGCTCCCGAGAGCGATGGTGTGAACATAGCCAGAAGTTGCCCTTAAGACAACAGTCCTCCAATCCTGATAGCAGTACACACATTATCATTTCATCAGTTGAGGGTGGCAGCAAGGAGGCAGAACTCCCTTCAAATAAAAAGCCAAAAATATAACTACGGTTGGAATGGTAAACACCAACAACAACCACATGGTAGAGTTTAATCTTGTGCATGGCTCACCAATGTTAAGTTGGCGAGAATGAGTAAGGAAATCGAGCACAAGACTGCCTCCCTATGAGATTTCTCAATGCGGGTCGTTGCGTCAGGTCTCTACTGCTCATGTTGAGAAAGTTGTTGATAGTGTTGAGAAAGCCGCTGCTCAAATACAAAATCTATTCGAGCAGAGGAAACGAGCAGCGCCCTCTGACACACCGCGTGGTGCTTTTCAGGTTGATTTTCCGGTGTGGGGCAAGCTCCCAGCGCTAAGAATCCACGCAAGCAGCACGACGTACCGAACTGCACCGCTCGTGGAATCTCCGGGCCTTATTTATGAAGGCCTTGCGTCAGTTTTGCGCCGCCGGTGCATCACTTTTTGTGACGCACCAACGGTGTGAAAAATGCGCCTTGTTGCACCATATTTAAAAAGTGACGCATCGAGGTAGATGCGTCACTTTTTAACCCCCTGCGCCACATTATACCTGCGTCAGGTATAATGTATGCAGAGGGGGCGTTCCCCCGCAAAAAGCCTCGTAATAGTGACGCAGTGAAATCTATGAGATTTCACTGCATCACTTTTAGGACGCTGTTGCGTCAAAATCTTGCGCCTGCCTCACAGCAGGCGTAAGACTGACACAAGCCCTTTGACATGGGGCTTTCCCCATGTGAAAGGAAGCATTGCTGGAGTTGCGTCACTTTTGTGACACACTCCAGCAATGCGTCACTTTTGCGCTTACAGATACGTCAGAAATACTGACGTATCTGTAACTCCTTGCGACATGATGCGTCATACATTAAATATGACGCATCAGGAATGTCGCAAGGAGTGCGCAGTGAAAAGTGACGCATCGCTGTTTTCACGCAGCGATGCGTCACTTTTCATAAATGAGGCCCTCCGTTTTTAGGTTGTTTTACTTCATGAAGGGCTGATCACTCACTCTACCCTTCCTTTAAGTGCTAATACCCTAATTAATGCAATTATTAACTAAACCCTTCTACCTGGTTTGTATCTCATTGAATCGAAGCATGTATACCTTCTTTCTTTTCTCTCATAGGGTTTAGCCTAGCTAGCAGCCTCCAACACACCAACATTCCATTCTCAGCCTGGAAAAAAAGAGTGAGCACACATGCAAAAAACATCTTTTTAGAACAAGACTTGTGCAACTTACGTAAAACTACGGTCATGAAAGTACTTGACCACTCCTACACTGTAGGGAAAGAACAGCCCTACTTGTACCAAGCAATAGGTACCCAAGCTGCAGAAACATTTTATACATGCGCCTTCTTGCCCTCCCAATAATGGACTTCAACCCTTCTTGGGCAATTGAAGGCGAGGGAAGATCATGCTGGCTGTGCAAATACTGTAATGTATCTTGGTACCATCTGCTGTGTTGCTGCGCCAAATTAAATTATGAATACAGACGCCTGTTAATCCATCTCTTATTGGCACATGGAATACGCACCTGAAAAGTGGCTACAAAACTGTTCTTCCCTCAATCATCTCCCATGAGCCTAGCAAGCTTTGGGAAATTCACTGATGCCATACATTCAGCACTTAACTCCTTAATGACAAGCCCCAACTGGTAAACTGTCAACCGACCACTGACAAGCAAACTTTGCACTTTAGCAAATTGTCCAACTAGCCAATCCTGAAGACCACTCTCTAAAGAATATCCATCTACTTGTTAAACAGAAGCATTTTTTCAATCTGAGCAGTTCCGGATGTAAAAGCAATTGTATACTTGCCCTTTAACCGATTTTTAACAGAGTTGCTGCACTGTTAATATATAATGTACACAGGGCCGGACTGCCATAGCGGGTAACGGGCAATCCCCCGGTGCGCCGCACGGGTGGGGGACGGTTTTGGGCCCCTGGGGGCTGCAAAATCGGCCCTGTACCAAAATCGGCCGAAAACCGGTCCCGGCAAAGAGCTCGTCGGCACCTCCAACACCCCCCCCCCCCCGAATGGGGAGGAGGCCAGCACTTTTGTTGAAAGTGAGCCCATAATTCTATCAATGCCCAGGCTGCTGGCGCAAACCGCCTCTTAGTTTTCATTCCGAATAATTTACCAAATAAAGAGACGGGCGCTGGAAGCAGGAATCAAGAACAGAGTTTAATTCTCATGAGGAGAGCCAGTCATTTCGGACACGAAACACAGTGTCTTTCGGGAGGTGCTCTAACAAGTGAGCTTGAGACTCTTGCTTTTATACATTGCAGAACATTTGATGATACAATCAGGTCAGTATGTCGCAAAAGGAAAACATTCCTATAATCCTCGTGATGATCCTATTCCACATACATTCACAATGGGGACCCTTGACCTGCTGATAAGAGGGGAGGGCAATCATGCAGCTGAGTGTGTCGTAGGATGTGTGCGCCTGATCATGGCCCAGGGGGTGGGGTGGCTAGGCATACAATAAGGGCAGTAAATGGTATCTCCTGGCTTAGGCGATGGCCTCGGACATGTGTGGTCAGCCGAACTCGGGGGAAGGGGTCATCAAAGGAGTGGTATTCATGCCTACGTGGACAATCGAGCGCGGAGGGAGGGCTCGTCAATAGAGGGGCATTCATGGAAGGGAAGGAGGTGCTGGTCAGGCGCGGCCGTGACTTCTCAAGGACAGGGCTTTGCGGAAGAAGAGGGTTTATGACTTGCTCATATGAGGAGAAGGAGGGGGTCAGGGTGCGTGCAGGGCCAGAGTCGCGCAGAGAGAGAGAGAGAGAGAGAGAGAGATCTTATGACCTGTACATGAGAGAACAGGGGCAGTCAGATACAACTGGGGGGGGGCTATGTCAGCTGAGGCGAAGGATGCTTCTTCGAGAGGGAAATGGGGAAGGCCTGGGTCAAGCAGGAGGGTTACCTTTTCACATCAGGATCGCGCAAAGGGAAAGGGTTTCGTGGTCTATACATGGGAGAGGGGGTGCAAGATACGCGCGGGAGGGAAGCTGGGGATTCCAATGGGTAAAAAGGCCATGGTGCCTAGAATGGCTGCACATATGCATAGGGGTACGGGTTCTTACTGGCAGGGTGATACGGTCAATAATTTACAGTATCCATGGTGCCCACAGGGAGAGGAGTGGGAAAGGAAGGGAAATGAGTGCTGTCTATGTACATCAGTTTCGTCCGATTTTACAGTCGCCCCTTTTTACATAGCAGCAATCATTTTTGCAGCTGATGGCATTACAGGTAGACAAGCATCGTTGACGAATTAGCACTTTGTCGATACTAACATGTGGCGTACAATCATAGACAGTCAAGGTGATGGGAAAAACGCAGTACATAGGAAATTACTTTTTCGTTGTGTTCCGGGCAATTAAACGCACTACATAGCATAAATCTTTCTGACTTAAAAAAAAAAAAAAAATGTGACCAATGAACAGTTTTGACCAGATAGTTGAGAGCGGAATTCAGTTCAATACACAAGATCTCTTCGTCACAGTGTCTTTTATCAGCGAGCCATCACTGGTAGGCTCTAATCCGGGTACTTTCGTTGGCGCTGTTGAGCACCGGCGGTGGAGCTATAGGTCCAGCTCGGTTCGATCCTTACGCGTTGCAGGGTGCGGTCAGTCCTCTGCTGTTAGACCACAGTCCTGTTCCCTAAACAGTCCGTTGGCGGCGCCTTATGCTCGGCACCTATAGTTCTGTGGCAACACCCTCTTCCCATATAATTGCAGCTTTTTCCTTTGGCAGAAAGTCACGTGGGAAGGTGGGTGGATGTGGTTCAAATAGTCGATAGGAGAAAGAGCGAGCGGAGTTGGGTCAGAGTTCCTGGGACACACAAAAGGGACCAAGGGAGCAAAGGATAACAAGCAGGCAGGCCCATCAATCGGGCCCAAAGAAGGCAGACGGAGACTCCAGGCACACGTGGGTTAGCAGTCGGAGGGCTTCGAGGCGGCCCGTCATTTTTCATTTTCCACGTTGAAATTGTGGTCTCGTCCCGTGCCTTGTCGCTCTGCAGCTCCACTTCTGGTCGATGTCATACGTGTCCCAAGGTCTGCAGTCAGGCTGAACGTCACATCTGACCCATCTCCTCCGGTGATCGTGAATCTTTGAATGGGTACAAGACAACGTTTTAGAGAAATGGCAGAAGAAGACATCTACGCATATGAATTCCTCCCTCAATCCTCCGCATTTGAGTTCTTATGCTCATCGGTCACAGTCAGAGGTCTATTACCAAGTAGTGCATGTATCAGCATTCCTACTGAGTTTATGGCAGGTTTATTCATTGTCCTATTTATAACTCACATGAGGATAAATGACATTTCCATCAACTGTGCGTCACATCATATTCAATATTACAGAGCATTTCCTTTCGGGAACAATCATATTTTCAGACAGGGCGGGGGTGCTATCATCGAGAGTCGGGCAAAACAACATTTCCTCAAGGGTCAACAGCTACTCATGGTCATTATGTTTATACCCGGGACAGCAGAAGTTGTTCTATCAAAAATGGGGCAGGGATGCTTCGGGCGCTTGCGCTTGGGTGCAAAGGGGGTGGGACAATCTGGGTATTGGGTGTCAGTCTAGACGTTGGCGCTCGTTTCTGAAGAACAGACATAGGATGCCATTGACATACAGTTCCCCTATAAATGGCCAGATTTGGGAGACTTTAGTCGTCTTACCTGTCCTTTCTATCTCGGCCAATTCAAGTTCATTCATTTTACAGAAAGGAGAGGCAGTAACATGGCGAGAGATGTTCATTTTAGTTTCGGTCAATTTCGCTGAACACCTTTGCGTTCAAATATGTATCAAATCAGACTGGTGCCGGTGGGGCACAATTTTACCAAAAGAGGGAGAAACAAATAGGGAGACTCTCATAGAGAGCGAGAGTCGTCCGCAATCTAAACGAGCCATTTGGTACACGTATGACATGTAAGGAGAGACAGAGAGAGATAGAGAAAGAGATAAAAAGGAGCGGAGAGAGAGAGAGAGATAGGGAGAGTGAGAGAGAGAGAGACGTGTACGAAAATAGGTCATTTAGTGCGCTCACAACACAGAACGGCAAAGGTCAGGTGACCTATGGATACAGACAGAGGGGAGACATAAATTCGTACGTTACATACACACAAACTCAGACAGGGAAGACAGCACATATATTACGCATGTACGAGACATTCACGACAAGACAGGAAACAAGTGTTAGTCTACAAGATCTGTTTTTATATTTTCTACATATCGTTACTATCCTATTTATCTACGTGCTTAGCTCTTTCTGCCCTTCCCCCCTTTCCCTTCTCGCGTGTCATGCCTGCGAGCGTTCCCAATTACCAATACTCACACCTCGGTTGGTCGATCAGAAATTAACCTGGTTGCGCTAGTTACCCATGGTTGGATCTTAAACCATTTTTCAGTTCCTTCCTTTGGTGGAAAGTTCTCCAGGCTGAGGCAACGGCAAGTATTGATCGGGAAAACAGTCGGACAGCTTGGCTATATCTGCAAGAGTGTGAGAAAGGGGGCAGTGCATTTTGAACATCGGCAACGTTTTCTAACTTCCTAGGCGGGTGGTGCCGTGGCAACCCTTACCCGTACAATTTTTCTTTGTCCTTTCCCTACCTAGTCAAAACGTCCAGTCATTTCATTTAACGCGTCGTTTCTAGTCAATTTTATTTTTGTCATTCAGTACTTGTCCAGTCTCTATGTCAGTCCATCCTCCCGTTGCTATGCTCTAAGGAGGAACAGTCATGTTTAAGCCTACGTCTTTTTAAAAAAAACTTTTATTTGTCCTAAGGACCATGCTCATATTCCCTTTTTCCCCCTCTCATCGGCGGTTCGGTCGTCGTCCATCCATACATCAGCCAGTGTTCCGACGTGACCTGCAGAAGGGAGGAGAAAGAAGGGGTGGGGGGGCAACATTCAAAACCTCATCAACGTGCAGTAATCCGGAAATGCTTTACCTACCACATACTCGACCTATTTCCACGTAGTGCACTTCCCTACCATCACGGCGTTTAAGCTCAGATGGACCAGAAAGGTCAGACAGATAATCATTGACGATCTGTGTGACATGAGCCACCTGGTCGTAACCCCTTTCCATCGGGTACAAGGGTGGCGGTCAGGTGGCATTCCCGTGGTGTCGTTTTAGGGCTTCTAAAGCACTTTTCCGGCTGCCTGTGACACATAGTGCGGCTGCTGAATATCGGGTCCTTTTTAACCCCTTACCTTCATCATACTTTCTCGTCGCTCATAGTAGTAATACATTCAAAACTCATTAATGCAACCGCTACAACTATGCTTTCGTTTTCAAAATACCTTTAATAAAAAGTGTTGACACATAAATACAGGCCTACAACCCGGTGGACTAGCCACGGAGCAGATTGGAACTGTACATGGGAAGAACGAAGCTGGTGGCAGTTCATTGCATAAAGTGCGGCAGTGCAATAAAATCATATTAAATTCCCCTACAGAGCAAGCATGATGCATGTCAGTAATTCATCTTTAATAAATTCATAAATACATTATCCAATGTTCATTCATTACCTTAAATTACACCAATTAATTCTTCAACTCATAATCGGTACCCACCCTTAAGTCAATTCATTGTCCAAGCACATACTCAATATCCTTCATATCTACTTTCATTATTCAAACGTTATATATATCTCGGGGTAAAAAGCTTGCGTAATCAGGGTGCAACAAAGTTCATTAAAAACGTCTCATTTTGGGTCGGCGCCATTTTGGGTGGGGTCAGGCAAGTTCTAGCACAGTCAGAGTGTCTCTAGTCTCGCAAGGTTGGCCCAGAACTTTCCATTGGCAGTTCAGAAAGTCTCGTGCAATGTGGTTAACAATCTAACAAATATGGACCATGAGTCAAAGAGTGGGAAGGGCGGCAACAATTTTCCTACCGGGTCATTCTGGTGTTCCTCCGGAACTGAACAAGCGTGTGCCGTGGCGGCATCTTAGCCATTTCCGATCCGAGTCTGGTGCCGGCAGGAGTAGCACCGATGTCGTGGTTCCCAGCGAAGGGGGCGGGGGCACCCATGCAGAGGGTCGGGGGCCCCCCGGCTCTTATAGAATCTTCAAGGTCGAGGAGAGGCGATATGGAGCGGGTGCCCGTCCTGGGCAGAAGACCTCTTTTTGATGTTGACCCTCTTTAAGCAAAGAGTGTTGGGGTGTCGCTGGAAGCCTCCACCTGGAGGGAGGTGGGGGAGGGTCGTTCGCGCCACCTCCCCCTTCCAGCGACCCCGCGCCGTTCTACGGCTCCATCGTTTTCGACATTGGCCGTGCCAGCCATTGATGATGGGGGGGGGGTGGTCGGCGGCTGAGGCAAGACAGCCCCCCCCCCTTTCCCTTGGCGACATGTGGCGGGACTACCTTCAACTCTCCAGGGAGCGTGGAATGTGGCGGGACTGCCTGCACCTATGCAGGCGGCGGCAGGCGGCGAATTTGGCATCTGGCGGGACTACTTGATTTGCCGCCGTTCTTGCCTTGGCTTCGGCTCTGGACCAGCAGGCGATGGCATGCGGCGAATTTGAAATGTGGCGGGACTACTTGATTCGCCGCCGTTCTCGCCTTGGCGTCGGCCTTCGGCAAAAGCCGGATCGGGTGAGAGAGAGGGGTGGTCGGTGGCCAAGGCAAGACAGCCCCCTCTCTCCCCGCGGCCTGCAGGGCGACAGAAGGGAGAAGACGGAGAGGTCCTTGTCATCCTTTGGACCGCCTGCCCAACATCATCTCCTCCTGACCGTGGCCAGGTGAGTCCCTCGTGCCTCCAGGCCTCGCCTTCCGGATGGGCGTAACCGCGGACCTGTTGCACTTCGGGAGCTTCCGGAACGGGGGTAGGTACCTATTGAGTTGTTTCTATTTCATGTGGCCGTTATTTGGGCGGGGCGGGCAATGAGGCAGACATGTTGGGAACAGGAACAGGCAGTGAAGCCTAGCTACCTCGTGGCTATGTTCTGCTATCGAATCTTTTCGCCATTTTACATTTCTTATTACGAATTATTTCTAATGTTTCTTATTTTTGGTGAAGTCAAAAGCTCATCAGGGGGTTACTGACTTAGCCTGATTTCTTTTTATTTTTTTTTCTTTTCCTTAGCGTGTTTCGAGCTAAAGCTTTCTGTTAGTAGGGAACGGTGATCACTTCATATTTTTATGTGTCCTTTTCACTAGGGGGGTACATCTGGACGGACCAGACGAGTCCCCTCCAATAAATGGTCCGGGGTGGAACGAGATTATCGATCAAAAGGGGAACATATATTCCTTCATTAGGGTATCATCCTGGACAGACCGAGCGATGTACTTCCACTTACTAGGGTAGCCTTCTGGACGGACCAGTCGGTCTATTTCTATTAAATGGCCCATGAGTAGAGAGCATATGTCCTCCATAAGAGTAGTCTCCTGGGCGGACCATGCGAGCTACCCCACAATAACCAACCAGTGGGGAGTGGGTAGGACTGACGAATTCACAAAGGGGCATAACCTACCCTTTTCTACTTGCAAAGACAGAATATTTCTATTTCACGTTGTTTGCAAATAAAAAATACCTCAAACGAAACAATTCCTGGAACAACAATGTCCAGGCAACCAACCAATCAGTGGGGAGAAAAACAGGCATGACGGATTACAACGGGGACAAATGTCTGCATTACCTGCCCTTCGCTATCCAAAAAGGAAGACAGAATATTTCTACTCGTCTCAGTTTGTAGACAGGGAAGATCTCAAAGAGCAACAATCGATTATTAATCGACTTCAAACAATCAGTGGGGAGAAAAGTAGGCATGACGGATTACAACGGGGACAAAAGTCTGCATTACCTACCCTTCTCTATCTGCAAAGAGGGACGGCGTTCCTATTCGCCGCTGTTTGCAAACAGAGAATGTCTCGTTCTCAAAAGAGAACCAATATGTCAAGTAGCCCTCAAAGCTAACTGAACCAATACCAACAATGCCAGTATACAAATACCGGTTTTCAATACAAACAATCAATCAATCAGGTGGACAGAGCCACCCTACCAATCAGGCGTAAAAACACCCTACTTAATCTTACCCGGACCGGACCATACGGACAGTTCTTCGACTCCCTCCTCCAGCGCCCGATCGTTCTCTTACTCCATGTAGCATTCCTGTGGGATTCCAGTCAGGACAATAGGTCACTCAAGAGAGGTCCGTTCAGAATTGGTGAAGTTCTGTCGATCGGCAGCCGGGCTAGGGCCCTCTCAAGGCAGGTATACTCCGATCATTTTAGACGTTCACTTCTTCGTCTGGATCTCTCTTACCGAACCCTATGTCACTGATGGACCCCGCGTTGGGACGCCAATTGTTGAAAGTGAGCCCATAATTCTATCAATGCCCAGGCTGCTGGCGCAAACCGCCTCTTAGTTTTCATTCCGAATAATTTACCAAATAAAGAGACGGGCGCTGGAAGCAGGAATCAAGAACAGAGTTTAATTCTCATGAGGAGAGCCAGTCATTTCGGACACGAAACACAGTGTCTTTCGGGAGGTGCTCTAACAAGTGAGCTTGAGACTCTTGCTTTTATACATTGCAGAACATTTGATGATACAATCAGGTCAGTATGTCGCAAAAGGAAAACATTCCTATAATCCTCGTGATGATCCTATTCCACATACATTCACAATGGGGACCCTTGACCTGCTGATAAGAGGGGAGGGCAATCATGCAGCTGAGTGTGTCGTAGGATGTGTGCGCCTGATCATGGCCCAGGGGGTGGGGTGGTTAGGCATACAATAAGGGCAGTAAATGGTATCTCCTGGCTTAGGCGATGGCCTCGGACATGTGTGGTCAGCCGAACTCGGGGGAAGGGGTCATCAAAGGAGTGGTATTCATGCCTACGTGGACAATCGAGCGCGGAGGGAGGGCTCGTCAATAGAGGGGCATTCATGGAAGGGAAGGAGGTGCTGGTCAGGCGCGGCCGTGACTTCTCAAGGACAGGGCTTTGCGGAAGAAGAGGGTTTATGACTTGCTCATATGAGGAGTAGGAGGGGGTCAGGGTGCGTGCAGGGCCAGAGTCGCGCAGAGAGAGAGAGAGAGAGAGAGAGATCTTATGACCTGTACATGAGAGAACAGGGGCAGTCAGATACAACTGGGGGGGGGCTATGTCAGCTGAGGCGAAGGATGCTTCTTCGAGAGGGAAATGGGGAAGGCCTGGGTCAAGCAGGAGGGTTACCTTTTCACATCAGGATCGCGCAAAGGGAAAGGGTTTCGTGGTCTATACATGGGAGAGGGGGTGCAAGATACGCGCGGGAGGGAAGCTGGGGATTCCAATGGGTAAAAAGGCCATGGTGCCTAGAATGGCTGCACATATGCATAGGGGTACGGGTTCTTACTGGCAGGGTGATACGGTCAATAATTTACAGTATCCATGGTGCCCACAGGGAGAGGAGTGGGAAAGGAAGGGAAATGAGTGCTGTCTATGTACATCAGTTTCGTCCGATTTTACACTTTGCCAGGGCCGGTTGGGGTTCCCAGTCCGGCCCTGAATGTACATAACGCTGTTTTTTCAGTCATGAAATTTCGTATTAGTTCAGTTTCTTAATTTAAAGTTACCCTGCTCAAACCAATTCATCGATGCCCCATGTTAAGCATTGTGGGGCATATTAGCAAGAACCCTGATTAAAATTATTGCTGTTTTATCGGCAGGAAACTGCTGATAAAACGGCGATGATGGACTTGCTAATATGCGTTATAGAATTCCAAGAGAAGCCCAGGTTAGATGTCCTGCACATCTAACCTGGGCTTCTATTGGAATTCTATAAGGCATATTAGCAAGCCCATTATCGCCGTTTTAGCTGCAGTTTCCTGCGGATAAAATGGCGATCATTTTATGCAGTGTTCTTGCTAATATGCCCCTGCATTTTTATATGAAAAGTCTCCATGGACAAAGTTAAAAACACAGAGCTTGCTGAGGTGTCCAAATCCCCATTGTAGCAAACACTCATCCATCCCCCTGTATCCTTGTCTGTTGCATTGTCAAGCACGAGCACTTTTTCAACCCAGACTGTTCAGGATGTATAAACTACTGTAAATCATAAAGCATACAATGCATATTATTATCTCCTCCAGCTATGAAATCTTGTACGAGTCTACGTCATTACACTAAGATACGTTTCTACTTATTTCCTTTCTGATTTTAACCCATTTTGATGTTAGCTATTTCTTTTAGAATGATCCATTGGCGCACTAGTGCTTGAAACCCAAGGGGTCGTATGCTTTATCATGTAATGATTTTAAGTCATCAATCAGGAATAAAAAAAATAAATACAAAATACAACCATTATGTTGAGAATCTGCCTCTCCGTCATCCATCCCAGAATGAGATGGAATACAGAGAGAGAGAGAGAGAGAGCGAGAGAGAGAGAGAGAGAGAGAGACTTTTTTTTTGCCTTTATTGAATGATACACTTAAAATGAGATATTGTTAGGGCAAAATCAAAAGAAAATGTGTTTGTCAATAAGAAAGAACTAGATCACCTTTCAGCATCTAACATGCACATTATCATCTTTTGAGTATGCACATGGCCATACAGACATCAAACTACAAACCATTAACTTGCAGAATGAAAGTCTAGGACTTTAACGATCGCGCCAAACAAGAACGTTTACTGTCCTCCTTCAAAACATAACTGTATCATTAGTCATTTGATATTTCTGGACAAAGTGGAAAGAAAAATGTATTTGTCATTAAAAAAGAATGAAGATCACATTTCGGTATATAACCAACACATTTACATTTTGCTTTTGACCAGATATTTGATCACACACGCTCAAAACCTTAACCTTAACCTTCAGAGTGAATCTTTGGACCTTTTAACTCCAGTGCATTTGTGACTCTTTAACACGCTTCATCAAAACATAACGATAACCTTCTAACCTAATATTTTGAGATATTGACAGTTGTAAATGCTTCATTTTGAGAAACCATTGTATTGACAATCTCTCTCTCACTGTGTTTCATCTCAGAATGGGATGAAAGACAGAGAAGGAGATAGAGAAAACCAGAGAGAAAAATAGAAAGAGAGAGAGGAGAGAGACAGAGAGAGACACGTTTTAGGCTTTGGTAAATGATATTCATAAATTAGCTATTTTTGGACAAATTGAAAAGAAAAATGTATTTGCCAATAAAAAAGAACGAGATTACCTTTTTGTATATACATTAAAAATGTTACAAGTTGTAGTTGATCAGATATTTGATCACACACATTACATTTGAGATAACAAGAGTGAAACCCATAACATTCAGAGTGAAAGGCAGGCCCTTAACCACTAGGCCACACGTGACTCATGTGCCTCTTTGCTGACCTGCCTCAAAACATACCTATAACAATTGAACCAAACATTTTGATATGTTGACAGTTTGAAATTCTTGATTTAACATACCATTCTATTGAGTTGAGAAGCTTTATTTGTCTTCTATCCCAGAATGGGATAAATGACAGAGAGAGGGAGGAAGGGGGTGAGAGAGGGAGAGACAAAGAGAGGGAGTGAGCAGGGCCGGACTGGGAACGAAAACCGTCCCTTGCAAATTGCCTGGCTGCCACCCCCCCTCCACCCTCCCCCTCCCCCCCCCAGTAAGGGGGGGGGGGCTGTTGGGGTGCGACGAGCTCTTTGCAGGGGGCAGTTTTCGGCCGATTTTTTTACAGGGCCGATTTTGCAGCTATGCTGCAAAAACGGTCCTGTACCAAAGAAGGCCCCCAGGAGCCCAAAACCGCCCCCACCCTTGCGGCGCACAGGGGGATTGCCCAGTGCCCGCGTCCTGTCCGGGCCTGGGAGTGAGGCAGCAGGAGAGAGAGTGAGTGAGAGAGAGAAAGGGAGGGAGGGGGAGAGATAAAGAGAGAGAGGGGAGGGAGGGTGGGCTGAAGTAAGGAAGGAGAGAGAGAGAACACATCTTTAGCCTTTGGTGAATGATATACTTAAAATTAGATATTTTTTGACAAAGTGAAAATAAAAATGAGTTTGCCACCAAAAAAGAATGATATCACCTTTTGTTATATAACTTGTGCATTATATGGTTTGAGCTGACATTTGCTCACGACCATTGAAACACCAAGACTAAATCTCTGAACTTTTAGATGGATAGTCTAGGACCTTAAGCACTTGGTGAAAAGTGACTCTCTATTATTGTGCTTCAAAAAATAACTATAGCATCCATACCAAAAATTTAGACATATTGTCTGTCTGAAATCCTTGATTTGAGATACCTTTGTAGTGAGAAACTCTGTCTGTCTTCCAAACGCAAAATGAGATATAGAGAGAGAGAGAGCGAAAGATAGGGATATTTCTTTAGCTTTTGATAAATTATATACTTAAAATATGATATTTTGGGAAAAAGTGAAGAGAAAAATGTATTTGTCAATAAAAAAGAACAAGCTCAACTTTTGGTATATCATTTTACATTTGGTAGTTGACCAGACATCAGATCACCCACGTGACCAATGAGGCACCAAGAGTTGAACCCTTAACCTTCAGAGTGATATCCTAGGACATCAACCACTAGGCAACATGACTCTTTGCTTTAACACTTCAAAGCATAACTTAAAATTCTGGGGGAAAATGGGGTGTTGATTGACTGAGGTCTGAGCCGTAGTCAAGCAACAGCCACAACCTACTGCAGGGTGAACCACAAAAAGTGCTTAAATCAACATGTATTTAACACTGGGAAGCTTGGCACAAAAAGCAGCCAGGCTTAAATTAGAGGCAAAGTGTAAAGTATTTATGCAGCGTACAAACACTAATAAAATAAAAACACAACAGATTAATAATAATATCGGGTGGTTGTTCTACTAATTTATTGGTAGAACAACCACCCGATATTATTATTAATCTGTTGTGTTTTTATTTTATTAGTGTTTGTACGCTAAATTAGGTGATCGCCAGAGGTATCACCATCTGCCTAGGCTTGAGCTTTCTGGCTCATGGCCCCTAGGGTTGGGCACTCCTTCTGTGCCTCACAGAACTCCTCCCCAGTGGGTTCCCCTTCTGCTTGCCATCCAGCAAGCTCAGGTAGGTGATCAAGTGAGGCATTGTCCTCCCCAGTAGGCTACGGGACGGCCTTTTTGGGCATTCCTTAACTTTCAATTCACAGGCATGGTAGGGGTCACAACAACTTTCAGAAGCCTTGAAGGGAACCAGAGCCATAGGTTAGTGTTTCTCTCTGTTGCCTGTTACCACAACCTGGTGGAATGTATTAGAATCACTTGATCTGAGGACATCAGTTGAAAACTGACAGTAGTCACACTTGCTCCTGTGTCTCTCACAGCCTTGACCCCATGCCCATTAATTGTGGCAATTGCAAAAAACAACAGGTGATGGACAGAATGCAGAACAATGTCATACATTCATCCCAGTACAGAGATCTGGGCCTAAATCCATCGTTTTTTTGCTCACCATGCCATTCCAGTTTGAACCCAGCCATATGCAAATCAGTCTTGACCCTGTGCCCCAGGGAACAGTCCAGCCCGAACTACCAAGCCAGGTCCTCCCTGGACTGGAAACAAGCATCCAAGGACCGGTTTTGGGCTTTCAGCCCTCTTCAGCCTGGATAGCTTGATTCCAGTGGCATGGAGAGCACGGGACTCACGTCTGAGCATACCCGTCTCACTCGGGGTGACAAATGCAAAAACAACAGGTGATGGACAGAATGTCATACATTCGCCCCAGTACAGAGATCTGTCCACCACCACCCCCTTTTGTACCGCTTTTGGCCGCCATAAGTGTGGCAGGGTATGCTCAGACGTGAGTCCCTTGCTCGCTTTGCCACTGGATTCAAGCAAGCTGGGCTGAAGACGGCTGGAATGCCAGAAACCGGTCCTCGGAAGCTTGTTTCCGGTCCAGGGAAGACATGGCTTGGCAGTTCGGGCTGGACTGTTCCCATGAGGCACAGGGTCAGACTGATTTGCATATAGCCATGTCTGAACTGGGGTGGCAGAGTGGGCTAAAGAACGGTGATGGATTAAACACAGATCTTTTGACTGGGTGTGAGTGTTTGATTGATTCAGATGCTCCGTCCATCACCACCCCCTTTGTACCATTGATTGTGGCAAGCTGCCTATACTAAAGTATTTGAAGGAATGTGGGCTTTGGGTAACATCTCCACCACTGGGGCATATTGCCCTCTTAGGACACGTGATCACCTTTGGTGGGCCTGTACTGGTAACACTCATAGCTCTTGAGGACTCATTTACCAGTGTTCTTATCAATGAAGCCATTTTTCTGATGCGAATGGGACCCTTTCCTCATAGAACTATTTTGGGGGCCTTGAGAGAACTCTTTCTTGATTTTATCTACCCTCACTTTTTTCAGGTGGAAACCCTGACCACTCTTTTGGGAGTTCCCCACTGATGCTTTCTTGGACACTCCGGTGCTGACCCAGAAGTCTGCCTCCTCAGAAGGCTTCCAGGGGTCCGTCAGCTTGCTATCTACCAGGTGTTGACGCACCTCTGTAAAACAGGCATTGAGCATGTGCTCCCTCAGCATCAGGTTGTACAGCCCAACAGAATCATCCATTTTGCTGCCCCTCACCCAGCCCGTCATTGCCTTGCTGGGATAGCTTAAGAAGTCCGCCCAGGGCTGGTTTGGGGCTGTCCCTCAACCACTGATGGTACTTCTCAGGGGTCATCCCAAAGTCGGACAGAAAGATGGTCTTCATGGGGGCATAGTCTGACCCTCTACCTCATATGTAAGAACTGTCTCCCTCCCCACCATAGGCATGTACCTCCAGAAGCTAGCCCCCCAGTACTCCCCTGGGACCTTGTGTACCCTCAGAGCTATCTCATACACAGAAAACTATGTATCTATATAATCTCTCACCACATAAGGAGGCATGAGCTCCTTGGGAAAGTTGACTCTCATCACTCCAGTGACACTACAGGTATGCTGCCACCTATATTGCTGGACTCTGCTTGCTTGGCTTTTATGTCCAGCTCTTTGAAACTAACATCAAGGCCATTCTTCTCTCCTCCATGTCCAGTCTCTTCTGCTCCAAGACTTTCTCAGCCTCCCGCTTCTCTCTTGTCGTTCTCTCCTTAGGTTCCATCTTGAGCTTGGCCGGCTGTATTTTCTGGCCTCAAGCTCCTCTAGGTTGGCCCCTGGCGGACACACAGCTCCATCCTGGGCATTCTGGTTATATGATGGGGCTGAGCTCTCCTTGACACACAGGACCCTGGAATGGATCCTCCATCTGATCATCATTGGTTATTGTTCCGTCCTCCTCATTGTCCTCACCTCATCATCTCCTGAGGTGGACTGCAATCTCTGCATCTCCTCAAAGACTGGGAGAGCTACCTTGAGATTTATTTTGGTAGCTGTGTTGTCTGCCTTCAGTCTCTTCAGCTTGCAGAACATCAGCAGCTCAGCCCTGCTGAGGGTATCAAAGTTGCACCGCTCCATCTCCATGGTGCAGAAGGAAGGTAGGGCACTTAAATTTAGAAAACTGAGGACATAGCCAATGGAAAACTAGGAGCAATTTAAAAATAGGTAATCTCAGGTGCCAAATTATTTGCCTGGGATTTTTGAGTAAATCAAATCACTGTATGGTACTTTATAAACAAAAATCCTTATCCAAACCTCTGAATACCAATGTGAGAAACTGTAGTGGTAGTTGATTGAGGTGTGACCCTGGTCAAGCAACAGCCACAATCCCTTGCAGAGGGAACCATACATAGTCACTAAATTAACCTGTGCTCAACCCTGGGTAGCTTAGCACAAAATGCAGTCAGACTTAATTTAGAGGCAAGTTTAAAGTATGTATGCAGCGCACAAAATGTATTTATGCAGCACACAAACACATCTAGAACAGTACCTCTTATTTGACTCCTCCTAATCCAAATTCTGCAATGAGACAGCTCTAATTGTGGCTATCAATGACAACTGAACCAAACTCGACTGAGGAGAGACTGTGGCTCTGATCCTCCTAGACATCTTGGAAGCCTTCGATTAAGTCTCCCACTACACACTCATCACATGGCTGCATGACATAGGCATCCAAGCAGCCTCTCTCAGATGAATCACCTCTTTCCTCGGTGGAAGTACACAAAAAGTCTGCCTTCCCCCTTTCCCCTATGAACCCAAGAAAATCATCTGTGGAGTACCCCAAGGACCCTTGCTGAGCTCCACGCTCTTCAACATATATGAGTCACCTCTGGCCAGCATCGTCAAAACCCAAGGATCCAACATCATATCCTATGCCGACAACACACAACTCTTCTTCTCCTTCTCCGATGACCCACCAGCACCAGGATCAACTTCCACAGCTGCATGACAGATTTTGCCAACTGGATGAAGGACTACTGTTGAAGCTTAACACGGACAAGACAGAGGTGCTGATCTTTAGTAACAAAAGCTCCCCATAGGACGCATCCTGGTGGCCCTCAAAACTCAGACCTACTCCTACCCCACTGACCATGCTAGGAATCTAAACTTCATTCTGGACAATAAGGTAACCATGATGACTCAGGTCAACTCTGTCTCCTCCTCCTGCTTCTTCATCTTCTGTATGCTTTGTAAGAAATTCAAATGCCTACCCCAAAGCTCAAGACGCACCATCACCCAGTTCCTCATCGCCAGTCGACTGAACTATGGCAACGCTCTCAATGTAGGGAATGCAGCTCACCTCCTCTGAAAACTGCATACCATACAGAATGCCACAGCCAGACTTGTCCTGAATCTCCCAAGATGAACCCATATCCCCCACCTCAGGGAACCCCACCGGCTGTCTATACAGAAAAGATACAAGTTCAAGCTACTGACCAACACGTACTAGGCCCTATACAACTACAGGCCTGCCTACTTGAACCAATGCACGCACTTCCATCAGCCCACCAGACACTTCCGCTCCACTTTCCTTCTTCCAACCCTCACTGCCCGCATCCAATGTAGCAGATACAAAGGTCACTCATTTTCCTACCTAGCAACGAAGACATGGAGTGAGCTACTGTTTTATCTCTGGACCACCCCATCTCTTCTGGAGTTCAGAAAGTCCCTGAATACCTGGCTATTCAGGGAATCAACTGGGCCCTGCCAGGGCCTGTATACCCTCAAAGGTGAAAAAAAGCACTCTAAAAATCCACCGATTAATGGATTAATAAAATTAAAACACAATACAAGCAAAATCCCACACCAATATTGAAAAATAATAATGTTAACACGTTATTCAACACCGAAACAATAAAAATCAGTAGAACAAGAGTTATAAATGTTTTGAGTTTTTGTAAAAACTAGGACCTAAAAGATCAAAGCACCAACGTGGACATCTAGAAGTGCGAGACTAGATCAAAGTAAAAAAATATGGCGACCGCGTTGGAGTGTGGGTCAGATACAAAAAGTGGATTGCGCCCAGTTAGTGCTTACCTTTTGACTAACACATTTTGAGAAACATGTTATGAGATGGCAAAGTTCAGTGAGGCAAGTCCAAGTCCTCAGTTTTGGATTTTGGCTATCTGAGCACCTTTAGCACCCTGGTGGGAATTCACTTGGGGGAGGTCTAACTTAGGCTGGTCCCTGGTGCTGGTTCAAGATGATGGAAGCCTTTTGTAACCCTGTGGCTCGAAAATAAAGCATTTGGACCTGCAACTTTTGGCAGACCAGATACTCTAAATGTGTAGTTCTCTGGATACATCATTTGAAATATATATTCTTAAATCACTTGGCCAGAAAAATGGGCCACATGCCAAAAATGGATTTTTCAATTTTTTGGTACGCTGTGACAGAACTTAGGGAACAATAAATGAGTGGAGGGGAGTGAGTGGGCACTGCCAAACACACCTTATTTTCAATTTATAATGCATTGAAAACTTTATAAACGCCACATTAACTGAAGCAGACACACACTGCACAGCAAACACTGCAGTGCCAAATTGAACCATGCTGCAGTTATGTCACGGGTGGCAAAATGTCATGGGCAGGGAGGTGATACAAGATGATGGGTGGGTATCTGTCTCACTTAACAAATACAATGAGTATATTTAATTTGTCAACAAGCAAGGAATGTGACACCACCAACCGTCCCTGCCACCACTGGGACTACCCTTCCAACTACCCCTCTTCCATGTCATGGAGAACTGGCACCAGCACTGACCCTGGTAGTCTATGCGTCAAAACAAATTACATGTTTTAAGTACAAGATTCGCCTCTCCTTAATATTATTTAGTTTTTTACAAAATACAGCTGCAGTACCTCACAACAGTTCAGTTAGCAGTATTGTCTATCAAACTATCACTTTGGGCAGTTTGTTGGCTGATAATGTTAGAAATGCCAGGTAGTCAAGCCAACCAAAATCTTTTCGTAATGAAGGGGCTATGATGACTATGATGACTCGGAGTCATTGAAGTGCAATGAAGGTGTGGAATAATGGCCAATGAAGGACATATGCTCCTGGTTGGCAAATGCAATGGGACCTCATACTTTCCTGCTATGCTGCACTGTCATGGAAAATGCTGATATACTGCATAAAATTATTGATAACACAACATTGCAGGATCCACAATGGCCATGGCCACTCTCTTGTTTTAACAGTTTGAGCATGAGCAAGAATTAGAAAGCCTTTTCAACAAACATGCGTGGTGATTAATATTCACTTGGGCCTGCTATCTTCACAGTAGAATACCAAACATCTGTTCTCTTAGTCTTACAGTACCAGTCCACACTATATATAAGGGGAGAGGGAAAGCTCTTTAACAAAGCAGAAGAAAGCTACAGACTAGTACAGATAGGGGGAAGTCAGCAACAGAAACATGAAATATACAAAAAAGGATAATGCAGGGTAACAAGAACTTAGCAAACATTAGATAGAAGAGGAGTTGGAAAAAGGGACAATATAAAAAAATAAACAAGGCAAATCTTATTCTAATAGGGGAGAGGTAAAAGGTAAGGAAATATCAATAATAATAATAATAACAGGCCTTACTGGGGCCAGAAGAAGCATCGGCCGCAGCGCTGGTGGTGGTAGTTCCACCTGCCGCTGCACTGGTAGAGGCAGACTCTTTACCCACCTTAGATAATGCATTTGGGTGCTGATGAAAACGAATGTCTGACATAATATCGACAGACATAATATCGAAATACAAAAATATCGGCACAAAAATATCGACATCAAAAATATCGGAGTCATATCTTCATAAAGGTAAGTACAAAAATATCGAAAAAATAATATCGTAGTACAAAAATATCGAAATTAAAAATATCAATTTTTTAAATGTATTAATAATAATGTAAAAATAATTTTAAAATACATATAATTTTACAAATATTAAATAAAAATATTAAAACAAAATTAAAACTAATACATATACATTTAAAATAAATAAAACACTTAATAATTTAATGTAATTTTCTTTTTTTTAATTTCATTTAATTGATTTAATTTAAAAAAAAATTTTTTTACCCTGTACGCCTGTACCCCAAAACTCCAAAACTGACCCTGAACCCTAAAAATATCCCTGTACCCCAAAAACCCAAAACTGACCCTGAACCCTAAAAATATCCCTATACCCCAAAAACCCAAAACTGACCCTGAACCCTAAAAATACCCCTTTACCCAAAAACTGAAAACTGACCCTGAACCCTAAAAATACCCCTTTACCCAAAAACTGAAAACTGACCCTGAACCCTAAAAATACCCCTTTACCCAAGAACTGAAAACTGACCCTGAACCCTAAAAATACCCCTTTACCCAAAAACTGAAAACTGACCCTAAACCCTAAAAATACTCCCTTACCCAAAATTAATTAATATTATTTAATTAGCAATTAATTATTAATGAACAATAACAAATAAAGTAAATATATTAGCAAATTAGCTGTAATTATTATAATTTAATTATTAATATTATTTTTTCCCAATTAATTAATTAACAGTAATTAAAAATTATATATCAATAAATTACTCTAATTAATGTAACTAATTAATATTATTTAATTACCAATTAATTATTAATTAACAATAAGAATAAAGTAAATATATTAGCACATTAGCTGTAATTAATTTAATTTAATAATTAATATTATTTTTCCCAACTAATTAATTAAGAATAACAAAAAGTTATATATAAAAAAATTACTCTAATTAATGTAATTAACTAATTAATATTAATTAATTACCAACTAATTAATAATTAAAAATATGTACAAAATTATAGTGATTAATTAACTAATTAATATCAATTAATTACCAATTAATTATTAATTAAAATATTTACAAACATATATTAATTAATTATTTATTATTAAATTACTTCCCACCCTATTCCCCTATAAACCCATAACCCGCTACAGAACATATTTATCAATTAAACAATGAATTAAAATTAATTAAAAATTAATTCTCAATTAATTAATTAATAATTCCTACTAATTAATAATTAATTTAACATAATTAAATTACTTCCCACCCTATTCCCCTATAAACCCACAACCCGCTACAGTAGTAATAGACAATATTTAATTAAATTACATTAAAAATAAATAATAAAACATAATAAATACAATATAATATACACTAAATGTATTTAAAAATTGATATTAGTAACATCGAAGTTATTTATTTCGATATTATTGACATCGATATTTAAAACTTCGATATTACTGATATCATACTAATATCGATATTAAGACTGTCGATATTACTTACCTTCGATATTTTGTCCCATCGATATTTAAACTTCGATATATTTGTATATCGAAATTTAAAACTCGATATTTTGTCTGTGTACCGATGAAAACAATAAAGAAGATAAAAAAGTAGATCAATGGTACAGGTAATCTCCCCAAACATATTTTGCCAGGCAAATTCAGAAGCATTGTACTTTTCTAAATCAGATTTCCTACAGTACTAGTATTAAGTTGATCTATTCCTAATTTCCTAAACCCAAGGCCTATTCCTAATTTCCTAAACTACATTTGGTACTACTAATGCATTGCAAAATATGATCTTTGCTTCTCAACCCCCTTTGATGGGCCAACTCAGTCTCCCTTACCAATGCATAGGTGCATACTACACGTCACATGGAGATTGGGACTGTATGAACTACATTAAGAAAGCACAGAGAATACTAAATAACTGCTGTTACTACTGTGAGAAGTTGGCCTGATATGCAGTGCTCACTATTCTAGTGATCACTGTGTATCAGTCCAAACAACCCTTATTGATGATTGGTTGTAAGTCAACCTTATAGACCAGCTATCCTAGTAGCATGGACAAGAGCAGTCTTTAGGCTAAACTCTAGAGGGCGTGTTAAGCCAGCTGTTATACCATCACATATACCCCTTGAACACCAAGTGAAAGGACACCACACAAGTTGTTATGAAAATAAAAGGATATTTATTTATAACACAACAACCCTGGACTCTTTATGAGGACAGGGCGCTAAGCACAATACAAAACTCTAAAAGAAATACTGAAAGTCGCACAATTTACACAAATGCCCGAGGGGCACGAAAAACCATATACTATGGAAGTGGAATGCGAATCACTAGCAGGTAAGTAACAGTTCTCAAGGACTTTAGAATCGCTAGGCCTACAATGCTGAAGAGGTGACACTGGATTCTGCTGCTGCACGGACCAGGGCGCTGATGTCGACCAGGCTGGAGGTCTGCGAGCTGTCCCACGTCGGATGTCTGCTGCTGGCGATGCTGGATCCGTTGAAGGAGGCAACAAGCCTTGGCTACGGCAAGCCCACGTGGCGACACAAAATGGCGTCTGGAGTGGACCAGGAGGGTCCGAGGAAATTCCCCTTCAAGAGGAGACAAGGGCTAGTCTAGAGGAGCTAGACCAGCGGTGAAACAAACGTAGGACATTGTCTGGAGGGTCACTAGCCAACGGGCGAGTGACCGGACAACGTGGCAAGCAACAGAGAAGCAAAAGGGCCCCACGCAGATCTGGTGGATGCTGGTGGGCTGGGCTTCGGTGCTGTGCTGCTTGGGGTTGGGGCTTCTCTTACCCCAGTGCACCCACTCGAGGGTCCGTCGGCGGTCGTGCTGGGTCAGTGTCGTGCTGGTTCTGATGATGGCCGGCTCCTCTGGTCTCGTCGAACCCACGGTTCTCAGCTGTGCTGTAGAGGCAGGTAGAGGTCAGAGAGGGCAGGGAGTCCGGGTCTCGTCGTGCTGGTCGGTCTGGTTTCGGAGGAAGGACGTGCAGCAAACCGCAAGATACTTAGTTGGTGCCTGCTGATGCAGGGTGACTACTCCTTAGTCACAAGGGAGAAATCTTGAGAAGAAGTCTTGAGTTCCTTTCGTGGAAAGTAGTTTCAGGATTCAAAGATGATCTCATCTAGAAGGGTCCCCGCTCCTACCTTTATTCTAAAGAAAGAGGCTGGCAGGCGACTAGGTCCTGCCCATGGGTGGTTACACCCCTCTCCCTTGTCCGGACTTTCCCCAGCTCAGGGGCTGGTGTGCCCCTGGAACTGTTTCAAGCCGGCAGATGCATAGTGAGCACCGGGGTGCCACTTGCAGTCACCTTCCGATTCAGCCCTGCCTACCTAGGATACACAAAACCCTGTCTGGGATGGTGCTAGCACCGCCCCTGACAGGAAACCCTTTGTCCAAGCTCTCCTCGCTGGAAGGACTCCCAGCAGCAGGAGGTCAGATTTGTGTCTGTGGTGGCAGCATCCATTTTGTGATGCTGAGGCTCAAGTTAACTTTAACCGGGGTTCACAGGTACATACATGTCGTGTCCCTCTAGAAGGGTGAAATGCTAACCCCGTCACCATAATTGGCGAGGGGTTAGTATTCCAATTCGTATGACACCTTACTCGACATGTTTTGATAAAGCGATACCAAAGATAGCAAATAACCGCGAGGATTATAATGCACTTAAGAGTATATGGTACGCGTTATCATAAAACAGCTATTAGGACTTGGTTCCGCAAGCTGCAGACGGGCTCAGCTCATGCCAGAGCACCATCTCACACAATTCCAAGCACTCTGCCTTCAGGATTGTTAAGGACTGCCATAGGAGTGACTGATAGGAATACATGTGTCCATTTTAGGGTTAGATATAGGTATACTATATCTAAAGCAAAGGGTGATTACACCACCTTGCCCCAGCTGTCGTGCAGCCAGTTGTGTCAGATTTAGATGGCCAGCCAGGGGTGGCATAATACATGCTGCAGCCCCTGGTAGGCCCTGGGTACACCTATGCCCTGGGTACAGGGACTGATAAGGTGGCCCAGTACCAATTGGTAAATGCACCTAAGGTACACATGTCAATTTAGAGAGAGAACAGCTAGGCTGTGGGTCTGATTAGCAGGCCCACAGCCAGGGAAGTCGTAAACCAGTGAAGCAAAAAGCAAAAATCTGGGGTGATCATAGGATTGCAGACTCTACTCTCCTACATGACCCCCCCCAAAAACTTTGGGACAATGAACTAACCTTGACCAGGTGAGTCTTCTTGCTCTAAGTGGAAATACCTGGAGAGCCCATCTGCATTTCCATGATCAGTGCCAGGTCTATGCTCCACTGTAAAATCCATCCCCTGTAGGGAAATGGACCACCTAAGTAGTTTGGGGTTTTCACCCTTCATCTGATTTAGCCACAAGAGGGGCTTATGGTCGGTCTTAATCTTGAAATGAGTGCCAAACAAGTATGGCCTCAGTTTCTTCAGGGCCCAAACCACAGCAAAGGCCTCCCTCTCAATAGCTGACCAATTTTTCTCTCTGGGGGTCAGCCTTCTGCTAATAAAAGCAATGGGCTGGTCATGACCATCAAAATTCAGCTGAGATAGAACAGCTCCCACACCCAACTCAGAAGCATCTGTTTGGACAATGAATGGTTTGGAGTAGTCTGGACTCTTTAGGATAGGTGCTGTGCACATAGTCTGCTTTAGGTCGTCGAATGCTTTTTGACAGCCTGCTGTCCACTGAACTTTCTTTGGGATCTTTTTACTTGTCAGGTCATTAAGTGGAGTCACAATTGATCCATAATTTCTGACAAATTTCCTGTAATAACCAGTCAGCCCCAAGAAAGCTCGAACCTGAGTCTGGGTGGTTGGAGGAGCCCAGTACTTGATGGACTGTATCTTGCTCTCCCGTGGCTGAACCTGGCCTCCACCTACAAGGTGGCCCAGGTATACAACCTGTGTCTGCCCTATCTGGCACTTTGTGGCCTTGATAGTGGGACCTGCTTTCTGCAGTGCCTCTAACACTTTCCTCAGGTGGACCAGGTGATCCTCCCAGGTGGAACTAAAGACAGCTATATCATCAAGATATGCTGCACAGAAGTCATCCAGACCAGTGAGAACTTGATTCACCAGCCTTTGGAAGGTGGCAGGTGCATTTTTCAAACCAAAGGACATTACCACAAACTGATAATGCCCACCAGGGGTAGAAAATGCTGTCTTGGGCTTGGCTTCCTCAGCTAACCTGATTTGCCAATACCCAGCTGTCAGGTCAAATGTGCTTAAGTAGTTGGCAGAAGCCAATCTATCTATAAGTTCATCTGCCCTTGGTATTGGGTGGGCATCAGTCTTAGTGACTGCATTGAGGCCTCTGTAGTCTACGCAAAACCTCATCTCTTTCTTACCACCCTGGGTGTGAGGCTTTGGCACTAGAACTATTGGACTAGCCCAAGGGCTATCTGAGGGCTCAATGACTCCCAGCTCCACCATTTTCTGCACTTCTGTTTTAATGCAGTCTCTGACATGATCAGGCTGCCTGTAGATTTTACTCTTAACTGGCAGACTGTCCCCAGTGTCAACCTCATGGGTACACCAAATGGTCTGACTGGGTGTGAGAGAGAACATATGTCTAAAGGATTGAAGAACTTGTTTGCAATCCTTTTGCTGATGCTCAGAGAGGCTGCCACAAAAGACAACACCATCTATTGACCCATCATCAGGGTTCTGAGTGAGCAGGTCTGGGAGAGGGTCACTCTCTGCCTCCTGTCCCTCATCTGTAGCCATGAGCAAGCTCATGTCCTTCCTGTCGACATATGCCTTGAGCCTGTTCACATGAAGCACCCTGTGGGGGCTCCTGGGAGTTCCAAGGTCCACCAGGTAGGTGACCTCTCCCTTTTGCTCAATGATTGTGTGGGGCCCAGACCATTTGTCTTTGAGTGCTGCTGGGGCCACTGGCTCCAACACCCACACCTTCTGTCCAGGCTTGTACACAGTCAGGACAGCCTTTTGGTCATGCCAAGCTTTTTGGAGTTCTTGGCTTGCCTCAAGGTTTTTAGAAGCCTTTTCCATATACTCAGCCATCCTGGAGCGGAGACCAAGTACATAGTCCACAATGTTGGTTGCAGGCTTTTTGAGAGGTCTCTCCCATCCTTCCTTCACCAAACAAAGGGGTCCTCTTACAGGATGTCCATACAAAAGTTCAAAAGGGCTGTAGCCAACCCCCTTCTGTGGGACTTCTCTATAAGCAAACAAAAGGCAGGGTATCAGGACATCCCATCTACGCCTGAGCTTTTCAGGTAGTCCATGAATCATCCCTTTTAGGGTCCTGTTGAACCTTTCAACAAGCCCATTGCACTGTGGATGATAGGGTGTGGTGAACTTGTAGTTGACACCACATTCCTTCCACATAGCAGTCAGATATCCTGACATGAAGTTTGCACCTCTGTCAGAGACAACCTCATTAGGGAAGCCCACTCTGGAGAACACTCCAACTAGGGCTCTTGCCACAACAGGTGCTGTAGTGGTCCTAAGGGGAATAGCTTCAGGATACCTGGTGGCATGGTCCACCACCACCAGTATAAACTTGTGCCCTGATGCTGTCTGGGGTTCCATTGGACCAACAATGTCATTCCCCACTCTTTCAAAGGGTACCCCCACCACAGGTAGTGGTATAAGGGGGGCCTTTGTTGTGCCACCTGACTTACCACTGGCTTGGCAAGTGGCACAGGAGCGACAAAACTCCTTGGTATCTTCATTCATGTGAGGCCAGGGAAAGTGTGAGACAAGTCTGTCCCAAGTCTTTATCTGGCCTAAGTGTCCTGCAAGGGGAATCTCATGGGCCAAGGTAAGAAGGAAACCTCTCTGTGACAAGGGGATGACTAGCCTCCTGGTTGCACCAGGTTTGGGGTCTCTTGCTTCAGAGTACAGGAGTCCATCATCCCAGAATACCTTGTGGGTACCTGTGGCATTCCCTGCAGCCTCAGCAGCAGCCTGCTGTCTGAGGGGTTCAAGGGAAGGGCAGTCTAACTGTGCCTTCCCCAGGTCTTCCCTGGAGGGTCCCCCTGAACCCAGAAACTCAACCTGATCAGGTTCAAGTTCTTTAGGCTCAGTTTCCCTCAGTTCCTTGAGGTCAGCCTCCTCTGAGACTTGACCCACAACCTGGGGCAAGGGGGAAGGCAATGCCTTAACCCTACTGCTCTTTCTCTTGGAAGGTGTCTGGTCCATTGTTCCAGGATCCAGCACCTGTTCAGTGGGGCATCTTCTGGCCTGTGACCTAGTCAGAGCAAGGACATGTGCTGGCAAGCCTAACATTTCCATGTGAGTCCTCTGCTCCACTTCTGACCATAGGGATGTCTCCAAATCATTGCCCAACAAACATTCAACTGGGAGGTCTGAACTAACCACAACTTTCTTTTGGCCACTTACCCCTCCCCAGGAGAAATCAACAATTGCCATACTATGGTGGGTAGTGACATTGCTGGCATTGGTCACTAGGTAGTCTGTAACTAGCATGATCTGTCCAGGGTCCACAAAGTTAGGTGTCACCATTGTGACACTGGCACAAGTGTCCCTGTAGGCCTGAGCCATTTTTCCATTTATAAAAGGTGTCTTACTGTATTTGCCCAAAGTATTGGGACTTGCATCAGGGGATATATCCACATCCCCTGTACAGACAAGGACAGCCTGAGTGAGTGTGCCAACTAAGTTGTCATACCCCTCAGAACCCAAGGTTAACCCAACTAATCCCTTGGGAGGTGCACTACCACTACTGACTGTACTAGGGGGTGCAGGTGCCTTAGGGGCTGTAGTGGTAGGAGTTTGCCCTCCTTTCTTGGTGCATTCACTAAACCAGTGAGTTTTACTTTTACAGTATTGGCACCTCCTTTTTGACTGGCCTTCTTGAGTCTTCTTTTTCTGCTGTGAAGCCTGACCCCCACCCTCTTTGGTTTGTTGGGGACCTGTCGAAGACTTCTGGTCATTTTGTTCATTCTTATTACTACCCTTTTGGTCTGCTTTCTTCTGACCACCCTGGTTCTGAGTCTGGTTCTGCTTAACCCTTGTTCTGACCCATCTGTCTGCCTTCTTTCCCAATTCTTGGGGAGAGGTCAGATCTGAGTCAACAAGGTGCTGATGCAACAACTGGTTCTGACAATTATTTAAAATCTGTTCTCTCATGATCAGATTGTACAATCCTGTGTAATCAGTAACCTTACTGCCCAGCAACCCACCCTCAAAGCCTTAGTGGCACAATCCACAAAGTCAGACCAATCCTGAGTTTTCTGGGTGTCCCTGAACAGCGACCTGTACTGCTCAGTTGTTAAGCCAAACCCATCAATCAGTGTATTTTTCAGGACTTGGTAATTGTTAGCATCCTCAGCTCTAGTAGTGAGGAGCTTATCTCTACCTTTGCCTTCAAAGGAGAGCCACAAGACAGCTGCCCACTGACTCTGGGGGACGCACTGGACAGTGCAGGCCCTCTCCAAAGCAGTTATCCATTTGTGGATGTCATCCCCTTGTTTAAAGGGGGGCACTATCTTACTCAGGTGTCTAGTGTCTAAACTCCTGTCCTTTTCTCTAGGTAAAATGCTGCCACCAGTGGGGTCTGCCCCACTCAATGTCTGCTCTCTAGCAAAGGCAAGTCTCTCTTTGGCCAGGGCAAGTTCTTCCCTTTCAATCCTCAGATTGACTCCCCTCATCTTGGCCTCATGTTCTCTCCTCTGAGGGGATGTCATCCCTCTGTGAGAAGAGGTCTGAGAGCCATTGGTTCGAATGGATCTGTTAGAGCCTCTGGATAGAGACCTAACTCGTCCATTCCTAATGTTAAGCCTGCCTGAAAGTGGCCCTGGGGGTCCCCCAAGTCCATTCTCATGCCTGCTTAAGTTGGTCCTGGTGAGTCTACTGACTTCTACCTGACCTTTGTCTGCCTCATCCCCTGACAACTCCTGTTCCTCTTCCTCCTCATCACTACCTGTGCCATTGAGTTGGAGGTCAGGGTCCCCAAGGGTTCCCTCTAAGGGGGGCATGCTCCCATCTGGATTAGGAGGGCCTGTGTTAGAAGCCCTCCTGGCATCATAAGTCTCTTAGAGACCAATCAGGAATGGGATGGTAGGGTTAGAACCCTGTTTTAGCTTCCTGGAGGTACACACTTGTCTCATCTCCTGGAAGCTAAGAGCTGCATATCTTGATATGACCTGTGGAGGGTCAACTGACACAAGGGGGGCCTCTGAGTTCCCTCCTTTGTCTGACATGCTTTTCTAGTGAGGTGTAAGTGGTGCACTTACCTACACTATTTGTTTGCCTACTGATCCCTTGCTAAGAGTTGTAGTCAGGGTGTGCTAGGCCCTGTTGAACTATAACAGCTGGTTCAGTAGAACTCAGAGTATTCTAAGCTAAGTTATATGTACCTGGGCACTTATGTGATCTTTCAAATGATATTCTTAGGATACGTGTGGTAAAACAACAGCAAGCTCAAATCCCAACCGCTGCTCACCAATGTGAGAAGTTGGCCTGATATGCAGTGCTCACTATTCTAGTGATCACTATGTATCAGTCCAAACGTCCCTTATTGATGATTGGTTGTAAGTCAACCTTATAGACCAGCTATCCTAGTAGCATGGACAAGAGCAGTCTTTAGGCTAAACTCTAGAGGGCGTGTTAAGCCAGCTGTTATACCATCACATATACCCCTTGAACACCAAGTGAAAGGACACCACACAAGTTGTTATGAAAATAAAAGGATATTTATTTATAACACAACAACCCTGGACTCTTTATGAGGACAGGGTGCTATGCACAATACAAAACTCTTAAAGAAATACTGAAAGTCGAACAATTTACACAAATGCCCGAGGGGCACGAAAAACCATATACTATGGAAGTGGAATGCAAATCACTATCAGGTAAGTAACAGTTCTCAAGGACTTTAGAATCGCTACGCCTACAATGCTGAACCCTTAGATTAAAAGCAGGAGGCCTAGGGGCGCCGTGTGCAGAGTGGGAACTCTCACTCGCAATGCGGGACAAAGTCTATGGATACTAGCAAATGCAAAGTTAGTGTTATCGGGCGAACCCGACTAGGTAGGTCAAAAACGAAAGTGGATCTAGACACTTAGAGAGTGGTTCTACGCTGGAGCACCGTGGTACTCGGTTTACCTAGCCCAGGGGCTGCGGCTGCATAGGGTTCAAGTGTCGTCGGGAATCCTCATTGAAGAACCAGGAGCCTGAAGTGGAAGTTGCTGGCAGGCGACCAGTGAAGATGTTTTTGGCTGATCCAAGGACGGATCAGTGAAGAAGGATACCTGTAAGCAGAGGGGACCGAGTTCTGAATCACTAGCCAGTGATTAGGTGGGCACCAGGATGGCACCGGACAAGGTCACTCAGCCAGGTGAAGAGGTGACACTGGATTCTGCTGCTGCACGGACCAGGGCGCTGATGTCGACCAGGCTGGAGGTCTGCGAGCTGTCCCACGTCGGATGTCTGCTGCTGGCGATGCTGGATCCGTTGAAGGAGGCAACAAGCCTTGGCTACGGCAAGCCCACGTGGCGACACAAAATGGCGTCTGGAGTGGACCAGGAGGGTCCGAGGAAGTTCCCCTTCAAGAGGAGACAAGGGCTAGTCTAGAGGAGCTAGACCAGTGGTGAAACAAACGTAGGACGTCGTCTGGAGGGTCACTAGCCAACGGGCGAGTGACCGGACAACGTGGTAAGCAACACAGAAGCAAAAGGGCCCCGCACAGATCGGGTGGATGCTGGGGGGCTGGGCTTCGGTGCTCATGCTGCTTGGGGTTGGGGCTTCTCTTACCCCAGTGCACCCACTCGAGGGTCCCTCGGCGGTCGTGCTGGGTCAGTGTCGTGCTGGTTCTGATGATGGCCGGCTCCTCTGGTCTCGTCGCACCCACGGTTCTCAGCTGTGCTGTAGAGGCAGGTAGAGGTCAGAGAGGGCAGGGAGTCCGGGTCTCGTCATGCTGGTCGGTCTGGTTCCGGAGGAAGGACGTGCAGCAAACCGAAAGATACTTAGTTGGTGCCTGCTGATGCAGGGTGACTACTCCTTAGTCACAAGAGAGAAATCTTGAGAAGAAGTCTTGAGTTCCTTTCGTGGAAAGTAGTTTCAGGATTCAAAGATGATCTCATCTGGAAGGGTCCCCGCTCCTACCTTTATTCTAAAGAAAGGGGCTGGAACGCTACTAGGTCCTGCCCATGGGTGGGACCAGGAAGGGGGGTGGTTACACCCCTCTCCCCTGTCCGGACTTTCCCCAGCTCAGGGGCTGGTGTGCCCCTGGAACTGGTTCAAGCCGGCAGATGCATAGTGAGCACCGGGGTGGCACTTGCAGTCACCTTCCTATTCAGTCCTGCCTACCTAGGATACACAAAACCCTGTCTGGGATGGTGCTAGCACCACCCCTGACAGGAAACCCTTTGTCCAAGCTCTCCTCGCTGGAAGGACTCCCAGCAGCAGGAGGTCAGACTTGTGTCTGTGGTGGCAGCATCCATTTTGTGATGCTGAGGCTCGAATTAACTTTAACCGGGGTTCACAGTTACATACATGTCGTGTCCCTCTAGAAGGGTGGAATGCTAACCCCGTCGCCAGAATTGGCGAGGGGTTAGTATTCCAATTCGTATGACACCTTACTCGACATGTTTTGATAAAGCGATACCAAAGATAGCAAATAACCACGAGGATTATAATGCACTTAAGAGTATATGGTACGCGTTATCATAGAACAGCTATTAGGACTTGGTTCCGCAAGCTGCAGACGGGCTCAGCTCATGCCAGAGCACCATCTCACATAATTCCAAGCACTCTGCCTTCAGGATTGTTAAGGCCTGCCATAGGAGTGACTGATAGGAATACATGTGTCCATTTTAGGGTTAGATATAGGTATACTATACCTAAAGCAAAGGGTGATTACACCACCTTGCCCCAGCTGTCGTGCAGCCAGTTGTGTCAGATTTAGATGGCCAGCCAGGGGTGGCATAATACATGCTGCAGCCCCTGGTAGGCCATGGGTACACCTATGCCGTGGGTACAGGGACTGATAAGGTGGCCCAGTACCAATTGGTAAATGCACCTAAGGTACACGTGTCAATTTAGAGAGAGAACAGCTAGGCTGTGGGTCTGATTAGCAGGCCCACAGCCAGGGAAGTCGTAAACCAGTGAAGCAAAAAGCAAAAATCTGTGGTGATCAAAGGATTGCAGACCCTACTCTCCTACATCTACCACTACTATCTTAGTGACAGGACAGCGGAGTCTGCATGACTTCTCAAATAATCAGCGCAGGCGAGTGCCGACGAGTGCGATTAGGCAGAGCACCTGGCTACCTCAAGCTGGATCACATAATATTTGTAACATAAACATAACTTACCTCTGAGTGTGAGCAGCATGCTATTAAAAGATATATATTCGCATTTTAAATTTCAAAACACAAACAAAAAATAATTGTTCACAGAGCCCCACAACCCCAATACCAAGCAGGTGGAGCGGGTCCAGTTTCCTATCTAGTTCATCTGCCTAGCGGTACGTCAGCTGCCACATGGTGTGCTGAAACCCAGTGCTCCGGCGCACGCACCAGCGCACTCTCCCAAACAGCAGGCGGCACTCCCGCAGGGGCATACCCACTCCCAGGTCTGCTGGCACTGCAAAAAAAAATCAAGAGCGCCCACCTCTGCCTCAGAAAAAATGAGGCAAAGCTTCAGCCCTTTGCGATGCTGGCGACCGCAAGATGTGTGGCTTGTAGCAGCTGCACCAGCGCCACCGCTTAATGGCTGTCGCTACTCCTCTGACATGGCACTGTAGTGTAGTTCCTATTTTCTCAATAGGCTCTGCGCATTGGAATAACATAAACAGCAGTGTAGACGTAGGACTGAGGTCATCTAGGACTCTACTGACTATGTTAAGCTTAATTTAGGTTTGCGCCAGCTAGCTCAGAGGTCACTGGAAACTTTCTTGAATGAATAGGGAGGGATAAACCTCCCTGGCTCAGACAAGAAGGGATTCAGTTTCCGACAACCGCATAAACATGACAACTTTGCTCCCTCAGAATAAGAGTGTATCTCTAGAGTTGTGTGAAAACAATAGACAGCTATTTCACTCAGTCAGCAGTTCATACTTAGTTTCACCAGAGTGCAGAGAAAAAAATTGGTCTACAACGTCAGGTGAAAGTTCGACCAAGTTCGAAAATTCTGCAACTGTGCAGTTCTCTGCGTGATTGCTATTATCAATGTTTGGATCAGCAATGCTCACAGTAGGCTGTACCTGTTTGGTGCTGCTTTCCTCTCGTTCCTCACCGCCACCTATTCGTAGTGGTGAAGTCTCAACAAATGCCGTCATCAGAATCGGTAGCCGCTGGGGACAACACGATGCATGAGTCGTTACAGGAACTAGCAAAGTATCGATATCCATTGGTACTGCTGATTGTAGTGTATGACAGACGTCCAACACGCATTCTTCTCCGCATAGCAGACATCGAAGCACAGGTATGATGCAATCTTGCCAGATCGGTCTGAATGAAAGAAACCAGGTTGTACTCAGATCTCTTAGCCGGGCCAATTTGAGGACCTTAGTGATACGGTCTCAGTATCGTATTGCTAGGATTGTTTCTTCCATCGTTGCTAGAGTCTTGTCTGTGGATTGGCTTGCCATATTGGTGCAGAAGGATCAAAAATAAAATTCCTGCCACAAGTCCCAAGATTAAGGGTAGGCCGCCAAAGACAGAATGGACAAAATTCAGAAAGATGCCCAGAACTGTTTCAAAGGGTGCTAACAGTCCCAAAAAAATTGTCTTAAATACATGTGCGATGCCACTGGTATCAGACATGTTTAAGATTTGGCTTAATATTTCTACGAAATGCACGGGGTGATTTGTCGATAAAAGGGAATGCATCTCTGCTGATGTCCTTGCCACTTGCAGATCATACATTTCTTTTGATGACGTTAAGGCACAGTTGTCTGTAAAAGAATAGACTTCGTTCTGCTTAAAGTATCAATTCGAATAGAAGAGATATTCAATGAAGGCCATAACGCAGCCCCCACATCTGGATTGCTGTGTGGATACAATACTTGCATACAGCAAACGGCCCTGGAAGTTACAGTTGTCAGATAGGCTTTTCCTGGCAGCAGGCCACAACAGATGTGGTCACTTATTAAAACGTAACAGCCGTTAGAAAGTGGTCTAAAAAATGGCTCTATCCGTTTTGCAGGCGTGCCATGCAGGTGACATGAAAGATTATTTGAAGACCCTTCGCAGGCTCCATGCAAATTAATACCTTGACACAGAAGTGTACCACTTAGTGATTTTTTACAATTTTTACCACTAAGAAATACCTCCTTGTTCCCTTCACTATAAGATCTGTGTGTATAAGGTAAATCCCAGCGGTTGATGTGATGTATTCTTTACCCAACCTTTCATACTGGCCTGCAGGTATATACTCTTGGCAGTATTTCAACTGGAAAGTTGTTATCGGAATTGTAATCGTTCCGTGTATTATCCATTCAATGACAGGTCTCTCTGGCATTGTCAATGGTAATCTCTCGAGTTTTTCAATGCTCAGAATCATATAGTCTGCTCCTTTTTGTGCCAAACTGATTTGTTTATCAGTAAGGTTAAAGATACCGAATAATGACGTAGTGTTGATTAAACGCCATGGTCAGTAGCCTGAACGCAGATTTTGCAACTTCCAACCAAGCAGTACAATAGAACGTAATTGAGACTGACCATCTTGTAACATTAGTAAGTCCTGCTCTATTATATCAAAAGCAGATGATACAATGCTGTCCAGTGAATATATTCTGGAGGACAGAGTCGTTAACCCATTGTCCACAAAAGAAAGTGATTTTTCCAAATTTATACGATCAATTTCTCTTATTTTTTCTGCTGTCTCAATTTGCATTACTTTCCAAGCTTCGTTATACGCAGCGTATATACTGGCCGCTATGAAACGTTTTTGACGCTGTTTGCGTGGTCCCAATATGAAATCACGCAAGTCAGCACCGTCTTTAAGTAAGGTCAAGTGTTGCTTAATTTCAGCCAGTGTGGATTTCTCTAGCCACTCAAGGCATAGTTTCCCTACACTGTATGTTGTAACTATCCCTGGATGTTGCCTCTGGGAGTATCTAGGGTCTGGTCTGGTCATTTTGAACCCCTGTGTTTTGTTCAGGAATCTATCTTGACAGTTATTCGTGTCTGTTGGCCAGATCAACCACTTTTTCCAATCAGGATGTGTTCTGTTTTGGTGTAAAATATGGGATACGCCTATCTCCACATCTGTAGTGCTGTCACTATCAGTTATGGGTTTCGGAATAGACGGTGTATTTAAATCTTTTATCTTAGCTAGGCCAAGACAAGTAGTTTGTTGAATTGTGTCATTCAAGAATATCATTTGTTCTGGGATCATGTAGGCCCTAAATAATGCTTCTAGGCCTTGAACTTGCCAATGATTGGAACCCCAGATCGTTTTTGTTTCAATGTTTTTTTTCCAAAATTCGAAACCAAATGTAGACATTTTGTCATAACATTTTTCAGAATAAATCAGTTTAGTATTTGTCCACATTGTTTTCATTCCTGTCCTACTTAACATTTTGAAATAAAACGTTTCTGGATCACTGTTATTAAACCCTGAGAAGTACTGGAATTTCTCATAAAATGTTTTCGAACTGCCTTTTGGTGGAGTTCGACAGTGTTCCCACTGGATATAAGATAAAAGATTTCTAGGCTGAGAAGTTTTATGCAAATAGTGATCACCATAATGGTTATAACAGTATAACTCTTCATAATTCGATGAACCCTGTAAGTAATCATGTTCTGTAAATTTTGCTGACATTACTAAATCTGACATCATATTATTAATGTTTTCAAAGTCCGAATCATCCGAGAATGTACTTGGTGTAACAAAGTCACTTAATGAAACCTTGAACAGATGTGGATATTTCAAGAGCTCAACCGGGCCAAATATGTCATAATCAGTTCTGTCCCATGCTACCCCACCGGGTATTGTATTGGCTGAAATGTTCACAGATGACAGTTCTCTTTTCTCGACGTGGGAGGATGTGTGAGGCTTTAGGACCAAGTTGATGTTCTGACTTGCTGTGTCCATTGTACTATATTTTCCATCAATGAATTTTCCCAAACAGAGAACCATGATGAGCCAAAGCAGGAGAGTAAGTACACCTAACACGATCCAAAATTCAATCCATGGTGAAATCAGATATGTTTCTTTTAGTTGGTGAAAAAAGTTTAATTACTTTGTCTTTGAAAGTTTTTGTTAGAGGCTTTTCTTCATGCTCGCTTGGATCTTCAGAGAAGTCGTCGAAATTGATGAAGTAGCCAGATGCAATTCTGTCAATTGTTGGATTTTTTTCCGGATTTTCATTTACTTTTGCTTTTTTCATTCCTTCATTAGCATAGTCAGAGGCTACATCATTGTAGACTGGTGTTTCTTGACGAACTGTTGTAATTTGGGTTTCAAGAGGCACTAGTTCCATGGCATTATTGCATAGTCCTTTTTTATTCACTGCAGGTTTATCAAATGTGATTAGTCTCTCAGTTTGAGCCTCTTGGAATGTAGCAAATTTCGGTATTCTGCTATTTCTTGGGAGTCCACTTGGCCTACTACTTATTATTGGCCACATGATTGTGGTTTTACCAGGTCGATGGATACAACTCTGTTCTCCCTTTTACCAGCAAGGGGCGGTAGTACAACTGATCTTGTTCCGCTGATAGCTAAGACAGGTACTGCTTTTCTGTATGAAGGCCCAAATTCCTTCTTTACCGCGATCTTTTCTCTGACCAGATCCCCAATCTTTCGAATCCAGACAGGTCTTGCTGGGACAGGTGGTTTTTCTTCAGTGGCTGTCGACTGTTGTTTCAACTTTATGTTACTCAGGTTTTTTCTTGTTTCATTTAAATCCTGTAAAACAGCCAAACGATCTTTTATATCAAAGGATGACTATCAAGATCCTGAATAAGCATTCTATTTCCGAACAATAGTTTGTATGGAGTGAGACCTTTTAGAGAGTTTCTTGGCAGATTATTAAGACTACGTTGGACACTTGTTAAATGTTTGACCCACCCATCACCCGAACCTAATAGCCTCGCCGTTATAGATTGCTTTATGTCCCGGTTTTTTCTTTCCACAACCACATTTCCCTCTGGATGGAAGGGAGAAGAGTACCGCAATGCAATGCCCGTGCTGTTCATGGCCTCTTTGTAAGCTCGAGAGCTAAACGCAGGACCCTGATCAGAATGTAGCATGCCAATTGCGTATGTGCCGATAAAGACTTGCAAATCTTTTATAACAGTTTTGGCTTCAGCCGAGTGCTGGGGCCACATTTTTAAGTGAATTAAGTCTTTATTAATTATGGGACGCATTTCTCCAACTGGATTTCTGCGCTATAGACAGCCTCATGCTATCTAATAGTGGTATCTGGGCTACAGGCTGGTCTGGTTCACAACTGCGATCTCTGTTGCAGTCCTCACAATTTTTTGCAAATTTGTAGATATCTACGCTCATTCCCAGCCACCAGTACTCTGATTGTAGTTCCATCAGAGATTTCAGGATCTCTTGGTGCCTCAGACCCAATCCCATGTGTGCGTCTTCAACCAAGAAAACTCTCCGGTTCGTGTTTGGAATTACTCTATCCCCCACTCCAGGGATTCGAGCAAACAGAACGGAGTTTGCATCAATTATGTATGTTTTACTGAGTGGATAGTTGAGAGGTAATGCTGCATAATCGCCTTTTGATGAGGCTTTTACCGCAAGCATGGTTTCCCCATCTATGTATTTTTCTGAACGCTTTTCAGTGGCTATGGAAGCCGGTTGAACCGCTTCCGCTGTGGCTGTGTTAGCCAATGAATTCCCTGCAACGTGAACGCCATCACGTCGATGACTCAGTGCGTGTATCACGTGAGTCTTTCGTAGTTCTTTCTGTACAAGAACTACTTGTTCCCAAAGCGTTTTATGCTTTATTGTGGCACCTGTGTCATCTTTGTAACCGTTTTTGATCCATGTCTGCATGTCACTGTTGTATGATTTGACGCAGAAATACGAATCGCACACTATTAGTGTGGGGAATTCGCGATCGTCATTTCTAAGCGCCATCTCTAAAGTTCTTATTTCAGCTCGCTGACCTGAACATTTCCTGAGTGATTCAGTTTTGGTAATCTTTGGTTTGAATTTACCAGAGCACCAGCGACCTTAAACAATCACGCACGCTGCATCGTAGGATTTCTTTTCTACATCGTAGTGTTGTGCGAATCTGTCCATATAGATTACGCAGGTATATTGTTCTACAGGCAGAATTTCAGCTGGCAGAGGATATTCTCGTTCATATACTAGATCATCTAGTTTTTTCAGTTTTGGGTCAAAATAGTATTTCACGTCTTCTGTAGCAAAGGAATTTTCCCATTCTATCCATTTTGGATCTAAGACCATTTTAATCAGATTACGTGGACTTGTTAACGCCTCAAGGGCTGGTTCTGAGGAGAAAACAGCTATTCTTCTGCCTTGGGCTAGGGCTCTTTCTTTTGCAACAGCAGTTTGAACCGCAGTCAGAATTTTTTCTGCAGAGCTGAATTTCATTTCAGCTTCAGTGTACAAATGTGATTTGTAAGCTATAGGTACCGTTTCTCCCTTATTAGAGGTCAGGTATGTGAATCCGTATCTTCCTGGGATGACTCGGATTACAAGATTGCGTATGTTTTCGCGAGTTTGTAATTTTATTTTAGTTAACATGTCTGTTTGCAATGATCTCAAAATTTCTGTGTGTTTCTGAGTCCAATTGTTTTGTATGAAATCTGGTCTTATCAATTCATAGAGAGGTTTAACCCTTTTCGCATAATTTAGAATGTATGTTCTTCCGAAATTCAGGAAACCTGGTATTGATTGTAAATTCTTAAGCGTTTTTGGTGCTTGGAGTACAGCACATTTCTCTAAGAAATTGTCTGCCAGGCTTTTGCCTTCACTTGATAATTCATATCCTAAAAATAGGACAGTTAGATGGGCAATTCGTGACTTTTTGAAGTTGAATTTGTAAACCTCTGACGCAAACCCAAGTATTATGGTGTTCACCCTTTTTAAGTGAGTCTCCAGGTCATCATCTGTGAGATAGATGTCATCGACATAGGATAATGCCTCATCATCATATATTTGTAGTAACTCTGTTACCCTTGCTGAGAATAATCCTGGGCTATTCTTGAATCCCTGTGGGAGTCTGCAAAATTGTTTTGGCGATCCCATTATTGAGAAAGCGGTCAAATACCTGCTTTCAGGTGCAATGTTTTGACAGAAGAATCCATTAGAGATATCTAATGTCGTTTTATATTTTTTGCGCACAATGTTTTTCATTAGTGCTGCACTATGTGAGTTTTGTACTGCAAATGTTTTACTACAGGAGTTAAGGTGTCTGTAGTCCAAAACTAGATGATCTGAATCGTCTGGCTTGGAGACAGGAAACAAAGGATGGTTCATTTGACAGGTGCATGTTTCGATCACCCCTTGATATTCAAGTTGATCTAAGATCTCCCTGACTTGCTTTTTAGCTTCTTGTTTAACTGGGTACTGCCTTTGTGCAGTGGACTGATTTTTTAACTGGATTTTGTGGTGAGGTGAATCCTCATCCCATCCTACGTGATTTTTGTACAAAGCAGGAGCTTGGACCACTGCCCATTGTCTTGCCAATGTGTATTTTTTATGAATCGGGATATGATTCGAGAAGGCAGGCACAATCCTTTCTTGGCCATGAGGGCACTCCCTGACAAACTCTGGTGGCCAGTCTTTCTCAGCTAACAGAATGTCATAGCCTTTTGAAAGTTTTTCCCAAAAGAGACCTTTTATTTTCCTAGTTTTATCTCCCTCTATACGTAATGTTATTTCATGTAGTTTATGGGGCACACTAACTCGTGTGTCTGCAGTTTCCACCTGAAGGTATTCATTTGTGTTCACTGTCTCCAGAAGATTCATCAGGATCTTGCGAGCTATGGTCACTTCTGCTGCGCTGTCTAGCATTGTCTGTGCCCACTCTCCGTTTTTCAGTTGTGTCCTCAGAATTCTCGGCATGTTTAATTTTAATACTTTCTACCTTCTTTCTGGGAAATTGTAATTTTTTACTTTGATGAGCAGGTTCCTTGTCTTTGGACTTGACGTGCTCTTCTCTGTGTTCCGACCGTCCTCTTCTTTTCGATTTCTGTGAGGAAGATCGAGAAAGATTGAGTGAGAAGGATCGAGAGGGACGTGTATCAACATCTTGATATCTGTCAGGTTTTCTTATTTTATCCCTATCTCTAAGGTTATATCTTTTTTCAGATGGCTCCCTTTGAGGAGACTTGTCTTCTTGGCCTGTAGATCTCTCTCTCCGCTGAGGAGACCTTCCTCTGGACTGGAAATGTTTTTCCCTGGGAGTGAATTGTTTATTACAATCCCAGCTCTTTTTTGGAGTTCTTAAATTATTTTTAATAAATATTTTTTCAGGATTTTCAGTCAGTTGGGGTTTTACCGGTTTCCCACCCAAATTATCTCTTCCTAGCGCTTCATAGTATTTTTCTATGATTCTGGCAAGTTCAAATGGTTGTTCTGCTATATCTGTTTCCTTCAATTTCTGGAGGTTCTTAATATAATCCCTTGCCAATTGAACTAATTCTCTATATGCCTTTGTTAATTCTTTTAGTTTAACTAGGAGTTCTTCGCTTGACAATATTTCGTAGTCTGGGTGTGTTGCATAGTTGCTTAGGACCGGCCCCGTTGCTTCTGGTCTACCTAGTGGACCGAGCCTGGTGATGTGAATATTATGTTTTAGGGTGCCATTAAACCAGAGCAGGTGCTCTTGGTAATTTAGTGGGATTTCAACGTCCTCGAAAGTAGTGTATTCATCCGGAGGTTCCTCTATTTTGTAATAGTGGAAGTCTTTTGTCACAGCGTGTGCTGCTGGAAAATGTATCCATGAATAGAATACCTCTGTCTGCCGATATTCATGCGCCCCTACCACGAATATGACTGAACCACCTCGTGGTGTCAGTCCGTTTTCTATAAGTTTAAGAGTTATAGTTCTTCTTATATTGACCGGAATGATTATAACACTCGGGTCATTTTCTTGGAGGGTTGTGTCTTCCTCTAAGAGTCGAGCTGCTAAGGCTTCTCTTTCTCTCTCTTCGTCGCTTTCTGACATTTTACTGACTGAAAGTTTTCTGTTGCAGATCGAGTTTCAAGGAAACAAAGATTAGGTGCACAATATTTTGGAACACTGTATCCTTCAACGTTGATCAAACCAAAAACTAATACATAGGATTCTCATCCTACTAAGTTCCGGCGGATATTAACCTTTCACCCACTCCAGGCGTCTTTTGGAGTTTTTACGGGAAAAAGGGGTTCTGTGTGAAAAAGCACGACTGAGTTACTCTAGTGTCTTGCTTTAGATTATCGCCTTATCAAATGTTGGGCGCCATGTAGTGTAGTTCCAATTTTCCCAATAGGCTCTGCGCATTGGAATAACATAAACAGCAGGTATAATCATCAGTGTAGAGAAGCTAGGCTAAGCTTGGGCAGAGCAATTCGGAGTAGGGATGGGGTAGCGATTAGTGGCGCCAGAATGCATTACAAGGCCAGCCTATCCTTACCTAAAAAACTATGGGATGAACAGCATTGGGCCGAATTAAAGGAGGCCTCGGGGGCTAAGGATTCTAGGTTATTCTGGAACATTGTTAAGTGGGGCAGAGGTGGAATCCCAGACAAACCCGGTAACAATGTCCCAGAAAGTGCATGGTTAGATCACTTTAAACCCCAATATGCAGAGACTTCACAGCATAAGGGCATGGAAGCTATTCCATCTGTATATTTCACTGGGAATTTATTTACCCTTAAGGAAACTGAAGCTGTTCTATGCACTGTCCCCGGGGAAGGGCCCCGGGTTTAGATGGCGTACCAGCTGATGTTTTCATTAATGATAAGGCGCGGTGGGCCAGATATATATTCCTACTGGGAAATGCCATTGCGAAGGGATCGGTCGTTCCGGAATCATGGAAGGGAGCGATCATTATACCCATATATTAAAAAATGGGATAGGTCACTTCCAGTCAACTACAGACCGATAAGCCTGATTGCCACTGTTCAAAAAGTGGTAGGTAGGATGGTGGTTAACAAACTGATGGATTGGGTTGACGAGAACAATGCCCTGTCCCCTTACCAGGCTGGTTTTCGGCGGGCCACTAGTACAGTGGACCAGGTGTTTTGTTTCGCTCTGCTACAGTGGGGGACAGTGGTGCTAGGCAAAGGCAGTCTGTATGTTGCTTTTGTTGACCTGCGGGCTGCCTTCGACCTGGTCCCAAGGAGAAAGCTCTGGGCAGTTTTGAGTGACATGGGTCTCCCGGCTGAGCTACTTACCCTGGTAATGAGGTTGCATGAATGCAACTTCGCTAAAATCCAATGGGGCATGCTTGGTGAATCCTCTGCTGACTTCCCGGTTGAACGTGGAGTGCGCCAGGGGTGCGCAATGGCTCCCCTGCTTTTCTCATTATTTATAAATGGGATTGTGGCTCGGATGTTGGACGCCAGTGTAGATGCGCCATCGTTGGCGGGCCTCAGGCTTCCGATCCTGATGTTCGCCGACGATACGCTAATTCTATCCAAAACTCCAGGCGGTCTGCAGCGAGCACTAAACATCTTCGATTCTTTTTGTGGGGAACATGGCCTGGAAGTCAATGTGGGTAAGACCAAGCTGATGGCCTTTACACCAAAACGTAGACCCAGGCCAAAAACATTCTTGAACAATTGTTTGCTAGAGGTGGTCACTGTATTTACCTATCTTGGGATACAGATAACAAATGATTCGAGATGGTCCCAGCACATAGAAATGGCGGTCTTGAGGCACCAACAAATCTCGGGGGCACCTCGAGCGGAGCACAAAAAATCCAGGTCCAAACCAATAAAACCTGTTTTGGCACTATATGAGGCAAAAGCTCTTGGGTCTGCTCAATATGGGGCAGAGCTGTGGGGCTTTGGGAAGCTTCGTCCCTTGCAGACCTCCGAGAATAGGTTTTTTAGGGGAATTACAGGACATCCGCAGAGCACCCCACTGATTCCCCTTGGTCTTGACCTGGGGAGGAGAGCAGTAAGTGATCTAGTGAGGTTGCTCCCGATTCTTTATTGGAGATGCCTCTGGACTACCCCGGAGATCCTGCACTATGCAGAGGGTTTTTTAGCCATAATAAATGCTGATATCTTTCATAGGATAGATTGGCTAAAAAATCTTAGGTCTTCCTTATGTGAACTTGGTCTCTCAAATTTATGAGATAATCCAACCGGGGAGCTCTTTCCAAGTAAAAAAGCGATTAAAGATCTGTATTGGGATCATGTAGCTGCAAGAGTTTGGAATAAAACTAAATCTGATTCCATGACGGGGCGTTTTGTGGTAGCTAAACTGTATCTAGTCTTGGAACCCTACTGGGATAGTATAACCAACCCGGGGGACAGGAAGCTTTTCTTCCAGTTAAGATCGGGTGCCCTTCCATTGAGATCATTGACAGGTAGGTGGAGGAGCTCCTCTGCCCTATATTGTCCAGCCTGTGGTGCATAAAACGAAAGTATAGGCCACTTTTTATTCTCTTGTGAGGCCTATGCCACCCCGAGGAAAGTTTGGCTAGTCCCTGCTTGTAAAAATCTAGGGACATCTAGGGGTGTAGAGGCCTTACGAATTATTTGTACCTCTACTTATATGCCTGTAGTTTTAACAACAGTTAAGTATTTGGGTTGGGCATGGTCTAATAGACGGAGGGCTATTCCCAAGAGTACACTGAATGGAGCATCCCTACTGGCACCCGTGTAATTATGTATCAAAGTTTTTTATCCATTTGTTTTAATCAATTGTGTATGTCTGTTTAATCTTTTCTAAACAATCGCATTTAACGAGGAAACAACTGTCTATTGATGTATTTTAAATGTATGCTTGTGCTTTTATGAGATTAATCCTCGAATAAAGCTTTAATACCGGTTACCGGTTAATAAACAGCAGTGTAGACATAGGACTGAGGTCATCTAGGTTTCTACTGACTATGTTAAACTTAATTTAGGTTTGCACCAGCTAGCTCAGAGGTCACTGGAAACTTTCTTGAATGAATAGGGAGGGATAAACTTCCCTGGCTCAGACAAGAAGGGATTCAGTTTCCGACAACCGCATAAACATGACAACTTTGCTCTCTCAGAATAAGAGTGTATCTCTAGAGTCGTGTGAAAACAATAGACAGCTGTTTCACTCAATCAGCAGTGCATACTTAGTTTCACCAGAGTGCAGAGAAATAGAGAGACAGGCGTTTTCAATAAAAGTTGTTATTTATTGAGCAGTCTTCTTTCTCATGCAAGAGAAAGGAATTGCCACAATTGCAATACTTAAAGTAAAGTAAAGTGCGTACAATAAAAGTAGTATTATGAAATAATACTGTAAAAGCATTGATATGGTTTCTTAGCCATATGATACTTTAAAATGGATAAAATATATACATACACAAATACATTGACGAACGTACTCAACTGGTGCTTCTAACTTAGCCTACCCGGGTGTACCTGACCTAAGCCTAATACATGGGAAGGGATTAGTAAGTAGCAGTTTAAGTTAAGTTGTTTAAGATTGTTTTGCCAAGAATCTGCATCAAGAATTCTCTTAAGGGTTTAGTCAGCTCCGTACCTTGGTAATAGAATGTGGGAGGTCTGGTATCTCTTTCTGCAGGACTCGATCTCCCAGCAACCCGCAAGGGTAGGCTGGAAACACCGGAGCTGGATTTTCTCGGCTGGAGAAAAAGACAGAGTCTCTCTAAGTGCGTCAAATGGGAGGGGCGGCTTCCGTGGGCTCTCGCATCAGCTGGGCTCCCGGGCAAGTAGATGGTCGCTCTGCTCCAAACCACCGTGCGTTTGCTTAAGGCAACTGTTGGTATTTTATACCTGGAAGGTGCCGGGTTTGATGTAAGGTTGGACATAAGACGTCACTAAGAACTAGCAGTTCTTTCTGGACTTCAGGAGTTCTTGTTCAAATCTAAACAAAAGCAGGGGGGATTTTCCCGGGCTGCTGGAGGCTTGGTTTCTTTAAAGAACGCGTTGTGCTTTCTAGGAGTCGATGGGAGTAGCCGTGCTGTGCTTTGGACTGCATGGGCAATTACTGAATATGGATCTGATTCTTATGCCTTTATCAGGATATTATTGATTATAACCTCACAAGGGCATAAATTGGGAATATTGAATTAGGGTCCTAGATATAAACACGACAGCACTGGGTAGGAATTAGGAAGTAGGAAGTAAGAAAACAGAGAAGCAGAAAGCAAGAACTAAGGAAATAGAAAGAAAAACAAAAAAAGTATAAAAAGTCACGGAAAACATTAAAAAAAGACACACACTGTTTAAAAAAAACGGTAAATGGGGTAGATGAGTAGGATGGGAGAGGATTAAATAGATATTAAAGGGATGCAAAAATCTAGCCCAGCATCATGCAGAGAACAGAAAACAGGTAAAACAAAATTGCAGCGCCCTTGCAGACCATGTGCCTTGCTTCGCCTTTCAGGTAATACAGCTCCCACAGAGTGATTCAACACTTGGCGAGGCAGGAGACATTAACACAGAGCAAACAACACCTTTAGAAAAGGGATTTATTTTACAAAATGCAAAGGCTCTCTTTTTAGAATAAGGCTTGGGGTTTTATTTTCACACAATGCTTTATAACAGAAAGGCTTTCCCAGATGCCAAATGCAAAACAATGAAATATATATAGAGATATATATGTTTATATGCAAGTAATAATAACACACTTCGTAAATACAACAGTGAAATGCATGAGTAATACCATGAATAAACAAGCAGCAAATAATATGAGATAACACTCAAGAAAATATAATATTCTGGACTTCCTGCAAGAGATCAGAACGATATATATACACTACATACATCAAATTATTACTTTGGATGTGTACCTCAACTCACTCACACATCAAAAAGTAAACACCTCAAATGATCAAAGCCACTGGCCACACATCACAATGGGAATAATCAAAGCTCAAACACCTCAAATGATCAAAGCCACTGGCCAAACATCACAATGACACCAGTCAAAACTCAACACTTCACGTGGTGCAAACACTGCATCTTAGCCCACTCCTGACCGGAGGAATTAAACAGCTGTGCTTAAGAGTCTCAGCAACCAGAGTTCCGCTCCGAAATAGACGCGTCTGTCCCCATTCGGATTCCAAAATCCAGGTTTCTAAGTCAACAACCCTCAGCTTTAAAATGTCAAAACACACTAGAAGGCTCGAGAGAAACCTTTCCCCCCCTAAGCCAAAGGAATGTTACCAGAACTGGCCAGCTTTCAAGCAAGCATTCCAATGGCAGGAAGGAGTTCTCACCTTCCCCCTTCAATCTCGCATGTCCCAGACTTTATCTTGACAAAGCTCACGAAAGCCTTCCAGGGTACATTAAACAACTCCAACAACACAATCCCTAAATGTGATTTACCCAAAGAACTTGCAAGCGCTGCTGTGCATGCAGAAAAGCTGGAGACAAGCAGAGTAAGAAATTTCAGTTTAAAACCAGCCCGCCATTTGAGGCCTGAGACACATTTTAAAGGGCTACCTAAGTGGGTGGCCCAATAAGTGCTGCACACGTTTTAGTAGCATTTCATGCCCAGGCCATGAGTACCTGCAGTCAGTGGCATCATGACGTCTCCTGACCCCCTCCCCCCCCCCCCCCCCCCCACCCCCCCCGCTTTCACAGCTTAAGCTGGGTGGTTTTGACAATTATAGTTATGTATGAGTCTATCCTGTCTAAAGCACTGCAGGTAAAAGCTCTTAAAAAATCAAAAGTAAACAAAAACGATTACTGAGTTCAGGGGTTAACCACAGGAAAGGAATTAAGAAAAAAGAGAGGGAAAGAAAGAGTGGGAGAGAGGGTTAGGAGGAAGAGCGAAAGGAAAGACGTGAAAATAAGGAAGAAACTGGATGAAAGGATGGATGCAAAGGTAAAAGAACCGATGGATGGAAAGGCAAAACAAGATTTGCATTGGTGTGTTAAAGAAAGTGGCTGGAGAGATGAAAAGCTGGATGAATAGGTGGATGGGCGAATGGACAGCTGAATGGAAGGTTGAAAGACTAGATTGATAAAAGGACAGTGAATGGATGGATGGATGGATGGATGGATGGATGGATGGATGGATGGATGGATGGATGGATGGATGGATGGATGGATGGATGGATGGATGGATGGATGGGAAAAGTATGGATGAATAGTTGGACATGTGAGTGGAACGATAGAAGGATGGATGCAAAACTGTAATGATGAAGGGCAGATGGATGGAATGGTTAAAGCATTGGTGGAAGCATGAAAAGATTGATGCATGAAAGGCTTAGAGGAAAGAGCGATAGATGGACAGAGGGTAGGATGAAGGCACCCCCAACTAGAGTGGGTAGACTTTGCCCGCTTCACTCACTTGATGGCTACAGAGGAAAAGGATCAATGAGGGGTATTTTAATTTTCTGGCTACTCCCTTGCCACCAGTACCATTTTGCTCTGGACTTATAAGTAAATTGAATATGCCAATTGAGTGGAAGCAAATTTTACCATGTTTAGAGGAGAGAGCACAAGCAATTGAGCACTGGTTAGCATTGGCGGTGTCCTAAAGGCAACAAAACAAACTCAGCAAAAAGTTTGAGGGTGACCATGCAGAGAGGGCCAGGTCCCTTTGATAACTACCAGATATTAGGGTGATCCTATGAAACATGACATTTTCACTAATTTGAGGTCCAGTCCCCTTCGATAAGATCGGAAAAAAGAGGTTTCTCACTGTCTCTCTTTCTATCTTTATTCAGGACTGTAGATAGATTTCTAGATCACACAGAACATTTTCTCTTCATCTTACAAACTTATTAAAGCAATTCCAAACTCTGGTATTCATACAGTCAATCAGTGTGGTGAAAACACACACCTTAACTCTCTGTGCACTTACTGATCATCTCTTCGCACCCATTGAAAAACAAAATAGATTTTAAGTTATTCCAAATCTATCCAGTAGATGGCGCCTTAAACTTAAATATGAACTTGATTCAGTCAGCAGCAACACACTGACAACCCAGGTATTCAAAGCACACTAAAACAGTTTGTTAATGTTTACTTTTATTTTCTCTCTCTTTATGGTTTGGATCCAGATTTTGTTTTCATTTATATGAATTGTGATTACTTGCTTGCAATGTATTGCAGCTCTGGTCTTGCCTTCAATTGGGTTACTATTGTTACTTATATCCGCTACAATATATGCTCCTCCTGCATCTTCCTCTTTTGCAACACATCTTATATCATTGATGCCCACATAGTAGAGAGAGGTCAAGAGAAAATGTTCCCTTTTCCAGGGCGCTTGGAAGGTGGGACCCTGGGCAATTGCCCACTTAAGCATGCCTTAAAATGTCTCTGCTGGCAGAAGGTTGATTTTGGTTAGCTAAGCAAGGTTTGAGCTTGGCTTAGTTAGAATGTCTGAATCTGGCTCACCAGTGTCTCATGTGGACTGAAAAGCTAAAATAGAACCAAGCACAACATCCCAGTCACTGATGTTTCCCTCCCTAAACTACATTTTTAAAAGACTTAAAAATACGTGCTCCTAAAAAGAAATGTAAATCTCTTCCGGCTTGCTTCAGTTCTACATATGAAAGCATGTCATTATACATTTTTTTAATAAAAAGCTGTAACACAATAAAAATTGTATAATATATGTAACAATTTATATATTTTCATAACAGTTAAAACCTCAAAATGACTGAAGGTACAACATTAATTACTTCACAAAAAGGAAAGCTTTTATTATGTTATATGGGATATGTCTACACCCAAGAAAAACAAACATGAGACAAAATTAATTGGAAATGCAGTAAATATTATTCAAATGCATGTTATGGGAGGGCTACAACAAAATAAACTACTGTCTTAAATGTTAAAGAACATAACCACCCACCTAAGATAGCAGATATTTTAGAGACTCTTAAGGAAGCTAGCACTAGCTCTCAAAATCCAACAACTCAAATACTAAATGCATCCTACCCCAAGTTCAAAGGCACATAACAGGCGAATGACCCTCCATTCCAATGTTGAAAAGATTAATAGGTAGAACAGAAAAAAACAACTAGTACCACCCCACCTGCCCCCAAAACTTTCAGTGCAGTTTAAATACCACATGAACTCATTCTAACTCATAATGAAGAGTTATTCCTTCTTTATGACAATAAATCGAATGAAAAAAAGATTTTTTTATTTTCAACTCCCACAAACCTACAAAAACTACAAAATTGTGAGACATGGTTGATGGATGGAACATTTAAAATATGTCCAAAACCATTTTACCAATTATACACAATCCATGGACAATATCACAATAGCAACATCCCCTTTATACATGCCCTGTTACCAAATAAACAAACAACGACCTATGTAGAACTCTTAACCCTTTCGATGCTCATGACGGAACGGTTCCGCCATGAGCATCGGTTGGGCTGTGCTCATGACGGAACCGTTCCGTCATGACCACACCCATTAACATTGGGCCCCAGCACCGGCGGTAAATTGTGGCAGCACGGATGAGGTTAACAAAAGTAAAGCAAGAAACTAATAACTACTACCCACAAAAAATTATCATAGACTTCGAACAGTCAATGATACAAGCCATCCTGAAAATATTCCCTCACACAGCAATACAAGTTTGCTATTACCACTTTAATCAATGCATATGAGACACCTTCAAAAATCTACATTTAGTATAGAATATGCAACTAACAGCAATTTTGTATTTGAAATTAAAAAACTAATTGCACTAGCCTACGTCCCAAAAACTGAAGTAGCTGAACACTGCAATTTAATAATAGAAAGCCCCTATTACCAAACAAATTAACATAAACTAAGTCCCCTATTAGACTATTTTTAGTATACCTGGGTGGGAGGGCTACACAGATCTGGAAACGAAGGCTTGAATACGACATTAAAGGTGAGTCTTTATATTCTTCTCTTGAATCACAATTATTACGAACTGGGGAGATGGGGAATGTTGGGACGAGAAAGGAAGAGTCCGACTAGAAAGTGGACCAAAAAACAGGAGAAAACGCAACGTAATGGCCAGGATATCGGGAAGGGACAAAAACCACAACTGTCTCTTCAGATAACTCAGGTGAAGTGTGCATTTATGTTAGCAAGCACGCTTCACCTAGCTGTCTGCACCTGTGAGGGAACATAACAACTGGACTGCCGACTTATCTCCCGAGTCGGCAGCCATCTTGAGATTCCGCTCATTAACCAAGAAGCTCCAACAGCGGATTCGAGCTACATTTTCCTTGTTTGCCCAGCAGTTCTTGGTTCCCAAGGTACAGACAGAAAGGATTTGTCTGGCCAAGGTCTTGGTAGGTCTGACAATAAAGTAAGACTCTACCCACTAAAGGGCTAGAATATTTAGAAACAATAGCAAAATCCCTACTTCAAAACATTAACAAATAAACATAGAAAAATCCTAATTGAAAATTAATCTGTTAACAAAACATTTTTTTCAAACATCTAAAATATAGCTATAATGTCAAATATTTTTAACAATTTTATAAAAATATTTGACATAAATATATTTTATATCTTAAAAAATATCAGTAACAACTATAGAAATAACATTTCCCTCCCACTGATTTTTTTTAAAAATAACTTGCGTTTTTGTAGCTGTAAATAAATCCAGGCACCAAAAACAATCCAAACATATGGGCATTCCCAAACTTAGTTAAAAAACCCAAAACAAAATGGAAAAATACAACTGTAAAATAAACTCCACCGGCAAAATCTCCATAGTGTAGAACTATAAAAAAAACAATTTTATTTATAAAGATACGCTCCAAGAAAACCCACAAAATTAAGGAAATGTAAAATAATTATTAGTTTACCCAAAATAATACACATTTCCTTAAAAAAAAAATATGCCAGCCTTCTTCCAACGCCAATTCGGAAACATAGAATTCCTGTGGAGAAAAAAAACCACAATCCCTCCCGCACAAATATGCCGTAATATTTTTTTTAAACACACATAAACATACTTATAATTCCTAAACACAATTCTCCAGATAAAATTAAATATATATATAGCAAAACATAACACTAAACTAGCAATGCAGTAACAGCATTAGACGTATGCTAAACTAAAAATGAAACCTCACAACAAACATAAAATACAAACCTTATATACACTATAAACTACCTAACTACCTTCCACCTACTCCTAAATTAAGTCTAAAATAAACTCACCTTAACCGATATGATGCAGCTTTCAACCACAAGCTTCTCCCTTCAGAAACGACCCAAAAAAAACAGCTTAGAAAATAGAAAGTAGTAAAAAAAAATGGCCACCTAATTGAAATAATAAAAATACTTCTCTACTTTAAAGTTATTGTAACTTACAAATGTTAATGAACATTTTTTGGGGGAAAATACTTATTTATATCACTAATATAAAAAAAGTTTTTTGTATTGTGTTAAAAGTTGTACAATGTATAATAATAAATATTACAACACAAATATTAACTTTTTATTATACATTATAAAAATTGTAATTCCTTATTATTATACAAATGTTTTAGTTAATGTTTGTCAAAAATGTAAAAAATTGTATTAATGTTAAAACTATTTGTTTTTGTTGCAAAATGTTTTCTAAACTTTATACTATTATTGTTTGATGCAAAATTGAATATTATTATACAAAATATAAAATTATTTACTTTCAATTATGCAAATAAATAAAAAAGATAAAACAACAAAATAATGTTTATAGAATATATGTAAAAAATACTGTAAATTGTATATAATTATCTAAGACATATTTACAAAATAAAATAAATTGTACAATAGTTACAAAGAAAAACATATTAAATAAATGTATATAAAACAGTGGATAACTGCATCTTATGTTTGTAACTAATGTACATGTTTACAAACTTCTACATTATATAAAACATACAATTGTGGGGGGCGGAGCTTGCCGGCGACCAAGATGGCTGCTTAAGCCCAAAGCTCTGTCTCGTTGGTAATAATATCCTTCATTAATAGGCGGTAATTGAAGCACCCCCTGAACCGGAGGACGGCCGAAGCTTGCAGTAGCGGCCTTGCGGCTGTGATTTGATTCCGGGGATCAGAAGATCTTAGATGCGGCGGTGCTGCAGCACGGAAGGCCCTCCAGCCGCGTCCTGAAGTGCTGAGCCTGCCCATGCTGTGTCATAGTGCGTGCGGCCAGAGTGCGGCGTGAACCCGGGGGCGAACTCGGCAGCGGTCCGGGGAGCCTGGAAAGGTACATGCTTCCCGGCGCCCGGTCCCGATTGTAGTGGCGAACAGACCTACGCTGCCCTCCCCCAAACCCCCTTGCCCACGGGGCGGAGATAAGGACTGTACGCCGCCGCCATGGCTTGGAGAGCAGGACATAGTGACCTTGCCTGAATACGACGCCTAGTGCTCCGGATCGTGGCGCGAGGGCACCTGGTGTTTACAGGCGGAGACAAGGAGCCAAGTACTCGAAGCAGGGGGGAAACACAGGTGGCCGGTGTGCAGGACTGCTTAGCCGCGACGTGACCGGAGGGGACTATAAGCTGGGCCTACGCTGGGAGGCTCCCGTTCCGCGCGGAGGCATTGCACCCTCAGCCCCAGGCGGCTGGCAGCCAAGGAGAGACTACCTATTGAGCTACCCAGTAAGCATGGGCGAATTTTGCGAAGATGGCGTTCGCGAATTTTGCGAATTTACGAACTCGCAATCCGCAAAATCCGCAAATTCTCGCAAATTTGCAGATTTTTTTTTGTTTTTTTTGTGTTTGCAAGGGTTTCTGCCAGTTCGTGAGGATTTTGTACCAGTTCGCGATTGCGAACTTACTTTTCGGCACGCAACGGTCGCGACCATGTTGTTTCTACGTCTGGTTCATCATCACAGGTTCACAGCACCCTCTGTTTCAACACTGCCACCCTCTGTTTCACCCATGCCACCCTCTGGTACATCAATGCCACCCTCTGGTTCATCATCATCACTGTAGATTATGGGGGGAAAAAGCAAGCACACCTGCCCTGCTTCAACTGACATGAATTAATTTGGGGTTGATTTATTAATGTGTCACTGTTTTAAAATTCCAGTCTGGCACCTGCTTCCTTATCTGTAATTTGCTTTCTGTTGCAGTGGAATTTTTTTTCCAGGACCTTTGTGGCCTACTTGTAGCTATTCTATGATCCGGCTGTGAGGGTCAGAGCAGGGTCATACAATTGTTGCAACTAGCAACTGAACTCTGGAGGGGCCCCAGTCAGGAAGCACTACAGGGAATGGTTACTAATGATGAATTTGAACTTTTGCACCTGCTGCTGAGTGCTTTCAGTTTAGCAAAACTCGTTTTTCTGCAGAACAGAAAATGTAATTCCCCAAACAAACTTACTTGTGAAAGTTTATTTCTAATCCAAAAGTGATCCAAAGAAAGTCAAAAGGCCTCAAATCCAAAAAAGGGCAGGCAAATGTCAACCTGAGGAGTTATTCTGATAAAAATCATCATTTTCAGACGGTCTATGCTGCTTGCTAGTGGATTTCTTGTGCAGAATTGCAAATTTTGTAATTTCACGAGTGCGAGATTGTTGCTGCCCGCCGCACCTACATGTTCGCAATTGCGAACTTACACCGCACGCCGCAAAATTGTATCACCAAGAAAAAAAAATCCGCTGCGTGCGAATTTGCGGATTTTTGGTAAATTCGCGAGCGTTCACGGATCGCGAATTTACCGAAAATCCGCAAAATCCGCGAGCGTAACGGATTTTCCGCCCACCCTTACTACCCAGTCAGTTTCAAAGTGCCGTGTAGATCTACGGCGGTGACCCCGGAGGAGCAACTGTGACAACTGAGGCAGGGGGACGGCAGAGAACACCTGTGTGCGGTCCCAGAGCGGGTAGTCACGCTTGAGGCCCACATGCACAGTACCTAGGTGGAGACCCTTGGAGTGGCCAGGGGGTAGAGCAGCAATACCCCTCGCTAGGGCGACCACGTGATTGATCTCCCACGCGACTTACAGGCTTACACGAGAAGGTAGAGTGCAATCTCCATTGAGGAAATGGCGGCCTCCTGGCCCTGAGATAGCTGCCTGTGACCCATCCTTCCCTACCAGCAGCGCATGCCCAGACACACCTTACATAACCCACTACAGCTGAACACTCTAGCCTGTGTAGTGACTGGGGTCGAACGAGGGGGCTCCGGTGGAACCAACGGGTGTGACTCCAAGAAGTGCTGGGTGGACGGCGACGAGACAGGGGAGCTCTGAGTCATTGAAACAGATCAATTACTACTAGGACCTCGCATAAGGTTCATCTGGTCACTGCCTTGTGTTCTTGGGGATATTAACATCCTGAGGCCTGCAGGAGACAATTATACTCAGGGGGCTGAGTCACCTACGGCACTTGGCATAGCTCTACAAGATGGGCAGGGGCGACAAGACACAGAGTAAATTCTCATTCGAGCAAAGGCGCTGGAAGTCACAGGACGCTGCGGGCGCGGACAAGGGCGCCACACTAGATGAAGATGATGCCGCAGGAGGCACAGACATTAAAAGCATGCTACTAGCAATGGAAAAAGGCCTCCAAAACAGCATGTCATCCTTAGGCTCGAAGCTAGGCACCCTCACCTACAGAATGGACAGAATGGCGGAGCGGATCGACAAGCATGCAGAAAGGCTCGATATGTCCGAGAGAAGGCTGACTGAGGTTGAGGAGGCGCAAATGTAAAAGGATGGAGAAACTGATGCAAATCCTACAAGACAAAACAGAAGACTTAGAAGCTTGTTCCCGTCGCTGCAACCTACGAATAACGGGTCTGCCAGAAACGACCCAGACGGGCAACATGGAGAGGTTTATCGAAAACCTCCTGACCACCCTTCTCGGAGAGGAGACTTTCTCCCCAATGTTTGTGGTGGAGCATGCTCACCGCTCACTGGGCCTGCGCCCACGCCCTGGGGCCCCTCCGCGTCCCATCATAGCCACGTTGCTCAATTACAGGGACAGAGATGCAACCCTGTGCCAGGCTATTGACAAGAAATCGTTACAATACGAGGGCTCGGAGATCTCTCTTTACCCCGATTTCACCGCCAGAGTGCAGGAAGCCCGCAAACACTTCGCCCCGTTCAAACGACAACTTAAGGACCTAGGTCTGGATTACGCCCTGCCGTATCCAGCCAAACTACGAGTCAACCGGCAGGGGCAATCCCACCTGTTCACGGACCCTAGAGCTTTGCAGCAAGCCTTAAAAGGCTGGTCGAGAGAACACCGTAGAGACGCGAATGTGCCGACGGGCGGAGTGGAGAGAAGCAGCCAGCTGGATGAGCAGGAGTGACTGACTTCTTCCTGTTGGCTTCATATGGCGGTACGGTGGAAGAGCTGCGGTAAGAAGCGAGGACCAACCCGGTGGACTGCCGAGATGTTTGTGTTCTTGTAGGGGGGATTGCGATATGGTGAAATGGGGGACTATGTTGCCGGTCATCCCAAACTGTGTCACGAGAACGTTCTGTTTCCAGGCACTCTTTGCTGGTGGCTCGGCAGCCTCGGCCTGCGCACAATGCACCTGTATGACTACGGAGATCATAAAGTTGGGGGAAGGGAACGAGGGGAGGATGGGTTGTAATGTACTCTATACTCAGCACCAAAAGGGAGGAGAGGGTCACAATGTTTAGACTCTACCACCCCAGACTCCCAAGGACCTCAAATGTACACACAAGAGGGGTGTATAGAGTAAGGCAAAAAAACAAAACCAAATTCCAATAAGGCAAGTTGCTCAATTTGGAAAAACTGCCCTCACGCACATACCGAAGTATGTGACATGCTTCATCATCGGGCCTGCTTACAATACACCCTGGTGTACCCACACTCAGGGCGGAGCATTGGGGAGGGAAAAAATTATAAATTCCACTTAACAAGACGTACAACCAAATAAGTTCAACACATACAACACATAACATAAATGTGGTGTGAGCCGTGCAAACACCCAGTGACAGAAACTGATAGTGCGGCTAATTGTGCAGTACAAAGGGAGTGATTAAAACTGATTAAGGGTGCCAACCAAAAAAGTCTCTTTATTACACGTCCCTTGGTACCCCTATCAAGATTAAAAGTGAAAAAAGAGGATGGGAAATGCCTTGATGAGATAGTAAGGTATCTCAAGACTTCCCTCCTACAACTGCTCGAGGCTTACTCTATACACCCCTCTTGTGTGTACATTTTTAATGTACTCTGCAAGGCCTTGTTGGGGGTGGTCTGCTGTGGGTGGGGGGAGGAAATGTTCTGTTCGGTTCGACAGCTAGGGGGGATGTTACTTCACACTTTGCACACACAGACCACTATAGGTGCACATCGCACCCATGCTTACACACAGTACAGTCTTAAGAGCAATGGAGAGTACAGCTGAATCGGATGGCCTCGATTCGTCTGGCACAATACGCGCCCTCACATGGAATGTTAGAGGGCTCAACGACTACTGCAAGCTGAGGAAAGCTATCTCCAGCGGCAACACGTGGATGTAGCGCTCCTCCAAGAGACCCATCTGCCGATTACGAGCAGGATGCTGCGCAGTAAGGGTATGGAGGGTAACATCACAGCAGCAGGCTTTAAGACTCATGCCAGGGGTGTGCTAACCTGGGTACATCCCAAATCGAAACTCACTCTGACGCCTCTAAGGGCGGACCCGAGGGTCGTTTTGTGTATCGACTTGTAAAAGCCTGGGGATGGAATTAGTAGTCGTTAATGTCTATGGTACAAATTATGACTCCCCTGACTTCTACCACTCACTAGCGAATATAGCCCGTAAGTACAACACTGTGCAGGTCCTGTGGGGGGGGACTTCAATCTTGTACTTAACCCGGCACTGGATAGATCCGCTGGCCCGCTGCGTAAGCCTTCGGCTGCATCGCAGACAATACATAGTATGCTCACCAGTTTTGATCTAGAGGAAGTGTGGAGGTACAGACATGCAGCTCGGGAGGGTACACCCACTACTCGGCTTACTATGATATTCACACCAGAATCGAATATTGGCTGGCAGCTTCTTCCATGATGGGTCGGATTAGGGACTGCAAGATACTACAGCGCACTTTGTCGGACCACTCGCCACTCTTACTAGTTCTGGATACCCCTGCAAAGGCGATTCCTCCATTCACATGGCGATTTCCACCGTACTCGCTACTTGGACCACTGCTCAGAGGGGAGCTAGCAGAAACGATAGATGTCTTTTTTGAAGCCAATGTAGGCTCTGTGGAAAGCTTTCAATATGTGTGGGAGGCCTTCAAGGTCAAACAACAAAAGTGTCCCAGACAGATGGACAATAGAGGATTGTCCTATTTTAGTGTTGGTAGTAGGGATATAATAATTGAATGGGCATGCCAAGAAATCGGCGGGAAAGGCAAAGTTACAAAAATGTGTTTAAATATACATCAATTCCGCACTAAAACGTTAAGGACAAACATAGGTTATAACAGATTCCATATAATTATTCGTAATACTTTCAAAAAGGCTGAGGATTTAAATATTGAGACTTGTCACAATGTATGTTTGGTAAAACTATGTTTTAGTTTTATTGCACTTTATCAGTTTATAGTTCACAGTTCATATCAAAGTAGTGTTAAAAACATCGCACAATGGACATTTTAATAACATTTTTTTATAAAATACATAAATAAAAACAAGAAGAATCAAAAAGGTCGACGCAGCGTTTCGGCTTTCTTTTAGTACACCTTCCTCAGGACTGATTCTCATTCCAAATGGAGTTCATTGCCCATATGGAGAATGTTGGTTAGCGAAAAGTCCTTTGTGATTTTGGACGATTAGCAAATCACAAGATGCTATTATAAGAAAAATTATAAGAAACGCCGCGTCGACCTTTTTGATTCTTCTTGTTTTTATTTATGTATTTTATAAAAAAAATTATTAAAATGTCCATTGTGCGATGTTTTTAACACTACTTTGATATGAACTGTGAACTATAAACTGATAAAGTGCGATAAAACTAAAACATAGTTTTACCAAACATACATTGTGACAAGTCTCAATATTTAAATCCTCAGCCTTTTTGAAAGTATTACGAATAATTATATGGAATCTGTTATAACCTATGTTTGTCCTTAACGTTTTAGTGCGGAATTGATGTATATTTAAACACATTTTTGTACCTTTGCCTTTTCGGCCAATTTCTTGGCATGCCCATTCAATTATTATATCCCTACTACCAACACTAAAATAGGACAATCCTCTATTGTCCATCTGTCTGGGACACTTTTGTTGTTTGACTACTGTCTTCCCCCCAGTCCCTTATAGCTCTGTGCGGGGTCCTCCTTTTTCTTCTATAGGCCTTCAAGGTCTACATACGAGGCATACCCATGTCCAAAAACTCGGGGGTTCTCAAATCAATTAGGCATAGGCTGTCGGAGTTGGAGCGACAGCTAGCGAGCCTGGAGGAGCGGCAACTGAGGCACCCTGACACTACTGTAGATGAAGAGATAAAGTCCCTTCTGACTGAATACAATGAGGAAGCAGACAGGGAGGTTAAACACATGGGAAAGTACGCTACGGCACGGACCTACGGAGAAGGGGGCTCAGTCCTAGCTAGAATATTGAAGGGCAGCAGGGGGAAACCGCAGGTCACTGAGTTGAAGACTCCGAGCGGCCGGGTCCTCAAAGACGAGACAGACATAGCAAAAATGTTCAGAAGCTTTTATACCGACTTGTACTCCTCTAAGAGCGGAGACCTCACTGATAAAACAATGGAATACTTGGAGCAGATAGATCTGCCCACGCTCAACAACACACACAGGGAATTCCTTATGCTCCCCATAGGGAAAGACGAAATAATAGAGGCTCTAGTGGGTATGTGTTCGGGAGGTGCTCCTGGAGCAGATGGGCTCACTGTGGGCTTCTATAAAGCCTTTCAAGATCAACTGATCGCCCATCTATCCACGCTGTTTGATGACATTTGCGTGGAGGGTAGCATGCCACACTGCATGAGGGAAGCGCTATTAGTTACAATTCTCAAACCTGGAAAGGATCATGATGAGTGCGGCTCGTACAGGCCTCTTTCCCTGCTTAACGTTGACACCAAGCTCTTTTCTAAAGTGTTGGCGACCCGCCTGGCTTTCCTAGCCCCCAAGCTGGTCACACTGGAACAGGCGGGCTTTATCCCCAGTAGAAATTTAACCTATAATATTCGCACGGTCGTGCCGGCACGATGCAACATGTCAAACAGGACACGAAGGCCATTGCGGTGTTCCTCGACATGGAAAAGGCCTTTGACTCGGTGGAGTGGCCATTCATGTGGCAGGTGCTGCAGCGGATGGGACTGGGCATACCATTCCTCCAAATGATAGGCGCTCTATACAACAATCCATCTGCCAGGCTACGCGTCGACAACCTGGTTACGGACTCCTTTCCTATAGGTAGAGGGACCCAACAGGGCTGCCCGCTCTCCCCACTCCTATACGCCCTGGTGGCGGAGCCGCTTGCTTGCGCGTTGCGGGAATACCACAGCAACGAGGGTATAAGCTTCCCGACATATAAGATTGTGGTCTCGATGTATGCGGATGACACCCTGCTGTATGTTCGTTACCCAGAAAATAATTTATCATCAATGCTCAGGGAGGTGGTTCGTTTCGGTGCCCTCTCGAGTCTGAGGGTAAACTGGGCGAAATCGCTGGCCTTCCCCCTCACCCCGGCTACCAGGAAATTTGACATGGAGTTTCCGCTACAGTGGTCCGATTAGATAGTTAGGCGATATTTAGGGGTTGCGTTCAGTAGACTGGAGGACGATGTAGAGACCTGGTGCAAGCTCCCGCTTTCCCTCTTGGGACGTATCGCCATCATGAAAATGGTGGTATTGCCTAGACTCCTGTTTCTGTTCAGTGCTATCCCGATTGTACTGTCAAAGGCTTTCTTCCAGAGGCTGACGCAGCTCATGATCGAACTAGCATGGGCGGGCAAGCAACCTAGAGCAAAATGGACGCTCCTCACACTGCCATGCAGCATGGGTGGCCTCGGAGCTCCGGATCTAGAGCTATACTATAGAGTGGCTCAGGCATCCCACTTGCACACTTGGGTACATGGCGACGCTCACATCCCACATGTGTGCATGGAAAGAATGTTCGCCGATCCACTTCAACTTCCGGCAACGGTCTTCAAGCCAATAGATCACAGAACTGGTATTGTAGACTCTATCACAGCAACGAACCACGCTTGGCACTCTCGCTTGCAGGCACAGGGAGGAGCACTGCTCTACTTGCCTAGCATGCCTGTGGACTGGGCACAATGGCTTTCCACTATTGGGGAGAAAGGAGTGGTCCAAGCTTTGCACAAACTCGACATCCAACTGGCAGGAGACCTTTTCCATGATGGTAAGGTTAAAACCTGGGACCAGGTGGCAGGTAATAGTAGTGACGTCTCCTTATTGCTCCGCTTCCAGTTCCATAGAGTGCGTAGCGCCCTTCTAGATTTGCTGGGGACGGACTTGGTGGAACCACCGGAGGTCCCGGAACTTACATATATTATAAAAAATGGGGTCTAGATGCAAACTACTGACCAATTTATACAAACTCGCTATGTCCCACAGGGATCACCAGCTCATGAAGGCCAGGGTGGCATGGCAAAGAGACCTACAGGTTGCAATTGATGACGACATGTGGCGCTACTGCTGTGTGAACACTAGGAGGATATCCTTGAACGGGAAGCATAGACTGATATATTTTAAGTTTCTCCAAAGAGTATACTACACCCCAGAGAGGCTCCATGGATATGGTTTCCATCAGTCGGCTAAATGTGAGAGATGCCACGAGCCGGTATCCGACTTTCTGCACCTGGCGTGGAGATGCCCGGGTGTACAGGCCTATTGGGGCAGCATCTTTACCAAAATGAACAAGATACTGGAGCTTGAGCTGACTCCTGATCCCGCGCTGGCACTACTCAGCCATTCCAGGGGACTCCCGGTTGCTGTCCGGAGGCTCACAGACATGGGGATGCTTATGGCTAGGCGGTAAGTGGCTCTATGCTGGATGAGAGGGCCACTACCTACTACTACACGCTGGGCGCATGATATGCTTTACTGCTGCATGCAAACTGAACACTATAGCGAGTTGCTACCTCCTACAAGGCGCCCGAAAAACTATTGGGGATTATATCAAATGCATTTAAGAGGCAGTGAAACAGAGGGTGAATCCGATGAGGCGAGCGACGGCGGAGTGCCTCTCTTAGGCACTTCGGACAGCACAGAGGAGGTAAGATTAACTAGCCAATGAAGGTGAAACTTTTGGGGCGCTCTGGGGGAATATCGGGTATTCGGACCATGTTTCCCTAGTGTTTAATAAGGGTGTAGGGGTGGGTCTAGAGGGGAGTGTGTTTAGAATGGATGTGGAATGGAGTTCGATTAATAGGGTGCAAACGCTCCTTCTGGGACAGTCTGCTCGCTTTCAGATATTGATATGGGGCGCTCGACGCCTACCCGCTTTGGGTAGCCAGATGATTGGCTGAGTACGGGTTTCCAAAGGGTCTTCGGTACTGAGCAGCAAGATTGTGGTGCTGTGTGTGTTCAATTGGGGGGTGGGGGGGTTGTTGTTCATAATAATTGTATGTTTCAAAATCCCTAGGAAATATGTTCCCACAACAGAAGGTGCGTTATGGCAGGGAGGGATGAGGTCCAATCACAAGTGTGTATTCGCACTTTTCATAGGCTATTAAACGAGCAAACTATTCATAGTGTGCATATATTGACTGACCTAAATGCATATATATACCTTCTTTGCCGCCGGACCCCAGGGTTGTCGGCTAAAGAACTGTGTTATCCCTGAGGTTATAAGTCTATTTTTCTCTTCATGCTGCCGGCCCCAGGGTTGTAGGCTCATGGCTGTGTCAGTTTTTGCAAATATCAATAAAGGTTTTTTGAAACTTTAAAAAAATAAAGCATACAATTGTTTCTTACCTACTATGTTTTAAAAATGGTATTATTTATGTTTAAATATTTACCAAATATGCGACATATTCAAAAATAAAAAAATGTATTATTATTTTGCTTTATGCCAATATCCATGAAAGATTGTAAATACAATTAAATGCACAAAATTTCTTTGCTTGAATCTTTGATTGAAAATAAAGTAATAAATAAAATATAAATCTTGTTATTTATTTACTTTCTATGTTATTTTACTTACACTATATTTGCAATAAAATAAATGTTTTACCTTTAATAATTGTTATAAATTATTACTTTAATGAACATTTATTACACACTATTACCACTTAAACATTCATTATTTTCATAAGGTTGCTCCAAAATAAAGATCTATATTTTACTATTCTCATTTCAAACTACATTAACTCAAAAAAGCAATAGTCACTTAATATATGCAAAACTATATTCCTACTCCAAAATATGGGGCTCACTAGGATGGCGGGCGGAGGCACAACTGCGATGCTGGCGGAAAATGTCCTTTTCCGCACTCTAGCAGCGGTCCTCGCGTCTGCCATATTGCAATGGGCAAACATAGCCCATTTTCCGTCCGCTGTGGAGTTACGTGAACTGCCAGAAATTTGCGCCCGCCACCGCGGCAGAGGGAGCCCATAGAGACACACAGCCGTGCAGAATGACGTCCCGTCCACCGTACAAATAACGATGCCGCAAACAGCCCATCAAACGGACAATGCCGCAGGTACGCAAATACACAACTCCGCACACAACCACAACACACAACTCCTGTGCTGACATACGGTTCCTGTCCACATCAGACAATCTGGTGGGGACAGGAACATATCCCCCAAGTGTACCCACGCATGTCACACCTGTCAGAAACTCACCCTCCACATCCCGGTTACCCATCAACCGTGAAATCACTGCAATCTCCCGGTCACGTCACCGCAGTGATGAAGACGCTGGAAAACCAGCACAGATTTTGGTAGGCAGGGCCTGCGCCAGGCATGGGTAGTCCAGCCAGATTTATAGGGTTCCACCTTCACCCTTCCCACACTACGCTTCCCACACCCATTTGGGAACATGCTGTGTGCCCCCTGCACAACTAATCTGCCAGGTGTAGCCAAACCTCGCACCTCGCACATCAAAGAACAAGGGAGATTGACTGGGAAGGTGGGGGTGAAGAGGAACACCTGTACAGAAGCTCAGGGGTTGGACAACCCTCCTCCTCACACCAACCTTCCACTCATTTGAAGCAAACTGAGTATGATTAGAAAATGAAGACTCACACTGCATATGAACATCCACTGAACTGTTCACACTGCCTGACAAGTCACCCACAAACACCCAACACTGACACCCAGCCACGTACTCATACCATAGCTCAGCAGCAATGGAGGACAATAAATGAGCCAGCTAAAAGTGAAGTGGACAGTGTTGGAAAACCATGGAGCCACATAGCATCTGTACATCACAGGCAAGAGAAGGAACATATCACACCCCCCTTAAGCCATCAAATCAGACATGGGTGGCACAGTGAGTGAAATTAAACCAAAGTGACCTCTGTGCAACAACTCAGGGAGACATCAAGGCAAGCCATTCATAGGCACAGGAATGATAGGGAGTGCCTGAAGTCATACAGTGACCAGCCACACATCGGTATCAACTTACTTGACATCTGTCAGCAGCACAACACACATGGCTCATTGTCACACTCCCTGATTGTCAAACACAAGTGGGATCTTCACACTACCCCTCCTCTACCCACCTCTCACTTGCAACGCTCAACACCTGTGCTAAACACACATAATGGTCAAAATGATGTCCTGTGAGTTCAATGACAACCAATCACACTCCCTTTGGGTATCCACAAACATCACTCTCACACTCAGTGATGCCTGAACCAATTCTGACACAAATACAATAGCCAAACACAATGCTCACAAACAACATACACAGACGTCCAACAAGGCCAGACATGTGCAGCCAAACAGTGGAAAGGCAATGCGACCCTTAACAGAAAAGGACTACACACCATTGTCACTCAGTGCCAATGCACAGATGCCACACCACAACACAAACAAGAATTGCATCATCACAAAACAATAATGAACACCAACTGGGATCAATGGGACAATCAGCTAAGGCAGACAGAGACACCACACCACTCAGCAAGTGAACATGGTGTCATAGTGTACCACAAACATGTACATGCACAATCCTGACAAGTGACAGGTCAAATATAGGAGGACAACCCACCAATGTTCACTGAAAACAAGCTCAGGAACAAGAATCCACCTTGCTGCATGTGACATACACACAAGAAATACACACTACACTTGCAACACACATCTGAATGTATCACACAGCAACAACTACTCACACACAATGTCATGCAAATAGAACATCACACTCACATAGCATCTGACAGTAGAAAGTGCCAACATATGCCAAACACTGCATACATCCACAACAAAAACACAAGTGATGCACATACCAATCCATCACATTGCAAACTCAGCTGAACATCAGGGGGATGCACACCAGGCAAGTACAAGGCAACATACACTGACAGCACTGCATGCAAACCAAACAGTGTGTGCACACCAACCAAACCAGTAGCACACACATCTGAGTGCCACACCATGAACTCCCACAACACAAATGATCACAGCACACAGAGAAGATCACACTCAGTAAGGGTACCAGTACCTCAGCAAACACATATACATCTTATCCATCACCCATAGATGCACATCTCAGGGATACCCAGGTACAAACAACATGACTAGAGGACTATCCTGCTCAAACATATACACTGCACATGAGCAACCATGATAGCAAACCAGTAGAAGAAAATAACACATAACTAATTGGGAAACTGTCCTGAATGTCACATTGGTCCTGTACACAGTTCAGCCTCACCCAGCATAGTGTCACACTATGAAGTGGTGAGGAGGCTAACACACTGGCAAGCCATGGGGTGGAAGACATGAGATTGAAGTGGTGTGTACTTCAGTACTGGACAGGTGAGGAGTGTACAGTACACAAACACATAGAGGAATTACTCACAATGTGTAGGCATCTGAAATTCATATAGGGGATGGCAGGACAGCACATTCCACATAAAATACTGGAGCTAAAAATGGGTCAAGTGAAAGCAATGCATGAGAAAACTCACAAATAATGTCAGTATGGCTGAGCAGGTCAGCACAGTGAGCACAAACAGTAACAAGACACATGACTGATCAACAAAACACAAAACAGACTTGGCAGTCACACACTGCAAACTCACAACTGGCAGCAACAACAAGTAGGTGTCCCCCATGAGTGCAAGGGCACAACAACACACTGCAGTGCCCAACCTACAACTCCTGCATGTGCCCACAATCTGAAGCACATGGTAGACAATTGAAACAAACAGGCACTCATTACCTGGATCATACATATGTGCAGTTGGCATTGCAGGGGCACACACACCCAAACACTACTGACAATGACAGCCCATTCACATTGTATGACCACTCAAGTTCACATATTCAAATGTAGACATGTGACTAGGAAGATAGGCCTACACCAGATGACCACCCATCAACACTGCTGTTCAGACATCAAGAAAGATCACACAGACATGATGGACCCTGGCCACCGCACAAGTAATCTTGTGGATATAATTCACCTCTGTTTTAGTATTGCATTCTAACATTCCATGTGTACAATTTAGCAAACCTGACCATAGAATGGTTAGGAGAAAAGTAGATCATCACAAACAACCATCATTGCACCCTCAAGCCTCAGAGTCAAGAAGAGTGGCTGTCACCTCTGGCAAACTCTGAAAAAGTGAAACAAGCAATTGGCAATTTTAAAGTGGCATACAGAGCATGTGTCGCATGAAACCATACACATACATAAAACCTTTTATTTAGAAAGGACACAGAGAAAGCAGACAACAAGAGTAACTGTCTTTATTTCATATCACTCAGACAGGCATCAAAAGTAGAAATTAGCAAGGCCATTGGCCAGTCCATAGTGCAAAGCATGTAAGTGTGTGCATGAGAAACTGCACAGGGAATGGGCACCCAAAGTGACAAACAGCAAGGCCATTGGCCAGTACAAAGTTTTAAAAAACGTCATGTGTGCATGAGAAACTGCACAGGGAATAAGCACCCAAAGTGACAAACAGCAAGGCTATTGGCCAGTATAAAGGCCAAAAACGTACTTGTGTGCATGAGAAACTGCACAGGGAATTGGAAACCAAAGTGACAAACAGCAAGGCCATTGGCCAGTACAAAGTTCAAAAAAGTGCATGTGTGCATGAGAAACTGCACATTGAATGGGCATCCAAAGTGACAAACAGCATGGCAATCGGCCAGTCCATAGTTCAAAGTATGTACATGTGTGCATGAGAAACTGCACAGGGAATGGGCATCCAAAGTGACAAACAGCAAGGCCATTGGCCAGTCCATAGTTCAAAGTATGTACATGTGTCCATGAGAAACTGCACAGGGAATGGCTAACACTCTACACTGGCATGGGAATCACCACAGTTCCGGGGATACCAATGGGCAGTCCAGGTACCGCTGTGGGAGAGATGGGTTTGGGAGGGGGACTTTGCATCAGACTTGGCTGTCAGTTGAACTGGAAGGTGGCTGATTGTCAGGGCTAGTTGTCGGACTAGACCTGGGAGAGAGAGGACCAGCTGAGGTAGAGGCATCAGTGGCTGTGGGAACCGGAGGGTTGCTTGGACCGGGTGGCATGATGGCACGGGGAGGCAGAGACATGCTGCTGTGAGACACAGTGGGTGAGGGTGAATGTGGAGGGCTGCCTCTAAACTTCTTGGGAATTTGTTTGCCAAGAATTGTCTTTGTAGGAGTGGGAAGTGAGGCAGGCACAACAGCCTCACTCTCCACCAAAGGTGTCTCAGGTGCAGTTGGCTCTCCCTGTGGGGATTTGCTGGATCTGGTGGTACTCTTGGGGTGGCCCTGCCTTTTCGTCTCCATCCCCTGTTGTCCAGATGAACCCTCCACTTTGCTCTCCTGTCCCAGCTTCACCGGGATGTGGGTGGGAGTTGAGGTTGTAGGTGAATCTGCCTTAGAGAGCATTTTCTACTGACTCTTTGCAGGCACCAGCTTCAAAGCAGGCAGGGCAACTGTTTGTTTGTCTTTGAGAGCAGTTGTGGGATGGGAGTGTCCTTGGATGGGGTGGATTTAGATGAATGTTAGCTTAAGGCCTGCTTCTTGGGCTGATGCCCCTGAGTGTCACGTGAAGGGCTTTTGCCTTTGCGCTCCTGTGTGCCTGATTTTTTGCTTTGGAGATGGTGTCTGTGCTCTGGGCCACTTGGAGTGCTGCTGGTATTTGATGCATGTGGAGTACTTGGCACCTGAGGGCTGTGGTGTGTAGTCACTCTCGTCAGGTGGTGCCACTGGCAGGGTGGTTGGTGAAGGGACTGGAGCAGGACTTTGAGCCTGTGAAAGCTGAATGGCTGCCGTCACTGTGGAGGAAAAAGACTGGACAGTTATGTATAGCCCACCCACGCCAGAATGAATGCCCTCCATGAAGGCAACTACCTGTGCCAGCTTCTTGTCATGATTCTGGAAGGCATTCAGGAGAGTACTCTGACCCACACACATTTGGTGCAAAAGGTCCACCGCCTCTACACTTAGGGCAGCAGGGGAGACAGGGGCAGGGGCAGCGGTGCCTGGGGGGATGGACACTCTACCCTTCCCAGTGCTGCAGGCACACACAGCACTAGTGGTAGTAGCCGGGAGGGTGAGCAGTGGATGGGAGGAAGTCTTGGTTGCTTCCCCGGTGCCCCTGCCCTGGACTGATCATTTCCTTGTACCATTTTCAATCTTCCTTCCGAAACATAAAGCCACGGACCCCACCCCCCCTCAACTACCCCAGGCGTAAATGGGCTAGGTTCTCCCTGCCAGAGTTTAATAAGGCTCTCACCGCAGAGGGGCCCCCGGGAGGTGACAATGCGGATACGGCAAACAAACTGCTCAATGACCGTATCACGGCTGCCCTGAATTGCACGGCCCCATTAGGCCGGTCAAAGGAGGGGGCCCGTAGACAAAGAACTGCACCTTAGTTCAACGAGGCGTTGCGCTGTGCCAAGAGGGACTGTAAACGTGCAGAAAGACAGTGGAGAGTGGCCTACGATAACCAGTTGAAAGAGAGATATCTCATCAATAGACGGGTTTATCACAATAAGATCCGGATAGAGAAAGCCGCATATTATGCTGACAAAATCCTGGGTGCAGAGAACTCAGCTAAGGAACTGTTCAGCGTATACAAATCCCTGTCCATCCCTAAAGCCTCGACAGGAGGGGAAGAGTACTCGGTAGCCACCTGCAATCGTATTGCTAACTATTTTGGGGATAAAGTGTCCAAGATCTACTCTGCCTTCCCTGTCCCACCCTCAGTCGCGGAAGTATTAGCAGTACCAGCAGGAGAGGAAGCTGGATAAAACCTGCTTCTTAACTTTATTACCCCCTCATCAGAAGATCTAATTAAAATATGCAGATCAGTGAAGTCAGGTTCCCCTCGGGACCCAGCCTCTCCTAAGCGGTTGGGGGACAGCCTGATGACACTCGAACCCTACATCAGGCATCTGCTGGATGTCTCCTTCCGGTCCAGCTCTGTGCCAGAGGACTGGAAACAGGCTGTGGTGCTCCCACTCCGCAAGAAGCCCAACATAAGCCCTGAGAAGCTGGACAATCTGCGTCCCATTTCCCTGCTACCTTATTTTTCCAAAGTGGCGGAAAAGTTGGCCAATATGCAGTTAATGCACTTTGTGGAGAAGACCAATCTTCTTCATCCCACCCAATTTGGGTTTCAGCCACGTCACTCCACGGAGTCAGCTCTCCTTATGGCAACTGAAACCATCAGGCAGGGTGCAGACAAGGGTCAAACTATGGCCTTGATACTTTTGGATCTCAGCGCGTTCGACACTGTGGCACACTCCATCTTGCTACAGTGTCTGAGTAAAGGAGGGGTGAGAGGCGCAGCGCTGAAATGGATCCAATCATTCCTATCTGGCTGAGGCTTTCAAGTCAGGCAGGGTGACTTCTATTCGGAGCGTGTAGCTTTGGACCAGGGGGTGCCGCAGGGCTCATCCCTGAGTCCAACTCTCTTCAATCTCTACGTTGCTCCGGTAGCCACTATAGTGGAGAGTCACGGCCTGCGCATGGTGTCTTATGCCGACGACACACAGCTGGTCATCTCCATGTCACGTGCGCCCAGTCTTGCGGCGGACATCTTCAGATCGTGCATGCAAGATCTTGCAGTCTGGATGTCCGCCAACTGCCTCAAGCTCAACGGAGGCAAGACTGAGGTGCTGATCGTAGGGGGTGGCCAGGCGGCGTGGACGTCGGCATGGTGGCCGCCATGCCTGGGACCAACACCTACCCCCTGCCAGGAGGCGAGGAATTTGGGCATCTGGTTTGATTCCAACCTGACCTTTGGCCCCCAGATCAATCGGGTGGTTGGATCCTGCTTTGGGACTCTCAAGAGCCTTAGGAAGGTGCTGAAATTCCTACTCATCAAAGCACGCCAAATGCTAGTGCATGCACTAGTCACATCTAAGATGGACTATGGCAACCTTCTCTATTTAGGGACCTTAGAGAAGAATCTGAGACGCCTGCAGGTCTTGCAGAACGCTGCTACCCGATTGGTGCTCAGATACCCAGAAGGGCTGCCTCTAAAGCGGCTCTTCAGACCCTGCACTGGCTCCCGGTAAGAAGCAGGGTGGAATTTAAAGCACTCTGCACTTGCCATCGAATCGTCAATGGTAGGGCACCCCTTCCATTGCAGGGACTGCTGACACAATACGAGCCTTCCTGTTCCCTTAGATCTTCCGGCTCGGGGCGTCTGTCCATGCCCAAGGTGTCTAAAGCAAGGATGGGCGGAAGATCTTTCAGGCATGTGGCTGCGTTAAGCTGGAATAAACTTCCTGCGGCGTTGCGTCTTGAGCCATCCAAACCAATCTTTAGAGCCAAGTTAAAAATAATACTATTCACCCGGTAACAGGTTCTGCCCCCCTGCAGTTTCCCTGCAAGCACTCGCTCCACAGCGCGGGGACACGCCACTGAGCGTCACCAAGCGCTTTACAAAACCCCCTATTATTATTATTATTATTATTATGTGTGGTGGATGCTGAGGCAGCATTCTCACTCCCTGTGCCCGTCAACATCGAGGAGTACCAGCTGGAGTCAAATGATGTTGAGGTTGGTCTTCCTGGGTGTGAGTCTTCAAGGGAACTCCTGTCCCCTTCCGAGGCGCTGGTTACATCAGTCTCAGCGAGCTTATGTGTGCCTTCGATAGATGCTGCAATAGACAGAAACGTAGGTTCAGTATAGTGCCATACTCACAAACATCATATGCAAGCAAAGCACAAAACTAAAATATGATACCCCCATGTTGCACACCACCCTGTGCAGTCTGCATGTGCAACCTTACTGCAAAACTCAGAAGATGCATGAAAACTTGCATTGTTAACATTAATGACCCATGTGGCATTCACACAGCCAAATTGCTGGCCCGTGCCTCCTTGTAACCTAACATACTGATCTCTGTAAGCATACCTATGTGCCGGTAGGTGAGATTGATATACACCTCAACATGTTGTCTCAGTCAAATATAGAGTCACAATAAGGGGACAACACATATACTGACTCCAATATGTCCTTTTACAATGGCCATGAGCTACTGATGTCCACCATTTTGTACTTTGAAGCACAAGGACTGTTGCACATTGGTGTTAGATGTGTAGTTCTCACAATTTCCAAGTTAAGCATTGCACACATCTCCAAAAACACACTAAGATGATGCATACTGCTGTTCACTGCCCGGTGATGGCTATGACACCCATAATGCAGCAGATGTCAGATGGCCACATCTCATCTTGCAATGTAAAGTGCCATTGTATTAAACGCATGAGGAAGTACATGTAGCAAAAATGCATAACAGCTGCACTCAACACTGAGGCCACTTACAAGCCATAGCATCACACCAGAAACATCACAGAGCTCCGTACTGGCTCAGGGTTGGAATACATGCAGTCACTTCACACCCAAAGTCACCCTTCACAGAATACTCACCCCCAACTTGCTGCTGATTGGCCCTCAAACATCCATCCAGCTTGGTCTGTGTCACTGCCAAGATGTGGGCCATTAGTGGTGTCATGTGCCAACCTTCCTGTCTGAGAAAGCAGCCCCAGCGTCATCTCTGCAATGTTTCTGCCCAGCCGGCAGATGACAACCCAGAACCCGCACCTTGCGTGCAATGGCCCTTAAGCTGGTGGACTTTAAGCTGCAGGCATGGGAGACAAGAAGAGGAAGTTTCAGTGACACTGTGCTATGTACCACTGTGTCTCAGTACAGGAGCATGCGCAAACTTAGCACAGCTATACAGAAATGTTGAGCAGAGGCCATATAGCACGACACGTTGTACATTTGCATTAGATAATCGCATAGACATGCATGCAGCTAAGAGAATGGACACAGTACCTGGCCATCTCAAACACATGCAAAATGCCAGCACAGAAAGCAATGTAAAGAAGGCCCTCATCTGTGAAGCAGTATGTGAGGGAGCAAGACATACATTACATTATAAATGATGTGTCGGGGCAGACTCACTGTGACCAACACTACACACCCCTCAATGTCCTTGGCCATTGAATAGCTCACTGTGTCATGGAGTTTACTTTTAGAAACATGATCTTACATTCTCACACCCTTCTCACAAGGTCTGTCTTGTGCAATCCTCAGGCCTAAGATACATCATTGATGAATAGGTAGCAGACAACACATATGTCTCACTCTGTCCATTTACTGATGGGTCCCTGTTGAATTGGGCACTATCTGTGCCGGCCAGGGGGACTCACACTGAGGTAAAATGTGGCTGTGGAAAGGTCACCGTACCTGCCGTAGCTAAGCGACATCCACGCGCGGGGAGGGGTCCGCCTAACATAGATGATGCCTTGTTCCCTCTCCATAGGACTTCTTCTCTATCTCTCCCCCTGCAGGGTTGCCGCAACCAGAAACCGGAAGATCGACACCCGGATGCAGTTCAACCTGAACCCGGAAGTCCCGCCCCCGGCTACATCCCGGAAGGTATAAAAACCGACGTACCTCAACGAAGGGCGTTCCAACCCACGGACTTGTGGCAGGAGGCAGCAAGGAAGGAACCGGAGCTGAGAGGGAGAGACGAGGAGCCGGAGCTCCAACCGAAAGACGTGGAGGAGGACGCCGACGGCGACGTGTGGTCTGAGGACTGGTGGAGTCCTCAGGAGGTTGCTGGAGAGCGGCCGCAACTCACCAGGGAGTTGCGGCGGGCCACGTGAGTAACCGTCATCCATCTCTGTGTGCCGTTTGTAGATAGTTGTAATTAAGTGTAAATAATCTAGCCCTACACCTACTAGAGCACGAGAGCACTGTATATATATTGATAGATAGGTCCCCACCTTCCTACACCTCGAACACCCTGTCAACCCTTGGTCTTCCCTCCTATTCTTCGGCCTCTTTTCACCTCCCCGTCTTACCCGTCCCTCACTTTCCACTTTCTGTGTCCCCACCTCCCGGTGTCGGTGATAGTTGTACAGACCGAGAGGAGTGCAAGACTAACGGTCCTCTCTTATCTTTTCTCTCGCCCCAAACCTCCGAGGCTCACCTGCAGAAGTCAAAGACCCACGGCAGTACCGAGAGGGAAGCCTTGCCCTACCCGGAGGACGTCAGGAGCGGACGGAGCCCTTCCCTTTCCCCACCGACCGGAAGACATCTCTACCTCTGACTTTCCCAGGAGAACTCCATCGATCGCCCTGTGTTCAGAGACTTATAAGTCTTCCTTACCTGTATCTACAATAAACCTCGCTAAACATAGCGCACTATATCTGGCCTCCCCGCCTGTTATTCCGGCCCGCCGAATCCCACACCCCACAAGTGGTGTCAGAAGTGGGATCTCCCGGAGGCATGGAGGCCGCAGTCAAGAAGCTGGCCGAAAGCCAGGAGCAGCTCGGACAAATGATGGAACGCTTCCTGAAGACCGCCGAGGACGACCGGGGCCAACTCCACGACGTCCTGAAAGGGCAAGGGACTGCACAGGACCAGGCTCTAGGGAAGCTCACGGAGGCGATGGGACAACAGAGGCCCCTGGCTCCATTACCGTCGGTCGTCCTCCAGAAATATGTCGCGGGGGAAGACCCCGACTTTTTTTTCACGAATTTCGAAAGACTGGCTCAAGCCGCCAACTGGCCTGAAGACCGCTGGGGTCATTACTTGGGTCCGTTGTTGACCGGGGAGTTACAATCGGCCTATCAACAGGCCAATATACAGGGGCAGACGCCGTATGCCGACATAAAGAAATGCATCCTAGAGCGTCTGGGGATAGACGAGGAATCCTATAGGATCCGCCTACGGCAAGTACGAGAGGGGCCCCAAGAAACTCCTCGGGCACTCTCATATCGCATTCAGGACCTGACATCCCGGTGGCTGAAAACTACCACGTCAACTAAGGAGGAGATAGTCCCTAAAATCAACCTGGAACAATTCCTCGCCTCCCTTCATCCGAGCACCCAAAAGTGGGTGCGGCAACATGCTCACCTGACACTCGAACGAGCAGTCGAGATAGCCAGTGCCTACAGCAAAGCCCAAGAAGTTCAGAAGAACAAAGAAGAACACCTCCCTCGGAGCTCGCATGGAAGCCACATCCGGCCTCCTCGACCACCCGTTCCCCGAAAAGCAGAACCTGCTCCTTTCGTACCCTATCCTATGATGCCTCGACCAAACCCACCTGGACCCCAATGCTACCACTGCGGTGGTTTTGGACACATTGCCCGTCACTGCCCCCAGAAGGAGGAGCCTATGGAAATCGGGGTGACTCGGAATTATGTATGTCTCACCGCGGGAACCTCACCCCCACCGTTTAGGTGTCCTGTGAAAATCAACAACCAACCCCTTATGGCGCTGGCCGACACTGGATGTAGACACAGTGTAGTGCGACCTCAAGACATGCCGAAACCCGTCGGCCCTTTCACGGGATCAGTAGCTATCAAGTGCGTACATGGAGACACCAAAAGCTATCCCACAGCCCGAGTCACGGTACAAACCAGTACTGACCACGGAAGAACCCTGAATGTAGGATTGATCCCTAACTTGCCAGAACAAGCCATTCTGGGCAGTGATTATGGTGGTCTTCCCCTTCTCCTAAAAGACACTACCGACTCCTTGGAAAAATGGTGGAAGGAAGCGCCTTTCTCCCAAAGCCACCCCTTTGGTCCCTCCTCTGAGAAGCAGAACAAAACCAAAAACCAAAAGAAAAAGGAAAGAAGGAGGTACACAGAAGCATATCCAGTCCAAGAGGCACTGCATCCCTGGGAAACGGACCGTGAATTTAGAGCTGCACAGCAAGAAGATCCCATCCTGCAAAACGCCTGGGGGCAGGCGCTTGACAACGAGGACCCGCTACATGTAGGTCCCTACTTCTTCCGTTCTAGGGGCCTATTGTATCGAAAAACAGACCCCCAGAAACCTTCACAGTTGGTTATTCCGGTTCCCTTCCGGGACAAGGTGTTGTTCCTTGCGCACAGTCATCTCCTGGGTGGCCACTTCGGGGAAGAGAAGACAGGACAGGCAGTACTCGAAAAATTCTACTGGCCGGGCGTATATAGCCAAATCAAACAATATTGTAAGGAGTGTGCCATCTGTCAGAGGAATAGCCGCTACAGACCCCCAAGAGCACCCCTCCGGCCACTCCCTCTCATCGACATACCCTTTAGCAGGGTAGGAATGGACCTTATCGGGCCCATGTTGCCCTCCAGGAGCGGGTGTAGGTATGCTTTGGTGGTGGTGGACTATGCCACCCGCTTCCCGGAAGCTGTCGCTCTGAAACATCCCACCACCCAGAACATAGCGAAGGCCCTGGTATCTATCTTTTCTCGGGTAGGATTTCCGCGAGAAATTTTAACGGACCAAGGAACCCCGTTCGTGTCCGCCTTGATGCGTCAGGTATGCTCCCAGCTAGGTATCAAGCAGCTGAGAACCTCAGCGTACCACCCACAGACGGATGGGCTAGTGGAACGCTACAACGCCACCCTGAAAGCTACTCTGAAAAAGCTGTTGGAATTGGAAAGCAAGCGGTGGGAAGAGATGTTGCCCCTGGCACTGTTCGCTATTCGGTGCAAAACCCAAAGTAGCACCGGATATTCCCCATATGAACTATTGTATGGAAGACCTCCCAGAACCCTCCTAGATATGGCCCGCGAGGCGTGGGAGGCAGAACCGGATCGTACCCGGCCCCTTCCCGAGTACGTGGAAAATCTAAAGACCCACCTCGCTCAAGTCCGGGACATTGTACGGCAACACATGGAAAAGGCCCAAACATCCCAAAAACAACAGTACGATAAAGGAGCCAAGAAGAGGGTCTTGGCTGTTGGCGATCTAGTGCTGTTGCTATTACCTTCCTCTGACCACAAGCTCCTAGGACAATGGCAGGGTCCATTCACCGTCCTTCGTCAGGTGACCCCCGTCACCTACGAAATAGAGACCGAGCCTACCAGAGGAGTTAGGCAAATCTACCACATCAATCTCTTAAAGAAGTGGGAGGGGCCCCGACCTGCCTTATCTGGTGAACCAGTGCATAACCCCCTGTCCTTTGAGGGTTGCATAGACCCGGATCTGCCCCCATCCTTGACAGAAGAACTAAAATCCATGTTGTCTCCGGTACAGAATGTCTTCTCCTCCCTGCCAGGACGTACAACCCTAGTGGAACACGCCATCCAAACCGATCCAGGGGTAACTGTAAGACAACGGCCCTATCGGGTCCCGGAAGCACGCAGAAATATCATAAAGAAGGAAACAGAACAGATGTTACAGATGGGCATTATCGAGCCGTCGGTTAGCAGCTGGAACTCACCGATAGTACTGGTCCCCAAACCCGACGGCTCGGTGCGGTTCTGTATAGACTTTCGAGCAGTAAACAAAGTCTCGCGATTTGATTCCTACCCCCTTCCACGGGTTGATGAGATGGTGGAAAGAATAGGAGCCGCAAAATACATCAGCACGCTCGACTTATGCAAGGGGTACTGGCAGATACCCCTGAAGGAGGACGACAAACGAAAGACTGCCTTCTCTACCCCTGAGGGCTTATTTCAGTTCAGAGTAATGCCTTTTGGCCTACATGGCGCCCCCGCCACTTTTCAGAGGGCCATGAACAGGATCCTACAGCCTCACTCCCTCTATGCTGGGGCTTATTTGGATGATATAGTGATCCACAGCAACACCTGGGACCAACATTTGGGGCACCTCCGGGCGGTAGTGGCCGCTCTGGGCAACAGTGGGTTTACTATAAACCCGGCCAAAACTACCTTGGCCGCCCAAAGCGTCAAATACCTGGGCTATCTTTTAGGGGAAGGTCTCATCCGACCCCAAGACAACAAGATAGAGGCCATCCGTTCCATACCATTCCCTCAGACCAAAACCGAACTCCGGGCCTTTCTGGGGCTTCTGGGGTATTACAGACGGTTCATACCAAACTTTTCCCAAACAGCTGTCCCCCTGACCGATCTGCTGAAGAAAAGTACCAAGACAGATGAGGCCTTAAGACATCCCTCAGTACCCTTACTGCAGGCCTTCGAAACTTTAAAACAGGCCTTAGTATCCAGACCAGTCCTTGTAAGCCCTGACTATAGCCAACCCTTCATCCTCCAAACAGACGCCTCCGATCAGGGGTTGGGGGCCGTCCTGTCCCAGAGAGACCCCAGTGGGAATGAAAGGCCCATTCTGTATATAAGCAGGAAGCTCTACCCCAGAGAAATGAACTATGCCTGTGTAGAGAAGGAGGCCCTAGCCATAAAGTGGGCAGTGGACAGTCTCCGTTATTATCTAGAGGAGAGGGAATTCGTGCTCTACACAGATCATGCCCCTCTGGCGTGGATGGCCCGCAACCGAGGCCATAACGACAGGGTCCTTAGATGGTTCCTTTCCCTTCAGCCCTATAGGTTCACAACCGAACATAGGAAAGGGGCGGAACAGGGGAATGCGGATTACCTCTCTCGCTTTCCCTGTGCTTCCCCCCCTACAAGAAAGACAGCTAGGGAAAGGGGATGTGGAAAGGTCACCGTACCTGCCGTAGCTAAGCGACATCCACGCGCGGGGAGGGGTCCGCCTAACATAGATGATGCCTTGTTCCCTCTCCATAGGACTTCTTCTCTATCTCTCCCCCTGCAGGGTTGCCGCAACCAGAAACCGGAAGATCGACACCCGGATGCAGTTCAACCTGAACCCGGAAGTCCCGCCCCCGGCTACATCCCGGAAGGTATAAAAACCGACGTACCTCAACGAAGGGCGTTCCAACCCGCGGACTTGTGGCAGGAGGCAGCAAGGAAGGAACCGGAGCTGAGAGGGAGAGACGAGGAGCCGGAGCTCCAACCGAAAGACGTGGAGGAGGACGCCGACGGCGACGTGTGGTCTGAGGACTGGTGGAGTCCTCAGGAGGTTGCTGGAGAGCGGCCGCAACTCACCAGGGAGTTGCGGCGGGCCACGTGAGTAACCGTCATCCATCTCCGTGTGCCGTTTGTAGATAGTTGTAATTAAGTGTAAATAATCTAGCCCTACACCTACTAGAGCACGAGAGCACTGTATATATATTGATAGATAGGTCCCCACCTTCCTACACCTCGAACACCCTGTCAACCCTTGGTCTTCCCTCCTATTCTTCGGCCTCTTTTCACCTCCCCGTCTTACCCGTCCCTCACTTTCCACTTTCTGTGTCCCCACCTCCCGGTGTCGGTGATAGTTGTACAGACCGAGAGGAGTGCAAGACTAACGGTCCTCTCTTATCTTTTCTCTCGCCCCAAACCTCCGAGGCTCACCTGCAGAAGTCAAAGACCCATGGCAGTACCGAGAGGGAAGCCTTGCCCTACCCGGAGGACGTCAGGAGCGGACGGAGCCCTTCCCTTTCCCCACCGACCGGAAGACATCTCTACCTCTGACTTTCCCAGGAGAACTCCATCGATCGCCCTGTGTTCAGAGACTTATAAGTCTTCCTTACCTGTATCTACAATAAACCTCGCTAAACATAGCGCACTATATCTGGCCTCCCCGCCTGTTATTCCGGCCCGCCGAATCCCACACCCCACAGTGGCCATCAGAACATTCACATGCAAGTACATCAATCTGATGTGTCATAGCTGAATTTCCACCAAGAGTGTCATCCTCAGGCATTTCCATCTTGTGCATAATGCTTACATATCCATGGTGGCAATATTAAAAGTGTACACACATCCTTCAGTACCCTCTGGACTAAACACATTTGTAATTCAATGATAGTGTGACATTTAACTCACTGATGACGACACATGCCATGTAAGTGCCCAGGATTACATGCATTGGCATGTGCTCCCTCACATGTCACATATGATGTTGCTGTGCATGTACACATATCTATTGTGTGATGGACTCTCAAATATGTACACATGTCACAGTAATGATGGACTGACTACATAATGTGCCTAGTTCACTGTGTAGATTGCTGAACTCATGTTTATACTTGATCTTTTGCACACACTGTGCTCATTGTGTTGGTAATGGGTGCCCTGTCCGAATCACGCAAGAAGGTGTGGCAGGTACAGCAGCTACGTAGAAGCGAGCAGTGTTATTGTTTTAGACATGTGCTGTGTTAACTACTCTCAGAGCTGGTGACACAAGACGTTGAAATATACCATTTGGCATTCACATAGTCTAAATCTGTTTTGGGGGTACTCACTATGTACATACGGGACACGTGTTCAACTGCTGTAGATCAAGGTGTCTCTACATGTGACTTGTGCTGTAAGCTGTAGTTTCAGGCCAATCATTGGCGCTGTGTCAGTCAAAACGTAAGATGTTGGACTCATCTCATAGGGGACTTGAATTGACATGTGTCCCCTTTTATATTATAAGGAGGCAACCAAATATGCATCGTCCTTTAACATTGCTTGCGGACATGGAGGATGAGGACATCATACGTACATTCTGTTTGGATCGATCTACCCTTCAAGACCTATGTGGTCAGTTGGAGACCCATCTGAGGCCTCGCAGTAACTATCAAACTGCTTTGATACCAACATGTAAGGTGATGGCGGCCCAGCATTTGTTTTCCAACTGGTTTGTTCCAGTACACGGTGTCCAGCGCAGGTGGGATGTCTCAACCAATGTTCAGCATGGTGCTACGTGATATCTTGTCCGCTATGATGACCTACAAGGATAGCTACATCCGTTGTCCCAGAAGACATGAATTGGCAGCTGCGAAGCTGATTTTTATCACCTTGCCCACATCCCTAATGTTGTTGGTGCCAACGACTGTACACATGTTGGCCTGGTTCCACCACAGGCACATGAGCACATCTACAGGAACAGGAAGCATTTCCATTCCATTAATGTGCAACTGGTATGCTAAGTGGATATGATAATCTGATAATCTCCCATGTCTGTGCCAAATTTCCAGGATCAGAACATTACTCCTACATACTGCGTAACAGCATTGTACCACAGCTGATGTCAAATCTGCATCCTGAGCATGCGTGTATTGTGGATGAGTACGCAAGTAGTGTGCTGTATATGTGTCATGCTGTCCTCAGGCACAGTTATATTACAAAATAGGTCTGTGGATCTCACACCTAGGTGACTCTGCATATCCCAACCGGCCTTGGTTGCTGAACTGAGGAATCCCAGGACCCCAGGTGAAGTCCGCTACAATGAGGCCCATGGGAGGACACGTCGTGTGGTGGAGCGTACTTTTGGTCTTCTGAAGTCTGGACAAAAGCGGAGGTGCACTACTCTACTCACCGCAAAAGGTGTGTCAGATTGTAGTTGCATGCTGCATGCTCCACAACCTGGCCTTGCGCAAAGAGATCCCCCTGATCCTGGACGATGATGAGCAGCAGATGTCCCTACCTGAAAACTCACACATGTCCATTGACGAGGATTAGTGGAGAGGAGGAAGGTGTCAACCTGCTTCAACAGCTCATCAACCCCTACTTCCCTTGAGTGTGAGTGACATTGTGAAACAGTGCCATTGTCTGCTGTATTTGATAGTAGTGAAAAGGCCAAGGGGAGCTTTTTGACTGCTGCCTGTTGTTGAATTTGTGCTGATGGCTAATGTTTGTGGCACAGTGTAGTCATGTCTATGTTGATATTGTTTCTCATTGTAATGTGTGCTGGTTTGTGTACCTTGATGACTAGTGTTGTGTACTGGCTGTGATGCCATCACCTGACAATTAAATGTTGTTCTCTTGTGTCTTTCTAGGTCCCTTCAGCCTCTCAATGCCTCGTCACAATCAGAGCTTCTGGTACATTGGAATCAGAGTCAACATTGTACATCCTGTGATAAACATGGAGCTGATACAAAGACATAGGTGTGTAAAGAGTGTTTATTTAAAAAGAGTGTTTGTTACAGACAAGTGATGTTTAAAAAAAAGGTGCAAAGTGAATCAATGAATTGTCAGTGATGGTATATGAGACAATAGAGTAGTGACCACATGGATGTGGTGACACAGTCCAACAGACACCTGCCATCAACATGGCAGTGTGGGTAAGGATAGTCAACAAAGTCAATGTCAAGGTGAAGAGAGGTGCCATCATGGCTGGCTCTTTGACTTGCGTGTGGCTGGTGCTTTGCCCCGATCCTCCCCTGGTGTTTCTCGAACGGCCCCTTTGCGTTTTTCAGGGGGTGGCCTCTGCTGCGGGCTCAGCGGTGTCTGAGGAGTCATCCTATTCAAGCTCACCCCTATCTGTGGCTGAAGCTGAGGTGGTGGGAGTATCAACCTGCGGGCCACTGGAGGAGGGTTGAGCTGTCCTTTGGGCCGCATGACTGTCCCTCAGAACACCCACAAGTTGGCCCTTGAGGTCCACTATTTAGCCCATACGTGTGTCCATGGACCTCAGCAGCAGGCGGAGCTCACGTACTTCTTCCAGACCCTGGACCATGTGTCCCTGGGTTTGTTCATATGCCCCAAAGACTCTGGTGATGTTGGCCAGTGCTTCGGCCCCAGTGTCCTGTCGATGTTGTCCCCCAGTTGCCCTCCCACCTGCCCTGCTGTCCTGGACCTTTGACATTGCCACTCGACGCACCCACAGACTCTCCCTGCCCTCCTCAGATTGTGGGATGATGTTGGTATCCTCTGAGGCAGGGAGAGTGTTGCAGGCAACACTGGTGGTGGTGGTTGAGGCTGCACAGGTCATTGCAGCAGGGGTCAGCGTGGTTGTTGTTGCTGAGGTGGTGGTGGTGGGGACCGAGGGGGTCTGGGATGTACTGCGCCTTGGCTGTCCTGATGGGCCAGGTTCGGGCTCCGCATCCAATAAACTTAGGGAGTCTGCATCCGAGAGTCCATGTTCCAGGGGGGGGAGGGGGGAACTGGCTCTGCAGGTCAGTGTTGTCATCTGCAGCAGTCAATTGTTGATTTTCTGTTTGACAGAGGAGAAATGCTCATTGAAGAGCACCCCACAAGCTTAGTGTTCGATGTTTGGATGTTATATGTGATACACCACACAGTTTACATTGCAATCACTTGGTATGGCTGCAAGATACTGAGCATTATGACATGATGTTGAGGTACATACATTACATGGTGTAACATGTCAATAGATACCATGTGCCACGTACCAATTGTGTGATTACAAAGATATGTTGTCATCTAACGACTAGCAGTACAACAACTTTATGTGAAGTGTCTTTTACTCTGCATGGAAGTTACATGGACGTTACATCTGAGCATGAACTAGCCATTGTAATCTTATGCATACCTTTGTCACATCATGTACTTTACTTTTTACAACTGACCATGCATGTTTTGTGTTCATATGGGCCTTTGATGCATAGCATTCAGTGCTGTGCATGATTGTGTGAGTCAAACTTAAATTTCTGTGACAGTTGGGGGGGCGCTAGCGAGCCTGAAGCAAGATGACCACACAGTAGTGCAGCTCTGCTGGTAGGGGCCGAAATCTGCTAAATATCCTGCTTCTCTCTGATAAATCCTGTGGTTTAATGCGGCACAATCATTTAATCTGATTGCGGGCAGAAGATTGCTGTGCAGACGAAGACTATCTGGGCGCCCTGCTGTCTGTTGTCTGGCTTGGAGAGATCGCGCTTGTGTCTCTGGGAACAAACAGCGCTGTAGGCCTTATATCCTCAGAGATAGATCAACGAGGCACGCTGCTAGATCGCGGACTGTGGTGCAGGAATTACTCCGACTGAGACGCGGAGTGCCAGGGAGACCGTGTGGACCTGAAGTGCGGAGACAACCATAAAGAGGCCACAATTGCAGCGGTGTTGGCGGCATCGCTGATCCTGAAGCGGCCTACATTTTCTGGGTGAGTGCCCAGCGGCGTGGCTGTGGTGAGGGAGGCTGCCCTGTTATCGGCAGAGGATAGCGGACGCAGCAGCGCACAATGAGGGGACCCATCATAGCCTTCTCCGCTGTGGGGAGGCACATACCTTTGCGGAAGTGTGGATCAGGCTTCCTGATCATCGTGAGTACTGGGCAGCTCTGAACCCGCCATTTTGAAGCCCTGAGACACAAACAAAAACTGCTGTGAGTGCTGGTGCTGAATCTCCACTACGCAAGTGTGGTATATTAGTCTCTCCTGTACAACAGACACTACTACGCACTCCCGGTCATGGGACACGCATTGCCTGACAGAGGCACTCTGCTTGCTACTCGGCTCGATATACCAGCATATTGTCAGCCATTTTCACTCCAGGGACGTCTCTCAGAGTGAACAGGTGGCAAACGCTATCAGTGGGAAGCCTGGTGGTGCGCTCAGGTGTTGCAGCGGGAAGGGGCTTAGTCTTATGTTAAACATCGGGGAACACGGAGCCCTAGATATCCCCTACGTATACTACCGCCTGCCCTGCTTATTTCACATTACGAACGACGCCTCAGCACATGCCACCTACCTACAAACACTGAAGGTGCCAAAACAGAGGTTCTGAAATAGCTCATTGCCACTGATACCGAACATCTGCAATTACACGTAGAGAATGCACTGGCACAATGGGCAAGCCAGATAAGCCGGTGCAACCCAAGCTGACATTTGAATCAAAACACCTTAAAAAATCAATCTCTCAAGCCACGTCGGAGACAGATGTTGAGGCTAGTGGCACCAGTAAACTTGAACGGATGATGCTTGCAATGCAGCAAAGTTTACATACCAGTGATAGTAAAATTGATACGCTCAATCTTCGCATGGACAATATGGCGTCCAAGCTGGACAAACATGGTGTGCGCCTAACTGAAGCAGAACAGCGCATTTCCAACACAGAGGACAAAGTTGAGAGCATCACCGAATCCTGCTCACAGATGGAGAAGTTACTTTCGGTAATCAATGCGAAGAATGAGGACTTGGAAGCCAGGTCCATACACAACAATCTGCGCATTATTGGGGTACTTGAATCCACGAATATAGGGAAAATGGAGCTGTACATCAAAGACATGCTTAAGACACTATTTGGTCAAGAGAAATTTTCCAAAATGCTAGTGGTTGAGAGAGCACATCGGTCCCTTGCACCGCGACCGGTTCCGGGGCCTCCCCCGTCCGATAATCGCTAAGCTCCTCAATTATAGAGATCAAGATGTGACGCTTCAGATGGCGAGGGAAATGGGCACTATGAAATATCACGGCACAGAGGTTCAGCTACTCACGGATTTCACAACAGCGGTACAACAAGCTAGACAGGAGTTTCAGCCAGTCAAAAAGCGACTGCAGGCACTGGAGGCTCAGTATGCAATGCTATACCAGTCCTGGTTCAGGATTCAACATGGCAACAAACCTAGAATATTCACGACTCCAAAGGACACTATGCTCTTCGTCAAACAGCTCGAAAGCAAAGACACCACTTGAGTAGATGGTGATGAATCGAACAAAGAAGATTGAAACAACTTGTAGTAGTTATTCATTAACTTAATGTTCTTACATACTCCCAGTTCCATGATGTCATTGTTATGGCAATAGAATTTTACAGTTTGAATCCAGGGATGGTCAGTTCCTGGATGCTGTGGAGATGATCAGTTAATAAAGTATGTGCTCTTACACTTACCTTGTCTGGTGTAATCACTACAAAATTGGCAACGAGGTGAACTGTTCCTCTCTCCACCCACGAGTGCAACGTCGTTGTGAGGACTCTCAGCAAGTTTTTTTTTGAGCCATCTTCGGTCTCTGCTTCAGAGGGTATTTTTGGTGCCTATCAAGCGTGGAAAAGACATTGAATTCATCTTTATTGCATTGCTATCCCTTTACTCCTCCAGCGGCAGTTTTCTTATAACCATGAGAAGTTCTTTTACTTCTCCAGCTGCAGTTTACTTCAAGTTGTTCTATTTAAAGGGGAGGAGGACAGCGGGAGGGCACGGACATTTATTTAGCCTCACAATGCATTAAACATCGCTTGTCCGTGGCGATTTAGCAAGCGTAGCTGTGCGTGTTAATTTGCACTAGCTGAACTGCTTCTAATGTTTACCTTCAGTTCATTAATTGGGAGCTCTTCAATTGTCTTCTGTCAAGGACAAATGATGAAGCATTAGAATTCCCTCTGGGATTCGGCGAAAGCACTGTGTGTGTCATCGGTTTCTTTCATCTTTGTTTTGAATATTCTCAGTGTGTATGTCTTACGCCTGCACTCATTGTTCTTGGAGTGTTCTTTGAAGCGCGTCACCAACAAAAGACATACGCGCATTCTTCATTAGTGTTGGAGTGGTTTTTTTTAAGCGCGTCACCGGCAAATCTTATTGGTCTTTTTCCTAACAACCTGATTGGTGCTTGGAGCACCACCGGCAAATCTGATTGGTCCTTTGCCCGAAAATCTGATTTGTGCTTGAAATTTTCCTTCGGTGATTCTCAGGAGGCTTATCTGCTCCCATCTACGTGTACGTGGATTGGAGTTCAAGAGTTGTGGAGTCTAGCCTCTCTTCACGAGTTTCACCGCACAGTGTGCTCCGGTTTGTCATCGAACATTCCAGGGCGTCTTGAACTTCTCTACTCCGTTAGGTATTTCGAGTACTGCGCTGGAAGACTTCCCTATCTGCTTTTGTCCGACGCTTCGGAGGTTGTTTTTTTTCTAATTTTTGAACAGTTCCATCAATCGTTTCAGCGTAGTTTTGTGCTACGTGTCAACACCACTCTTCAATACCTTCAAGTATGACTTTAGAGTGTCGTATTTATGTTTAAAAGAAAAGAGTACTGACATTCACGCTAGCTTGTTTTTGTTAAACAAGTCTACTGTTTATTCTTGCTGATGGTATTTTTTTTTTTGTTGGGGGGTTATCAGCCTGCTTGTTCTAGTTTAGTACTGCCATGCAGCATGTTTAACCTCCTCCTCCTTTTTTACAGCTTTCAGGAGATCCACCTGTCAAGTGGAAAGTGTGGTACAGGCTTTTGAAAAATATGTTGGTGCTATGGGGGTTTTTTATTTAGTGCAGAAAGGAAACGTTTCATTTTAGAACATAATCTAGGGTTTGAGGGACAAGCAGTTTTGGAACATCTTCCTCCGCCTATTGTTGTAGAAGGTGAGGAGGAATTAAATGTATATGATCAAGCCGTAAGTATGTTAGCAAAACAATTTGATGTTGAGAGCAGCTTGGTTGTTGCAAGGGACACCTTTTTTACAAGAGAGTGAAGAGAGTATTGTATCTTATGTTGCTGCATTGCGTATACTTGCTTCAGAATGTGAATTCAGACAGTTTACTACCCAATTGATACGTGACCAGATTGTTGTTCATTGTTGGGAGAAAAAAGTTCAGCAAAAGTTACTCACTTTGAAGAACCCTTCCTTAGATGAGACTATTACCATTGTCAAGAGTATTGAGCGGTCTCAAAAAGCGTTAAGGAATTCAAAGTTGAGAAGAACATTGTTGCTGTAGCCAAAGAACAAAAGGAGTTGGCTGAGAAAAATATGTTAGATAAAGCTAAAGTGCAAGGCGATCCTAAAGATAACCGAGTCTATCTCAAATAAGAATGATAAGAAAGTTCATTCAAAGAATGCTTGTAATAAGTGTGGGTTTCCTTCACATTTTCCAAATTCAAAGATATGTCCAGCTAAAAATACTTCTTGTCGCAAGTGTGGGAAACAGGGGCATTTCGCTGAGATGTGTGGTTTTCGAGGGAATATTAGTGTAGTGTATTCTGAGGAACCTAGGAATGATTCCACAAGTGAAATTGTTAGCTCTCTTACTGATTTTGTGATGGTTGTAAAGGATGAGTCTCGAAATTGTGTTGACGTTATTGTCGATATACTTGTTGATGGTAATTCTTTACCTTTGTTAGTGGATTGTGGTGCAAGAATGACTATGATTACAGATACATTATTTGAGAGTACATGGGGTGACAGATCACTCAATCCTCCTGACAGAAGCCCGGTTTCTTATGAAGGGAGGAAGATTGATTTGTCAGGGTTTTTTGAAGCTTCATTGGTTTTTAAGGATAGGCACATCCAAGGGAAAGTGTTTGGTATGACGCTTAGACCGAACATTTCAGAACAGGTTTCTGTGGTTGGAGATCAGTCTCATGGTGAGAGTTTAGTTCCCTGTGCTTCGAAGTTTCCAAATGTTTTCAGGGATGAACTTGGTTGTATTAGAGGTTTCAAACATTTTATTAAGGTCAATGAGGGGGCAAATCCAATCAAACACAAACTACGTCATGTACCGTTCAGCATTAGGAATGATTTGTCTCTTGAGCTAAAGAAAATGTGTGGGAGTGGGGTTATTGAACCCATTGAGTCGTCACTTTGGGTAAGTCCCTTGGTTGTCGCAAGGAAAAAAAACGGAAATCTTAGGGTGTGCATTGATTCACGCAGTGTCAACAAGGAGATTTGGATTGATTCACACCCTCTTCCACGTATTGATGATACTTTCAAAATTTACTGGTGCTAAGTTTTTCTCCAAGATTGATTTAGCATCAGCGTACCACCAGGTGGAGCTTGATTCATCGTACAAGCACTTAACTGCTTTTGTTTCGCCGGTGGGTACCTTCCAATTTAGGAGGATGCCTTTCGGGTTGGCCTCGGCAGCCTCAGTTTTCCAGCGTGTGATGGAGAAGGTGTTAGAAGGTGTTTCAGATATGGTTGTCTTCCAAGATGATATTTTGGTGTCCGGGAAGAACAAAGCTCTGCATGACAGAAATCTTGCTGATGTTTTGAACAGGTTGGAAAGTAATGGGATTGTTGCAAACAAGTTGAAATGTGTTTGTTTTTGAAAAATAATTTTTATTTTCATTTCATCAATTATAAAAGTACAGAACAATCAAGTACAGTCTCCTCCAATTACATTAATCGATTATAAACAGTACGGCATCATTTACGCAGCAAGGTTCATGAAATGTGTTTTTGGTGTTAATTCTATTTAATATTTGGGACATTGCATCTCTGGTGATGGTATTGTGCCAAGTGAGGGTCCAATTGACGCCATTGCCAATTCTCCTTGTCCTAATTCAAAGGAACCGGTTTCTTCCTTTTACGATTTTTTTTTTTTTACTTTTTATTCGTGACTGTGTCAGATATTACACGTTACATTTATTCATTTTACATTGTATCAGTCTTTTTCTTTAACTTAACTTTGGCGTATTAATTGTCATATCCAATTTTTCATCATATCTTACATTTCTCCAGGTATTATTCCATTGCATCAGTTATCATTAGCATTCAAATTGCAGTATTGCCTGTATATGAACTGTCCTTCAACCCCTTCCCTCCCCCACCCGTCTCCCGGCTATTTCTTCATACACACTTGTATTTTGGATATATTAGCTTTTAGTCTATCCAGAGAGTATTTCAATCATCAGACCTGGTTAACCATTACATCTTGTCCAAGTATCCGTATTTGTAGGCATTCCATATATCTGGCATACAATCAGCTGGTATATCACTGTGTCATCTCTAGGTCTACATCTTCCAACTCTATCAGCATTCGTTCCCATTCTTGCGCAACAGGATATTTACAGGATATTTACGTAGGCCCTTCTCTTCCTCCCTACGCAGTGCTGCGGTTTCCGCTTTGCCCCATTTCAGCAGGTCTGATCGCCATATTTCTATATTTGGGGATCTGGGCGACTTCCACCTCATAGTGAGCACTCTGAGTGCCAACAAGAGGGCTAAATCCTGAAATTTCAGTTGTGCCTTACAGGTCTTAGGTCTCTTCCTGTGTCCTATCAGGCAGGGTAGCGCCCCCTCAGGGATCTGCAGGGCTGCTATAGTGTGTAGTATGTTTCTGATCGTCCCCCAGTAGTTACGTATTCTCGGGCATGTCCACAACAGGTGGAGGATGTTTGCTTCGTCCTCCTGACATCTAGGGCAATTGTGGGGGGTGGCAGGGAACATCCTGTGGATCCTTTGAGGGGTGAGATATGCCCTATGTAGAACCATGGCTTGTAAAAATTTGAATTTAACATTTCTGGACACTCTCCTGTGATGACCCAGGATGATCTTCCATTCCCCGTCTGTTATGGCCTCCCCTGTATCCGTAGCCCAAGTCTCCCTGAGTGCAGTGAGGGGCAAAGCTGCATGTTCTCTGATGCCCACATAGAGCCACTTTACTAGGTATCCGCCCGTCCCCATATAGAGGAGGAGATGAACCAATTTGTGCTGGTCTGGCTTGGTGCGTTGTGGGGCCCAGGTGCGTCTTACATAGTGGGTCACCGAGGCGTGCAGGAGGTACAGTCGTTGTGGGGCACCTGTGTATTGTGCGAAAGAGGCATGATCTAGTAAAGTGTTGTCCCCAAACAGGTGTCCCACTCTGTCCACCCCGGCCGTCGACAAGGGTTGTAATCTGCGTTGTGTCAGGTTCCCATGTGGCGTTGGGAGTCCTAGGAGGTGGATGTTGTCTGCGTAGGGAGTGGTCCCTGCCGTGTGCGACAGCGCTTTTTGCCAACACTTCAAAGCTACGTGCAATTGGGGGTGGCAGTCTCTGGGGATCTTAGCAGTGGGCAGTAGAAGGGAGTGAAGATCTACGCGTGCCAGTTTGTCTACTGTGAAAGCAATCTCATGTAGGTTCCTACCCGCCACCCAGCGCGACAACCATTGAAGTTGGCTTGCGTAGTAGTAGACTCGTAGGTCTGGTACTCCCAGACCTCCCTGTCTGGTGTTCAGTTGTAGTTTCTTGAGGCTTATTCGCCATCTTCCTGACCCCCATATGAGACTGATTAATAGTGTGTTTAGTGTGGTAAAAATATGTTGTGGGAGTAGTACTGGTAAGTTTACGAAGTAGTACAGTATCCGGGGAAGTAGGACCATCTTTGATATCGCCACCTGGCCCATTACAGAGAGGGGCAGGGAAGTCCAAAAGTTCACGCTACCCCGAAGGCCATTGACTGCCCTCCGTACATTACCCTCAATCTGGTCTTCCGAACTCCCGGAGTCTCCAAACCTCCGTCGAGTCTAGCGGGGCACTCCAGAGGCAGAATCCCACCTTCAGTGGCGCAGGACGGCCCCCCGTCACGGCATTCAGGATCGTTTTTCCCCCGGCGGCACCGGAGCTCTAACAGCCTCCGTCCGCCATGATGGCTTGCTAGCCACGCCCCCTCTCCTTTTTAGGAATGTGTGAATTTTACACAAAGTTCATTTCTAATTTTGCTGCAAAGACAGTCCACATGAGGGAATTCCTTAAAAAGAAAACTTTATTTCTCTGGGATGATCAGTGTCAGGGAGAGTTTGATAACATCAAGAAAGAATTAGCCCAATGCAACATTCTCACTCCTTTTGATCCCATTTTTCCATGTACGGTGTCTGTGGATGCGAATCTCAAGTGGTTTAGGTGGCATGATTTCGCAGGTCAAGGATGGTAAGGAATTCACTGTATGGGGTGGACAATTCTGGTAGTGATAGACATCCACCCCTATAGGTAGAGAATGCTGGTAGTGTTAGACATCTACCCCCTATGGGGTGGACAATGCTGGCAGTGATATACATTCACCCCCTATGGGTTGGACAAAGGTGGGAGTGATAGACATCCACCTCTATTGGGTGGACAATGCTGGTAGTGTTAGACATCCTCCCCCCCATAGGTAGAGAATGCTGGTAGTGATAGACATCCAGACCCTATGGGCTCTACAATGGTGATAGTGATAGACATCCACCCCCTATGCGGTGGACAATGCTGGTAGTGAAAGACATCCACCCTCTATGGGGTGGACAATGCTGGGAGTGTGGGGTAGACAATGCTGGTAGTGATAGACATCCACCCCCTATGGGCTGTACAATGGTGGGAGTGATAGGCATCCACCCCCTATGGGCTGTACAATGGTGGGAGTGATAGACATCCACCCCTATGGGGTGGACAATGCTGGTAGTGATAGACATCCACCCACTATGGGGTGGACAATGGTGGGAGTGATAGACATCCACCCCCTATAGGGTGGACAATGCTGGTAGTGTTGGACATCCACCCCCTATGGGTGTGTTGCCTTTCACGGGGTCGTGTTGTTTTTGTGTGTGGAAGGTGTCTGACTTATCGTCTGTGTCAAACACATGCATTACGGTTGTTGATTTGACCGTAGGCGCACAGAATGGGGATGACATGCACGATCGGATACATGGGTGCTTCGTCTTGCACGCAGTGATTGTGTTGTGGCGCTAATCGGAACTGAAATATAGCTCTTCCAGATGCTATGACGTGCTGGAGGTAGCAACCTGTTTGGCGCTTCGGAAATACACATCGTACTTGTCCCGCTGGAAACTCCTTTGGAAATGGCTCCGGACGACTCCATTCAGCTTTTACGGAGCCGAGTAATACGGAAAATTGTGCTGGAGTCGGAGCGTACGTGTCATTCGGGAATTGAAGACATTTGCGCATCATACTTGGTCGTTTGGATTTACCGGCTCCCAGAACGAGTCGGTCGGAAGGTAAGGCTACGGATGGCTCTGGGAGGGCCTTCCGAGTGGGATCGAAATCGACCCCTAAATCGATGTTCTTAATATTAATATTCCGTACTATGATATTTTTGACTATCGACTTTAAAAACACAATATTATCATACAATAGTTTAAACTCGATATTATGTCTACTTACCAAATAAAAGATCAAAACAACAAAAATCCGTAGAACCAGAGATATACGATTTTAAAGGTTTCAGTCAAAATAACACCAAAAAGCCCAAAGCACCAACTGTGGATATCTGGTCACGGTTGCCCGGTAGAGTCATAAGCTTGAGTCTACCACGATGGAGCAAGGGCCGGCCAAAAGAACTTAGGGGGTCATTACTACGGCGGAAGGTCCGATGGCCCACCATCACCAGCCATGTGGTGGCGGGCCCTCCGCCATCGGACAGCAATTTTCCCCCGCCACATTATAATGGCAGTGGGATCGATTTCTGACCGCCTAGCAGAGCAGTCAGCATGCCTAAAATGCATGGTAAAACGGCCATGGAAAGGCTGGCAGAGATTAGTTGTGCCCCCCTAGTGTTGGGGGGAGGTGGTTGTGCACTGGGGGGGTACGGGTTCCCCTGCATTTCCCTGCACTGAGTGGCAGGCACTGCATGGTGCCTGCCACGTAGTGCATGGAAACGCACTATATGCATTTTTACTATTGCGGCAGGTGCTGCAGCCAGCAGCACCCGCCGCAATGGTAAACATGCAAGATGAGACCACCACTGTGGCGTCACATTGTAATTTCACATGTGGAACCACCGTCATACAGGCGGGCGGGCCCATTCACCACTTCGAAGGTCATCGTAAGCACCCCTTTAGTTAGGCCCGTTGAACATCTTAAATCTGGTTGCGAAGCATTGTAAGATCCCGTGCTGAGGATGCTCTGTGCAGCTGAGGACATGTCAGTTCTGGGTCGGAAATGTGTCACACAGTGTCGGTTCTAGAGAACTCCGAGGCTGTGATGCGAGGTCCTGCATCATTGTTGGAAAGGCCATCGACGAGGAAAGTCCTGCATCGAGGATGAATCGGGCACCAGCTGGTTCCAAAGAGACTGTGATTTTGCGATGCGAAGTCATGCATCGTCATCAAGGCTGCTTTGGATGAGAACCTTGTGATGCGATTGGGGAAGCGCTCTGCAGTGGCAATTCCCATGAGGCTGTGGACAGCACGGTCAATGGGGAGTCATTGAGTTGGAAGGATACTTGCAGCACAGGCAATGCATCAGTTCTGCTCAGCATTGCGATTCGCATCAGAGGATATGCACCTGTTCTGCTGGATCCACAGATGGACAGGCAGAGTACCTTCAGGCCTGCTTCCATGGTCCCAGGACTGGGGTGGCAGCACTTGGCAGGGTGGAACTCACAGTTACTGGGTATAAGAGAATAACCCTTTAAGTCATTCTGGTGGCTCTGGCTATAGGTTGTAGGTCCAGTCCTTCTCACCCAAAGCAAGACGGCAGCAGGTTATTACAGCAGGCAGCAGTCCTTCAGTGCAGCAGGCCAGCAGACTAGCAGTCCTTTCAGCAGCACAGCAGTCCTTCCTAGCTGAGACCTCCACAGGTCCAAAAGTGTACTGAAGTAGTGGTGTCTGAGGTTCAGTGCTTATACCCAGCGATGAGATTAGAGTAGAGGAGACTTCAAAGACATGCCTTGGAAGCGTACAGCCCTCTCTGTGTGGACAGGAAACAGCTTATTCAGGTGTTAGTGAGGTTTTGCCAGCCCCTCCCTCCTATACTGCCACAGTTGGTCCATTGAGATACTCCTAAGGTCCTGTATGTGGATTCCTAAGAGGGATACAAAAAGCCCAACTGCCAACTACACCCAGTCATGTGATCAGGGACAGGCTACAGGCACTAAATGGCTAAAGTAAGAAAATGCCTACTTTCTAAAAGTAGCGTTTTCAGAATTGGAATTTTAAGTCCGAGTTTGCCATCAGTTTGATTTTTAAATTGTGATTCCAAAGACACCAGACTTGAAAGGTTTATCTCTTTACTATTTGAAATTTCACTTATAAAATGTAATAAGGTTATCCTATGGTAGACATAAGACTTGCAGTACTGACATATAAATGTAAGTGTTGTTCACTAACAGGACATGTGAAACTTAAAAGTACATGTCTGCCTTTTAAATACTTTCACTCTGGCCTCTGAGTTGTCTAGGGCCTATTGTAGGGGTGACATGTATATCGAAATGGAAGGTTTGGGCCTGGCAAAAGGTTTATTTATCCAGGTTAAAATGTCAGTTTAAGCTACTCACAGGCTCTGCAATGGCATGCCTGAGTAATGGCTAAAGGACTACTTAAGTAGGTAGCACAAACAGTTGTGCAGGCCCACTTGTAGCATTTAATTTACAGGCCCAGAGCACTTATAATACCACTTTACTTGGGACTTCTAAGTAAATTCAATATGCCAATTGCGTATGAGCCAACACTACCGGGTTTGGAGGAGGGGAGCCTTTGTGCTTGATTTTGTTTGAAAATGTGACAGACAGCCACTTTGTGTAACCAGCCAGTATGCTTTTGCCATAGATCTACATGTGTTCTTTGCTGTCCATGCCTTCTTATATTGTTGTTTGAACATGTGGCTGGGCAACCATTTTGTGTAGCCAGTCAGTGTGTTTTTCCCATAGGGCTGCATGTGTTCTTTGTTGTCCATACCTTCTTATTTGTTGTTGTTTGGTGGCCATTTAGTGTAGCTTTTTATGTGACACAGAGTATCCCATTCACCAAACTCCAAATCAGGCCCTTAGTCCCACATTTCACCCTGGCCTCCACCACTAATTAGATTCAGCAAATATCTTCACTGGGCAATTGGGAAAGTTACCCTACTGAAAGCTAATTATTAAATCGGAACAGCAAGAAACCAGCAGCCTATAAATAGAGTGGAACAAAAAATAAGCATAGAAGCCGGGAAAACATAGCTTCCATTCATTACTCGCTACGTCCTGCCCCTATAAGACCCGCTCCCGAGAGCAGTCCACCCGTTCTCAAACCCATTTCTCCCCACCTTCGTGGTGCATCCTCACATACTTCCACAATCCAAATGTGTATATGAATTCCCCTATTTCTAATAAATTCACAATATAACCCCTGAAATAACCCGGAATTAAAAAGGAGAGGAGCCATGTATTCTAAAGCGCAATATACACTCACGTAGTGTTTAAAACCCAGGCAGCTACAAGTAAAATGCCCCAGGATCGGAGAAAGCTACACTGGATCAAACATGCATATCCTCCAAACCGACTTACCGAGATAAGACTATCATGGTCTATCAAAGTACCAACATTCACGGCAGACAGGATGTAGCTAAAGATGGGGAACCGAACACTTTTCCGGGTTGATTTAAGCAATTGGGGAAGCTTGTATCACGTGAGAGAAGCAATTCGTCGGACTTCCTGACGTAAATGAATCCCCTGGCAGCCATCATTGAATGATGTACGTCCGATATCTGAACGTAGGCTGTATAGGGGGATCATCAAGTCTATACTACGCTCCTATTTGACAACAAAAATTTCTAGGTTAATGTGCAAATATTCATCATGATATATGAGTTTACAAATAAATTCCAAATACTCGCTGTTCTCCAGACGCCTGAGTGGCGGCCATCTTGTAATGGGCTTATGTCACAAAATCCCCAACAGACTAGGTGGTGGCCATCTTATCATGGGTATAACTTGGCACATCGGGATTATATCACAACAAGAGCCAACCTAACTTATTATTGCAGCCATGTTCGCATCACTCGACTGTATGCCATTAGGTTTGCCAGGCATCCGGGCGTGCAGAGGGTGGGGTGATGTATCTTTGCTAGGGGAGGTGTGTGGAAGGCCAAGGATCAATGTGTCCTCTTCGAGCAGGCCTGCTAAGTATCACGCATCAGACGTGACTCTAACGCATTTCAGTGCGGTGTTCTGCATCACCGCACTGAAATGCATTGTCACGCATTTCAATGCCACTGACTCTGCTGTACCAGCAGTGAAGTAAGGCCATGCCAGGCTAGTAGCGCGCCTGCCTGTGACATGAGGCGTCTCTGCTGCTCCCCACAGACACTTGCCGGCCAGGCGCTGCCACGAGCCCGACAGCTCAGTAATAGTTAATATTGTGAACTGCTGCGACAATGTATCTTAAAAGCCTGCTGCATTGAAATATGTCCGAGACCCCCAGGCGCCGCGGGGCCTGCCGTCAGTAGTTGAATCAGCGTGATTACTGGCTGTGGCTCTGCGGGGAGATGTGACCTCATGTCCTGGAAGGAAGTGAGGTCGGAGATTCAGGAAGTGAGGACTGAAGGCGTGCTGTACGCCGGTGGGCAGTCTCACTGTGTCCTGTACTTGTCCTGGTATCTGTGTACAGTCAGTGCACTGCCCGCATAACTGTCCGCAGCATCAGCATGGTGCCTGAGAGGCAGTGCTTTAAATTGACAAAAATAAGTGCAGGTACTCATCAAAAGGAGGGATAGATTAGGGTGGAGCTTGGGCAGGCATTAGAGCGGTGCCAAAGGCGGAACAAGGGACGGGGCTACATTTTTGACCTTTCCAAGGTTTTTATGCAAGAAATCTGCATGCATTATTAGAATATCGGATGTATCTGTCCATTAGCTTTTTACACTAATAACCGTTTATATAGCACTTACTAATAACTGTTTATTACTACCCAAAGTAACACTTTTTAGTAACCATAAAAAATGAAAAGATTGAGAAAAACACAGTAATGTTCTATATAAATGCCTTGTTGTTGCATGCAGGTCCTTGCTGCAGGTGCATAATTCACTAAGATATATGCCAAGGATATTCACTTGTGACCTACAGGGATGACATGAATATGTGCAACAAAAACAGTATCCAACTGAGCTATCCATATATAAAAAAAAAATCTCTGATCTACATGTTGCATGATGTGCTTTCCATCAGGCACAATGACCCTCTCGGCAATTTTATGGTGGGTTAAACCTTGGTTTAGAATGCACAAAGACCTTTCTAGCAAGCGCATTAACCACCAGAGTTATCCAATTTATTGCAACTTATGGTGTCCCAATCTTACTTACTTAAGAGAAAGGCCCTAGCTTCCTGTTTCTTATGATTAGTGACTGTGCTTAGCTGCAAACAAGTAAGCAATTTATCAGACACTCTTTTCATTCTGGCCAATAGTTGGTATTTCTGTCTAAAATGGAAACCAGAGTTGCTTCCAAGGGACATACTTTGTGTACCTTCAGTAAGCAGCATATTATCTCTCTAGCTGCCACTGGATACGAAATGTTGACACAGAGACACTGTTGAAGTTGCTGCTGGTGGCTGAACCTTTCAACATTCCATTTTATGTGATTGAAAAGGAGAGGTGGCCAGAATAAACAGGTTGCATGCGTGATTTGAGATGAATAAAGATATCTAACTAGGTTCTCTGAATTAAGCATGGGCGAATTTTGCAAATTCGCGATCCGTGAATTTGCGGATTTGCGAATTCGCGATCCGCAAAATTCGCAAATTTGTGCGAATTTGTGGATTTTTGGTTTTTTGCGTGTTCGCGGGGTTGTTTGCGTGTTCGCGGGGCTTTTTGCATCTACGCGAGCCGCTTGCATAGCGAAGTTACCCATGCAGTCGTTTATGGGAGAGGGAGAGAGAGATAGATAGATAGATAGATAGATAGATAGATAGATAGATAGATAGATAGATAGATAGATAGATAGATAGATAGATAGATAGAAAGAGAGAGAAAGAGAGGGAAAGAGAGAGGGAGAGAGAGAACGAGAGAAAGAAAGAGAGGCCGGATCTCTGAAGGGCCAGATTCCTGAGTTGCCCCTACAGAACATACAGCTTTTTATTTTTAGCAAAATGCATATGAAAATTGTGCTGTAAAGGTCTCTTTTAGTTTAACCCCTCCTGACAACTCAAAATGGGTGTATTTGCCATCCTCTCCCTTCTTCCTGTTTTTTATATCTGTAAGTGCTTCCTGATGAGGTTTAATTCCTTGGACAGGTGCCTCGTTGCCTACTTGTAACTATTCTCTGACCCTGCTTCAAGGGTCAGAGCAGGGTCAGAGAATAGTTGCAAGTAGGTAACGAGGCGCCAGGAAGCAATTAGCATATTTACAAAAAGGGGTGGTGAGGGACAGAGTCTCTGAATTAAGCAGAAAGCTCTCACCCAGTCAAAAGATCAGGGCTAGATCCAACACCGTTTTTTAGCTCACTGCACCATCCCAGTTTCAGAACCTGACTGTATGCAAATTAGTCTGTTCCTGTCCCAGTGCATGATGGGAACAGGACAAACCAAACTACAGAAGCCAATTCTTACACTGGGAAGGAAACAAGCTCCCGGGGACCGGTTTCTGGCATTACAGCCTTCTTCGGCCCGGTTTGCTTGAATCCTGATGGTGCAATGAGCAAGGGTCTCACATCTGAGAATACCCTTCCACGCTTAGGGTGGACAAAAATATTTACAAAAAGGGGTGGTGAGGGACAGAGTCTCTGAATTAAGCAGAAAGCTCTCACCCAGTCAAAAGATCAGGGCTAGATCCAACACCGTTTTTTAGCTCACTGCACCATCCCAGTTTCAGAACCTGACTGTATGCAAATTAGTCTGTTCCTGTCCCAGTGCATGATGGGAACAGGACAAACCAAACTACAGAAGCCAATTCTTACACTGGGAAGGAAACAAGCTCCCGGGGACCGGTTTCTGGCATTACAGCCTTCTTCGGCCCGGTTTGCTTGAATCCTGATGGTGCAATGAGCAAGGGTCTCACATTCTTTTCTAAATCGTTTTTGGCCACTATAGGTGTGGCAGGGTATACTCAGACATGAGTCCCTTTCTCACTGCTCCATCAGGATTCAAGCAAGCCGGGCCGAAGAAGGCTGAAATGCCAGAAACCGGTCCCCGGTAGCTTGTCTCCTTTCTGGTGAAGAATTGGCTTGGTAGTTTAGTCTGCCCTGTTCCCATGATGCACTGGGCCAGGGACAGGCTGATTTGCATATAGCCAGGTTCTGAGCTGGGATGGGGCAGTGAGATAAATAACGGTGATGGATCAAGCCCTGATCTTTGGACTGGGTAAGAGTGGTCTGCTTAACTCAGACACTCTGTTCATCACCACCCTCTTTTCTAAATCATAGGAAGCAATTAGCAGCAGGTGTCCAAGTTGGAGTTAATTTGTTTGTAACCCTTTTGTAAAATGTTACAAAGAAATTAGGTTCAACTTTTGCACCTGCTGCTGTAACCCTTGCTTGGCTGAAAATTCGTCCCCGCTGATTCGCGGATTTTACCGCGATTTCGCGAGATTCGCGGATCGCGAAATTGCGGAAAATCCGCAAATTCGCCCGCGAAACGGATTTTACGCCCACCCTTACTCTGAATACACTCTGTGTAATTAAAATATACACCCATATATGTACCAGAGCACACATGACGAAAAACACCCATATATGTAACTCAGCACTCATGACGAAAAAACGCCTCTGTTAGATAATTTGAATTGCTTTAAAATCTTTTGTTGACATTACTTTACAGTATTTATTGCAATCCCACGCATGTTAATTTAGATAATAACATTATCTGCCTCATATACTTAATATAGTAAACGTCAAATGTATTCTTGCAATTTTAACTGTCAATGAAATAAATATAAAATAAAAGCAACAGACATTCATATCATGTTACAAATGGCAAGAGGATCTGTTTGAATCGAAATATAGCTAGTGACATGAAGTCCCAGTCGGGAGATGGGACTTATTACAAATAAAATATGTTTGCTGTGCTTGTACTAAAATAACTTGTACCAATGACCACCTGGGGGTGCAAAATATAAGAACCGTTTCAGTTTTCCTGCATTTGCCATCCGATCACAGTGTGCAATAAGTTGCAACCATGAATGTGAGTTACACACACTTACCTAGTCATGCATTACATATATTGGCTTTTGATAAAATTACAGCCATATTCTCCCTTGTGGCATGTAGGCCATAGATGATTTAGCACTGGCTGCAAACATCTCTGTTCCAAGAGCATATCACATTTTTCACAGGGATCGGTGAGTTTGGTACCGAGATCCCATTATATTTACACATGCAAATAGGCAATTTGGTTGTGGGGGACATTGGTTAGAGATAGTGAAAGCAAGCGCAAACGTTTTGTTCTATTCAGGCTTCCTGAAAATACCCACCACAGGCAACAGTAACTTGAAAAAATGCTTCTATGTGTTTTGCAGATGCACAATATCAAGTATTTGACTTTTACATAGTGCTCAACATTTTGTCTTGTGATAGATGCACAGACGAATTTGTGTAAAAACGTCTAATGGCAGCAGTTTACAATATATAGCGATTTCTGCTACAAAAGCGTCATTATAGCCCTGTTACCCTGAACAATGCCTCACACCCTCGTCCATTAGGTTCAAAAGCCAAGTGTATGCGCCCGCTGTGCAAGAACAAAGGATAAACTATCCTCCTTGCAGCCACACCTCTGCTCTGATGGTTTCCAGAGCAGTACATGCAGATCACGGTGTAATGGTGACAAGAGCAGCTGTTCTCTTGTACGAGCCCAGCCCAGGCTTCCACTGTTATTAAGAGTTGAAGATGCTGCCGAGGTACGAGGTGATCGATGAACGGAGCACCACCTGCATAAAAGCCAGGCCCTCGTGAGTACCGGCACTCTCATTATTCAAGGAAAAGTGCCGGTACTCGATGTGAGAAAATGCAAATGTGCCGGTACTCAGTAACGGTGAGTACCGGCACATTTAAAGCACTGCTGAGAGGCCTCTGCTAAAGAGTGCGACGATGTGGCTCACTGCCGGGACCGCCAATGCCGGACCGAACTCGCTCATACAGTGGAGGACTCGCAGGTGTGTCACGGGGTTGCAAATGCGTGCATATTTGGCCTTAGTATCCAGTCGCTATTAATGTAAATGTTACATTTAATTTTACAGCGTCAGGATTATCACTGCTGGGAGCTCTGCACACTGCTTTATTTTCTCTTTTGTTGGATGCACGTTAAGTGACTAGACCCTGCCTAGTGTCTGTTGCCCCTGTGTTACAAGTTATGCAGTTAGTTCACCGCTCTTCGCTAACATATGCGGTGATCTAACGGTGCCGAGATTAAATCGCGCAAGACCGACTAACTCATCCTTACAAATTTGGTCGGTAATGTAGGCACCCTAATTCAGGGAATTGTAAATAATAGCTGCTGTGTGCGTACACAGTGCTTACAAATGGCGGGAAGGAAGTATGCACTGAGGCTGACTTTTTACAGCTCTGTCTCCTGCATTACCTTTTCTCTGAGTGACACCTATCCCCTTGAACATGCCTCGTGCGAGCTGGCCTGCCCTTGCACTGTAGATTGGATGGATGCTTAAACACCATGATGATGCCCTTCCAACTGCTGCAAATATCCTGGGAGACTTCAGATGGTCATGTGAATACATCCCGCTTCTATGCGCCTTGTGATCATGATCGGCGAATAGTGCTCAAGGCGCAGTAGATTTAATGAGCTGAACATCGTTTCCAGCAGGCGGGCGGGTGAGAGGCCACGGCAACTTTTCCCTTTTAGGGTGAGGGTGCCTCCCGGATTCTTATTTGTAGGCATTGAAAATCTGTTAAGTGTTCCGTGAAGGTGTGGAGCATGTGCGCGGTTTCACTCGTAAGCGTTGTGTTCCTGGTTCTGGCACGCCTGTGACGCCACGGGCGTGCAACGTTGGGTCATGTGACCTCCCATAATAAAGAGGGGCCCCGCACGCACGTACGCCAGTTAGGCACGAGTGCGGAGAGCCATAAAGAGATCCCAGTTGTCCGACTCTCTTATTTCCTAGGCCACGTGTCAGGCCGTAGTCTCCCTAGGTGCCCCTGAGTGTAGGGCCCGAGCTATTGTCCCTAGGGCTGTCTCTACCCCCTAACGACACAACAACTGGCAACGAGGGTGGCTGCCGAGCCCTCGCCGAGCGTGCTTGTGTGCCTGCTTTATCATACGGCGGCCGCGAGCGTGTCTCCCCGCTCGCGGTGCTCGTGCCCCACGTCCGCACACGCACACGCTGTGCGAGCACAAGGACATCGCCCGGTGCCCGGTGGGCGTACAGGTGAGCTGTTTGCCCCCGCACCCGCCTGCGGTCCAGCTGCGCCGTCCTGAGATCCGGAGAGGCGTACTGCTGCAGTCGCCTGCCGGCCGGTGGCCTGGAGCGCCCTACCCTGTAGATCCCTGGCCAGCGCCGCACCAGGCTTCCCTGCCCGTGCGTGAAGCGCGCATCCGCCCGAGCCGCACGGCCGAAGATACCGCGCCCTGCCTTCTCCCACGCATTCCGCGGACACGGTGTCGGCCGGTCCCGCAGCGGATCTTCCTCGCACGTGGAGGGTGCGCTGGTCGCACGCGCCCGCCACTCTACTGCTTCCTAAAAGGGGGGGAATGTCTCCTCACAGGCGGTGCATTCCCCCCACCTACCCTCCAAGCCTCCTCGACAAGGGAGCGAGCCCCAGCAGAGGGGCGGTCACGTCAGTAGCGGCGACCTGCGCCAGGCCCCTGTGGACACCATCTTCACAGCCCACCCCACACTTCAAGGGCTCAACACTACACCTGTAGTGCAATGGCTACGATTCCACCCATCGAACCCTTTGTGGTGGAAGGATCACCGTCATCACTAGCTCCCAAATGGAAAGAGTGGGTGGACAGACTCCTGGTATTTTTCGAGGCCACAAAAGTACACAAGGAACAAAAGAGAGCCATGGTGCTCCACTTAGGAGGCAAAGACGTACACTCCATCGCCAGAACGCTCACTGAAGCGACTCCTAAAACGCATCACACACTGATCAATGCCCTGAATGCACATTTTTAACCCATGGCCAATCAGGACTATGAACGATTCATATTCAGGCAAGCGTGACAGTTGCCAGAGGAGTTGTTGGACACATACCACACTAGGCTCAAAAAGCTAGCGCTATCCTGTGGATTTACTGATGTCACGGAGGAAATACGAGGACAAATAATCCAGGGCTGCGCCTCCGCCAAATTGAGGGAACGCATACTGGAGGAATCAGGCAAACCACTAGCCGACATACTAACCCTCAGTCGCACGAAAGAACTATCCAAAGTTCGGGCTGCCCACATGGAAGCAGCGCTACAAGCAACGGTCAAAGCAGAACCTGTTAACAAAATCCAGGTCCACTCACCGACCAAATGGAACAAGAAACCGCCCGGCCACCGAATGGAGCCTCTGGACACCCCTGCGGATACTGTGGAGGTCCGAACCACCCAGCACCAGAGTGTCCAGCTCGAGGGAAGCGATGCTCAGGATGCGGCAAGCTCAATCACTTCGAGAAGGTGTGCCGCTCGAAGAAATTCCGCAGGCCCCGCCAGGTGGTAAACGCAGTACCGGAAGGTGAACCGAGTCAAAGCGACATGGATGATGACGAAGAAGAAGAAAGGACTGTGCACAAGGTGCACATGATTGGTACTGCCACTCGACGCACCAGAAAACTCCCGCAATGCCCGATCAGAGTGGCGGACCAAGACATCATGGCTGTAGTGGACACGGGAGCTACAATCAATCTCATGAGTGCAGCACTCTATAGAACAATGACTCGACCCCCTGCTCTGAGTTCTACGCCCATCACTGTATTCGCCTACGGTCAAGATACCCCTCTCAAGATCCGGGGAAAGTTCCGGGCCGCCATTCACCATGGTGACAGAACGGTCACCGCCAACATCTTCGTGTCAGAAGATGGGCAGGGCATGCTGTTGGGTTGTCGAGCAGCTGAAGAGCTAGGGGTCGTCACCTTTGCCTTTGTGTTCATGAAGAATCGGTGCAGCAGCTCATAATGGAGTTCTCGGACATATTCAAGGGAATCGGATGATTCACAGGTCGAGAAATACACTTACACATAGATCCAAAGGTACAACCTGTAGCCCTGAGACACCGACGCATCGCATTTCACCTCAGAACCCTGGTGGAGGAAGAACTCCGGAAGCTAGAGGCGGCTGGCATCATTGAAAAAGTATCGGGCCCAACCCCCTGGGTGTCGCCCATCGTAGTCACTAGGAAGCGAAAACAGCCAGGCGAGGTCCGGATATGCGTAGACATGCGCCTCCCCAACGCGGCCATCAAACGGGAACGTCACATCACGCCCACCATTGACGACCTAATTGGAGAAATGGCCGGAGCCTGTTGGTTCTCGAAGCTGGACCTGCGGTCGGGATACCACCAGTTGGTACTGGACAAGGAGTCGCGAAACATAACAACATTCTCGACTCACATAGGCCTCAGGAGGTACACCCGACTCAGCTTTGGCTTCTCCAGCGCAGCAGAGGTCTTCCCGAACGTGATCCAGGAACTGATCGCGGATATACCAGGCGTGATCAACGTCAGTGATGACATCATGATACATGCAAGTACCATTGCAGAGCACAACCAACGGTTAACACAAGTATTTCGAAGACTGAGAGAGGCCGGTCTCACCTTGCACAGAGAAAAGTGTGAGTTCCTGCGGAGAAAGATAGGATTCTTCGGATACACATTCTCTGCTGAAGGAGTCAACCCAGACCCGGATAAGGTCAAGGACGTCAAGGACGCAAAACCCCCCTCCACAATCACTGAAGTTCGGAGCTTCCTTGGCATGGTCAATTACTGTGGGCGGTTCATCAGAGACCTTGCTAACCTCACACTTCCCCTGCGAGAGCTCACGAAAGACTCCACACCATGGACCTGGGGACCGGAGCAGGAAAAAGCATTCGAGGACATCAAGGCAGCTCTCTCGGAAAACACTACCTTGGCCTTCTTCGACCCCAGAAACCTCACCATGATAGCGGTAGACGCTGGCCCAGCCGGGCTAAGCGCAGTACTGATGCAAAAACAGCGGGATGAACTGGACTGGGTACCGATTGCATTCGCGAGTCGTTCACTTACGGACACGGAGCAGCGATATTCACAAATCGAGAAGGAAGCCATAGCCATTCACTGGGGATGCCGACATTTTCATCTCTACGTGTATGGAAAGCCTTTCACGGTCGTGACCGACCATAAGCCATTGGTAGCTCTATTCTCGGGGACCTCGACAGAGCCACCACCCCGCATAGAGAAATGGATGTTACAACTACAGGAGTACAACTGCAACATTGAATATCAGCCAGGGGCAAGGAATCCAGCAGACTACCTGTCGGGGCACCCCCGGGCCGCTACCCCGGAAGAAATGGAAGAGGCTGAAGACACGGAAGCCTATGTAAAGTGTGTGACCGCTCGGTCATGCCCACGACCCCTCTCAGTAAGTGATATCGCGGAGGCTACGGAACAAGATGTCTGCATACAAAGGGCTCGAGAAGCTCTCCGGAAAGGAAATTGGCACTGTGCCAAAGAAAGCTGGAAGGCACTTACACCGGAAGCCCAAAGAATAATGGAAAGTCTACACCACGTAAAAGAGGAATTAAATGAGGACAACACCGGATGCCTGCTACGAGGACACCGGCTGGTGATACCCTCGGCACTGACTGAACAAGTGGTACAACTCGCCCATGTCGGCCACCAAGGAATGGTTAAAACCAAAGCACGATTGAGGACCAAAGTATGGTTCCCTCTAATGGATGAAATGGTGCAAAGAATGGTGAAATCATGCACAGCCTGTCAGGTCATGGGAGATGTCCCTCGTGAAGCTCCAATCATAGTAGAACCTCGGCCGCAGCAACCATGGGAACGGGTCAGTATGGACTTTGGCAGCCTACCGGATGGAAGACACACCCTAGTGGTAATTGACGACCACTCCAAATATCCAGAGGTTAAAATAATAACGAGCACCAGTGCCGGAGATGTCATACCCAAGCTGGAAAAGATTGTTGCTGCTCATGGGGTAATGCACAAACTACAAACCGACAATGGGCCCCCGTTTCAAGGACAAGAACTAGCCACCTATCTAGCCTCCCTCGGCACTCAGCATTGCCGCATCACCCCCCGCTGGCCTCAGGCCAAAGGAGAAGCTGAACGGTTCATGAGAACTCTGAACAAAGTAATCTGAATTGCACATGACAAGAACCAGTCAGTAGAAATTGCTATCTTCACATTTCTCCGGAGCTACAGGCAAACACCCCACACAACCAAGGGGGTGGCGCCTGCACACATCCTCATGGGACGAGTAGTGACTGACTCCATCCCCCATCATCCACAGTGGACCCCAGAGGGGATGGATGAAATCAGGATTGCGAAGAAACGGCAGACAACGTATGCCCAGGTCAGCAAGAGAAGAGGGGCCGTAGCAGTCAAGTTCAGCAGGGGAGACTTGGTACTCTTCAGAAACAGAGTGACCAGCGGAAAATTCAGACTGACCTATGAACGAGGACCTTGGCGTGTGATCAGTATAAAAGGTACCCGTGTCATAGCAGCCCGAGGAAGAGAGACAGTAACCAGGAATGTGTCACGCTTCAAGCGATTCCATCCAGAACTAGGGTCACGCTACCCCTCAAGTCTCCCTCCAGCAAACGGCGCAGTCGTCAGTCCCCCTGCTCCTGAATCATTGACAAGACAGGAGGACTCTCGAAGAGGTAACGATCATGTAGACTCGAGCAGCGGGCTGAACGAGGATGCAGCCACCTTTGAGAATATGGAGAATCCCGATGTTGCAAGTAACAGCCCACAGCCACCAGTCCAATCCAAGGAAGAGGGCACACTAAGACGAGGAGAGTCGCAATACAGGCTGAGAAGAAACCCAGAACCCTCCTGCCGCCTGCGGGACTACCTCACGTAAGACTGTTCTGATGCCAACCCAAATTTCGAGGCAATAGACTGTTGTTTATCACATATCATGGCTATTAATCCAAAAGGTTTTCGTGCAGAGAGTGCCAGCTGCAATGTATCAATGTGGACTGTTGAAATTTTGTGTGTTTTATTTCTTCATGTTTTAGGAGGAATGTTGTGTTAATGGTTCTGACACGCCTGTGACGCCACGGGCGTGCAACGTTGGGTCATGTGACCTCCCATAATAAAGAGGGGCCCGCACGCACGTACGCCAGTTAGGCACGAGTGCGGAGAGCCATAAAGAGAACCCAGTTGTCCGAATCTCTTATTTCCTAGGCCACGTGTCAGGCCGTAGTCTCCCTAGGTGCCCCTGAGTGTAGGGCCCGAGCTATTGTCCCTAGGGCTGTCTCTACCCCTTAACGACACAACAGTAAGGAACACAATGAAAGGCTACATGAAAGCCTCGCCGATTTATACAATTGTGACTCCTTCAAAAAAAGAAAGGCGAGACAAGAATAAGTAAACTGGACCGACCTTTACACATGAATAATATTACAATATAAGTTTCTGTTACATCACCCATCTATCGTTTTTGTGTAGGATGCCAGTGTAATTAACCTCTCAGGCTTAACTCATCTGGAAGAAAACATTTTATGGCACAAAAATATTCGAGATAACCATAGCATGCAATATTAGTGTAGTGAATACCCAAAATGTTAATACAAAAACATGGAAAACACAAATAATTACTAAACGATCAATCTTTGTCCATAAAAACGCCAAAAGAATTAAACCATCGATCACACCATATAACACTGACAAACCATAACATCATTATTATATTTTTGTGTTGACCTGGACCATTAAGAAGAATTGGTTATTACAATTTCTTGAAAAAGCTGTGGCTTTTTCGTCCTTTTTCGTCCTTCTAAAATAATTCTAAAAATGCCTTCCAGGGAACTGGATATACAGTGCATAATGATTAATTCCTAAGATCAAACTCTTGCCAGCGTGCACAGGATTGTTCCAAAATAAACATGGAGTGCAGACTTGTCCCTGTATAAAACTGAAAGAAACATTGCGATTGGCAGAGTTGAACATGAAGACTGTGGGGTTTCCAAGCCAGATCTCCGGACTTGGGGAAGTGGCCAATCCTTGCAGTACATGTTTTTGGTGTTTCGCACAAATGACATGCAATCACTGAGATTCATTAGTCTTTGATTTTCTAATTGTCAACATTTAGGACTAATCGTGATTTTAATGACTGAATGTGGGGGTATAAGCCTGTGCGCCTCATAAGCTGTCAGTAATGAGCTTGACTGTGATAGTGTGATGGCTGTGTTCATATGCTTCGCCCGTTCAGAAGGCCAACCTGCTACAGGGAGTTTTGCGCATGAAGTGCAAGCTGTGGTTTACATGCAGCAGTCTTGCTCCACGCCTAGTGTGTGTGTGTCACCTGCAAAGTTCGTAGTGAAAGAGACACACTGCCCACTCCTGCTTAATTGCGCATCAACATTTCAGTGGACACAGCAGAAGACAGGAACATGAGGCTCATTTGCAGGCAGTATGGCCTCCCACACCCTGTTTGGTATAGTCTGGTCTCACCGTACCCTTCCAATCTTGGTTCTTTGCAGCAAGTTAAAGATCTTAGAGTTTTTGGTTGCTCAGTTGGGTGTAATTTTTGATTTCTATATGTTTTCCTCAGCTTGATTTTGCTCGCGAGAAAGTGTCACTCATAGTCGTTGAATGTCACTCATAATTACACTGAAATTATAAAAATGTCACACATAAGAAATCTGAAACCTTGGCTGCTATGTGGGAGGTAGCGGACCGTTCCAGGTGTAGAGGAGCCCAAAAGGGTGGGTCTATTGATACTTGATCCCCTGACTGTGTAGGCGGTCTGTCACAGGTTTAAAGTCTTGTCGCCTCTTCAGAGTCAGCGGGGAAAGGTCTTGATAGATCTGCAAAGTGTGACCTTGGAATATTATGTCTGCTTTACTCCTAGATATTCGGTAAACTGCCTCCTTGTCTTGAAAAGGGGTTGTGTCCGACTGACCCAGAGTGGTTGTGACGCGATGTGCCATGTCAAGAACCAGGCTGTCTACCTCCTGCTCACCCCGGAGTGCCATCAGAAGGTCTGTAGTCAAAGACATGATGTCCTCCCCCTCCGCCCATGGGGGAACGCTTCTGATGTTCAGGTTGTTGTGTCGCCCCTGATTTTCCAGGCCCTACTGCTTGGCCTGAAGCCCAATGTGTTTCGCTTCAAATACATTAACCCACCTCCAAAGGGTCTCCTGGTGCAGGAGGAGCCTATTTCTTGACAGGTATCATCAAGGAATTTCACCAGATAGTTCTGTGTGATAGATAGGGTGGGGGGGGGGTACTAGAGGACTGCGAAGAGGGATCTTTCTTGCTGCTCATGTCGGATGTTGTCATTTTATCCAAAAAGGAGACCACCAAGCTGTTCCTGGCAGTTATGCCCCTAGGCGTAGTAAGGAAGGATGTTGTATCCCACATCCCAGGGGAGCCAGGTAGAGAGCAGAAGGCCAGCACAACCCACCAAATACTGGCAGATGCAGATAGACAAGGAGCAAAGGCTCTCACAACTGAGAGACCAATGGTGCTATAAAATTGCTATGGTGAGGGAGCAGCCCAGTTTAGGGAAGATCATAAGAGGAGCATGTGGAACTAGTATCAATAAAAGAGGGATGTGAAGGAGCAGGTAAACTCAGCCCAGGCCCACTCTAAGCGAGGCACAGTTCATGCAGGCAGTACTGCCCACACACTGCCAGACATCAGTTAAGGCCAGCTGCTTCAAGGCCATAGAGTCATGAGGTCCGCGGGCTCCTCACCAGTCCGCAACTCTCGGCTGATGTGGTGTTGTTGGAGGGATTGTGCTGTACACCCCAAGGTCCGGAGGAGCTCAAAGGGACACCATTTTAATGTGCAGTGTTGGTGAGGAGCCATTGAGCCCCCTAGGGGGAGCAGAAACCAGGCCAAGTTCCCAATAGGAGCCCCGTGGGGGGAGAGTCCGCTCCCCGAGGAGACCAAACGGGCAGTGACAAATCCCCGGTAGGCAGTGGAGGCAGGTAGTTCTGAAGCACCCAAGTCCACCCCAGGCTCTAAGAAAGAAAGTACCTGTTGGTCGTTGACCCCCAGGTGGCTGTGGAGAGGGGGTCTACAGCTGGGGGGGGGAGCTAAAGTCTCACAGAGGCCGTGCCAGGTAGTTTATCTGCTTTTGCAAAGGACAGTGGTCCCTAGACAAAAGAATTTTGCACATGAATAAATATAGACTAAATAGAAACTCTATTTGTTGTCCAGCCGGACAGTATTTAATTTTTGATAAGACAGATTTCACAGAAAGTTGTGGTGTGATGCAAGCAGGACACCAGCCAATGCCCGACTAACTCACTCAAGGGAGGGACAAAACAAGGGAATATAGGCAAGTTGGGGTAGTCTGTGTATCATAAATCATAATCAAACAATATAAAGTGCACACTATTGCTTGCAATCATTGACATAAATAAATATGCATATAGTGTGAGTAGGTCAACGATGTTTCGAACCCTATACAAATTCAGAGTTCATCTTCAGGACAACCAATGCATGCCTTTTTAAAAAAAATACTAGATAGCTTTTTAGTACAGCTCACACTGTGAGACACCGGCATTCACATTGCATTCAATACAAATTTTTAACTTTAATATGTGGTCTTATTAATTCCGGTCTTGTCCTTCCGGGTTCTCAGGCTTCTTGCATGATGTGGCCTTGCACTCTTCTTGAACCACACATCATCCTTCTGGGCTGACTTCCACTTGCCATGCGTGAAACCTATTTGACATGGCTCACTCCAGACATACACAAGAGGCCCTAATGCGCACTAATAATAAAGTCAGAAAGACAGATGTTACTTTCAAGAATAAATGTTTTCCCTGTATACCACCCACCTCTACTCTAATCTCCTTGACTTATTAATACTTTCCCCGTATTAGCCTTAGTAAATTCACTCAATTTAGTTTCAAGCAAGCAGATGCAAAGCACGTGAGTCTTCAAGACTCCATATTAGTACCTTCTGCTCATGCGCAAGAATTTCCCTCCAAGCGACAGTTCATCAAACTGTGTAGATGCAGTTGGAGCAATTAAGATTTCCCGTTTGCAGCCATTTTAGAATGGCACTCGAGTTATTCCTGTTAAAAAACACATATGCAAGCTTCACTAGCCCTTGTTTTTATGTGGTGTGTATTAGTTTTACACAATACGTAGTTATAAACATGTTAGAGAGTTTAAATGAGAGGATTGCTTCCAAGCAAGTCTCTTTTCTACGAGTCCTTGCTCCATCAATTCCCTCTCTGATGGCATTTTTTAGCTATCACAAAATGACCCTTCCCAATGAGATGCCAACTTTAGCATTATTCAGTTTCCTTTCCTCCCTTTTCATTCTTAATTCCATCTTTCATCTATACTAATATAATAAAGAGAGAGCCCAAACCTTTGAGGCGGGTAATCTCAGGAACCACAGCACCAATCACAACACCCTATACAGCGTTGGAAAGGGCAGTTGCAGCAGAAGGACATAGGCTATGCAGACGCCCACCATATACATTTAAAAGGTAAAAGAACCGTGCCAGCAAAGTAGTCCCTTGTGGGCGTGTCGGCGTTGTGCTGTGGGCGTGTGCTGGGGGCATGACAAACGCTGGGGGCATGTGGTACGTTCCGCCCTTCATTCCATGTCTCATATCGTGTGCTGTGGGCGTGTGCTGGGGGCGTGGGCGTGTGCAGGGCGCGGGATTACGGAAAAAAAGTGACCGTTGTGCCCAATATTTCATTGTTTTTTCGTCCCAGGTTCTGTACATTCCAGCTCCGGTTGTGCTTGCCCCGCACTCCCAGTGACGTGCACCTGCTTTACTGTATGGAGGTCAGGCATAGCGCTATTCTCAAGGGCCGGAAGGAACGCAAACAGGGGCTATTGTGCAGGAAATGTAATCTCGCCTTAACTTCCGGTGACGCCTGAAGCGCACACTGGAGATTTTCCACTTCTGTTGCGCACAGGCCTCGCGCCACGCACATCCGGACACAAGGCCCGCCTCCATGGAAATAGCAAGAAAGGGACTATCCCTCCCCCGGGAATATGTGATGATATTCCGCAAACCAACATCTCGCAAACCATCACTTTGCAATTTTTATAACGCAAGACTATTACTCCTCAAAGACATAATTTCTAAAACTTTTACAACTCGTATGACTTTATCATGCATGCCATATAACGCAAATGCATGTGTTGTAAAGTCATATTCATTGTAAAAGTACATTATTAAAACATCAAATATATGTTTGTATATATTTGTATTTATATATATAGATATATATATAGATATATATACACATTTTTTAAATTTATTTTGAAACATTTATTCTTTTAAATTGCATTATTTATATTATTTGTATTTATTATTTTATTTTATTACCCTTTACACCCTAAAAACGAATTCCACCCAGCTCACTTTAAATACCCCTGCACCCCATATTCATAACCCACCCTTACTCCTTAAAATACCCCAACACCCTTAAACACTAACCCATCTTAACCCTATAAATATACCCTGTACCCCAAAACCCAAACCTATCCCTCAACCCTAAAAATACCCCTGTACCCCAAAACCCAAACCTAGCATTGTACCCTATAAATACCCCTGTACCTCAAAACCCAAACCTACCCCTGAACCCTAATAATACCCCTGTACCCCAAAACCCAAACCTAGCCCTGAACCCTAAAAATACCCCTGTACCCCAAAACCCAAACCTACCACTGAACCCTAAAATACCCCTGTACCCCAAAACCCAAACCTAGCCTGAACCCTTAAAATACCCCTGTACCCCAAAACCCAAGCCTACCCCTGAACCCGAAAAATACCCCTGTACCCCAAAACCCAAACATAGCCCTGAACCCTAAAAATAACCCTGTACCTCAAAACCCAAACCTACCCCTGAACCCTAAAAATACCCCTGTACCCCAAAACCCAAACCTAGCCCTGAACCCTAAAAATACCCCTGTACCCCAAAACCCAAACCTACCCCTGAACCCTAAAATACCCTTGTACCCCAAAACTCAAACCTAGCCTGAAACCTTAAAATACCCCTCTACCCCAAAACCCAAGCCTACCCCTGAACCTGAAAAATACCCCTGTACCCCAAAACCCAAACATAGCCCTGAACCCTAAAAATAACCCTGCACCCCAAAACCCAAACCTAGCCCTGAATCCTTGAAATACCCCTGTACCCCAAAACCCAAACCTACCCCTGAACCCTAAAAATACCCCTATACCCCAAAACCCAAACCTAGCCCTGAACCCTAAAAATACCCCTGTTCCCCAAAACCCATACCTATCCCTAAACCCTAAAACTACCCCTGTACCCCCTAACCCAAAACTATATCTGAACCCTTAAAATACCAAACTCCCCAAAACATATACCTCAGTACCCCAAAACATATACCCCTATACCCATAATTACCTTATCCAAACATTAAAAAAAAACATGCTTTTACCATTCATGCATTGACAACGAATTTTGTTGTAAATGTATGCATGGTAAAAGCATATAAAATGTAATGCCATGCGTTATAATGGCATTGCGGAGTCATGGTACTTTCGTAATGAAAGTATGCGGAGTGATGGTATGTGGAAAAAAAGTTGCGGAATAATGGGTGTTTGCCCTCCCCCGGTAAGTACATTGGTGGCACGGCGGCCCACATCTCCAGCAACATACTCATATTTTTTCACCACCCATTTGAAAAATGCACAGGTCTCTCTCATTGATGGCCAGCACCGACATACACTTTTATGCATACCTCCCGTTACAAGTTCTAGAATTGCGAACTTAAGAGCTGGGGAGCTACGTTCGAATCTCGGCATCAGCTCAACATCCTGTGATTCCAAGCAAATCGCTTTGTCTCCCCGTGTCTACCACAAATGAATGTGTTCTTCTGTAATGCAAATTGTGCTCATGCCATGTTGTCGAGTTCGCGCTATATAATATTGCAAGGAAAAATAAAGTAGGGAAACTCGAGTTAACACACTACTGAACACGCACTCTTAAGTGCATCAGCAGTGCACTGGGAATCGGAGCATTTCACAGGCCTGTCACAGATAAGAAATGCTATCAAAACGAAATCCTAAAAAATAATATACTACTGGCCGGCAGCAATCCATACCTGGACAACGTCAGGACGGGCTGCTAGTCCTTTTATAAAGTTTTCCCATTATTTCCTCCTGTTGAATCTCTTCATGCTTTCTTTTCTTTCCCTTTTCATTCACTTCATATCTTCCCTTTCTTCTGTTTCTGCAACACTTACACCATATCATTGTTGTTAAAACTATGATTGCTATACCAACTAACGGAATAATTATTTGACCTAAAATACTTTTCCCTAAATTAGAAAATCAAGTCCTATTGAAGAAATACTGTTTGTTTTTCCCATACACTGTCAACCTCCAGTGGTTTCAAATCTTCATGAAGTTTTGTAATATTCTTAATATATCCTCTAATTTCTCTGCTTTTATCAGGTTTGTAAGTGCAGCAATGTTGGACTTTTAACATTCTACACACTCCGCCCTCTTTTGCCAATAAGATATCAAGAGCAAGTCAATTTTGTAAAAGCATAGATCTAATCGCAACCATTTCCTTATTAATCTTCAAGAAACCCCCAGCAGTATCAGTCGAGAGACGATCAACTACTGTTGAAAATTGACAAATTCTGTATGAATTTAGAATGGCTCCCACTAAAGATATAAATGCACTAAAAATGTCACCTATTTTTTATGAAAAACTACTTCTCTTTCTTTGTGTTAGTTCATTAGTGCTTCATTGCTTCCAGGTACTCTTTTTACATGATATATTTTCGGAAATACTATGCCAAAGTAGCAACTTCTGTACCACCGTTCATGCAACCTATAGTAAGCATTATTCCCACACATGTTGTAAACCCCAGGAAATACAGGATCAGTTCCACCTTTTAGTCCCCTTTTAGGAAGTTTTGTTCACATTCACTGGAACCAATAAATAGGTTATTATAATCTGTTTTTAACCTATGGAGGCAGGTTTTCCCTTCCTTCTCAAAGTCTAAGGACATTGCAGCATGAGCCTTGCCAGTAGCATCAATTCCTTTTTTCCTCGCCCATGGAGGTACATGGGTTTTCTGTTTGTTAGCCTTCTTTTGGAAATCCTAGCTCCTTTCCTCAACTAAATTCAAAAACACTTTCTCTTCTTCACGTAATGTACAGGTTAAGTTATTCTTGTGAGCCTTGACTAAATCTATTGATTTCATTGTTAGAAAAAAATCTCCCATAAACTGTGCATCTTGACTACTAAGTACTGGATTTATATTCTTTCGAATAGGAAGTTCTGAAAATACTACATCTAAGTTTGAATAATAATACTGAAGTTTTCCTGTTCTATAGAACAAACTTGTTAATATACTACATGAAATTCTATATGTTAAAGGTAAGTGGTGGTATGTGACATCTTCTGATACTGAGGCTGGTAATTTCATACATACATAACAATTACTAATCTTCATTGTATCTACGTATTGGAATAACAACTTTGTGAAGACATTTAATGATGTGTCATTATCTGATACTGTGTGATACTGTGTGATGCATATCTATCTCATCTGCTGCTTCTAACTCTACCCTAGCTCCTCTTATTGTAGCTATCTTTCCACTATTAATTGTCTCATTCTTCCTGTTAGCTATCATAAAAAAGGCACTGCTACTGTTAGAAAAATCCATAATGTGATTACTAACAAAATGCTACATACACAAGCTCTACAACATCTTTGAGCGCAACTTCGTTTTGGTCTTTCATTTACCCTGTTTTTATGCCTTTTAGTCTAAGAAGATTTCTCTTTTTTTCTTTTGTCTATCTGCAATTTCAAACTCTGGGATTTCAATGAGGCCTCACTTTGCCTTCATCAATCTGTGCAGCATTTATTTCTTCCTCTGGCTCTTCGCGCAAATCTAAATTTTCAAAGTCTTCCAATGTTATATAAGTCCACTCAGGCCCGTTGCATTTATTGTTCAAAATTCTCAGTCTTGGACTTCTTCGAGTGTTTTTCACAATTGATTGTTTAGACTGAATTTGACTAGTAACTTCATTTACTTGCTCAGGTCTTTCATTTGTTTTTCTCAGATAATGTTTTAATCTTTTGACTCCACCTGGCCAATTGTCACCTTTTCTGACCCTTTTAGCTGGTACTGCACTTTCACCTTCTTTGTCTCATTCTAGAGATCTCTTACTGTTATTATGTTTAGGCACAATCTGTTCTTCCTCTTCTTCAGAGTCACTATCTACCTGTTCCTGTTCCGGTCTTGGATTAGTTGTTTCATTCACCTGAACTTGTTCTTCTTCTTCGATCTGACCCTGTTCAGGTCTTATCTCAAATTGATCTTCTTCTCCCTGAACCTGTTCTTCCACACCTAACTGATTCTGTTCAGGTCTTACTACAATTGGCTTTTCTGTTACCTGAATGTGTTCTTCTTCTCCTGTCTGTCCCTGCTCAGGACCCTTGATATGTCTTTTCGCCTGAGTATGTTTTTCTATCCCTATCTGGTCCTGCTCAGGGTCCTGAGTAGCTTTGTTCACTTCTTCCTGAGCGTGTTCTTCTATACCTATCTGGTCCTCACTACTTTCCTGTCTGTCAAATCTTGTTCTGCTTCTTGTTTGAATAATACCTTCTGGTATGTCAACCACTGGTATCCAGCCCTCCTGACTTGTGCTTGGTTGTTCCTCGCCTATTGGTGCAGAATCTATTGCTCTAGCTTCTTTGACGGCACAACCTTCAGCTATTTCAACTGGTTCATTCAGTTGTTGTGTGACTGGCATGAATCCAATTGGGTAAACCTGCACACTTCACTGCTGTAGTAGTGACCAGTATGACTTGTCGTGGTTCATCCCACCTGGGCGCTAAGCACGTTTTTCTGGCTTGTTTCTTCACTACCACCCAGTCTCCAGGGTTCAAATCATGCGCTTGTGCTGGCTGCCTGGCAACTGCATTTTCTCCAACCTGGCGAGAGACAGAACGCATTTGGTCAGCCAATTCTTTGCAATAATCCAATACCAGATCATCAGTTATATTCATTAATTTATGACCAGGGATAAATGCATGTCTCATGCCCTCCCCATGAGAATTTCATAGGGACTCAATCCTGTTTTTCTGTCAGGAATACTTTGGAGTCCTATCAACACAAGAGGCAATGCATCTGGACATTACAGTGATGTGGATGCACACACTATGCTTAACCTTGACTTGACTGTGCCATTTAATTCTTCAACCACTCGAGAAGCCTCTGGGCGCTGTGCACAGTGCAGTTTTTGCTCAATGTTAAATGCTTCACAGATTAGACAAATTATTTCCTTATTAAAATGAGGTCCTCTATCTTATTTGAAAGTGACAGGAAAACCAATTTGAGGTATCAATTCCCTCAACAGTAGTTTGACAAGTGTAAGGCTGTCATCTCTCCTCATGGGGTATGCTTCCACCCACCTTGAAAACAAGCACACTATGACAAGAACATATTTCATTCCGTTTCTTGGGGGCAACTCTATAAAATCTAGCTGTAATTTCGTGAATGGTCCTTCTGCCTTTCCAATTTTTCCCCAACTGACCACTGTCTTCCTGCCTGGATTTTGCTGCTGACAAATTAAGCATCTCTGGCAAAGGCTCTCCGCAACTGCCCTAAACCTTGGATTGTACCAATTTTGTCTGAATAGTCTGATCATGGCGTCCCTACCTTCATGTGTGTCCCCATGATACATTATTGCCTTTTGAGCGAGTAGGCAGGCTGGTATGACAGGTCTGCCATCAGTGTACACCCTATCATCATCCTCTGTTCTCTTTTCACAACCTGATTTTATCCAGTTTTCCTTCTCGCTTACCTCCACCTCATCCTGTAACTGTCTCACCTCAACCCATGTTCTAAGGCTGTGAAAAAACATAAACTGGCAGCTGGTTTCACGTGTTCATATTTTTCTGGTAAGTGACATATTTCTTGCACAATATTGAGCAATCTGGTCAGCATATCGGTTACCTGGCCTCACATAGTCATTTCCTGATTGGTGATCAGCACACTTGACCACTGCTATTTCCTTTGGCAATTGTGTTGCTTCCAACAACTCTTTAAAATTTTTACAGTTTCTGATAGGGGATCGTGAAGAAATCAGAAATCCCCTCTACGTCCATAAGTGGCCAAAGTCATGCACAACCCCGAAACCATATTGACTGTCCGTAAATATGGATACTTTCCAATTCTTCCCAATTTTGCATGCCTTTGTTAAGGCTACTAATTCAGCTACTTGTGCGGACTTGATTCCCGGTAAACAGGATGCTTCAATAATGCAGATATTTTGCATTCAGCATATGCTGCATTGCGTCCTCCTCCCTCCAGTCTTAAGCATGAGCCATCTACAAATAATTCAGGATCTGGCTCTTTCAGAGGTTCTTCTTTTATATCAGAGCGGGGATTGGTGCACATCTCAGTCACATCCAAGCAATCATGATCTACCTCACCTTTCACTTCTTCACAACTTGGGTCTGGTAATAGTGTGGCTGGATTAACCATTGTACACCTAATCCCTGTAACATTTTCTGCACCAAGAATTACTCTTACATACTTAGTCATCCGACTGGGATAAGGTGCTGTGTTTGCGTTCTTGTTAAAAGGACTCGACTGGGACATAGACTTTAACTGGATGTCCTATCACAATTGATGCACTCTGCTCCAGACTCACACAGGTAGCAGCTACTGCTTTTAAGCATCCAGCTAAAGCTGAAGCCACAGGATCCAAAGTAGCAGAAAAATATGCTACTGGACATCAGCTTTATCCATGCCTTTGTGTCAAACCTGAAAGTGCACAACTCTCTCTCTCTCACAACAAAATAGTGCAAATTCTTTCGCATAATCAGGCATACCTAAGGCAGGAGCCTCACACAGAGAATTTCGCAATCTCACAAATGCTTCCACACTTTCATAGACCCAAACAATTGGATCTTTCACTCTCTTTCGTGTCATCTGAATTATCTGAATCAATGGCTTTGCCAGCTGGGAAACCCCATTAATTCACTGCCAACAGTATCCAACCATTCAGAGAAACATTCTTATCTCTCTTTGCGTTTGTGGTAGCTGCACTTGCTTGATAATTTTAATTTGCTGGGGTCACTTTTCTCACTCCTCTTTCAATCTTGTGGCCTAAATATCTGACTTCTGTTCAACAAAATTGTAACTTTTCTGGTGACACCTTTTGTCTTCAATCAGCCAAATGGTTCAGTAATGCAATAGAATCAGTAATAATTATGATGCCACTAGTAGGTCATCAATATATTGTACAAAGACTGAATTTATGGGTATAACTAATGTTTATAGACACTTTTTCAGAATCTTATTGAAAATTGAGGGACTTTCTCTGTACCCTTGAGGAACCCGCCACCATACCAAAATACGATTTTCAAACTTAAAGGCAAAAAGGTACTGACTATCTGGGTGCAAAGGAGTAGAGAAGAAGGCTTAGGATTAATCAATTACTGTAAACCAGCCTGAATTCTAGGGTATCTCATAAAGGATCACTGCTGGATTTGTACGACAGGACCACAAAGTAGTACAACTTTATTGATCTTTCTCAGATCCTGCACTATCCTGTATTTTCCGCTAGGCTTTTTAAGTCCCATAGGCGAATTACAAGGACTACTCATTATTTTCTTCAAAATGCCTTTTCCAATCATTCGATCAATTTCTGAAATAACTACCGCTTTCACCTCTGGACTCATTTTCTATTGTAGTGTGTTGGGATACACTGTACCTTTTTTTACTGTCACCATCACTGGATCAATGTTTGACATTAATCCAGTTTCTTTTCCTGTGAAATCCCATACTTCTATGTTCACTGTCGCTTACAATTCTTCTGGTAAATCATTTACTGTCATCAAAGAATACATTTCATCTAATTCTGTGCCTTGTTTAGGTAGCATGATTTTATATATAATATCTTCATCAAGGGTTTTAAATGCAACACCATCCGGTGTGCAATAAATTGTGCAATTTATTTTGCACAACAGATCTCTTCCTAATACATTTACTGGACTAGAGTCACAAACTACAAATCTATGCATGTCTCTAAAGTTTCCAATATGCACTTCCATTGGTTCTGTGATTGGGGGTCCAAACTGTTGATTCGAGTGTTAGGAATTCTCATGTACTAACCTCCCATAATTCCTATGTAATTTGCCAACATCCTTCTGGGGTCTATTTTAATTGTGTCTCTATGATTTAGGATGTGTTCTTGCTACTAATCATGTTCCAAATTTTGTTCTTGGCAATGCTTTTTTGCTTCAACATTTGTTCTTGGCAATGCTTGTTTTGGTTTCCTGGTGTTATACTGAGATTGTTTATACTGTTGTTAGGGAACTCAATGTCAAGCTTGTCATGCTTGAGATTAGTGCGTGACAAACGTAGGAACTACACCCTGCTTCTACTATAAATAACCACACCCAAAATGTACTGGTGCTTGGCTTTTTGTTTCTTTCATGTGAGGAGAAGTTCCTCGACGCAGAGACCCGCAAGAAGAAGGACGTCAGTATTCTTCAAACCGGCTGCAATCGAGTGGATCCTTCAAGAACAAGCAAGCTAAGTGGCATTCTAAACTTGCGCTGTATTTTAAAAGCGCATTTGAATAATCTCCATGTTGTTTGCACAGGCGACCCTTCATTCAGACGCACGTATGATTTTACCGTGAAAGGTGCTGAAAGGAATGCGCGCGAGGGTGCTTAAAAGGAAAACTAATTACGAGGCATTTGGAAGAGTTTAAAGTCTACGGCAGGACATAAATCAAAGCCTTAAAGACAGTTCGTTCAGGACATTGTGAAACAAACCTCTCCTGTGTTGTTCTATGGTGTTGATTTTTATTGAACGAGCAGACTTGGATAACTTTTGAGTAGAATATTCAGGGAAAGCAGTTTATACATTTCCTTTCTCAGTTATGATTCTGTGGAATCCTGATGAACCTTGACCCCTGTGTTTGACAAGTGGCTTGTTATTTAGGTACATATCTTACATGATCAAAGGGCCTTTTTAGGGTAGGCTCAATGTAATTGCGCCTTTTGAAGTCATTGCATATATTCATAGGGCCTTATTTATGAAGGCTTTGCGCCACTGGTGCGTCACTTTTTCCCATTTTAAAAGTGACGCACCGGCGGCGCAAGGCCTTCATAAATAAGGCCCGTAGTGTTTTTGTATTTCCCTTAAACAGTCAATAATATTTAAGATTTAGGAAGCATAATTTATCATCACAGTCAGTTCCAAGAAAGAGAGAGATTTACTATGCAACAACAGTTATTATTAAGGTAATCCTAGATGCAGCGCAGTCTTCTTTTTAAGTTAATTATGTTAATTGATGTTTAAGAATATTCCACTAATTGTTTACGTTATTTACAGATAGAAGATAGAAACACAACACCTGCTCACAAGAACTCTGATCCTGGCTGGACCAGGTGGCAGATGGTTGCGGTGTCTTCTCTTTTCTCTCTTGTGTTTCCAATCCCCTTCCCTTTTGGAACAATTGCCAAGCCTGCTGTTCTTCCAGTAGCCTTGAGAATTGTTCCAAGAGGATAGGAGATCTAGCATTGCCCTTGCAAATCTTCCTGGACATTCAGGTGAGTGGCGGGAGTCTCATCTGACATCGAGATGCCTACAACTTGGTTCGAATCACACAAGAGGGGTAGGTTTGGGGTGTCTGCTGTTCTCACAGTAGAACGGGTAGCACCAGTATCCAATAGAAAAGTGAAATCATTGCCTTCCACTTTCCCATCAACAAATGGACCTGACTGATCTACTGGCAAGGATGCTCCAAGTACGCACTCTTCTTCTGCCCCCCTCAGGGACCATCATTGCAAGTTACTAATTTCATCCTCATTATTCAGTAAAAGATATTGTGGAACCACAGAATTTTTCTTACCACTTCCTCCTTGAAATCCGGCGTCCATACTGTACTTTGGGTGGCCCACGAAATTTGGCATAGGAGCTGGTGTGGCACCTGACTCTGTGGATTAACTACCTGCTGCGGCTGATTCATAAACACTTCATTCTGCGTCTATGGAGATTTTGACCCATTGTTATTCTGAATACTCTTACACTCGTTCTTCCAATGTCCAAGCTTTCCGCACGTATGACAAGGAAACTTCTTCTTTGCATCTTCTCTGTTCATTTGTCCTCTCAATTTACCACCATTCGCCACCTGATCATTCTTAGTCTTTTCTTTCATCTGACTATCAGTTTGACCATTCAACTTAATTTCCTGCTGTTCTGCCAATTTTACTTGTGCCCACATCATCTTCTCTTTTAACTTTATATGCCTTGCTTCAATATCATCTCCACCATATTTTGCATATTTCAAAATATCATCTATCGGCTTTCCCTGCCAATACAACATGTGCTACTGAATCATCTGACTAATCTCCAGTTTCAGACCATACACAAAATGTTCCACATCTTTATCTCCAATATTCTCAAATCCACTATACTGCTTGAACACCTGTAGCAGTCGCTCATAGTATGCATGTAGAGACTCATTTGGCTATTGAGTTGTTCTATCTATTTTTACCCAATCTGTTTCTTTGGTTGGAATTTTCCCTTTCAGAAAAGTAATTACTTGATGATATTTCTTCATCACATCATCTGAGGGCGCTCCTGTTTTCGAGTCCCTTGGATACTCCTCACTCGGCCAATCAATAGTAATTTTACATTCCGTCCACAAATCAGTAGGTACCAATATGTCAAACAAACCATCCAAATCTTTAAACAAAACTTTCGAAACTTTCACAAATCTTTCAACTTGTTTGTACCATTCAACTGGTTTCTGTCTTAATATAGGAAAATCAATTGTAAACAGCAAAATATCCTGTCTGCCCATGGAACATGAACATATCCACCACCAGGTGCCTCTCTCATGGGACACAATCTTTCTGCCTTTTCTGATTCTTTCAACAAAAATGCAGACAATGCTTCCTTCTCCTGAGCTTCCTCCTTCTTTCTTGTCCTCCTAGTTCTCCACTTGTAAATATCACCATTTTTGCAAAATATTAATTAACTCCTCAACCTGTAGTTTCTTACCAGACACATTCATATTCTCCAAACCCTTTTCAGTAAATTCCACTCAATATGGTTTTTGTAATACTTTTGATCTCCCTATATCTATTCCCATCTCTGAAGCAAGCTCTGTCAATTTCTCATGAAACAATTTTGTTTTTCTAGTTATACTCCTGCACACAAACAGCAGTTCTTCTTCACTGTGATGATTCAACCTGTCTATTCCTGCGTTTCCAGTTATCATCTCTTCCAATTCTACTTTCAATTTGTAAATATCTAAAAACTTTGGGGGTGTACTCTGCTTTTCTATTCCCTGTGCCCATCTCTCCAAATCCTCTGTAGTTACTGTTGCAGAGCTTCTAGTTCCTGAGGGTATCACAGATGTTTTCTCTTTTGAACTACTGGGTGTAGCTCTTTATGGGGTTTGAATTACTGGTTCTCTTATCAGTAGGTCCATTAATGAAATGACTGAATCGCACTCACTGGCTAGAAAATCGGATATTATGACCTCCTTTCTAGGATTATTCAAAGAAGTTGTTACAACTTGGGGCTTTGGACAAATTATTTTATATCCATATATGGAATAACAGGACCTATAGTCACTGGTACAGTCAATGCTCCAGGGCTCAAATTTAATTGGCCTATTTTCTGTATTAACTCCACCCTATTTTTACTTAACGCATCCTTCTCTCTGTCTTGAAGCACCCTATTAACTGATAAATCATGCATAATTTGTGGGATTAAGGGTGTACCCATTACTGGTGCACTCGGGTGACATTACTGGGTCCTTCTTGATACGGTGGAGGGTTTTTAGTAAAAATGTCCTCCAGCAATTCATCATCTGACTCATCATACCCTGTCACATTCATGTTTTTGTTTTTTCCTTACACTTGCTCCCTGACTGTTCATCAGCCATTAACACTGGATATAAACCTTCTGATACCATAGCTCTCCACCATTGCTTCATCTGATCTTCCCGCGACATACGTAAATATTGAGAAAAAGGTCTTAAATATCTCCCACTCCTGTTTCTCTCTCATTCAAATACTTCAGTCTCCCACTCTTCTAAAGCCTCATACTGGTTTAACCTAGGTCTTGGTTCCAGCTCATTCATTCTCAATCTCAAATTCTTAAGAATTCTTCCATTAAACGTACCATTTTCTCTGAAAGCTAGAACTCCATCACCTTTGGTATATTCTATCCAATTCTCCAACCACACACAAGTATGACTTCCTCTCTCCATCATCATATAAGAAGCAGGCGTTTTCGGCAGTGGAGTAAGAATGCCCTCTCTAGTCATCACAGATTTATCTTTCCTAAAGAAATTCATAATTTTCTTTAATAATGACATCTCTCTTTTCCCTCCATACATTATGGATAAACAATGTTTAAAAGAATAGTCCCCCAACTCTTGAAGTGATCTACACCAGCAGTGAAATCAGAATCAGACATACAATTTTTCTTTTTAACCAATGCTAACAAATCTTCTATCTAATGTTGAATTAACACTCAAGCTTTTACTGATTAATTAGCCAATGCTAGTGCGGCTTCTATCTAACAAACAACCAGACTCAGACTCACACTTGTGGTCTGACCAATGCTAGCAAGGCTTTTTATGATGTGTTTCACTCCTTACTTCTGACCCCTGCTTTACAATTTGCTGACAGCTGTTTCAAGCAATCCCAGCGCGGCCCCCTGGGAAGACAGTACTACTCCGGTGACTTACCCTCCCTTCACAAGGTAATACAAGAACTTACTTTCTCTACTTTCCTTAAAATAAAATCTGTTAGTAACGACTTAAAAACATTCGCTACTCTGCCTGCTCCACTAAAACAAAGGATAGATCTTCGATTTTTTCTGGAGTCTCAGAATTGCTCGTTCTCTTACTGTGAGTAAAAGCTTCTTTTTACCCTTCATTTAAGCTCGAGAGAACCTGTTACTCCTTCAATATTACCCTTACTAAGGGGATATCAGACCAAAGTTTCACCAGCGAACCTTCCGCTATAACTCACAAAATAGTCACTAATTTAACACTTTGAATAAGGGGTTGTACCGTGCACTCTTTAATTATATTGTTTTAAACCAAGTTTTAACCTCAGTACCCAATTTTGACGTATTTTTGAACAGGGCATGCACGGTTGGGAGGAGGAAGCTAGCCTCCTGAAAATTGTCAATGGTTAGAACAAGTGCCGAGTTGATCACCTGACCCTTCCTGCACAGCTATTGCAAACCGTTGGTTTGCTGCGTTTGTTTTGCACCAATTTCTGGTAAATGTAAACAATAAATGAACAATATTCAAATTTTTCTTGATCAATATAGTTTATGTTTTTCTGAAATTAATTCTGTCTTTTTTTCATGCGCTCATTTAGTTAATCATGAGAACAAGATTAAATCAATTATCGATTCAAAAACATATGTATACAAAACATACTGAACAAATGTATTATACATTAAAGTTGTTGAGACACCCAATGCATTTCGGGATCAAAAGGATCCCTTCTTCAGGGGACCTGAAAAGAATATATACAAAAATTTCTGTCAATATTTTTAAGAATATACAAAGTGGTTCAAGCCAATTATGCTAATACGTTTTATGGCAACCATAAACATATGATCTTCAGTACTGTAGAGTTGAAGAAAAGAGAGAGAAAACCTCTACCAATCAAAGTTGTGAACGTGAACTTGTGAAAATAAAGACACCTGAAAAAATAAATAATTAATTAGAAAGCTTACCAACAATCTAGTTCTGTCATGTGACTCAGAATGTTCAAAGTCACAATATTAAAACCACAATATATACAGCCTATGAATACAAGATATGGAACAATGTAAGTTCTGGAATGCAGATTCTCAAAATTAAGTACAGTGGGGGGTGCTATGGAGAAGAACTTAATTACCTGAAGTCAGTAACTGTCCTGCTGTATGCGATTGTATTCCTAAAGGAATGGCTGACATAACCTAAAAAATTGAGCAAGAACTATAATATCCAACGGTCACACAATAGCCAGAACTAATATCCACTCTAATATAAATGTTACCTTAAAAAACTGGATGCACTCCGTAAAGTTTAGTTATTCTGCGGCCAGTCAATTATTCAACGATGTAATCTGCAAAAAACGCAGCTATATTCAAAACCCAAGATGATATTAAGTCGCAAGTTTAAAGCTGGTTAAAGCTGCCTTAATCCAATACCTGAAATTGTGTCCCGTGCACAGGATCTTCGTAATGGTGCAAGCCACTACCCGCTGACACACTGTCCTATAGAAAAACAAGCGTCCTTAAGATCTGTCGAATGAAAGGTCAATAACAACAATTGCTCGCATAACTCGTGATTCCTGTACCTGAGTAACGGTAACAAGCCGCCATCTATTCGTCTCATCGGTGAGCATGCCGCACAATACCGGTAGAAGAAACAAGCTAGAAATACTTCCGCATCCGAGTGCAAAATGAAAAACGGACTCACGAAACATAGTTACTGAAGACGATCAGATAGGAAGCTATGAACATAAAAAAGGCACTCTGTGCAAATGTCCCAAAATACAAAATAGCAGCGGCCATAGTGTATTGGTTAATAAAAGACTGTGATTTCTCCGAGTTAATGACTGAAACCTAGATGTCAGCTCTATTGCCAAGCTCTATTTCTATCGTGTAGACGAACAGAATGTAAAAGAGAATCTGGGTATTAACCTCAAACAGCTTAAAAAAGGGCGGAAAAATAAAGAGAAAAAACAAGAAGGGAGAAGATGTGTGTGTACATAAAACATATAGCAGAGATCTACCTTAAATTATAAACAGTAAATTCTTGTGTGTACAAACATTCTCCAATTTTGCCATAGAAAAGACCATGATTACCTAAACATTAGTAACCTTGATGAATGTGGTTACTTATTTTGGCTTGACGTATCTAATGCTGGATATTAAATCTATTTAATTATAGGATCATGGGACATAGTAATGAATGTCCTGTTTGAAACAATAGGATTTATATGGAAAATATAAGTAAATACTGATTAGAGAAAGCAGATCATATCCAATTTATCATTGAGTCCTTTTGGAATTAGCGTATCCAAGTATTTGATCCACCAAATCTCTCGTTGTGAGAGCCACTTAGCGTTATCACGGTCTAGTGTTTGTTTCACTGATTCCAATATTTGAAACCTTAATTGTGGTATAGTATGAATAAGCTCCATCCAATGAGATGCCAGACTAGATGTAGTGATTTTGTTGCGAATACGGCTCTTATGTTCAGAAATACGCACTTTTACTTTTTTCTCGGTTTTGCCGATGTACAGTTTTCCACATGGGCATTTTATGCTGTAAACTACAAAAGAAGAATTACAATCTGTTTGATCCCGGATTTTGATAGTTTTGCCTGTTTGAGGTTGTAAAATTGAAGCTCCTGTAATAACGTTGCTACAATGAATACAATTCATGCACCTTCTTGTGCCTGGATACTTGCTTGTTGTTTTTTTTTTTGTCACCATTTCTTTAAGATTTCGACCTCCAGTATATGCGAAAAGTGGTTGATCATTAAACAACCCTTTAAAATCTTCATCTGATTTGAGTAAGTCCCAACGTGTATGCACTATGGTTTAGATTTGTGTCGACATGGTTGAATATTTTGTTACAAACACCATTCTGTTTTGTTTAGGACGTAACCTTGGATGTAGCAGCTCATTTCTCGGTGTAGTTAACATTCTACTTTCAGCTCGCTCAATGATGTCTAAGGGATATCCCCTGTTGGTGAACCTTTGTTTTTGATTCTCCACTTTGTTGTGAAATGCTGATTCAGTTGATGCAATGCGTTTGGTGCGTAAGAATTGCGAATATGGTACATTTTGAAGTAAGCTCTTGGATGAAAACTAGTAAACATCTAAGTATTATTGCGGTCAGTAGGTTTATGATATACTTCAGTTTCAATTTTTTAGTTTGCTATGGATACCATTACATCCAAGAATGGGATTTTCAAATAGTCAAAATGGAAAGTGAATTTAATCCTCCTGTTTTTTGTGTGTAATTGTTCTATTTGCTCTTTCAATGTTTGCTCTGGTCCGTTCCATATTAGAAAAATGTCATCAATAAATCTTTTAAATAAAATGGTGTGTGTTTGCCATGTTCTTTCCGATAAAATAAAGTCATTCTCAAACTTGGCCATATACGTATTAGCAAATACTGGGGCTCCTGCAAATCCCATGGACGTACCACTGGTTTGTAGGAAATAGTCCTCTTTCCAGCGAAAATATGAATGCCGTAAGCAGAATTGTAGAAGTTCAAGTACAAAAACCTTGTGCGCTCCTATGTCAGATGTTTGTAATAAGGCCCACTCATACTCCTCAAGTCCTTCATTTGTGGGTATGGATGTATACAAAGAAGTTACATCAATTGTACAAAAAATTATCTGTGAGGATGTTAGTTCCACTTCTTGTAAAAGTTGGAGAAAATGGGTACTGTCTTTCAAATACGTAGTCCAGTTTTGGACAAATGGTTGTAGGAGTTCATCTATGTATTTCCCCAACGGTTCTAGAATTGATCCGCAACCACTGACCATGGGTCTGAATGGAGGATTTTGAAGGCATTTATGAATTTTGAGAAGCATGTAAATGCGTGGACATCTAGGAAAAGCTGTTGTTAAAAATTTCTTAGTGTTAGAATTGATCCATCCCATTTCCGCTGCTTTGTCCAATATTGATATTAGAGTGTCCTTGATTTCCTTTGTAGGATCATGTGGTAATTTGAGATAAGTGGTTTCATCTCTGATGTGTTCTATGACTTTCGCTTCGTAAAAATCTGTGTCCATTATGACTAGGGCGCCGCCCTTATCTGCTGTTTGTATGGTAATGAATGTATCATTGGCTAGTTCCCTAATGATATGCTCTTCATGTTTATTGATGTTTTTTCTGATGTCTTTGTGTCAATTTATTTTTTGTAGATCCTGTTTAACCAATAGTTCAAATGTGTCCAATAATTTATGAGATACCGGTGGCATGAAAGTACTAGGAACTTTAAATTCTTTATATTCAGATAGGTCGCTTTGCGTTATTTTGTATTTTGGAACATTTGCACGGAGTCCCTTGTTTATGTTCATAGCTTCCTATCTGATAGTCTTCAGTAACTATGGTTCATGAGTCCGTTTTTCATTTTGCACTCGGAAGCGGAAGTATTTCTAGCTTGTTTCTTCTACTGGTATTGTGCGGCGTGTTCACCGATGAGAAGAGTAGATGGCAGCTTGTTACAGTTACTCAGGTATAGGAATCACGAGTTATGTGAGCAATTGTTGTTATTGACCTTTCATTCGACAGAACTTAAGGGCGCTTGTTTTTCTATAGGACAGTGTGACAGTAGGTAGCGGCGTGCACCACTACGGAGATCCTGTGCACAGGACTTCATTTCAGGTATTGGATTAAGGCAGCTTTAACCAGCTTTAAACTTGCGACTTAATACCATATTGGGTTTTGAATATAGCTGCGTTTTTGCAGATTACATCGTTGAATAATTGACTGGCCGCAGAATAACTAATCTTTAAGGAGGGCATCCAGTTTTTGAAGGTAACATTTATATTAGAGTGGATATTAGTTCTGGCTATTGTGTGACCATTGGATATTATAGTTCTGTCAGCCATTCCTTTAGGAATACAATCGCATACAGCAAGACAGTTACTGACTTCAGGTAATTAGGTTCTTCTCCATAGCACCACCAACTGTACTTAATTTTGAGAATCTGCATTCCAGAACTTACATTGATCCATATCTTGTATTCATAGGCTGTATATATTGTGGTTTTAATATTGTTACTTTGAACATTCTGAGTCACGTGACAGAACTAGATTGTTGGTAAGCTTTCTAATTAATTATTTATATTTTCAGGTGTCTTTATTTTCACAAGTTCACGTTCACAACTTTGATTGGTGAGGGTTTCCTCTCTCTTTTCTTCAACTCGACAGTACTGAAGATCATGTGTTTATGGTTGCCATAAAACGTATTAGCATCATTGGCTTGAACCACTTTGTATATTCTTAAAAATGTTGACAGAAACTTTTGTATTTATTCTTTTCAGGTCCCCAGTCCTGCCATGTCTCTATTTAATTCCAAAAGTTCACCAAGGGACATCACCGATTCCCGGCAGGCCCATCATCTCCGCCATTAACAGTTGTGGAGAAAATGTGGGCCAGTACATTGACTTCTTTTTGCAAGGTTGGGTCAGCAATCTTCCCAGTTTTGTCCGGGACACAACCGACTTTTTGCCAAAATAGAGGATTTGGAATGGCAAGACGACATGTTGCTCATTACTCTTGACGTTGAACAATTATACACCAGCATTGCTCATTTTGATGGTTTAAATGCAATAACATATTATCTTGGCCAGCGACCTGCTGATCTTTACGAACATAACAAGGTGATACTAGGTTTGATTGAATGGTGTCTGAGCAATAATTATTTTTCATTTGGTAAGGAAAGCTGGAAACAACTAAGAGGTGTGGCTATGGGGGCCTGCTTCTCCCCCAGCTATGCGTGTTTACACGTTGGCTGGTGGGAGGAGCGGGTCCCTAATGCAACACACCAAACATGGGTACGGGAGAAAGTTGTAAAATATCTTCGGTATATTGATGACATTTTTATTGTATGGCAAGGGGATGAGCACGAGGTACGAGGCACAGCTATTCATTGCTGAAATCAATGATAACCCCTTCAATTTGAAATTTACTTCTAACATCAGTGCCAAACAAGCAGAATTTCTAGATGTCAAAATATACATAGATGATAATAGCCGTATTCAAACTACCTTACATAGAAAAGCCACGGTGGGCAATACTACGCTTCATGCCTCTAGCCTTCATCCTAAGCACACTATCCACAGCATACCTTATGGAGAAATCCTAAGGCTAAAAAGAATATGCAGAAATGCTGAGGATTTTGAAAAATGTATCTTTGAGTTAAAAGCTCGCATGAAGGCCCGTGGTTACTCAGACCTTGTATTCAACCAAGCATTGGCCAAAGCTGAAAGTCTCTCTAGAGCCAGTTTACTTTCCAACACTGTAAATAAGAACAATGCAGTCACTGATGGGACCGAAATAAATGATGTAGATTGCCCTAGATTCATCACAGACTATAGCAGTCAGGAGAATAAAATCAGGCAGATAATTAACAAACATTGGCCTACTGTTCAGACGGATGCTGTTTTAGGGTGTATGTTACCTGACAAACCTTTGGTCACTTTCAGGCGGGCACAAAGCATGGGCGCAGTTTTAGATCAAAGCAGCCCAGAATTACAACAGAAACCTAATTGGTTAATATCAGCAGGGTTTTTGTAAATGTACAACTTGCAGAGCATGCAAGTTTGGAGTCAACAAACCTCCTTATAGAAATCCTTTTTCCACTGTTGATATCCCAATTAAAGGTAGCCACACCTGCAAAACCGAATATGCTGTGTATGTCCTGACGTGCACTTGCGGCCTTAATTATATAGGCAGTACAAAACAGCAAGTGCACGTCAGGATCTTACAGCATATTAGAGCCATTTTACATAGTGACCAGGCATATCCAGTGGCTTGTATTTAACAAGGTTAGAGAGCAAAGGGATTTTATCCACTTAGGTGGACGGAAGGGTACTCCCAATCCCCTGGTTAGGTAACTATATAACAAAAATAAGGAGTACCACCAAAGATAAGGCTAGACAGCCAATATTGGTGGAATGAGTCACTAGAGTAAAAGAAGAAGAAGTCCTTCTTTGTTTTTAAGGAACCCCTCACTCACCGACCTGGTCGGTGACATGCTTCATCATCGGGGCCACCTTGACAGCCGAGTGCCGTCAAGGTGTGCTGCGACACCTGAGATACAGTGGAGCGGGTATGTGAGTGATGAATGTGAAAAAGAAAAAAAGTCAGTGAGTTAAAAATTGTCCTGGTATGACTTATCCAAAGATTATTTATTCTAAGACTACTGGACAATAACAGTGTGTGTTGATACAATAAAGGCTTTAATAGGACCTAGTGTATCTGTGGTATGTGTTAGGTCTACATGTTTCAAACCAAAATGGGAGTTACCGGTTTTTCTTCAGGACCAAAATGATGTAAAAGGAGTTGGGTGGTCAGGGTACACTAACACCCTGCCATACCTGCAACCCTTTCAGGACCCTAAATAGCAAATTTGCTAAGTGGGTAAAGATAATTGTAACCCAAGAGTGGTTACAACAAAAATTACAAAAACCTGTGAAGAGAGAGAAGATCATAAGTCATAAAGGCTGTTTACATGCCTGTAACGTAGTGAAGTGACGTACCTCCGAGACGTCATCAACTGTTCCCTCAACTCCGCAACCTTCCCGGAAAGCTGGAAACATGCCGAACTCAGCGCCCTCCTGAAGAAACCCACAGCTGACCCCACCGAACTCAAAAACTATCGCCCTATCTCACTCCTTCCATTCCCGGCCAAAGTCATCGAGAAAGCTGTCAACAACCAGCTCGCCGCATTCCTCGAAACCAACAAATCCCTCGACTCCTCACAATCCGGCTTCCGAGCCAAGCACAGCACCGAAACCGCCCTCATCGCAGCAACAGACGACATTCGAACTCTACTGGACAATGGAGACACAGTCACCCTCATCCTCCTCGACCTCTCCGCAGCCTTCGACACGGTCTGCCATAGCACCCTTCTACAGCGCCTAAAAGACATCGGAATCCAAGGAAGGGCACTGGAATGGATCACCTCGTTCCTCTCCGGAAGAACACAGAGAGTCCGCCTTCCACCTTTCAAGTCAGAGGCCACTGAAGTCATTTGCGGCGTTCCCCAAGGGTCCTCACTCAGTCCCACCCTCTTCAACGTTTACATGAGCCCCCTAGCGGCCATCACACGCCAACATAACCTCAACATCATCTCCTACGCCGACGACACTCAACTGATCCTATCACTCACCAGAGACCGTAACACGGCCAAAACCAACCTACATGAAGGAATGAAAGAAGTAGCCGAATGGATGAAATACAGCCGTCTGAAACTGAACTCAGGCAAAACAGAAGTCCTCATCTTAGGTACCTCCCCCTCCGCCTGGGACGACTCTTGGTGGCCAGAGGCCCTTGGAAAAGCACCCATCCCGACGGACCACGCATGGAACCTGGGCGTCATCCTGGATTCCTCACTCTCGATGAACAGACAAGTCAACGCCGTTTCTTCATCTTGCTTCAACATTCTTCGCATGCTCAAAAAAACATTTCGCTGGATCCCTACCGAAACTAGAAAAACAGTCACCCATGCTCTGATCACGAGCCGACTGGACTACGGAAACACCCTCTACGCCGGCACCACCGCAAAACTCCAGAAAAAACTACAACGCATCCAGAACGCCTCAGCCAGGCTCATATTAGACATCCCGCGCAAAGAACACATCTCTGATCACCTGTAAAACCTCCACTGGCTCCCCGTCAATAAGAGGATTACTTTCCGGCTCCTAACCCACGCACACAAAGCACTCTACGAAATCGGACCCGAATGCCTCAACACACGACTATCCTTCTACACCCCCTCCCGCCAGCTACGATCCTCCAACCAAGCCCTTGCCACTGTACCTCGCATCAACAAAACCACCATGGGAGGGAGATCCTTCTCCTACCTAGCAGCTAAAACTTGGAACTCACTTCCCACTCACCTTCGCCTTACTCAGAACCACCTAGCATTCAGAAAGCAACTCAAAACGTGGATTTTTGACAAGTAACTCCCCACCCTTCCTCAAGCGCCTTGAGACCCTCTGGGTATGTAGCGCGCTATATAAATCTTTTGACTTGACTTGACTTGACTTGACATAGTGCGGTGTATCAGCATTGTATCTGAGTGGGAACTATTTGTTCCTAGAAGGACACACCTATCAATATGGGTGTGAGGGTGAAAACGCACATATATTTCTATATATTAAGCCAGTCTTACACAAGCTAGATTGTGCGTGCCTAAGTCATGACTCTATATAATTAGTGCCAGGGATTACCGACGTGATAATATACCAACTTGATCCAAAATTACATTCAACACAAGACAAACAACACACTAAACACACATTGCCAGAATATTAAAAAAAGCTCACTCCTCAATGGGGAAATGCTTGCTGCATGGGGATTGAGGGGAGAGGCCACAAAGCTCAAAACGTATTCTGTGGAGTTAAAGAGAAACGGAAACAAAATAAGGTCATGAACCGGTATGGTATACCGTATGTTCTCCTTCTCTTGGGATGAAACGGTCCGGAAACTCAAGCGTTTCCTTAAATACAAACTCTACTTACAGTTTCTCAGCTTAGAAATCGTCTATTAACCTAATCCGCCCCTCCGCGCACCCGTGTGGGAGAGAAGGCAGCGCCGAAGTTAAAGGCGGCCGCCATTGCGGGCGCGGAGGGTGTGGTTGGCGTCGCGTGGTGACGTCACGTAATCACGTGATCGTCACACGGCTGCTCGGTTGCCAGGGGAATGCTGTGTAAACAAATCCTCCGTATTCGGAGTCAAAACGAGCCGGTTATTAGGATCATTAGATCGCACCAGGGACAGAAAAAAGGGGGGATCATGGCGAAAAAGAAATTATGGCAAAAAGGGGGGGTTTAAATGTTTATACGCACTCCTAGAATTTTGTGAATAGGTGTCAATAGAAGGGAATGAATTATATTAAACAAGCAGGTTCATAGAGATTGAGGGACACAGGCCTTGTATTCAAAAACCAAGATCTAGCAGATTATGTGTACTAACGCCACATCACAGTGGGGTAGATGCTAGTTGGGAATGCATAAATAGTAAGGATGGGGTGGAGTACTTAGGAAAGTATAGAGGCCCAAGGAATATTGTCATTCAGACCATGTTTGTTGGTGGACAGTCTATACACCCATCTCTGCTCCTTCTCATACAGGCGTTTTTGTATATTTGGTCCCAGAGTTATTTGCTCAATGACAGTCCAGAACATATCATTTGGAGTATGGCCTTTTTCAAGGAAATGGTCAGTCAATCGGGTCGCATTTTTTTTGCAGCGTATGGTGCTGCGATGTTCACATATTCTCTGTTTGACCTTTCGGGTTGTCATCCCAATGTATCGTTTTTTGCAAGTGCATTCGATCAGATATACTACATTTTCACTGTTGCAGTTGGTATGTGCAATTTTCCTCCAGGTCTTCCCAACTTCTAAGTCTAGAGTCTTTGTATTCCTGGTTAGGTGGCACACACTGCAATCTCCGCAGCGAAAGTGTCCGGTTACATCAGGTAGACCCCAGGCCCTGGTAATGGAAGGTGTGGTAGGAGTCATTTTTGTTCTTGGTCTGGTGTTTACAAGAGTGTCTTTTAAGCTCTGTGACTTCTTAAAAGAAAACAGTGGCTTTTCCCAGTGAAGATTTCCAGTGTTGATGATATTCCAATGTTTGTTTATACTCTTGGTTACTTGGTTTGATATCGAGTTGAACGTTGTCACACAGGTCAGTGGTATTTCTTCAAGGAGTGCCTCTCTGGGCTGGTTCCTGGCCCTCTTTTGGCATTTTTTCACTATCTTCTTAGGGTATCCACGATTACCTAGTTTTACAGATAGGTCATCTGCTTGTTTTTTATAGTCAGATAATTTGCTGCAATTTTTACGCAGTCTTAAAAATTGCCCGTAGGGTAGGTTTTCCCTAAGAGGTCGAGGGTGGAAACTTTCAAACCTTAAGAGGTTGTTTTTTGAGGTTGGTTTGTAATGGGTTCTGGTTTCTAGACGATTGCCTTCCTTGTTTATTACTACATCGAGAAAAACAATTTCTCCTTTATCGTAGCAACTCGTGAACCTGAGGTTTCTATCACAGGTGTTAATCCAAGCGATAAATTGTTCAAGAAGTTCAGTTGGTCCTTGCCAAATGGCAAGGACGTCATCAATGTATCGCCTCCAAAAGGTCAGATGTTCGCGATATGGATTCGTGTCGTTCAGAATAAATTTATTCTCGAAGTCATACACGTACATACCAGCTATGCTGGGGGCAAAAACGCTGCCCATTGAAGTGCCCCCGGTCTGTAAGAAAAGTGTTCCCTCAAATTCGGAGTAATTACGTTTGAGGGCCAGGGTGGCGCATTCCAGAATGAAGGCCCTGGGAGTATGAAAAGGCCAGTCTGCATTCTCTAAGGTGTTCCCCAGGACTCGGATGGTATCGTCCTGGGGTATGCTCGTGTATAGGCTTTCAATATCAAAACTTAGTAGCACAGTGTTTTCATCAACTTGCACGTCTTGTAGCAGATTCAGTAAGCACTTTGTGTCTTGCAGGTAAGTGGTTGACTTCTGTACAATGGTTTTGAGGAAAAAATCGCAGAACCTAGAGAGAGGTTCTAGCAAAGAGCCAATGCCAGAACCAATGGGACGTCCTGGGGGGGGTAATCTACCCTTATGCATCTTAGGTAAGATGTAAAAGTAGGGGATCTTCCCTTCAGTGGTGCACAAGTAGTCCGCTTCCTGTTTTGATATTGCACCGTTGGATTCTGCAATTTCAACCAGTTGACAAATTTCAGCTTTTAGATCACTTGTCGGATCAGTGTTCAAAATTTGATAGTTTTTTCTGTCACTAAGAAGTCGGACACATTCCTCGCGATAGGCAGTCGTATCCATAACTACTAGTCCACCGCCTTTGTCAGCAGGTTTTATAATAGTAGTTTCACAAGCACGTAGTTCTTTTAAGGCTGTTTTTTCTACGTTGCTTAGGTTCTGAAAATGGGAGGATGTCTGCATCTTCTCAACATCATTGTAGACAGCTTGTTCAAATGTCACTAGTTCAACTGGTGTGGTGTGTGGAGGTGGCATAAAAGTCGATTTTAATCTCAATCCACTCTCATTTTCCACTTCACAGTCTTTTGGTTGACCTTGCTTCTCGAAAAAGGCTTTTAACCTTAATTTCCTAAAAAAAATTGCCAACTCACAGTATAACTGGAATTTATCCAGCCGGGCTGTGGGGACATACCCAAGTCCTTTGTTAAGAACATTTTCCTCAACAGTTGTTAATGGTCTTGAGGACAGATTGGTGACTAAGGTTTCGCGCTGCTCGTGCCCGCCTTGCTCTTCGTTCTGTTGCTCACTGGGTCGTCTTCCTCCCAGTGTACTTGGTTGGGTTGTCTGTTTTTTCCCCTTCCCCTTCTGCCCCTGTGAAAAAAAGGGGGGCGAAACTGATTCTGATGGAAAGGGGGAGGTTGAAAATGTGGTTGGAAAGGAGGTTGCCAACCATACATCTGGAAATTTGCCGTTTGGTTAAAAGGATCTTGGAACATGGGAGGGTGGAATCCAGGCCAGAAGTTTCCTTGCCCTCTTCTCCCTCCTCTTCCCCTCTGTTTGTTAACACTGGTGTTAGACCCGTTGCTACTGCCTGATGAAACACTCGATGCATCAGAGTCAGATGTGGATTTTTCAGGTGGTTTATAGTCGGGATCTAAGTAGGGGTATGTTTTGACAAATGAAAATCTTTTCAAGTCCTTTTGAAATTTCGTAACTTTTTGTTGGGTCAAATTGTCTTTGTATTCAGTTATCTCCTTATTAATTTCATCTAGTCTCCTTTTGTATCCAGTTATAGTGGTCTTTATATGCGCTTCCATCTTTTGAATATCGATTTGGATGGTTTCTGACAATCTTAGGGCTGTTTTCAATATTAATACAATCCAATCATGCGTGCAATGCCAGGCTATTAGCGCCCAGTCCTTTCGAAATTGGGCATCATTTAGGAAAATCTGTGGGGCATTTGTAACCAGAAGACCCTTGGGGGCCATGTTGTTGGTAACATATTCTTTTAAAATGGTGCCAGGTAATATTGTTCTTATACGTTCCCTTTTCATTTCTGTAAGTTTTTCCCAATCGCCTGTTTGTGAGATTGTCTGGGAAATGCTTGCGTCTGCAAAACCAGAGATTTCGCCGAAGATGGCATCTATCTCCTTCGTGGAGTACGTGAGACCTTAGTTTTCTCCCATGTTGAGAAAAAATGTATGAGCAAAAAAATGTGTGTGTAGGTGAGATGTCTAAAAGAATGGACTTAGGATCAAAGAAGGACAGAATAAACTCTCGCAGCTGTGCGCTGCCAAGATATGTATTTAACAAGGTTAGAGAGCAAAGGGATTTTATCCACTTAGGTGGACGGAAGGGTACTCCCAATCCCCTGGTTAGGTAACTATATAACAAAAATAAGGAGTACCACCAAAGATAAGGCTAGACAGCCAATATTGGTGGAATGAGACACTAGAGTAAAAGAAGAAGAAGTCCTTCTTTGTTTTTAAGGAACCCCTCACTCACCGACCTGGTCGGTGACATGCGTCATCATCGGGGCCACCTTGACAGCCGAGTGCCGTCAAGGTGTGCTGCGACACCTGAGATACAGTGGAGCGGGTATGTGAGTGATGAATGTGAAAAAGAAAAAGTCAGTAAGTTAAAAATTGTCCTGGTATGACTTATCCAAAGATTATTTATTCTAAGACTACTGGACAATATTAAAAACAGTGTGTGTTGATACAATAAAGGCTTTAATAGGACCTAGTGTATCTGTGGTATGTGTTAGGTCTACATGTTTCAAACCAAAATGGGAGTTACCGGTTTTTCTTCAGGACCAAAATGATGTAAAAGGAGTTGGGTGGTCAGGGTACACTAACACCCTGCCATACCTGCAACCCTTTCAGGACCCTAAATAGCAAATTTGCTAAGTGGGTAAAGATAATTGTAACCCAAGAGTGGTTACAACAAAAATTACAAAAACCTGTGAAGAGAGAGAGGATCATAAGTCATAAAGGCTGTTTACATGCCTGTAACGTAGTGAAGTGACGTAGTCCGCTCTATCTGTGAGTCATTCCACATTCAATTAATGCGAATTATCCATAGTGCGGTGTATCAGCATTGTATCTGAGTGGGAACTATTTGTTCCTAGAAGGACACACCTATCAATATGGGTGTGAGGGTAAAAACGCACATATATTTCTATATATTAAGCCAGTCTTACACAAGCTAGATTGTGCGTGCCTAAGTCATGACTCTATGTAATTAGTGCCAGGGATTACCGACGTGATAATATACCAACTTGATCCAAAATTACATTCAACACAAGACAAACAACACACTAAACACACATTGCCAGAATATTAAAAAACATGTAGACCTAACACATACCACAGATACACTAGGTCCTATTAAAGCCTTTATTGTACCAACACACACTGTTTTTAATAGTGTCCAGTAGTCTTAGAATAAATAATCTTTGGATAAGTCATACCAGGACAATTTTTAACTCACTGACTTTTTTTCTTTTTCACATTCATCACTCACATACCCGCTCCACTGTATCTCAGGTGTCGCAGCACACCTTGACGGCACTCGGCTGTCAAGGTGGCCCCGATGATGAAGCATGTCACCGACCAGGTCGGTGAGTGAGGGGTCCCTTAAAAACAAAGAAGGACTTCCCCATATCCAGTGGCTTGCCACTTTGAGAGCACCCATAATAAAGACATCAATTGCCTCTCATACTATGTAGTGGCTTCTGTCCGCAAGCCTAGAAGAGGAGGCAATCGGGAGCTCAAACTAAGGCGGCTAGAGTCGAGTTTGATCCTCGAATATGACAGCAAATGGCCCAATTGGCTAAATAATACCCAGGATCTACGCCATTTTCTTTAAAAACTCGCTTTATTATCAAATGCCGAGATAAGAACATTTGTTATCCTAAACAGCATCTTATTGGCTCCCTAGATATGTCAGGTTCCCTGTGATCTAGGGAGTTGACCTATTCTGAGGCACTGTACCTATAAAAAATCATGTTCGTATATACTGATGTAAGTGGCTGGTCAAGTTCCTTGTCAGCCACTTCTATGCATATTTCACCACGTTCTGCTTCTTCTCTGTACATAGTATTCACTTTTATACTTATATATTCATGAATTTTAGATGTGAGATTTTTTAGCACTTATTTTACACAGGGTGTTTATTATCCAATCTTTTTACATGATGATGTATTTATACTGGTATTAAATGTTTTTATGCATGCTTTTAATATGACATATAGGAAGATGTTTTTTCTCCTTTAACGTCAAAATCAACATTTATGCATTATATACACAGGTCAATATCATAATGCACTCACAGCACTTTTTCCTCTTCCCTCTAACTGAATTGTTGCACAGAATACAAGCTACTCCATGAATTGCAGATTGTGATTCAATGAAAATTTGTTATTTGCACTTTCACTTTTTCCCGCTACCCTGTTGTTTACAGGTCGCTAATTTGCACATAATACAATATTTGCACAGGGATTTATCCCAAAATAACTAAATAAGAAACATTACAAATGTAAATGTTTTTCTTAATAGAAATGTCTATTTATTATTTTAAGTTATTCTTGTGATGTTAATGTAACTCATATAGTACATGTATTGTAGCTGGTCATCTATATTGTAGAGTCTTTTCTCTACCTCTATGTTCACGTGACCTGATTGAAAATTGGCGGGGAGGCGGGCTTCACTGCATTATAAAAACAAAAAGAATTCATTGAGCCATTGCATGTGAACAAGGGCTTTGTAAGCCCGAAACGCGTCTTGCCCTCGTATTTTCCAACCTTCTTACATTAAAGATCTGTGAATCCTGATTGTGGTCCGTCTCCTGCTTGCCTCGTGGGTCCTGAGTCTTACTAGGACCAGAAGTGGCGTTCTTGGGAGTTTGCGCATATATATATATAAAAAAAAATATATATATATATATATATATATGTATATATATCCACAACTTCCGAGTCCCGCTGATTAGAAGGACACAGAGACGACACACCAGGAGATCTTTGCACAAACCCTTTATTGTGCACTCGTAGAACAAGGACGACGCGTTTCGGCGTTAGCCTTTTTCAAGTAGCCACCATTTTGAATTTTACACATATATAAGTCCATCTTTCATGTCCCAATTCATAAACATGAAGGAAATACTTCAATTTCAAGTCAATACATATTGTTACAAAACCAATCTGTATATATACATATATCAACAATATAATTACATATTATTCGTACAGATGTAAACATTGGTGTCTGACTTATTTGCTGGACACGGGGGGTGACATTGTTATTGTAAACTGGCAATATCCTCAGCTTCGGGATCGTGAACTACACAATTGCTGTGATTGTCGGGAAACGGAGTGTAACTATGAACTCCCGTAACTTAGGACTACCAAATAGCTTGACCTGCCGGGAAGTGAAGTTTTTGGCTTGTATGCTGAGAGCGGGGTTCGAGACCATTATTAAGATCTCCCTTTTTACCTTTCAAAGCCATTATTTCTCACCCCGATCCAGAGGTAATTAATAATGTAATACCCTGGGAGTTCCCTTTGTTATTCTATGTGTGTCTTGAACGGGTCGCAACTCCGGGTACGGAGTCGCCGGGCCCATCGGGAAATGTAGTTCAGTTGCTGTAATGGAGACGGGGTTCGAGACTCCTATCAGATAGATGTCTCCCCTAACCTCAGCATATTGTCTTTCATTTCTAATCAGAATTAAGAAATTGCTGGATGATAAGGGAGCTCCCTTTGTTATCATAAGCTTCCCTAAAATTAGACAATCTGTCGATGGATATGTCCATTCCTAAGCTGGAACAGTGCTTGAAGGGTGGCAGGTCTAATGTTCGAGTGCTGTCAATTATGGATGAGTGAGAAGTGAGATATTAAATAGTGAGTTTAGTGAAAATTATAAACCAAATAATAATGTAACAGACTCATTATCCAACATAATCATTAACCAACATACTTTTCTCCTCTGTGAATGTCATGGGACTCTCTTTTGTGACCATCTAAGTTGTAGGGCTACTAGCACTGGTCCAATGCTCCACCATTGTGGTTGTTCTGCCCATTTCTATTCTCTTAGCGATGGCACACTACCAGAGAGTCACACTAATAAAAATTGTGCTAGTGGTTACCGTTTACACATAATACTCATACTGCGGGTTAACCTCTGCCCTGTACCATCATAGTTTCAGAAGCCTATATGGGATGATAATTCCTCTCCATAGTTCAGTCCATTTGGGGTCTTACTCTCCATATCAATGATATTTTTGGACTCTCTGACCCTAAGTTGCGCCTCACGATCTCCACCTCTGATGTTCTTGGGTATCTTATCTATGCCATAGAACCTAAGGCTCCCATTATTGCTTTTGTGGCTCTCTTCATAATGGCGAGCCATCGGGTAATTATGGTCTTTGTTATTGATGGCACGTAAGTGCTGCAAAATCCTAACCTTAAGGGGATGCTTCGTGCTGCCCACGTACTTGAAGCCACAAGGGCATTCAAGCACGTAAACATCGAAGTCAGTATTGCAGTTTATTTGGTGTTTGATTATTTTCGTTTGGCCTGTCCCTATCTGGTAATCTTTACGTGATTTTCCATTGCGATCGCATTTGCAATTACCGCAGACGGAAAATCCATTAGGGATAGGGGGCCACTTCTTTTTAGATGGTTCATCTAGGTAGCTATGTACTAGTCTGTCTCTAAGGGATCGCGCCCTACGGTATGTTACTTGTGGTCTTGTGCCCACAAGTTCTCCAATGATAGGGTCAGATACCAATAGGCTCCAATTGGCCCTCATCACTTTTTCTAGGGCCCATGCTCCCCTACTGAAATTCGTAATCATGCGGGGTGCATTCGGTTGACTCTTGTTTGGAATCAGCACTTTGGAGGACCTATATATATCGTAACAGCTGCCTTTAAACTTGAAGAGAATGTAAAGAAAATAAAGGAAAAAAAATTGCAAAACGACCTGTGCAGTGCGACCCAATTATTTCTCCTGCTGGAGGAATTGTGTGTGAAATATATATATATACCACCGTAAGCACCGGAGCGCAGTGTTATAATTAGTCCTTCCCGCGCCCGGCACGAACGAGTCATAACGCGCATTAACATTACGAGCAGCCACATAGAAAGCGTGAGCTAGAACCTCCAACGCCGCCTTACAAACAGTACCCACTAGAGTGTATAGATAACAGCCACGGGGCGACAAATACGAACACTCACCATCACTTTGGGTACAGTTGAGACAGGAGCGCGCGAACATCTGTCAACAACACGCGGGCAGAGCGCCACGCACGGAGTGAAAGGGAGGGAATCACTGGGCTGGAATTACCGGTGGGTTACTATAGTAACACAGCAAACGTGAGAGGGAGGGTGACGTAATGCAGAATGTTGAAAATGAAAGTAACTCTTCTATGTCAAATGCACTTAGGCGTCACCCGAGGTTACCATGGGGACCATGTCAAAAGTATGTAAAACAAGCTATAATATGCCTAAAAACAAGAGTGAAACACACATGATGTAATGCAATGACAGAGGGGTATAAATGTAACCACAGTTTGTCAAGATGTTGTGAACAAGGCGGGTGCTTACCGCCGAAACGCGTCAAGCAGCCTAAATGAGTGAATAAAACTTATTTGGAATCTACAATTTCACGGAGTCAGTGCCTTACTTGCATGCTGAAGTTTGGTGTTCCTGATATATATATATATATATATATATATATATATATATATATATATATATATATATATATATATATATATATATATATATATATATATATATATATATATATATATATATATATATATATATATATATATATATATATATATATATATATATATATATATATATATATATATATATATATATAATATAAATATATATATATATATATATATGGAACTAATGTGATATGGTGATATATTATAGCCATATTTGTGATTTACATACCTGTGCAAGGGTAGAAAAAATTCCCATAATATTCTTGCAATGTGTCAGAGTCATGGCACACCTCCTCATGGTGGATCATCTCCCCGAAGTCATCTGCCCTAAAATGACCTGTCAAAGACTTGTGGCTAAGATAGCTGGAGAAGGCTGGCGAGAGGATGTTGACTAATGGCTAGGGCGATCTCAATTCTGGGGAACTGGGCTCGAGTCTTTGCAATGACGCTCAACATACTGTGATTCTGGGAAAATCACTTAATCTCTCCGTGCAAAACAAAAAAAAGTGAATGTGTTCTTCTGATCATGTAAAGTGCTCTGATACCTGAAACCTTTGGGTCAAGTTTGTGCTATATAAAACTCCAGAAAGAAAAGGCTGGTGATTTCCAATTTCCACTTCTCTTACTACATATCTTCAGCTGCTAAAGAGCAGCTGAGTAGCAGACACTTCATAGAAAGCTAGTACAGCTATCATGCTAGATTGCTCCATAATCTATACATTCTTTATTTTTCCTACTGCCACAAAAGTGTAATATTTGGTCCTATAGTTTTGCAAATAGTCTGTGTTAAGGCTTTCCTGTCATATAAGGCCCCAGGAGACCGATTCTGCCAGGTGTTATCAGTGCCGGATTAAACTCTGTGGAGATCCCCTGGCAGTCGGAATTTCACCCCCTCTTCCTCACAAATGATTTCCTAATACCCAATGTTTTGTTACAAACTGACAGCTGCCCGGAGTTGAGCTTTTAAGAGACAAACTGTCATGTGAATCTGATGTCTCTGTTTCATGTACTCCGAAAAGAAGTGAGGCCCATAGGCTGGTACCTACTTTGCATATTTGGTAATCCGGAACTGGGTGTTATATTGACATCAGTCTTCACATCACAATCCATTTTAGAAGCAAAACGAAGACTGCTCTCTTCCAGAAAGCACCTCTGAGTAGGGAGACTCTGCAGTGACATAGTTGTAGGGGGTTTCAATCTTCTTGGATTTACTGAACTGACTGGCAGTGAGCTACTGTCCAACTGCAAAAGACTGTAAATGCAAGCTGTGTCTCCTAATCTGCTTATCAAAGAGTAACTTCAAAACAGACCTGTATGAAACCTACTGTGATTCTTCCTGCATGAGGAGCCTGGTGCCAACTATCCTTCACCTGATATGCTGGAAGGATGTTAGGACAACCACTTCACTTATTGTACTTAAGTTATTTTAAGCAGCAAAATGTGTATATGTTAGAGCATGCGGGACCTTGTCAGTGCCTACAATTAGTGCGTCAACAGTGTTTAGGTCAAGAATTCTTTAAAAAAAACTATAATTGCACTGGGCCTAAAATAGTTTTTAAAAATCACTTGAAGTGTCTAATAGGTTTTACGATTTCTTCATATTTATTTCCCATATTTTCTTTTTGCTTATTACGACTTCTCGCGCAAGCATTACACAATACCAATAGTTAATCCACAGGAGCGGTGGGACCGTGGGGCCGAGTGGGGGTCTCGAGAGACGACCACAAGGGAAAATTAAATAAATAATTATTTTCCCCTTGTAGTCTTCTCTCGAAATGCCCCCCACGAGGCCCCACCACTCTTACCTGCAGCGGTCCTGGCTAAATCCAGTTAAGTAAACAGCGATTACGTGCTATGCTGCCTTTTCATGGTCTTTGCTTAATTATAATCAAAAAATGAATGAACAATAAGATCATCCAATTCAAGAAAGTATCTCCCAAGAGTCAGCAAAGAAACGAAACCCAAATGAAGCAAACAATGTTTCCAAACCTGTGTTGACTGTTTGTTTACGTGGATTGCCTGCTACTATTGTCAAATGATCATGCAAATATTTGTGTCAATTAAAATATTACATTGGGAAACTCAATTTGAAGCAATAGTGTAGCCTTTAAGAAATTGTAAGTGATATTTTAAATCAATTGGAGTGCCCTGTCAAGTGTTTGACTGATTGATGCTTTCAATGGGAACATCTTAATGACATCATCGCTCTAGGATCTCGCTGTGCCACTGGATTCAAGCTAGCCTGGCTGATGAGGGGTGATACCCCAAAAGCACTCCCAGGAGTCGAGAGAGAATCTGGCCTGGAAATTCGGGCTGGATTGTTCCATGGTTAAGAATGATTTGCATATGGCTGGATCCAAACTGGGGTGGCATGTTGAGCAAAAGAACAATGGATTTTACCCAGATCTCTTGACTGATGGTGTGTTTGAAAAGTTTCAGCACTCCATCCATCATCTTGTTATGTTTGCTGTCCTAGATCTAGTCACACTGATGGCACATGCACAGATCCATACAAATGGCAAACATAGCTACAGATGCCCTACTGCGATTTTAAAATTAAGGCATGCAAACATTGTCGACTTTGGGCCACATGCATCAAGGTATTTAGGAATCGCAAACGGTGCGATTCGGTAAAATCGGCCGTTTACGATTCCTAAATACCTTTTTGAGTATGCATCATGCATTTTTGGAAAAATCGCTATTTTTAGCGAATTCCAAAAATGCAATTGCTCTTAAGGAATTGCAAATTTGCGATTCCTTAAAAGCAATGCATGATTAATTTTAAAATTGCGAATTCGCAATTAGGGGGGGGCAAATTACCACGAGGGTGACCTCGTGGTAATTTACGAAAAAGGTTTAAAATGCTCAAATTAGCATTTAAAACACTCTCATGTTACAGACACACATGTCCTTAGGCCATGTGTGTGTGAAACATCCAATTAAAAATACATTTCAGGGGTGCGGGGGGGTCCTTTGGACCCCCCCTGCACCCATGGAATGCATTAACATTTTGCGAATTCCAATTTGCGAATTCGCAATTCCCATTGATTCAGGAATCAATGGGAAGGTTTTCCTTAATTGCGATTCTCAAAATGTGAATCGCAATTAAGGAAAATTAAGAATTCGCAAAAATATTTGCGAATTAATCATGCATTGCCGTTTGCTATTTCTAAATTGAGATTCCTTAATTTTCGCAATTTAGGAATCGCAAACGGGTGCAATGATGCATGTGCCCCTTTGAGTCTTTGAGTCCTAGGTCTAGTCACGCTAATAGTACATGCACGGATGCCAGCACACATAGATAAAAAATTGCATACAAAGTAGTAACATAGCTACAAGTAGTAACTGGAAGCCATGCTGGAAATTTACAAATGTAAATATGCGAAAATGATCCACTATGAGTCTTTAAGCCCAGGACCAATGAGAGCTAAGCCATAATTTCATCTATATCCCATGGACAATGAAGGCAGTGTGGGTTGGTGTACAAAGAACACTTTATTTCATGCTTTGTGCACCCAGGTTGTATAACACCATGGTCATAGATCTATATAACTGTGGACACCATGCAAAATGTACATGAGAGTTTTATTGCATGAAGCAAACCTTTGATCCCTGTTGCAGCCGTCTTTGCTCAGAAGGATGAAGGAGAGGACCAGTCGTCCACCAACGAAGCTCCACCACATACCACACACACTTCTGGTGGCAGGTAGGCACAGTCATTTTACTCCTCAACTATTGGGGTCACTTCAAGTACATCTCCGAAGTCTCAAAAGGGAAATTGCAGATGTTTTGGAGAAAAGAAAACTGTCAGATGTATCTCACCTCTCCCTGCTGAGTTATGGTCACAGGGTCAAGAGTGTTAGGATTCGGACAATACATATCAGAGAGTTTCTTATCGCCAGGTGATGCAATATAGGTCCTGCACTGCACTAACAAATTCTTTTTTTTTACTATATAATTATTAATTATACGCTATTCTTCTAAACATAGTTTAGCGTGGTTAAATTATTATTTAATGCGTGGGTACTCAGATGCAAAATTGTGGCCAAATCCTTCTGTTTCTGCTGGTTTCAAATCCACCTGTCCCACATTTTTAGGTCTTGACTATTCTATCCCGCAGGGATAGATAAGCGAGTATATAGTAGGCAGTTCAAAACCTCTACCAACTGCAGATCACATACAGTTCATGTGGACACAATCACGTGCATTGTCAACAGCTGCCACAATAACACACATTTTTTTAAGAGCTTCCATTTGCTCCCAGACACTTTGTGCGCACGCGCTGCACTCTCCCTCTGATGCCACGGGCATTAAACTCACCAGCACACCCCCTCCCTCTCCATATGGTCGCTCAAGTTTACGTCGGAGTGCTTTCCCCGACAGGCTCTGCCTCACTGCCCCATTTGTCGGTGTCTCGCATCAGACTTCAAAGGCTGCCGCTCCTCCGCCCCCCCGCATCAGACTTCAGACTTCAAAGACTTCAAGCTGTGGCCGTATTCAGGCTCCTCTGCTTGCCGTAACCCCTCCCTTTTCCCCCTCCCTCCTGGTCAGCCTCGCTCTCCCAAGCGCCTCGCTTAGCACATACATACACCACTCGCGTGCTCCCCCCTCACGCCCTGCGATCACTTTCGCTTTCACATCCGTCCGTCTCCCTAGATTTAACACGATTACATGCAAAACAGAAAATGTATAGTTCAGCTGTTGATCTCCCAACTCAAGGCCGTATGTGCGACATCAAAGAGTTTAGAGGAGTGCTTGGTCTTAAAGACCCTCGTTGTGAAAATAACTCTAAAAGGATTGTCTTTGCTTATGGGTGAATCACAACTGCGAACAGAGACCTTTGTTTGAGAACCCCTAAAAGGATATGTTGTCGGAGATTCATGTTTCTACTTAGTCTCACAACTTGTCTCCACCTGCACTGACCACAACCGCCCCAGGACGCTTCCTCTCATGTGGTGCCATTTCCACTTCTCACTCTGTTGGTTGCACAGTCGTTCCCGCTGCATGTTTCAATAAGCCCAGTATGCCAGTCTCACTCTACTCTCCATGTTACTGAGTACACCAACCCAAATTTGGTTGGAGTATTCAGTAATACGCTGCATGCCACACACTACTGCATGCCACACACTGCTGCACGCCACACACTGCTGCACGCCTGAAACTGCTGCACACCTCAAACAGCTGCATGCCTCACACAGCTGCATGCCAAACACTGCTGCACGCTGCAGGCCACACACGCCTTTCCTGCTTATTCATTTATTTTCGTCTTCCTCATCCCACTTTTCTGCTCTGCGACTGCACGCCACACGCTGCTGCACGCCACACACTACTGCACGCCACACACTGCTGCACACCACACACTGCTGCACGCCTCACACTGCTGCACGCTGTAGGCCACACACTGCTGCATGCCTCACACTGCTGCATGCCACACACTTCTGCACTCCACACACTGCTGCACGCCTCCCACTGTTCCACGCCTCAAACAGCTGCACGCCACATACTGCTGCACGTCTCACACTGCTGCGCGCTGCAGGCCACACACTGCTGCACGCCACACACTGCTGCATGCCTCACACTGCTGCATGCCTCACACTGCTGCATGCTGCAGGCCACACACTGCTGCACGCCTCACACTGCTGCACGCCACACACTACTGCACACCACATACTGCTGCACGCCTCACACAGCTGCATGCCACACACTGCTGCATACCTCACACTGCTGCACGCTGCAGGCCACACACTGCTGCACGCCACACACTGCCGCATGCCACACGCCGCACAATGCTGCACGCCTCACACTGCTGCACTGCAGCATACCACACACTGCTGCAAGCCTCACACAGCTGCACGCCACACACTGCTTCATGCCTCACACATCTGCGCGCTGCAGGCCACACACTGCTGCATGCCACACACTGCTGCACGCTGCACACTTCTGCACGCTGCACACTGCTGCACGCCTCACACAGCTGCACACCACACACTACTGCACGCCACACACTGCTGCACGCCTCACACTGCTGCACGCCTCACACTGCTGCATGCCTCACACAGCTGCAAGCCACACACTGCTGCACGCCTCACACTGCTGTGCACTGCAGGCCACACACTGCTGCACGTCTCACACTGCTGCATGCTGCACACTGCTGCACGCTGCACCCTGCTGCACGCCACACACTGCTGCACGCCACACACTACTGCATGCTTCACACTGCTGCCCCGACACACACTGCTGCATGCCTCACACTGCTGCACGCCTCACACAGCTGCAAGCCTCCCACTGCTGCACGCCTCACTGTGGACTGGGCTGTTGGATCAGGGGTGACAGGTGTGCCCGGTTGTGGGTCAGGAACGAGAGTAACACCAAGTTTTGGGGTTAACGAAGGTTTTATTGGAATTCCCCGCTGTGATTTTAACATTAAAGTTCTCCTCGTTCGAAAAGTGAGTCTCTCTTTAGCAAATTTGCTTGGATCCGTTTTTACGTTCTGTGTCTTCCGCTTCGTGTGGACGTGGTACACCTCAGGGTCTGGTCAGGCGGCAGTCACTCGGCTCCGGTTCCCATGCAAAAGAGACCAACATAAAGCGAGCCGTTAGTTCTCCTGTCTACTGGGGTTTTACACCTGAAGGGCCGTGTGAAGTGAGGGAGGGATTCACCGGTGACTCGTATTTCTAGTTCCGTGTAGTGGTTTGGGGTTGTACAGACAGTGAGGGTTATACGCGGGGTAAAGGACACAAGAGGGGGGGTTTAAACGCGGGAATGCCAACACGGGTTCTTTTACTTTTAACTGCGTTTGCTTCCCACCCAAGCTGCCATACGCTGCCGTACCTGTACAAGCCACGCTCCTCCCCTGGGAGAGTGGCACGGCGGCTCACGGGAACGTTGGCCTCCTGGCTCTCCGGGAAACTCCTCTTCTGCTCTTCCTCCGGGACGTTCTTCGGTCTTCTCTCGTACTCCTTTGCTGCTGCCGACTTCCTTCGCGCGTTCTCCACCTCCGCTCCTCTCCTCCTCCTTCGGGGTGATGTCACACGCCGAGTAAAGCACTTCCGGGGTTTTAACCAATCCTGCACCTCTGACGTGTGCAGAGGGAGTGTTTTCCTCCTCCATGTAGGACCAGTTAAAGGCGCCGTGTTCTTCTTCCTCGAGTCCTCCCTGACCTGCGCCCCAAGGATCCGTCTGTAAGGAAGGAGTAATTACGGAGTCATTTCCGGGGGTCCACCACTCCTCAGATCCCGTTACCCTCACCCCGTTACACTCACACAGCTGCAAGCCTCACACTGCTGCATGACTCACACTGATGCACGCTGCAGGCCACACACGCCTTTCCTCCCTATTCATTAATTTTCGTCTTCCTCATACCACTTTTCTGCTCTGCGACTGCACGCCACACACTGCTGCACGCCACACACTACTGCACGCCACACACTGCTGCATGCCACACACTGCTGCATGCCTCACACTGCTGCACGCTGTAGGCCACACACTTCTGCACGCCACACACTGCTGCATGCCTCACACTGCTGCACGCCTCAAACAGCTGCATGCCACATACTGCTGCACGTCTCACACTGCTGCGTGCTGCAGGCCACACACTGCTGCATGCCACACACTGCTGCATGCCTCACACTGCTGCATGCCTCACACTGCTGCATGCTGCAGGCCACACACTGCTGCACGCCTCAAACTGCTGCACGCCACACACTACTGCACACCACACACTGCTGCACGCCTCACACTGCTGCATGCCTCACACAGCTGCATGCCACACTGCATACCACACACTGCTGCGCGCTGCACGCCACACACTGCTGCACGCCTCACACTGCTGCACGCCACACACTGCTGCACGCCACACACTGCTGCATGCCGCACACTGCTGCATGCTGTACACTGCTGCATTACTCACATTGCTGCATGCTACACATTGCTGTACGCCTCACACTGCTGCACGCCTCACACTGCTGCATGCCTCACAATGCTGCACGCATCACACTGCTGCACGCATCACACTGCTGCATTACTCACACGGCTGCATTACTCACACTGCTGCATGCCACACACTGCTGCATGCCATACACTGCTACACGCCACACACTGCTGCACACCTCACACTGCTGCATGCCTCACACTGCTGCATACCTCACACTGGTGCATGCTTCGCACTACTGCACACCTCACACTGCTGCATGCCACACTGCTGCACGCCAAACACAGCTGCATGCCACACACTGCTGCACGCCACACACTGCTGCACGCCTCAAACTACGCGCCTCGCACTGCTGGATGCCTCGCACTGCTGCATGCCACACTGCTGCACGCCACACACTGCTGCATGCCACACACTGCTGCACACCACGCACTGCTGCACACCTCACACTGCTGCACACCTAACACTGCTGCATTACTCACACTGCTGCATGCTGCACACTACTGCATGGAACACTGCTGCACGCCTCACACTGCTGCACGCCAACACTGCTGCATGCCTCACACTGCTGCATTACTCACACTGCTGCATGCTGCACACTGCTGCATGGAACACTGCTGCACCCTGAAGGCCACACACGCCTTTCCTCCGTATTAATTTATTTTCGTCTTCCTCATCCACTTTTCTGCTCTTTGGCTGCACGCCACACAATGCTGTACGCCACACACTGCTGCACGCCACTCACTGCTGAATGCCTCACACTGCTGCATGCCACACACTGCTGCATGCCACACACTGCTGCATGCCTCACACAGCTGCACACCACACACTGCTGCATGCCTCACACTGCTGCACCAGCAGGCCACACACTGATGCACACCTCACACTGCTGCATGCCTCACACTACTGCACGCCACACACTGCTGCACGCCTCACACTACTGCACGCCTCACACTGCTGCCCACCTCACACTGCTGCACGCTGCAGGCCACACACTGCTGCATGCCTCACACTGCTGCACACCACACACTACTGCACACCACACACTGCTGCACGTCTCACACTGCTGCACGCTTCACACAGCTGCACGCCACAGACTGCTGCACGCCTCACACTGCTGCACGCTGCAGGCCACACACTGCTGCACGCCACACACTGCTGCATGCCTCACACTGCTGCACACCTCACACTGCTGCACGCCTCACACTGCTGCACGCCACACACTGCTGCATGCCACACACTGCTGCACGCCGCACACTGCTGCACGCCTCCCACTGCTGCATGCTGCACACTGCTGCCTTACTCACACTGCTGCATGCTACACATTGCCGTACGCCTCACACTGCTGCACGCCTCACACTGCTGCACGCCTCACAATGCTGCACGCATCACACTGCTGCACGCATCACACTGCTGCATTACTCACACGGCTGCATTACTCTCACTGCTGCATGCCACACACTCCTGCATGACACACACTGCTGCATGCCATACACTGCTACACGCCACACACTGCTGCACACCTCACACTGCTGCACGCCTCACACTGCTGCATGCCTCGCACTGCTGCACGCCTCGCACTACTGCACGCCTCGCACTGCTGCATGCCACACTGCTGCACGCCAAACACTGCTGCATGCCACACACTGCTGCACGCCACACACTGCTGCACGCCTCACGCTACGCACCTCGCACTGCTGCATGCCTCGCACTGCTGCATGTCACACTGCTGCACGCTACACACTGCTGCATGCCACACACTGCTGCACGCCACACACTGCTGCACGCCTCACACTGCTGCATGCCTCACACTGCTGCATGCCTCACACTGCTGCATGGCTCACACTGCTGCATGCTGCACACTGCTGCATTACTCACACTACTGCATGCTGCACACTACTGCATGACTCACACTGCTGCACGTCTCACAGTGCTGCACGCTTCTCACTGCTGCATGCTGCACACTGCTGAATTACTCACACTGCTGCACGCCACACACTGCTGCACGCCACACACTGCTGCACACCACCTACTGCTGCACGCCTCGCATTGCTGCCTGCCTCACATTGCTGCACGCCTCACACTGCTGCACGCCTCACACTGCTGCACGCCTCACACTGCTGCAGGTCTCACACTGCTGCACGCCTCACACTGCTGCATGCCTCACAACACCACCACATCACTCAGGGACACCTCCATATCACTCTGGGACACCACAACATCACTCTGGGACACCACCACATTACTCTGGGACACCAACACATCACTCAGGGACACCACCACATCACTCAAGGGCACCACCACATCACTCAGGGGCATCACTCAGGGGCACCACCACATCACTCAGGCGCATCACTCAGGGGCACCACCACATCACTCACAGACACCACCATATCACTCAGGAACACCCCCACAGCACTCAGGAAACACTACCACATCACTCTGGGACACCACCACAACACTCTGGGACACCACCACATCACTCAGGGACACCACCACATCACTCAAGGACACTACCACATCACTCAGGAACACCACCACTTCACTCAGGGATACCACCACATGACTCAGGGACACCACCACATCACTCAAGGGCACCACCATATCACTCAGGGGTACCACCACATCACTCAGGGGCATCACTCAGGGGCACCACCACATCACTCACAGACACCACCACATCACTCAGGAACACCACCACGTCAGTCAGGAAACACCACCACATCACTCTGGGACACCACCACATCACTCTGGGACACCACCACATCACACAGGGACACCACCACATCACTCAGGGACACCACCACATCACTCAGAAACACCACCACATCACTCAGGGACACCACCACATGACTCAGGGACACCACATCACTCTGGGACACCACCACATCACTCTGGAACACCACCACATCACTCTGGGACACCACCACTTCACTCTGGGACACCACCACATCACTCTGGGACACCACCACATCACTCTAATACACCACCACATCACTCAGCCCAACCACCTCATCACTCAGCACCACAACAGCATCACTCAGCACCACAACAGCATTGTCCTTGCTTGCTACCAACAAGCATTGCCATAGCCAATAGGACTCACACTAAGGAAGTGTAAGCTATTGGCTTTGTGAATAACAATGCTAAGAAATTATATATTTTCAAAGCCAACACATATTTTAAAAAATTGTCATTTACAATATAAATAGCTCACCCTTTCCTAATGCGAAATGTGGAATGCAGGCACAATGTTCTGCGGCATAGAGCATTTGAATTTCGCACTGTGATTAATGAATGGGACAAGGAATTCTTGTGCTTTCCTGCCCTGTCAAGGGCCATACAATGTAAATACATTAAATGTAATTGCCTTAAGCAAATTACACAGCCTGGCCCCTGTAAGTGAACGGAAGCATGTTTGCCTGCAGCAGCTCAGCAGATCACATGCTTGACACCTGCCTGCTAGAATACTGGGAGGACCCTGCAGGCAAGCACTAAACACACGTTTCCGCTGGAGAAGTTGCTTTTAAGAGCACTGTCAGACGTCAAGGCATTATATTTACCCGAATGCAGTTATCATTAAGGAAAATGCATTGCCTTCCTCCTCTCATAGTGCTCCTAAAAGCAACAGTGTTGGTTGAGCCTTATTTTCCACCTGCAGAGCAGCAGAGAAAACTTAATTCTATGCCAAAGGCACAAGAAACCGAGGTGAATATCACCTGCACTGAAATTCAATAGTTTTATATAGGGAGAACTTGGCACAAGGACATTAGAGATCTTTACAGAAGCTGCAGATTGCGCTACAGAAGGTCAGATTCACTATTTTGGTTTTGGTTTTTATGCACGGGAAAATTAAGGGCTTAATTTCCGAGTTTGGAGGCTGGATAATGTCCATCAGGATGACGGAGTACCTTACTTCCTCGCTCTGATCGACTCTCTGCACATCATATTTAGAGATGTGACTGGCCCCGTGGACATCTTGTTACATTGACCATGACATCTGTCCCAGCTGTTGCTGTGAATATTAGAAAAGTTTGACAGATGGCTCCGTCAAACATGTCTCCCGGCTGTCAAACTTTTCCAAAGTTTTACATTATTCAAATGCAAACTCCCAAAGTGAAAGTTTGTTTTTGAAAATTGAAAACTAATGTCCCCCCCACACCACGGGAGATTTCTCTCCTGCTGTGAGGGTCTATTTTCAGGTCGAGCTGAGGCATGTTGTATTCCATATGTGGGCTTTGAACACACCCACCGCTTTTTATTGGCTGCTACATCTGGCTTTCAAAATTCCTTTGATTTTGTTGGGTAATACTTACATTTGACCCGACTTTTGGGTTTTTCTTTCCCGCCCTGGAGACTGCCCCTGCTACATGGATCCTTTGATCATATGCTCGCATAAAGCATATTTGCACAGTTATATATCCCTTCATCAGTGCAGCAAGCCGCACTGTATACTTTCATCCAAGCACACACTGCACTTGATCATTAAACATGGCAGCTGTCTATCTTTTGTTCTGCGTGGCGCATTTGCCCCTCACCCTTCTAACAACGACTCTAACATAAAGAGAGCAATTGTATGAGTTTTGAAATGGGGTAGATTCAAATCTAGATAGTTATTGCCATGCCACTGTCTCCTGGTTCAGCACCTCAGCAGCTACAGGCACACAGAAGTAAGCTATGTTTAGGAGTAGCCTAAATACCACAGAACGTTTGCAACTGACCTAAAACCAGATGCAGAATGTTTTAGGGGGGCATCAATATTAATATAACTGTGGCAGCTAACACAGGTGACCTTCGCACTTGCAAATACATCTATATCCTAACAAAGGCAAAAACTCTAATGCAGGTTTGCACAACAGCATGGCATCCAGTATTGTTTCATAGTGTGGAGGTTATCGTTTTAGTTATTCTAGTAGAGTCTTTGCTGGACAGTCACTTCCAGGGTTGTGGATGGGTTCTTTCCATATCACAATTTGATACTCTTACATCTGATCTTCAAGCAGAATCTGAATATTAATTTTCTTCCACCTGTATTTCAATAGATATAAAGTCTTGCAGTAAGTGTATTAGACGGTGTGGCACATACTTTTAGATTTGTTCTAGTTTTATGGTGTTTTTTTCCATTAGTGTAGGTTTGACACACCAATCGATCACAGATAAAATCTTTGCAGTGCAGCCATTCAGAGTTTCTAACCTGTCTCTTTGATGGTCACATATATATTTGTATGCTGCAGTTAGTTCTGTGCATTTTAAACAGTCTTTTTTTTCTCTTGATGCTTTAAAAGGCCACTGAAATACAGTGAGATTCATAAAGGTTGTTTCTATGTGACTTGTGAGATTAAGATATTAAACTGCTATTTGACATAGTTGGGTCGCATCAGGGTTGCAAAGAAGAGTATGAGTGACAGCTGGCCAGTGGTTAATTTGTAATTCAAAAAGTGCCAGGGCTTTCCTCAGGAGGCAGCGTTAACAGGAGAAATGTGCTGTTGCAAACTGCCTCCTGATTAGAGCCCCGCCACTTATTATTCTGGAGAGGACTTGACGTAATGGCTAGAGCTGCCGATTTAGGAGTTGGGGTTCCGGGTACGAGTCTCTGCGTGGCTCAACATCCTGTAATTCTGGGGAAACTCATGTGCCTTCCAAATGAGTGTGTCCTTAACTGATGCTATAAGCGCTGGTACTGAGGATTAGGTGCCAGTGCTGAGCACTGGAAAGCGCGGGCTCAAATTAAGCACTGCAGCTGGTAGAGCCCTCTGAAGATGCACCATTTCATATACAGGATGTTATGCACAGCTCGTTGTTAGTGATGGTTCTTGCCTTCTAATTATTGTTCATTCGTTGGCATAAAAGGCTCGGTTCTCTACCATAATCTCCAGCCTCTGCTTGTTGCTCCTGATTGCTCTTTCTCTCTTCTAGGACATGCAGACTGTGCTCCAATTCAGCCGAAAAGCCCCCCCCCGTTGCAGTATTCACCATGCAAAGACCTGCATCGCCGTAAACCACATGGCCAGACTGGGAACCAAAAAAGGCCCTGGCAAAGTGCTCGGCCGGCTCGCCGGGGGGTTGGGGTGCGGCCAAGCTGTTTTTATTACAGGGGTAGATATTGCATCTATGGTGCAAAAACGGCCCTGTCCAAAAACAGCACCCAAGAGGCCCAAAACCGTCCCCCACCTTGGCGACCCACCAGGGAAATACCCGGTGCCCGTTACGGCCAGTCCAGCCCCTGTAAACCACACTTTTCTTCCACATTGACACTGCCCTTGGCTTCAAGGTCTATGTCGCTCAGAAGTTGGCTTTGCAAAGCGATAGTTGGTGGACAAGTCTTTCCTCCTGGAAGCAAACACAAGACCTGCCCTACAAGCTGGACTCCCACCTTCCTTTCCCAAGGAGTTTTCTCTCCCAGCAGCTGTCCTGACTAGGAGTCCCGAGGAGTTGAACAAAATTGCCTCCACTCTTGGAGAACCGCAAGAGCTTCCCCTGTCAGATTCCTTTGCTTCAAGACTTGCAGCAGCATTTACAAAGCACCCAGTGCAAAGACCTGCATCCTGTTTCCACCTCCGCTCCTGAGACAGCATTCCAAGCTGCAGGACTGGACACCAAGAGATGCAAGAGGAATAAAGCCAGACAGCTGTTACACCCTGAAATCTGTACCATGATTCCCGATCCGCAAACACCCTCCCTTCTTCTCTCTCACAACCACTGCACAGTAAATATAGTTAATATCCCCCCTTAGACACTCACATCACCTTGCACCCCCTTCTCTGTGTACGCCTCTTTGGTAAACAGTAAACAAAATGATTTCCTTTCTGTGTTCCTCAATTAATCCCCACAATGGTGAAATGACCATCCAGTAACTACTGGAGAGTCCGGAAACTTCAGAGACGACGAGAGACCCGTACGAAGGAAAACTAAGGTGCCTTATATATCGCCACCTAGCATATGAGGTGGCAACTCATCAATTGATGTTGTCCTAATCAAAACGATACCATTCGATTGACATATTGGCACCTATTTGGGCCATCACAAGAAGACGGTTGGATCCACAAACAAGGGGAATAGATATAATATCCTTTGTATACAAAGTAACGGAGATCTAATTGAAAAGACACTCCAATCCAATAGGGAACCTGAGAAGTAACAGAGAAGGTCTACTACTGCATGTTTGAAGGCCATAGAATTGGCAATTAATATCGAAGATGATATGTTTTTAACTGATCTGTCCTTAGGAAGGTGTTTAAACAACTAAAAAGTCACCGAAACGCTTCGACAAAAGGACCTTTATTAGTATTGTATTAATGTCATTGTATAATTTATTGCATCTTATCGTTTGTGTATGTGAATATTGTTGTATGCCAAAAATAGACACAGCATGTTAGGATATTGGAATACTAAACTGAATTAGTATGCTTTGCGGAAGTCATACCTCGAACTGTGTTGTTGTTTATATTATTTTATGTACGAAATTTTTAAATGAAACTTTGATGAAATGAGGAAAAAACTGTTTTTAATAAAATAGACAAACGAAACCTATCTACATTTGAAAAATCCTTTAGTTGTGTCAAAGTAGTTACTGGATGGTCATTTCACCATTGTGGGGATTAATTGAGGAACACAGAAAGGAAATCATTTTGTTTACTGTTTATGTTACCCAGTCCTTTCTGGTTTATCTGGGGAACTCTCTCTTTTTTGAGACGCCTCTTTGGTAAAGCCATAATTTTTTTATAACAAGTACTTCTTTGGGTGTGTAGGACACATTTTGACAACAACACTTTCTACTCTAACTTAATGTATTTAGTTGATGACTGTTTACTAACACGGGATACCGTTTGCCCCAGATGATCTGGTTAAATGCCATGGTGACAATGGTAGGACAGTGTTCATCAGCTGCCAAGAATCTTAACTTGCACACTAGAAATGGTCCCACACCAACATGCAATTTTAACTTTCCCATGTTTTTAACTTACAGCTTTAGTTGTCATTTTACTCTCAAGTGAAACTTGTTTAATTAAAAACTACTACAATAAATTTATTTAAATTGTGTGTTATACAGATAAAATGCAAACCTGCCTCACAAAAAAAGTATATAGTTTCCTATGCATTTTAGTTGGGGATTTCAGTTATTTTAAGGGGGAGATTACTATTTTTGTTCTGCTTTTTGGAACTTGACCCAAGCTTCTTCTACCACTTTACGTTTAATGGTTAATTCAAGTATTCAAAATGGTGTCCCATCACATCTCTGTGGATCTCCTCTCCTTTGACTACAATGGTGATGTACAGAGTCCATAGTGCTTTGCGCTTAGTTCAAAGTCTTCGTTGGACCTCTTGTGTGGATCAATAGCTCACGTTCTCCCACAATTATGGCTACTGAACGTTGGGTTTTAAAGCGTTTGTTGAAAGTTCTATCTGCCTCTGGAAGTTTTTCACCACCACTCATCCCTCCTTACCTCTAGTTTTTTCTGTTCTTTTTAGACTGATGTATTTTCACCGTCGGCTGTCTTTTGAGGCCTGTTTTAATAAAGGTGTAGGTGGTGGGAATAAGCAGCACAGAGTGCATGGATTCCAACATCTAATGCTCTGTTAAAAGGGTGTTCCATTCTGTCTCAGCGCAACTGCTGTTAACATGGGGCTGGCCAGAACTTTGCAGTGGTGAATAGGCTCTTGTGGGAGGTCTCTGGTCTCATCCGTAATTCCTCATTCTAAGTCCTCTAGACAGTCCTATTAGCTGCTTCTCTGGTCTCATTGGTAATTCGTCATTCTAAGTCCTGTAGTGTAGACAGTCCTACTAGCTGCTTTTCTGAGCTCATTGGTAAATTGCTCCTTCTAAGTCCTCTAAACAGTGCTGCAGCTGCTTTTCTAGTTCCAGTGGTAATTCCTCATTCTAAGACCTCTAGACAGTGCTGAAGCTGTGTCTCTCTTCCCAGTGGTAATTCCTCATTCTTAGTCCTCTAGTCTCCTCTAGTAAAAAGCAATACAATTTACAACACTAATAGCTCTAACTTTCACAAATGCGCGACCAATTGCAAATGCTTGTTGATGTTTTCTGTCCTTCATTCCAGGTTTTACCTCACAGCAAAAGAAAGCCATCCAACTACCCGCCATAAATTGGGCGATCGGTCAGATGGATTGCCTCCAACAGTCCGTATTCCATCAGGCCTTCAGAGGAGCATTTGGTGAAGGAGCTGGAGTATGTACTGTAATTAACATACTGTTGGTCTGCCATGACCTAAATCAGGTGTGCGGACCTTGAGTTTTGCAAAGAGGGTACTCCATCGCTATTTCAATGGAGTACTCTCTCCGCCAAACTCTAAAACGGGCCTAAGCGATTTCCCAAGAATTACAGGATATTAAGCTGGTGCAGAGAATCAAACCTGATTTCCCTCTTCCAAAGTTGGCAGCTCTGGCGTTTAGGCCACATCTCACCCTTCTATTGAATATTAACACCTTGGCTGCTAGGAGTTTTCCCCCTCCTGTGTTGGGAATTACCATTTTGCTGTTTCCATGACGAGCTCAGCTCATCATCAGCACACGACACCCGTGGGTGATGACGAGCTGAGCTCGTCATCAGCATCGAAAGGGTTAAGGAATAGATGGCATATAAAATGTGCACAATTATGGGAATGTGAAATACATACAATTTTCTTTAGCCTAATTACTTGAAATGTCTGGAAAATGACACAAAATTGCATGTTAATACATGAAATTCAAATGGTGCACCTAGCACTACATTTGAGCACGAAATTTGTTCTGATGTCCAATTTGTCCCTGAGGGCACATTTCCCTCTAATAAAACAAGCATTTACGATTAAATAGGTCTTGCAGTTAGAGCTATTGGTGTTGTAATGGCAAAGGAAACTATCCAACTGTTGTGGGAAAGAGCGCAGTTCTGATGCCCATGGGAAATAGTGCTTTGGGAGTAGGGATTGGGGAAGCCCACTATTATCATAGAACTCCAAATGCCATCCATCTGAATCACACTGGTGCATGATCAGGAGCTTTAGACCTACCATACCCCAAGAGCCCCAGTGCAAAAACTCACGGAGGACTCTGCATTGAAGCAATGCTTTACTCTAAAAAGCAAATTGGCAGGCCGTCCATTAGGGATTATGAGGACCTACCAACTGGCCGACAGGCTCCTTGAGCCCATCCGAACTGAGTTGGATTAACCGGCTGTTTTAAACTCCAACACCCGTCTTTGTAATACAGCGGTCGGAGTTTAAATCTTAAATGTCAGTTGGAAAGCCTACGACCAGCGGTCGGAGACTTCCGACTGACATCCAAATAAGGCCTATAATGTGAAACAGGGGCAGTCCTTAAGGGAGGGAACAACAGAAGGAAAGGAGGTACTAAGGAGGGAAAGCGCCATCTAGCTGTTGGTCGTATAGGCCCATATCTCTCCTGAATGCTGACTGTAAAAACTTCACTTCAATTTTGGCAGCAAGATTGGGACTTGTGGCAGGAGACATATTGCATTTAGATCAGAAGGGTTTTCTCAAGGGTCAACAGCTTTCACACCTTACATATGATTTAATCTGTGCGATCGATCTGGCATCTGCATACTCTATCCCATTGGCAGCTATGACCCTGGACACCACCAAGACCTTCGACAGAGTGAACTGGCACTACCTGTCCAGAGGGATATCAATTTGTTTGTTTGGGGATACAAATCTTCCAGGATTGCTTGGAAAAATCTAAGGCGCAGGAGAGAAAAGGGAGGTCTCGCTTTGCCAGATATCCAGCTTTATGCTTGGGCCTTCCAACTTTCACACTCATGCATGCTTTTGAAAATGTTGGTTAACTGGCGCGGGAGGGATGTTTTAGCTATGCTTAGGTGTGCATATTTACCAGTGGAGGGTTTTTTTGTTCAAATTTTGCGATCCAAGTTTAAAAAAAAAAAAAGTTAAGCAAAAGGTTCTCCAGGGTCTAGGCAAAACATGGGCAAAAGTAAGGAGTGCAGTTACTCTTGGGTACTTCTCCAGCCTGGCCCCCCTCTGGGACTCTATGGGGCTCCAGAATGTCTGAGGGATAGTTTGGCAACCCCTTTGAGGGAAGCCAGACTGGCCGTCTGGGGGGGATTTGACCCCAGGTTGCACTGTTGTTGCCTGGGAGCAACTTAGGGATAGGGCTGGTGTGGATCTCTCTAAATTCAAATATCTTCAGTTGGTAAGCTGGGTACAGTCACACTTACAAACAACCCATGTAAGCTTACTAGGAGGAGGTAATTTACTGGAACATCAGCTTGTGACTAGGTCCACTGGGAAGACGGAAATTTCTTTCTGGTATCAAGCCATATTGGAAACAGTGGATGGCGAATTCAAAATTGCAGAGGAACTGTGGAGAGGCTCCTTACCAGCACAGGACTACAATACCTTATGGCAGAGCTTATTCAAGATCCTATATGAAATAGTAAAACCGGCATGGTTGAAAAGGAATCACCTGTTTACTATTCATAAGGCTTTTCCCCACTAAAACTTTCCAAAATCAACAAAGGCTCACCTGTCCGTTGAAAGAAATGTGGGTTGTCCTCAGCTTCTGATATCCACTTGTTTAAAGAGTGTCCAGCCTAGGGACAGCATTGGAAAATGTCTAGCTGATACTCTGGTGATCCCTGTCACCATAGACTTACCCTTGATTATTTTTGGCTTGACAGATAATGTGCAAGGCCATGCAAGATCACTGCTTTTCTACGCCATCCTCCTGGCTAGGAGACGAATTTGTATAAAATGGACATACCCCACCCCCCTCCTTCTTAGAATGGCAGACTTCAGTCTTGGCAGTCTCCAAGCTGGGTCTTAGGCGATCAGGCAGCAAGAAGAAGAGAACATTCTGGAATATTCTGCAAACAAGATGGGGCCCAGAGTCAATTGTTTGAGTTTTGTTTTTTTTTCCCCTCTGAGTCCTATGATTAAGCTGCCTCAATACTCTTTGGTCTGTGTCAGATACTTCCAGTCTGGTACTGATGGTTCTAAGATGAGGGCCATCTATATCTTGGAGCTTGGTAGAAGAGTAACCTCAGCTGGTTTCTTCATTAGCACCCAAGCAAGTTTCTTGTACCGGTAGGTGGGTTCCTTCATTTCCAGATGCCTACGCCTCTCAGCTTGCTGAGTGTGGGTATAGACAACTTGAGTGTGCATGTGAAGTGAGATTGGTGGCGAATGAGGATAAAAAAAGGAAAAAAAAGTGAAAGTACACCTAATATTCAGCGTCTTTATATGTTTTGGTTTGAGCAAAAACAGTACATACCGCGTGTAATTGTCTCCGCATCATAACAAAACAATTTGCCCAGTAGTAGTTCCCCTTTCTGGAGACCCATGGTGCCCCAAGCACATACAATGAAATAATTCACTTAAACTGCTATAGTAAAACGTATGCTATGATTTGAAGCTTTTCAATTTGATGGGAAGTGTAGTTAATAAATCACGTTTGAAGGAGGCACAGCAATATTCTATTCCTTATAAATCGCCTGGATGGCCTCGGAGGATTGGGGGGATTATCACCTTGCTAGAGGGATGTTGTGAAATGGCAAAGAAGGGGCACAGGTACGTGCTAACATGGTGCCTTGCCGAGTTTGGAACTGGGGAATCGGATTGGAGTCTTTGCTACTTCGGCTCAGCATCCTGGAATTCTGGGCCAATCACTTCATCTCCCCATGCCTACCAAAACATGAACGTGTCCATCTGTAACGTAACTGGTGCACATGTAAAGCGCTCCAATAGCTTCTGGTTGAGATCGTGTTCTGTAAAATAACTGAAAAACAAATAAATAATAAAAAGGCTTCTTGTGCGTACTGTGTACAGGCTAGCGGCATTTGAGTAAAATATGGCATTCTCTGCTGGGCCCAGCTTCAAAAGCATTTCTATAATATAAATTAAGCCACTTTTTCCCGCTAGAGGACCCATTGAAGCAACGACTTTACAGCACTGGAGAATGCCTATATGTTCACAGCTGACCTAAACTGACTGATGGGCATGTACAAGCAAGGGTGAGGGCCACCCTTTCAACCGACGCCGTGAGAGGAGGGAGCGCCTGTTCTTTTCCACCACTGGTTTAGTATCTGGTGCGCTGCAAGGTGTCTACTCCATTCAATTAAATTCAATTCAAATCCTTTATTCGATCTTACACATAAGATCATAAAAGTACTTGCAATCACAATTTATAAAAAGAGATGGATAAAAATAGCATAAGTCCTGATAATTAAAAGGTGCTATCATCCAATTTATCATGAAATCCATTTCATCGATATATATAAGCTGGATACAATAAAAGTGTAAAAGACAGTCCTAATTCGCCTTATGGGCCAACCTGCTTCCTCTTTTTCAAACATGCCCATGAAAATGATGCTAACGAAAAACACACAAAAGAGTTCTGCAAGGATTTTAGGAAAAACAATGCTAAAACGAGAAAATTAAAAATTGTGATGCTTACAAATCGGTACAATAAAATGATGTCTTTCCTGACGATAAAATCCACAAAAGAATAAAATATGGAGATCCTTTTGTGGACAGTCAAACAACAAGAGAGTGTCAAAAAAGGAAGGAAATTAGCACAAAACCAGAGATGAAAATCTTCCTATAGGATTCGCATTGGAAATCTCTAGGGATTTTCTTAGAAGCCCTCACTCACCACCCTGGGTGGTGACATGCTTCATCATCGGGCCCACTAGGAGAAGCCAAGTGCCTCCCTGGTGTGCTAAAACGCCAGACTACTGCGGAGCTGGATTTTTTGTGACAGTGATGTGAAAAAATACGTGATATTAAAATTCTCAAAGGACTGTACCATAACGAAAACATTTTTATTCAATGGTCAGCCTGACAAGGTTAAAATATGTGTAGGGAAATGTGCCAATTAATCTATTGGTTATTTCCACTTAAAGTGGGGTCGACATGTTTCAGCCCTTATGTGTGAGATTACTGGGCTTTCTTCAGGACCATGGGTAGTGTACCTCGGCGGTGTGGGCGCGCTAAGGTCCACCCTACCAGAGGACGTGAAAGTAAAAAATTGCAGTGTAAAAATTGGTGCAAGAAACAAACCATCAAGTTGTGGGAATTGCCTCTACTTTAGAGGAACCTGTGTAGTCTGGAGATAAAAAAGACATACAAACAAAGAAGACAAACATGGAGTTAGAGAGATCTGATCAATGATGTTGTCTGGAACATCACTCTCTGAATATAAGGGCTTTGGCTAGTCAAGAAGGCGTGACCGTTGTGCCATACATGCTACGTTTATGTGATCAAAAATGATGCTTCAAGCATGCAATATGGCAAGAAGGAGTGTCTGATCAAGTTTCGGACTGTGGTAACAACACTAGTGGTAAGCGATCAATTGGCCAGACGGTGGGGGCCAGTGGGAGTGTGTATATTAATCGGATATGAATTATTATGTTTCAAAAGGACACAAATTAAAAGAAAATTCTCACTTGTGAATAAAAAGGTCCACGCCCCATAGGTCTCGTGAGGTGGGTGGGGCGACAATGGCACACCCTGCAAAGGGACGGAGATATAGCAAAATGGTAAATATAGTAAGAGAGCACAGGGTACTTAGCTCTGTAGTAGTAGGTAAGGACCGTTCTTACGCCCGCAACGCCCTGCACCCGCTCAGCACCTAGCGTCTCCTGCTACCGGACCTCGTGGATGGTCTCCGGCAGACAGGAAACTGCTAAAGAAAGGAGCCAGTGGGCGTGTGGGCGCGGTCGGGAGAACGTGGTCCTTATCCTGGTTGGTAACCAGAGAGAGACTTGGAGAGTCAACCAATCATGCTCCTGTTTATCAAAGAGAGGACTGGGAAGCAATCAGAATGACAGTCGGATCGTAGCCTCGGTAGTAGGCGAGGCTTGAGTTGCAACCCGAGTGAAAACAAACTGGAAACTTTATTTATTCTGGTGTGAGGACAAAAATAAAGAAGTGGGCACTACATTGTATGCTCAGTACCTGTTGACAACACTCCGCTAGATGTAGTTTACATCATGCAATGAGCGGAGTTGATCATGGATCGAACGTGACTAAAAATAAAATCAAAATATAAAGGAGGGCGAGGGGGTAATGGTAGGAAAACCGAATTGGGACTTGTTAGTTTTATTGAGTTATAAAGAAGAAATGTGCTGGCAAGGGGTTTGGTGGTGGCAAGGGGTATAAGCCAGTATATGCCAAAGGAAATGAGACTGATTCAGAAAAGGGGGTGGTGATGAACAGAGTGTCTGAATTAAGCAGACCACTCTTACCCAGTCCAAGGATCAGGGCTTGATCCATCACCGTTTTTTAGCTCACTGCACCATCCCAGCTCAGAACTTGGCTATATGCAAATTAGTCTGGCCCTGGACCAGTAAATGAGACAGCACACCAAATGACTCAGAAAGGCTCATGAATTGAAAAGGCAAAGAGGGTCCTAGCGTTTAAGTACAGAGGACCATGGAATTTGGTCATTAAGGCCAGATCATTTTGTGGAGAAAGAATGTCGCACGGGCACAAAGAAAGATCAGAATGTTTTTATTTCTTCGCTGGATATCCTACCATCAGTGGAATTAGATTTAAACGGAATCTTAATAAAATATATTTGTGGTGTGGCAATGTGACATCAGCCAGGTAAAAATAACTTCCCTCCTCCAGCACTAGTAAATTTATACAGACGAGCTGTCTGAGTGTGGAAGTTTTTTTTCCTTCTTAAATATTGGGCCCTCAAAATGAACATCTCAGTGAATTTCCACTTTGTAAGGGACCTGCAGGTAGATGAGTCTTTAAAAAGGCGACTTAGACCAATTGCAGTTAGTTCCGACTCCACATACTTTAGCCACCTGATCCAGATGTAGTTGTCTGATTTTAAAATAGTTGTTATTAAATTTTGCGTAAGGGGGACTGTATCCCTGCCCCAAATCAAGATCCACAGCAGGAGTGGTGCCATTTTAATCAAATCTATAATGTATGGTAGAGCCAGTTCCATGTGAAGCATGTAATTCTTCTAAGAAACCAGTTGCAGATCCTAAAAATTTTAAGAACTTCAGGCCAATCTCTCAGCTGCCGTTTCTGGCAAAAATTCTGGAAGAGCATGTTCTATATTCTCTTACTTGCTCCCTAGAGTCTAATCATCTCCTTGAGCCCAATCAGGCTGGGTTCAGAGCCCATCACAGCATGGAATCGGTCATGCTTTCCGTGCTGGATGACCTGAGACTCAGGGCTGATAAGAAAATTCTGTGTGCTCTGGTCTTATTGGACTTATCCGGGTTCAGAGCCCATCACAGCACGGAATTGATCATGCTTTCCTTGATGGATGACATGAGACTCAGGGCTGATAAGAAAATCCTGTGTGCTCTGGTCTTATTGGACTTATCCGCCGCGTTTGATACCGTCGTGGCCAACTATTATCGCGGATCAAGGATCTAGGGTTCCAGGGCACGGCTTTGGCCTGGCTGACTTCTTTTCTTAGGGAACGCTCCCAGGGAGTCCAACTAGCGAATCTAGTGTCCAACCCAGCAATGCTGACATGTGGAGTGCCCCAGGGTTCAGCTTTATCACCTCTGCTTTTTAATATCTGTTTGCAGCCCCTGATAGCAGCACTGAACTAGATGGACTACAGGGTTTATAATTACGCCGATGATACTCAAGTTCTGATCCAGATTGACCACTCACCTACGGCTCACCTGAGAATGCAAGACATTCTCAAGTTTAGCATCAACTGGATGTCGGCTAATTCATTAAAAATAAACCCTGACAAAACTGAAGTCTTAGCGGTCACCACAGCTTCAAATCCTTGGAGTGATCTGTTTTGGCCGGCAGAATTGGGGCCTTTCCCGGAACCCGCGGTGGCGGTAAAAATTCTTGGTATCAAGGTTGATACCTTGTTATCCATGACACAGCAGGTGTCGGCTGTGGTGGGAACATGTGTCAGCCTGCTGCGCCAGCTTCGGAAACTGTTGTCACTGCTGTCATTCTCCACTCTTAGACTGGCGGTCTCAGCTTTGATTCTGGCACGTCTCAATTATGGCAACTCTTTATATTATGGCTTAACTAAAAACCTCCTGGCTAGGCTCCAGGTTGTAATGAATGACGTTGCCAGATTAATTTTCAAAAACCTAGGCGAACCTGTGTCACGCCCTTATTACAGGACCTACATTGGCTTCCAATTACTCAGAGAACCAAATTCAAAAGCCTCTGTATTGCACACAAGGCCATTCACGGCTCAGCCCCTAGCTATATCAAGGACCGACTGATCAACTATATGCCGAGTAGGACTCTTCGGTCAGCGGATGCTTGTAACATGGTCTGCCCCCGGTTTAACCTTGCATGTATGGGCGGTAGAGCTTTCTCTAGCACTATCCCTCTGGCGTGGAACTGCCTTCCAGTTAAACTTCGGAAAGAAACTAATCTCCTCCCCTTTAGGATGAATTTGAAGACTGTGCTTTTCTTGGAGGCCTGGGGGCCCCTCTGAGTAGGGTCTCTGCGTCCTTCGCTGGTGGTATACGTCTGTTGATAGCACTTAGATACCTTTGGGTGATAATGCGCTCTATAAGTCTATATTAACATAACATAACATAACATAATTCGGGTATGACTGGGGGAGAGAGGTGAAAGACTTTAAAAATATGCTCTTGATGGATTGCAAGGAATCACTTGGAACCATCCCCCATACTACTGCCCCTTACACCGCTGCCGCTTTATTTTTGCGTGATACATTTTTTTCATTGGAATTAGAGGTTTGGCTCCCAACCTTTTAGAAACTGTCTCAACGCCATTAGGCTTCTCTGCATACGCATTGCTCTTTCCTTTAGCAATTTGGACCGTGATTGATTTTTATCAAAGAGAACTCTTAGATATGGAAACGAGTCCACTACATCAATTTTACTGTAGTCCATAAAAAAAGAAGGTGGTCTGTCGCGTTTCCCTGCCCCAGCGATGATTATAAAAGATTTGGTCTGATTGACCTTTAAATCTAATGAATTCATAAAAACCACATAGGCGGATATAAGATGCAGGAACCCCATCCAAGTTCGAGCCATCAGAACGGCGTCATCAGCATTCGCCAAAATTGGTAACAGCTGATGATTAGAGAGCACAGGGACATCCAAGGCTGCGCCCTCAAGATGTTTTCCCACACCGTTAGTATAGATGGAAAATAAAAACGGTGCCAGGACACAGCCTTGACTTGCCCCTCCTAAGATCGTGAATGATCAAGTACACTCCCTGTTTTTCCCATAACAGAATACAGCTCTCTGATGAGGCCAACCAATGCCTAATCTATTCCCATCGCCTCCATTATTTGAACGAGTCTAGGGTGGGACACACAGTCAAAAGCTGCGGATAGGTCTTCCCACCCTTGGCTCTGACATATCTGTCCATGATCAGTGAGAGGTTCAGGCATTGGTCCATTGTGCCCTTTCCCTCTTGGAAGCCATATTGGGACTCCATTAAAATATTCTTGCTCCTCACCTATGCCTCCAATCTCATCAAAAGAAGGCGGACCATGAGTTTGGCCGTTGTATCGATCAGCGAGATTGGCCAGTAATTCTTAGGATTACTTTTGTCTCCCTTTTTGTGAATTGGGACGATTATACTGGTTTTCCAAGATATGGCAGCTATGGTGATTTTATTAAAAACATTGGTTAAAAGGGGGACCCATTTGTCCATGTTCTCAAAGAAAAAATCCATTGGGACACCATCGGGACCAGGGGCTTTCCCAGTGCTGTAGGCCTCTATCCTAGTCCTAACTTCATTATTGAAAAAAGAGATGATTCCCAAAGGTAATACAAACAGGGGGTATCTGGTAATCAGTTGGGGCAAAAGTACCTTTAAAGTGAGCCACCCACTCCTCCTCCCCTACATTAACATCAACCGCTGGGTCAATAGGCATTTTAAAGTAGGGGCCATTTATTATTCCCCAAAACTCCTTAGAGTTGCCTGAAGCAGAGGCCTGCTCTAATTTGGCCCAGGTTCCTTCCCTTATCTCCTTATCGCTATTTTTCCTGGCCATTTTATATTCCGTACAGAGAAAGGAAATTCCGGAAGTGCTTCTTGATTTGCAGCCTAAAGCTTTTTTTTTTAACAGAGTCAAACCAGCCCTTGTCCTTTTTTAATTTATCGGTATGTTTACTAGTGAGTGTCTTCCCTATGCATTCTAAAAATTCTACATAGGAAGACATCACAAATTGGGGATGATTATCAGAATCTAGGCAGTTACTAATATTATGAAGGGTGTTTCTAATTATTTTGGGTATCACCTTTGCTTTATCAATTTTGGGCCACGTCAGTGGGTATCCATTTTGCCTGGCTAATGTAGGCTGACCAATTACCTGGGAGGTTGTCACTGGCCTCTGCATACGTTGGATTTCACAAAGTAGAATCACATGGTCACTAAAAGCGTTAAATTAAATATTTACTTTGTTACACCTGGTGTTAAGGGGTTTTGTGACCAATATAAAGTCAATAGTTGATTCCTGATGTTCCCTGTGAAATGTTGGAGACAAAGTATCACTAATGGTGGCTAGGTTGTTTCCCATAAGCATATTTCTTGTTGAAATTAGCATGTTCAGAATGTTTCCGTAAGTATTATGCAAGAAATGGTGAACAGGATTGCCCCTCATATCCTCCACACCACAAAACCGATCTAAGTTATGGTTGCAAGGATGTATGTTAAAGTTTCCCAGCCAGATGATGTTTAAGACAGCCTTTTGTTTAATGAAATTGGTCGCCCCTTCAATGGCACAGTTCGCTTCATCCAAAACTTTATGCATATTTGGGCCAAAGTGGTTAATATAAAAGTTTATTAAAAGCCATTGATCTCGATAATGCAAACTCTAAAATAATAAGATGAAAGTATGGGGAAGTTCCTTCTAACATCTTTACTTTTATTGCTAGTGTATTTGGAATCAGAGTTATTAAGCCCCCTTTAGCTCTTCCCGAGGAGGACAGAGTGGCTAGTGTCTGATATGAGTGGTAACCATTTACAATGGTCTCTTCTGTGGCCCAAGTATCCTGCAGGCAGGAGAAATCTTGATCCTGCCATAGTTTAAGCCAATGGGCATCCCCGAGTTTATTTGAAATACCTGTGACATTCCATGATACTATTCTTATTACAGCTGAATACCCCCTTTTGTTACTAGTAGGGGTAGTAGTTGCTTCTCTGTCGGTATTGTTTACAGGAACTGCCGTGGTCAATAAGGCCTGCCCCACCTGCCTATTCTCAGGTAGTCAATTGCACATTTCTAACTCTGAAAGGGGGGCAGATCTATTCTCCAAGGGAATTGCCTGGTTGTCCATCTGCTTATAGCTCCGTGGGTTTTCCCTTGTGTAAAGTGACGATCCCAAGACGAGCGGTGAGAGGGGCCTAAAGAAGTAGCCCAGTGAAAATGCAGCGATCTGTGTCTCTACTGGAGGAATTCTGCTCAGGTAGTCTAAAAGGAGTTTTGCGATATAGGGATTATTAAAATTAATCACAACGCAATCACCCTGAGTCACTTTTTGGGACATGCCCAACCATCCTACCATTCTGGCCATGATGATTTTTTTGGCTAGATATGGCCCCCCGCAACCGGGGCCAGCTGCATAACAGTTACGCAAATGAAGGGACTTATCCATCAGCTGGGAAGTAGTCTCCGCTTGACCCTCCCTCAAAGGTGGAACATTTCTCAGTACTATCACTAGGGTCATTGTTGCCGAGGGAAGATGGAGAGAGTAGTGTTCATTATTGTTATGTTGTCTTGAATTGGCTACTTTGTCATCGCCCCCCTTGGGGCTGATTGGGAATTAGTTGTATGGCTAGATCTAGTAGGAGCTGATGCAGAAGATAAATTCTTCTGGGTCCTTATACTTCCTTGATATTCACCTTGTGGGAGATTAATATTGTAAGTATTAGGGACAGCTCCCTGGTTGACAATACCTAGGCTCTGATTCTGGTGCAATAAACTGTCCCCCACCTTCATTGTAGACAGTACTGACCCCCCTGATGAAACTGCGGGCCCAGGAGTCTGGGGAGAATCGTGGCTGTCCTTTTCCTTACTTGGTGACATAGCTAACACCTCTGTCTGGGCTGGCAACCCCTCTAATTCATTTGTCTGGGTTCTGTTGACACAAGTATGATGCAATCTACAGCCCACTTCCATTGATGACAGCCTCTCTTCAATTCTAGATAGTGTATACAAGAGAGGATTCAATAGTACAGAAACCATAGTCCCTACCCACTTCAAAAAGTCCTCCTCAGCCAAATGTGTGGGTAAAATAACAGTCTCTGTATCAGTAGACCTGACTGGTTCAGGTTGTCCCACTTCCAGATCATCTGTCCTGATAAGTTTCCCAGCAAATGCCCCTTTCATAGGTTTTTGCTTGATGGGTCCACCCCCCCTTCTTCTTTTGACTGGGGGTCCACTGTGACTAGGATCAGGCTGGGCTGGCACTGGCAGTGTCTTGGCCCAGGTCCCTATGTTGCTGGTCGGTATTACACTAAGGGAGGAAGAGGAGGTAGGAGATATAGCGATGACTGGGTTAGGGGCAAGCTGTTTTGGAGACCTCACGGGCGGGGGTTCCATACTAATGGTGCCAAGGGAGGTATGCTTTTGTGTAATAAAAGAATCCAAGGAAAGCTGTTGCTCCGTTAACTCTATTTCAAGAGTTAAAACGGTCACCTCTCTCTTGAGAAAGGCATCCAAAGTGCCTGCAACATCACCCCCTGGTCTTTCATTTGGTCCCTTCCGTTTGCTCATGTTAAATGAAGGGATATTATTCAGCCTAATCCCACCAAAGTCAAAGAGGGAAAAAGGAATACATAGAAGCACAGTACCTTCAGAATGTGTCGGATGTTAGAGAGTGGGCCCAGCCCACCCTCTTCCGGGCTTCGATGGGTGTGGACGGGCTCACCCTTAGCCCGGGCTTTGCCTAGGAGCATATCCACGTGCATCCCGTGCCACGAGCCGGCACCCTTCTTTTATGGCTCGGCCTTCTTCAGAGAATGCTGTTTGTTATACTCCTCGAGTCCTGTGGCAGGCTAACGGGGAGAGCAGGTGTGACCCAGCTGAAAACGCGGCTACGACCCACCGCGAGCCGGCACCATTCTTTTATGGCGCATCCTTCCCCAGAGAATGCTGGTCATTGTATTCCTCTTGTGGCAGGCTAACGGGGAGAGCAGGTGAGACGGGTGAGACCCAGCCGCACACTGGCCGCTACATGACTTCTTTACTCCAGTGCTTAAATAAAAAAACACAAAATGAAATGCTGCCCGTGCCAAAAAAATATATAAAGGAAGGCGCATCAACACTATACTTAAAGCGTGCAGCACTGTCAAAGTAAAATGGATGGTGGAAAGTGACAGGTACAGAGAGGCCAGAAAGGGGGAGGAACCAATGTGGAGGAAAGTTAACTGTCTGGACAAACTGTCAGCAGCTACTGTGCGAGCTGCTGCTCGCTCTCGTGGCAATACTCCATGGGAGTGGCCTTCTCTGTAAAGGTGGGACATGAGCCCGCCAGTAGCCATTTGCAGGCTACGTTTTTTAATTGACACACCCACAACAAGCCAATTCAAAGCCCGGGAGGAGTCAGACTCCACAAACTAGACATAACAGATCGCATACAGCACAAACACTATTTAGACTCGACCTAAAAAGCACCCAAAACACATGACCTGTGAAAAACACCTGCTCACATTCTAGTCGGCCCCACTGTTCCAGCGCTCCTCCTTTAATTTTGCCACAAATGCAGCATAATTAAGAGACGTGGCACAATGGTGTAATTTAAGGAATTTTAAGGAACAAGCATAACCAAAAAATATCCAAATTATGCCAGTGTAATAAAAAATTCACCGGGCAATACTCAAAATCAACATGCAGAGCACAGAAGTCTAGATAGCCGACAGTTATTCTTTAGCCTGGTCATCAACCAAGTTCTCTAGTTGTCTCGGTCCTTTTCCATCTAGTAAATCATTTGTGCAAAATCTAGTTGTCATACTCGTCCCTAAACTTAAAATGGGTGCACAGGTGTATGTGGTGACTGTTGTGTTGGGGCCCTAGGCCCACATGAGGGTAAATGACTGCGACACGGACACCAGATAGATTGTGGGTTAGTGAGCCCCGAGCACGTGCGCTCGGCTCCTTTTATTAACTATTTCACGTGATGTTGTGACATCAGTGGTGGGTGGGTGTTAAGTGTAGGCTTACATTTCTTAACCCTTAACTGTGTCAGCTAGAACACAACATTCCTCCCAAAATTTGATAAAAATTAAGGAAAGACAAAAGTTAGAACCTGTGGGAGAAAATATACAAATATACAATAATTACAGATTTACATTGAGTCTCTTCAGCTGCTTGCTTGATGACGACGATGGAAATTGCTGCTGAAACTTTAATTCTTCTTGGCTTGACGTCTTGGTTATTGGTGGGCGTGCGTTTGTGGACTTGCGCCGTGGAAGTGTGTTGGTCAGTCCACTGAGATGTTGTTTTTGAGGATGACGTCAATAGGATGACCAGATGTTAGACTGGGATGATGTTGTCTTCCGCTGGTCCGTTGGTTTCTTCACTGTCAGCAGCTTGGCTTCACATTACAAAGATGGAGTGTCTGAAGGACATTCTTCTCACTAGGACGCCTCTCTCTCGGGTGTTCTCCTGCCACGAGATGTACCGGAGGCCCTTTACATCAGGTTTCCACTGGGCCGGGTATTATTCCACAGCGTTGCTCCAACTCCACAGTCTTCGTGTGAATGGAGGAGACGATGGGGGTACTACCTCTCAAAGTCCGTAGCTCCACCTGGAGGGTAGTTGTTGATTCCTGCCTTTGCGCACAAGTTTCTCTTCTTCCTGGGACGTGCAGGTTAGACGGCGATGGATCCATCTCTCGTGTCGGGACCCTCTGCCACCGGTGTCCCTGAGGCCTTTGCCCCTTGGATCTCCATGGGCTGGTGTGGATTGGTCAGTTCTCCTTGTTCAGGACATCTGAGCTCCATCCGCTTCCAGACTTCCGCTCAATCCCAAAGGTGGGTGTTGCCAATGGTCCGGCCTGTGCTCTCCTACCGTCCACGGGTCGTCAGGGTCTTGTGAATGAGTGCCTGTTCTGTTCTTGGTGCATCAGTGTTCTCCTGGACGTGTGGTTCACTGTACACGGTGTTGTGGTGTGTATCACCTCTTCTTCTTCTTGTAGGTGTGTGGACTTGTTACACCTCTCTTCACCTTTTCCAGATGTTCCTGATGGCGTCGTGCCACATGACTTCTTCCTTCAGTTCTTTTCTTCATGGCATCGTGCCACTCTTCTCCCTTCACCTTTTCGCGACACGGTGCGGTCACCTTTCTCTCTTTGTCTTGCTGACCAGGCTTCTTCAAACAGCGTGCACTCCTGCCTGTATCCGTCTGGTCTTGTCCTGTCTTTAGGACACTGTCTTCTCTCCATTCTTCGGTGGCTGGACCGGTCATTACGATTTTCTCTCTTGCTTCCTTTTACTTCTAGTTATTGTTAGTGTTTGGTCCGTTTCTCCGGGACTTCTGATCTCTCAGTTCACGGACGTCTTCTGGCAGGACATGTTCATCCTGACTTGGTAGAATTTCTTCTTTCTTCTGTGGCGACCATTTTGGGTGATCGGCTTTTGTTTGGGCGCCCCTCTGGCTTGTTGGATCATCCTTTTTTCTTGGGCGATCTTCTTTGCTACCAGATGGGGTGGACAGCTTCCTCTTCGTGAGTCTTCTCGCTATCCGCGATCATTGGGATCGCCATGTGCTTCTGCTGCAGTGCTTTTTGCGTTGGCGCAGTTTAGCCTGCGCTCTGCGTGTGCTCTGCTTTTTCCGGAGGGTTAACTTCACCTATCCATGTGGATGCACTTCTTGTGCGCGCTTCCGGTGAGGCTCTTTAGCTTTTTGGGGCGTTGACCGTGCTTGGTTGCTTCGCCTCCTTTTGGCTGCAGGGTAACTTTGCGTTACTCTTCCGTTGCACGTCAGTGTGCATTGCGGGCACAAGTTCTTGCTTCACTTGGTACCGTTGTGATACATCTTCAGTGTAGCTTTGTTCCTTGCGGTTCATTAGATTCTTTGGCGTTGTCGCTCTTCCACATACGTATCGCACTTTTCTCCTTCACACTTCGGTTCTTGCCTCGCACGTCTTCTGGTGCTTCGGGTAGTGGCTTCCTTACTGTTAGGTGCTGTCCTGTACTGTCTGCGTCCGGGGTACACTGGCGCACTTCCATCGGTTGCCTTTGGATCTTGCTGCTTGCGGTAGACGTCTTGACTCTTCCTCTCGGTCCAGCGTGAGGTTTTCTTCTGCGATTGCGGTGAGCACCTGTGGCCACAGGCGTCACTTCAGCAGGGATGATGGGCCTCAGTCTCCGTCGCTGCAAGCTTGTTCTCCCTTGTAGGGCTTTCCTTTGTGTTGTCTTGTGCTTGTTTCCTTCTTTGTGCTTCTTTTGGGTGCAGTTTCCCCCAATGTCCACAAGATGGCAGTGTAGGATTTAGATTCCCTGCAGCAGTAGCCTATTTCTTCTTGGTGCTTTCTTCCCATGTTGTCTGTTTTCCTCCTGAACTCCCGGGCTTGTAGAATCTGCTGTCTTCCCTGGAGTGTGCAGGATAGGAGGGGGCTGGAGTCACTGCTGACTGCAGGTAAGTTCCGTTTCCTTTCTTTCATTTTTGTTGTTTTTGAAACATGGGGGGTAGTGGGGCACAATAATGTTTATGGTGCGATGTGGGAGGGTACCTGCTGAGGCTGCATTACTGGTGTCCCACATGGGATTTATTTATTTTTATTTTTTTTGGTGCAAGACGTTTATTGAGTACTGTCATGGATACACAGCGCGATGCCTACAACCCGGAGGCCGGCCGCTAACGGTGCGAATCAGCAGGAGAAGTAAAGACAATCAAAAAGCAGCATAAGCATTTCTGTATAGATAGCACATTAACTCATTGACAAGCACAAACGTATTATAAGCATATCAATTCGTCTTACATTTTTTACATTTTCAAGAAACTTAAACATGTGCGATAACCCAGTCACTTAGAGGGAGAGGCATGTGCGCCAGCCGGATGGCATGATTACATCCACAGTCAGCATGAAATAAGAGAGAGAAAAGGAGAAGCAAAATAACACCGTGCAATACATGGAATAAGGGTCGCAAGTAGGTCGTACTAAGACATCATGTCTCGTGAGCTGACCAGCGGAACCCCTACGGCTAAGGCAGAGGGCAGTTAGCACCATATCGCCACCCACCAAGGTAGTGCAACAAGTGGGGTTCTGAAGGGGTCCACTGATTGGGGGTACGGGGCGAGGGGGGGGTCTATGACAGCAGTAACGGAGCTCAAAGCAGCTTAATACATCCCCACATCCCCCCATGTTCAGTGAACAGCAAAGCAACGGCTCAGCAATCAGACCTTAATCATCGTCAGCCAACGGAGATTCCGTTATCAAATAGCAGTGCAATGGGGCCCATATGTCAGTGGGCCTGGAGGTGGGAGGCAACAGTTCTGAGTATGTATGTAATTGTTCTTGGCAGTACACCATGTCCCGCATCCACTCCTTGAATTTGGGTGCCCTTCCCCTTCCCCACCTGCAGGCTACTCTACGCTTGGACATTAACAGGGCCATCGCCACATATTTGCGGTGGGCTGCCTGGAGTGGCTCGACATAGCCCAGCAGAGCCAACACCGGGGACGGCTCCACTGCCTTATTTATCATCTTGGAGAGCGCCTGAAAGACCTGATCCCAATAGTGGTATACCTGATCACACCCCCATGCAAGGTGCAGGAAATCAGCCCCCGGAGCCCCACACCTGTCACAAGTGTCAGTAGCCAGCTGTTGGAATCTGTGCAGACGCGCAGGTGTATAATATAATCTGTGAATGAATTTATAGTGAATGATCCTGTATCTGCTGCTGGATGAAATGCGTTCAGTTTGCTGCAGGCAAAATGTCCATTGTTTATCAGCAAGGGGTATGGCTAGTTCCTGATCCCACCTCTCCCTAGCGGGCAACTCAGCGTATTCCACATTGACACGGATCGACCTATATAGCGTGGACACAAGCCTGTTGGGGTTATCGAGTTGAAGTATGTGTTGCAAAGGGAGTAGTACAGGAGGTTCGTGCGGGAAATCTGGTGTAATTGCCTGCAAACCATGTCGGAGTCTTACATAGTAGAAGACCTCTAGTGGCGTCGGGTGTATCCCTTCATAGAGTTGGTCCTTGGTACGGAAAGTGCCGTCTCTGTACAAATCTCCCCATGTTTGAACGTGGATTTTTGTCAATAACCTTTGGAAGCCAGCTTCCTGTAGTAGCGGCAGTTGTGGGTGGTACGTCAAGGGCAGCAGAGGGGCGTATATCAGCCGTAAATCAAGTTTCGAGCAAATATGATTCCATGCCGTCACTGTACTGAGGACCGTGTTCGGGGTTTTGTCTCTACCCTCTACTGGGGAGTAAAGCACTCCTTCGATCGGTGTCGGGTGTGCTAGCCAGTGTTCAGCCGCCAGCTGGGGCATGTATCTAGGTTGCCGTACCCAGAAATAAGCGAAGTGGGCCTGGGCAGCTCGGTAATAGAGCTCGAAATCCGGAACTCCAAAACCACCCTGCGAGTAAGGCCTGGTAAGGATCTCCCACCTAAGCCTGGGCGTTTTCCCACCCCAGACCAGCCTGAGCAATTCCGAGCGCAGCAGCTTAAAAAAATATGCTCCGGGATGAAATGGTATATTCAGGAATAAATACAGAAGTTGAGGGAGTATCACCATCTTAACTAGTGAGGCCCTCCTGGCCATGGAAAGGGGAAGGGTTATCCACCGGGAAATGTTATCACTGATTTTATCCATCACCGTGCCGTAATTGGCACGAATAAGCGCCTCCCTATCTTTTTCTATATGTATACCCAGGTATTTGAAATCCCCCTCGCACCAGGTAAGTGGATATTCCAATGGAATTTTACGTGTCGAGGCAGTAAGTGGAAAAATGCATGACTTGTTCCAGTTAATCTGCACTCCAGAGAGGGCCCCAAACCGGATGAACTCTCTGAGTATGGGGTGTAGATTCTCACCCGGGTGGCGAATATAGAGTGTAATATCATCCGCATACATGGAAATGAGGATCTGCCTTTGAAAGCACCGCAATGCACGATCCCGATGATGTTGACGTAGTTTAGCAGCGAGGGGCTCCGTGGCTATGGCAAACAGGAGCGGGGATAGGGGGCAACCCTGCCTAGTCCCCCTGGAGACAGGGAAATCTGGGGATAGCTGCCCGTTAATAAGTACTCTGGCAACAGGACGTGTATACAGCAATCTGATCCAGGAGATGAAAATAATAGGGAAGCCCATACGCTCAAGCACACGGAATACATAATCCCACTCGAGCGAGTCAAACGCCTTAGTGGCGTCTAAGAAGATGGCTGCCATTGGCAAGTCCTCATGGACAGAATCATAGACTGAGAAGAAGGTGCGAAGGTTGTGTGACGTCGCTCTGCCTGGGACAAACCCAGCCTGATCAGGAAGTATAAGGTCCGGTAGCAGGAGACTAATGCGCGCCGCGATTAGTTTCGCAAGGATCTTCACGTCACAAGTGAGCAATGATAGGGGTCTATAGGAATCGCAGTGTGAAGCGGGTTTCCCAGGCTTAAGCAGGGACGTGATGAGAGCAGTTCTCATGGAGGCGGGAAGGTGACCAACCTCCAATGCATCTTCATACACTTCACGCAGGACCGGCGCCATGAAGTCTATATATGTCTTATAAAATTCAATGGGGATGCCATCTAGCCCAGTGGCCTTGCCTGATTTCATGTGCATGATGGCTTCCCTGACTTCATCAAGTTCAAATGGGGCACTTAAAAACGCCCTTTGGGAGTCGCTCAGCCATCCCAACGATACATCTGCCAGGTAGTCTTCTAATGTGAGTTCCCCTGTTCTAGTTGAGGTGTAAAGTGTACTATAATGTCGTACAAATTCATTCAGTACTTGCGTGGTGTCCCTAAGTAGCAGCCCTTCAGCAGTCTCTAACTCAAGTATAACAGTGGGCGAGCGCATAAGTCTAACTGTAGTAGCCAGAGCTTTCCCAGGTCTCTCGCCCTCCCCATACCGTCGTGCCACCCAGTGTTTGTGTCTGAATTTCACCTCTCGGGCAGCCTCATCTGTATATTCCGATATCTTTTCCTGTATCTCAGCCAATGTGTCGCCGCCCGGGTTCGCTCGGAGGGCCTCTTCCGCTCGCCTGAGATCTGTTTCCAGGGCCTTCAATCTATTCAGTATGCTCTTGAGTACCCCCGAGCCCTTCGAGATGCAGAAGCCTCTAAGCGTGACTTTAAATTCATCCCATATAGTCTCAACATCTCGAACTGAGTCCTTATTGCGTTTAAAGAAGTCTAGACATTCCTCTCTGAGCTCCTCCTGAAACTCCATATCCAAGAGCATTGAGGGCTGCATGCGCCATGCCGTGACAGGGGGGCCCAATTCAGCCCCTTTCAATGTAATAAGAACCGGAGAGTGGTCAGAATATGTTCTGGGGAGGTGAGTTGCGTGTATCAGTGACGTGTAGAGGTGGGAAGTTAGGAGTATGTAGTCAAGTCTAGCCCATGATTTTGCCTGTGCGGTGAAGTGAATGCCTTCCCCCTTCGTCCCACAATGAGAACGCCATGCATCTATGAGATGGTTGTCATCAATAGTCGCACGCAGGATCTCCCTCCCACTAGTGTAATGATGTGGGGCGGGGTGTGATCTGTCCAAGGCAGGGTTTAAGGTTACGTTGAAATCACCCCCCCATATGATGTATTGCGACCCCGTCTCAACTATCGCTGCCCATAAGGCGGTGAAGTATTGCGGATCATCTACGTTAGGTCCGTAACAGCAGGCGAGCATCACCGTCATACGTCCTAGCCTGCCCCACATTAAGCAATACCTCCCCTGTGGGTCTGTCCTTGAGCCTGCTAGATAGAAGGGCGTATTCCTTTTGATCAGAATAGCTGTACCACGTGCATAAGAGGAATATGAGGAGAAGGCAGTATACGAGGCCCACCTGCTGCCAAAGGAGTGTGGTCTGTTAGATGCAAAATGCGTTTCCTGTATAAAAGCAATGTGTATTTTATGACGATCAAGGTACCCCAGTATCTGTCTCCTCTTTCTATGGTCCCCCAGCCCTCTCATGTTCCACGTGAGCACATTCAGGTGTGTGTCCCCCATGGGTGCAATTGGATACATATATTAGGAATCAAGACATCCATCAAGGCGTAATCACAATCAGTAAGGTGCATGGCCAACTTAAGTCTCGCCCATTCTGCAATACCCAGGGGGAATGGGAGCTGCTGCCCAGGAGCGCCTCCCCCGATACCGATACTGTGTGTGAGCAACTCATATTGCACATAACGCAAAGTAGACCCATCTTTCTCCTGGCCACTAGCCAGCCATCTCCCAGCGTGACATTGAAGCAATCCTACAAGAACTAGTGCACATGTCATGAACCGAAACCAAACAAGTGTCCAAAAATTGACCTTTTTCCACCCCTCACAAAGACGTAGAAACGAGTCTTTGATACCTAACTCACATAGTGTGAGCCAAACACAAACAGGTCTCCCCAAATGACCCCCTCCCTCCCCTCCTCAATGAATCCCAACGAAAGGACAAGGCTTGCAAAATTACCAGTAGCATCGAACAACCAACCATGGACTCTCCGTCCAACTGGCGCCGCAAAGTCGAGCCGCACTGTGTCAGCTGTATTCCTACCATGCAAAGTCTCTCGCCCGCCACCCCCCTCCCACTGAAGCGTCCCCAACTTGCCAGCATCCCACGCCCACCCCCCACCCACATAGTAACCAAAACAGTTGAACATCAAAAGAGCAAAAGTCAAGGTCCTTGGGGTACACCCAATAGGGGCCATCAGAGGTGCACTTCCTACCACCCCCAGTCCTCCCGCTCCGTGCAAGTCCTCCCTTAGCGTCTCTTTCCGGAAGGGAGAGGGAGTAGGGGGGGTGGGGGCCTGGCATACATTACCACCTGCAGTCCAGCACCCGTCCATGGCACCCCAGGAGCCAGTCGTGACCACCGCACACAGTGATATCCTTCACCATGTAGCGAGACAGCGATGAAAATCCAGCAGACTAGAAACTCAAAACAGTGCAGGGCCATTGATCATTCATTCAGAACCAGAGTCATGTGGGCCTTCAGCCTCCGCAGGTCGTCTACCACGTTTAGGCAAAGTTTTAATGTAGTCTTCAACATGTTGGGGATTGAGAAAGAAATGTTGCGTGCCTTGGTGGGTTACTTGCAGTTTGGCCGGGTACAAAAGGGCATAATCAATGTTCAGGTCTCAAAGTTTTCTCTTAACAGTAAGGAACTTCCGTCGCTGTTCTTGAACCACCGGGGTAAAGTCAGGATATATAGAGAAGGGCACTCCATCATATGTGAGGTTTTGGTTTGCTCGGGCCGCTCGCAGCGCCGCATCTCGATCCCGATAGTTGAGCAGGCGCGCAATAATGGGCCGCGGTTGGGCGCCAGGCTTGGGTTGAGGACCAAGCGAACGGTGAGCGCGCTCCACAATAAACTGGTTCGAGAGAGCTTCCGCCCCCACTGCCGCTGTAAGTAGCTTTTCAATGTATAGCTCCATCTTCCCTGTGTTGGTCGATTCTGGAATGCCCGTGACGCGTATGTTGTTCCGTCGACTTCTCGCTTCCAACTCCTCATTTTTGGCGGCAATCACCCGCAATACATTATCCATTCTGGAAAGTCGTGAAGTATGTGCCGCCGTGGTGTCGTCATTTTCGGATATTCGGCGCTCCACCTCCGTAAGGCGCTCTTCATGGACATCCATCTTCTGGACTATGCCATCCATTCTAGCGGATAACCTATCCACCTTGTCCACCACGGTGGCAAAGCCCTGGCGCATCTCCTGCAGCATCGTGGCAATGTCAGGGGCTGTGTGGGCCGATGTGGAAACCTCCGCTGCCGGACTCCGAGGCTGCCCGCTGTCGCCCGTGTGTCTAGTCGCTTTCTTTTGCGTTGCAGGCTCAAACTGCAGCTTGGGTTGTTTGTTATCCGGTTTCCCCATGGTGGCAAGGAGAAGGGGCGCGTTCCCACGCCACGCACACCGCGGCTGGTGGAATGTGAGGTGAAGAGGCCCACTCACTGTTGATGTGGCGCTATCGAGTAGGTTTAACACTCCCCACGTGCCTCACTGGTAAAGGTGTCGGTAGATGGCCACTGTGGAGGTCTAAGGGGCAGCAAAGCGTGGACCGGGGCCGGTATTGTTCACAGGTCTCCAGGCACTCGAGTTAAGCGTGCCGCCGTAAGTTCTCTAGTACAGGGCAAAAGGTAGTGCCCCGAGGCCCATAACAGGATTACTGGCACTGTGGGGTGTGCCTGCTTCCGCAGCGCAGGTCCGGAGTAACGGCTGCAGCAGGGGATCTTGGTCTATCCGCTCGGATATGGAGCACAGGCAGGTCAGGGCTCAGAAGTCTCTCAATGGGGGCAGCAGCAGGCCAATTGCGGCGCCATGCGCTCGCGCCTGTCGAAATTGCAGTGCAGAGGCCACCGGGGTAAAGTAGCTTCAGCGGCGCTCAGGAGCCCACCGAGGCTTCGCTATCAGCCCCCGTATTGCGTCTCTTACCGGTATCCCCTCCGATGTCAGCCAGTGTCCGTCTCTGCTACCGGGACGAGCAGCGCTGCCCGCCGACATCCTGCCGGCCTGCGCGCCTTGTGGTGATCCCCGGGCTAGCGCAGTTTCCGCAGCAGCCTCCGGGCTACATGCAGTCAGGACGCACCCCCGCTGTCTGTTCAACCGGCGCTATCTCCGCGACCACAGGCTGCAGAGTTCCCAAACTTGCACCGAGTGTGCAGTGTCACCTGTTGCTCCTTCGTGGGGATTTTCAGGCGGGTGGGAGCAGATATGAAAGGATTAGCGTAGGATAGAAATGCCAGGCTGCTGGAGCCTCACTGAGGTGCGGCCATTCAGCTCGCGCGCCCTCTAGCGCCCCCAAAAGCGTCCCACATGGGTTTGCCCTGTGTTCTGGGAATGTCTGCCCAGGGACTGTAATTTCTCTCGTTGTCCTCCACCCGCGGCAGGGTCCTTGCTCTGTGTTGCGCGGGGGTTTGACAGTGTGCTTTGGCTTGGGGCACTTGTGGTGATCGCGGGTGGGCTCCGCTTTATTGTGTCACTGCCCAGCAGCTCTTCCACGCGCTGCTCCGAGTCTCCTCACTCTCTCCCGGGGGTAGGCAGCGGCCACCGGCGTCGTGGCTTTTGGCCCCGCTTGCTTTCACTTTCCTTCCTGGGCACTTTTGTAAGAGGGGGTCGGAAGGTGGTTAGCTACTCCACCCCCTCCCCTCACTCATTACTTCGGCTCTGGCCGCCGCGGGGGGGCTCCGCTGTCGGCTTTGCTTGGGGCCCCTGCCCTCAATCAGGCTCACCTCATGCCTCGGCCCCGCGACGGGCCGGTTCTTCTGTTGCGGGGTGGATGCCCGCTGGCCGCATGCAGCTCGCGGTCACTCCATACAGCGGGTGGGCTCAGCTAGCCATGCTCTCTCTCCCGGCAGCTCCCCACACGCTGCGAGTGTTTCGTCCCTTAATTCAGTCACCCCGCCGCCGTACTTCTCACACGTTGCGCGGCGGGGAACGCTGCAGGCAGGCCGCGAGTGGGCTCCGCAGGCGCGGCTTGATCTAAAGTTTATGGTGGCTGCAAATCACGCCGGACAAGGCGCGCTGTTCATGAGGGTGGGCTCCGCTTAGTGTGCTGACATAAGGGGGGTCGCTTCTGGCATGCACAACCCCCTGGGCCATTCACAGCACCCGGGCTCACCTCCGGCCTACGCGCCTCTTCTGCCACGTGGGTGGGCTCCGCGGTGGCTCTTCCTTGCGGGGCACTGTCGCGGCCGACACGAGTGGGCACCGGTCGGTCTGCTTATGTCTGTGGGCACTCCTGCAGCGCTGCAGCCCTCGGCAGGGCTAGAGAGGTCCGGGACGGCCTCCCGGTCACTCCCTCATTACTGCCTAGGCCCGGGGCAAGGCACGCGCCCCTCTAGCATTACGGCGGCCGGCGCTGCTTCCACTGGGGGTGCCCTTCGCTCGGGCAGGATTCTCTCCCCCCTCTCAGCAGTGGCTAGCACGCCGGGGCTCAGCTCCATCCCTCGTCACCATTGTTGTGTTGGGGCCCTAGGCCCACATGAGGGTAAATGACTGCGACACGGACACCAGATAGATCGTGGGTTAGTGAGCCCCGAGCACGTGCGCTCGGCTCCTTTTATTAACTGTGTCACGTGATGTCGTGACATCAGTGGTGGGTGGGTGTTAAGTGTAGGCTTACATTTCTTAACCCTTAACTGTGTCAGCTAGGACACAACAGTGATGTCCTCTTGCATGTTTGATCTCTGAAATTGAGACGTCCCCTCTAACCTAAAGATTGTAGAAGAACTGCCAAAGCTGCCACTTTAGGCTCAAAATTTAACTACTGTAATTTTGTCATATGGGCCCCAAGCCGCCCGATCAATAACTTAGCCCACTTTCTTGCTCCTGCAAAGCCCGTTATAAATAGAATATACTGGGTACACGTCCAAAAAAAATCCATTCCAGACCCCTGTGACACGTCTATAAAGGCTTAAATAGAACAGTTCCTCAATTTCCCAGATCTAAAGTCACTAAGTAATCACCCTCACGGACACTCTAAATTACCTCAGATAATTGTCTTTTTGTTCCATGTTTCAAAAAATCCTCATTTCGTGGCAAATCATTTTCTGTGTTATTAAGTCAGATCCGAAACAGCCTCCCCTCTGATCTGAAACTAATTTTCTAATTTGCTTTTTTGGAAAAAAGCTTAAAACCTTTATTTCCCTCAGAAGACCTCTTTTTCTCTTTTAATGCCAACTTGGTGCACTGAATGCAGAGACCCTCAGGAGGATGATGCGCTGTAAAAATTACTAACATAACATGAAATTACATGACATGATAGCACAGTATAACCTAACACAGCATAACATAAAATAGCATAGCATAACATGACATAATATAGCATACCATACCAAAACATAGCACAACATACCACAGCATAACGTAACATAACAGAACGTGTATAGCTATAGCATAGCATAACATAGCATAACATAGCATAACATAGCATTGCATAGCATAACATAGCATTGTATAGCATAACATATAATAACATAGCATAAAATAACCTAACATAACAAGTAAGAAGGGGCAGTCAGTGGAATACTTTTGTGTTCAATTAAACCTCCTTTCCTGAATGCGCTGCGGTAGGGTTTCTTCAGTAAATAGTTTTCAAACTCGTGATTGTTGTTCAGTGTCTTATATTGTACAAGTCATCTTAAGTGACTATGGTGGTTTTAAATTAGTTGTTTATGAGTTCGCTCCAGATTCCAGTAGCATTGAGGTGCAAATGACTTTTACCCTGTTCCATTTGTGGCTGTTATTCTTCATCAATGCGCCTGCACTGCTCACCTATGCCTCGCAAGGGTACACATCATATAAATGCTGCATTGCACAGTACACATGAGGTCAATGTGATCCGACGCACCTCTTCTGGCACATATACCAACACGAGGACGGTGTGGTGTAAGCATCTGGAATGATCCCTTAAAACTCTAGAGGCATGGCCAATGGTATTACGGGTTTCAGTAGCTTAGCAAAGGATGCCATGGGCCGTGTTGCAATCACGGAACATGGCCCCTTTGACTATTGTTGGGATGGTAAAATGCAGCAGTTTATTGGGTTAAATAGGCCCCACAGGGCTCTGGGCCCCTGCGCACTGCACCTGTTGCACCAATGGTAGACATGGCTCTGATGGGTTCCGCTGTGTCCCTAGTTGTAAGCTCATTTCCAAGCTGTTGCAGGGTTATGCAGACTTGGCCTCAACCTTGTCGTAAGGGATGGCCCTAATAACCCACAGGAGTTAGAAAGGAATGTGTAAACTCGCATGCTGGGGGGTAGACAGACATGTTACAAGTTGTTTGTGGTCTGCCTGATGGCACCTTGATCTTGTGATGCATGAAAGCACCTGGCACGTTACAGTGAACTCTGTCTGCCCCATGGTGTTGATACATAATGTAAGGTTATTGTGCTACTCCAGGGTGCTCGGCATCCCAGCATGTGGCCCGTAGGCTTTATATGTACACATTCGAACCGATGTTTATGTTGTGATTTACAGACCCATGAGCCTATTTGCATGGGTGTAAAATCCCCCATAATCGGTACACGATTATGGCTTTTGTACTATGTTCCACATGTCTGTTGCATGCGAGAGTGTGGAGTGGAGCACATATCCCAAAATGCAACACACCTTTAGCAGTTATGTTTTCTCAACTGTCGTCCACCTGTGACATATGAACCAGGGCCGGCCCTAGGCATGTGCAAAGTGTGCACCTGCACAGGGCCGCCAAACCCCAGGGGCCGCCACGACGAGGATCGGATTGGAAGGATCAATGATACATCGTGGCACTGGCGGCCCCCTGGCAGGATTTGGCGGCCTCCGGCTCCGACCCCCGCTTCCAATACTAAGTTCCGAGTCCGACAGTCACAGTTCCAAGCCCTGACACAGTGAGTCACCCCCCCCCCCCTCTTCCCTTTAACTTCCCTGGCCTCTGGCTCCGAGTCCGCACCGACTTCGTTCCTGATTGGGCAGCAGGGGCAACGGGGTGTTTCAAATCATCATGACTGTCACCCGGCTGGCTGGCACAGACGCCGCAAGCCAGGATAGAGTGATCTGCGGCAGCGTGCAGACTCAACCTAACCTGCTGCTTGACTTCCCCCGCGTGCGTAACTAACTTGTGGGACTGGTGACGTATGACTCTCTATGCACAGCCCAGCCATTTGGTGGTCGTCGACGTCTGAGTCGGACAAAAGCTGAGCGGCCCCTGACTCAGACTGAGAATAAAGTGAAGAAGTGTGAACGCACCTGCCGGGTAAGGGCAGAATAGATCCATTCTCTCAGATGATTGATAGTGATATTTCTGCACACTGTTTGTGGCACTGACTGACTATCGCAACGCGTCATGGCAAGCAAGCGAGTCATATGAAGATAGGTAGCCGGGCGTGAGTGTAGCTGTTAATGCTTGAGGTCGGAGGGGCAAATTTACTGCACTGCAGCCGGAGGTTTTTCCGCATCGAGGTTGGCCGCCCGCTGTCTGTCTTCCAGAGGCAGCGCTGGCCACTGATTTCCTTTAGGCCCCTCTCCGCCTGTGTGCCTGCAGGGCCTATAATAAAGGTATTTTGCATTAAATTAAGCGGCAGTATATGGCTCGAGTCCCAGCCAGCGGAAGGCCTAATCATTGCCGAGTATTACATTTTGGAATCACTGACACCTTCTCCGAGGGGCAGGGAGCCCGCCGCATTCAATTTGCCGGTGCCGCATCCATCGACTCGTAGGCCGCTGTCTGTCTTCCAGTCAATGGCACTGGCAGCAGGTGCGGCCTCCCATGTAAACTGGTGGTGATTGATTTCAGTTTGACACAGCCAGGCGCGGGCCCCGGTGGAGCGTGGAGTGAGCTCCGCCCCGTCCGGACCCCCTCTTCCGGGGCCCCCACCTACGCTCCCTGCACAGGGCCACCATGAGCCTAGAGCCGGCCCTGTATGAACAAATGCAGCCAGCATGGCTCAAGGGTGGGGGGACGGAGGCAGGGGGTGTACGTGGGCGGTTAATTTAAGAAAGAAAAAATTAAACTTACCTTGAGGCTGGGTCCCATGTCTTCTCGGCTCCTGCTCTCATGCTTCCGACAGGAATAGGAAGCAGGCAGCAAGGCTCTCTCCCCTAAGGCAATCACAACGCTGTGTTGTGATTGGTCGTGATGGCGCCCAGCCAGGGGTTTATGGGGTGTGCATGTTCTCCATGCAGGCTGCATTGCAGCCTATATGGAGAAGGGCAAAGTGGGCATGACTGGTTTGGGCGGCCCGAGAAGGCCGACCAAACTGTTTATGCGCACTCAGGAGTGGGCACACCCCTCCTCCCCTGCCCTGCACGGAGAGCAGAGCAGCCCCATCCACCCGCCCGCCCCGCAAACATAAAATGGTAATAACTAAAAGTTATTACCATTTTATGTTTCTGCTTCTCGCACTGCGAGAAAGCAGTGGGGCGACGCTCCTCTGCCATAGCGGAGGAGCCGCCCCTGCTTATGATGCCAGTAGTTCTCCTCCATGGAATATCATGTGAGGGAAAGGTTTGTGACATACTCACCTAGCAGCCATTTTGTCTCGAATGGTGTTTATCCATGGATGGTTCCTGACGAGTAGCGGTTGGAACCAGGGAAGATGTAACAGCAATGGGAAGGAGTCAAACCTGCATCAGACGCAGACTCTACATTGATGGTGTGACGCATTTTTCTATTGTGGTAAATGTGCTAATTAGTCCTTGGTGGTACCAGTGCCTCATGGATGAAGTCTGATTCCCCAGAGACATTTAAGAAGCACAGAAATTGTCAGTCACTGCAATTACTCTCTGAGGGTCTGTGGAGATGACTGTATTGTGGCTCCGTAGGGCAGTTAAAGCCTGCATTAGGAATGTAGACCGGGCTGTGCCTGCAGATTGCCACCTGGTGGCTGAATCCGCATGTGAAAAGAAAGTGAAGCAGAGCCAGTACCTTCATGAGGGGGAAGTGATGAGGGAGGTGGCTATAAGAATGCTCCTCCAGGCTTACAGTGTATCCTCAGTTTTGGTCACCAAGTGCTGGAGGCTCTCCATGTCCAAACAATATATTGTTAGTGTACATGCTGTGAAATTGTTGAGAGAGTGAATTGATTAACTCTCTTTGTACTTGTGTGTAATTTGGTATACATTTGGCTTACCAATATGTTTCTAGGGCATTTTGGTTAATTGAAATGTTTTACCAGAGTAGCTATCAACAGTGCATCAAGTGCCCTCAGGGTACAAGTCCTAAAAAAAAAAAAGTGGGGGCACTAAGTTAGACAGTATACAAGTGACATCATGACGTGTCTCATCGCTGCACATGACATCAACTGTGGCATCAGAGGAAGTGGCATCACAGAAAGTGACATCTGTGAAATCATTTTTTAAAATGGGTATTTAAATGGCTATTCATGTAAGTACTCATGAAGTCCAATACAGCTGACATTCTTACAGTACATGGTCTTTTATATAAGGATTGAAAAAAGTCAAAAGCTTGCTTCCAAACTGGAATTTCTCTTAAATGCTTGCTAAGTGACAACAAGTTTTTTGTCTTTGTTTGCCACTGCTCTAGCACTGAGGTGTGAGGCTGAAGATAGCTCTCAAAGAAGATTGTACTCCCACAAAAGGAGAGCTGATGGCCTTTAAATCAGCCCTTTGTCTTGGGCCCAGTGGGAGGGGGAATTTAAAAATCCCCTTCACCACCACTGCACCTTGTTGCTTGGCGGAAAGCAATTAACAGTGCAGGCACGGCTGAATATGTCCTGGGGACAAGTTCAGCTTACTTTACTATGGCCCAAGTTCTTTGCAGGGGGGATTACGTCCACCCTGTAAAAATAGTGGGTAGATGCCTTCTACCTGGGCGTAGCCCCAACTCGTGCCCTGGCACGAGGCTGAGTAGTATAAGACACTCACCTCATCCCAATTAGTTACTGTTTTTCACTATAAGTCCAAGTGAATGGTGACCCAATTTCTTTGTTTGCATTAGGGACTCCAGCAATCTTGCTGTTCCATTGGATTTACTTCTCGTTCTGAGCAGGTGGAACATTTCAGTCATATTTACATCTGTCAGCGAGTTTCCATAGCAACTTTTAATATTAATCCTGTTTCTGGGCACAGTAGTGCTTGGGTGCATTATTAACTACTGATGTGGGGCTTCACCCAGTATTACTGGGTGCAGTATTTCACCCCATACTTCTGATTATATACATATCACGGTTTGATTTCTTTACTTGAAGGGTAATTGTATGTGTTAAATGTGCACATCTTATCCACTACAAGATGGTGCCTATATTAGACCTAGGGTTAGTCCTTCACCAATGTCTGTCACCATGAAGGAGCTTTAAAATCGAATCATGTGCCTAGTGTCATTGACACTGACGAAGGCTGACCCCGAAACGCGTTTGTTGTTTACTTTTCATTAAATAAAAAAAGACTGCTGCTAATCTCATCACCCCCGGAGTGCTGTTGTTCCTTTGAGTGAAAGGATCTTTGAGCGTTATGTTTAGCGGGCGTCCTCAGCCCGCCTACTGCACCCGCTCCTGAGTGCTCGAGAATACTTTTGTGGAAAACGAGTGATTGAACTTTTGTCTCGAGCACCACCGCAAGCTGCAATCTGTTTGGGCACGTATTGACTTCGCAAGGCATCAACGAGAAAAGAAAAGGATTGCCGAACGGAGAACGCCGTCTACGCGTTGCATCTTTTATCGCATCTGAGCCGGTAAGCTCGCTACCCGTATTTCCGGGTTGTCTAGAAAGCAACATCAGCGGCAGAGCGTCGCGGAGAGTGGTGTATTTAGCGGTATCTCTCGACCGGATCGGGTCTGAGCACATGAAAAGTCTACAAGTTGATAATCACGCACATGAGCATGTTCAGTGAAACGGAATGCCGCGCTGCGGCTAAAGACATGTTTAAGAGCCAGAACACACAGAAAACGGCTGCACAGACACCCGTGGTGACGGGCAATGATAAACTGTGTGAGAATATGGTTAAATTGGAGAGATTGTATGAACGTGATGTTCGTAAGTGGTGAGAAGCCACAAGTCTGACCAGTTACATCGAGGAGGGACGGGTACCAAGAGGATTAAGAGTCTACACAGTTCCCTCTTACGAGCACCCGGACCCCCAATTACTCACAGACTGGCAGGAACACACAGCGCAGTACTGTGAGGGTACGTTGAAGATTCTGGTGAAATACGCGTGAAGCGACAGGGAGAAGGCCCTGGCTGACATAAAAATCATAGAGGATAAAATTGAAAAAGAAGAAGATACTGCGAGGGTGCAGGATCTGAAAGGATCAATGAAAACGCGCTTGACGAAATATGAGCAGAAAATAAAGACACGCAAGCAAGAGAAATACGAGCGGGACGAGAATGATTATCGTCAGGGGCGTATACTGACTTTTGCCAAAAAATACGATGCCCCTAGAAAAGCTCTTAGTCAAGGTGCACAGAACTCGCACGCAGCAGCAAATACAAGCGCACCAACATCAGAATGGGACGCAACTGCCAATGAGTTGAGCAATGACCAAGCAGACCCTCTGAGTGACCAAAGAGGTGCAGCTGTCGCGTTTCACACAGAGTTCAAAGTGATAAGGCAAACTTGGCTCAGAGGTGGGAAGAACAACCCCCCAGAGGCAGGAAAAGGAGAAGAAGAAGATCAGGGGGTGGCGGCAAAAGGACGAGGGAGAGGCAAAAGAGCAACCTCGAACTGGAACAGTCGCAACAGGAAGAAGAATTGATCTTCACCGAAGACAGCGGGTCTGCTGCCTTAACTATTGTGAACCTTACAGACAAACACCTCATGGACACTGAACGTGAACTTTTGGAATTGGACTTAACATTCTGCCCTGGTAACAACATGGAGTTCACTCAGACTAAAATTGATCTTTTCCGATTTACGAGGAAAATGAAACTTCATAAATACTTCAAAATGAGACCGCACGCGAAAGATCCAACCAAACAGGGGACTAGATTGACAGCTACAGATGCTTTGAGTGGCAGGGATCTGCCAGGATTGGAAGCCATGAACTATTTATGAATGGAGCAAGAAGGAAATCCTCATAATACTACGAATGTGGATGTGGTACAACGAGCCCTGTTACAAGGCATTGAAAGGGAGGAAACTCAGTTCAAGCCCAAATCCACCTTTGTTCCTCAATCGCCATGGGATGCGATTGACGCCTTTACAGAGGCTATGACCCTGGATTTGATTAAATACAGGAAGAGAATGACTCCAATTAGCCACAACATCACAGAATCACAAAGGAGAGCCTTGCGAGATCTTATGGGGGATAATAAGATCGTCATAAAGCCCTCTGACAAGGGGGGCAATGTGGTACTGTTAACTAGTAAATATTACCAACAGGAGGCTATGAGGCAGTTATCGGACCACAAGTACTAATCTCCAACTACCAGCAAGATCTATGAGGAGAGCATCGTGAACTACGACGAGCTGATTCGGAAATGGTACAATTTACAAATGCTGGGGAAGGACGAACATCTATTTCTACGGAGCAACAGTCCTATGATTCCGACGTTCTACCATCTTCCTAAGCTCCACAAGAACTCTACATCACCACCAGGATGCCCCATTGTTGCATCTATTTATGGACTAACTGAAAATATGTCCAAGTTCGTGGACTCTGTTCTTTTCCCCCTTGTTACTACCCTGGATTCTTATATCCAGGACACAAAAGACTTTTTGAGCATAATTGAAGATATGAGCTGGGAATCCGATTATCTATTTATGGTGATGGATATCACCAGTCTCTATACTAAACATTTTTGGATAAGCGCCAATTGCGCTTTACACAGCATAACATCATGATTCTCGATTTTGTACAGTTTTGCTTAAATAATAACATATTTTTGTTTGGTGAACAACTGTACAGGCAAATCTCTGGCACGGCGATGGGCACCTGCTTCGCTCCCAGCTATGCAAACTTGTTCGTTGGCTGGTGGGAGGAGCAGGTGCCCAGGAGCTGGAAGAAGGGACAAGAGCATGGCAGGGTGGTACATTGGTACCGCTACATAGATGATCTTTTCATCGTGTGGCAGGGTACGACTGTAAGTGCAGAGAAGTACAATGAGGACTTGAATAATAACTGCTACAATCTACATCTCTCGGGAACAATTAGCCGAGTGGCAGTCGACTATTTGGACCTGAGGGTGTATATTGATGAGGGCCTGGTACATACATCCCTGTACAGAAAAGAAACGGCAGGGAATTAAATTCTATTCGCCAAAAGCAGTCACCCACCCAAGCTCATCAGAAGTATCCCTTATGGGGAACTTCTCAGACTCCGTAGAAACAGCACACAAGAACGGGAGTTTGAGAAAGCAGCCCATGAATGTCTGGAACGCTTCCGACTAAGGGGCTACGATGATTCCCTCTTACAGAATACACTTAAGAGAGTCAGAAAGATTCCCAGGATCGAATTGCTGAAAAAGAAACAGACAGAAAATGAGTTGCCAACCAAGACCACCAACACAGAGAATAGTAAATTCAGGATGATAACACCCTATTCTTCTGGAGCCAATCACCTTAAGGCCATGATGCGAAAAAACTGGCACATCCTACGTACAGACAGCATATTGAGGGAAGATTTGCCTCCTTATCCTCTAGTGACCTTCAGTAAGTGCAGATCGCTGGGGGATATGTTGGTACATAGCCATTTTAACAAACCCATCATCAAACCGAACACACTGAAGGACATGAGTGGGTTTTACCCATGTGGCAGCTGTAAAGCGTGTGCAGCCAGTAAAAGAGTCCTTCGATATGAGAACCAGATGACGGGTAGATCCATGACTATCCAGAAATTCTTGACCTGCAGTACTGTCTATGCAGTTTATTGTTTGGTATGCCCGTGTGGCCTCCGCTACATCGGGAGTACCATCAACCAACTAAAATTGAGGGTGCTAGAGCATCTTAGGGCCATTGACAAGGTTGATCCTTCCTACCCGGTAGCTCGCCATTTCGCTGAGTACCATAATAAAGATCGCAGCAAATTACACTACTTTGGGCTGGACTGCATACCTAATAACATCAGGGGCGGAGACAGGTTAAGACGACTCAGACGATTAGAATCGAGATATATCATCGATCTAGCGACTAAGTATCCGGGAGGTCTTAACAGCGGGGAGGAAATGGCCGTCCACCTATGGAAATGATCTACCTAGGGGAGATATCGGTACTCAGGTTGATGTATCTGTTCAGCAGTCAATGTTAGAAACAAGTATGTAGTACGATCTCAGAATAGGAATGTATAGGACATAGGAAAATGAATTTTTGCTAGAAGTTCACACAGTTTATTTATTTATTTACTTATCACCTTATGTATATTTGCCTACATATATACACATTTATATATATATATTGGAGCACTATTGTTCTTCTCTTCTATAGTTCATATGGAAGATAAGAATGTAGGGGTATTTGCTTAACCCCGCCTGACACAGATAAGACGTATTATGGCTATCATCTATTTTTTCCTAGACTCTTAAGATAACATGAAGCACAGATTATGAGTTAGGTTAGCCACTTTATATATATCTCTCGGTGCATTTTTGTGTGTGTATATATGTATATATTTATTAGTGTATTTGCTCTTTTGATTACCATGCTGATTTAAGCTTCATTCTTATAAGGACAGACTAACAATGAAAGGACCTATGCCGATCCACGGCCAGATGCTGTCACATTATATAATTTGTATAATTATTACTATTTTTGCATTTACCACTTGTTTTTCTAACCGATACACGGTTTGATTTCTTTACTTGAAGGGTAATTGTATGTGTTAAATGTGCACATCTTATCCACTACAAGATGGTGCCTATATTAGACCTGGGTTAGTCCTTCACCTATGTCTGTCACCATGAAGGAGCTTTAAAATCGAATCATGTGCCTAGTGTCATTGACACTGACGAAGGCTGACGCCGAAACGCGTTTGTTGTTTACTTTTCATTAAATAAAAAAAGACCGCTGCTAATCTCATCACCCCCGGAGTGCTGTTGTTCCTTTGAGTGAAAGGATCTTTGAGCGTTATATATATATATATATATATATATATATATATATATATATATATATCGTGTTTTTTCCCCCAGCTACTCATGTTTACATGTGGGCTGGTGGGAGGACACGAGCTCAGGACCACGCACCAACGATGGTTACCCAATATTGTCAACTACTGGCGTTTTATTGACGATCTTTGTATAATTTGGAGGGGTAAAGTGGTGGAAGCCAATGCATTTGTGATGGATATGAATACAAATGAATTGAATCTCAAATTTACATCTACCATCACAACTGTTACAGCAGAATTTCTAGATGTTCGAGTGTTCATCAAAAATAACAAAATTGAAACCTGTCTTCACCGCAAGTCTACAGCAGGCAATGCAATTTTGCATGCTCAGAGCGCTCATCCTGCCCACACTATCAGCAGCATCCACTATGGGGAGTTTATCCGTATCTGCAGTGACAAAGAGTCACTTGATGACTGTTTCAGAGAGTCCAAACAACGTTTTCTTAATAGAGGCTATTCTGCTAAAATTCTAGAACAAGCCCTTCAGAAAGCATGTTCAATTGGACGAGATACACTCCTTGCACCAAAGGCCCCTAATATTCCAGCCTCCGAATGTACTGTGAGACTTATAACCAATTTCAGCACACAGGAACGCAAGATCAGACGTATCATCTGCACAGAATGGCCCATAATTCTGACTGATGTCATTCTTGGACCATTACTTTCTAAAACACCGACCATAACATTCAGAAGGGCGCCCTCTATGTGTGATGCATTAGACAGGCCAATGCCAGCGGGTCCACTTAAAAAGAGTCTCATGTACAAAACGGGATTCTTTAAGTGCACCTCCTGCCGCGCTTGCACATTCGCCAAAAACAGTACACACTATGTTACAGCTTTCAGTACAACACCTATACCCATTCGTGAATACCTTACCTGCAGGTCTGAATTCGTTGTGTATAAACTAAGATGCACTTGCAATCTTGAATACATCAGGAGCACTAAGCTCCCAGTACATCAACGTATTCTCCAGCACATTTGTGCAATCGTCAACAGCGACAGTAATTATCCTGTAGCCAGGCATTTTCGTGCGGTACATGACAAAAAACTCAAAGACTTTGAGTATACTGTTTTATGTTTGGTACCTCAGCCCAGTCGGGGTGGTGACCGGATGAAGCTACTTAGACAGAAAGAGTCACATCTTATACTGTCCTTAGATACCAAGGCCCCAAATGGCCTTAATCTGACGGAAGACCTGAGTAACTTCCTATAAACTGGCCTCCGTGCTGCCTTATCCATTATCTTTGCCTTTCCTTAGGGCGCCCCTTTTTTATTGTTACCATCTTGTTTGCACATTATAGTTGGCCTCTAGGGTGTGACTGCCTTGGATCAGTACCGGCTGGTGACTATCCTACCTGTACATTTTTGTAAATAGAAATACAATGAAATAATATTTGGAAATAGAGTGTTCTACTGTACTATTGCTATCGTAGCTTATATTAGTTGGTATTAAGATTGTCATTCATTTACTATATTTTTTTGCTGTGTGCTTTCTTTAGATTAAGATTTCCTCAATTTTATGGTTTAGTATGTTACAATACTGTTTGTCTATAATGCTTTTTCAACACGTTATTTTTCACCACATCTTTGTGTTAGGTCATCTTCATTAGACAGACAAGATATTTCAGTTTGAATTTTATAATGTGATCATTGCTTAACTATTGAATACACCACGATGTCGCAACATAGGCTGTGTTGTTTTTTAATGAATTATGGTAAATACCTTTGATCTTTTATATTCTAAAAGGCACTATGCCGGTATTAAGTTGAAAAGAAACTTCTGGGTTTGTTTTCCTCTCAAATGAAACATTCAACATTTATTTGATCATATCATTGATTAATGAATTGTACATCCATTGTTTAAATTTATTCTTTTGTTATTTTTTGATCACACTCTTCACACATGAATTGCATATTTTTCTTGTAATTAGCAGTCTGTCTTTTTTCATGCTCTTGCACTTGCATTGTAGTCAGTCTATTTACAATTTCTATTATAATATGCAGAGAGGGTGTGTGCACTTTTTCGTATTGTCCTCCGTTTATTTTCACTATATATATGTCTAAAATGGCTCTGAGCGCGCCATGTGAACAAGCTCCCTAGTGGAGTGAAACGCGTCATCTTTTATTAAATAAATCGCCATTCTGCAACTCACTTGAGGCTTGATTGGTTTCTTGGCCTGATTTTCGCTATTGGAGGTCTAAACCTGTTGTGTTCCGCCGACCATTGACGGAACAGGGACTGCTTTTTTCATATATATATATATATATATATATATATATATATATATATATATATATATAACTACCGGTCGCCAGTAGGTAGTTATAGTTAGGACCTAGTTTCCATAGGAAATCCTCAACATTCTATTTGGAATAACTTTGGCCCTGGTTGAAGAATCTTAGCGAATTTCTCAAAGAAGATGGCTCAGTCCGCTGCGCTCCTTCCCTAAAAGTTTGGGGGGGATTGGTCAAGTGGGGGCTGAGATAAAAGGGGGGTCCCAAAACGTGTTTTCTCCATGTTATTTTCCATAGGACCTTTAGACTCGGCTACAGGTCGAACGGGTGAATGGATTTATAAGAAATTTGGCAAAGCTGTACAGTCCGGCTCGCAGATTACGCTTTTTTTGGAATGGTGTAAATCCGTTCAGTAGTCGTTGAGAAAATTAAAGTTAAAGTCAATTATATATCTATAGGCGCGCACACGTGCGCGCACCCAAGCGGCTGCGCGTGAGCAGTATTTTTTTTGGCTGCGTGACGTCTGTTAACGTTCGATTGGAAGGAAATCAGGAAGTTTTGTCTGCCATTTTGTCACTGCGAGTAAATATATTGTTCATTTCAAAGCGTTGAAACATGGAAAGGGGAGAAGGTAGAGATTGTCTTCCTGCATAGGTTTTTTCAGGGTGTGCAGTAAGGCCCTTAAACGCGAAAAGATATAATTTTTCTCCGAAAAAAAAATACAGGGTGCGCGCACTCGGTCGCGCACACCTATTTACAAGAGTGTGAAATGGAGGTAAATCAGAAGTTTGAGTGCTTAGATATAAGGTGGCTCTGAAAAGAGCCCTTGTGTTAATTGAGTGTTTTCTGCATTTATAAGTAAGTACCGATGCAGAGCCTGATGTTGCAGAGGAAGATTCTGTTTCCCTCATTCGTGAAATGAACACCGTCTCTCCTATAGACGTCTTGCATGTGGTAGCGCAAGTTGTTGTGGTAAATAGAACCCATGCTATAATCTCTGAGGAACGCAGAAACAGATTTATTTACATGTCTCCTTGCTTTCTCAAATTGTGCACAATGGTGATTGGACCAATTCCATTTCTGTCTTTGGCATATATTGGAATATACCAAGGCAGATCGAGGAAAAAGTGTCATCAATTGTCGAAAGGTGTCTTTTAGAAGCATTTCCAGACCTACCCCAGTGATTGTGCCTAGATCGTTCCCACCACAGTGCACAATTATAAGGTCTGGTTCTGGGAGATGCATAAAAGTTTTCACCAATGGAATCAATTGGTGACATTTCAATCCTCTTTTGGAAATCCATGTTATGTGTACATTTGGTAAGCTGAGGTTGCAAATTCGTCTGCTTACTGCATATTTTTCACTCCAGTGAATATAACTGTGTCCTATTAGCCAGACCTTCATTTTCAAGGGATTTGTAGTCGTCCTCCGATCGGTTCTGGAAGTGGAATGGTAGTTAGAAGTTGAAATTCTAAATAAAGAAAAAGGAAGGGGCTGGGTGTGGTTTAAAAAATAAAAATGATTGGTTGATTGTAAGAAGTGGAGATTGAACAGTACGTTGCATGTTAATGTTTATGTTAAACGAAAAGTACTATTGGGTGTGAAAAAACAAGACATGTAACAGAGTTGTGGATTGGCAGGTGTTTCTGGAGGGAAAATAGTGTTATTAGTTAGCTGTTGAACGTTGAGAGATGAACTTTTGACCTGTGCCTTCAGCAAGGTGCAGAATGAGGTGTTACCATGGAAACAGCCGGAGATGGCAGTTGGTGATGGGTTCACTCTTTGGTGCCTCTGCATCTGAGTCTGTTCTCTGGTGGCTGGAGTACAACTGTTTGTTATTGTGGAGATGAAAGGGTGATAAGGAGAGAAATACGACATAGCGTCTTGCCTGTAGAAGCGTGGGAGCAGTGATTAACTCTGAGTAAAGCGGAACTGTGTCGGTGCTTAGTAACAGTAAAAAAAAAATGTTAACAGTGGTATAACTATCTTTACGGTGCGCGACCTACTAAGAAAGAGTTCACGGGCCGTAATTGGCTTGCAGGTTCTAGTATCAGTAAGTGAGTTCAAGAAAAGAAAACATTCAGGACTTTATTTATGAAGGCCTTGCGCCACCGGTGCGTTACTTTTTCCCATTTTAAAAAATGAGGCCCCGGCGGGGGAAGGTCTTCATAAATAAGGTCCTCAGTGTCTACAGTTAAGGTTATGTGGAACCCATGAATAGTTTTTCAATATGAAATCATTTCAGTTGAGATTATGGATTAAAAGAGAAACCGTGAATATTTGAAATGTTTATTTAGAAATGTACTATTTTAAAGGCAAATCATTATGTAATCTGAGTTTTGAAATTGCAAAAAACACAGTAATTGGTATTGTCAGTAGTACATGGAATACAAACGCTATAGTTGAAGAAAAATGAATATAGTTGGAAAAAAACATTGTACAGTCTTATAAGGAAGTATATTACATTTTAATAAATGGAAGAAGGTTTGTGGCCTTTCAGTTTAGGAACGATATATGAAAATGCAAGTGGTTATACATCATTACTTTATGAATCAGATGTCTAACAACACGAAATCATAATGTCGACTGTTAGTAAAGCAAATAGGTCTGTTCTTCAAAAGAAAATATGGAAAATAACGTGAAGAATATAGAAAACCAAAAGGAAATGAGGACGTCATTGGCTTGCATGAGAGTTATCGAAGCATTGTTTAGGCAAAATAGGTAGTTTCTGCTTGTAACAGGAAATCAGTTTTATCATTTGAAATTATGTCAGCTATCCAATGGAAAAGAGTAAAGCAGTACTGATAATCTCTTATAATCGGAGCCTCTTTTACCATCAGAGTGCAGGTCGGTGGGTTTTCGATGTAGCTCGCTGTTAGGAAAGAGTTAATTGTCCATTGTGTAGGCAAAGTATGCAGCAAGTGCCTCTAACATGAAATCACTGTTATCATCTGAAAACATGTCAGCCATCCAATTGAGAAGATCAAAGGAGCATTCATGATCTGTCATTATTGGAGCGTCTTTTACCATCATTGGGCAGCTCGGTGGGTTTTCGATGTAGCTCTCTGTTAGGAAATCTTGCGCCGCTGCGAATATATTCCAATGACCCAGAACTCCTTGTATCGCTGCAAAGGCCATAAACCCTCCGTTGTAAGAAAGCTGTTCATGATCAAGTAACGGATTCATGAGGTGATTGTAATTCGGTTCAGGAGGTACCAAATTGCAGAGACATAAATCCAGGGCCCACGTGAAATCACAGCTCAGGCAATGAAATACAGGCTGCACACAGGTGAAATACGAATATCGAAATGATAATCGATATGATGCATTCAAAGTCGAGAGTGGTAAGATGCCGTAGTAGTCAAGCATCCTCTGGCGAAATAGTTCTAAGTGGCCCGGCTCGTTTGCGAAGGCAGGAGGGACATCCATTTTGAATTTCCCAAGATGGTAAAGGAAACGGCGCAGCACCGCTGGTTGTATAGCAACTCCACAGAATTAGGTCGCCGGCTATGCAGTGGAGAGAAGCAGAATGACTTGATACATTTTCTAAGAGTCTAGTCACTTATATATTGCTTAGTGGTTATTAAAAAAGTAGCTTTTTTTGAACTGGAGGATGCGTTAAAAAATAAGGGAGTGATTTGAGGGAGTTGTAAAGCAAGGTCAATTTTTTTTTACATCAATGCTGTTTTCTGTGAATGTTAGCTTAGTGAAAGATATGTGTGTGAGCAGATGCAACGTTCAGTTTTAAATGTGACAATGGCGGTCTTGTTCATGTCTTCCGATTCAAGGTCGGTATTCGCTGCCAAATACAAAGATTAAGAAACGCATGCGTGGGGTACATAGTGTGGATTCTTAAAGGAAAGCAAATGAAGTGTTATTTTTACCGTGTTAGCATTGTCGTACAAAAAGTTATAGTGATTTCTATTATATGTGAAGAAAGTGTCACTGATGAAGACTGAAAATAAATCCTTATAAATGATACGGACTGGTGTATTTTAGAAAAGGTTTGTAACATTACATGAATTGTGTAAAAAAAATAATGTAATTGAAAGTGTATGGTTTGAAAATGAAAAGTAGAGGTTTATAGTTCATGTTTTGAAAGCAGTTCTAGAGCGTCAGAAGAAAGTGTATGGTTTGAAAATGAAAAGTAGAGGTTTATAGTTCACGTTTTGAAAGCAGTTCTAGAGGGTCAGATGCATGATAGATTTATTAAAAATAGAACATGTTTTTAAATAGTATTTTGGAAAAAATATGTGCCTTTATGTACTATTTACATTATGTGCCTGTTGCGTATTCTTTGAGTTTTAGTAATCCTGTGTCTTATAAGTTTTCTAGGGGCGGTTTGAGGTTCATGGTGGGTTTGGGCAGGGAGGGTAGGTTGGGGGTTTGTAATAGGGGGTTCGGCTGGGGTGGAGTGCGGAGTTTAGCGAAAAGTGAGGGGGGCGGGGAGTTACGGTGTTTGGTAATGGAGCAGAGTCAGAGGACGCCACATTTGTGTTATGGGCTGCCACGGAAATATGTATTTATTCTCAGAGGTTTATTATATTAAGCATATATATTAGCATGGTGGCTCTTGTCGTTTTGTGGTTCTGTGTATGTTTATAATGCTGGCTCTGTAGTTTTTGTTTATGGACCTTATTGCGACACACAGGGGACCTACGTTGCACAGTTGGAGATCAGAGACTTAGGAAATAAAACTTTATAATTGTAAGGGCTGTAATCGATAGAAATCGCCCGTTCTCGGTGTAAAAAATATCACCGCTATTGGTGGTATTTTCTACGGTGTTAGTACTCGAAGGAGACTAGTAACATATATGTGAAAAAAAATTATGTAATAGGCTCAGCATTTTACATTATCTTGGAAAACAAAAGTTGCTTTTACATAGCAATAAGTCTCTTATAATTAAGGGACGGAGTGTATATAGTGCTATTTAGTACTCTGCTATGTGATTGATGTCGAATATTTCATAAGAGGAGGCTTTAAAAGTTTTACGATAAACTGGTTTTCTAGGGAAGTGGGTGGAGTGTTCCGTGGAAATTGCAGAATAGAAACTAGTAAGAACCAATTGGAAGTGTTGTTTTAAAGTCACATGACTGCACATGCGTGTCTCGACGCGATAGGTGGGTGCGCGCACCCGGTCGCGCACTATAAGAAAGCGGCGAGAAAATATCAGCTACTATGCTCTTCAAGCTTGTTTTGGTACAAAGAGTTAGTTCTGAAAAGAACTTTTTTTGCTTTTTTTTTTTTTTTGGAAACAAGTGTTATGATGCTTTTGATTTCTTAAAGTTGCGACGACATTTTTCAGTATGTCATACTATCCAAATAAAGTGAAGAAATTTAACTTTTCTTGGAGCATTTATGACTCTCAATTATTTGTTTAATTAGAGTAAAGCTTTGCTCTCCGTATACAAGAAGTTCTCCACAGTTCGTGCATTTCATGTGCACGTTCGCCAGATATGGTCTCAAGTCCATCTCAGCACTCGATGGAGATACAGGTCGTCCACCGGAAGATGTGTTGATTACTTCTGATGGTAATAGGGTGGCCTCCGTTTTTCTTGTCAAAGGTGGTCGCTCATTTTCATCAGATTCGGAAGATGAATGCGGAACGGTAGCCATTGTACCGAAGTCTTCGGGAAGATGTTCGACGTTGTTGTCTCTTGAGAGTAGAAAAGAAAGTGATGGTAGTGGGTGGAGTGCTGCGTGTAAATTGCAGAATAGAAACTACCAAGAACCAATTAGAAGTGTTGTTTAGAAGTCACATGACTTCACATGGGAGTGTCAGGTCCTGTACGCGATAGGAGGGTGCGCGCACCCGGTCTCGCACTAAAATAAAGCGGGGAAAAAACATCTTATAATATGCTCTTCGAGCATGTTTTGGTGGAAAGAGTTAGTTCTGAAAAGAACTTTTTTTTTTTTTTTTTGGAAAGAAGTGTTTTGATGCATTTGATTTCTTAAAGTTGCTATGATATTTTTCAGTATGTCATACTATCCAAATAAAGTGAAGAAATTTAACCTTTCTTGGAGCATTTATGACTCTCAATTTTGTGTTTAATTAGAGTAAAGCTTTGCTCTCCGTATACAAGAAGTTCTCCACAGTTGTTGCATTTTATGTGCACCTTCGCCAGACATGGTTTCAAGTCCATTTTAGCACTCGATGGAGATACAGGTCGTCCACCGGAAGATGTGCTGATTACTTCTGATGGTAATAGCGTGGCCTCCGTTTTTCTTGTCAAAAGGGGTCGCTCATTTTCATCATATTCGGAAGATGAATGCGGAACGGTAGCCATTGTACCGAAGTCTTCGGGAAGATGTTCGACGTTGTTGTCTCTTGAGAGTAGAAAAGAAAGTGATGGAAGTGGGTGGAGTGCTGCGTGTAAATTCCAGAATAGAAACTACTAAGAACCAATTAGAAGTGTTGTTTGGAAGTCACATGACTTCACATGGGAGTGTCAGGTCCTGTACGCGATAGGAGGGTGCGCACACCCGGTCTCGCACTAAAATAAAGCGGCGAAAAAATATCTCATAATATGCTCTTGGAGCACGTTTTGGTAGAAAGAGTTAGTTCTGAAAAGAACTTTTTTTTTTTTGGGGGGGGAAGAAGTGTTATAATGCTTTCGATTTCTTAAAGTCGCTACTACATTTTTCAGTATGTAATAGTTAGAAAATGAAGTGAAGAAATTTATCTTTTCTTGGGGCATTTATGACTTTCAATTTTTAGTTTAATAAGAACGAGGCTCTGCTCTCCATACAAAAGAATTTCTCCACACTCGTTGCATTTCATGTGCACCTTCGCAAGATATGGTCTCAAGTCCATCTCAGCACTCGATGGAGATACAGGTCGTCCACCAGAAGATGTGCTGGCCACCTCTGATGGTAATAGCGTGGCCAGGGCTCTTGTCGATGCTTTTGCATAATGTTCAGGATGCCTTTGTTTAACATGCCGCTGCATGGTGTGTGCAGAAAAGGAATATTTTTTATTTGGATTTCCCCTTGAGAGCTCCGAATTGCCCTACCAGATTCGGAAGATGAATCTGGTAGGGCAGCCATTTCAGCAAAGTCTTCCGGAAGATGCTTGACGTTGTTGTCTCTTGAGAGTAGAAAAGATTGTGAGGAAAGTGGGTGGAGTGCTGCGTGTATATTCCAGAACAGAAACTACTAATAACCAATTGGAAGTTTTGTTTTCAAGTCACATGACTTTACATGCGCTTCTCAGGACGTGTAGGCGGTGATACTATCTAGTTACGAACGTGATTACATACTTAGGAACTAGCATTCAAAAAAACTATGAAATTCACTGAAAAAACCATAGGTTTTACACACGTTATAGTTAGGAAGTAGCATTTGAAAAACCTATGAAATTCACTGAAAAAACCATAGGTTTGACACCAGTTATAGTTAGCTGGAAATTTTACTGACATAAAACCAATGAAATTCCACGTTATAGTTAGTTGGACTCACTATAACTTGCGCGTGTAATGCACTGCTGATGACATTACATATTACATCACTCATGACATGGTCAGTGACATCACTTATGACACCATCCAGTGAATGTGTGTCTTTCTAAAAAATAAATATGTTTTATATATGTATATGTAAAGGTCGAGGGAAGAATAAATGTTTAAATTATTGTCTTAATGAATGTTTTTTTCAAAAAGAAATGATTGGATAACTGGCTTATTAAGTGTATCTAAGTGAATACATATATTAGCGAGTAATGTTTAAATATTTGATTATATGTATCAGTGTTTCACTTTGTGAATAACTGGTTGCATGGATTGATGAGTACCTACATGTGTAGGTATTTGGGTTCTTAGATGTTTTTTTAGTATCAGTATGAGTGTTTCTATGGTTTTATGGGGGTATTACTAATCACATAGATGCATGAATGACTAACTCTCTTTTTGTATGTGTTTAGAAGACACCATATGTGCAGGACTGTATGGGTGGTTGAGTGTGTATAGTTTTATATGCAAATAAATGGATGTTCAATAGTTTATTTGCATGTGTGAGTATGTGTGTGAGTAACTTTTGGATGATTGTCGGTGTGTTACAGGATGTATAGGTGTATCACTACATATGCTGAGTGAGTATATGTATGAGTGACTATATAGAACTGTTGGTAAATGAGAGAATGTGTATATAGATGGTGGAATTACTGAATTGGTTGTTGTAACTGGTATGGGTATCTCCATTTTTTTGAAAATGTTAATTTCTATTTTCCAATATGTGTTTTAAGGGTTACCTTACACTGAAAGGAGGTCTGTCACTCTGTCACTCTGTCACAAAGATGGTGTCATCAGTGATGTCATGAGTGATGTAATATGTAATGTCATCAGCAGTGCATTACACGCGCAAGTTATAGTGAGTCCAACTAACTATAACGTGGAATTTCATTGGTTTTATGTCAGTAAAATTTCCAGCTAACTATAACTGGTGTCAAACCTATGGTTTTTTCAGTGAATTTCATATATATACATATATATATATATATATATATATATATATATATATATATATATATATATATATATATATATATATATATATATATATTAGTGGAAATTCTTCTCCGGTGAAAAGAAAAAGTTACCCATGCAGAGGATACAAAGAAGCACTTTAATAACGAGATGTCCTTTGCGAATGCATTTCGGCATGTGTGCCTTCTTCAGCGCTCCATCCCATCTGCTTGCTTTGCTGTGGCGTAGGCAGACCTGCCTCGATGGTGTTAAAGTCCATATTGCTCCGCCCCCTTGATGGTTTCAAGCTCCCACGTGCAGTCCTGTAGAGAAAGACTGCAAATCCCAGAATGCAGCGGTATGGCGTCACCTGGGGAAGGAGATGCTTGTCGGGGTTGCGTTTGCGGAGAGGAAACCGATGGCAGGCACAGACTCCAAGCATGATGGCAGGTAGGGCAAAACGATAGTCCAGCGCCCCCTCGGGTCCCCTGCATTGGATTCCGCAGTCACCTCTCAGCCGGGAAATCGTGTTGGGGGTGTGCACAGGAGTCCTGGTCCCCCAGAAAGGAAGTGAAATACGTCCTAACCTCTGCGTCATCCCGGTGTCCTGGTGGGTTCATGGGCGGAATTGCTAGCGCAATCGAAGTGAAGAAATGCTCAGATGAGCAAGCCAGAACGCCCTGACCTCTTAATACTGCGGGGGTAAACTGCAATGCGTCCTGGCAGTCGCATGGAAATATTAGTGGAAATTCTTCTCCGGTGAAAAGAAAAAGTTACCCATGCAGAGGATACAAAGAAGCACTTTAATAACGAGATGTCCTTTGCGAATGCATTTCGGCATGTGTGCCTTCTTCAGCGCTCCATCCCATCTGCTTGCTTTGCTGTGGCGTAGGCAGACCTGCCTCGATGGTGTTAAAGTCCATATTGCTCCGCCCCCTTGATGGTTTCAAGCTCCCACGTGCAGTCCTGTAGAGAAAGACTGCAAATCCCAGAATGCAGCGGTATGGCGTCACCTGGGGAAGGAGATGCTTGTCGGGGTTGCGTTTGCGGAGAGGAAACCGATGGCAGGCACAGACTCCAAGCATGATGGCAGGTAGGGCAAAACGATAGTCCAGCGCCCCCTCGGGTCCCCTGCATTGGATTCCGCAGTCACCTCTCAGCCGGGAAATCGTGTCGGGGGTGTGCACAGGAGTCCTGGTCCCCCAGAAAGGAAGTGAAATACGTCCTAACCTCTGCGTCATCCCGGTGTCCTGGTGGGTTCATGGGCGGAATTGCTAGCGCAATCGAAGTGAAGAAATGCTCAGATGAGCAAGCCAGAACGCCCTGACCTCTTAATACTGCGGGGGTAAACTGCAATGCGTCCTGGCAGTCGCATGGAAATATTAGTGGAAATTCTTCTCCGGTGAAAAGAAAAAGTTACCCATGCAGAGGATACAAAGAAGCACTTTAATAACGAGATGTCCTTTGCGAATGCATTTCGGCATGTGTGCCTTCTTCAGCGCTCCATCCCATCTGCTTGCTTTGCTGTGGCGTAGGCAGACCTGCCTCGATGGTGTTAAAGTCCATATTGCTCCGCCCCCTTGATGGTTTCAAGCTCCCACGTGCAGTCCTGTAGAGAAAGACTGCAAATCCCAGAATGCAGCGGTATGGCGTCACCTGGGGAAGGAGATGCTTGTCGGGGTTGCGTTTGCGGAGAGGAAACCGATGGCAGGCACAGACTCCAAGCATGATGGCAGGTAGGGCAAAACGATAGTCCAGCGCCCCCTCGGGTCCCCTGCATTGGATTCCGCAGTCACCTCTCAGCCGGGAAATCGTGTCGGGGGTGTGCACAGGAGTCCTGGTCCCCCAGAAAGGAAGTGAAATACGTCCTAACCTCAGCGTCATCCCGGTGTCCTGGTGGGTTCATGGGCGGAATTGCTAGCGCAATCGAAGTGAAGAAATGCTCAGATGAGCAAGCCAGAACGCCCTGACCTCTTAATACTGCGGGGGTAAACTGCAATGCGTCCTGGCAGTCGCATGGAAATATTAGTGGAAATTCTTCTCCGGTGAAAAGAAAAAGTTACCCATGCAGAGGATACAAAGAAGCACTTTAATAACGAGATGTCCTTTGCGAATGCATTTCGGCATGTGTGCCTTCTTCAGCGCTCCATCCCATCTGCTTGCTTTGCTGTGGCGTAGGCAGACCTGCCTCGATGGTGTTAAAGTCCATATTGCTCCGCCCCCTTGATGGTTTCAAGCTCCCACGTGCAGTCCTGTAGAGAAAGACTGCAAATCCCAGAATGCAGCGGTATGGCGTCACCTGGGGAAGGAGATGCTTGTCGGGGTTGCGTTTGCGGGGAGGAAACCGATGGCAGGCACAGACTCCAAGCATGATGGCAGGTAGGGCAAAACGATAGTCCAGCGCCCCCTCGGGTCCCCTGCATTGGATTCCGCAGTCACCTCTCAGCCGGGAAATCGTGTCGGGGGTGTGCACAGGAGTCCTGGTCCCCCAGAAAGGAAGTGAAATACGTCCTAACCTCTGCGTCATCCCGGTGTCCTGGTGGGTTCATGGGCGGAATTGCTAGCGCAATCGAAGTGAAGAAATGCTCAGATGAGCAAGCCAGAACGCCCTGACCTCTTAATACTGCGGGGGTAAACTGCAATGCGTCCTGGCAGTCGCATGGAAATATTAGTGGAAATTCTTCTCCGGTGAAAAGAAAAAGTTACCCATGCAGAGGATACAAAGAAGCACTTTAATAACGAGATGTCCTTTGCGAATGCATTTCGGCATGTGTGCCTTCTTCAGCGCTCCATCCCATCTGCTTGCTTTGCTGTGGCGTAGGCAGACCTGCCTCGATGGTGTTAAAGTCCATATTGCTCCGCCCCCTTGATGGTTTCAAGCTCCCACGTGCAGTCCTGTAGAGAAAGACTGCAAATCCCAGAATGCAGCGGTATGGCGTCACCTGGGGAAGGAGATGCTTGTCAGGGTTGCGTTTGCGGAGAGGAAACCGATGGCAGGCACAGACTCCAAGCATGATGGCAGGTAGGGCAAAACGATAGTCCAGCGCCCCCTCGGGTCCCCTGCATTGGATTCCGCAGTCACCTCTCAGCCGGGAAATCGTGTCGGGGGTGTGCACAGGAGTCCTGGTCCCCCAGAAAGGAATATATATATATATATATATTCACTGAAAGAAACCATAGGTTTTGCAGACGTTACAGTTAAGAATTAGCATTTAAAAAACCTTAGCAATTCACAGAAAAAAACATTGGTTTTAGGGACGTTATAGTTAGTTGGACATTTCACTCATACAAAATGATAGAAATTCCGCTGTTATAGTTAGTTGAGCTAACTATAACTCGTGCCCCCGCAAAGCATTGCTGATGACGTCACATATTACATCATTCATGACATGGTCAGTGACATCACTGATGACATCACTGATGACATATCAAATGACATCACTGATGACATCACCCAGTGACTGTGCGTTACTGTAAAGTTTAAATATGTTATATATACATATTGGCCAAGGTGTATTGAAGATTGACTGGGTGTATAGTGTCTGGATGGAGGATTTAGTAGGTGCGTGACTGACTGTATAAGTGAGTGAATAAATGTGTCTTTGTGATTGCATGGGTTAGTGACTAAACTATGTGAATGTCTGTATCAGTCTGTCTATTACTGTGTAAGCTGCTGCATTGGTTGGTGAGTAGCTACCATGGGTTAGTGTCCATATGGGTTATTGATTGGTTGTCTGAGTATTTGTATGGGTGCCTCAGTGTGTGTGTGGGTGCGGGGGAGGTGTGTGACTCTGTGCATAGATGTGTGAGTTCTTTATTTACTGGATGTAGGGGTTCAAAAGTGCATTTGAAAACAGCTGTATGGGTGGTTGAGTGTTTGTATGGGTATGTTGGTGAGTGAATGGATATCTCACTGCAACATGTCCAAGTAACTAAATATGTAAAACACAGTGCATGTGAGAGTTGGAGTATATAAATGACAATACGTGAGAGTCAGTGATTCTGAGAGTGGCTGTATGGATGAGTGTGTACTTGTCTCAGTGATTGTATAAGAGAGTAAGTATGTGTTAGTATCTGTATGAATAAGTGAGGTTGTCTGTGCATAACAGTATAGGTGAGTAAATCAAAGTGTTTTTGATTCTTTGCATGAGTGACTAGTTGTGTGAGTAATGGATGAGTGGCGGTGTGTGAGTGTTTGTATAGGTATGTGAGTGCCTATAATAGTGTTGTATTGATGAGTCACTGCATGTATGAGTGACTGTATGGGTGAATGAGTGGATGTGTATGTAGACCTAGGAATCAGTAAGTGCGTACGTAGTAATTGGTATTAGTGTCTCTATTATTTTGAAAATGGTAGTCTATATTTTAGAGTGGGTGTATCAAAGGTTTTATTAAGGTGTGAGGAGGTGCATCAGATTTTCACGTGGATGATGTCATCAGTGATGTCATTTGAGATGTCAGCAGTGATGTCATCAGTGATGTCGCTGACCATGTCATGAATGATGTAAGATGTGACGTCATCAGCAGTGCATTGCGGGGGCGCGAGTTATCGTTAGCTCAACTAACTATAACAGCTGAATTTCTATCGTTTTGTATGAGTGAAATGTCCAACTAACTATAACGTCCCAAAAATCTATGTTTTTTTCTGTGAATTTCTAAGGTTTTTTAAATGCTAATTTCTAACTATAACGTGCCTGAAGCTTATGGTTTTTTCAGTGAATTTCAAAGGTTTTTAAATGCTAATTTCTAATTACAATGTTCATTAAACATATCTTTTTTTCTATGTTTTTTAATTATCATCCCATTCTCAACCTGGTGAACACTGCAAATCTCACCACTCTTCCATCGATACCTTCCACGAACAAAATTACCACAAACGAGAGCCACAACTAATGCTAATGATATGCAAAGTAGGCATTCCTGTGCACAAAAACAAGGAAAACACCACTTCCCCATATTTTCAACAACCAGCCAAATCTGCAATGTGATCCAAAAAGCAGACGATAAGCCGACTTACCAGCAACAAATTAACATCAACCTTTAACTGGTGTAAGGAGGTTGACTATCTACTGCGTGAATTAAACCCAACTCACAGCCAAATCTAAAGACCAACACGTGATAGAGCTACTTATCATGCACCCAAAAAGACCACGACACCCAGCGCCACCACCACCAGAACCTCCCCCCGGACCACCCCCCGCTACTACCACCCAGGCAGCGCAAAACAGGACAACCGACCTTCCCAAAATACAGTGGCACCTCAGCCGCACGATAGCTGAATGTTGGGAGATGTGGCAACCAGCTATATATGAAGAAGGCAAGTCACCCATCAATAATAATGCACACAATGTCAAGTGTAACGCTGATGTGCTGCACAGACCTCACTATGCAAACCACAAACCTCTCCATGTGGAGATATACTATTGATACTTGTACTGTAGTGCACAATGGATGCAACCATGTTACATCAAACAGTGGGGAAGATCTTGGTCATGTAGCTGTGTTGTCCCCCCTAGAAGCGGAAGCGAATGGGCTGGTCCAACGTACTCCACTCCAGCGTAGGAGTATGAATAAATAGGCCAGGCCCTGGGAGTGGTTCACTTCTGGGAAGACCAATGAGTCTGCAGAGCGGAGGCACTCACCCTGGCACGTGACTGCCGCCATGACCGCGGGCCTCCTCCACACAAGCCCTCTGCGAAACCAGTGGCACAGCACCACAGACTTATGTCTGTAGCAACTACTGCCTTCGGTCTACACTGCGGACAGCAGGGTTCATAATTTGAATTCAGCCTTGAATTATTAATTGCACAGAGAACTGTATTCTATGTCCTCGGATTTTGTCAAGAAGTGACAAAAAGCATTCCTCGATTTTATGCTAACTACTGCCTTCGATCTACACTGCCGACAGCAGGGTTCACAACTTGGATTCAGCCTTGATTTATTAATTGCACAGAGAACTGTACTCTATGTCCTCGGATTTTGTCAAGAAGAAGTGACAAAAAGCCTTCCTTGATGTCTATGCTAACTACTGCCTTCGATCTACAATGCGGACAGCAGGGTTCATAATTTAAATTCAGCCTTGATTTATTAATTGCACAGAGAACTGAGCTCTATGTCCTCGGATTTTGTCAAGAAGAAGTGACAAAAAGCATTCCTGGATGTCTATGCTAACTACTGCCTTCGATCTACACTGCGGACAGCAGGGTTCATAACTTGAATTCAGCCTTGATTTATTAATTGCACAGAGAATTGTACTTTATGTCCTCGGAATTGTCATGAAGTGACAAAAAGGATTCCTCAATTTATATGCTAACTACTGCCTTCGATGTACACTGCGGACAGCAGAGCTCACACTTCAGATGCAGTGGCGATTGCAGATGACGCAGTCCACTTCCCAAGACACGTTGCTCCTAGTGCAGCCCGCCGGGACCACGCCTCATCACAGGATGCACACACGCTGTGTGCTTCAGGTGCTACTAACTCATTGCACCATAAGTCATCACCACGTGCCCTTATCAAGGCAAGACATTGAACCCAGTGTGGCCCGCTGGGGCCACGTATCATCGCAGGGTGCGCACATGCTGGGTGCTCCAGGTGCCACTAACTGTGCAGCTCAACTCAATACCACGTGGCTCTGTGCCCATCCTGACTGCTGCCTACGCCCTACACTGGGGTTACATGGTTCACAATTCAAGATTAATGGCGAAGTAAATTGTGTTAGAGACTATAATGGGTTAAAAGACCAAATGCTCCCAATCTGTGCTGCTTATGTCAACATCACCCGCCTGTGAGCCTTTGCTGACCGCTGCCTCCGGTCTACACTGTGGAAGACCGGCAACACGTGGTGCCAACTAACCCTGCTCAAGGCAAGCCGATCCCACATGTGTAACTGGTTCCTGAGTCCTGAATGGCAGCGACCCCAACTTTGTGGAAGCACCCAAAACACCAGACTCCCTTCAATCAGTGAAGGATATTTGCATATGCAAGGCCAGTGACACGTGGTGCCACTGAACCTCTACTACGCAGGCCGGTGGGGTCACCAACGTATGCACATGGGTATGGGCCCTTGCCCACCGCTACCTCTGACCTACATTGAGGAAGACCAGTGACACGTGGTGCCACTAACTCTGTTCAACTCAAGCCAATCCCACATGTGTAACTGTGTCCTGAGTCCAGAATACCAGTGACCCCAACTCCGTGAGACAACTACAGTAGCAGACTCCCATCAATCAGTGAGGCATATTAACATATGCAACGCAGCGATACGTGGTGCCACTAACTTTATTCAACACAAGCCGATCCCACATGTGTAACTGTGTCCTGAGTCCTGAATCACACTTACCCCAAGTCTGTGGCAGCGACCACAGCTCCACACTCCCTTCGATCAGTGAGGCATATTTCGATATGCAAGGCCGGCGACGCAAAGTCCCACTAACCTTCTTTAACACAAGTGTTTCCTGAGTCCTGAATTACAGCGACCCCAACTTCGTGGCAGCGACCACAGCACCTCACTCCCTTCAATTAGTGAGGAGTATTTACAGATTGAAGTCTGCCGACAAGTGGTGCCGCTAAACCAGCACTACGCAGGCCGATGGGGCCACCAACATATGCACATGCCTGTGGGCACTTCCCCATCGCTACCTCTGGCTTACACTATTGTCAGCAGGCCTCACAATTCAGATACAGTCCTGATTCCAAATGTGCAGTCCAGTAAGAAAGACACATTGCTCCCAGTGCGACCCGTCCACATCAACCATCATCACAGGCTCATACAGTCTCAATGCTTCAGGTACCACTAACCCTATTTAACACAAATTAATCCCACATGTGTAATTGTGTCCTGAGTCCTGAACGACAGTGACTCCAACTTCGTGGCAGCGACCACAGCACCAGACTCTCTTCAGTCTTATTTGTTGTTCTTTTCTCTAAATATTTTTTTTTTATATGTAAATCTATACATGACTAAGATTCTTCTTTCTCCAAACGCACAGGGACACTTCCGGGCCCAAGAAGGTTGTTGGGAGTATGTTGGTAATGTGAGAAGAGGGTACAATACCTGCTAATGTGTGGAGAGGAAGCGTCAAAGGGGTATCACTCACAGAAATAACTCCGATATGTTTTCACAAATGCCTCGAACAGATGCCAGCTGATGGACTGAATCACAAAATGGTTTTTCAATACTTATATAGTGTGAGTTATGAACACTCGGATCCAGGCTCGCAGAGGGACAGCTGCGGCACGTACGCTAAACTCCCAGACACAGTACTACGAGCCGTCCGCGTCATTGTGTCTATCCCTGCCCTCTTCCGTCGTACGCCGTGCCACACCACTCCGATTACGTTCCAACGTTGGCCCCACATAGTTACCTGTCGCAGGCGTACTCGCTGTTGGTGTGCAGGTCAGTAGTCTAGTTCTCAACATCTCACGGCCTTTCCCTAAGGGCAGGATTGAACACACACCACACCCATCCGGCACATGCGGCACAGGCCATGTGACCACGCAAATATGATAGATCGACAGCGTCACATCCTTTATTGCCGGTGCTGACTAGCTGGTGAACGCTCTACGGGTCTCAACCATAAAGAGTCCATGAAAAGTTGCGCAAAAGGTTAGTCTCACCCTCAGCTGTATGGCTGTCAGCGGCCTACCATCCCCTTGGCGCGGACTTCTTATGCATAGGGTTAGTGCCACCCCAAACTCATGTAGCCATCAGGAGTCTACCACCACGAGGCACAAACTTGAGTTCCACAGGCTTAGCGGCACCAAACCCTGAGGTGGTCTCCGCCATTGACGACTCAGGACTCAGCGACATGTGTGAGATCTGCCAGGCCGTGGAGAAGCTTTAGTGGTCTCTACCATTCAGGACTCAGCGACATCTGGGAGACCTGGGAAGAAGCTGATGTGGTCTCCGCCATTCAGGACTCAGCGACATCTGTAAGATCCGCTTAGAATCTGATGTAGTCTCCGCCATTCACGACTCAGGACTCAGTAACACATCTGAGATCGGTGGAGTATCTGATGTGGTCTCCGCCATTCAGGACTCAGGACTCAGCAACACATCTGAGATTGGCGGGGTTTTGACGGGCATGTAGACTTGGCCCACTGCGGCACACTCCGCTGGCACCAGGTAATTATTTGCTCATGGATGCGCAGAGGCGGCAGTCTCTCTCTCTCTCTCAGTCTCTCTCTCTCGCAATTCCCTCTCTTCTCTCTTGATCTCACTCTCTTCATTCATTTCCTTCTATCTCTCTCTCCCTTCTCCCTTTCTCACCCCTTTTTTTCTTGCCCTCTCTTTTTCTCTCTGGCTTGTTTTTCCTTCTCTGTTTTTCTCTCTCAGTCCTTTGATATGCACATTACACAGATCCTTATTTTGTGTTTTATTTTCCAGGCTCTGTTGTTGACATCCATGGTCCCCACAGCACTCTTCCACCTTGTTCTTTTCTTTTATGTTTGTTAAATTTTGTGTATTGGTTTATTATATATATATATATATATATATATATATATATATATATATATATATATATTAACAAAAAAATTAAATTTTAAAATAGTTCATGGATTATATATGTTTATAAAAAAATTAAGTTTGACACAAAAAAAATTATTAACCTTTTCGGTTGTTTTCTTAACTGCTGTGTGTTAAAATTTGGAGCACTTATCGCGGGAATACTGGTGATCTCTGCAGTTTGCACCAACTTCTGAATACTGTGTTAGATTTATCTCAACTTTAGTTGCATTCAAGTGCTGATAATGAAATGCAGAATAGCCATCCCGTGCAAAAACGCACGAGGTGCACCTTTGCAATTTATTCAAATTCTAAAATCCTGTATTGAATTGCACCTAGGTAGTGCCTCCACTTACAGTGGACACACAAAATCAATGAAGAAATCTCATTGTATTTATATTGATTAGGAATAGTGCGTCAGGTGCTGCATCTTGACGGGATACACTCCCCAGTTTGTATATTGTTCTGCACACGTAAAAATAGCATCACAACTTTCACAACTGCAATGCGAAATTAATTCCGGCGATAACCCACGTTACCACCAGGAATTTTACACCTGCTTTCTCCTGGTGTTAAGCAGGACGACTACCTGCAGCATGAAAGGAAACACAGCCAAGAGCCACACCAGAACACCCACATGTGCCATAGAGTCAATGAGAACGATACAGGGATACCCATGAGGGCCACAATACTCATCGCAACAACACCAGGACCACCAATGCCCCCCCAAACCCACATCTGAGCAAGTGTGTCCGTGTGGTCATTTTGTTAGCATGATAGGCACGGGCCCTGCAACATCGCAGTGTGCTGTCTTCAGCAGACGTTACCATGTCACCTCAGCGTTGGCAGTGACCCTGGACATGTAGCTACGCACGCATCCTCCTGCAAGCACAACACACGTGTGTTGGTCAAGTGTACACAGTTCACCTATGGGGTGTGCCTATCCGGCAAGGGAAACGGGGTGTCTCGGACATGTCTGTGTGCAGGAAGTGCAGTAAGTGTGTCTCTGTGTTCTGGTGTGACCTGCCACAAGGGCCACAGCAGACTATGTTGTAAAGTGGGATACACCACCACCAAACAGCACTCTCATGGTGTAGTTCGAATGCCGCAGGACATGCCGGAATAGACATTACAATGCTGTGCCGTACAAGTGCACGGGATACAACAGCGCACCGCACAAAAAGTGTGGGGGCTCGCAGGAGGGAAGAGCATCTGTTTGGCAACGTTACACACAGTGAACATGCCCATGTGCCACGGGCTGGGCATCTCATCCATGATGACCACGGTCACAGACATCCCACAACACACCCACGACCAGCACACATCCTGTACGAATGCATTGTGGTTTTCACTTCTATGCTCATTCAGTGGTGTGATGTTCCCATGTTGTGTGACTTATGCTCCTTGTTGGTGTGTTTCATTTTGGCAATTCTTTGTCTATACTTGTGCTGTACTTCATTGTAAATGTGTGCCATTGTGCCCATCTCCCCCCGTCCCTGCTTCTTCCTCTTCCTGGTGCTGTTTCTATAATTTTGTTCCTCCACACATAAATACAAGTAACAAACAAATTACAATACTTCCTTGATTCGTTTACGTTTCAAAACTTCTCTCTATTAGTTTCTTTTTAATTTTCCATATAAACAGTTTTTTCATATTCAACGACACATCGAAGTTAGCAGTGCAACGTATTTTATCAACACACTTTCTGGAAAATTCTACAACATATGTAGGTTAAAAGTTCATACATTTTATTAAATCAAATGCAAGTAGCAGGTGTGGTTGAGATGAGCAAATGTTATCCTATAATATGTACTCCACGTTCAAACTGCTTTTTCTTAACCAATTACAAACATGCTTTTCCACAAAACGAATGTGCACCCTACTTTTAAAAAACAATGCTTTTCATCTCCCAATCAGGTATCGTTTTGTGTGTGAAAAAAAAAAACGAGTTCCCTTATTCTATGAAGGAACTGCATGAGCCACAGACATCTTTCCATACCCTTCAGCCATATCTTCAAAATGCTAGTGTGGATCGTTGGGCATAGCTATATATTTTGGTGCAAGAGGTATGCAGAACAGAGACGTATTAACTAGACCTAGGTTTACAAAATGTGGACATTAAATGGTTTCCACAGAGAGATTGAAGTGTCACCGATTGTTCCCTTTGATTAAAACCTGTTTGCATCTCCAACACTCTAACCTCATGATTGTGCACTGTGGTGGAAACGACCTAGGCACATTGGCTGGGGTAGGTTTGGAATTGCTTATGAAGGACACCTTTGGTCAATTGATGTTACTTTTGCCTCAAACTGTCATTGTATATTCCAATATATGCCAAAGACAGAAGTGGAAATGATCAAAACAATTTTGTCCTCAGATTGAAAAATCTAGGAAGAAAGTCAACAAAGCTGTGTCTGCATACTTCAGAGACCACGAAATGGGGTCCATCTACAACAACAATATACGTTTTGATTTGGCTGATATCTACAGAAGTGATGGAGTACTCTTCACAGATCAAGGAAATCGAGTTTTCCTGAATAACTTGAAGCTGTGCATCCGCACTTATATGTAGCTCCAACTAATGAACACAAGGGCTCTTTTTAGAGCCACCCAATAACTTACAACTTAGCCCCGCTATTTTAGGGCCAGGTAATGGCAACTCTAGGACCCCCGCTAAAATGTATTCTCCACACAGCTGTTGCACAGCGGCCACACTATCTCACTTTGATCACCGGCTCTACTCATCCATAGGGGGTCAATAGTTTGCGCTATACAAAATACTGTATTGATTTATCTTCGCAATCCCTAAACAACACCACCTAAGCACCATATACAAGTTGGACAGTTGTGACATAGTGCCCAGAGCACATGACTTCACAGCATAGGACACACAGATTGGGCTCACGGTTTCATCCCCGAGTCCAGCAGCAACTCAATTTACCAGCATGACACTCTAGGCAATACCTCACTTAATTTCCATACCCAGCACTTTCAGACCGGTGGGGGTCAGTAGTTCAGCGACTTTACCCCGACTCCTTTAGCAGATCAGCTTATGCCCCAGCACCATCACACCCATAGGAGTGATTAGTTTGTACTTCACAAATACCAAATTAATTTGATACGCGCAAATGTACATTTGCGCTTCCTGTATAACACCCCCTAAGCACCATCCACAAGTTACAATGTTCGAAACTAAAGTTCCTCCGAGTAGCTATAACTAAGTGCTGACACTACTTGGACAGATGTGGCACAGCACCAGAGCACATGACTTCACAGCATATGACACACAGTTTGGACTCACACTTTCATCCCCGAGTCCGGCAGCAGCTCAGCTTAGCAGCATGAGACTCTAGACAGTACCTCACATATTTTCCATACCCCAGGACTTTCAGATCAGTGCGGGTCAGTAGTTCGTCCTAGTAGTTATAAATACATGCTGACACTACTTCCACAAGTGTAGTGCAGCGGCCACGGCACATGACTTTACAGCATAAGACACACAATTTGGGCTCACACTTTAATCCCAGAGTCCCGCACCAGCTCACCTTAGCAGCATCAGACTCTAGGTAGGGGTGAATACTTCACTTCGCACCCCTTCAATAGCACACCCTAAACACCCTGCAGAGGTTACAGTGCTCCTACCCTTCTCTTTCTCACTTCTTTCGCCCTTTTTTCCCATTACTCGCTTCAACTGAATCAGAAAATGGCAGTCAACACTTCCTAGTTGCAACTGCTGGCACCACTCGCAGCCAATCAGCAGCAAGCTTGTGCTCGTAATGCCTCAACCAATCAGATGGCAGAATTCCCAAATATTGATATCTGTAAATTTTGATATTTCTCCAAAACTACTGAACAAATTTATACCAAATAAACAAAAGCGTGCTTTCTAGACCAAGACCCTTCTCCCTGCCAAATTTGGGGTAATTCCGTTCACCCGTTCGATCTGTAGGCTTGTCTAAAGATTCATATGGAAACTAACATGGAGAAAACACGTTTTTGGACCCCCTTTTTATTTGTCCCCCCCCTTGACGAATCACCCCCAAACTTTCAACATAGGAGCTGATATCAACATAGATTTAGTTTTGACAATTTCGCGAAGGTTCGTCAATCGGCGCCAAAGTAATTGGGAATAGAATGTTGCCATTTTCCTATGGTAACTAGGTCCTAACTATAACTACCTACTGGCAGGAAACCCATTTGGAAGAAACCACGCGAAATGGATCTAAAAAACTTCATTTATTCTTTCCAGCAGCTTGCCAGCAGGCTCTGCGTCACAGGTGTCCTTGATAAAATGAAAAGCCAGACGCCTTTCGAGAGCCACGGCTCTCTTCTTCAATGGCATAGGTTGAGATACCAAAGGGACGCCTTCTATAATGCACATATTCAAACAGATCCCGCCCCACTGGGCGTGTCCTTCCACTGCGGCTGTCTGGGATCTGTAGTGCCAGGTAAATTCCAAGTGGATGCATCTCTTTGTTCGATTAAAACCATTTCATAATCCGAGTGGAGTTCAAGTGCACAAGGGACGGAGGCATGCCCTGCTTTATAGCTGCTGGTGAAGTGTCCCTGGGGGCCTCCTGCAGAGTCTCAGATCTTTTCGTTCCATGGTTAACACGAGTAGGTGTCAGCCTGGACCTGCTTTTTGCAGTGGGTTTCAATCCACAACTGGGAACGGCCGTTAAAACATCCTTCAAAGCAGGAAACCCATTTGGAAGAAACCACGCGAAATGGATCCAAAAAACGTCATTTATTCTTTCCAGCAGCTTGCAAGCAGGCTCTGCGTCACAGGTGTCCTTGATAAAATGAAAAGCCAGACGCGTTTCGAGAGCCACGGCTCTCTTCGTCAATGGCATAGGTTGAGATACCAAAGGGACGCCTTCTATAATGCACATATTCAAACAGATCCCGCCCCACTCTGCGTGTCCTTCCACTGCGGCTGTCTGGGATCTGTAGTGCCAGGTAAATTCCAAGTGGATGCATTTCTTTGTTAGATTAAAACCATTTCATAATCCGAGTGGAGTTCAAGTGCACAAGGGACGGGGGCCTGCCCTGCTTCATAGCTGCTGGTGAAGTGTCCCTGAGGCCCCCCTGCAGAGTCCCAGATCTTTTCGTTCCGTGGTTACCACGAGTAGGTGTCAGCCTGGACCTGCTTTTTGCAGTGGGTTTCATTCCACGACCGGGAACGGCCATTAAAACATCCATCAAAGCAGGAAACCCATTTGGAAGAAACCACGCAAAATGGATCCAAAAAACTTAATTTATTCTTTCCAGCAGCTTGCCAGCAGGCTCTGCGTCACAGGTGTCCTTAATAAAAATGAAAAGCCAGACGTGTTTCGAGAGCCACGGCTCTCTTCTTCAATGGCATAGGTTGAGATACCAAAGGGACGTCTTCTATAATGCACATATTCAAACAGATCCCACCCCACTGGGCGTGTCCTTCCACAGCGGCTGTCTGGGATCTGTAGTGCCAGGTAAATTCCAAGTGGATGCATCTCTTTGTTCGATTAAAACCATTTCATAATCCGAGTGGAGTTCAAGTGCACAAGGGACGAGGATTTGGAAGAAACCACGCGAAATGGATACAAAAAACGTCATTTATTCTTTCCAGCAGCTTGCCAGAAGGTTCGTCAATCGGTGCCAAAGTAATTGGGAATAGAATGTTGCCATTTTCCTATGGTAACTTGGTCCTAACTATAACTACCTACTGGTGACCGACAGTAGGTAACATATATATATATATAATGGCCGCCGGTTGCGATGTTACTGAAGTGTCCACCATTCATTTCATTGACAGGAAGTAAGGTGTATATAATGTGTCGGAAAGACACGGAAATGTAAACACTGACGAAGGACTCTTAGGTCTGAAACGCGTCTGTTTTTTGTCCGTGGCTGATTAAAACTATTGCTGCATAACCCCCGTGAGTGCGTTATCGTTTGTTGAAAAAGGAAACGATTGGCGCTGCCATAAACACGCGTCAGTACCGACGCGAAACGGCACCCGCCCGGGAGTGCCTCGGGATTTTGGTACACTCAGGAGCTGGAGATATATATATATATATATATATATATATATATATATATATATATATATATATATATATATATATATATATATATATATATATATATATATATATATATATATATATATATATATATATTCAATGAAAAAACCATAGGTTATAGGCCATATATAGTTAGGAATTAGCATTTACAAAACCTTATTTTACTCGCATAAAACCATTGAAATTCCATATATAGTTAGAAGCGCTAACTATATATCGCGCACCCGCAATCCACTGCTGATGATGTCACATATTACATCATTCATGACATGGTCAGTGACATCACTGATGACATCACTGATGACATCTCAAATGACATCACTGATGACAACTCAAATGATTGTATGTGTCTGTAAAGTTTAAATATGTTTCACATATTGAAGAATGAGTGGATGTATAAGTGTCTGGATGAAGAATTTAGTAGGTGCATGACTGACTGTATGAGTGAGTGATTAAATGTGTCTCACTGAGTGCATGGGTTAGTGACTAAACTGTCTTAATTTGTGCATCAGTATGTTTGTTGTTGTGTAAGCTGCTGCATGTGTTGATCAGTAGCTATAAGAGTGGCCATATGGGTTATTGATTGGTTGCCCAAGTATTTGAATGGGAGGCTGAGTGTGTGTGTGGGTGGCTGGGAGGTGCGTGACTCTGTACATAGATGTGTAAGCAGTTGATTCACTAGGAGTATGAGTTCAAGAGTGCATGTGGAAACAGCTATATGGGCGGTTGACTATGCATGGGTGTTTTGGTGAGTGAATGGATTTCTCATTGCTACATGAGCAAGTAAGTACGTATGTAAAACACAATACATGTGAGAGTTGAGATATATAAATAACTGAACATAAGAGCCAGTGAATGTGTGAGTGGCTGTATCGATCACTGTGAGCTTGTATCAGGGATTATATAAGAGAGTAAATATGTGTTAATATATGTTTGAATAAGTAAGATGTGTATAACTGTATAGTTGAGGAAATGGAGGTGTGATTGATTCTTTGCATGACTGACTAGGTGTGTGAGTAACTCCATGGATGACTGACAGTCTGTGAGTGTCTGTTTATACTGAGTGTATGTAAGGTTATATTAGAGTCTGAAGAGGTTCATTGTATTATCACATGAGTGATGTGATCAGTGATGACAAATGAGATGTCATCAGTGATGTCATTTGAGTTGTCATCAGTGATGTCATCAGTGATGTCATTTGAGATGTCATCATTGATATCATTTGAGTTGTCATCAGTGATGTCATTTGAGATGTCATCAGTGATGTCATCAGTGATGTCACTGACCATGTCATGAATGATGTAATATGTGACATCATCAGCAGTGGATTGCGGGTGCGCGATATATAGTTAGCGCTTCTAACTATATATGGAATTTCAATGGTTTTATGCGAGTAAAATAAGGTTTTGTAAATGCTAATTCCTAACTATATATGGCCTATAACCTATGGTTTTTTCATTGAATTTTCAAGGTTTTGTAAATGCAAATTCCTAACTATATATCCACTATAACCTATGGTTTTTTCTGTGAATTTCATTGGTTTTTTAATAGCAAATATGAAAAGCTTTAAAATGTCAAGTACGTGATATATAAAAACATTTTCGTATTTATGCACGCTGATGTGCTTTGAACGCTGCACCCCCCCCCCCCCCCCCTCCCCTCTTTTGCCTTAGTAGTACTCTCTCTTTGCAGATACTGAAGGGTAGTTAACGCAGGCCTTTACCCCCGTTGTAATCCGTCGTGCCTCCTTGTCTCTCCATTTGATTGATTGTTGTCCAAGCATTTACTGTTTTAGAATTGGTTCTCTTTGGATCATTCTCTATTTACAAACAAGCACAAAGTCGCAATACTCTGTTTAGTCTTTGCAGATAGTGAAAAATCGTGTAAAAAAATAAAAGTAATCGAGCAAAATCAGTAGGCCACTAATTGGATCTCTTTTTGACCTCGCTAAAATAGAAATATTAGGAACAACCCTTCTTGAGAAATACGAAAATAGTGAGATGAACTGAGCTCCACACCATGAGGGCTGCAAGACAGCTCGGCTCCATCACCCATCCCGCACAAAATAACGACAAACCCTATGCAAATATTAAAAATATAGACAACACACCAACAAAGAAACAGGGTAAAACATTTTATTAAAAAACTATTTACATAACGTTGGTTTATAAGATGATGTCAGTAGTGGACCGATGTGTGAATAGATCGAAAACAGCACAAGGCTCCAAGATCCAGATAGCAAGCTCCTGGATGTTGGGTGCCATAGTTTAGAGTTCTGAATTTCAGCCTTTTTCAATGCCTGTGCTTTGTTGAATCAAAATGGCGGCTTGACACAAAGCTGACTCAAGCGTTGTTACTGATGCTATGCAGACCAAAACTGGTTTTCAGTTTGTACATTTTTCTAGATTTTTCAATCCAAGTTTGGTTGACTTTGTAGAACGATGGCTTCAGATTTTCAACATACGGTGTGGTGGCGCTGACTGGGAGGGGGCGCTTCGCTCCTGCCCCCTCCCCAAGTAAGATTTTCATACGTGAAAGTACGTTAATGGTTTTGGTCCCTGAGATGCTTCGATGTCACTACCATTCTCAAATAGCATAAGTTCTGGATGTTGGGTGCCATAGTTAAGAGTTCTGAGCAGTGCTTGTAACACTGTCTGAAGCTTATTTCCACCTACTGCAGCTTCACTATTCTCAAAGTAAGTGAGTGTCGTTTGTGGACCTGACTGCATTAGAAAACAATGTGATATGTTACCTTCCTAAACAGCTTGACGGAGGCCCCTGAGGGGCGGTGTGATGGCCATGGACTCGGAGAAGACGCTTGGCTCCGACACCCTCCCCAAGTCTTATAGCACTGGTGTAGCCTGAGATCGCCCCCGACATAGGCGGCCGGCTCCCGGGGTTCGGCGGAACTTTTTGCCTTTTGATGACTCTTCAATTCTGGACCTTGTCCCACAATCCGTTTGACCTGAAGACAAGCTGTAGTGGGGCGCCCCTTTATCGTTTTAGTTGCCATTCCGCCCGCTTTTGCTACACTGTGCCTCTTCCGCCATTCAGCTGTTTACCGCCCGCTCTTGCGACTACAGCGTCTCGCTCACCATGTAGTTGAGATGCGCCCGCTCTTGCGGTGCAGCGATAGGCGGCTGCCACAGGACTCTCAAAATGGCGGCCGGCTCTTCGGTTTTGGGCCTGGTCCACTAAAATGGCCCTGGGACACCTTAGAACTCGGACGCTTGTCTGCTAGGGCTTGCGTCCCATTCTCGAAAAGCGTCCCCTCAGCCGTGAAGATTCTACAAAAGTCTTGGGGGCCTCCGACTCCCGCAGGCTTCTGGTGGGGAGCGGCTGCCATGATTGCTCGTGGAATGGCCACGACGGAGCTACGAGATGGTAGTGGTCTCATGCTGACGCCAGCTTTAGTCTGAAACATCCAGAAACACTGTAGACTACCAATTCGATCAGTTCCGGTAGCGCCCCAACATGACCCGGAAGAGAAGAACTTGCCCTCCCCTCTTTGACTGATGGTTCTTGTTGCCTGTCCCCTCTGTTGTCATTTAACAGAACTTTTTGGACTGCTGAAAGGGGTTGTGTTCTGAACGCTGGTTGGTGGAGACATTTAGACTATATTCTTGACCTACGTTGTCGCGTAATGCGTTTTATGACACGCCGCGTTAGCGCACCCGGAAGTGATCCGAGGCGCGGCGCGCAGCGCGTAACGTAAGCATAACAGGTCATGTGACTTGTTAATAAAACTTTTCATTGGTTCATTTTACTTTTGTTAATTTAATGATGAAAAGCTTGGTCATATGACCTAAAAATTACGCTTTTTATTATTTTCGAACAATATTTTTTTTTCAAACATATGTTATAATATTCCAGGCTAATGTACTTTCCCGGAAAATTTACAACTGTCTTGCAAGTAAAATATATTCCTTTTTCGAGAAAAAGGGCGTTTCTTCCTTCCATGACGGAGCCGTTGAGTAAAAGAGATTCGGCCTGCTGTCTTAGTCGCCGATACGCCTGATTATCAGATTCTTATCGATCACTTTATGTTGCAGACATGAAAAACACAACTGCCCTTGACCATTTATCTTTACTGCGTTCCTACATATTATACCTTTTATCCGTCATGTAATTGGACTGCTTTATTTCACTTGCCTTTTACTGATTCGAAAACAGTCACTAAAAGTAAAAACTTTACAAATGAAAATACTACTACCGTGTTTTGTTTTAAAAACCTTTATTGTAAAAATGTCAGTATACAAATACGGGCCTACAACCACGTGGGCCGGCCACGGAGCAAACTGAAATCGTATATGATGAGGAGACATTTACACTGTAGAAGAACGTAACGAGCGGGCCATTAGGTGACAAGAACAAAGGTGTCTAACAGTTGCGGAATCGGTGGACGTACATTTTGTAATTAAAATACGACAGGGCCACTTACAATAACATTTTCTAGATATACATTTGCGGGCAAAGAGTTACGAGTCCCATTTATACCGGCGCCATTTTGGGCGAGGCCGGGCAGGTCCAAGATATAGTCAAAATGTCTCCACCAACCATCGGCCAGACCAGAACCCCTTTCGGCCCTTTATGCTACAAGATGGTGTCTTCCATTCAGAAAATATTGGTGGCAGCATTTTGAAAGGAAACAGAAACAGCCGTTCTCCTAGTGAGTTTCACATTGTTACATTTAGGAAGAATGTTGAAGAGTAGTATGTGGAAAATCTGAAGCCATTTTTCTACAAACTCTCAATCAGACTTGGATGGAAAAAAAAAACCTGAAGAATGTACAAACTGAAAACCAATTTTTGTCTGTATAGCACCAACAGTAACGCTTGAGTCAGCTTTGTGTCAAGCCGCCATTTTCATTCAATCAATAGCGTCCCCCTGCACACATTCAGGGACCTGGTCGTGTCTTCAGATGAAACGCATTGTAGGAAAAGAAGCAGAAAGGAAAAGGAAAAAAGTTCCGCCGGACCTAGTGAAGCTGCAGCAGGTGCAAATAAGCTTCAGACAGTCCTACAAGCACTGCTCAGAAATCTCAACTGAGGCACTCAACATCCAGGACTTGCCATTCGGATCTTGGCGCCTTGTGCTGGTTCCGACCTATTCACACATCAGTCCACTACTGACATCACCTCATAAGCCAACGGGGCACCCCACGCCGACTTTCGGCGCAGCATTGTAGGATGGCCACACCAGTGCGGCAATTTGCTGGACACCACCTCGGTGCCATCCAGATCTCGGCGCGTTCATTCAATCAATAGCGTCCCCCTGCACACATTCAGGGACCTGGTCGTGTCTTCAGATGAAACGCATTGTAGGAAAAGAAGCAGAAAGGAAAAGGCAAAAAGTTCCGCCGGACCTAGTGAAGCTGCAGCAGGTGCAAATAAGCTTCAGACAGTCCTACAAGCACTGCTCAGAAATCTCAACTGAGGCACTCAACATCCAGGACTTGCCATTGGGATCTTGGCGCCTTGTGCTGGTTCCGACCTATTCACACATCAGTCCACTACTGACATCACCTCATAAGCCAACGGGGCACCCCACGCCGACTTTCGGCGCAGCATTGTAGGATGGCCACACCAGTGCAGCCACTTGCTGGACACCACCTCGGTGCCATCCGGATCTCAGCGCGTTCGAGTCACTGTGCCGGAAGAGTGACCGGAACTCAGCTGAACACGCCGTCTTTCGGCGCAGCATTGTAGGATGGCCACACCAGTACGGCAATTTGCTGGACACCACCTCGGCGCCATCCGGATCTCGGCGCGTTCGAGTCACTGTACCGCAACAGTGACCGCAATTCAGCTGGACACGCCGTCTTTCGGCGCAGCATTGTAGGATGGCCACACCAGTGCGGCAATTTGCTGGACACCACCTCGGTGCCATCCGGATCTCGGCGCGTTCGAGTCACTGTACCGCAACAGTGACCGCAATTCAGCTGGACACGCCGTCTTTCGGCGCAGCATTGTAGGATGGCCACACCAGTGCGGCAATTTGCTGGACACCACCTCGGTACCATCCGGATCTCGGCCCGTTGTGCTGCCTTCGGCCTATTCGCACATCGGTCCGCTACTGACGCCGCCTCACGTGCCAACGGATTTTCTACGCTTTTTGTAGCCCTATGTCGCATAACAGGTCATGTGACTTGTTTATAAAACTTTTCATTGGTTCATTTTACTTTTGGTTTCCTAAAGATGGAAGGCTTGGTCATATGACCTAAAAATAACACTTTTCATTGGTTTAGAACATTTTTTTTTCCCAAACGATGAAAGCCCCACCTTGTTTCTGGATCATTCAGACTGAAGCTGGCGTCAGCATGAGAGCACCACCATCTCGTGGCTCCGTCGTGGTCATTCCGCGAGCAATCATGGCAGCCGCTCCCCACCGGAAGCCTGCGGGAGTCGGGGGCCCCCAAGACTTTTATACAATCTTCACGGCTGAGCGGACTTTTTTCTAGAATGGAGCCCAAGCCCTAGCAGGCAAGCGTCCGAGTTCCAAAGTGTCCCAGGGCCATTTCAGTGGACCAGGCCTAAAACCGAGGAGCTGTCCGCCATTTTAAGAGCCATGTGGCAGCCGCCTATCGCTGCACTGCAAGAGTGGGAGCAACTCAACAACATGGTGAGCGAGACGCTGTGGCCGCAAGAGCGAGCGCAACTCAGCTAGATGGCCGCCACCTGGGGAGGCCCGTTCACGCCGGCTCCCCCACGCCCCCCCCCCGAGCCGCCGCACGCCAATTTTCGGAGCAGCATTGTAGGATACCAAAACCAGTGCGGCAGTTTACTGGACATCACCTGGGTGCCTGTCGTACATGTTGTGTCAGCCATGTGACACTGGACACAGACCGCTACTGACGAGGCCTCCCCCCGCACCACCCGGGACGCCCCACGCTGTTTTTCTGTGCTGCATTGTAGGATCCCTAAACCAGTGCGGCACCCAGGCGACATCACCTGGGTGCCGTCCAGAACTCTGCACGTTGTGCTGCCTTGGGACTATTCGCACAACAGACCGCTACTGACGAGGCCTCCCCTCGCCCCACCCGGGACGCCCCACGCCAATTTTCGGAGCAGCATTGTAGGATCCCTAAACCAGTGCGGCACCCAGGCGACATCACCTGGGTGCCGTCCAGAACTCTGCACGTTGTGCTGCCTTGGGACTATTCGCACAAAAGACCGCTTCTAACCATTGTTGCTTTTTGTGTTGAGAAATGTTTAAATGTTTTTAGTTTTTGTTCCGTTTGTTAAAGTTAGTAGTTAATAAAGTTTTATAACCTTACTTTGTTGGAGTGTTATCTATTTTTTTTAAAACGGGTGAATGGGGCCTTGAATCGGGTTATTGTCATGTGTGGGCTTTGGAAGTGTGCTGCTGCAGGATCGGACATTTCAAACTCAAATGCACGTTCTTTTTCTTACCTTTCCGAAGCATGGAGCGCAATAGCAGGCAGAGAAAGGGTGATGCACGTGTTGAACACTACCTGACCTGGCAAGTTGCTGGCAGTGCCCCCCCGTCCGCTCCTGAAAGAGGGCACACACACACCGCCGCCCCGAGTACTTCACAAATCTTTAAAAGACCATGCGCTTGTTCATGAGGCTTAAATGGTTTATCACCTCTTCTAGAACCCCTGCATCGACCCTCTGACGTTTCATGGAAAAATTACCATGTAACACAATACCAAGCCCTGTCGGCTGAAACCCCCAAGGAATCGTGGGGCATATTATCAAGGGGGTTTATCTCCGCTTTTTTTGGCTTTAAAAGCCATGAAAGCGGAGATAAAATTATCTCCCTATTACCAAGCTGTCGCTAACACCAGTTAGTGACAGCTAAAAGGAGATAGCGACCATCTTGGGCCCCGCTTTGCATGTCAGTGATATTTATCACTAATGACATGCAAAGTGGCGTGCCAAGATGTTAGCGACTGGAAACAGTCCCTAACATCGCTACCTTCTATTACCAACTTTTGGAGATATTCGCGCTAAGCGCGAATATCTCCAAAATCTAACACCTGCCCTGAGCAGTTCTTAGCCATGTTATCCAATGGGAGGTGGATAACATGGCTAAGAGCATTAGGTCAATAATACATGAATATCGCTGACTTTTCTGCGATAATAGCAAGGTTTATCTGCGATAAAAATCGCCGATGTGCGGCGATAATTTTTGTCTCTAAACAAGTTAGAGACAAAAATTATCGCTAGTTGTTCGTAATATGCCCCCGGGTTTTTGCTTGCAGAAATCGGGAGGCGGGAGACTAGCACTGAAATCAGTAGTCACACGCCTGAATCAGGAGGATTGGCATGTCTGAATTCTCTACAGCTGGGGCCATAAACTACATCCGCAGGGTTAGGTGATATCCTGGGACCAGCCTGGCATCTAAAATGGCTGCCGTGCACGACAAAATTGTGGCATTCGAAAAAAAGGCAAAATGGCACAGCCGCTGGAAGAGATGTATCAACATATATCAGCCTCCTCAGCCACCCTCAGGAAACATAGGGGATTAGGATACCTCTCCCGCACCCCCTTATACCTAGTAATTTAATTAACGAAGCACAAAATGGCGAATTCCCGTTTCGCTACCAGTTTGCGGCCCAGTTCGCGGCCCGTGAAGCAAATGGCGAATTCCCGTTTCGCTACCAGTTTGCGGCCCAGTTCGCGGCCCGTGAAGCGCTTCTACCGTGAAAAATCATTTTTTTTTTTATTTTCCCCACGGGACCCTTTAATAACCCCAACAACATTCCTAGGGGGTGAAGAGGGGGATACCTTGCCCCCTTTCATTAAATTCCCCCTTAGTTTTTCACCTTTTCTTCTCTCTCGATCCTACCGAGAGACAAGATGGCGGCCGCTCCGGACTGTCACGCAGCAAAAAAAAAAAAAAAGCTCACGCACAGCCGCTGGAAGAGATGTATCAACATATATCAGCCTCCTCAGCCACCCTCAGGAAACATAGGGGATTAGGATACGTCTCCCGCACCCACTTATAACTAGTAATTTAATTAACGAAGCTCAAAATGGCGAATTCCCGTTTCGCTACCAGTTCGCGGCCGCGCTTCTACCGTGAAAAATCATTTTTTTTTTATTTTCCCCACGGGACCCTTTAATAACCCCAACAACATTCCTAGGGGGTCAAGAGGGGGATACCTTGCCCCCTTTCATTAAATTCCCCTTTCGTTTTCCACCTCTTCTTCTCTCTCGATCCTACCGAGAGACAAGATGGCGTCCGCTCCGGACTGTTTAGAATGTTGACAGACACCGGAGAGCCAATCAGCTTTCTGCGCGCAAAGTTCCGATAAGCGAAAAGTAAGCGGACCGGATCGCTGCCCAGAGCGCTGTTACAGATATATATCTTGGTTTGAACGTTAATTTCTCAAAAACTACTGGAGCACATATATTGAGACCTAGCAAAGGCACATCGGGCTAACAGTCCCTACAATTTTGCCAAGTTTCGTGCAAATCCATTCAGCCGTTCGAGCTAAAAGTGAGTCCAACCGCCCTATGGAAAAATGAATGGGAAAAACGCGTTTTGGGACCCCCCTTTTTTCTCGGCCCCCCCTTGACGAAACCCCCCCAAATTTTCAGGGGCTGCTCAGAATCAAAATGTGCCATTTTCCTGAAAATTTCAGCCGATTCCGTCCACAAACGCCAAAGTTATTAGACATAGAATTTTCAAAAGTCCCATAGAGAAAAAATTCTAACTATATATACCTACTGGCGATAGCCAGTAGGTAATATATATATATATTTTTTTTTTTAACCTTGCAAATTCACTGAAAAAACCATTGGTTTCAGGCCTTATATAGTTAGGAATTAGCATTTAAAAAACCATTGAAATTGCTCCTATATAGTTAGTTGTACTAACTATATTTCGCGCACCCGCAATCCACTGCTGATGATGTCACATATTACATCATTCATGACATGGTCAGTGACATCACTAATGACATCACTGATGACACCTCAAATGACATCACTGATGACATCTCATTTGACATCACTGATGACATCACTGATGACGTCATCCAGTGACTGTGTGTTTCTGTAAAGTTTAAATATGTTTTACATATTGAAGACTGAGTGGATGTATAAGTGTCTGGATGAACGATTTAGTAGGTGGGTGACTGACTGTATGAGTGAGTGATTAAATGTGTCTTACTAAATGCATGGGTTAGTGACTAAACTGTCTGAATGTGTGCATCAGCATGTCTGTTGTTGTGTAAGCTGCTGCATGTGTTGATCAGTAGCTATATGAGTGGCTATATGGGTTATTGATTGGTTGGCCAAGTATTTGAATGGGAGACTGAGTGTGTGTGTGGGTGGCTGGGAGGTGTGTGACTCTGTGCATAGATGTGTGAGCAGTTGATTCACTAGGTATATGAGTTCAAGAGTGCATGTGGAAACAGCTATATGGGCGGATGACTGTTTGCATGGGTGTGTTGGTGAGTGAATGGATATCTCAGTGCTACATGTGCAAGTAAGTACATATGTAAAACAGAGTGCATGTGAGAGTTGGCATATATAAATGACTATACATGTGTGCCAGTGAATGTGTGAGTGGCTATATGGATCATTGTGTACTTGTATCAGTGATTGTATAAGAGAGTAAGTATGTCTTAGTATATGTTTCAATAAGTAAGGTGTTGTGTGTATAACTGTATAGTTGAGGAAATGGAAGTGTGATTGATTCTTTGCATGACTGACTAGGTGTGTGAGTAACTCCATGGATGAGTGGCAGTGTGTGAGTGTCTGTATAGGTGTATGAGTGCATATGATAGTATTGTATTGATGAGTGAATGTATATATGAGTGATTCTATGGGTGTGTGTAGACCTAGGAATCAGTGAGTGCGTATGTAATAATTGGTATTGGTGTGTCAATGGTTTCAAGAATGGTAGTCTGTATTTAACACTGGGTGTATCAAAGGTTATATTAGAGTGTGAGGAGGTGCATCGCATAAATACATGAATGATATCATCAGTGATGTGATCAGTGATGTCAAATGAGATGTCATCAGTGATGTGATCAGTGATGTCATTTGAGATGTCATCAGTGATGTCACTGACCATGTCATGAATGATGTAATATGTGACATCATCAGCAGTGGATTGCGGGTGCGCGAAATATAGTTAGTACAACTAACTATATAGGAGCAATTTCAATGGTTTTTTAAATGCTAATTCCTAACTATATAAGGCCTGAAACCTATGGTTTTTTAAGTAAATTTGCAAGGTTTTTAAAATGCTAATTCCTAACTATATAAGGCCTGAAACCTATGGTTTTTTAAGTGAATTTGCAAGGTTTTTTAAATGCTAATTCCTAACTATATAAGTCTTGAAACCTATGGTTTTTTAAGTGAATTTGCAAGGTTTCTTAAATGCTAATTCCTAACTTTTTAAGGCTTGAAACCTATGGTTTTTTTCAGTGAATTTGCAAGGTTTTTTAAATGCTAATTCCTAACTATATCAAGTGTGAAACCTATATTTTTTTTCAATAAATTTCAAAGGTTTTGTAAATGCTAATTCTATTAGCGGATAACGTTTATATATGTTATTATCCTTCTGGGACCACCTGAGCACCCATCTTGTTTCTCAGGAGAAGTGAGGCACAAGAGAGCACAAAACAAGAGTGGAAAACGCAAAAAGGGGGCAGGGTTGAGACCCCCTGACCCCCTAGCCCTTCTCAGGGGTCCCAGAAGGACCACCAAGTGCGCGTACCCCACGATTTATTTTTTATTTTTTATTTTTTGCCCTTGGGGGTCCTTTTGGGACCCCCTGAGAAGGGCTAGAGGGTTGGGGGGGTCTCTACCCTGCACCTTTTCGTGTTTTCCACTCTTGTTTTGGGCTCTCTTGTGCCTCAGTTCGCCTGAAAAACAAGATGGTGGCCAACACTTCCTGGTTTGGACAGTTTGGAATGTTGACAGTCGACTGCCAGCCAATCGGAAACTAGCTCGCGCACGTAAGGGTACACGCACGTACGCTTACGGTACGCGTACCGTACATGTATGGTGCGCGTACGGTGAGCGCATAAAGATATATAATTTGATCAAATTCAATTTTCTCAACAACTGCTGGAGGGATTTTCACCAAACATAGCAAAGGCACATCTGCATACCAGGCCCTACCATTTTGCCAAGTTTGGTGTAATTCCATTCAGCCGTTCGGGCAGTAGCCGTGTCGAAAGGTCCCTCAGGAAATTAACATAGGGAAAACACGTTTTGGGACCCCCCTTTCGGACCCCGCTTGATGAATCCCCCTGAAACTTTCAGGGAAGGAGCGGAGCGGAGCTGGCCAAAATTCTGGAAAATGACACTCAGATTGCTCAATCGGCGCCAAAGTTATTCCCAATAGAATTTTGAGCGCATATAGATATATAATTTGCTCAAATTCATTTTCTCAACAACTACTGGAGGGATTTTCACCAAATATAGAAAAGGCACTACTGCGTACCTGTCCCTACCATTTTGCCAAGTTTGGTGTAATTTTGTTCAGCCGTTCGGGCTGTAGCAATGTCTAAAGGTCCCATAGAAAATGCCATTTGAAAATTTTCAAATTCAATTTTATCAAGAACTACTGGAGGGATTTACACCAAACATACAAAAGGCACTGCTGCATACCAGTCCCTACCATTTTGCCAAATCTGGTATAATTCTGTTCAGCCGTTCGAGCTGTAGCCTTGTCAGAATGTCCCTATGGAAATGAACATGGGGAAAACACGTTTTGGGACCCCCCTTTTTTCTCAGCCCCCGCTTGACAAATCCCCCCACTTTTGCTGTACTGTGGTAATAGAATTTAATTTGACATTTACAATGTAGTAATAAATACCTGAACTGATTGATTGAACTGAGTACATATTTATTAGAACACTTGCTGTTAATAAAATACATGCACTTGTATATGTGTGTGTTTATATATTGAGGCATTATTGAAATATTTCTCGTTTTCGTTCTTTTAACTATAATACACTTGGCTGGGTATCCCTTTTTATTGCAACTGTCTTAATTCTGTTTTTACTTTATCCCATCAGAACCTTTACACCACTTCCTTTGAGATAGGTCTTGACAGCTTGAAAAGCTACCCAAAGAAGGCTTGAAAGGCCAACTTTCCATTGGCAAATGCAGTAAAACAAGCATTAGTAAAATCAATAGTCTGGCTTGAATTTTGAGCCCTGACAAAAACAATAAGAAACAATAATAAAAAGCCAGCTGCAGAGAAAACAAGAATTGAAATAGCCAAAAGGTCTTGCCTTTGGGACCTACTGGTTTGGTAGTGCCTTTGGCGATGCACTTCAGCATTGGCAAGAAACTGTGTAGCATGGGCAAAAGTAAAAAACATTAAGTGTACGTGTGCTAAGCGTGTATCTCATGACATAACGTAAGCCCATTCTGCTTCCAGTGAAAGGAACAAGATAGGGTGATGCTGGCTTTTGAGCAGGGGGAAATTATGACACCAACACTGAGAATAATTCACAGTAGAAAGGCAAGCTTCGTGTGTATCCCTAGAAACAATCTTTTCAAGCTTTAGGTCTGAAAATAATATGCTAAGCTTAATGTGATATGAGTGAAACAACGTTTCATCTCATCTGTATAGGGTAGCAGCATGAAAACAATGTGGGTGAAGGCACATATGTTTAATGCAAAATAAAACCAGATAGGATGATATCTGCTGTATTGGAGCACAAATAACTATCTTTTACCTCACCGCAGAAATAGCTGTACTGAGTCCTTTATTTTGAGGCGTGACGAACTAAAGATAGTATCAAAAACAATTAAGTGAATTCACAGGAGCCGAGATATTCCTGTAAACAACATTGTGATAGAGCATTGAGCTGCAACTATACAATCAGCCCTTTGAGGGAATAACCACATGAACAATGCATTAAAACATTTTCAGGCTTCCAGGCCTTCTCCAAAGTTTCCATGCACAAGGCTCCTAGAGTGCAAACCACTTGCGACTGTAGAGCAAAAAGCTCCAGCCATGAAAGAGCATGAACGTGCATTGGAAGGCAGAGAAGGTAATGATTTTGAGGTTCCCCTAACTTAGGGTCAGGACCTTAAAGTTGACAAGAAAAGCAAGGCCACACTGTGCTGAACAATTTTGTGGTGGTCTTGTTTCCCCGAGACCACCACAGGATGAGATATGGACAAAAAGGTATTTTAAAGGCGAGGCCCTGCAAAGCATTATGGGATGAGTTTTCAGCAAGCAGTGAACTTTATAGTAGCGGCTCTCCTACTGTGCCCCGAGAGCCTCAGTTATATTTCCTTGTTGTTTTTTGGAGAACGTGGCCTTGCATGTACCAAAGCAGTCAATGCTAGTTCTGTAATAGGAAGTAACACCATGACATGCACACTTGTTGCAATCTACACTGACATTTTATAAATATTCTATGTGAGGAGAGAAGAACAATAATTACAGTCCTATTTACAGAAGAAGTCTGGAGTGAGTGCTGTCAGGATGAGTGTAGTGGCTGGATGCCTTTCAGCTCCCACAACAAAGACGAGCAGGAAAGGAATAAAAAATTAGTCCCCAACACAAACAGATAAGCACTAAAATGGAATGTTAACAGTACTTGGGTGGTGCTCTGTGGAAGTAAACAAAACACAAAAAGGAGGGACAAAAAGGAAAGATTAACGAACAGCAAGCACGTATTTTTAAAAGACATTCAAATGGGCAAAGAAAGAGGCAATGGGTGGGGTGTAAGCCCACAGAGTGAATACAGCATGTTCAAAAGAGACTGCGCATGTGCTGCCTAGGCTCGACCTAAAAAAAAAAAAAAAAAACATCCATTGTTTCCTGTATACAGTACTGCTATGAGATAAAAAAAATTATTTTGTAATAGGTCAGTAGTCTTAAGAGACGGGAAATAGTTCTTCATCATTGCAATGCAAGCATTCCATAGGAGGCAGAATAATACTTTGAACAGCCAATAGCACGAGTTTAGAGAGGAATACTCCTTTGTAAGCAGATAGCTGTGCTGTCGAGTCAGACCTCAAAAGGGACCAGAGCTCCCTGCTATATTACAGACAGGCAGATTGTCCATAAAGATGGAACTTTCAAGACATGATATTTGAATTGGGGCCAGTTTTAACACGTCTTTTCTCTGGATGAGAATTTGGTTGAATTCCTCAGTTTCAGTCTTTAATGTCCACCCTCTTTGTTTACCTTAGTGGAATATTCAACCTTATTAGTTCTGTAATATACTTGATTTAAGTTATATCCGGTCCGGTTAAGAATATATACTTACAAGGGGATTGCACATTTTTAAATTAGTTAAGTAGGATTCTCCTGCATAGATCTTTAACATCACATTGGTGCAGTAATTCCAATTTCCATTCGCTTGCATTTTTTAATTGTTTTTTTGTCTACCCAAACTGTTACTTATGCAGGTAGAATTGATAAGTCAATTGGGAAACTAATCTTTTTAAATTATAGTTTTTTGCTGGTCTACAGTGCGCTGGTTATTCTGCTGTGGCTGTGTTTACTTCGAAAGCACAAAATAATAATGGTAGGACCTAGCAATAGGCACTACATTACTTTTAATTGAGGGATGCACTGCAAAACCCCTCATTTGTTTACATTTAGATATGGGAATGTGCATATTGGATCATTTTCAGCTTTCATAAGATGTAATTTTAGAGTTTTATGTATGAATGTTTGTAATACATATATTGTAATGTCCTGTTTTTGATCAACAATTAAATGGTGATGTTGAGAATTGTGTTATACGTGAATTGGTAACTCACGTTGATTTGGTTAGGTTGTCCCCACGATTACAAAAAATATAGAACAAGCATCTGCAATGCAATAGGTCTCGCATTTATGCGAGTTTAAGCTACTGGCATTGTAAATGACTATGCCTTTTATTTATGTTTTGGTTTTTAAAACAGAAATAAAAGGCATTGTCATTTACATGCCAATAGCTTAGACTCTTGCAAATGCGAGATTTATTGCATTACAAATGCTTGAAGGCATCACTGAGTTGCCCCCTTCTGTCTACCATGGCCCCTGAAGAGCTCCCTCTTTGCTATGAGTTAAATAAAGAAGCTGGTGGTCACAATTGCACATGAAAGACCCTCCTGCCGCAAGAGAAACTCATTAAAGAAAATAGTGCTTACAGACTAAAGAAGACGTACCGTGTAACAACCAAAGCAAAAGGGCCAGTCCTCATGGGAGCAAGCGCCAGACACTCGCGCTGTCAATGTAAGCAGCAATAAGACAGGCAGGGGAGCGGGCGGTAGTATTTATCTCTTCCAATCCTTTCTTTTATATAAAAAAAGTTCCTTAAAGATTTCTCACGGGGAGCAGTTTCATGATACTGCCTCTGCAAATAGATATGAAGCCAACGTTAAAGATTTCGACATAAGGTAGTGCTATCTGTACATCTTGGGTAATGGGAAAGGTTTTTAAGGAGGACCCACACTTTACTGCACCTCTGAGTATCGGCACATTCCCATAGCGCCCTGAACCTGTATTTTTAAATAAAGGAGCGAGCCTTCATTACGCTTACAATTTACGGGCATAGCATGTTGCTAGTATGTTATGTTATGGGAGGTTTTAGAAAGCGCACAGCTACTTGACAGAGTATCCCGGCACTGAGACAGGGCAAAGTTGCAGATTCCAATGAAGGGGGAAAGAAACATCGACCCTGAGAGGGGAGCGCTTAGCCTGCTTGCTGGAGCAACCAGGTTTTCATTTTCTTCCTAAAAGCCAGAATATTTGTAATTTGCCTAAGGGGGAGAGGGAGTTTATTCCAACATCTAGCCACCAGCACTGGGAAAGAGCGGCCGCCACAGCGGGATTTAGGACATTTGGGAGTCACCATGAGATGTTGGTGAGCTGACCTAGGAGATCTGCCAGGAGCATAGTATGAGATTCTTCTGCGGGTGTAAAGTGCCCCTGTGCCATGTAGAGCTTTGAAGGCCAGAACAAAGCTGTGAATGGTATTCTGCAGCGGACCGGTAACCAGTGCAGATTCTTCAGATGGTGGGAAATCCGGTCTCTAGGACCAAGGCTCAGTACTGCCCTCGCTGCCGCATTCTGCACGACCTGCAGTCTACTAAGCAAAAACTCCGGAAGGCCCAAATAAAGGACGTTGGCATAATCCAGCCTGGATGCGATGGGGGCCTGTACTACTGTCTTTCTATGGGAAATAGGTAGTAAAAATAAGAACCTGCGGAGCATTTTCAGGAGACCAAAACACATGCCTACCACCGACTGTACTTGAGGTGTCATGGATAAAGTCTCATCCATCTTCACACCCAGATTCTTTACAATCCTAACCGGTGATTGAGGGGTAGACATATCTGGGGGCCACCATTGTCTCCAGGCATCCAGGGGAGGTGTGCCGAAAAAGATGATTTCAGACTTTTCTGAATTACATTTAAGATGGTTGAGTCTGAACCAGGCATAAGTGTCTCTCAGGCACTTATTAATCTTCTCACCATTGAATTCCTCTCCCTTCTTACACGTAAATAGCAGTTGGGTGTTGTCAGCATATGATATAATTACAACCTCACCTGCTTCAATCAGCGAGGCCAAGGGAGCCATATAAAGGTTAAAGAGCACAGTGCTCAAAATGGATCCCTGAGGCACACCAATACTTAGGGGAGGCAGACTAGCTGCACGGTGACCAAACCTCTTGCTGTCTTGCCTCCAAAAGGAGGAGAACCACTTCAACACCGGCCCCACAAACCAACACTCATGCAGTTTCAGCAGTAGGTGATCATTGAGCACAGTGTTGAAAGCCGCAGAGAGGTCAAGTAAGACCAGAACCCCTTTTCCGCCTTTATCAAGGGTCTCCTTGATGGAATCAGAGATCTCCAGCAGTGCTGTCTCAGTGCTAAGGTTCTGTCTAAAACCAGATTGGCTTGAGTGGAACAGGTTGTTAGTTTCAGCAAAATTACTGATCACCGAGTGGATGTATTTCTCGATTGTCTTAGCAAAGAAAGACAGCAGAGAAATAAGTCTATAGCTGGTTAGACCATGGGGTCAGCCATCGTTTTTTTTAATAAGGGAATTATTTTAGCACTCTTCCAGCCGGCCGGGACCTGACCGCTAAGAAGAGACACATTCATCACCCTATTTACTGTGGGATTCAAAATCTCTGCCATTTCTGCTAGAAATTTGGTCGGCAGGAATCAGCAGGAGATCCCGATTTGAGGCTCTTCATGATTAACAGGGACGTTTCAAGGGGAAAGGGGGAAAAGATGGAAAGGGTAGCCTTGTCCTCATCACTCTGAGGGGCTATCTGTGGGGGGACCATTGAATCTTTCTCGTTCAGGGCAGCAAAAGAAGATTGAATTGTGATGATCTTCGGGTAGAAGAAGTTGGCTAGTTTATCAATCCAATCGGAGGAGGGAGGGGAGGACCTCGTCATAGCCCTAGGTGAGGAGAAACTTTTAACTATACTGAACATTTCTTTACTTTTTTTCCTGTTATTTTTAGTTAACTGTATCTCTTTGTGGTAGAGTCTGATGGCCTCTTTATAGCTCTGTTTATCTTTAGCATTACAATCCTTCCTCCAGGCTCGCTCCTGGTGTTTGCAGTCTTTTTGACATTGTCGCAGGGTATCATTAAACCAGGGCGCTAAGTATCTGGTGCTTTTGGTGCGGCTCAGTGTCAGAGGAGCTGGGGCAGAAGTACCTTGCGCAATCCATTTTACAAGGGCCTCCACATTCTTGTCGACATTGCCAGATGGTAATAGCGGGTGATGATCAAGTTCGCTTTTGAGGGCGGTGGGAGTGATCTTGTGCAAAGGTATGGAAGTGACAGCTTGTCGCTTAGCCTGGATCAAAGGCGGTTTCATAATTTTTAACAATTTGAGACCCAGCAAAAAGTGGTCAGACCACGGAAGCGGTAGGGGTATCTGAATTATGCAATTAGCAAATATTTGGTCAAGAATATGACCTTTTACATGGGTAGGGGCAAACACCTGCGGTACGAGGTTGAGCGCATCCAGGGCTTCACCCAGCAGAATGGACTCAGAAGTCTCCTGTATGTCCATGTGTATGTTAATATCACCTAATACCACAAAATGTTGGAATCTAGAGGCAACCAATGCAATAGCCTCACACAGGGACTTCAAGAAGGCCCCAGCATGTCCGGGGGTCTATATATTAGAACTCCTGCTAAGCATTGATGAGGAGACAGAATGGTCTGAAAACAGAGACATTCCGCCCCTACAATTCCTTCTAGAGGAATTCAGGTGATAGCTATATCCGCTTTACTAATAATATTTAACAACAAGGGGTGGTGATGGACAGAGTTTCTGAATTAAGCAGAATACTCTCACCCAGTCAAAAGATCAGGGCTAGATCCAACTCCGTTTTTTAGCTCACTGCACCACCCCAGCTCAGAACCTGGCTATATGCAAATTAGTCTGTTCCTGTCCCAGTGCATGATGGGAACAGGGCAGACCAAACTACCAAGCCAATTCTTACACTGCGAAGGAAACAAGCTTCCGGGGACTGGTTTCTGGCATTACTGCCGTCTTCGGCCCGGCTTGCTTGAATCCTGATGGTGCAATGAGCAAGGGACTCACATCTGAGTATACCCTTCCACGCTTATGGTGGACAAAATATTTAACAACAAGGGGTGGTGATGGACAGAGTTTCTGAATTAGGCAGAATACTCCCACCCAGTCAAGAGATCAGGGCTAGATCCAACACCGTTTTTTAGCTCACTTCACCATCCCAGCTCAGAACCTGGCTATATGCAAATTAGTCTGTTCCTGTCCCAGTGCATGATGGGAACAGAGCAGACCATACTACCAAGCCAATTCTTACACTGGGAAGGAAACAAGCTTCCGGGGACCGGTTTCTGGCATTACAGCCGTCTTTGGCCCGGCTTCTGCCCTGTTCCCATGATGCACTGGGCCAGGGTCAGACTAATGTGCATGTAGCCAGGTTCTGAGCTGGGATGGTGCAGTGAGCTAAAAAACGGTGATGGATCAAGCCCTGATCTTTGGACTGGGTAAGAGTGGTCTGCTTAATTCAGATACTCTATTCATCACCACCCCCTTTTCTGAATCATTTTTGGCCACTATAGGTGTGGCAGGGTATACTCAGACATGAGTCCCTTTCTCACTGCACCATCAGGATTCCAGCAAGCCGGGCCGACGACGGCTGAAATGCCAGAAACCGGTCCCCGGTAGCTTGTCTCCTTTCTGGTGAAGAATTGGCTTGGTAGTTTAGTCTGCCCTGTTCCCATGATGCACTGGGCCAGGGACAGACTGATTTGCATATAACCAGGTTCTGAGCTGGGATAGTGCAGTGAGATAAATAACGGTGATGGATCAAGCCCTGATCTTTGGACTGGGTAAGAGTGGTCTGCTTAATTCAGACACTCTGTTCATCACCACCCCCTTTTCTGAATCGTTTTTGGCCACTATAGGTGTGGCAGGGTATACTCAGACATGAGTCCCTTTCTCACTGCACCATCAGGATTCAAGCAAGCCGGGCCGACGACGGCTGAAATGCCAGAAACCGGTCCCCGGTAGCTTGTCTCCTTTCTGGTGAAGAATTGGCTTGGTAGTTTAGTCTGCCCTGTTCCCATGATGCACTGGGCCAGGGACAGACTGATTTGCATATAGCCAGGTTTTGAGCTGGGATGGTGCAGTGAGATAAATAACGGTGATGGATCAAGCCCTGATCTTTGGACTGGGTAAGAGTGGTCTGCTTAATTCAGACACTCTGTTCATCAACACCCCCTTTTCTGAATTGCTTTACTAATAATAGCAACTCACCCTCCCCTGCTTCCTACACGATCTTTCCTTAGGACTGAATAGCCAGGGGGGAGCGCTGTAGCAATGGTTGGATTAGATGTGTTTGTCAGCCATGTTTCTGTCAAAAATAGAAAGTCAGGCAGAGACGCGCCTAGCATGTCATATACGTGTAGATAATTTTTATTAAGCGAGCAACAGTTTAACAATAAAGCTTCAAAATGTTTTTGATTAATTGATCTAGAGTCCTGTTGTGGCTCCACCTTATTCTGTGTGTTGGGGGCAGGGGATCTATTTGGGGAATGGTTAGCGGCTTCCCAGCTGCAGTCCTGGCAACGCAGGACTCCCTTATGTGTCCATAAGTCGATCTTGTTTATGCATTTATAAGCGTGGCTCAATTCCCAGAGGGTCTCCCTGTCATAGGTTGTTACCCTTTTCGGCAGCCGTGCAAAACCGGCAGAGTTCCCAGCCCCGGCCGCCTCCGGATCACGGACGGGCGCAGACGGGCTTGCCTTTGGCGTGCCTTCAGCGTGCCACTGGTGCGCCCGCTGCACGCTTCCGCTGCGCTCCCGTGCCATCTACTGTTTAAATAAAGTCTCTGGTGTAGGCAGTCAGGAGAACTAGAGCGTCACCCCACTAAATATGGCTCCCATAAAACGGCAACCGGAAATGTATTCCCCCGGCTAAGGCTTTCCAGTGCTACCTCCACACAAACAGCCCGCTAATGACTGCGATGGACCAGGGAGGTGGAAAGCAGCGTGAGGAGAGAGGAACCAAAAACAGGTAAGAATGTTTAAAAACAAAGACACAACAGTATAGCCCAACGAAGGCAAAGTGTGGTTAAAATAGTACAGAGACAAGCAAAAGGTAATGCGAGCAATATGCATAGCAAGGAGTAAGACTTCCGGTTTTCAGAACAGCTACAAGTTTTCAATCCATCTACCTATTTTTTCACAGACTGACGTTCTGCAGCTTATGTGACAGCCAGTGTGATTGTGGACTAGCACACACTCACAAGAAAAGGGAGTTGCAGAGATGCCCACGAAGGGCAACAATCTGGTAAATATGTTGATGAAATGAAGGTGGCTCCCACATATATGAAATTACACGTTATATTTGGTGCTAACTGGTGATTTGTTGTGTTGTTTCTGTCTCCCGCGGATACATAAAGTATATAAAAAATAGACAACCATTAGTGTAGTGTAGAAAATTGACCTATGCCCTGATGAAATTGCCTTATGTTCCCCCTGGCAATGAAACATGTCAGTTTTTAAGTGGGTAGACACACAGCACGAAATAAAGCAATATAACCACTGTTGTCTAGCTCTGTTTTAGATTCGGAATGGCGACGTTTCAGTTCAAATCCTGCCACTCCTTATAGGGTTGATATTGCTGCATGCAAGGATAAGCCATCTTGTGCACTGGCAACACGTAATACCACACTTAGCACTGTGTCTTCTTTCTTTTTCTTACTTTATCACAATTTTTGTTATGGGTTGGCAGTTGCTGATTATGAGAACCTGAGGACGCAGGCGAGTACCAGTCTGCAGACTCCCATGGTGTTACTCCTGTGAGGCACTGACAATCGTTTCTCACCTTTTTTTCCTTTCCTACTTATGTTTGGTGATTTCACACTAGAGGGTGGGATAGACGACGGGAGGCAGAGCTCACAGACACAATTGATTTGTATTACCTAGCAGGTGATCCAGGTCCCTCCTGAACAGATGGTATAAGGATAACCGCTGTTCCGTCACACAAAGTTGTCTGACTCTACATGTTTGGAGGGGTCACTGAGCAGCATGTTCACCTTTTGAACAGGTCCATTGTTGTTTATGATTGTGTGAGGGGGGGGGGGGTGACCTGTTCTTCACCCCCTTCAGCTCCTTGATGTATAAGATTACAAATGAAGACAAAGTAGTACTAAGGAGGGACTAATAAGCCTAATAACGAATCAGAAGCCAACATTTAGGAAGGACAATGACACAAGCCAATGACAAATATGGGCGGAGAGTGGGCGGGGCTTCAAGTGCATACTCCAATACAGCATGGCTCGCAGAGGAGTGCATGCGCTGCCCAGGCTCGATCTAAAAAAGCCTAGAATGGATATAAAAGAAAGTGTGCCAATGATGACTGGGTGTTTTCTGTTGCTACCCGGCTCCCTGCAGAGGAGCTGGAAATTTTCTTGTACAGCAAATTCAACAAAGACCTAGAGCCTCACCAGGAGAGAGATTGTGCCTGATCAAAGGGGAGTAAATGAGGAACATTGAAGGGAAATTAATGTATCGTGCTTACAGTAGTGGTCTGTCGGACATGCTACATCTGCCAGAAAACACAGACATTTTGGGTCATGATCCGAATGCTAGAAACCTCAGAAATGCACCAAATATAGTTAGCTATGCAAACCAAGCGCTTCCTGACAATACACTACTTGTGCTCATGAATGGCATTTGGGAAAAAGGGGGAGCAGCACAGATCACAATCACGCTCTATAATGTGTGAAAAAGGCCTCTATGTTGAAGACAGGTGGAACGTATGACCGGTACCTGGTGATAACACAAGAACAGAACATTTTGAAGATCCCTTTAAGAAGAACACTACGTCCCTTTGGACGTCAATGCAACGTGACGCAAGACTCGACAAGACGGGTTGTTTACAAACGCGAGAGACCCCTGAAATAGACGATACTGCGGATTATCTCCCGCGAAAAAAGTGTTTTTGTTAAGGGTTACAACAGGAATATCTTTTTGGTTTGCAACGTTTTGAGCGATCCATCTATCATCATTACCCAGTGTGTACCGGCTTCACTAACTGTTCCGCTTTATACTAAAAGCAGACCTCGAGGCGAGAACACAGGTCTTTTAAAATAAGAAAAAGACGTTCCATTTTTTTAATCGCATAGAGTGAGATGGGAGCAGTGAAATCTTAAAAAAAAGATTTCACATACCACGAAATATAGATTCAAAGGTGCCTCACTCTCTGCTACGACTGCACGGAGACTTCGAGGTTTTTAACGAATAAAGTTTACATAAGAGTTCTGGGCTGCAAAATAATTTGTCCTGAGGAAGACACCACGCCGTGTCAAAACGCGTTGGCAGACTACAGCCGCAGCATTAATACACAAGACAATAATATTGTCTATTGAACGCTTTTTTAACCAAATATGTTTTATGCTTAAAAATATACGTTTTATACCAATTTATTATGTATATAATACACAAATGTGAAATCACTTTCTCTTTTCAAATTAAAAAATCCTTTTGATATCAATTTTTATTGTTGTGTTATAGTTTATGCTTATCATTCTTCGATTTCAGTACATAGCTAGTAAGGTTTTTTGTTTAAGATAGCCTGGGATGATACCTTCGCATTGTACTTTTCCCTGACCCAGGATCTTTATCCTTACCAGGGGGCCCTTGATACACTACAAGAACATCCGCCAGGAAACACAGACATTTTGGGTCATGATCCGAATGCTAGAAACCTCAGAAATGCACCAAATATAGTTAGCTATGCAAACCAAGCGCTTCCTGACAATACACTACTTGTGCTCACGAATGGCATTTGGGAAAAAGGGGGAGCATCACAGATCACAATCACGCTCTATAATGTGTGAAAAAGGCCTCTATGTTGAAGACAGGTGCACCTTACAACATTAACCTTGGCCTTGGCCTTACAAAACTACAACAACTCCTTTCCTTGCAACTATTTAAAAAACCCTACTTCATCATTAACTGTTGAACTTTAACCCCGTATCCTCTTACCTACTTCTCTAAACATCTACGTAACTAAGAATCTCCTATCTTGCCTTCTCCTTATTGCCTGCTTCTAGAGTAACTTGTACACAACCGTAAACTTAGCCAGTAAACATGTCAGAACTAGCTACCAACTGCCTTACACCTACTTCGAGCGACAACCAATTAAATTTTTTAACTCCCGGTGAAGGAAGTGACCTGCTCAGGGCCACCCGGGTAATTACAGACCGCCTCTCAGCCTTCTATACCGAGTGAAGAATCAGAGAAACAGTGGAGAATATACACCAATAATCGTTTATTAGTATATGCTCAGAGCGGGGCTCCGTCTGCAGTCTTGTAAGAGTAGTACTGAGGGAACTGAGCAACAGTAAGCATAAAGATACATTATGAACATTGCATGGTTAGGTAAGAACACGGCCACAGTGGCATTTTCCAGAGAGATAGTCAGACAGCGAAACATAAAAAATGGTTTCTACTTGCATATCATGCACAGTTCAGGGCACTCTCAATGCCGTTCCATACTGTGCTGCGATCAACTGTCAGACAGGTGGGAGAGGCTCTGTACCTAGGGAAAACTAAGCACAAGCAGTTCTTCGTTACAGAAACAAAACTTAGCAAAGGGTATTTCTCGGAACAGGGAAGGATTCGGTTTGGACCTCACACAAAATTGAGTCTGAAAAAGAAAATGGCGCAGCGAATGCTAACTTATACATGGCATTACTAGAGCATCAACAAGCATAAACTAACCCCAGCGCACCTGTGATCAACAAAATTACCTATTCTCTATAATTAACCGTAGAGAAGAAAAAAAAAGTAATGAGGGAGGGAGGGCGGGAGAAACAACTTTACCACTCCCCTCAGCAGGCTGCCATGTCACCTTACACAAAATGGTGACACAGCGCCTGAAATGGCGGGTTAAGCACCCTCACTCTCACCACCCCAGAAGTCGCCCAACAAGCTAAATTGATCTCGGGATGCACCAGTGGCCCAAAATGCCCAGGGGTACAAGCCTCCCTGGTGGTCGGCTGCCCCCCAAAACCCAATTGGGCCAAAGGGGGTGCAGCACAGACCAAAATCACGCTCTATTATGTATGAAAAATGTTGCTTTATTCAAGACAGGTTCACCTCACAACATTGCCTTACAAAGCTACACCTCACTTTATATTTATTCACCTACTTTGCCTCCTCTCTCCACCCCTAAGGTTTCCCCACCTTATCCTTTCCTTGCAACTATTTAAAAAACCCTACTTGGTCATTAACTGTTGAACTTTAACCCCGTAACCTCTTACCTACTTCTCTAAACATCTACGTAACTAAGAATCTCCTATCTTGCCTTCTCCTTATTGCCTGCTTCTAGAGTAACTTGTACACAACCGTAAACTTAACCCATAAACATTTCAGAACTAGCTCCCAACAGCCTTACACCTACTTCAAGCGACAACCAATTACATTTTTTTAACTCCCAGTGAAGGAAGTGACCTGCTCAGGGCCACCTGGGTCATTGCAGATCACCTCTCAGCCTTCCATACCGAGTGAAGAATCAGAGAAACAGTGGAGAATATACACCAATAATCGTTTATTAGTGTATGCTCAGAGCGGGGCTCCGTCTGCAGTCTTGTAAGAGTAGTACCGAGGGAACTGAGCAACAGTAAGCATAAAGATACATTATGTACATTGCATGGTTAGGTAAGAACACGGCCACAGTGGAATTTTCCAGAGAGATAGCCAGACAGCGAAACATAAAAAATGGTTTCTACTTGCATATCATGCACAGTTCAGGGCACTCTCAATGCCGTTACATCCTGTGCTGCGATCAAACTGCCAGACAGGTTCTGTACCTAGGGAAAACTAAGCACAAGCAGTTCTTCGTTACAGAAACAAAACTTAGCAAAGGGTATTTCTCCGAACAGGGAAGGATTCGTTTTGGACCTCACACAAAATGGAGTCTGAAAAAGAAAATGGCGCAGCGAATGCTAACTTATACATGGCATTACTAGAACATCAACAAGCATAAACTAACACCAGCGCACCTGTGATCAACAAAATTACCTATTCTCTATAACTGACCTTAGAGAAGTAAAAAAAAGTCATGAGGGAGGGAAGGCGGGAGAAACAACTTTACCACTCCCCTCAGCAGGCTGCCATGTCACCTTACACAAAATGGTGACACGGCGCCTGAAATGAAAAATTATGCTTTATTCAAGACAGGTGCACCTCACAACATTGCCTTACAAAGCTACACCTAACTGTACATTTATTCATCTACATTGCCTCCTCTCTCCACCACTAAGGTTTCTCCACCCTTATCCTTTCTTTGCAACTATTTAAAAAACTCTACTCGGCCTTTAACTGTTGAACTTTAACCCTGTAACCTCTTACCTACTTCTCCAAACATCTACCTAAGTATCTCCTATCGTATCTTCTCCACAATTGTTGCTCCCGAAGTAACTTGTTCACAACCGTAAACTTAACCTGTAAACATGTAAAAACTTACTACCAATCACCACTCAGAAAAGTCCCTCCCTCCCTATGTCTTTTCTGACACCCCCCTAACCTAGGAAGATTTAGAGTGCATCGGTATCTCTAATGCTCTGTCTAACACCTCTTTTATCTGAATCAGATATAGCTCCATCCTGAAGCGAGACAAGTGCACTCCATCTCCTCTGAAGGAATAAACCGCTGCATACTTCAGCTCGGCGTGCTCTAGTCTTCACAAACTTTCATCCCTACAAAATAATATCATGTCCAAATTGATCTTTCTCCTAGCTTTGTCAATTGCAGCAAGTCTTTCATCCTCCATCCATTGTCTCTGAGGGATAAATTTCATCCAAATGAATAAACATCCGGACCATTGCTGCCTGATATCTAATAAATCCCTATTCATCTCCTTCAGTAAAGCTAATCCTTTGCAAACCACCAAGTAATTCTCCCCTAAATGCACAATTAAAACATCAGGGCAGTAAATTGTTCAAGCATGGCAAGAGTTTGTGCCATCTCCTACCACCCTTCCCGTGCCAAAAATGTTAAACAACAAAGTGTCCAGCCAAGGTTCAAACCATTCCCCTCTGAAATTCATGTAATTCAGCCCATTTTACAAACGAGTGACTGACTCTCCAAAAGGACAGCTCCGCTGTATCCGGCCCTGCTACTGCGCCTAAATAGACACCGGCGTAAGTACATGGAAAACTATACTTTGCAGTACCCTTGCTCTCCCAACTTGACATACCTCTTAAAACAATCAGAAGTTCTACATCCTAAGTGCATGATTCTGTCCCTATCCCAACCCTGTTTTGCTACATCTGTAGCTATCCCGATCCTGAACGAATGAGTGCCATAGTCGCCCGGGGCTTCCGCCAACTTTAACAAAGATCTCTGCATCACCCACAATAGCTGCACAGCAGTCACCACCTTCCCAGAAACCTGGCAAAAAACAACCCTAGACACCTGGTAGCTACACCTTTCAATGTATGCCCCCAGCATACCGGACATAAAGCTGGGTCAGTGCTGGCCTTCATTACTACCATTTTACCTGTTGCATTTTTGGTCTATCTTAGATTGTTTGAGCTTCTCTGCTCAAACAATGGGGGGACAGGTTTGGGAGCTTCTCTGCTACCAACCCTGTCCCCCCACACTAACCCCTACCTCCCTCCAATCCAATCCTGACACTCCTTTTCTCCTCAACAGCTCTGACCCCTGAATGCACCAAAATACATCCATGAAATTAAGGCAGAAAATAACGTTGTTTCTTCAGTACTCTTGCAGATCCCTGGTATTACCCTTAAGAGCCTGGCCAAAAGTGCTTCCTACACTGGCCTCCTGACCCTGGAACTGGTCTCCATCTCCATTGCCTAGCCTTCAAGGATACTTCTGCCCAGCTTATCGGCTGAAGGGGCATAACCCAACCAAAGCTTGCCCATAAAAGCAATCTCTGCTAGCATGCCTGCAATTGTGACCTTGGACAAACCTCTGTTATTCAATGACAAAATAAACTGAACAACATCTTCCTCCTGTGCCCAAGCTTCCGCCCTCTTCTGCCCCCCTCCTCCTTTAAACTCCTGCCATGTTTGACTATATGCACTCCTAGTGGAAACGGCCAGAGACCCTACTACCTGTTGCAGCATCCTTTGTCTCCTATGGATCACATCTCCGCAAGCAACAGAGTCTTGAAAATGTCCTCCTCCATGGCCAACCCATGGAACCTCTCCCACTGTGAACGAGACAAAGCATCTGCAATGTCATTGTCCAATCCAGGCACATGTCTGGCTTGAAAACAAAATTTCATGTTTTAGACAACTGAGGTTGAAAACTCTCAGCAACTTAAGTACGTGTTCATCCCTAGTGGAATGATTACTGACCATTTGTACCACTGCCATGTTGTCCACCCAGAAAATTACATATTTATGTGCCAACTTCTGTGTCCACACTGGACTGCTACTACTAGGGGAAAGAGTTCTAAAAAGGCAATACTCCTGCCCCCATTCTTCCATTTCTTTGGCCACTCTTCAGCGTACCACCTACCCTGCAAGCACAGTGCAAAACCAATAGCTCCCGCTGAGTGCAAATATATTTGGACATCCCATTCCTTAGGTTCTGTCATGAGAATGTCATGGGATTCTTCCAAAAACCTGCATCACATGTGTAGGTCTTCTTTCAGCCCTGCAGACAAGCTCATGTGATGGTGCGGCAGCGTACGTCCTGCCAATGAGCTGCTTAGTCTCCTACATAATGTCCTTCCTGTCCATACCACTGAACATGCAAAACTAAGATTCCATAGCAGCACTTGTACCTCCCTACTTTCTGCCTTGTCAATATGACATCTATCAGCATCTGCATATGCATCTTTTTATCTGTTGGTAGACGTGCCTCCATTGCCACTGAGTCCAATTCAATACCCAGAAATGACAACACTGTGCTTGGACCTTGTCTCTTCTCTGGTGCTAGAGGCATCCAAGTACCCCCATGAGCTCTTGGAAACTTGTCAGCTGCTGCTGACAGTCCGCTGAACCGGGTTGGCCTACCAGGAAGAAGTCATCAAGGTAGTGTGTTACTGTCTCTTTACCGGTATGCCATGAGAAAGTGACTGAAACGCTCAACCAAGGCACATGAGATAGAACAGTCGATGGGTAATACCTTGTCCACAGCAAATTGCCCGTCAAACTGAATGCCTAATAGTTGAAAATAATCGGGGTGCACTTGCAGTAGCCAAAAGGCAGACTTGATATCACATTTTACCATCTCAGCACCTCTTCCCACCTTCTCAACCAATCCCCTGGCTACATCCACTGAGGAATATGAAACAGACGTTAATTCTTCAGATATGAACTAATTTAATGTAGCTCCCTCTGGCCAGGGCAGGTGCTTTATTAATCTAAACTGGCCTGACTTTTTCTTCAACACCTCCCCAATCAGTGAAATTATCTGCTCTCTGATTATCCAGTCTGTGAATGGGCCGCCCCTCCATTCGCTCCTCGTTAACTTCCTTGAACAACTACTCTCACACTACTGCTTTGTGCGAAGTCACCAACCTCAGATTTTTGGCCCACCACGCGGTCTTTCGTCCCTCGTACCCCAGCCAAAACCCTTCCCTGAAACTAAGACTCAATAATATGGCATACTTCCAGCGTGGATAGTATGCCAGCCAATCATCCAGACACTCTTGTTTAATGGTTGTACGAGCCTTTTCCCATGTAACCTTGTGCTCCCCTCCTCCCCTGCCCCTTGCCTTCTCTGTCCGTTATACAAGCATTTTTGCTGGAAAACCCGGGCCAGACTGCTTCCGTTGACCGTTGTATCCAGCCCCAAAACATTGCACCAAGGGGTGTCGCCCTGCACATTTTTAGCACTTGTGCCTACATTTACAGTATTTTCTCATGCAGGCTCCCTTATTAAAGTCCCAACATGTATCCTGGAAACCCCCTGAATTATTTGTTGTATATCCCACCCCCTCCAGGTGGGGTGGCTCTGAATGGGGCGATAGACTAACGGGAGCCCACTGGCCCTAAATGTGGTCTTCCAGAACTTAAATGACCCCATTATTTATTGATACAGATCTGTATCAATCTCCCCCATTTCACCTCCCGGTCCCGGGCAAGCCTGGCTCTAAACTCCTCATCATAGTGTCCCCAAGCATATTCCCCATAAGTCACCTGTGCCCTCCTGATTACATCCATGTATTTAAAAAGGGACACACACCTCTCTGTGTATTTTTCACAATAAACGCTTGTGAATATCAGGAAGGCCGCAGCCCAGTTTCCTATTGTCATGGGCACTTTAGGTCTCTTAGACAACTCTAGTTCCTCCTCCTTCAATCTTTTTTTTGACCTTAGTTCCCTGTGTAGCGATTTTAGCATTTCAACATATTCCCCTTCCCTTATCTTTTTTTAGGTTGTTAGCATAAGCTGTGCCCCCTAGTGACTTTTGTCACACCCATGTATGGAAGCTTTTTGATTTAACCTTGTGACTTTCTTTTGCTCCATCCCCTTGCGACCTATTGCTATCCTTCTCCCCTGCTTGTGCTTCATCTTTGTGTGGTGCCGCCTCCTGTCCTTTGTCTTGTTGACCCTTTGCCGACACAACCTGTGCCGTCCCCCCTCTTACTTCTGTGCCTCTGTGCATACCCCAGTATCCTTCACCCACAAACTTTTTCGGAGACGGACTTCCCCGTCCACCTCTTCTCCAGTCCCTACTGACACCCTGTCATTGGGAAGAGCATACCTCTCAGTGCCCTTACCTGGCATCAAAGTTGAAGTCCGCTTTGGATCCAGCCGCCTAACCAGTCATGCCGGCCGGTCAATGACACTGACCTGGGCCGGGTAACTGCCTCTCTTCTTCTGATTCTGCAATGGACTAGGCCCATCATTACTATGGCCCTCTAATCCCTCCTTCGCCGCCCCTGTTTCTCCCTCAATGATCTCCCCCTCTTCTATGCTATCCGCATAGTGATCTAGCTGTGTGGTGTCAATCTCTCCCCCAGAACCTGCCTGCTCTTCCACATGTGCCTCTGCACTTTTTCGCCTACTGCAAACTAGCTTCTCTGCTTCTACAACTGAGTACAGATGGGCCGCTGTAATGCTAGAGGCACTCTTGTGGTGACCTTTGACTACCAATATTTTGAATGACTTTGGTGTATTATTTCATCTTAGACTGAATGTACAACGTCCTGCATATGCCTTGCTTCTCTTAAAGGTTATTTCTTGTAATCTTGCAGTCTTTCAATGGGAGCTGTCATGGAGTAGAACAGCCTTGCCAAGAACAGAAAGTGTGGGATGTGCATTTGAAAGCATGAGAGGAGAGAGAGGTGTGGAATGTACATTTTGGTCACGAAGTGCAGTGTTGTGAGCAGTGGTGCACACATGTGCTCTGTGTTCTACATTGAGAGATGCAGTATGTGATGCTATAAGCAGTAGTGCACAAATGTGCAATGTGTTGTACATTGGAAGTATTATGAAGTTCTTACTATTGGCTTTGACATGGCCTCTTGTCAGCCTGAATTCTAACTATGCCTGGCTTGAGCTTTATCTGCATGCACAGCAAAGCTTGCAAGTTGTTTGGGTTAATCACGTTCAAGGAATGTTTTTGTGAGAGATTGTTTAATGTTCCCTGGAAGGCTTTTGTGAGCTTCGTCAAGATAAAGGCTGGAGCATGTGAGATTGGAGAGGGGATGTGGGAACTCCTTCCTGCCATGGAATGCTTGCTTGGAAGCTGGCCAGTTCTGGTAACATTCCTTTGGCTCAGGGGGGGGGGGTTTCTCTCAAACCTTCTAGTGTGTTTTGAGGTTATAAAGCTGAGGATTGTTGACTTAGAAACTGGGATTTTGGAATCCGAACGGAGACGGACGCGTCTACTTCGGAACCCTGGTTGCTGAGGGTCTTAACCACGGCTGTTAATCCCCCGGTCAGGAGTGAACTAAGATGTAGTGTTTGCACCAGGTGGTGTTGAGTTTTGACTAGCCATTGTGATGCTTGGTTCCAGTGGCTGTGGTCATTTGAAGTGTTGAGTTTAGATTATTAAGAATTTGTTTGGCCCGTGCACAACCTATATTTAGAAAAAGTTCAATGGAACGTTGTTCAGATTTGGAATAGGTGCTCCTAAGGTGTCGCCCTCCACCCTTGGGCGAGTAAATTTTGAAAAGTAAACGAAGTGTGATCAATTGGAAACTGATGACAACCCTTAGGGCACTCTGGTTTGTGGTGAAATCCTCCTCTGTTGTTCAAGAAACAAACTTAAAGAGTTTTTGAAGAATTTATTGTCTTCTGCGCTAGGTCCCCAGTTGTTGTCTGGCAGTTCCAGCAATTAGGCGTATCTTTCAGGTGGCATTTATACAACCTCTGAGGAGTCCAGAATGCTCTGTTCAGCAGCATGTATTTCGTCTGGCAGAGGATCGGGAAACCTTGTTGGACAATGCAGTACTATGTATTACATCCCAATCTATCGCTATTCCTGTCAAGTTAGGTTCTGATTCCCATTTACCTTCCGTTAGCGTATGGGATTTCTTGGGCATGGGAAGGAGTAGCTTATAGACTCTAGACACGAAATGGCTAGCATGGGACAGAATTGGCAAGCGCGTCATAAGCCAAGGTGGATCAGTAGTAAGGGCATGTTTAGAGATGATGGATTTCAGTTTCAGGAATTGATAAAATTCTATGGGTGGCAAGTTAAAAGTCGTTTGCAATTTCGAGAAAGGGATGGGTAGTGTACCGCCGTAGAGGTCTTTTACCATGTTAATACCTTTTTTAGCCCACAGATCCCAATAGAGGGTTTTGCCATCTATCCTAAACATAGTATTCCTCCACAATGACACCAAGGTAGACTTTTTGAGTACGGAGTTAGTTTTATGGGATTGATCAAGCCTTAGTAAGGCTTGTCTATTATTTAGTAGGATATATTTGGAGTGAGGCAAGTGTGATAAATCCATGCTAAGGAGGGCTGGAAGGGGTGCATGTGCAATGATCGATTTTTCAATAGATAACCATACTGGAACATAGGATGGAGAGTCTACTAGCCAAAGGGCACCCTGCTTGCAGAGGAAAGCCGTCTAGTCATTCCTGAATGAGGGGAGGCCTAGGCCGCCTTTCTCTTTCGCTAGTTGCAACTTTTTAAATGATATCCTGGCTCTTTTCCCACGCCACAGAAACTCCCCAAACAGCTTATCCACTTTCTTGATAAATTCATCCGTAAAAGTCATTGGGAGCATGCTAGCTAGATAATTAACCAGTGGTGTACACATCATTTTAAGAGTCTCAGCCCTACCCCACCAGGAAAGAAACTTGGGTGACCAGCCGACCAATAATGTGGATATCTTTTTTAAGGTCAGGTCCTCATTCACTTTTAGGGTTGATATTAAGTCTTTCCGAAGTGCAGACCCAGGTATTTAAAAGATTGTGGTTGCCAGGTGAGGCCAGACGTTCCTAGTATGTCTTTATTTCCGACATTATTCAGGAGTTTGACCTCCGTTTTGTCTTTATTCAGTTTATAGCCTGAAACCTTAGAGTACTCATCGATAGTAGTCATTAGCGCCGGAATAGCCTCATCAGCCCTTTCCGACATAATGAGCACATCATCTGCGTACGCAGTTAGTTTCACAGTACACCCGTTGAACGGCACGCCGGCAATGGCTTCGTTATTCCTTATATGATATAGGAAAGGTTCAATTGCTAGTAAAAACAAGGACGGGGAGAGAGGACATCCTTGTCTCGTTCCTTGTTTTAGACAGAAGGATGAGAAAAAGGAGCCACCCGCTCTAACCTTAGCAGTAGGGCATGCGTACAAAGACATTACGAGTTTCGTGAATGTTGTGCCTAAATTGAATTTATGTAAGACTGCTTCCAGGAAAACCCAGTCTACCTTGTCAAATGCTTTCTTAGCATCCAACGTGATTGCCACTGTGGGGGTATTTAGAAGTTTTGCTCTCTCCAGCACATGAGTTAGTACTCTGGTGTTATCGCTGGACAGCTTATGTTTTAAAAATCCAGCTTGAGATGGGTGTATCAGGTTATGGAGGACTCGCTGGAGTCGGGCTGAGAGAATCATAGCTAGTAACTTACAATCGAGATTATTCAAGGAAATTGGTCTGTAATTTTTTGGCAGGGATGGGTCTTTGCCCTCTTTGGGGAGTACCGCAATAATCGCCTCCGCTAAGGTACACTTTACCTCACCTGTGGCAGTAATTTCTTGGAATAGGTGAAGAAGAGGATCTATCAGGTCTGATGCAAAACTTTTGTAAAATTGTGCCGTGAAGCCATCAGGGCCAGGTGCTTTTCCACACTTTAGGCCTTTGATCGCTGTCTCTACCTCACTCGCTGTGATCGGGTCATTTAGACTCCGTTGTTCCTCTGATGACAATTTTGGTAAGTCGCATTCATTCAGGTAATCCTGAATCTTACCCTCATCCACAGACTCGTTCTTAGCATATAGGGTTTCATAGAAGTCTTTAAAGACTTCCGTTATTTCGTGAGGATCAGAGTGGCCTGCTCCCGCAGAGTCCCTAATAACATTAATTGAGTTCTTCTGAACCTTGAATTTTAGATAGGCGGCCAGGCTTTTGCCCGCCTTATTAGATTCACAAAGTTTAAATTTCCGCCTTTTGTCCAACCATACTCCCGCCCTTTCACTCACCAAATTGTTGTACTCATATTTCTTATTAGTCATAGTGTTAAGTGTCTCTCTATCCCTATTCATCTGGTGTCTGTTCTCTAAGTCCGATATTTTGCTTTCTAGTGTTTCCAATTTAGCGTTCTAATCTTTATTCATTGCAGAGCGAATAGTTGTTTACACTCCCGCGAGCCCAAGACTACGCCGACTAAGCTACTATCCATTGAATACACGAGTAAGTACATGCTGACCTGCCATGGCGCTCGCATATACGACCGCTCGCCACATTTGGTTGCGACGAGCCATCTTAATCATATGGAACTGTTTTAAATTGTTGCTTTGAACATTACCCTCACCGTTACTTATACGCGTCACAGCGTTTCATCTACACTCGTTGATTATGCAACCTCTAGCAGCATGATTTATATCTCTCATAATACTCGACTATCACCCCCTTAATTAATTTCTGTTACACACATTATGTACAATCAATCAACTTTAAAAAAAAAACCCATACAAAAATATGACACAAAAAGACCGGGACAGATTGCAAAACATAGCCAACAACAAAGACATAGTTTGCACCAAAGCGGACAAGGGCGGAGCCCTAGTAGTGATGAATTCCAGTATGTATCAACAAAAACTCAAAGACCATGTATCCGCTGAACTCACTTACATGCGATTACCAGGAAACCCAACTACACAATATACTACCACCTTGAAAGAAATTGTTGACAAGGCACTAACCCTTGGGGTAATTAAACAGAAGATTAGAAATTTTCTAATCAAGACCAACCCAAGAAGTCCCACCATATATGCAGTTCCTAAGATCCACAAAAACCTTATGGATCCACCAATATGACCGATTGTATCTACCTGCGGCAGTATTCATCAACCTATAGGCCAATATCTGGACCGACACCTCCAACCCATGGTACAATCTCTTTCTAGCTATATTCGAGATAGCACCGACTTTTTATGTAAGCTTCAAGAAATCAAAATAGAACCCAATGAACAATTATGGTTATGTACAGCAGATGTGAGCTCTTTATACACCTCAATCCCACACCAGGAAGGAGTTGAAGCCATGGAACAAGCAATTCTTAAACTGGAAGTGGATGAACCAATGAAACTTTTCCTGATGGAACTAACTATGTTCACCTTGTACCATAGTTACTTCAAACATGAGGATGACTGGTTCCTGCAACTAGTGGGTACTAGTATGGGAAATAGCGCAGCTCCAATATACGCTAACACCTTTAGGGGTGAGTTTGAACACACCAACATTTGGACCAACCCAGTATGGAAAAATCACCTGAAAATCTATGCACGCTACATCGATGACTTGTTCTTCCTTTGGAAGGACACTAAAGAGAATTTGGAACATGCCTTAATCCACCTAAATTCAGTCAATCAATGAATCCAGTTCACTTGGACAGCAGACCCTCAAACTGTCACTTTCTTGGATGTTCTTATTACGTTGAAGGATAACCAAATCACAACTGACATCTTTCGAAAATCCACTGACCGAAATAATCTATTACATTATACAAGCTTTCACCAGACATCTCTAAAAAGGCACTTACCCAAATCACAATTACTCAGAGTGAAACGCATCGCATCTGACCCTGACATAGCAAAAATAAGGACTGGAGAAATGGTCGACCGTTTCAGAGAAAGAGGTTATCCGGAGCAAATATTGAACACAGCGAAAAATCAGGTACATGAACTCCAACGAGTGGCCGCTCGCACTGAGGAAGTTGCTGTATTTGTTTTGCCCTGATCACCCTTCGCTACTGGAGTAGCTGACGGAGTTCCCTACCTGCTGCTGGACTGAATCAAAAGTCAACACCAACTCCGTGGCCGCAGAGGAGGGAGAGGCACAGGCCCCGGGACTGCGAGGACCAGCATTCACCATCTACAGCTGGGTCCTCTTCCCGCGTGAGCCGCGCCCCCTCCCAGTGCCACGCCCCTACAACTCAATACAGTATTTAAATAAACCCCGTAACGCGCATCGCGGGACGTGCGCGGGCAAGCCGTGCGAAGCCCGGGCAAAGGGCGGGCCGTCTGTGGCCGGCCGGGGACGTCCTAGGACGGGACGGGCCATCCAATTTTCCTTTTCATTTCCAACTTTGACCTACTAGATCTTGGTATCCAGGGGTCGAGTAGCAACTTTTACCATTGTGGTAAGCGTAACATCTGATTACTCGAGTCTGCAGAAGGGGAGACGACTTTATGAGTAGTTTGCTCTACAAACATCAATGGAGAAGGAAGTGTTACCTATACTAAGCAAGCTTCCACCAGGAAAGTAATATGGCCTTTAAAAAGCTAAGATCTCGCACAATATTCATGAGGCGAATGGGTACTGAGGAAGCAGTCAGAAAATCCTCTGACAAAGCAATCAAACATGGCCGGATAACTAGAACCCCGGCAATCAGTAATTATTTTTCAGCCGTATCACCAAAAAAGCAAGTTCCCTCACATGTAGGGGAAATCCCAACAAATCTTGACATTTCAAAACTAAGGAGGTAAAAGAGTTGCCCCTCTCGGACCATCAAACTATTCACAATTCTAGTGTTTTGGATCTTGAATCTAATCAAAAGATATTATCTTCAACACAGGAACCACAAATCCCGAATCATGAAATCTTGCACTTAACATCCTTAACACCCATCAAACGAATAGGCAGTCCTTCTTGTATTGAGGAACCTTATGGAAATGACATGATGTCCATGGAAAATAATTTAGACCTACAGTCAAATCCAGACAAGTCTTTCACTAGGTTCCAGGAAAAACCATTAGAACATGATCCAGCTCTCGATTCTTCTTTGGACCTATTTCTTCCTAAAAACATCAATTCTATAAATACTGCAACACCAATGTCAAAGGCTCTTTATTCCCTACAGGAAATTTTGGAATCGGTCCTTTCTTTTTTAGGTCACATCCTGGAAAACTCAGATCAAACTTTAGATGTCCAAATTGGCATACTAAAATTTCTAGTAGAAGAAAAAAGGAAAAAAGAACCCGCTGATGCAACAAAAAAACTACAAATATCTGATGCGATGCAGGTTAACAACAATAATTCTACAAATCTGTTTAAAAGTACAGTGCCTCAAACAAAATGTGACATTAGTACTCAAACATCTGACGTAATAATACTAGAAAAACCAGATAAAAAAATCCGGAAAAATCAAAAGGATGTTAAAATATACTCCCTGAAGAAATTATTTAGAGAAGAGCCCTTACACGCCGTCAAACAGTACTCCATTTTTTCGGCTCCAAATAAAATAAATTTGCAAAAAACTGGGACTGATAAGGAAGAACAAGGTAATTCCACCAAACCCACTCCTGACGATGATGGAGGAGAGAAGTTTCCCCAAATAAAAAGCACTCAAGAAAAAAAGGGAAAATGTAGGAGAAGGAAGCCGTTAAGAAGAATCAACAAAAAGAAAACTCGTAAGCTAAAATTTAAAAATATAATCACTCCTCAAAAAAATCAAGAGGGACAAGAAGATAATACAACACCAAATATTCCCATAATAGAGGCAACAAGTGTCAGAGAAAATACACAATCAGTAAAGTTATTGAATCACAGAGCAAATGAATATATACCTGCCATATTTACCGAAAGAGCTGGACAGATAAATAAGGGATTAGGCGAAAAATATAATAAGATATCTCTAGGCGGAGAACAAATCTCATCCAATCATTTGCTATTTGAAGATCTCTTTCCCATTGATAATATGCCTTTAAACCGAGGAAGGATAATTAACCTTTTACAGCAAATACCCCCTTTACAATCTCTAACCAGCAAAGAAATAGACCTGGTGAATTTTCACTTAAAAGAAAACAGTAAAATAGCGGAGGTATCATTCTGGTCATCAGTACTCCCCGGGATTAGCAACAGAGGATAAAAAATCAATAAAGTCTTGGGCCTGCGTCTCGGAGATATTAAACAGTAATAAATTAACTTACAATCAACAACCTACTGTTTAACAATGGTCTGGGGATCACTTCATGGAACATGGCCAGAAAAACTATAAATAAAATGATTGAAGCTATCAAAAATCAACCTGACATCCTGGCTTTGCAGGAAACCTGGGCAATAAAATATTTCCGTCAGAAGGGCTATTATGTCTATGATATTCCTGCTAAAGCTACAAACCGGGGCCATGCAAAGGGTGGATTGGCAATTTTGTTAAGCGAGGAATACTTATGGGACCAAGAAGTTGTCGAGTCTAATTCTGAAAACTTTCAGTGTATTAAGGTTTCGCTGAAAACACATAATCTCGATCCAAAAAAGGCTTTTCTACTCTTTAACATGTTTGCCCCATCCGGCGCCAATCAAGATGCCATTTTTGCGGACACCATGGAAGCAATTGCTCAGATAATCGAAGACCGAGCAAATATGTCTTATCTAATTATGGGTGATCTGAACGGAAAAATTTCAAACGCCGAGATCAGAAAATGGGCAAATCTATATGAAGAAGAAAAACTGGAATTGTCCATTCCAAAATTTCCCAAAGGAAAAGCTTCAGATAAGAGAGGAAAACTGTTATTATCATGTTTGCCAAATTTAAATGGGATAATTTTGAACTGCAACGTGGAAGGAGACATACCGGCGTCTTATACAAGACGAGGAAACGGAACTCTATCAATAATTGACTATATAATCTGTGGCATGGAGCTAGTGGAGACAGTATCACATTTGAGTATTGACTTTTCAGATGAAAGTGATCACGCTCTCTTACACTTAAATACTGGTTGGTCGGTTTATCCCTCCTCGACAAACCATATTATGTTCTATAAAAGTACTATTGAAGTTAACAACAATCAGAGGCGGAATTTTTGGAACTCAGCAACTTTGGACAATATTACCGCAATGATTACATATACTCAACTTTTAACTAGCATTCATTCTGGTGACCTAATAACAAACTTTGAATGTATTATCAATAAACTCAAGAGTGCTCTCACAGATATGTTAAGACAAAACACAAACAGAAATAACAAGAAGAACAACAAAAATATAATCAGGAAAAATCTGATTAGGAAAATGCTCAACAAACTCATTCGAGCGCAATACCTGAAATTTTCTCCCTTAATCCAACAAGATATTAATAAACTAAAAAATCAATTGAGAAGAGAAAAGCACAGTCATAAAAGATGTTGCAGGATAATAATTGGGTAGATATCCAAATTGCTGCAAAAAAATACAATCAACGAAAATACTGGTCTTTAATTGCCAAAATGACAGGAACAAAAAAGAAACTACATGCCATACCAGTCCCACCGCAGGAATGGGAAAACTATCTGACTGACTTATATAAGGCAAATCTAAATAAATCAGACAGAAAAGACTCGGACATTAGTATGGAAAAGAAAACTTCTCTGATAGCATATACCACAGCATTTTCCATAGAAATGCACATCAGAAAAGCAAGAAGTACCGCTGCGTCAGCTCCAGACCAAATACCCATCAAGGTCTTGCAAGCAAATCCTAAGGAGTGGAGCCAGATGTTACTACCTCTCTTTAATCATATCTTCAAAACCGGGAGAATACCAAAGTCATGGCAGGGGAGTATTATAATTCCTATCTACAAAAAGGGGAGCAAAACTGCTGCTTGCAACTACCGCCAAATAGCGTTGATGGACGCTACAGGGAAAATCTTCGCCGCAGAGGTACTGGATAGACTAAAAGATTGGGCCTTCTCGCAGGGTTTAATACCTATGCACCAAGCAGGTTTTCGACCAAACCATTCTGTTATTGACAATATTTCAATTCTCCAGACTATTTTAGACAAATATATTGTACGAAATTCACAGCCAGTGTACTCTGCATTTATTAATTATTCTACTGCTTTCGATCGCGTAGACAGACCTACATTGTGGAAAAAGTTAAGGAGATTAGGAATTCCTGAATATTTGCTGCAGATTATAATTAATCTCCATACCAACACTTGGTCCCAGGTGCAAATGGGTAGTGAAAAAGGATTAACTAAATCAATCGGAACGGCTAACGGGCTCAAACAGGGGTGCCTTTTAGCACCGATATTATTTTCACTATATCTTAGCGATTTACCACACCATCTGCAACAAAGTTCGAGCTTGCCTCCTAAGATTGCCTCACAAAGTGTACATGCCCTGTTATACGCAGATGACATTGTAATGTTGGACCTTACGCCCTTTGGCTTACAAAAGCTCCTAGACATTCTAAATGAATACTCAAAGGACCACTTTCTAATTCCAAACTTAACAAAAACCAAAGTGGTAGCTTTTACTGGTAAGAAACAAAGTGTTAAATACCTTTGGAAGCTTGGCGGGGTAATAGTAGAAGAAGTAGATGAATATACCTACCTCGGCAGGATCTTCTCAAAGAACTTACAAAACCCAAAACAGATAAATAACTTAAAGAGAAAATCAGATATACACGCCGTGGCTCTTTCCAGATTGTACTCTGCTACAGGAAACAGGCACTTCTCTACATTGTTAAAAGTGTACAGAGTAAAAATTCCTCCGGTTTTATCTTATGCTACTGAGCACATTCCAATCAAACAATGGTCTTATATGGACCTAAATGAAGGGAAAATTTTGAAAAAAATCCTGAAGGTCTCAAAATCAACACCAGTTCAAGCCCTAAGACTTGAATTTTCATTAACAAGCTCTTATGCTACAGCTGTCGCCAATGTCATCAGATGGGCTTATAATATATTGCATGCAAAGGAAGGAACACTGCGTTCTTTGCTAAAGACTGAGACCTTTGAACTAGATGCAACAAAGCTTAATTTTTATAGGAATATGACAGCGGCATTTGAAATTGCTAAACTTAGCAAAGATATTTTGCTCACCTGGTCTACCTCTCAATTGAAACTTTTTCTAAAATGTTTTACACCTAGATTGAGCTTTGATCTTGATTTTGCACATTGTAGTAAGTTATCTTCATATAAACTGTATACTGAAACATTGGAATACAAGCAACTTCAGCCATATATAGGGTTTTCCCTTACGCATGGTGCAAGAAGGGCAATATCAATGTTGCGCTTAGGTATTTTACCTGTGCTAACCTTTACTTTTAGATGGTCACCAGACGGATCCCCGAAATGCAAATTCTGTCAAGGAGGCGATCAGAACATTGAGCATATTTTATTTGTATGTCCTCACCCAAACATTGTTGCAGCACGGTCAAGATATCTTGACCCGATATATAGTAGATGTAGAATTACTAAAGTAAAAAATCTGTTACTAGTGTGTAAACAACCACCCAACGAATGGGTATGTTACAATTTTTATAAATTTCTAAAGTCTTTTCTAACATTATATTAATTTTTGTTGATTTGTCTTCATGTAAACTGTTTTATATTTGTGGTCCTCAGTAGAGTACCAAAACAAATAAAAATTTATTTGATTTGATTTGATTTGAACTCTAACGAATGGATTTGTTAACACAACCCGAGCCAAAACTGAGAATGACCGGATGGTCATCGTATCTAAATACTCCAATGTGAGTTTGATGTTCAAAAACATAATATTAAAACATTGGCCAACGCTACAATTGGAACCAGATTTCCAAGATATGTTCAAATCCAGACCCTTATTCGCTTACAAGAGAGGAAAAAACCTGGGAGAAATTCTAAAACAACCCAAGCAAAGTCAATAGATCTCACGAGGGACAAGACCATGTAACAATTGCAACAATTGTCACAATATCATTCCAGGAACAAAAGTGACACATCCCATGAAAGGATACGATATACCACTGAGAGTAACGGCAACTTGTGATACCAACAACCTTATATACTTACTCAAATGCCCTTGTGGCATGGTATATATTGGAAAGACTGAACGCAAACTTAAGACTCGTCTCAACGAGCATAAATCCAACATCAGAACCAAAAATCTCAAATCATCTGTAGCAAGCCACTTCATAGAAATGAATCACAACATCTCACAACTGAAGTTTATGGTTTTGGAAACCGTCGACAAAACAGAGGGAAGAGATAACAACAGGACATTATTACAGCGCGAAAATTATTGGATTTATAGACTTAATTCAATAAAACCGCATGGACTCAATGAACGCATTGAGTTTTCTTGTTACTTGTGACTCTTTGATAAATTGATTCAACCCATATTAATGGGTAGCTCTATTCTGACACTGTGTTTGGCCATCATTTATGAACTTCACATGTAGTAATAATTTCATTTAAGATTGTTACAATGTATTTTCACTCTAAACTATCATAGTGTGATCTGCATTTAGAATTGTGAATTTTGCACGATTATATCTCACATTATTATTGCTTTTGTTTTACACCCCTGCTACCTATCCCAGTCCCATTTCTATAACTATGCTCACTCACCCACGTGACCTTACCACTTCCGGGTTTCGTCTACGAAACCTGACAGCGAACTCCCATAGTTGTTTACACTCCCGCGAGCCCAAGATTACGCCGACTAAGCTACTATCCATTTAATACACGAGTAAGTACATTCTGACCTGCCATGGCGCTCGCATATACGACCGCTCGCCACATTTGGTTGCGACGAGCCGTCTTAATCATATGGAACTGTTTTAAATTGTTGCTTTGAACTTTACCCTCACCGTTACTTATACGCGTCACAGCGTTTCATCTACACTCGTTGATTATGCAACCTCTAGCAGCATGATTTATATCTCTCATAATACTCGACTATCACCCCCTTAATTAATTTCTGTCACACACATTATCGTTCATCAATTTCACTAATTGGGTTAATGTGACACTTTTTGTAATTTATTAATTTACCGTTTTTTTATTACCATGTGTGACAGTTAACATTATACTTAGACCCATATATATGTCGTTTTTTTGTTTAGATGCTCCCCGACGAAGGGAGTTGCCTGAAATGCATTGGAGCTGGATATAACCATGTATGAAATGGAATTGAATATATGTTTTCAACAAAACCTTATTGATCTTTGAATACAATGTCACTATACTTAACAAGAAGACAATAAATTCTTCAAAAACTCTCTATGTTTGTTTCTTGAACAACAGAGGAGGATTTCACCACAAACCAGAGTGCCCTAAGGGAAGTCATGAGTTTTGATTATTGTCATTGTGATGTTTGCCAGTGGCTTTGATCATTTGAGGTGTTTTCTTTGTGATGTGTGACTGAGTGAGGTGCACATCAAAGAAATCATTTGATGTATTCAGCGTATATATCTTTCTGATCTCTTGCAGGACGTCCTATATTATATTTTCTTGAGTCTTTTCTCATATTATTTGCTGCTTTTTTATTCTTTATTCATGGTATTATTCATGCATTTAACTGTTGCATTTACCAAGTGTGTTATTATTGCGTGCATATAAACACATATATCTCTTTGTGTATTTGAATGTTGTGCATTTGGTATCTGGAAAAGCCTTTCTGTTAGAAAGCATTGTGTAAAATAAAATCCCAAGCCTTATTCTAAAAAGTGAGTCTTTGCATTTTGTAAAATAAAACCCTTTTCTAAAGGTGTTGTTTGTTTTGTGTTATTGTCTCCTGCCTCGCCGAGTGTTGAGCCACCGCGTGGGAGCTGTATTATTTGAAAGGTGAAGCAAGACAGCCGCATGACGACCTTTAGCCACAGCCATGTGCTCTTGCCCTGTCCGTCTCGCTGCTACCCCAGAGGCTGCAGTGACCCAACTGGGATTGTGCACCACCAACGCGTGGCAGGGTCCTGAACGTCCCTCGACGCACTCCGGCTGGCTCAGTCCTAGACTGTGCCATCTCTTCACCTCGGTACCACGGAACAACATGGGACTCACCCGAGTCTGCCTTATTCTGCGGCTGCTGTTCCTGTAAAGAAAATGTAAGATCCAGCAATCCAGGGATAGTAGCATTGCCTGCTCCTGCCCTACATGGGACCAGAAAACACTGCTGATAGCCCCCACTGCCCTGCTACCCAAACTTCCCTGCACATTTCCCTCTAAGCACCCATTTTGTGCTGTACTACTCCTTTTCATCCTACCCCGACTGAGTGCCCCCCCCCTCCACGCTGGGTCTCTGCCCTGCCCTGTCCCCTGGTGTATATGTACTTTGGACGGTGGCATACGTTCAGTTCTTTGACCATCCCCCATGCCCCCTACTTGCTCCCCCCCTTTACTCCATTCCAGCATATCCAGCACTATGACAGATGCTGAGCTCCATTCCCGCCCCCCATCTCCTTCGCATCCTCCCATTCTCCCTTCTCCTGTACCTGCCTGGCCCCTAGTTGTGTCTCTTGAATCCACCCCTCCTCCTTAGACATCGGTGAGCCTAGCCCCCAGGGGGCCCTGTCCAACCACCCCCCCCCCCAGCTCCAAGGAAGCTGCCATCCTGAATTAGTATCTGAGGCTCGCTAAACTTGAGAAACAACTAGAAACAAAGTTAACACTCCCCTTAACCAGCTGCCGTGTAACCTTACACAAAATGGTGACATGGTACCCGAAATGGCCGGTTCTGTACTCCTGCTCCCACCAGCCCACACTTCGCCCAACAAGCCCAGTTGTGCTGGGGCCGCATCATTTGCCCAAATACCCCAGGGGTCCATGCCTCCCTGACAATCGGCTGCCCCCCCCAAAGCCCCATCCTGCAACAATGGCGTGCCAAGGGGTGAGAGGTGGAGTTCCACACAGTATAGGGTGACTAGATAAAGGGTTTCGGCGACAGTCCCAGTTTATTCCATCACAGGGTCCAATACCTTTACTAAAATATATTACATGTCCCAGTTTTGAGGGAAAGTGCAGGTGAGGATTAGCACAGTCCTAAGCCTTTATTCACTCACTGATTTGTTCTCCTACTTCTTTTCCAAAATACACTCATTTAAAGTGAAGCAAATATGTACCTTTTCTTTACTGTGCATTTAATATTAAAACACTGATATTTGATATATTTAAACAGCGGGCAGTGCAGAAATCCTTCCTCCTACGTTGCTGTGCATCAAAATAAAAGGGCAGGAATGCTCTGTATCTACAAGATACAGGCATTCCTGTCCTTCTCCCCTGCACTGGTGTACAACAGCAGCGGTCTGCCAGGGCAGACACCTTGTGCCATTTTGCAAGGGTGCCTGCGCTGAGGGTATGATTGTTTTTGTACAGGAAGGAACACCTTCTTGCACAAAAACATTCATTAAACGCATTTCTGTGCTTGCTTCATAGAAAGAGGAAAGAACAACGAGAAATGAAAGTATTTCTCATTGTTGCGCCTCCTTATGCCTCCCCTTGCGAGACGTAGGATTCTGACGCATTCCCAGGTTTACAAAATGTTGTAAATCTTGGAATGCGTCAAGTTCCATGGATGTTACATGGGAACACCCACAGCAACACCCACGGAATGCCCATTTCACGCAAAATCATGAGTGAAAGAGAAACATATTTACAAGGCCATTAAAAGCCACGTAGAGAGACATTACATGACCTTGTAAATATGGGGAAGCCCATTCACTGCCGGTGCGTCAAGAAAAGTGATGCACCGGTGGCGCACTGGGTTTGTAAATAAGCATTTGAGTATTATCACAGTCTTATGTGATGAGTGTTATTTGCGTTAGCCAATTTTTAGCCCTACGTCTATGTTTGTAGCTAGTCCCGGTTTGGGTTTTGAAAATCTGGTCCCCCTCATGTAGTAGCTGTTACCAAGAGTTTGGGTTGTTTTTTTACCGTCCCTTACCTTTTTTCGAATACCATGCTGAGGCTTGATATGTACTAGGAGACAATAATTTGGAAATAAGATCAAATCTGATGAGGAGGTTACAGAAAAAATATAATGGACCCAATAGAGCTAGAATAACACACAGTAGCGCCCTCTGCCTGGAGATGCACAATGTCAGGTCTTTAGAATCAGCCTGCTGAAAGCGATGTATATGTCACGACAAACATATATTACATTGATTTGATTGCTGCTGAGGGCTTACAGAAACCTTTGTTGTTTGCAGAGTTAGGGCGCCACCCATGCAGCAGACCTGGCTGGGTCACATGGCTCAGACGTGTGCTTGTGCACCCATGCTAATCCCTACAGTTCCTCACATAGTGCCTGGCAAAACAAAGCAGAGCTTCTGGAATGTAGTGCTGGCTCCTGCTAAAGTAATGGCTCAAGAGAAATAACGGGAGGGAACAACGAGGGAAAGTTCATCGACTTGAATCACCTGATTACAGTTGAATTGTGAATGTGCTCACTTCAAAATTACTATAAACCCTAACTTCACCATGTCGGGCCTCTACATCTATCGCCCACCTGGACCTGCCTCAAAATTCATCGAAGCTCTTCTTGAGACAGCAAACTCTCTAGCGACTAAAACTGCAAACTTCACCATACTAGGTGACCTCAATCTTCACTTTGACCTGCTTAACGATTCTACCATCAAAAATCTTCTTGCTGACTTCTCCGCCGTGCAACTTAACTCCCTTATTCAAACCTCAACGCATCGAGCTGGCCACACCCTAGACCCAGTATTTACAAACATCGAGGAGGTTAAGACAGAGGTGCCCCTACCGATGGGATGGACAGACCACTACCTCATTAAACTGACTATTTTAGTCAATAAAACAGCGCACAAAATCGCACCAACCCGTCGTCTAAAAAGACCATGGCACAAACTATTCATCAGTGATCTCCATACCACCCTTGGGGAATTCCATCATGAGACCAACCTAGACATCAACATAACCTATAGCACGTTCCATGATTGGATTACGGGAGGATTAGACGCTCTTATCCCAGCGACATGGACGAAAGGGCGCAGCTCACCGTCCAACCCATGGTACAACGACACCCTCAAAGCCATGCAAAAAAACTGTAAAAGAGCTGAGCGTCTCTGGAGAAGGGAATACAACAATGAAGATAAAAACAAATATCTATTGAAACAAAAAATGTACCACAAAGCCATCCGCGCCGCACAAACCGCCTTCTATGCAGATAAAATCAACTTGAGCCCTACCCCTGCCAAATAAGTTTTTAATCTTGTTCAAGAACTACAGAGCTGCAAATCTCCCTCCCCCAGCATCTCCGCTGCGCAACAATGCGAGGATCTCGCCACGTTCTTTGTCGACAAAGTACAAAAGATCTACAGATCCTTCCCTCAGCACTCCCTCAGCCTTACTAAAGTCACTAATCCCCCCCCCTAACTGTAGTATCTTGACCCACATCCCAGAAATTTCTTTTGACAATCTCACCAAATTGTGCCGAAAAGTCAAAACTGGCTCTCCGTCAGGACCCATGCGCCCGGCTCAATTTTTGGAGTCACTTAAATTTTTCTACCTTCCCTGGCCTCTATTCTGAATCTCTCCTTCTCCTCAGCTAGTTTACCATCTGCCTGGAAGCAAGCGTGGGTTTCACCCATCATCAAGAAACCCACCCTAGATCCATCTAAACCGGAAAATTTCCAACCAATCTCTCTGCTTCCATGGCTGTCCAAACTCGCAGAGGCCCATGCTAACAGCGTCCTGTCCCAACACATGGTCCAAAATAACATCCTGGACCCATCTCAAAATGGGTTCAGACCGGGCCATAGCACGGAGTCTGCTCTCCTGGCCACAACCGAGTACCTCCGGACGATCTTAGATGCCTGTCAGAGTGCTGCGCTGATTCTTCTCGACCTCAGCGTGGGCTTTGATACGGTATCCCACGACATCCTTCTTAATCGTCTGGAGACATTCGGAGTATCTGGCCTTGCTTTAAAGTGGTTCCGTTCTTTCCTCAAGGACAGATCCTTCCGGGTCTCAGCACCCCCTTTCCTATCTAAACCTCATCCCATTGCAAAGGGAGTTCCGCAGGGCTCTGTGCTGAGCCCATCCCTCTTTAATCTTTACGTGCAACCTCTTGCGACAGTGGCCAAAGAGTGGGGCCTGACACTGGTGTCGTACGCCGACGACACACAGCTGGCCATCACTCTTACAGAAGGCCCTTCCATCCTGGCCTCTAGATTTAAAGACGGTCTTTTCGCAGTAGCCCAATGGATGACGTACAACTGTTTACAGCTCAATGCTGGAAAAACAGAAGTGCTACTCCTTGGTAAAAACACCAGCCATTGGAAAGAGCACTGGTGGCCGTCTTCCTTAGGCACCATTCCACCTCCCAAATCCCTAGTTAAAAATCTAGGAGTGTGGATGGATGCCTCACTCAACTATCAGACCCATACCAAAAAAGTCGCTGGCACCTGTGTCGGCTTGCTGAGGAGTCTCAGCCACATACTTGGCTTCTTTGACGCTAAGGTCCGCCAGCTTATCATTCAAGCAACTATCCTCTCGCGCTTGGACTACGCCAATGTACTCCTCCTAGGCGCCAACAAAGGAGAGATAGCACGACTGCAACGCGTGCAAAACTCTGCGGCCAGAGCCTTAGTCGGCCTTCCTCGCAGATGTTCGGCCAGAGCTACAATTCGCAAACTACACTGGCTACCCGTTGACTCCAGAATTAAATTCAAAACCCTCATCAGGACCTTTAAAATTCTCAAACTCGGAAGTCCAACGCTGCTATGACCTCTTCTCACCCCTTATGCTCCGTCACGCAACCTGCGATCCTCTAACCAGCACCTTCTGTGCGTTCCTCACATAAAACTTTGCCGCATGGGCGGCCGCCCCTTTAGGGTTTTCGGAGCCAAGCTCTGGAACGCTCTGCCACAAAATATCCGTTCCATAGAAAGCCTACCTGCCTTCCGAAAAGCCATTAAGACGCACCTTTTCCCCTCCCCCTAACTCTCCTCTTCACCTCCCACTCTCAGACTAGGGTTTGTGGTTTCTCTAGCGCCGGGACGCCTCTTCGCTGGGGCAGCTGTTTTGCGCTTTACCAAAACTATAGAATAGAATAGAATTCCGCCAGCTCCAGATGCCTCTTCACGCCTGCTGAGGCCTGCCTGCTGCCCATCACAGGGAGTCCAGGTGGCTCCAGGGAGATGTCTGAAAGTGAGGGTTCTAGCTTGCATGTGACTGGGTTTTCTCTGATAATTAGATCTACGTCCCTTGCTCCTGCTTTGAGGAAGTGCAGCACAGTTTGTGCAAGGAAAATGAAAGATGAGTGAATTTGATATGTTGAGTGTGGTCATGTATGCACATATTTTGTACTCTCTTGGAGAGACTGAATCTGATCTGGGTCATCATCCTGCTGAGGTGGGATTCAATATATGAGGTGCCACCCCCATAAAATGTAATTAAACACTTATGAGTCAATAGTAAAGCTCCAGAAATTTATCTTTCCTAACCGGAACTCATATTGAAAGGCCAACTACTGAGAGATACCCAATGATCAAGCTTGGTGCCCCTAAGAACCCTGGACTGCAATCATTTCTGGAACTCTTCCCAAAAGACAAGCACTAACTTCCATCATCATACGAGCACCTGGGAACTGAAAAGGCCTTGTCCAGATCAGTCACAACAAGCACCAGAATGTATAGTCCCTCTGGATCAGAGCCAATGGAGATAGCGGAGAGGTCAAAATGACTGAAAGGACAAAGTTTGCTTCATTTGTTGCTGAGGGAGAGTGCCCGAAGGCAGACTGGCTGAGTAAACTACTCATAGGGGAGGGATTGTTGGGAAAATACATCAGTCTTCACTAAAGGTAAAATGGCAATTAGGTAAAGGTTCGGCCCTAGTTTATTGGAGGTTGTTACCTTTGTGTTAATATCAATATTTCTGTAGTTGTTTCACTGCAATGTCTAATCATGATATTACGTTAATTTACCTTCAAATGGAGCAGAGCACGTGTATACTATGTTACTCCGTGTTTTGCTGTGTTTAAGGATGCAAACTTGAAATGCAAACGTGAAATGTATTAACTCATTTCTTTCTGCAGTAATACCACTTTTTTCTAAACCGAAAATCATGCTAAATGCACAAAGATCTATGCCGTGCCTATTTACCATGATTTGGTACATTTTGTCTTTCTTTAAATGAGACGTAGTGTCTTAGCACGTTCTTTGGAGGCAAGTTTAGCGAAACAGTAGTATGACTTCTTTCCGCTTACTGTGCAGTCTGCTGTCTTATATGGTGTTCATCTTTGGACTTTAGAGATAGCTACACTTCTCTTCCAGTGATATCTATGGGCAAGGGCTTAGCGGGGGTGATCAGGGTGGAACTGGGCTGATTGCATGGCTTTTTATGGCTCTTCTAAACTTTGAACTGTGACTCACAGGTCAGCAGACAGAAGTAGCTAATAAATGACACAGCAAGGGGTAACAGAGGACACAAACATGGTTACAAAGAAAAAGATAAATTATGAGAACCAATGTGAGAGACATGTGCAATGACACTGCAAAAGAAGGAAGATAATGTATAAAAGGAAAGGAAGATGGAAAGGAGAAAAGAGAGCAGGAGGGAAAGAACATTGCAAGGAATGGAAGAAAAATAGAAAGAAGGAAAGAAAATAGAAAGGAGAAAAGAGAAATAGAAGAAAGGCAGGACCTGCCCACCTTCCCTGGAAGGGTCAGGATCCCACGTTTCAGTCACTCAGTTTTAGTTTACCGTTCAACGAGGGTTGACTTTATTTTTCTGGGAACTCCCTTGTCTACTGGCCAGGTTCACAAATGTTTTTCCTCGAATACACGTGACGTACCTTCCTCCTGAATTACGCTTGACCTCTTCTGAATTTCTAAGAGTAACACCTTTTTATGGATGAAAGCTCTGTGAATTGGGCCATGCGTTTATAGTCAGGTGATGTTCATGTTTATTTTGCAGAGGTATCAAAGAATGTATTTAAAGGATGTTCAGCTGTATTTCCAGAGAGTGGCATACCTTTTCTTGTGTTTATGCCAGGTTTGAGTAATTCACGGGCAGCACCGTAGAGAGCCTACATGTTATTTATGAGAGCGTCAGTCTTTTCATTTCAGGCGAGGGAAAGGTTGGTTGTAGATTGAAATTCTTGTACGTGTTTGTCTCATCTTGATAAACTCTCTTGTATCGATGCTGTCCCTTTAACATGTATGGGTATTTGTGTCCTCTCCATGAATGCGCACAGGCACGCAGTCTAACCTTGTGCACAGCAGAGGAAGTGGGCTTTACTGTAGGCCATGAATTGCTTTACCGTTGCAATCTTGGGCCTTGAATTTAATTAGCACACAGTCTACACAGGGCATGGCTATGCGGCACCATGTTCAAAATGCTCACAGAGGGCCTCATCACAAGTTCAGGACTAATGACTAGGTGTACGAAGCATTTTTGAAGTCGCAAACAACCTGATTTGTAGAATTGGTCCGTTTGCGACTGAGTAACTTGTTACCAGAATTGCAATTTGGATTTGAGGATCAGTATTTTGAAAGGGATGTGTTGAAGGCATCACTTTCAAAAACCGAACTGTAATGGTATGTACAAATATTTTGCAGTCAAAATGCGTTTGCAAAACATTTGCAATTTACCATCAATTGAAACTTGGTGGTAACCCATTTGAGAATGTTTGATAACATATTTATTAAGAGCAGGCAGTTAAATAAAAAAATGAATAAAACCACTTACCTTGAGCTAGCGCAATCGCTGACTCGGCGATGCGCAAGAGCAAGGTATGTGGTTTTATTTCTTTTTCATATTATTTTAAATATCCTGCCGTCTGTTGACTTCGCCCCGCCGCACCGCTCTTACCTATGCCAGCTGCGCCTATTCCCCACCCAATTGCAGAAAACTTGTAATGAGACTGAGAGCCAGAGTAACGTGACAACTGTGTCCTAAGCATTTGTTCAAAAACCTTGAGAATGATCATTGGTTTTGTAATGTTTGATGCCATCAATGATGTCATCAATTATATCATTGGTGCTCTTTGCGGTGATACAATTAAAGCAAACATTTGTGATTTCATCTTTGAAGCCGTGCGTGAGGTCATAACCAGTGACTTGACAAGAGAATTAGGCATGCCTACGTGTCATTCACTGGGGAATTTTAGGAGTTAATCAATTTTGGATTATAACTTTAACGTTCATTAAAGTTAAGTGTTTGCTTGAAATATGAAATTAGCACATTTTGGGAAACTGCTTTGTAATTATATTTTTAAACTAAAGGCTTATTATGTACAGTACGTTCCTGTAAACTTGTGACTCTGACCCATGCCCTTAATTGCCTTATATATGGACTTGTCGGTTCAGTAGCCTTGTAATGTGTCTGCAACCGTTTTTGAGTCCACAATGCTGAAACTGCATAGCGTATTACTAGCATGCTGCACCTGTTATTGTTGCTACAACGTAAATAATTGAAAAGTAAAGAAATGTACCATCCTGTAAACAATGTGCAATGCAAGGAGGGGAAATCAGTTAAGGTGTGAGCCCATTTCACACGAAATGACTGACTCAGCTCTAGATCTGCATGCTAGGTCTGTCAGCATAACGTGATCTGTGTAGCCAGAGTGCAAACAAACATTTGAGTTTACAGATATGTGTGTGTGTGCCTGTGTGTGGATGTTGATCAGTGGCAGTGCTTTTAATTCTATGTCAGGACAGGAGGCTCTGATTATGCTTTACTCATTTCTTTATAATGAAATGCTCAGCAGCCAATTATAGTAACAAAAAACTACATTACCCATGAACACCAGGGCATAACCATAGAGTATACAGTATAAAAGGTCATAATGTTAGTCCTTCTTCCTCTTTCTTTGCTGCTCCGCAGCCAGTTAAGCAGGGGCAGGGGGTGACATTTGAAAGTGACGGGGCGCAAAGTGATTTGCATACAGCACCGTAGCGAGCGAGCGCAGCGAGCGAACCCGAACCCCAAAAGGGGGGTTTTGGGGGATAACCCCCCCCCCCTAAAATTTTGAAAAAAAAGACGAAAAATCGTGCATTTTCAAGCAAATTTGTGAAAGCAGGAAGGTTAATAAAGCAATTGTGAAAGTGCAGTTATTACATTAATAGATGGCATAACATAGGTAGCTGCTTATTCAGTATAACCACAGAGCTTCATACATTCACTACCCATGGATGTGGCCTGAGGAGTGTCAAGTGAAGTCCAGCGTAGCCTCGTTCAAATGGAGTCCAATCTGCCCACACCATGTCACTTGGTTCACAGCCTGCTTGACAAAGCATGCATCAGTCTTCTGATGCTCACGCTACCTGTTGGAATCTACATGAGATCGTGTTGAGTCCACTCAGTGGCGAAGACCAGATCCCCCACAGGGTTTTGACTCTTACACAGTGTTACCTCATATCCACGCCACAGAATGAGACTCATGCAAGGTGTCCCCTCATGGCCACTCCTTGGGATATCAATCAATCAATCAAAGATGTATAAAGCATGGTTCATACACTGCCACCTCATGCCCACTTCAAAGGGTGAGACTCCTACACAGTCTCAAGAGCGACAATCTGAGGAGAGGACATGGGGTGGTCCAGGGCAGGAGTAACATCCCATGGAGAGGTCACTGAGAGTCTCAGTGACCTCTCCATGGGATGTTACTCCTGCCCTGGACCACCCCATGTCCTCTCCTCAGATTGTCGCTCCTGCCCTGTACCACCCCATGTCCTCTCCTCAGAATGTCGCTCCTGCCCTGTACTAGCTCATGTCCACTCCTCACATTGTGACTTCAACCCTGTGCTATCTCATATCCACTCCCCAAGAAGGGTTTCCTGCACCGCGAGACCTCATGACCCATCCTATGTGAAACAATTTTTTTTTGCAGTTTTATATAGAACAAATTCGACCCGATGGTACTGGAGCAAAAGAAAAGAGAGCAGCTGAAGCGTCTGGCGCCATCTAATAGCATAATAGTGTTGGTTGTGTCATCATTATTAAACAGACCAGACTTGCTCCAAAAATCATAAATACATTTTGCAGTATGGGCGTTGGGCCCTGGAAAAGCCTGGGGAATAATGACCACCTGTACCCACCCCATGCCCCCTGTCCACCTTCCGACCACCCTGTCCTTTCATCTTTCTTCATAAAATATCAGAGGAGCATTGTACAGCCTTCATGGCTTGCCTCACATCTGTCTTCAATCTGCATTATTTATCTTTTTGGAGCAGTGGCCCCGGACACAATACTCTAGATGTTCTCTCCATTAGCAGACAATGTTCTTACTTACGGATTAAACCTGCAGGTGCGACCTCCACAACCAGGGCTGGATATACAGCATACAAGACAGGACATAAAAACATAATCCAATTCTACAGTTACAAGACTGCATGACTAAACTATTAAACCTGTTGGCAACTTACTTGGTTAATTTTATAGTGGCTGGTTAACAATTTGGGAGCACAGGGACTTGCTGCATATTAAATAGGCACAGCTTCCATCCACTTGGCCAATGGCTAGACTGATAAACAGGGAACTAGTGACCTCCATAAGGAGAGGATTTCTGCTCAAGGGCAACACCCATACAGCACTATCCTATATATTTAATGTTTATGCATCTTCCAGATTCCTCGACCCACAGCAGTGTGGCGTCTCCATCAGTAGCTGGGAGGTTAATCTTGCAACCGACATCCTCCACAGGGAGCATTAAAAGACTAAATACTTCGAATATAAAAAATAATTTTAAAACCATGTCAAATAACTACATGTGTACAAAATATTACTTATGAAAACAAAAGCCTCACTGACATGAAAGTCAACATCTGTTTCAAGAATAACGACCATGACCTCAGCTAAAATTGGTAGAGACTATTTGCGACCTGCCGAGAAATTCCGGACTCTCGTATCTTACTTTAATTGCTTTATGCTTAAGAATCACATTTTCTTGAGAAAATTCACTGCCATTAAAATGCATGTTCAAGTACTATTTTTGAAGGACATCAAACATCACTGTGCGACACAAGAGATTTCAACGTAGCTTCTGTCCAGTGTAGAACCCCAATTACTATGAGCGCCATTAGCGCTTTCAAAAACTGGAGGTGATGCACATCTTCAAAGTATTAACACTGGAGTTAAAAAGCAATCCGGTGAAAGATGTCAGAATACATCTCAAAATCCAAGCTGACATTAAACAAAGTAACATTCTAGAATGCCTATAGCTAGTAGGTATTAGCGTTGCAAGCCTAGATAAAGAGATCTGATTTTCTTCTCCACACTGGACTGGCCACTTTAAGTGTGTGTAGTTCACCATTCTGAAACTCATGGTGTAAGGACACAGCCCACTGGATACGGAGCACTTCAACAGAAACCCAGATACATTTAACACACCTTTATAATATAATATTTCCAGATGACAAACTTTTTGTAACAGACTTAAAAATATAAACTGCCACAATATTGATCTTACATAAAAAACGACGTAACATTTGTTCGACTTTTATTTAATTCCCATTTCAGATAAACACACATCCCAAAACTCATTAGGACATGGTTAACTTTTTCCTCTAATTCCAGCCTAGTCACACAATGCAGAACCCCAGTTAAATGCCACGTTTGCATCTTAACAGACAACACAATGAGACCAGCTCTCTATTACTTCCCCAGGGACTCTGGGATCAGCCATTCACAGATGTCAACGAATCTTTTCCTGTCTGTCCAGTAAACCTACCCCCAAACTATACATTAAACCTCAAAAGTAGTCAAAGATTGAGATCACAGTGAAAATTCTGAGTGTCCTGCTGATGATAGCCACCCAATAGCTGCCAATAGGCTATATGCCACCTAATATGCCGTCATCAAGAGCAACATTAATAGCTATGGACACTTTGTAACTTGATACATGTAGTTTTGTTTTTCTTTTTTAGAAGTGTTGTCAGGTAGCACCCGCATTGGCAGTGATGTTGGCAGAACTGGGTGAAAGTGTTGCAAACTAGGAAGCCACTTAGCAGATATGAAACCTTGCCTAATCCTTGAAATCCTAAATCCATCAACGTCAATTGGTGATACGTGTTAAGGGTTACTTTTAATCTGACCTGTTTATGTTCAGACTACATGTATAGTAGTGCAATGAATCCCTTGCCTACAAATGGAATCAAGTAGCTTGTAGGCTCAGACAGTTTTACTCCAGAGCTCTGACGTTTTCTAGGTCCACGTGGGAATAGCTTACTCCAGCCACTGTTTTTCATTAAATCTGGGACTTTCAGTCATGTGTATGCCTTTATAAAGCCGGGACAACAAGCACTAGAATGCAAAGAAAAACATGGACTGGATCAGCTACTCGGTCATACAAAAACGTTCCACATAATTGCTGAACAACTTTCTTTGCTATAACATTCAGGTCACTTGGAAAATGACACATTTTTATTTTTAAGTTTATCCCAAGCATAGATGAGGTACATGCTTATCCAGTGTCTGATGCCTCATTTGTAGTTCGTCCCAAGCAGGCCGGTGATTCTCAAAAGTGCTCACACCACAGATCAGACCACTTAGCACCCAGTTCATCAATTTCCCTTCAACTGAGCTTTTTAAGCAATTAGACAGGGACTCACTCAACCTTTGTATATACTTCACAATATATATTTAATTTATATAAATGTAAGTCAAACCAAATTCTGTGCGACTCAAGATGGGCAAGCCAGCGCTGAGCAAATGGAAAATCCTGCTTGTAGTAGGTAAATCATCATGTCTAGGCTGTAAGTTAATCGAATTAAACCTGCAAGCAGGTGACAGTGAATACCCAGAGGTAATGCAGCTGAAACCTGGCAGCAGGTGACGTAAAACACACAGAGCATAGAGACACGGCTGAGCAATACTTGGCAGCAGGTGACATTATAAAACACAAGGAAATCCGCGGCAGGATACCTGTCTGCAGCTGCTACTATAAAACACCCAAAGCTGAGAGTTAAAGCCAAAACCTCTGAAAAATACTTGGCTGCAGGTGACAGTTTAGAACAAACAGCTCTGAGGCACCAATGAAGAATACCCGGTGACATGTGACAGTGTAAAACACACAGAGCTCAGAAACACTGAGGAATACCTGCCAGCAGGCGACACTATAAAACACCTCCACCCACGTTTTGGAGGATTAAGAAAAAAAGAAGGGTGTAACGCAGATCATTACTCTCCTACAATTCGGTTCAAAATGTGACAGCCCAGGGAAATCCTTTGGCCTATTCCTCCAACAAGTGGCAAGCCCTCCTGAACAGAGCTTTTTTTTCCTAGGAAGGACGGCTAATCAAACAAGTCTGCCTGACCCCTATATCTGTCCATGCATTATCAAATAAAAGCAAAGCCACACCGCATGCATATCCATGTCCCCGTCTCTTCCCCTTTCACCCAAACTGATAAACTGCGCATCTTCCCGACATCCACATAAGGTATATGTACATACAAAGAACTCCTGCGAATCTCGTTGACTTTCAGGAGGAATCCTGAAAATTGTGGCCTGAATCAAGCCCTCTGGGACTTCAGTTCGGCATGCATAAATAACTAAGACACTATTCAGTCGGTGCCAGTGCACCTCACAGATAACAAACCTTCTCGTTGAGCAGCTTCTAGAAGGCATGTGCCCTGATCAGCACAGAGAGATGGTAGATTACCTTCCAAGCAAATAAATATATGCCACGCACAAGGGTGCTTTTTTAGTGGACAGGGAAAGGAATTTATTTGAAGCATCTGGTGGGATACTCACGAGAAATAGGATGAAAAGTCCTGTATTTTCAATTACAGCTGTAGGTTTGTTAAATATTAATCTTTGTGCAGGTTCAATTTTTTGCATGCAAATGTATTCACAAAAACTCAATTTGAAGCATTTCCCAATCACTTTCAGACAATTACAAGATTTATCTTTTTTTTGCTTCAGATAAGTCACTTAAGGCAATGTGAGCGCTTGGAGAGACTAGTGGGAAGAATGGTAAAAGCAAAGACAGGGAGCGAAAGAGAAGTACCCATCAGCATGTAAGGACAGACTTTGAAGTGTGACTGACCTACCACCACACCTGTAAAGGTTTCAGAAGATGTCCAATAGAAAATTGAGAGAGTGAACATTTGACATGATAAAATCAGAATGTGCATTATCTGGCACCTAGTTTCTACTCTAGCCAGGGATCCATGTAGAGACCAAACAATGCAGGATTTTCATGACCTGGTGTAAACAAGGTACATTAATCTGCTTAATATGCGCCACAAGACCTTCTGCCCAGTGGCTTCAAGAAACCTTACAGCACCTGGGACGAGATTTGCAAGAGGAGCAAGAGCATGCCTGTGTACTTTAAAGTAGCAAGGATAAAATGCTTCAAATTGGGGCATTTTCCACATCTGCGCTCTGCTAGTAGTAAAGAAACATTCTAATCTTCTTCAGATGCCAAGTACATTGCTGTGTGCTGAATGGCTATTAAATCATACCACCGAAGAAAACATTGCAGCAGGTAGCAGTGTAAAACACACAGAGCTCGCACACACTGCGGAAGCATGTTTAGTACAGATAACTGTGTAAAACACACTCAGAGAAGCGAGCAAGACACTCCCAAAGACTACTCTGCAGCAGGTAACAATGTAAAACGCACACAGATACACCGCTGAAGAATACCTGGCAGATTGTGAGACTGTAGAACAGCGGGAGCCCAGTGGTGAGTCAAAACAAGAGGCAACAGATCTATTGTAAATACTACTGAAAAGATTCTGAATGCTTGTTTAACTGGGCAGATGGTTCTTAACGGTAATTTCTTCCTGCAAGACAAGACCGCATATGAACCCTTGTTGGAAACTAGTTGCGAGGGCTGACCCTTGACAGAACCGTACAGCATAATATCTGCAAGTAACAGGAATACAAATTTGAAAGGACAGAGACTAAATACAATGGAAATATAAAACATGGATAAAGTGTTTTTGGGGTAAATTAAACACAAGTACGAAGATAACATAAGATCAACTGTAAGAGAAGGGGAAAATGGTCACTGACTCTTGAGATATTGTAAATTGTTTACAAAACGGCAACCTAAAACTACAAAGTTAAAGACGGGACAGACAGAGCAGTGGGTATGTTGGTGAAAGGCACAGTCAAACGCTTGTGGCAGCACATGACAGTGTACAACACACAGGGAGCAGAGCCACTGCTGAAGACTATGTGGCCGCAGATGACAGTGTAAAACACACAGGACTCAAAGACACTGCTGAATACTACCTGGCATCATGCGAACGCATATAATGCACTAACTGTGGCCTTACCCGTACTGTGACGACGGTGAGGCGGGAGTCCCACACACGGTCTGCTGCCTGCGCACGAGGCGAGCTCAAGCTCCAGGCTACACGTCACAGCGGCGGGCGTCCCGAAATCACACAGTGATTGGCCTGCACTGGACCAGCCAATCCTGGCGCTGCATGCAGCGCCAGGATTGGCTAGGGGGGCACATTTGCTGCTCGCCCTGTCGCCCCTTCAAACCCGGGCTAGGCAGGCTAAGAAGTACCCTGGGCCCGCTGGGGAACTTTCATTGCGCATGCTTGGGAAAGTTGGATCCCAACTTGCACTTGCGCACCACGGTCTGCTGCAGCCTTAGTGTACTGTCACTCAAACTGCAGCAGGCCACCCCCCCTGCACATTCCGAAATCGCCGGGTGTGTCCCGGCGGCTGACTCGTACACTTCTGTTCTGTGAGTAAATTTATTGTAAGAGGATTGCGGCCGCGATGCGGGTCCATGTGGCAGGTGGGGCTACGCCAGTACGCCCCAATGGACGCACCGCGGCTGCAGTTAAGTGCTCTTTCCAGTATTTGCATGTCTTAACTGTGTTTGCATTGAATAACTTTGATATTCTGCTTACTTTGTATACTTTGAATCTAGCGCTTGCAGTGCGCTGTGTGTTTTGTCTCTCTGGAGCGCTCCGGCTCCGGTTGCCTGCTGTGCCCGCTGCCGTTTTTCTTTCGTGTTCGGCCTGTCCTTGCTGCGTGTGTTCCCGGGAGCGTGTGGTCACCTCCCTGAGACCGGGCGCTTCTGTGCTGCCTTGTTTTCTGAGCGTGGAGCGGGAGCAGGGGTTGCCGGCTTGTAAGGGAGCGCAAGCGCTCTCGAGCCGGGTCTTCGCGGGCAGCCGTGTCGCGCATGCGCACTGGCATTTTCCGGCTTCTGTGACAGCGCCGGTTAGAGGAAAGCCGCGTTCTGCGTCATTGCCCACAGCCTGCTTGGAGATTAACCCTGTTTGAAGCCGGAGTTCTGTGAGAGCTTTGGTTGTTACTTTTGAGCACAGGCTTTGCCTAGAGTGTGTTTCTTGGTGTCAGCAAGCCTTACTCCCTCCACTTTTAATTCGATTGAGCCAGGCTGGTGCCTGCTCTATTGGCTTGTTGTGGGGTTTACCGCACTCCCCCTGAATAGTGTCTTTGGCACTCCATACTTTCTTCCAGTCATCTTGTGGGCATTATTTTAATACACCTTGTGTATCATGGAAGACTATTATTGTGATGAAGATGACTACTATTATGGGGAAGATGATTCTGGTTCTTTGGAACAAGATTTGGTTGAAGAATTGGACAAGGGTGTCCAGCAGTCTGTTAATAAGGCGCTAGTGCGTGCCATTAATCCACTCAAACGACATTTGAATAAATATGCGCAGCGACAGGGTTGGTTGCCGGCTGCTAAGAAGTCCTCAAAATCTCCTGCCAATCCCCACAGGTCGGACTTCCAAAAATTAGCGAAATCTTTGGCGGCTGAGGCCTCCAAGTCTTCTGCACCTCACCATACTGACGACTCTGATCATGTTCATACTTCAGCTTCTTCTGACCATGATGATCCTCCACCAAGGAAACAAGTCTGCAAAGAACATTTTGTTGATGCTCCTGAGCATCCCCCTGTGTTGACCTTTGAGCCTACAGATATTCTTCACCCTCATTCAACATCGTGGTTGCCTTCTCCTGCAGTTGCAGCGTATGTTCAGGCTCACATACGTCAGCTTTTTGATTCGACTGTTAGGGCCAGGCTCCGCTCAGAATGTCCGAGGCCTGATCTCGCGGATCACTTGGCGGACACGCCGGAGGTTGATCCAATGATGGTCACCTACTTGAAAAAGTACGCAAAGGACCCCAAAAAGGGCCTTGACAGGTCTTGGCGATCTTGCCAAGACAAATTGCTTGACTTGCTTGGTCCTTTTTTTTTCACAACCATTAACTTGCTTGGTCCTTTGACCAAAATTCTATATCTTGGATTCCAGGCCAAGGAAGCTTCGGCTCTTGTGGACCCTGATGAATTGATTGAATGGGCGCAGAGGGCTATATGCCAATTGGGGAACACCATTTGTGCTTTATCTTGCAAGAGACGCCGTTCTTTTCTCTTAAAATTTGACCCTAAACTGGCAAAACTCTCTACCTCTGAGTCGGGTCCAGAGGCGCAAGGACTTCTGTTTGGCCAGCCTTTCTTGAAAGAGCTGACCAAATTTGTTTCCACCTTCAGTGGCATTGACAAAGCGCAAGCTTCATTGCGTCGCGCTATGCGTCCGGTTTTTGCCAAGGCCGGACGACATCTTGGACGCTCGTTCGGTCGAGGTTCACATCAACATTCCCACAGAGGTAACAACTCTCAGCGTGGAGGAGGTCAGGACTCAGGTTTTTCCACCAGATCAAACTTTTATCCCTCCTGCAAGGGTAGAGGGAACTATGGAAAAGGCCGTTCCGGAGGACAGCAAGGCCATTATCAAGACTCCAACAATTCAGGTGAGCCTGATTCATGCTTGCGATGTGGTTTTGGGGGGCAGAGTACAGTTTTTTCTCAACAACTGGCGCATGATCTCCAGCGATGCATGGGTGCTGGAAACTGTTCAAGGTTTCAAGATAATTTTACCAGCCCCAGCATCAGATCCACCCTCCCACTCCTTTAAGTTTTTCCCTTCGAGATCAAGTTTGCCTCTCCGAGGAAATCGACGTTCTTCTGAAGAAAGGGTCGATTCTTCCCACTGTCCGTCATCCAACAGGGTTCGTCAGCTCAGTGTTTCTGGTCGAGAAAAAAGGGGACGGATCGCGCCTTGTTCTCAACCTGAAAGACTTCAACGGAGGGGTCATGTACAGGCACTTCAAGATGGAGGGCATCCATCTCTTAAGGGATCTCCTTCGCAAGGGAGATTGGATGGTCCGTCTGGATCTCAAGGACGCATATCTGTCGATTCCAATATTCAAACCCCATCGTCGATTCCTCCAGTTTCAGTGGAAGGGTGTTTGGTACGAGTATCAGGTTCTCCCGTTCGGCCTCTCGTCGGCACCGTGGTGCTTCACGAAGCTTCTGAGGCCGGTTGTAAAACATCTCCGAGCTCGGGGTGTATGCCTGATTATTTTCTTGGACGACATTCTCCTTATGGCGGATTGTCCTCGCAAGCTCCTGACTCATCTGGAGTGGTCCATCGATCTTTTACAATCTCTCGGTTTTCTGGTCAACATTCAGAAATCGGTTTTGACACTGACGCAGTCAATAGATTTTCTGGGTTTCAGGATCGACTCTATTGCTTGTCAGCTTCTCTTGCCCAACCAGAAAATTTGTTATATCAAGAGGGAATTGAGTTCTGTTATTTCCAAACAGACTGTGTCATTGAGATCATTGGCACGTGTAGTAGGACTGTTAGCGTCTTCCATTCAGGCAATCTTTCCGGGTCCTCTGCATTACAGGGCAATGCAGCGTCTGAAGATCCAACATCTCCGGAAAGGCCTCAGGTATTCGGATCAGATTCCTCTATCGGAGGAGGTGAGGTGGGAGATGCAATGGTGGCTAGACCACATGGAGGCCTGGAATGGTCGAGCCCTATTCGGTGCATCGCCGGAACTGGTGATAGAGTCCGATGCCAGTCGCTGGGGTTGGGGAGCCCGGTGTGGTCCTGTCTCGACGGGGGGTCGTTGGTCTCCTCAGGAATTATATCTCCACATAAATTGTCTGGAACTCCTAGTGGGTTCCTTTGCGATCAAATGCTTTACTCCCCATCAGTCCAACTGCAGCATACTCCTCTGAATGGACAACATATCAGCAGTACGCTATGTCAACAAGCTGGGCGGAACTCGGTCCAAAGTGCTAGCGGAGATAGCCAAGGATTTTTGGCATTTTTGCCTGCAACAGAAGATCACTGTTATTGCAGAGTATCTTCCCGGTCGCTACAATCAGATTGCGGATTGGCACTCAAAACATCTTCGGGATTTCAGCGACTGGAGGCTTCACCCTCACGTATTCCGCTCTCTTCTTCGGAGTTGGGGTCAGTGTCACATAGACCTGTTTGCTTCTTGCCTCAACACACAGCTTCCGCTATTTTACAGTTGGAGGCCGGATCCGCTAGCCCTGGCCACAGATGCCTTTCTTCAGGCTTGGCCATCTGCTCTGTGCTATGCGTTTCCCCCAGTTCATGATGATCCCCAGGGTTCTGGCTTACGCCAAACGGTATCGAGCGGATCTGATTCTGATTACTCCGCTCTGGAGGGCTCAAGCGTGGTTCCCGGTTCTCCTGGAAATGTGTTGCGAGGTTCCAATCCTTCTTCCCCAGAAGTGGAATCTTTTGCTGGATCCTCTCGAAGATCCGCATCCCCTGATTCTGTCCGGCACTCTCCAATTGCTGGCGTGGCGGCTTTCGGGGAACGCTGGACGATCCCAGGCATTTCTAGCGACGCTTCCAGATTCATTAGTGAGGCCTGGTCTCCCAATACTCACAAACGGTACAAAGGAGCTTGGAAGCGTTGGTGTGATTGGTGTGTTCAACGGGAAGTTGATCCCGCTTCAGCAGATGTCTCCTTGATTATTAATTTTCTGGCGTCTCTAGCCTCTTCAGGTCTGGCTTATAGGACGGTCAACAATTTTCGTTCCGCTATTTCGGCTGGACATATCCAGATTAATGGTAAGCCTGCTGGTGAACACCCTTTCATTTCCAAATTGCTTAAAGGTATTCATCTCACGAAACCGCCCAGTCCTAAATATGTCTCTTTATGGGATGTTTCCATCGTTTTGCGGTTTTTAGAGGCTTGGCCCTCTAATCAGTTGCTGTCCCGCAAGCAGCTGTCTGCTAAGTTGACCATGTTGTTGTCTTGTTTCTTGTAAACGTGTGTTGGATGTTCGTGCATTAGACCTTGCGGGTCGCAATTTTACGCCAGAAGGCGTTACATTTCGTCTTTCCAGACGTACTAAATCTAATACTGCTTCGATTACCTATCCATCTTTTCCCACTCATCCCAACCTTTGTGTGGTACAGTGTCTCAAGTATTACGAAGTAAGTACTGCTTCTTTACGTTCAGATATGTAGGGTCAGTTGTTAATTGCTTTACAGAAACCATTTCGCCCTGTAACTCCTGCTACATTAGTGCGCTGGGTAAGATGGCTCATGTCAGAAGCTGGCATTGATGTTTCTGTGTTTGGTGCACATTCTCCACGTGGGGCGATGGCTTCTAAAGCTTTCTCCATGGGTGTCACTCTTTTTGAAATTATGAAGGCCGCAGATTGGTCTTCTGATTCTGTTTTCAAAACATTTTATTATAAACCAATCGATCATATTGCTTCTGTGGTGGTGGATCAGCTTTGAACAAGCAAAATCGGAGCCTCCTGTCCTGACATAGAATTCAAAATTTGCAAACATACCTGACAAGAATTTTCAATTCTATTAAGGACAAGGAGGCGAGGATTAACCCACCCATTGTTATTGATTTGCATTGTTATTTTGCTGTAATCTGTATTGATGATGTTGCAAAACGTTCACATCCCTTATTTCCCCCCCCCTGGTTTAAATTCTTATACTCTTGCACTATATATGTGTATTACAGATATATATGTCTCTTTTCAGGTTCTGACCCGAAGTAGAGTTTGCCGGTGTCATCCGTCTTCGTTTCCCCTTTTTCCTGGTTTGGGGACCCAGTGTTCTTCTGCTGCCTGCATCCAGCTTGTTTGGACCTCTGAGGCGTGCTTTGTTCTGTTCCTAATGGTCTACGTTGGATTACCCTATTGGACTTGAACTGTTTCCTCGACAAGGAAAGAGGAAGAAGGACTAACATTATGACCTTTTATACTGTATACTCTATGGTTATGCCCTGGTGTTCATGGGTAATGTAGATTTTTTTTACTATAATTGGCTGCTGAGCATTTCATTATAAAGAAATGAGAAAAGCATAATCCTCGCCTCCTTGTCCTTAATAGAATTGAAAATTCTTGTCACGTATGTTTGCAAATTTTGAATTGAGGCTATCCAATTCTTTACATCGAATCTAGTTCAACTCTTAACTGGGCCTGCTGCAAGTGTATCTGGCTTACCCACATTTAGCTCTACTGTTTATTGTTTCAGTTGAAAAGAACCATGTCTGTGGGTGGAGATTTGCCACCAATGCAATTCTTTCTAGTCATGGGATAAAGGGTGGGGTTTGAAACCCTCAAACAGGAAACGGATTACTGGTCATCTTCATCATTTTTAAAGAAGAAAATGGGAAGCTGTCCGTAGAAAGTACTCGTATGAAATATAAAAGTCACCACAATGGGTTGCAGATTAGATCACATTGTTGTCGAGATCTAAAGAAAAACGACTTTTTTTTATCTGGAAGACAATATTAAGTGCAATAAGGTGATATATCAAGTGGGAGGCTGCATTGCTGTATTTTTAAGGCATTTGGTTGTTCTATGCTTGTAGAGGACGTATACAGTTAGTCAATTATATTTAAAACATTTTATGCTCATGAATTCACTTTTAGCTTATGCTTCCTTTTATTTTTGGAAAGGAGATCTTCTCTTTGTAGTATTCCACACCACAAAGAATAGTAGCACATTTACAGAGTTTCGTTTTTTAACAGTCGACTACTGCTGTAATTTTCCTTGGGACACATTGAATGTACATTATATTTTGGTGGCACGTTTAATATATAGTATTGAATGGAAACTAATAGAGTGAAACATAAAACCAGTAGTGTAAGTGTGATACTCACATGTCTTTCTCGGTGCCACTGTTTAACCCACAACCCTTACTGGAACTTTTTTATGTGTATTTTAGTTGATTTCTTTTTAATTTGGAATTCAGCACTTTCAACGTGATTTTATTTCACTCTGCGGAGATTTGTGTGTCCCAATTTATATGTCCTGACAAACACGTTTTACTAAAAAGGTATTCTCGATTAATATACTGCCATTTTACTTTATTTTATTTTATTCAATGTGATTTTCTATGGCGCAAAACATTACCCGAAGGCGTCAGAGCGCTTTACAAAAGAACGAGTTGCGATACATAAGGATTTAGGATTACATGAGTTACTCAAAAGAAACAAACAGTAAAAAAAATTGCAACTGTATAAGTTGTAAAGTCACATGGGGAAGAGATACAAATAGAAAAAATTGTAAATATACAAGTTGTAAAGTCACTCAAGGAAGAGATACAAATGGATAAACTGTAAGAATCATATGGGAATGGTAGTGAGTACAAAGGTCTACTACATATACCTACTAGTGGTTAGAGTCATTCTGATTTAATCCACTGCTGTGTTTTAATTATCCTATGCAAATTGTTAAACGTGCTCAGTCGTACTATGTTATTGACTTATACGTACAAGTAAAGCAGGAAGTTAAAGTGGTGCACAGCCTGACTTGTATCAGCCTTCCCAGACTCAGCGACTGAGCCAGATGCGAAAGCAGGTCACAGAAATTGCAGCGTCCAATAAGCAGAGGCCGTGCAGGGACCAATCTCTCGCTCCGCGTGAGGCAGCCAATGGACACTCTGCTTGCATCTCAAGTTCGTACACCCGCCTGGCAGCCAGGAGTTGTGCTGAGACTGAGGCAGGCAGCAGTGAACAGCGCCTGCTGGCTGGGGCCGCCCCCTCCCTTCCCATTGCAGAGAAGGGAAAGAGAAAGGGAAGACGGCAGAGCTGGGAGTGCTCGCATCAGCAGCTCCAGCAGCGCTGCCCTGGGACACTGAGGAGTCTGCCAACACAAGCTGCCACATCTGGAACCACTGCCCCGGCGGTGCACTAGGGGAAGATGGCAGGCATCCTGGCTTGGTTCTGGAATGAGCGCTTCTGGCTGCCGCACAATGTTACCTGGGCGGATCTCAAGAACACCGAGGAGGCTTCCTTCCCGCAGGCGGAGGATCTGTACCTCGCGTTCCCCTTGGCGTTCTGCATCTTCATGATCCGGCTTGTGTTTGAGAGGTAAGGCACTGTGCTCCGGGTATGCGTTCTGTCACACACACACTCTCTGTTGCCAAACTGACAGCTGCGAGGAGACGGGTGCTTCCAGCATAGCACATGGTGCATGGCTCACAGAATGGCACATGCGACAATGGATTCCTCAAACATGGCATACGCTATGCCAAAGGTACACCGTGCAAGAGTGTCGTACTCCTAATTTAAAAGGTGCCAAAGGTGCACTACATGAATGACCAAAACAAGCCCTTTACAATGCCATACGCGAGTCACAGCCAGTGCCGCATGCGTTCTGTACGGAAGACCAAGGTATGCATTGAAAACACACATGCTTCCTTGCTGGACCTCGCACGTTGCTAGGTGCAGCAGAGTTTTGTCTGCAATCATTTTGTCTGCATAGGAAGTGCTGGTTCCCCTCACAGTGATCGGTCGAGATTGCTCGACTTCTGTTTGAAAACAAGTCTGCTGAGGACGGTCATTACGGAGAGGGTCGTAGCTGTGCACCAGCGGTAGAGCCTGCCCTGCTTATGCGGCTGGGGGGTGCTGTGGACAGCGCACAGCTGCGAGGCTTCCTCGGGGTACGCGGTTCCCGAATCGTGTTCATTGTCCTGTTGCCTTTGTGAGAACAAGATCCCCTCAGCAGTCGCGATCGTGTTATTACACGCACTGAACAAGCCGTGTAAAGATTGTCACTAGGAGGCGAAATTCCACTGAGAATGACAGCGCTGCACATGCACGGAGCGGCTGTTGCACGAACAATCGGTGGGTGTGACGCGTTATGAGCAGGGGCATAGCTTGGTCAGTAAGATTGGGAGGAGGGGGGGGGGGGGGGAACTCCAGATATTCCAACGATCAATCACCCTGGCACATAATGTTAAAATGCATTTTACGACAGGCAGGGCGCACGAGATGGGCTCAAGGTGCAGTGGAAAGATAGAGGAATACGGATTGGCAGGGTTCTAAGTGAGAGAAAACACATTATTCTTTGAAATAACCAACATTTTTGAAGTCTCTCCAAACAGAGAGAGAGGGAGAGTGTGTGTGTCCGTTTTTGTTTGTGTGCAAAAAAGTCCTTATGAAATCCAACAGACACCTCAGCTATGCCCGGCTGAAAGGACCTGTACCCAACTAGTTATCAATCAACCATTATTCATAGAGCCCAACTAATCACCCCTGGGGGTATCCAGGCACTGAGGTCTCAGAGTTTTCTAGTCAAAGAGCCAGGTCTTGAGTCTCTTACTGAAGTCGGCCAGTGAGGGTGATGTTCGTAGGTAGAGGAGGAGGCCGTTCCAGGACTTGGTGACAAGGTAGGAGATGGGATGACCTCCGCTTTGGCTTCGGCAGATGTGGGGCAAGAGGGCGAGGAAGGCAGAGTGCAGTTGTCTGGCAGGCTGGTGGAAGTTCAGGCGGTAGTTGATGTAGGCTGGACCGTGGTCGTGGAGGGCTTTGCAGGTGGGGGCCAGTATCTTGAACTGGCATCTCTTTTGTACATGGAGCCAGTTAACATTCCTTAGGTGGCGGGTGATGTGGGCTCATTTGGGGAGGCTGAATAGGAGTCTGGCAGATGGATTCAGTATGGTGTGAAGTCTCTTGAGGAGAAGGATGGTGAATCCGAAGTAGAGTGCGTTGCCGTAGTCCAGCCAAGAAGGGCTTGTGTGACCGTTTTCCTGGTGTTGATGGGGATCTAAAGCTCTTCCAAAGTATGCGGAGGGTGTGGAAGTAGGTGTAGGAGATTGCATTGACCAGGCATTTCATGATGAGTTTGCTGTCCATGATGATGTTGAGGTTGTGGGTGTGGTCCATGGGAGTGGGTTAAAGTTCAGGGGCCACCAGGTGTTGTCCCACGGTAAGGTGTTCTTCCCGAAAATCAGCACTTCTGTCTTGTCTGTTTTAATCTTTAGGCAGCTGGTCCTCATCCAGCTGGCGATGTTCATCATGGCTTTTCGGAAGTTTGATCTGGTGGTGGTGGTGTCTTCTGTGAGAGAGAGGATGAGTTGGGTTTCATCCTTGCAGGAGATGATGTTGAGATCATGGGATCGAACAATGTCGGCCAGTGTTGTCATGTAGATGTTGAACAAGGTAGGGCTGGGAGACAACCCTTTAAGGACGCCACAGATGATGCGCTTAGGTTCGGAGGAGAACTGTGGTAGGTGGATTCTCTGGGTGCATCCTGTGAGGAATGATGCGATCCATTTGAGGGCGTCACCCTGGACACCGGTGTGGTGGAGGTTTCTGATGAGGATGTGGTGGGATATGGTGTCAAATGCCACAGAGAGTTCAAGGAGGATCAGGACTGCTGTTTCACCTTGGTCGAGGAGGGTTCAGATGTCATCGGTTGCGGCAATCAGGATGGTCTTGGTGCTTTTGTTGGTACAGAAGCTGGATTAAGAGGCATTGAGTAGGTTTTTTCTTTCTAGGTGTTTGGTGAGCTGGTGGTTGATAGCTTTCTTGAGGACTTTGGCGGGGAACGGAAGCAGCGAGATGGCTTGGTACTTTTTGAGTTTGCTGGGGTCAGCAGAGGGTTTCTTCAGGATGATTTTGACCTCTGCATGTTTCCACATGTCAGGTAAAAAGGCAGTGGTGATGTATGCATTGAGGATGGTGTTGTGCGTACTGCTGATTTCTTTGTGTCATAGGTTGAAGATGGGACGAGGACAGGGTCTGACAGTGTCCCGGAGTGAATGGAGGTCCTGATGGTTGTGGCGTTCTGCATTGTGAGTGGCATCCAGACAGTGACCAGGTGGTTGTGGGTGGCGTCTGTTGGTGTCAGGAGGTGTTGATGTCGGTGGGTTATGGATCGAAGTTGCAGTGGTGGGAGATATCTTGTAATGGAAGTGATTTGTTCCAGCTGCGGTGTGGGGAGCTCTGGGGCTTGGCGGTTTCCAGGGAACCTGCAATCGCATCTATGGGGAGAGGGATGGGTGCGCGCGCACACAAAATAAAATAGAAATCAATAAAAACTACCTGAACATAACATCCTGCATGAGAGCAGTGCCCTGATTGGAGGGAGCGGCCTCACTTGCCACTCTATAGCACTATTGAGGCCTGCACATGCTCTAACCAGCTGTTTTAAGACAGATGGGTTAGAGATGTTCAAAGTGCGCATGTGTGGCTGGCCATCGCAAGACAGCCAGCCAAAAAGACATGCACTCTTTAAACAGTGCATAGACAGCCCTCCCTGCTGCTGTCCCTCAGCAGCGGCCCACCACATCCTGACGCTGTCTTCGGGATGGGGGATGAAAAATAAAATGGTAATAAATTACCATTTTATTTTTCATCTCTGGGGTTTTGGGGGGGGGATTTTAAGTGGGGTGACGGTCCTCTGCTCCAACGGCGGAGCCAGCCTGGATTTAGCATGTGTCCTCAGCTGTGTTGGGCGGGTGGCCAGATGGGTAAGGCTGATGTTGCTCATGCTTTCCAGGAGGTTGGTAGAGTTGGCGTCTTTGGGGTAATCGAAGTGGAAGTTGAAGTCGCCGAGGAAGATGTACTCAATTGTTAGAGGGATGAAAAATTCTGAGATGGTATCGCAGGGACCCAGGGGGTCTGTAGGCGAGGGCTCCTCTAATGGTTGTCTTGGCAATTGGTGGGAAGTTGGGGTGTTCCATGATCGGTGTGGTGTCGTTTTCGGTGGTGGTGTATTGGAGGGATTCCTTGTGGATTAGGGCAATGCCTCCTCTGTGATTGTTGGTGCGCTCTCGATGTATCATGTTGTAGCTGTCGCGGTGGCGATATCTGGGGATGAAGAGGGGTTGAGCAGGGTCTCTGCGATGATCACTTCAGGGGTGGTGGTGATGGTATCCCAAAATAAATTTATTAGGGAGGGTGTAACACCACAAACATCGCCCCAGAAGCTCCGCCCCTAGTTATGTCAGCGATTACTCATTATAAAAATTGTGCCCTCGCCCAAATCCCTAAATGTCCCATGTCTCAGGGAATAAAAAATGTCCCTCACTTGTAACCTAAGGGTCCCATTGTGTACCCGTACTCCATCCTAATCATGGTTTAAAATAGGTATGTCATTGCTATTTTATGTTATAGCACATTGCTGTGTGAGTTTTCTGTGTATTCAGGGATGTAATGCAATCTCTTGCAGCCACTGAGGCACAGAAGTGGGAAAGAGTGCCTTTGAAGCTGGGCCTATTCTATTGATAAGATACAGTGGTCTTGGAGGGCCCTCATTAACTTCTGCAGGTGGGGTATCATTTTGTGTTACGCCTCAGTCATTTTTCTACCTGACTCAGGCACGGTTAACCATTTGTTTTGTAACTGAGGGCCTGATTACAATGACTGTCAGACCGACTTCTGCAGTCCTGTTGAAGGCGACCGGACGGCTGCTGTCTCATCGTAAGTGGTCAATCCGACTGCCGGATTACGATGCATGCATCCTGTACTCCGACTGACCGTTGAACGACTGCCAACTCTGAGAGCCTTTCTCCGACCTGTTAGATGGCAGTCGGAGAAAAACAGCATCCATAGGCCAGTACAGCGATCTCTGACCGCCGTCCGGATTATGATGTGGGTTGTGACCTGAGACTCAAATCCACTTCTCTCCAGAAGTCTTCCCTGTGGATCCCATCCTTCAGGTCCCCCTACACCTGAGTAGCTGCACCCAGATGACTACGATCCTCTGGATGATAGAATCTAGGTAAGTCCTGATGTGGTACGTATCCTCCTTGAATGGACAGTGCACATTCCGCCACACTCGGGCAATGGGGTACATGGTGCTTAGGGCACATCCCTACATATGTTATTCATGTGTGTACAATTCATGTTTTCTGTGATTTTGTACACATTTGCAGCAATGTATTTGGGGATATGTGCTCTGCTGTAGATGCGAATGCTGCGGTAGCAGCGGTGACATCGTAATACGGCATGGGAAACTTCCCTGCCTCGGCGGTCGGGAAGGGCCCATGAAGACGGCGGTCGGTCCGACCGACATCGTAATCAGGCCCTGAGTTCACCGTTGTCATTCATTCTGGTTTCTATGCACAAGCACTTAGAAGTGGCACAGATTGCCAAACCGTAAACACAGAGGGTCTACCTGTTCGGTGACCGACAACCTAAACTTCTGTGACGTATTTAATTGAAACAAGAAATTCGGCATACATTCCTTGTGTTCTAATGTCTACTGCAATGGCCAAGTCCAAATTTTACACGCGATTAATGTATTGGCATTATTGTACAAAGATGATGCTTCATGTATTTTCGAGTGTATTGATATAAAACTGAAGCAGATCCGCACTGAGTGCCCGTGTTCTCAAAAAGCCTCGAGCTGAGCTCTTTAATTAGATACAAATAAATGAATGAGCTACGAATCAAATGAACTGTACGTTTTTGAAGTGTAAAGGCCCTATTAAAGATGTGATGCAATGACAAATATGGGAAGGAAGCACTTTTTTTTAGACTTTCTGCAATCACCATGTCAGTTAAAGTTTGGCTTTGGTAAATTGACTAAAATAAAAATTCGATAGTCTTGATCAAAACGTAAAGTTGACTAGTCTGACTACAGTAGAGCAGTGTAGGGGCCTAAGACTGAGAGTGTCCTGACAGGTCTGTTTCCACTCTGTGGTGATATTTATTTCGATGGTTAATAAAGGGCTCGTTGGACTGCTTCACAGAGTCCTATCCGCAGTTGTAAATATGATTTCTTTAGTGTTCCTGCGTAGCTAGCCCAGTACAACAAAGAAGTCCTCAGAGCAAACACAGGTGGTTACAACACAACGAAACAACAGCATAGTTAAGAAAAACTTCATGGCCAAAACCAGCATTGTTAAAAATACAAGCTTATTATTTAAAAATAGTAAAATAGAACGAAGGGGCCGAAAGTTTAATTTGACGAAAATATGAGCATAATAAGGGATGAGAAACTCAAACAAGATAATAGTTTATTTGACTTAAGTATCAGCCATGGTGCTGCAATGCATTGAGATTTTTCACTGAAAGGGCATCTTTCTGCCTCCTCAAAGGCACTTCAAACAGGCAAGAAGGCCTTCTACACATTGGATTATATGTTTTTTGCGTCTTTGATGTGGGCATTGTTGAAAAGTTCCAAAGAATTTTTAAAGATGTTACAATCTTCAGACACATCAGAATGACATACATATTGCTTAACCATCTTGAAAAATAGTTTTAGAGGCACTCTTCAACCACACAGATCTGCTGGGTCTTCCCAAGCAAGTCACAGGTCAGCAGGGAATTCTTCCAGGACAACAGCATTTCTCTTAGCATTACAGGTCCTTTTAGGTACAAAATGTAGGCCTTTGGGGCTTGATATTCGACACACAGTTCACCTGGAACAGGATCCTCTGTGGTCAGCACCTCGTTCTGCATTCAGGACTTTTGCATTTTCCCAGCATGCATTCGTTGAAACATGCTCCTTCTAGCAGGCAGTTGTCACAGCACATTCCGGTCCAAATTTCCCTTTGGATCAGGTTAGAATCCTTGCGTTCCCTAAACTGGGATGCAATTTGTATACCTAGGTTCAGTAAGGGATACATGCAGCCATCCTCTGGTATTGCCCTAAAATGGAGGAGAAGGTCTTCTTGGAGAGGGTAGGGACGTGTATTCTTGGTCTCCTATGTTCTGTGTACGCGCTGAAGTGCCGGGGCTCGTTGGAAAGCAACTATTAAACAATTGGTACGTGGCCCTAAACCAACAAGTACAGTATTACCAACCTTCACATGCTGCTTTTTACTCCACAACATGCATTTCCTGTATCTAATGACACGAAAATCATCAGAGTGCGCTTTGTGTTCCGAAAGCCAAGATGGGAGGGAACACTGTCCAGTGCATCTGTGTCCCTCTGCTGACTCTACCCCCTGCCAAACACTGCTGCAACTCAGTCGAATTCATAGGATCTCAACACCATCTGCTATAAGTGTCTTTAGAAGCCTAGGTAGGGCGGTGGTTTGGGAATGCTGTGCCCATGAATCCAGGTCCAAGTGCAATGTGCTCTAGTCAGTCACAGTGGTACTCCCAAGCCATCTCCCTCCCCCTGGCTACTGTCAGGTTTCCGTAGAAGCCAGGGCACAGATTACTTCCAGGAAGAAAAACAATGCTGCCAAAATGTGGACAGAAACTGGCTATCCATGAAATGGTGTAAATAAGGTATGAAATGGCCCTTAGCAAAGAATCCACTGAACTTGGATTGGGAACAGAACCTCCCAATGTATCAAAAGTGTCAGAAAGTACTAACTTTGTACTCTGGAATCAATGGAAACAATAGACTTGTCCGCCTCTCTCTACAACTACCACTGATATATTCAAAATATACTGTTGGACAATAGTAAAAACAGAGATAGGGGAATGGGATAAGAAACAAGAATTTGCAATGGAATAGGTCTCGCATTTATGAGAGTTTGAGCTATTGACATTGCACATAACAATACCTTTTATTTTTGTTTTCATATTAAAAACATGAATAAAACGCATTGTGATTTACAATGCCATTAGCTTAAACTCGGGTAACTGCGAGACCTATTGCATTGCAAAGGCTAGTTGTATTATAGGGACTAGAAAAGTCACACATTGCATGTAATAAGGAAATTAGAGACATGCCTTTATACAGAGATTTCAGGCTGCCATGTATCAGAATGAGAATAACAACAATATTAATAAAAAATGTTTTCTTCTTACCCTTCCTGTCTTGCTGCTTCGTACGGTTTAAACGCTACTTGTGTTTGTGCTGCACCTGCATTGTTCTGACTACTGGAGCGGTTCGCTTGGGTGTCAGGTCACCTATTAACACCTTGAATGCTACGGCTAATCCTCCTGGATGCTGACCTCTCTTGATTCCCATTGTTCATGACGAGCTCAGCTCGTCATGAGCACACGACCAGTGTACTGCATGACGAGCTGAGCTCGTCATGATTAGGGAAGGGGTTAATGACATGTCCTGAAGAGCGACTTGTCCTATTCATTTCAAGGCTGCCCCCTAGTGGAGTAGACACACACGGACTGTGGCTGACACATATCCGTCAATTCATTCGTCTTACCACGGGTTACGGGGCCAGGTCCGTTTGCACAGAACTGTCCATGTTATTAGAGGACTTTCTGTCTGAATATTTGAAGATTAGAAGCAGTCTCTTAAAGCCGCGGACCTGGATCAATCGTTCTGCCCGCCTCGACCCGAACTTTACTTTTATTGTGGAAGCAACCATCATGTATATAGCTTGTCTACTGTCCTGATGACGACTCTGTGACTGTCTTTCGCCTCTCAGTGAGGGCGAAGGAGATCTCCTGCAAGGGCCAACCACTGCCCTGTATTTCAGCCCCAATGTCCTATCCTCCTGCACGCCACAGCTGACCCCTCCCACGTGCCGACGGTTACAGGGGCTGAGGCTGACCCAACTGCTGCCAGGTCACTTGTTCAATGCCGGGCCAGCAAAGCAGCTGCAAGGGTGTGAGAAAAAAGTTACAGAAGAACAGCAAGGAGCAATATAAACCATACAAACATAAAAAGAAGAGAAAAAATGAAAACACCTGAAAATATTGTTCTCTTGCTTAGTATGAGAAAAGAGAAGACATGTTGGCATTCTGACAGTAAAGGTGCCTTAAACATGCCATTGTTAAAAGTGCGCCCCCTGTTTGAAAAGTGAAAGCCTGCGTTTGAAAAGCAGGAGGCAGCTGCAAAACAGAGTGCGATCTGGCGGACAAAAACAGTAGTTAGGTTCTGCTGCTTCCGGACTAAACTGAAGTCAGCATCGCATCAACAGCCAATGAAATAACAAAATCAGTGACAAACTTTAACTAATGGCAAGCAGCAACAAAAATAACACAGAGTTTCACCTAACATACATTACTTGATGCCTCGTAGAGGCAGCGCATGGGCTGTCTTATGCGAGACCTAAAAAACGGAGACACTGGATATCCTCACTCCTTCTCATCACACTGCTAGGGTTGGACATCGACAGGTCAGAATGGGCGGCCGCTAAAGGCAGCACAAGAGATTTTGACAATCTGCCATGAATGTTCTGCATCTAAGTTTAAAAGTGAAAGCATATGCCTTAAAGAAATCATGTGTAACCGGTTCTCTCTGTTCTGGCTGTGAAACTGCTCAATTCACAACCGAAGCATAACAAAATAATAGTGACTTTGTAAGCGCTCACACCCCTCCTTCACTATTGGCGAGATATGCACCTCAAGTTTCTACAAATGCGCCTTCTGTTACTGATTGGCTCGATGCCAATTTGTTTTTTATGCAACTGGAAATAATGAACTTTAATTACTATTCTACAGTATATTGGCATTGACTAAACACCACTCATTCCTTAATGCACATTCATATCAGATCAGGGCACAAGTCCTAAAAAAAGAAGTGGGGGGTCGCTCCAAGTTAGGTGGTGTCACCGGAAGTGAGTCACAACTGGAAGTGAGGTCACAAAATGTAGTCCCTTCTAATTAGCAAAGGTTACAATGCGATGGGGTCAGGTTCAAAGGGCAAAGCAGAATGTTTACGTTGGAATTCGTCACCGTATTGACACTCAAAGGAGCGGGGAAATTAAAGCTGCTCTTGTTCGTGCGTATTTATAGACCACAGTAAATTTACCGGTCTCTGTCTGAAGTGCGTGAATAAATACTGACCTTTTCTATTATACGCCATGAGCACCCGTCTGTCATACTGAACTGCTCCATCAACGTGCAACAACTTAAAGAGCTCTGTTCCCCCTCTCGAGACAATAGGAGGTGAGGTTTGGTGAGTGTTGAGCGCGCACGTAGTTTCATTGTTGGGGATCATCACGTTGTGCTTTGTCCATATGTGCGAAACCATTCTCCAGGTTGTACCCACACCCTGGGAACATCACTAGTCTCTCTAGCCATTGCAAAAAACTTGCCACTTGCTGAACAGAACACCAACACACGCTGAAGCCCTGTCTCCAGATCTTGCCTCTTGACAAAAAGTTACAAATCTAAAATGTGTAGCAAATCTGATGTTCAGATTTATTTTTGCCACATTTTGGAGAATTTTTTTAGCTTTGACTGAATGCACCAAAAGTAAGTTACAATGTAATAGTGCTGTTTATGCTGCAGAGACATGTGCCTTGCAGTAAAATAACTGTAATAGCTCAGTGCAGCATGCAGTTAGCTGAAAGGGACAAACGAGGGGTGTAATCTGTCCTACATTTTAATAGTCAAAACTGAATCATCTGTATCAGAGTAAACTAGCATACACTTATAATGCGGATTATGGGGAGTTGGTTATCAATATTTTTTAAGTTTTCAGTAGCAGCCCAGTGTCATGACTGAATAACGTTAGCTACACATTAGTGGGATCTGCTGTGAAAAGGTCAAAAGATAGTATTTTTAGAGTGTGTGAGACTAGATAAGCGTGCACAATCTCAGCTCACACGAGAGGTCAGACAGGCCAGAGTTTTAAATAAAATGGGGGAACACACTAATTAGCTGTATTTCCACCCATTATCCTTCTAGGATTCTCGCATTAAACAAGCAACAATGCTGAAACACACAGCAGGAAGAGCTCCTCATTTGTGGCGGATCAAAAAGGAACTAGGGTAGAGCCAGAACTGGGAAAGAGCTAACCAACACCAGAACAGACTTCTGTTGAGTTCTTCTGTGGTGCTCTTCTGGATTTCCCTCACAGATATGTTAGTAAGGATGAGGCAGAACACACTTATTGAGACTGTTCACTTGTGGCCAGGTTCCATACCTCAAATTGTACACTGAATTTAATATTGGGAAACACACATTTTCTTGTGCATGTCTTAATTAACTATATCTTGTCACATTGATTAATAAAAAAATATTCATTCTGGTAGGAAAGGGCATATATATCTACATGGCCTTGGTTAATGATGTAAGACTTTTGGCCTTAGTACGATGTCGGTTGTAAGGCTTCTGACCTCAGGTCGGAAGCCTACCAACTGATATCGTCAGTTTCAATTCAAAACCGGCTGATTTGGATTCAGCCGGTTGAAATTGAGACCAGACAGTCATTCCGGCTAGCTTCTGATGGGTTCAAGGAGCCCGTCGGCCAGTCTGAACGACCCATAATCCAAATGGACGGGGTTTCCGGTTTCCGGCAGGGTTTCCATGCTGGCCTTTCTGACATGGAAACCCTGTCAGAAAGTGTGTTTGGGGGCCCATACCAGGCCTACCTTTCCTTTGCAGCCTCCGGTTCGTGGCCAAGGGGGCATAGGTGCCCCCTGTGAATCCCTGTACCCTGTGGCAGGCAGCTCAGGGTGCAGGGATTAACACCACCTCATATTTCCCTATGGGAGCATGTACTATGGCTAGTTTAGGGCCATAACACATGCTACCATAGGGAAATGTCAGTGCGGTCACGTCACATCATAATGAAGCGGTTAGGACTGCTGACCGGAGGTCGATCAGACCCGTTTTCCAACATCGTAATAGGCCCCTTTATGTCAAAGCATACATGTACCCTTCAATCGTGTATTGTACTACCATGACATTGACACATCAAAATCCCGACCACCCTGGCTAAAGTGAACACATTTCAATCGTGCACCTAAGAGGTATAAATGCCTGCAGTGTAGGAACAATTTTGTTCTACTGCAAATATATCTGACTTGAAAACACCAATAATCACGTTTATGGCAAAAAGTAGAGGTCACACATATGCGGACATATATGATCAAGAAGTCTTCAAGTTCTGGTTTTGGACGTTGTTTGAAATGATGAATTACTGAAGTGAACTTGGGCATCTTAGATTGTTTCCTAAAGCCTGTTCAATTGAGTTGTTTGTGAAACTCTTAAGTAAGCTGGTTTGTTGTGGCAGGTGTAAGTTCCACACAGGATTGTCCCCCCGCTGATCATTTGGCAAAATGAGGTATTAGGGAGCTGTCTGGAAGGTATATTATGAATTGATTTTGAAGGTGAAATTGTTTCTGCTACCCTTGATAATTGAGCGTTTACCCATAAACCACTCTTTATGTGCCAGTAAACAGTTTGATGGTTGTACTTATTAGGTTCTGTGGATATTACATTATTTAAACACGAACTATACACTCTGCCAATGTTGCATATGGCTGACTTATTTTCCAATAGGGGGCTACTACGGGAAATTAAGTTTGTTGTGAGATGCATGCCCTAAGAACAGAGTAATACCAAAGGCTTCAACCCACTTAGACATCACAAAATGGTACAATGATCGAACCCTGGCACTACTGGTGTGTAGTATGGCCTGCATCTTACTTCTTTCTTCTCCCTTTGTCTGTCCCACCTGAGGAATGAGGGAAAGAAGCTTCATGGTGCAACACCATGGATGCTCCACTTGACACACCAATTTTCCTGGTATAAGAACGCATTACAGAGTGAAATCCAATTTGTTACAGATAGAAGAGTAATACATGCAAATAATTGAACAGCAACAGAAGACGCTAAGAGTATTTCCTTACACTTAGAAGCTCTGATCTTCAAGAAACAGGCAAAACATTCTTAACTCTTTCCTGGAAGTGCTGTGAATATCTTGAAATGCCTCCCACCCAAGCTACGAAAGAATCCACCCCTTGACACCTTAAAGGGAAGCTGAAAATGCTACAATTCCAAAGACACTGACCATCATGAACCATATCACCTACATTTTTACATACTTACAGCTCTGCTAAGCAAGTCACAGGATCTGTATTCAAACTACTTCTCTATTTAAGTGGGTTACTGAACCTTGCCCCCACTGCACCCCACTTCCCCCTATTCAGATTTCAGAACATTAGAAACTACCAAAGAACTTGAGGAATTGGTCATATATATTTCATGCTTCTGAAGGATGGTCAGTGTTCCGCATGATGTGAGTTTTTTGGATAGGTATTTAGGGTTGCTATGAAGGAGTGATAAATTAAGGTGTAATGTAATCAGTGTTTGTGCATTAGACCAGCTTTCCTGCAGCATGGAGTTTGCCTTAAAAGGAGAGTGGTGCATATTGAGAATCCTTGATCGTGTCCATAGTCCAGTCTCGGTGAACAAGAATGGAGGCATGTCTGGTTGCGATACGGAAAAATTCGATTTAGGGTGAGTTCCGATTGAATTGCTGACTTATCATCCAGGATAGGATGTCTGATTGAACAGAGGTTAGGTATGAGATGATTTCTGGAAAGTACACTTTGAGCCAAAGCTGGGTGTCATCAGCATAAAGACGAATAGTGATATTGGATTTGACGGAGGACAGAGCGATTAGGTGTGAAGTAGAGGTTTAAAAGTGCTGGTGAGAAAATGGAGCCCTGGGGAACTCCTTGTTCAATAGCCAGGTGGATTGACAAGGTGTTGTTTATTTTAGGTTGTGGTTCACAATCTTTAACCCCTCCCCTGCTGGTGACGGAACCACTCCATCATCAGCCGCGGTCCGCTGAGCTGATGACGGAGTGGTTCCGTCACGGCCCGCTCGGAAAGCCTGCGCAGCGCGGATTCTGCGCCTGTGCTGAACGTTCTATTGAGCGGGCGGGGCCGTGAAGGAACCGCTCGGTCATGAGCACAGCGCAACCGCGGCTGGTGATGGAGCGGTTCCGTCACCAGCATGCGCCCGCCGCTCTTCCGCCCGCCCCCTTAGCACTGCGGCGGAATAGCCGCCGCAGTGAAGGGGTTAAAGAAAGAAGAAAACCAGCGACGGATTTTCCCTGGATCACTGACACAACATAGTTGCAAGGAAGATCGTTGTCCAAAATATTGGAAACAAATATAATTTACGATAACATTGTGATCCTATACTTCTAATGCGAAGCATAAAAATATTATAGATAAATATCGTAGAAACTAATATTGTAAAAATATAGACAAAAATATTGATGTTTTAATATATATAGAATTTAAAGTAGACCTTGTTAAATAGTTTAATGTATACCTTTTATATAATGTAAATGAAATATAGTCTACTAATATTTACTACTCTATAATGGTATGTTCTCTAACAATTGTGGTTTACAGTTGGCTGTATCACCATAGCAGGGAGCATCCCCCCTTTCTTATCCCTATAGATAGGTTGTTACTACTGCTGTCAAGTTGTAATTTTAAGTGCGTGCATCCGTGTACGCACGTTCTCATTGCTGAGGAGAATTAGTAAGATCAAATGTTCTACTACTAGTGTTGCCCTGTTTCGAGTATTCCTACAAGTTCTGCCAATCTGTCTGTTTGCAGATATGCACTACCCCACCCTTCACCACTGATCGGTGGGGGTTTGTAGTTGTTCAAGTATCCGGTGCACCACTTTACCTTTGGACTGTGCCCAGAGATTGGAACCGGTCGCAGTGATACCCCGTGGGCGCAAAGTGAAGACAACACGCGTCTTGCGACCAGTCCCAGCTCCCCCCACCTACCCGAAAGGAGGTAACCACTCTCGCCCGTTTCACTTACCTCCGGGATGTCGGTCTTCTTTCTGATTAGTTGTTCCGTCTTCAGGCAGTCCGCAGTATCAATCCTCCTCGCTTTTCTTCTCACATAACTTGACGACCGGCTACGGAGAGCCCCGTATTACGAAACTTCCAAGACTTGTTCCTTCCGCTCTCCCCGCCCTCAGAAGCAGGATAGCAAACGCCGGGGGAGCGCACCGGACCTTTAATCATAATTCCTTTCAAAATCAAACAATCACTCAGGGGATTTCTCCAAAAGGTTGATGTTTAATCCAGTAACTCGTTTCGAGTGTCACTCACTCTTGCTCACACACTGGTTGTGAGTAACCCGGCAGAATACATCCAGTTTCTGTGATAAAATATAGAGCTATAATACAATAGTAAACATGGCATCCTTTTTGAAGTGCTTAAATACCCACTGTCATGGTGCCGATTACTTCAGTTTACAGATAACATCATGATATATTATATTCTGACATATCTATAAATCGCACAGTGTTATTGCATATAGGGTCATTGTTATCAGTCACAATAATACCTGTGTAAATCGCTCTCACCGGATTATATGTGTATTGTTAATGGTATATGGCATCAATCTTGGAATGTCTACTAGACGTCTGTACTTCTCATAGTGAGATACTTATAGTAGTAGAGAATGTGGCATAACTATGGGCTCCGTATTGTGGGAGAAACATCTCAATCCCTGTAGTGACTAAGGTGAGCAGTCTCGATGTGGGTATAATACACTTACAAATCAAGATGACATTTGCTACGAACTGTCTGTTCCATATATATGTATATGTATATATATATATATATATATATATATATATATATATATATATATATATATATAGTAAGTCGTCACCACAAATTCCTCACACGAAAAAATGATGAAGAGCAGACCCAATTCTTTGTCCAATATTTAGAATGCTTTATTCACGCCCAGCCTGTCCGCAGTGTCGATGTGGGTATAATACACTTACAAATCAAGATGACATTTGCTACGAACTGTCTGTTCCATATATATATATATATATATATTTTTTTGAGAAAGCCGCGAGGCGAAACGCGTCTGTCGATATGGAGGGATTGAGAGGACTTTAAGCACCAAATAAAGCATTCCAGCTTTATAAATCAACTCCGAGTGTGCCTCTTATTCTGCAAGCCAGAAAATTGGCTGCCACATAAAGCAATATATATACATATCCAATACTGCTCGTTTCAATCCCCAATCTTGGAATATAAAAGCAAGCACGGACCACGTTTCTGTGCCAAATTTTCATTTATTCCTCTAGTCGTCCATAACGCGCTTCGGTCCTTCCTGGACCTTGATCACATATTAATATATTCATATTAATACATTTAAAATATTATTACAATTATTCTAAAATAATTTGTTCTTAATTATATTGGATTATGTATATTATATGTATATGTATGTGTATATATATATATATATATATATATATATATATATATATATATATATATATATATATATATATATATATATATATATATATATATATATATTAATATATTATACACACACAATAAAACCTTTAAAAAACTACAAATATTTTAAGATAAAATATATAAATTAAAGTACACAAAAAATAAAATATTGAAAAATCAAACTCATTTACAAAAAATACTATAAACATTAAAATGCATTTTAAAATAAAAGGAATTAAGGTTAAATAAAAAAAATGCTGTAAACTTCATTTAACATGTCTGAACTGGAGTGGTGTGGAGTGCAAAAACACGATGGATTTAGGCCCTGATCTCTGTACTGGGGTGAATGTATGACATTGTTCTGCATCCTGTCCATCAACTGTTGTTTTTGCAACTTTTTCTAGCCAACATTATTCAAACTAATGGAATCTCAGAATATTAAATATACTAGTCACTCTCTATGCAATGGTTGGGAAGGTGTTGGACTTTGGAGGAGTCAAATTTACAATTCTAACTCCAGTCTGTGCAACATTAAGGAAAGCGTTAGATTTTGGATGGGTGAAATTTAGTGTTCCCACTCCAAACAGTGCAGCAGAAGAGTTGTCAAATTGCAAAGAGGTTATTTTTACTATTCCTACTGCAATCTAAATGAGTAACACGTTACATATATAACACTGTGAATGTATAAAATATATTAAAATATTTATATACAAAATATTTATCATGAATTTATATGTGTAATAAAGATTAAAAATGAACATTATTCAAATTACATAATTACTATTCATTAAAATAATTATCAATTAACAAATACTTAAAATCCTAGTATTAATAAATTAGCTTCCCACCCTATACTCCCTACAAACCTAGCAGCCCGCACCTAAAATATAACTAGAAAAATAAGTATTCTAATATTTACATATTTAAAATCAATTAAAACATTAATTAAAAATTAATAAATAATTGTTAATTATTATTTGATTCACTTCCCAGCCAAGATTCCTTAACATCTGACTTCCCACAACTAAAATACAATTACAATATTAAATGTTCCATAACTTAATTATTTAAAATTCAATTAAATAATGAACTTACAAATAATTATTTATTACATTAATCTTTAATTAAGTAACTTCCCACACTATATCCCTACAAACCTAGCATTCTCCAAATAAAACATCAGTACAACAAATCAATATTCCATATTTCACATGATTACAAAATAATAAAATAATGTATTAGAAATTATTACATTAATTATTAATTAGCTTCCCACCCTAGACCCTACAAACGTAGCAGCCCACAACTAAAATATAAGTAAATAGTACTATTCCATAAATTACATAATAGAAATCAATTAAATAATTAATTAATAATTGTTTGCTAATTCATCATTGCTTCATTTACTCCCCACCCTATCCCCTTCCAAACACAGCAACCCACTAGAACACTATAAATGACTATAAAAAATTAAATTAAACATTCTAAATAACTTTAAATTACAAACTATATTTAAAAAAATAAACAGCGTTTATATAAACCCTAGTAACACATAAAATTAAGATATCAACAAAAAAAAAAAATCTATCTATCTATCTATCCAACAAACCACTTTGTACCTTACGGTAGAAGAACAAAGGACACAGCGCGGAGAAGTGTGGCTCAATGGTTAGAGCGGCAGACCCTGATGCAGAGGTCTAGCCCGGGACCAGGGTTCAATTCCCGCCTCGGCGGGTCTTGGGCTGAATTTCCTCGGACCTGATAATTCTTGCATCGGTGCCTATTCTAATCATGGGTCCCACTCTGCAACTCTGGGCAATAGCTTGCTTAATCTCCACAACGGCCCCAACAATGCTAGGATACCTGGCTTCACCTTAGGAGTGCCCAGGAGTGTGTACTTCACAGGGAAAAACCAGGAAGGGTTCCACAGCGGTATGCGTAAAAGCACTGAGATACCCTCATGGGTCGATTTGTGCGCTATACAAGTACTACTACATTTACATTTACCATTAAAGAAATGGGGTAACCCAAAAGTACTGGACCTTGATAACAACATACAATGGTCCAAGACCTATAACTTAATATGAATGAAATGGATCAAACCATAATTGATTAGAGAGCATATACAATTTGTCGCTACTCAACCCAACTAATGGAGAAACATAAGAATTAACAACAACAGCACGACGATCCAAGAATATATGCAATATTTAATCTATTGTCATATATAGCATTTGTATTGCAAATTACAAAATTTTTTGTATTTTTAAATGTTCATATATATATCTAGAATTATAATAGTAGTTGCCCCGTATAGAGCGTGCAGTAGAAAAGGTGTGTCAAAGAAAGTGCCAGTGATAAAGTGAAAAGGAAAAGAAATCACACAAAATTGATAAAAACAACAATTTCTGCTTTTCAAAAGAATACCAGCCAATAAATGCTGGATCAGAGAACCTGACCACATTCAATTAGTCCAAAGGGACTTCCTAATCGTTGTTAATAGACATAAGATGTAACCATTGTCTGCACTATATCACAAGGGTAGGATATAGGTAGTGGTCCAGGTATTAACCAAAATGTCGACGTTTCGACTCGTCTTTGCGGCCTTGCGGTTAGTTGTGCCTTGGCCATGCGAGTCTTCCTCAGGACATAAGAGACGGGGCAAACCAGGGTTATCTTGTTGACCCTGTGAAAATATGAATGGACCGTAAGATTTGGGAGTGCTGCATAATTGATTAAATAAGAACAAGGGTATTGAATTTGCTTACCCTGTTGTAGAGGTGGTAGTCGTTTTTTACTCAAAATAGGGGTTATTTCATGTGGTCCGAAGGCTTGTATTCTAAGCCCAGATACCAAAACCTGCGTTGGAAAAAATGGAGGACCTAAGTGAAGAAGGTCTATATGGTCCTATAATCACAGTCATAAACAGGTTAACCATAAATGTTACCTGCACAGTGAATATGAAGGGTTTATGTTCCCAGGTGGATTTCAATGGAAACGCGAGGCTGTAATAATCCATAACATACCCAAATTAGTGAGGGTTGGAATTAGTAAAGAAAATGGATTGCAATTTTGAGTAAGATAAATTGGGCTCACCAGTGTCCGAGTCCAAAGATTCAATCAAGTGGATACTGTGTACTTTAAATTGTTAGAATTCCTCAAACTGTAAAGATTAAAAAGAAGCAATAGATGTAGTAGCTTCTCAGAGCAATCATATATGCAATTTAAATAAAAATACAGACAAGGCATGTTGGTTACCTTGTTCCATGGATATATTATCCCAATAATGGCGTCCCAATCCAAAGGTTGATTAATCACGCGAAAAAACCCTTGGCCGATTCAATCCACAACTCCATTGGGTTGGGCTGAAAAGTTAAATGGAAACGGAGGTTGCATACAAGTTTGAAAATAAAGTTGGCGTGCAAGCGCTATCGGCGCGACCTCAACGCGCTTACCGGAATTATTCTCAGGGCTTCCTACTCGCCAACAAGCCTCCAACTGATACAGTGGCAGCGGCTCACTCCAAAACGCTGGCGTCTCACCGAGGCGCCATAATCCTCAGTCTACGTTAAGCCGGTTCCGTCGAAAACGACGAAGGACTACGGCAGACTCAGTCGTTTTCGACGGAACCGGCTTAACGTAGACTGAGGATTATGGCGCCTCGGTGAGACGCCAGCGTTTTGGAGTGAGCCGCTGCCACTGTATCAGTTGGAGGCTTGTTGGCGAGTAGGAAGCCCTGAGAATAATTCCGGTAAGCGCGTTGAGGTCGCGCCGATAGCGCTTGCACGCCAACTTTATTTTCAAACTTGTATGCAACCTCCGTTTCCATTTAACTTTTCAGCCCAACCCAATGGAGTTGTGGATTGAATCGGCCAAGGGTTTTTTCGCGTGATTAATCAACCTTTGGATTGGGACGCCATTATTGGGATAATATATCCATGGAACAAGGTAACCAACATGCCTTGTCTGTATTTTTATTTAAATTGCATATATGATTGCTCTGAGAAGCTACTACATCTATTGCTTCTTTTTAATCTTTACAGTTTGAGGAATTCTAACAATTTAAAGTACACAGTATCCACTTGATTGAATCTTTGGACTCGGACACTGGTGAGCCCAATTTATCTTACTCAAAATTGCAATCCATTTTCTTTACTAATTCCAACCCTCACTAATTTGGGTATGTTATGGATTATTACAGCTTCGCGTTTCCATTGAAATCCACCTGGGAACATAAACCCTTCATATTCACTGTGCAGGTAACATTTATGGTTAACCTGTTTATGACTGTGATTATAGGACCATATAGACCTTCTTCACTTAGGTCCTCCATTTTTTCCAACGCAGGTTTTGGTATCTGGGCTTAGAATACAAGCCTTCGGACCACATGAAATAACCCCTATTTTGAGTAAAAAACGACTACCACCTCTACAACAGGGTAAGCAAATTCAATACCCTTGTTCTTATTTAATCAATTATGCAGCACTCCCAAATCTTACGGTCCATTCATATTTTCACAGGGTCAACAAGATAACCCTGGTTTGCCCCGTCTCTTATGTCCTGAGGAAGACTCGCATGGCCAAGGCACAACTAACCGCAAGGCCGCAAAGACGAGTCGAAACGTCGACATTTTGGTTAATACCTGGACCACTACCTATATCCTACCCTTGTGATATAGTGCAGACAATGGTTACATCTTATGTCTATTAACAACGATTAGGAAGTCCCTTTGGACTAATTGAATGTGGTCAGGTTCTCTGATCCAGCATTTATTGGCTGGTATTCTTTTGAAAAGCAGAAATTGTTGTTTTTATCAATTTTGTGTGATTTCTTTTCCTTTTCACTTTATCACTGGCACTTTCTTTGACACACCTTTTCTACTGCACGCTCTATACGGGGCAACTACTATTATAATTCTAGATATATATATGAACATTTAAAAATACAAAAAATTTTGTAATTTGCAATACAAATGCTATATATGACAATAGATTAAATATTGCATATATTCTTGGATCGTCGTGCTGTTGTTGTTAATTCTTATGTTTCTCCATTAGTTGGGTTGAGTAGCGACAAATTGTATATGCTCTCTAATCAATTATGGTTTGATCCATTTCATTCATATTAAGTTATAGGTCTTGGACCATTGTATGTTGTTCACATTTACATTTACAGCAGGGGCTTCACAGGCCTCCTTATTTGGAGATTAGGCAGACCGGTTTCAGCAACTAGCTTTCTTCAGTGCCAGCAGTCCAAATGCACCGTTCCTCCCACTTAGAGTCTTGAAATACGGCCCCTCCTTCCCAGTGGAATGAGGCTCACCTGCACTGGGTTCTTCTTAACGTTGCGCCAATAACAATGACTACCAGTCCCACAATGCAACATGCGAATATCCAGTGCATGTGGGAAAAACCATGGCGCGTTTGTGTTTACACTAGCCTTGTGTCCCCTTCTTTCAGCCATTGACCCCACAAGCACCCAGTTCGAAGGCGCAAATCCAGTCACAGCGTCTCGTCAAGCAGTCTTGACCTGCTGTACTACAGCAGCTTCTCGGTGCTTTGCAGGTTACGGTGGCGGGTCACAGATGGTCTGATACCTCGGCTAACTTCAAACAGATTTCCCATGTCTCTGTGACCACACGATGAAAAGGTCCTTTGTGCGCACCACGGGCAGCGCGCCAAACATACAACAAACCACTTCGCACCTTACGGTAGAAGAACAAAGGACACAGCATGGGCTTCACAGGCTGTTTAATTTGGAGATTAGGCAGACCGGTTTCAGCAACTAGCTTTCTTCAGTGCCAGCAGTCCAAATGCACTGTTATTTCCACTTAGTCTTTAAATACGGCCCCTCCTTCCCAGTGGAATGAGGCTCACCTGCACTGGGTTCTTCTTAACGTTGTGCCAATAACGAGGACTACCAGTCCCACAATGCAACGTGCGAATATCCAGTGCATGTGGGAAAATCCATGGCGAGTTTGTGTTTACACTAGCCTTGTGTCCCCTTCTTTCAGCCATCGACCCCACAGGCACCCAGTTTGAAGGCGCAAATCCAGTGACAGCGTCTCGTCAAGTAGTCTTGACCCGCTGTACTACAGCAGCTTCTCGGTGCTTTGCAGGTCATGGTGGCGGGTCACAGATAGTCCGATACCTCGGCTAACTTCAAACAGATTTCCCATGTCTCTGTGACCGCACGATGAAAGGGCCCTTTGCGCGCACCACGGGCAGCGCGCCAAACATACAACAAACCACTTCGCACCTTACGGTAGAAGAACAAAGGACACAGCAGGGTCTGTATATATATATATATATATCTATCTATCTATCTATATATATCTATATCTATATCTATATCTATATATATATATATATATATATATAGATATAGATATAGATATATATATATATATATATATATATATATATATATATATATATATATATATATATATATATATATATATATATATATATATATATATTTACCACAATCATCCTTTAACTTCTTGAAGGGATGGGGGATTGATCGACTGAATCAAATTCTGAGGGTAAATTTATAAGGATGAGATGCATGCGCCCCCTTTGTCTTGGAAATGTAGTACATCATCGACTTTTACAGCATGGCTTTCTCTGTGCTTCAGCCTTCTCTGATGCGAGATTGAAGGATGTTGAGATGATCATGCTCATTTTTATGGTGGTTTAGTTGTGAGGCATCACATCTCTCTATGACTTTGGTCAGGAAAGGGAGGGTGTCTACAGGATGAAAGCTGTTTAGATGTATTCAGTGTTTGCTTTCTTTATGAGAGTTGTTACATGTCCTAATATGTGGCAATCCCTTATTATACTCTCTTTTAACGACATATTTGATGATTTTTGTCTAGCGGAGGGCAATAGCGATTCTCATGTCATTTATAAGTATCTGGGTATTAAGCCTGCACAGTGTGAAGTTGGTTTGATGTTTGAAATTATCTTTATCACTTCAAAAACTGAGACCTCCTTAAAAGTGGACCAAATCTCAGCACATTTCCCTGTTAGCTGACTCACATTTGCTTAGAGAATACACACATGATTTGCTCTATTTAGGGTTGTTGGTAGAAGAGGGTTTGACAGATTGGTGGACTGTCTGACAATTTCAAATTATTTCTTTGGTTTGTTTTTGGCTCGTCCTAGTTCTGCTTTAAATAAATTGGAGTTTGCAGTTTGTTTTGTACCCTCTGTACTTTCAGCATATGGATTCAAGGTTTTGATGGAAGGTCTTTGGTGGCAAATGTGTTCAATCGCTTTGAGCGATTTCTTCATATCAATATGATTGTTTATTGTATCATAGAGTAGAGGTTTTCAGTTTTTGTCTCACTGATTCCCCAAGGAACCAATATTTACATCCTCTGCAGGCGTGGGAAAGAACCTGGCCACTTGAGGTTCTGGAGTTTTTTTTTAATTAGGCGTCACAGGACCAGGGATATCGTCTATCTGATAAGTAAAACTCCTGTAAACTAAGTCTTTTTGATTTGTAGCTTCAGATATACCAGCGGAGAGGTTTTGAGGACGCTTTGGAAACTTTATATCTATTTTGGGGCAACTACAGACCTGAATGAGTTTTATTTTCTGTATTCTATAGTAGAAGTAAACTAATAACCTATTGATGAAATTATCTGACCAACAATTAGATGCAATCTGTGTGTTTTTAATTAAATGGTATGCTGTCCAAATCTGATGTAATATATGTCCTTTCATATGTGTAGGGCCTGTAAATCTTTGCTGTAAATTCATGTAGTTCACAAAGTTCCTTTGCCTTTCTCTCAATTGAATCACCAACCCAGTGATTACACTGTCCACTGATGATTAGTTGTATAGTAGATGAAAATGTTAACAACTTAGATCAAAACAGAAAATGGGTACAGGTGCTCAGGAGATTGATAAGTAAGTAAAACATAAAGTACAACAAAGGGGGAGAGGTACACATAAAGGAACAGGCCATCAACACCACTCATAACTGGAGACAGGACCGCCATACTTGTGGTGGCGTTCTGCCCACCGTATAATGAGTTTGGCGGTCAGGCCGCCACAAGACTGCCCATTTCATGATGGTGGGCATGCATAACAGGGTCCCCAGCCGCTTCTGGGCCTTGGGGTGCATGCAGGGGGGCACAAGTTGACCCCCTAGAATTGCAGCCCTCTTTCTGCACGGTGTGGCATGCACTGCATGGTGCATGACACACTGTGCAGGAACGTGTTGCAGATGCTATCATGGCGGTGGTCTGCTGTTATGGCTCTCCTATGAGCTTGACAGACTGCTGCAGCTCTGCCCACCTGCAAGAGATTACACTTTTAATCTGGTAGGTACACTGCTGGCTTAGCAGTCCTCTTGTCGGCGTGCCGTTGAGGGCCAGCAAGAGGACCACCAAACTTGTATTAACGCCCTTGGTGTTCTACAATATTAATAATAATAATTCTTTGATCCCATTTGCAGGTGCTTTCATCTGTAGCCCTTTTTTCGTATTTTTCCCCCCAAAAACAAAATGTAGCTGTATTTTGGCTAATTTCTGGGTCCCCTCCAGGGGAATCCACAAACCTTTAGAATCCCCATGATGTTGGAAAAAAAGGACGCAAATTTGGGATGGATACCTTCTGTAGTCAAAAAGTTACAGGGGTCTAAGCGTGAACTCCCCCAAATAGCCAAAAAAAGGCTTCGCACAGGGGAGGAAAAGGCCTAGCAGTGAAGGGGTGAAGGACTATAGAGGCTGGAATCAAAATGAACTGTCAACAAAAAAGTACCTCCAAGACTAAAATTTTGGATTGATTTCTTGAATAAGGCTCTACAAAAGTCTTCCTATTATCGTTCATAAATGGACTTTTTATCTTTAGTTATTTTTGCCAAATGAAAAGTGATACCCTGTGCTTGATTTTGATTTGAGAAAATCATTTTGCCAATTGTTTGTTTATATTTTTTCCTTATTCAAACTATATACACATTTTTACACATAGACTATTTAAAAATTACACAATAACACCAAAAAATAATAGATATTTTAAAATATTTTAGGCAACATACAGAACTTTAAGTTGCACAAATGTTACATTTACAAATACATAAAAATGATTAACAATACAAAACGTAATTATTTATATACAACACATATTTACAAACTCCTAACACCTCAGATCCTTTGAGGCTAAATCTTATATGTAACAAAATAACAAATGTAATAACTGTGTTCTTAAGATAATTATTGTAGGGACCATATTCCCTTTGGGCCTCTTTGTTATTTATATGTCCATGCTGTTCTGTGGCCCTATAGAGGTCAGAGCATTTGGTATTAGGCGGAGTATCACCCCAATACAGTGCCGTTTGTGTATATTTTAAAAGGTGGACAATGGTTGTTAGCACATTTATTTTAGGTACTGTGAATTTACCATGAGTGTGATTCAGGCAGTGAGACTCACCTACAGTAAAAGTTAATACACTGGATAGTCCAAAGTAAAAAAATTCCTGAGGGACGAAATGGGCGTAACCCATTTGCTACAGGTGGGGAAATTCAAGCCAACCTACCTGCTCCCAATACTAAATGAGATCAACTAATAGTCTGGTTCTACTACTCAGTGAATTAAGGAGGTGAATTGTACTGTGATTAAAGAGGTGAATTTGAAGCTCGCCCTATTTCTGATCAGCAAGTTTTAAGTTGTGCATTTCAGAATCATGCCCAGAGTTTATGGCATTGTCACTGCTTTGTGTGTGGGTTTAATTCAGGTTGTCTTATACAGCAGATACTTTTAATGTTCTTTTATTTTATATTTCGAATAATTAATATATCGAAATTAAATAAACTTACTGTTAGTAAGTTTGGTGCAATAATGATGCAGTAGTGGAACCTTTCTTTCAAATAACAGTAAACAATTTTCTTTTATATTAGTCCGCTGTAAGAGTTTAAGGGAAGGCATATTTTTCTGTGCCAAAAGCATAATTTGCCTCATGGAATGTGGGGTTTTGTAACACTTCTTGCTAATTTTCAGTTAATTGGACCACTTTATAGATAGAATGGTTAGTTGTTGTTTACATTTTGTGGGTCAAATAATGTTTAAACAAACAGTGATTTATGTCGGCACTGTGTTTTTTTTCATTACACAAATAACTTGCCATACTTTGAGACTAACCAAAGAGGAGGAAATCATACTGAGAGAATCATTTTATAGGTTTTCTTTTCCATTAGTAGAAACCACAAGTTACTGAAATGATCAGTCTTGGTACCTTGGGAAAAACCGTGTGATATTTATAAATTATTAAATGTTTCAGATTAAGAAAAAGCTAAATTATTCTAAAAGGCTGATTGTGATATTGTTTGTCAAATTAGCTATACTCTCTGCGTTTATTTACTTGCAAACTTTAAGATGATATAGTTACTAATGCCGTGTACATTTGAGAAATTATCTTCAAATTACTAATATGTTGACAAAGTTGGAATGCAATATATTATTGTACAGAAGCTGAGTGTATATATACATCTTAAACCCAAGCTTTCACTACTATTGAGAATTTAACTTTTGTTCATAAAATAATTCGTTTCATGTAAAAGATGAGTGTTCTTATTTGAGCTAATGTTATTTCAACATGGATTATGATGATAGCCCTAGTGAACCCATTTTGAAGTTTGTTTAATGTTTCAATATCTTTGAATGAAACAGAAGTATTTATATTTTGTGGTAGTAAAAATGATCATGGGGATGTCTTTTGGTTCATACCATTTTATTTAATTCATTGATTTATTTATTATGTAAGATGGAGGTTCTTTTAAGACCACTATATGAAGTTAACGATAAGTAGGAGTGATGGTAAAGTTGAGGAGTGCATCAGAGTTACGGTGGTTAAAGTTTGTTGGAGCCCCACCCTTCACAGTTTCTAGGCTGCTACTACTTTGCAATTACAGCATTATCTATATCATTACTTTAAAAGCTGTGCATATCTTTTTTTAAACTTTCCACAGTACCTGCAACACTTGCAATCTAAACACCATAAATATTTTAGTTTTAGTATCTGTGAGCACCTGAGTTTAGAGACACGTAAGTGCATATCTGTGAATGCTAATAAGGGGATAAGACGTAGTCTCTGGGTTTGCATTTAAGTAGATGCATTTGAGTGAGTGTGTGTGTCTAGAAACTTGTGTGTTGATTTAACGATGTGCTTTTATGCATATGCGTATAGCAGGTGGAATAAATGTGGTTTATTTTATATATTCAGATGACACTTCTATAAACACAGACAGGCCAACTGCTTATACAAGGTAAATGTAGGGTGGCAAATAGTTATACTATAAAATGTTAATGTGTCAGTAAAAAGAAGAAATGATGTCATTCATACTAATAAAACATTGAAAAAGATCAAGGAGGCTGGTGATCCCACCAGTCCTGTGTTATCATGCACCAATATGTATACATTGTTTAATAAGATATGTCTTGGGTGGCCTGCGTGGTAAAAGGAAATATTGATGTTGGTACTACAGAAGAATATGCAGCAGGAGCAATGAGCCCTACCCAAGCGATCGCTTGACATTAATAATGATGCTTCAAGCAAAGCCATAGTTTGGAAAGAGCTTGAAAAGCCCAGAACGCTTTGCTCGGGCAGGATCTAGTTTAATAAATCACAGATGTAAAGACCCAATGAAGTGAAAATCTAACAAAAAAAAGTTGAAAAAGGTAAGGCTGAAAGGGCAGTGGCCTCCTACTCACCGTAGGAAATATTGGCACAGTGAGTAAATTGAGGACTCCGCTCAAGAAGATAAAAAGAAGAAGGAAGATACATATTGGATGATTTAATAATAGCTACTGAAGAGAACAATAACTTTGAAGGATACTGTGCCTATAATAAAAAATCTGGAGCTTAAATCAAATTGATAGTATTAGGAATAAAGAGAAAAGTGAGTTAGTAGAATGTTGAGATCTAACTGCAGAGAATTTTCTTAAAATATTATTGTTAGACCTGGCATCTTTGGCGTGGTTTCCCCTGTCTTTTTGGCCTCTACCTCCTATATTTTTGATGCTGTGCTGGATTTCGTTTTTGCTGGTTTAGATGCTTTGGGCACTCTGCCACTGCTGATCAGTGCCAGAGTGTAAGTGCTCCCTGTGTAAATTGTTATTATGATTGGATGTACATGATTGGCATATTTCTATCACCATGAAGTCCCTAGTAAAGTGCACGGGGTGTGCCAGAGCTGGTGATGACAAATGCTAGTACTGGGCCTGCAACACTGATTGTGCCACCCACATGAGTAGCCCTAAAAAGGTGTCTCAGGCCTGCCACCGCAGTGCCTGCGTGCAGTCTGTGAACTGCCATGTCCTCCTGGTCAGTGTCCCCACTGACCAGGCCTAACCCTTTCCTTTTTGTGCACAATGGTCACCCCTATGGAAGGCCCAAGGTACCCCCCGGGGCAGGGTGCTGTGTATGTGAAAGGTAGAGCATGTACTGGTGCAGGTGACATGCTCTAGTAGTGAATTACAGCCATTTTCGTTTTTCACTATTCTAAGGCTATCTTGCTCCATAGGTTAACATGGGGGATGCTGGCTACAGTGGCTACCAGCGTTTCTTCCCATAGGAACAAGATAGGATATAAGAGTCTTGTATCCCTGAACTCAGGATTTAATAACGCATCTTTTAGGAAAGGTTGTTTTTAAATCCGGTGTTTGAGAACAGCACTTTTAGAAACTTGCTGTTCTCTTGTCTGACCCTAATGTGTGCCTTGGCCTGTTTGTGTATTGACTGTCTCGTTTGAGAGTGACAGGGGCTGGGGGTTCCCCAGGAGGCTGGATGAGTCAGCCCTAGGCTGAAAGACTGCATTTGCAACTTGAGTGGTGGGAGGAGATAGCACCTGGGCCTGAATAGGGCTGTGCCTGCCTTCCACAATGCTGGCTCCACCTCCTGCTGGGCGGCTGATGACCCTGCCCCTCACTCTGAAAGGAAAGGAGAAGCCAGGAAAACAAAGTGCTCAAGAAACACCCAGAACTGGTTCAGACCGGGCTCAGGGCCCACTTGCACAAAGAGAACAAAGACTTTTAGGGGTATAAGTACAGGTCCCCTGACAACAGAAAATTAGATCATCCTGGAATCAAGAAGGAACCTTTGCCAAGGAGAAAGCTGAAACTGAAGAAGGAAGATTGTCCAGCTCTTGCTCTGCTGGATTGCCCTGCTGTTGCTTTGCTGCCAAGGAGAGGGGAAGGACTTTGCTGTGCTGTGTCCCGTTGCTTGAAGGAATCTCCAAGGGCCTGAGAGGAGCTGGCTCCCTGTTCTAAAGTCCCGGGAACAAAAGGACTTCACCCACAGCTTCCCCTGAGCTCTACTGAGAGAGTTCTGTCCTTCCTGGAGTGCGTGGCCAATGTGGGGTGCCCCTGGAAGTGGTACCTGTGCTGGGAAGGTGGAAACCAAGATTTGAGAGACTTTGCGACAGAAAAGTTATTGCATCGCTCGCTGCGGAGCGCATCCCCGACAGTGTGAGGAAATTCCCACCGCTACGAAGGCCGAGATCGTTGTAGCGCCTATTGCCGCTGCCAGAGCCGTCGCATCCTTCGTTTGCGGGACGCACCAGACCGGTGCGGGAAGACTAACATCGCTGCAAGTGTCGTCGCAGAGCCTGTCGTCGTTGGGTGAGATCGCTGCACTGCTTGCTTGCGGACCGCATCACGTCACTGCGAGCATCGTCGCAGAACCATTGCATCGAGGAGCTGCGTGAGAGAGATCGCCGCTTGATCGAGCATCGTCGCCCCGGTGATTGTCGCAGCCCCTACGAGATCGTCGCATCGTGCCTTTGCGAGAACAAACTTCCTACGAAACCCACGCACCGGAATCCATACAAGTGGCCTTCCTCCCCATACAGACCGGATTCGTCGCAACACGCCCGCTGCTGCAGCGGGGCTGTCGCATTGCCTCCCCAGGGTCTCAGGAGCAACGCATTGCTTGTTTTTCACCGTACCAGCTTCTGCTTTTGGAACTTTGTCGCAACTAAAGGTACTGTGTCTGAAACTAGACGCAACTGTGAACTTTTCACGCAACTGTGGATTATTTTATCGCAACCTAAAGAACTTTTTATTGCAACCTTAAGAACTCTTTTGAAACCATATTCTTGAACTGTGTATGTTGGATTTTTGTTGTTTCGGTCTTCTGTAGTTTAGATTAAATACCTTTATTTTTCTAAACTGTTGTGGAGTCAGTTTGTGGTGTTTTCACTGTGTTACTGTGAGTGTTGGTAGAAATACTTTACACATTGCCTCCTGATTAGCCTTGACTGCTCATGCCAAGCTACCTAGAGGGTGAGCAGGGGTTATCTCGGAGGGTTTCCTCCTTGCCCTGACTAGAAGCAAGGGTCCCTATTTGGACAGTGGTACCTACCTCTGCCAACTAGAGACCCCCAGATCTAACATTGTTGGTCAGTGGTGGGGATTTGAACTTGTTTTTGTACTAGACCCACAGTGATTGGTGTACATCACTAGTGAGTGCAGACCACTACGCCACCGCATACTACTGGTTTTTTTAATTTTTTTATTCCATTTATGAGTAACTCTTCAAAGCATTATGTCTACAAAAGGAAAGGCACCCCACCCCGTAAGGAGGCAGAAGTAGAGTTGGAATTTGTCATTGAGGATTTGTATTCCAACAAAGTTGATGACTTTAGGAATTTCTGCCACAAGTTTGAGTGCCCCATAAAGACCGCCTACAGGAAGGAGGAGCTGCAGAGAATCTTGAAGGCCCATTGGGAGGCACAAGAGGGAAATGCTGATATGAATACAGGGAATGGTTTTCAACCCACAGATCTGCCCGTGGGCAGAGTAGGCTCAGGGGCTGGCAGCAACCATTCCGGTAGGGGCCTCGCCCCAGAAGAGTTACAAGAAAATCAGAGAGTAAGAGAATATGACTTGGAAGTCATGAAAATGAAAATTAAACAATTGGAAGTAGAAAAGGCGGCGGAGGAAAGCAAAAATGCCCTTTCCTTGGAGGAGAAGAAATTGCTTTTGGCTCATGAGTGTAGCATGAGAGAACTGGATCTTAAAGCCAAGGAGGTGGATGCCAGTTCAAATGGTGGCAGCGCGCAGCCAGTGCATGGGGGTAACGTAGATATTCCCAAGGATCTGGTACAGAATTACAATAGGAGTGAGGATATTTATGCCTGGTTTACTTCCTATGCGATTGCATTAAGGATGAATGGTGTGCCTGAACAACATTGGAGGGCGGGCCTGTGGAAACATTTTGAGGCTTCTGGGAGGAATGCTCTAGAGCCCTTAGAATTAGCAGGTGCCATGACCTACCCCAATATGAAGGAGGCCTTATGTCTCCAGTATGGACTTACTCCAGAGCAGTACATACTGCAGTTTAGAAATTCTAAGAAGAAAGAATCTGAGACTTGGATGGAGTGTGTGAGTTTGTACTCGCGTGCATTGGAAGGTTGGATGAAGGGCAGCAAAGTAACTGATTTTAAGGGGTTGTTGCATTTAATCAGTTGGGAGCACTTGAGTAGTCTTTGTATTCCAGAGCTGCGCCAGCATCTTTTAGACAGCAATCTGACAGACCCCATTGAGCTTGCTAAGGAGGCGGACCGCTGGACCAGTACGGGGTCCACAGAGGAATTGTGGGTACCACAGCCAAAGGTGGGCAGGGTCTCCAGCAGAAGAGTGGGGGGGCAATCAAAAAGGAGTCCACACCAGGGCCCCAAAATAGTTCCCAGAAGAAGGAATCCCAACCCCCCAAAACTAGACAGCCATGGCCCCCTAGGGGCAGGCGGGGCTACAAAGACCCCAGGGACAACAGAGGTCCCCCTACCTGCTTTCACTGCAGTGAGGTGGGACATGTTATCAAAGTCTTGTGACCTTGAGAAAAACCTTGTGATATTTATAAATTATTAAATGTTTCAGATTAAGAAAAAAGCTAAATTATTCTAAAAGGCTGATTGTGATATTGTTTGTAAAATTAGCTATACTCTCTGCGTTTAATTACTTGGAAACTTTTAGATGATATAGTTACTAATGCCGTGTGCATTTGAGAAATTATCTTCAAATTACTAATATATTGACAAAGTTGGAATGCAATATATTATTGTATAGAAGATGAGTGTATATATACATCTTAAACCCAAGCTTTCACTACTATTGAGAATTTAACTTTTGTTCTTAAAATAATTCGTTTCATGTAAAAGATGAGTGTTCTTATTTGAGCTAATGTTATTTCAACATGGATTATGATGATAGCCCTAGTGAACCTATTCTGAAGTTTGCTTAGTGTTTCAATATCTTTCAATGAAACAGAAGTATTTATATTTTGTGGTAGTAACAAATTATCATGGGGATGTCTTTTGGTTCATACCATTTTATTTAACTGATTGACTTATTTATTATGTAAGATGGAGGTTCTTTTAAGATCACTATATGAAGATAACGATAAGTAGGAGTGATGGTAAAGTTGAGGAGTGCATCAGAGTTATGGTGGTTAAAGTTTGTTGGAGCCCCACCCTTCACAGTTTCTAGGCTGCTACTACTTTGCAATTACAGCATTATCTATATCATTACTTTAAAAGCTGTGCATATCTTTTTTTAAACTTTCCACAGTACCTGCAACACTTGCAATCTAAACACCATAAATATTTTAGTTTTAGTATCTGTGAGCACCTGAGTTTAGAGACACGTAAGTGTATATCTGTGAATGCTAATAAGGGGATAAGACGTAGTCTCTGAGTCTGCATTTAAGTAGATGCATTTGAGTGAGTGTGTGTCTGTAGAAACTTGTGTGTTGATTTAACGATGTACTTTTATACATCCACCTGTTTTTGCGTATGGCAGGTGGAATAAATGTGGTTTATTTTGTATATTCAGATGACACTTCTATAAACACAGACAGGCCAACTGCTTATACAAGGTAAATGTATGGAGGCAAATAGTTATACTATAAAATGTTAATGTGTCAGTAAAAAGAAGAAATGATGTCATTCATACTAATAAAACATTGAAAAAGATCAGGGAGGCTGGTGATCCCACCAGTCCTGTGTTATCATGCACCAATATGTATACATTGTTTTATAAGATTTGTCTTGGGTAGCTTGTGTTGTAAAAGGAAATATTGATGTTGGTACTACAGAAGAATATGCAGCAGGAGCAATGAGCCCTACCCAAGCGATCGCTTGACATTAATAATGATGCTTCAAGCAAAGCCATAGTTTGGAAAGAGCTTGAAAAGCCCAGAACGCTTTGCTCGGGCAGGATCTAGTTTAATAAATCACAGATGTAAAGACCCAATGAAGTGAAAATCTAACAAAAAAAAGTTGAAAAAGGTAAGGCTGAAAGGGCAGTAGCCTCCTACTCACCGTAGGAAATATTGGCACAGTGAGTAAATTGAGGACTCCGCTCAAGAAGATAAAAAGAAGAAGGAAGATACATATTGGATGATTTAATAATAGCTACTGAAGAGAACAATAACTTTGAAGGATACTGTCCCTATAAAAAAAATCTTAAGCTTAAATCAAATTGATAGTATTATGAATAAAGAGAAAAGTGAGTTAGTAGAATGTTGAGATCTAACCGCAGAGATTTTTCTGAAAATATTATTGTTAGACCTGGCATCTTCGGCGTGGTTTCCCCTGTCTTTTTGGCCTCTACCTCCTGTATTTTTGATGCTGTGCTGGATTTCGTTTTTGCTGGTTTAGATGCTTTGGACACTCAGCCACCGCTGATCAGTGCCAGAGTGTACGTGCTCCCTGTGCAAATTGTTATTATGATTGGATGTACATGATTGGCATATTTGTATCACCATGAAGTCCCTAGTAAAGTGCACTGGGTGTGCCAGGTCTGTTGATGACAAATGCTACTAGTTGGCCTGCAGCACTGATTGTGCCACCCACATGAGTAGCCCTAAAAAGGTGTCTCTGGCCTGCCACCGCAGTGCCTGCGTGCAGTCTGTGAACTGCCATGTCCTCCTGGTCAGTGTCCCCACTGACCAGGCCTAACCCTTCCCTTTTTGAGCACATTGGTCATCCCTATGTAAGATCCAAGGTACCCCCCGGGGCAGGGTGCAGTGTATGTGAAAGGTAGAGCATGTACTGGTGCAGGTGACATGCTCTGGTAGTGAATTACAGCCATTTTCGTTTTTCACTATTCTAAGGCTATCTTGCTCCATAGGTTAACATGGGGGATGCTGGCTACAGTGGCTACCAGCATGTCTTCCCTTAGGAACAAGATAGGACGTAAGAGTCTAGTATCCCTGAACTCAGAATTTAATAACACATCTTTTAGGAAAGGTTGTTTTTAAATCCTGTGTTTGAGAACAGCACTTTTAGAAAGTTGCTGTTCTCTTGTCTAACCCTTCTGTGTGCCTTGGCCTGTTTGTGTATTGACTGTCTCGTTTGAGAGTGACAGGGGCTGGGGATTCCCAGGAGGTTGGCTGAGTCAGCTCTAGGCTGAATGACTGCATTTGCAACTTGAGTGGTGGGAGGAGATAGCACCTGGGCCTGAATAGGGCTGTGCCTGCCTTCCATAATGCTGGCTCCACCTCCTGCTGGGCGGCTGACGACCCTGCCCCTCACTCTGAAAGGAAAGGAGAAGCCAGGAAAACAAAGTGCTCAAGAAACACCCAGAACTGGTTCATACCGGGCTCAGGGCCCACTTGCACAAAGGGAACAAAGACTTTTAGGGGTATAAGTACAGGACCCCTGACAACAGAAAATTAGATCATCCTGGAATCAAGAAGGAACCTGTGCCAAGGAGAAAGCTGAAACTGAAGAAGGAAGATTGTCCAGCTGTTGCTCTGCTGGATTGCCCTGCTGTTGCTTTGCTGCCAAGGAGAGGGGAAGGACTTTGCTGTCCTTTGTCCCCTTGCTTGAAGGAATCTCCAAGGGCCTGAAAAGAGCTGGCTCCCTGTTCTGAAGTCCCGGGAACAAAAGGACTTCACCCCCAGCTTCCCCTGAGCTCTACTGAGAGAATTCTGTCCTTCCAGGAGTGCGTGCACAATGTGGGACTCTGGAAGTTGTGCCTGTGCTCGGAAGCTGGAAACTAAGATTTGAGAGACTTTGCGACAGAAAAGTTATCGCATCGCTCGCTGCGGAGCGCATCCCGACAGTGTGAGGAAATTCCCGCCGCTACGAAGGCCGAGATCGTCGTGGCGCCTGTTGCCGCTGCCAGAGCTGTCGCATCCTTCGTTTGTCGGACCCACCAGACCGGTGCGGGAAGGCTAACATCGCAGCGAGTTTCGTCGCAGAGCCTGTCGTCGCTGGGTGAGATCGCTGCACCGCTTGCTTGCGGACCTCATCACGTCACTGCGAGCATCGTCGCAGAACCATTGCATCGAGGAGCTGCGAGAGAGAGATCGTGGATGGATTGCGCATATTCGCCCCGGAGATTGTTGCAGCCCCTACGAGATCGTCGCATCGTGCCTTTGCGAGAACAAACTTCCTACGGAACCTACGGCCCGGGATCCATACAAGTGGCCTTCCTCCCCATACAGACCGGATTCATCGCAACACGCCCGTTGCTGCAGCGGGGCTGTCGCATCGCCTCCCCAGGGTCTCAGGAGCAACGCATCTCTTGTTTTCCACCGCACCAGCTTCTGGAACTTTGTCGCAACTATAGGTACTGTGTCTGAAACGTGACGCAACTGTGAACTTTTCACACAACTGTGGATTATTTTATCACAACCTAAAGAACTTTTTATTGCAACCTTAAGAACTCTTTTGAAACCATATTCTTAAACTGTGTATGTTGGATTTTTGTTGTTTTGGTCTTGTGTAGTTTAGATTAAATACCTTTATTTTTCTAAACTGTTGTGGAGTCAGTTTGTGGTGTTTTCACTGTGCTACTGTGAGTGTTGGTACAAATACTTTACACATTGCCTCCTGATTATCCTTGACTGCTCGTGCCAAGCTACCTAGAGGGTGAGCAGGGGTTATCTCAGAGGGTTTCCTCCTTGCCCTGACTAGAATCAAGGGTCCCTATTTGGACAGTGGTACCTACCTCTACCAACTAGAGACCCCCAGATCTAACAATTATCAGTGTCTAAATTTATATCAAGGAACATACAAGCCATCCAAGAGTGATATAGAAGAGTTTTGGGGAAAAGACAGGTTATATTGACTACCCCAAAATAATAACTAACGATTAGTAGAGGAGATAAGTAATGCAATTAGATCTTTGTCATCAGCATAAGCTCCAGGTTAGGAGGAGTTAATAATGCTTTACTGTCCTCCTAGTTCCACAGCTGAAATTATTGTTTGAAATGATACTAACTGGGAGAAATCCAGTAAGCTTGTTTAAGTAAGGGAGGTTAATACCTTTTTTCAAACTTGCTGTGGGTCTTCACATCCCAAAACTGCGCTGAATATACATTAGACGCTTTTATATTAAAATGTAGGCAACATGTTTGCCAAGTTGGATTCACAAACTGTTATGTGTAAAATAAACTAGTTTTCATCCCTTGTAGACTCCTAACTTCAAATACTTTTCACTTTTTGAAGCCAGGGGAATGAATCCATCAAAAATTAACCATTCAACATTTGGTGTCCTGGATGTAGAAGCTTTTGATCTGGTCAGGTGAGCAATCCCCCCAAACATCTTACAGATCATGAACTAGCTCCTCATATCTCCAGTGTACCTGGGAACCTGTATCAAGGCTTCACTGCGGGATTACTGCTAGGTAGGATACCCCGGTACTGTGCCATTGACTACTGTACTCGGGACCTGTCAAGCATGTCTTTTGCCAGCCTTTTATTTAACAACTTTTTTCTGCTGATGAGGCAAGATTGAAAAATATTCTATAGGAAAAATAAGATAAAACGGTAAGGAAACTTAGCCTGTGCACAGAAAAGTGATGTCTTTTGGGAATTGCAACAAACATATTATTAGATACCTGGGTATCCAGGTGAATTGCCAGTCCACAGAAATGTTCAAGTTTAACTACACCCAGCTGTCAAAAATATTTTAGGTTGTGGAAGCATTTACAAGTATAGGCCATTAGGCAGATATATTTGGTACAAATGGCTATTTTAGCATAATGTTTGTTTTCATTTCAATGTTTACCGAATAATCAAGAGGAAATATTTTATCTAACAGTTAATTCTGTTATTTGGGCAGGTAAAGCGACCAGAGTAGCTAGAAATAAGGGTTCTGCTTCTTTTTGCTCAAGATGGTAGAACCTTGCCCAAAATTGACCTGTATTATTTGCTGTCCTCTGATCTGTTCCTCCGGGTGTGGTCATTCCTCACCCCAGGAATCCTTTTTACTGAAAAAGAAAAGAAAATGACTGAGAACAGACCCATTGGTTTTGCTGTGAAATTCCATGGACAAATTAGAAAAAAAAAAAAAATCAAATGTAGGATAATGAGAGCTCGCTGACAAGGTAAAGTTCTGTGAGTAAAGCAATTAAAAACAGCGTACAAACGTAGCTTTGTGCTGCTATGTGACCGCCTGTCTATCTCTGAAGAGTTAACAGGGTGGTTAAGGAGAAGACTATAGATAGAAGTATATGTTTTGGGGGCATGGCCTGAGTAACGATAAAACAAAAGGTAGACTTTTGGTGGATGGTTTTTTTTTCTGTCTCATGAAAATGTTGAGAAAAAAGCTTAAATTCTAGCTAGATTTGAAACCGAAGTTTTTTTGCTGTTCACTTATTATAACATTATTATCTCTGAGTATTTCAGGGGTAAAACATTATTTTACATCGAAATTAAATGCTACTTGAAAAGAATTATACAGTGGGAGAGCTGGTTGTTACTTCTCTTGTTACATAGGCTACTATGTTTGGTAAAACAAACAGCATTGAACCCTCTCAGCACTGTCTGTTTATGTGGCTGGCCTAAGAGGCACTGAAGGGGTTGTGGAAGAAACTGATGGGCAACTAAATGGAGATGTTCAGTCAATAATGAGGGAACAAGAAATGCTAGATGCTGCTACAGTGTAGGGACCCACTACAGGAAAGAAAGTTTGCCCATCACCTGGCTAGAGGAAAGAGTCCATCGGCCCACCCTTACTGGCGGAGAATCGTCATATGGAGCTCAAGGAGAACTAGGTCTAGGCCCACAGCCCTGAGCTGCTAGGCCCTGCTGGGTACCTGTCCCCGTGCTCCTGTGCCATCTCACCAAGGTAGATGTTCAAACCGAGTGGACTCAAGTGAAGTGCAGTGCTAGAGTGTGTGAAAGAAGTTAAAAATGGCTACTTGGCAAAAAATATGTTTATTCAGGATTGTCCAAGTGTCATAATTAAAACAGCCTGATAGTACAAGACCTATACTGACTATCTCCTGGCTAGAGCTAATGTGGTCGACATGTTTCAGCCGTAATGGTCAAATGACCCGGCTTTCTTCAGGACCTTGATTTAAACAGCGGCTACTGCAGGAAAAAACACTATTGGTGCACAAACGTGTAATTAAAGAATAGATAAAGGAAAGTCTGTGGCAGTTGCCACCCTACCAGACACGTAGTGTACGTGAGTGTAGGTAAGAGTTACCTCTTCTTTCCTGGAAGATACAAACAAAAAAGGGGTCAAACTTAGAATGGGATTTCTACACCTTGCAGCGTAAGCAATCAATCATTTGGTCATGACATGCTATTATGCCCTCCCTCGGTAGCACCCACATCGTGGTTCAATATTAGATAAAACAATAATAATTTTATATAAGGTTTACACTTACCCAGCTTTGTGTGGGAGAAAGACCTCACCTCACCCGGCTGATTGCTCGGAGGAGGAAGCCCCGCTCTGGTAATATGCAAAGTAAGACAGGAAAGTTACATGTAGATAGTGCCCTGTCTATATTCTTCACAACAAGATTACCATTAAAAACTATGATCATGACTAAAAAACACTCAGCTCCTAATGGCATCAAACTGCAGGAGAAGTGATACAGGTTTTGATGAATACTCAGTTCAAAAACAACTGCCAAGTTGGTGCGCAGTGGAGGGAAGTAGTTGTTAATCTAACCTCGTGGTGTATTGTGGTTCAACACAAAAGAGGTAACCCTACCTCATGTGGTCACACAAACACCCACATGGGGGTGTATTGTAGTAGATCAGTTTCCCACTAGTGCCCCTGAGCAAGCCAGGGGTTAAGTTGGAAAAAGCAGGGTTGAGTTATCCCTAGATTTAGTACTAGCAAGGTTAGCAGAGTACCCCCCTCCTCCTCCCTACCTGTCCGTCGGTGCTCCAGGCCAGACTGCGAGCAATCTGGGAGGTGACGGCAGGGGGAGGGAGGGACGCTTATGTAGTCGCTCTGATTGGTTGATTAATAGGTAGACGAGGAACAAGTGTTGTGCATTTCGCCCTGAACGAGTAAACGAATGCACTGCGCATGCGCGTATTACAGACGCGATCACTCGCGCATGCGCGTTACAATAGATCAGTGCAATGCGCATCCTACAGGGCATCCACACTAGCGAAATGCATCTTCACAGCGCGTGCGCATTGGGATCGCGCCACCCACTGCAAAGGAGCAATGCTGTATGCCTCCAAGGCTCGGAGGTGTCAGCGCAAGTGAGTGGCAGCGACAGCACAAGTCGCGAGCGCCGATATTTATCATGTGAATGCTATTGTTTATACTTAGGTGGCTAGCCAAGTGCTCAGATGGCAGGGAAGACTAGTTGGAACTCATAAGACCAATCACTACAGTCTCTCAACAAAATAAAGATAAGGATAAATCACCTTTGGTGATAGGAGTGTAGTGTTCAAGCAGTATAATGATAACATGCCCATACAGTAGTTATACACAAACTCCTGTGGAAACCTCAATGAAGATGTAAGGATTACTCTCATGCTCAAGAGAAGGACTCCCTAGGGACACATTATATCCCTGGTACCTATAGTAAACAACTCGTAAGTGATGTAGAGATGCTGAGTGTGTCTACAGTAAAGTGAGTGGGAGGAGCAAAACAAAGAGAATGAATACTTCTCCCATGCAACTACGACCCCCGGTGATACACTTTCAATTAGCATAGTGCAAAGTCCTCAATAGTTGAGGATAGGGGAAAGGAAGTCAGCAATAAGTCTCGGGAAATCTACTAAAGACAGTGGGCCTAGACCTAGTTCTCCTTGAGCTCCATATGACGATTCTCCGCCAGTAAGGGTGGGCCGATGGACTCTTTCCTCTAGCCAGGTGATGGGCAAACTTTCTTTCCTGTAGTGGGTCCCTACACTGTAGCAGCATCTAGCATTTCTTGTTCCCTCATTATTGACTGAACATCTCCATTTAGTTGTTTATACTGTGATTGGGGAGCGGAGGTGGTCTCAGTCATTAAATAATTCCCCTCAGACCCTTCCATACGCCGTTATTCTTTATCTTTAGAAACTGATGGACTCCAAGTCAGCTGAACTACTGGAAGTCTATCAATAGCCGTTTCAATTCTGTTCACCCCTACAACAAGCATTAACGTAATTTCAACACATGAAAAATACTACAGAGAAGATTTCTTTTTCAGAAGGAGATTGGATTTCATTTCGGAGTGCCCCTACGAAAGTAAGGGTGTAGAATTATGAAAAAAAGATGATTAGTCAGACTGGAAGTGCTAGCAAGGATCTAGCTTCTTTAGATACACCAGTCTCTTGAATAATCCGAATCATTATGGGGCACCCAAGTCAAATCAGTGCAACTTCAAGACCATGGTCTACTCTTTTGTAATGGATTTGGGCTGTGTAGTAGAGTACATGGGGAAGCTATCAAGAGGCCTACCTTCCATTATCACTTCACAGGTCACTTTGTTCATCAACTTTCTTTTTTGGGAGGTTGGCGACTATAAGTGCATTACATTTTGAATTTGCACCCCATCCAGTCTCTAAATAAAGCCTCTTGAGTTTAATAGAATTATGTATTTTTAAAGTGCGCATTCACCTTGATGAGTTACTTAGTACTAAATAACAGTGTTTACAGTTTATGTTTACCTAACGTAATGGTACTCATTTTATTATATATTAGAAGAATGACATGCTAAGTTTCGTCTGGGATTAAAACATATGGCACTTTCCAATTACTAAGCCACACAGCATCCAGACACGGCTCTTATAGAAGTACAGGTCTGTCCAGACATTGAGTTTATCGAGTGTGATTACCGCATCATAATGTATCCGAGCGCAATTTCTTCTGTCACTGTCTGGGGTGAGCTCTAACTTCTTGGTCTCACTGCCCCTAGTGAGACAGCTGTAGAATAGGAGTAATGTTATTCAATAGCATATGACAACCTCCTTCATTTTCTTACTTGCTGGCGCAGTTCAACTGCAAGAAAGGCAGACGATGCTTTATTTATGTGGATGCACTGGCAACCTTCTCTATTAAACTTGAAAACAACTGTCAGAATTTACACTAAGAAAAAAATAAATGGCTGGATAATTCTGCGATTTTGTATTTGGTGCACTCTATTACTTGAAAAATGTGTTAGGTCGACCCTCCCTTTGTCGAAGCTACCCTTTACAAATCCATATATTTTCTGATTCTTATGCGGTGCATGGTTTGCCTGGAGTTTTTGCATTTTGTGATTTTTTGTGTTCGTTGACAGTAGAACAAATGCATTTGATGTATGCTCACTTTCTCAGTTAGTCACTGCTTTGATGTTGGTAGATGCTGTCCCTGCATCTGTTGAGTATATTTTACTAACCTATGGGATTCAACAGAGTCTAATACATTTTGATGCCAGCATCATAGCAGGGTGTCTATACTACTACTGTTGCCAGCATCAGATCTTGTCGACAACTATAATTTAATCACCATCAAAAATAGGGGTTTCGGATCTATCAGGTTCACAAGTAGTATCTTGAACTTTTTGTACATTGTTCGTACGTTTTTGTTTTATATTACACTTTACTAAAATGCGTTTTATGAATGTCTGGCGCAAAGTCACTAGCTACGTAACTAAGTAATAGTGTGTGCATGAAAAATATGCATTGTTTCCTGCTTGCACAACTATATTCCACATTTTCTTTATCAATAATTATAAAACTTATTTCGAGAGAATTTCGTTTGCTTAATTGGTATGTCCTTCATGGGCTCTTGGACATCCAAAAACATGTTGTTGATAATGTTTTAAAGTTATGCAGCTAAGATATGTGTTGGGAAGCTAAAGTTGTCCTTACATAACATATGCCATCAAGTCAGTGGTAGGTTTCTAAAAACCAGTGTTAAAAAAAGGCCTAAAGACGTGACCTTTTACTGATGGACACCCTTAAGATGCAATCCACATTCACTAGACCTATAAATGGTTAACATGGTTATATTCAGTAAATTATAATAATTATATATTGTTATTTATTTATGCCTAAAGGGTATAATTTTGATTCTTATATTCTTCCTATATTTCTGTTTGCTTCTAAGTTCGTCTTCCATTGTGTCATTTTTTGTTAGGTCTCACCTAGGCAGCACTAGCGCTGTCTCTTCCAGACATGTTGTATTCTGGATATGGGCATTTAACATGCCCATCGCTTCTGGTTGACTGCCTTTCTAAATTCCTTTACTCTGGTTGGTCAGTACTGTGCATCTGTCCCGCTTTTGTGTGCTTAGTTCCTTCCCAATTTTTTTGGGTTCAGCCATCTCTGGTCATCTGTTGCTTCTTTGCTTGCACCCCCTTCCTCCCGTCATTGCTGCTGTCCATCCTGCGCCATGCTCCACCACCATGCACAACACTGCATTGGCTTTTGTAGCAATGGGGCATGTCGTGCTTTAGCTTTAAACATCTAAAGCTAAAGCGCAGTTTGCCCCCATTGGTACAATAGTAAATAAACAGAAAAAAAGACGGCTGCGCAACTTTTTAAAATTTATTTATGTACTTTTGTTGCAATGGCGGCACACCGCACTTTACCTTTGAACATTTGAAGCTAAAACGTGGCGTGCCACTATTGCTACAATAGTAAATAAACAGAAAAAAAGGCAGCAGCAAACCTCTTTTTTTCTATTTCTTGACTTTTGTAGCAATGGCAGCACTCCATGCTTTAGCTTTAAAAATCTAAAGCTAAAGCGCAGCAAGCCGCCATTGCTACAAAAGTCAATAAATAAAAAAGGCGGGCAGACACCGCATTTATTTTACATTTGCAAAGCAATAGCTAAACATTTAACCAATGCAAGACCTATTGCATTGCAAATCCTTGTTTTAATTGTGCTGTTTACGCCAAGAGATAAAATCCGTGAAAGAGAATCCCTCCTCAAATAAAACATACCTTTGTTGAAAAACACATATAATCAGTTTTCAGTACAAACTGATTCTTGACCCCCACACCTCTTTATACTGTTGCTCAGGCCAGTGTTCAACTCTGCTTTGGGTCGTGCCAGCATGTTCAGATTCACAAAAATGGCAGACAGAAATTGCTGATCATTTTATGAGTCTGGTAATGTAGCCTGTCCTGAGGAAGACATCTTTGCAATCTAAAATGCTGGTGAAAGTGAGGCTGTGACAAGCTCTTGCACATATTGAGACTGTGGGATCTCTGTGATTTGGTGGGTTTAGTTTTGTAAGTGGGTGGTTGAAGGTGTATTCATTTGACTCCTGAAGTGTGTGTGAATTGTTTGCTTATCCACCTCTGATATCTGTTTGCTATGGTAAACCAATATACCGATGTGCAGCCCAGCTTAGCCAGCAGCCTGCTCCATTAGTATGCATGAGTTGAGCCTGTTTACCACCACCGAACCTAATTGGGCGAGGGTCCTAAAGCTGTATTTTTTCGTACAGCCCTGGGCAAAGACTAAGGGCCAGATGTAGGAGCCCTAGTACCGGTCGGTAACGGCCGAATTCGGCCGTTACCGACCGGTATTAGGGTTTTCATATTTAGGGGGCCTATATTTTACCGATTCTGTAAATTTACCAAATCGGTAAATTTACAGAATCGGTAAAATACCGAATCGGTATATTTACCGATTCGGTAAATCCATATATAGGTGGCACTCCTAAGAGTGCCACAGGCCCTTAAGAGTCGGTATTTTACCACCCAATCCTATTGGGTGGTAAAATACCTAATTCAGGTGTGCATGCACATCTGTGCATGCACACCTGTGCAATATGACACACAGACATGCCCTTAGGGCATGTATGTGTGCCACATGGCACACAAGCCTGGAATTGGGGTGCTAGAGGGTGTCAAAGTGACACCCCCTGCTCCCTTGCAACATTCGGTATTTACCGATTCGGTAAATACAGAATCGGTATTGCCCATTGATTCCTATGGGCTTCAAGGCCCATAGGAATCAATGGGCAATACCGATTCGGTATTTACCGAATCGGTAAATACCGAATGTTACAGATTCGGTAAATCAGATTTTTGATTTACCTACATCTCCCTCCTTCTAATTTACCGATTCATAAATACCGAATCAGTAAAATTCGGTATTTATCAATCGGTAAATTAGAGTTACCTACATCTAGCCCTAAATATATTCATAATGCTAGGCTGATGACACTGTGCTTCCCTTAAGTCTTGTTCCTTCACCCAGGAGTAAGTAGTGTTTTTCAAGGTAGTTTTCCTATTCGGTGCATATTTTGAGGATGTTTTTTACCCAAGAACTATACCTTACAATGCATTTGTATTAAATGGTGCTCAGATTGGTATTTGGGGACCGTTGCATTATGCTGTATTTGGTTTGCAAAAGCAGATTTTTTTCTACTAAGATCATTTTGTCAATGCATTTGTTTAGGAGTTGTACAGCAAACATCCTTAAAATATAAAATGTTCTGACTTCAAGTGTAATGGGGCAAGTGTCCTAAGTCATGGGCTAAACTCTAACAATAACCTGGTCAGGGTATGCCTCAAGGGGCAAGCCATAGTATTGTTGTGCCACCATTTATTAGTGTAGGGCAATCTCTATACTAAACATACTTGAGAGACGTTGATATGAAACAATCAATGACTTAATATAGTTAAAAGATCAGAGAATGTAAAATCTAAAGTAAGTTCCTAAAATGAAAACATTGTCAACTAATTGCTGCAAAAGAATGAAAGCAGATAGATGAACGAAATGTGAAGGAAACTGCATTTAACTCTTGTTAACATATGCTTTATGCGCCTCAGCATAATTCTGTAGAAAAATCTAAAATGTATGAAATATATGATTATGTGTCTCACAGCATATTTTCAGTGGAATCTTGGTCTAAAGGAATTCAACTTACTGGTACATGCAATGGCACAGGGCAATTGATTAGACGAGGTGCATACATTTACACTTCGACTTAGCCTGTTTTGTGAATCAAAAACTTAGGGTGCCCCAAGGCTTCATCTATTAAGAACTTCTTGAAGTCAGATATGATGGACAGTCGTCAAAGTGACCGTGAAATAGTAGAATCAAGAAGGCCCAGCGGGACAGAATTACCTCTTTAACGCCACACAGACATGATGCTCAGCTTCTCTTGGTTCTCTTTTTGCATACGTTCTAGCATTTTCTCTTGGGTTTGCTAAGTCCAAGCTGGGCTGTACAATCGAAAATACATTTTCCAAAATTCAGAAAACTCTTACTCTGACTGGGTGCTTGTGAATACCAATGAACTTGTATTTTCTTCAGATAAAAGCTAACACTTTGCCCTGGTGCTCCAATGAGCATCATAATTGTCCGAAAAGTGCCAAGGTACAACAGAGATTCCTCTGGAAATATCCATAAGGATGAGGACAAACAAACTCTTAACCCGCAAGGTGTCCATAACGCAGTCCTTGGTTTCCTTTCATCCTTTTGGACTTCCAGGCTCCAATTCTCAAAAATGATCAATGCACAAGGTGCTTCACGGAAGACAAAGCAGCAGGCACAATACCCCAAGGGGTCACAAGCCTATGCTGTGTAGCAGTCTTCTTCAACTCTTTTAGTACAGTCAGTTGAACAGGAACATTTGCAAAGAGAGCATAAGTATCTTATTTTTTCTTCTGGAATTTCTTAAAGATCCAGAACTGCTATAGGCTCAGTTGACTCTAGCTTGACATCATACATGGAAAGTTGTTTCAAAGGACTTGTTTTGAAACCAAAAGAATCGACCGCTGCCCTTTAACTAGCTTTTGGCTTATCAGTCTCTGTAATAGTTGTTTTCAGACACTTCAAATTCATACATTATTATAATGTATTTATTAATCAATCCCTAAACCCTAAAATCTTGAGAAATAGTTTATTTTACAAATCATAAATACCTTCAAATGTTTCCAGTGCTAGCGCTAAAACCTGCACCAGGTTCTTCGGTGATTCCTTTTATCAGCGGACCTTTAGGAGTTGAGCCCTCCCCCTATATGTATGAAGCATGTTCCATGCAACTCAGCCATGCAGCCGGCATTAGGGGAAGAAACAGGGAAATAAAATTCAGTTAAAGTAGAGTGTCCAAATATTTGCAGACGCAAAATGTTGAATTCGGTCTCCGAATCAGTTATTAAAGGAAGTGTTTTTTTGATCAACCAGGTGGGTTGGTCTGCTTTGACTATTCAGTTTCAATTTTTGCTTCCTCATCACAATAGGTTTGCACCCTCTCTGCACTGTTCCTTGTTTTTGTTAATACAAAAACAAATGACTCGTGTCCCTCTGCTTGAATGTTGACAGTGTGATTCAGCAGCTAATATAAAGAGAAATAAGAGATTGCATTAATGGATAAAATGTACCTCAAAACCCTAAACTTTATTTTCTCACATCCACTAATATCTTTCACTGGTGGAAAATAAATTGCATCTCTCAACTATGATAGGTGACGCCATGTTTCACCACACATGCAACTGAGTAACTCTCTCTTAGAATTGACTAATTCTGAAAAATCTAATTAATTTTACTGGGTTTAATAATCTTGAAACTGAATCAAAATGTTTTTCTCTATTACACTACATCAAGTGTCCAACAGACTATTTCCTACTTGGGACCCCCAATAGCAAATGTTGTAACTGGCCATTGGATTTGCACTTCAGGATTAACACACCATTGTGGCAAGACACATAGTAACAGAGAAAGGCTTCAAGCTATTGTTAAAAGATAATTCACAAAAGGAATAGCTTAGCTGTACGCAGACGGGGAATTAACAACTTTGAACCACAGGAGATTCAACTATGGGGCCTGATTCACAAAGCTAATGTACACATTTGAGTAACTTTACTCTTTGAAGTAAGTTTACTACTTTCGGTGTTTAAAAATTCTGAACTTAAACTTACTACAAAAGTGTAGGCTACATGTCTCCACCTCCATAGTAAAGCAATTGGCTTCCTCTTGTGTGGGTGGTGATGTCCCTTCCCAAACCCCTTTCCCCCCTCCTTTAATCCCTCTTTCTCCTCCCTAATTCCAGCCCCTTAGGAAGTAAATATGTCCTTTCCCGCCCTCTCTCCTCTGTGTCACTCCCACATATACTACTAACGCCTTTACGTGTACGGAGACTTCGCAGTCAGGGTCGAAGAACTGTGCACACATAAGCATAAGTAAAACTTACATTTTGTTGTACGTTTTGTAGCTCATCTTGTACTTCTAAATTCAGTTTGTCAGTCTGGCCCTATGTGTCTGTAAATTAACTAGAAAAAAGGGTGTGTGTTTTATTTTGTATTGACTTGTAAATTACACCACTTCAAAGCAGTGCTTGAAATGGAAAAATAGAGGTCCAGGTACTTCAGAGTACCTGCTTGTTTCTGAGAAGTGCCAGTACTCTCCATTTAAAAGTATTACGTCACTCTTGAGAAGTGCCGGTACTTTCCCTCTCAAAATAAAATAGTATCTATACTCCGTTCCGGACAGTGCCAGTCCATTTAAAGCACTGCTTCAAGTTCAATTCTGTCTGCAAAACCAGCTCTGAAGATTTTGTTTATGTTGCCTTTTTTACCCAGTTATGGAAAATGTAGGTCTTTTTCGAGTTCTAGATAAGTAGCTGACACTGCTGGATGTTGTGTATTCTCAGTTTTACATTTGTGAAGCCTCTCGTGTATGGTTCAGCCACGGTTGGGTGTAAGAGATGTGGCCTTTAAAAAAAAAGGAAGCTTGTTGGTTGTTTAAGCAATATGTTGCAATGTATATATTAGGAAAGAAGAAGGGGCCCTGCGCCAACATTGTTAAAGTGTGCAATGTTAAAGTGTGCAATGCTCGTTCTGAAAAGCGCCTTAAACAGCCGAATGAAGGGTCCGTTCCCACCCCACTGCATAATGCGGTGTTTCCTGCCAATTTGGAAGTAAACAGCAGATTGAAGCTGTTATTTTTCGTACTTTTGGCTCGATTCTTCCAGAATTCCACTTTCTGCTGTTGATGTTTTTCTTTGTGTTATTTTCTAGTTCATGAGGTCACTGTCCAACTGTAAGAGCCAAAACACTTCTCGTGTTTGCATCGGAGCACGAAATTGCACTGTGTTTCCTTCTGCAAACTCAAAGCAGCTAATCTAGAAAAAATGCAAAAGTCAACGAGCTCGCCAAGACGAGTTTTGACAGCGAGTGCTCTGGGACAAAAGCAGGCTTGCGCAATTCAAGCAAATACATGGCCAAAGTCCCAGTGATTACGAACCAGACCCGGTGACACACACCTCAGAGCACATGACCAAACAGCACGCCTCCACACCCTGCACCATGTATGGGCATCGTGCACAGACCTGGCCCTTTCCACAATCAAACTGATTAGCACTCATACAACTACCTACAGGTGCAACAAGCATTGGCAGTGCCAATACGGTACATTTGCATGGTGCGCACAGTCATACATATCCAGGCACACATGGATATAGATGTGACATTCATGCACATATGCAAATGTGCCCATGTAAGCAGTCTCCAGGCATTGATTAGCACAGTAATAAACCACAATACAAAGCCATGGGCCCCATTCACAAAGGTAACATGAGACGAAAGTCTAACTTTACGACTTTCAGTATTCACAAACGGCATTTACTATTCTTAAATGCCTTTTGTGAATACCAAAAGTGGTATAGTTAGACTTTCGTCTCAGTTTACCTTTGTGGATCGGGCCCCATGGTTTTAGAGGATGGATTTACATGATTTACTGATTTAGTATGTGGAAGCAGCCTTCTGAAAAAGTAAGAAGGTAATTTAAAACGAATTCGCAGTTGATGGTCACTCCGAAATGTAACGCAATGATCAATGCAGCTGCCAAAAATGCAAAGTGTGAGGGTGTGATAAAAATGCTCTCCTGGGTGCATAATACAACATATTAAATGTCAAGTTAAGTCAAGTAACTTTATTCAGTTTCACATGATCAAACCATAAAAGCACGAGATTAAACACTGGATAAAATATGATGATTACAATCCAGACGGGAAAATATGCAGTTTAACGTATTTTCTCGTGGGTCCAGGAGGAGCTCCCAAATGCAGTCAAACATTTGTCCAATAAGCTTCTAGCCTTTTCAGTCAAAACACAAACATGTCAGCGTGGCTTTGCTTATTTTGTCAGACGCTTTATCAGAAGCTTTTCCCCAATAACATGGAAACAGAAAAAGTAAAAAAAAATATTTTTAGAAAAGTATTATACTTGGCACTGTGCAAAATATAAGAAATAAAATATAGAAATTGGTGTTGGTAGTGCGCTCCGAAGATCAATGCTTGACCACACTGAAATGTTTCTAACTTTAAAAGACAGCGTGCCAAGCTGCTGAACTCCAGGGGACCCCAAGGACTGATTCACAAACTGCTTTGTGTGGTACTTCAACTAATGCTACAGAGTCTCTGCTTAATTTGTAAAGAAATACGTGCTGGGGCACTCATCAGGAGGCCACCACAGTTTGCACCACACATTGCCACTGTACTTCCTCAACTACTAACCATCACACTGCTACAATTGTGATAATTCAGATTGTTTGAGGCCGCCAAAGCTTTAAGAATTACTTGGGTGGAAATTATTACTCGTTTTTAATGTGTATTGAATTAACAAGCAACAATTTTTCTGCTCATCTTTAAATTACACTAACAGCGCCTCCATGTGGCAGATTTCATAAGAGTAGGTTCCCACAATTAAGTGCTGGTGCTGAGCACCAGCAACCATCAGCACAAATTAAGCATCCCAATGACAGTAAAAACACAACTACTAATCATCACACTTATGCAAATGTGATAAATCAGAGTAGGTCCCCAAAGCTATAAGAATGGGCTTGACCACAGGTTTTAGTAACTTTTAATGTATATTGAATTAATAAACTGTGTTTTTCTTCGTCTCTAAACTAGCCACCAGGTGGCAGGCGATCATATGTGCCGGTGTTGAAAATTAAGTGCCGGTGCTAAGCATCAGAAACCACCGGTTCAAATTAAGCAAAGTACAGAGTACTACTTACTTATACCTTCATTGCACAAACATGCAGGTGCTTATCTTCACAGCAATCTCTTCTATCTTTTGTATGGAGAGATCTATCACATGTAAGTTTAGAACTTAGTAAGGGTGGGCAGAGTTGGCGGAGTGCCAATGGTGTCTACCAGTCTGTGCATGGCTGGAAATGCTGTCCCTTGGGTACCCACAGGGGCCCGAGTCGAAGGACCCGGGTCAAGGGGGGCCTGCTACAGGTCCCCAAAGACAGATTCCGGCAGTCAATTAGTTCCAGAGAAACTGATTCGGAACGGCTGTCCGAATCGGTCATCGTAATTGCTCACGCGGAAAACGAGTCGATAGAGCTGTATGATTCGCCTCCCACAGACTCGACTTATCCGAATGCCTTTTGTAACCAATTTGGACAGCCCTACTGGTTTACGGGCATCACAATCAGTCGTTGGAAACAGTGTACGATTTGGTTGCCAACAAGGGTTCCGAATCTGATTCAGCAAATCCATTTCGGAGCCCTTCCGAAGGGGCTCATAATCGTCCCCATAATGTTTAACAACATTTAGTGCATGTTAAATAAAGATAATTGTTTTTGTGGGACTTTTTTATTATTCTGTAAGCAATGTTAATTTTAAATTAAATACATATATTTAAATTCATGAATTATTTAATACACATTTAATGAGTTAATATGATGTAAAATTGTATTTAATTAGAGCTATGTTAACCCCATGGCTGCTAAGGCAATTCCCCTCCTGTGCTGGAGATTGCTCTATTTCATTGTTTTATGACGAGCTGGGCTCGTCATCAGTGTACGAGGAGGCTACACCATGACGAGCCCAGCTCGTCATGAGTGTGGAAGGGGTTAATAATACGTATTTCAAAATATTGTTTATTCATATTTAATATTGAGAAATGTGTATTTTTCAAAGAATAATAGACTTTATTAATTGTCCATATAGTTGGGGGGCAGAGCTTGCCTGACTCTAAGATGGCCGCAAATTAACAGAGCTCCGTTGGCTGATCTTTTATCTTAAATTATCCTGGTGCCCAATCCTTTTAACTTGTGGGATATTTAGCCCCCATTGGGGCCCATCATCTGAGGCCTGCTGTCTATGTTGAAAACGCACTCTTTGGACGCTGGTGTGTGGCCGTGAGAAGACCTGTGGCCTACGCCGTGCCTGAGCAAAAAGACACTAAACTGGACACGCAGGCTGCCATGGAGCCGAGGTTCGACCCTCTACCCCACCTGCTAGCCTCGGGTGACTGTGATGCCAGAGACGGGGAGCTACGGGGTATGGGAGACATCGACTCCCCAGTGGGCTGAGGCCTCAAACTTGAGGTAGCTCGTGCAGACGGGCAGCCTCCAGATGAGCGGGGAGGGCCCAGTGGACGCTGTGGGATTTATAAGCCTGCCTCTACGGATGCCTGTGAGCATACTAGGATAGAGTGCATGAGGCTGCCCGCCCTGTGATAACTGTCTTAGCTTGACTGAGTTGGGGACTGGTGCTGCTGAAGTCACTCATGATTGAAGGGTCGACTTGGTGGAGGTGAGTCGGCTCTGTTGGAGGATTCTACTTACCTGATTGCTGCTTCCCACGTGAACTGACTGCCGGGCTTGGTGCTGATACCTCGATTGTCAGAGCCTCCCATCTGTGCATTGTAGTGGCGATTGGTGACAGAGCCATGGGGGGAAACTTGTGGGAGTGTTTGCTGGATGAGCGGTTGGCAGATTCTCGGGTGCGGTTTCCATCTCATTGCCTAAATGTTAGGAGTAGATGCCATAGACCTTGCATACTCTGCTTGGTAACTCCTGCGAGGCCTTGGCCAGGCTGAAGACTCGGCTTAGTGTCTCAGACCACCTGCCTACTTCCTTGATCCTTGACAAGTTGAACTCTGTTTGTTTGTGGCTGAGCTGGGGAGTCCACGATCGCGCTGCAGCCCGACTTTGAAGATGGAAGTCCAGTGAAGTGATTGGATGCCTGGTGGTGGGGCCTCCTGGACCGCAGCAGGGGTAAAACAGACAAGTTTCAGCCAAAGCTCCAATTTATTCTGCGCAAAACTCCCGAATCCCGCAAGGCCGGCAAGACTGAGACGGATGCTGTAATGGAGGTCCCTGAACTTGGGGTAGACTCAGACCTGACACATACCTTAACGGCCATGCATCATAGTCTTGCAAAAATAGATGGCAAGATTGACGCACTCTCCTTCAGAGTGGACAGGGTGTCAGAGAGCAGATAACGACGGGTAAGACATGCAGGACATGGATGAACAATGATGTAATACTGTGGTTAATCATGATTGCCAATGCCAGCTGAGGTAACCACAGTGGAATTTCGCAGAAAGTGCGCCCTGGCCTTTGGCCCACTGTGACTGGCTTGGGGGTTCATACAGCCCCCCAATGATGAAGAACTGTGAGACTCGGGGCTGAAGTTGTGCCCTAGTTTCTGCCTTCTGCCTACAATATTTGCTTTGGGCACTGGAAAGCGTGATCCAGTTGTAGCATGAAAGCTCCCCCTTTGTATGCTCTTTGTCCTATGCTGTATAGCGCTCTTACCACCATGTAATTGCATTCTTTTCATGTTCGAAATGGAGGTGCTATGTGGTGCTATCAGTGTATTTCAATATTTCCTCCTTCCATATTCTGGGCACGTACAATGTTTTACATGTGGCCACATGTGGATTAGGCCGGCACAGAGCATTGGACCAGGAAGCATTAACCCCTATGTGTGTACCACCTTTTATTGTTAATTTTTTGGGGATAAGGCGGTCTGGGAGGGATGTCAAAATGCTATGCAAGTGGTGGGATTACATGGCGTGGGTGGGATATTCATTGCAAATGTTCTTGATTTGTTGTTTATGGAAAAGTGTTTTTTATATGCTGGGTGGCTGGGCATGACAAAAGTATGAAGCCGGCACTTGTCGATGGCTAACATAGGGCAGACAGTGCCAGGCACACCTGGTCGTCCACTGATTTGATTTCTTAGATGGAATATCAGAGGTCTAAATGACAACAGAAAGATACCAAAGGTGGTGGCATATCTTAAAAAGCATAGGACAGAGGTTGTGTTAAGGCAAGAAACCCACTTAGCCCCAGGAAGCAGTATATTGACTAGGCGTAGGATGCAGGGCTTTTGCTATGCAGCCGGCTGCACCTTGCATGGCCCTGAAGTACTGATTAGGATTAGCTATGGATCAGGAATTAGTTTAAAAGAGATATGCATAGACCAATGGAGTAGGATCGTAATAGCTCGTTGCTACAAAGAGGACTTGGCTGTATTGCTTGTAGGGGTGTATGGAACCAATTATGATAATCCACAATTTTATTATTTTCTCAGTGCACCCCTCCTCCAGTGGAGTAACCAGCCACAGATTTGGGGTGGACATTTTAACTGTGTCTTAAATCCTGAATGTGATTGTTCCAAGGGTCCCCTTTGTCGACCATCTGCTGCTACACTAGCACTCATGGTAGGGTGACCAGGCGTCCCGGATTTGCCAGGACGGTCCCCGTTTTTCACCAGCTGTCCAGGCAGATTTTGAGAAATCTAGCTCATGTCCCAGCAGGGCCGGCTTTAGCACTGGTGGCACCCAGTGCGACAATGTTTTTTGGCGCCCCCCCCTCAATGACCACCTCCGCCACGGATTCCCTCCCTACTCCCTTTAACAGCCTCCATAACCACTCTCGTTCAGATGCATTTAATACATTTTATAGCATCACTCATAAAAGTGAAGGGTGTCAGAGCACAGTACATAATGCACACATTACACAGAGACTATCAATTATAGGTTGAGGTTCCGTGACAATTGTAAGTGGTGTTTTCGACTCGCTCGAATATGGTCGAGTTTGGTATCTATGAACCGCAAATGACGAGTTTAGTGGGTGTACGCATTTTCGCTATGCTGACCTAAACCGTTTGTCTGTTTCGTGGGTTTCTTCATCTGAACCCACGGGTTCCATTTTAGATGCAGCATCCATTTTGTTTCTTGCCCTCAAGTAGCCAGCGAACGGACACTGTCCGCTTCGTGACCCTGGGACTCCCAAACTCTTGCTGAAGACACCTGTTCCTTTGAGGATGTCTTTATGACGAGGGGGATGATACTGCAAAGGCAGATGGCCCTGCTTGAGGCTCATCTTGCCGTGCCGGTTTATTGTCTCAGCCGTGCATTCATTAGGCACGTCTCCTTTGATCCTGCAATCGTGTTTCCGATATCACCCCCTTAACGCTCTTTTCAAACTGTTGACTATCTTTGTCTTCCTCTGCACCCGTTTCTGACTCTTCCTTAACTCGTTTACAGCCGGAATGGAATGCACTAATGGTGAGAAGATGTACTTTTACAGTTGGGAACCGGCGATGCTACTGTAATTATGTTCCGGGACCCTGAATACATGAAAGCGACCCCCTATGAAATTTTCTGTGGGAACTAGGTTGTAACCTTTTGTTTGCCATGTTGTTCTATGACGAAAAACTGTATAAAAGGAGCGATTCCCAGATGCAATTTGAAGCAGTCTCCTAGAACCTACATGCGTTGTACTTCTTGTGACTTCTGTGTTCCCTGCAGTAAATAAATCTCGATCTTTGACGCCCAAGGAAGTGTCCCGTGTCTCTGTCATTTGTACGCCGGAACAGGTAACCCACGAAGGTTTCAGGTGTTGTCCCCTGGCACCGCTGGGTCTTAGAAAAACCCAGTCCTTCAGTTGGCGCCCAATGTGGGGCGACATCAGCGGTACCGGTCCAAAGCCCGACGATCGTGAGGAACTTCATGTGAAATCTCAGAGGGAAGGTGCACCCCGCTTCATCGATCCTGTTGTCGAAACAAGTGGGCCGAAGACTTTTCCCGCGAAGATCCCCGCCTCCTGACGGCTGCGATGGACTGATGCCCTGACTGTCGACCTGTTTTGGCGCCTGGCGTAGACCTTGGTACAGCGAGACGATTGACGGGCCTTTCTGGTGACGCCATTGTCCTTTGAGTTAAGTATTTGTGGGACGCTCCCAGAATCCTTAGTCGTTGTTGGTGCTTAGTTGTTGCATGGTTCCATTGCATTTGTGGTTCTTCGTACTTTGTCCTTAGTTGTTCTATTTTGACGATTGCAGTCGCCAAAAACCGAGGGTTTTGCATTTTTGCAGGGACATCGTAATCCAATAACCCTTGACGTTTGTGAAACTCAGTTAGTGTGCACGATGCCTTGCCGTAGTACTTTGTTTAGCTGCTTTAGAGGTTGTGGTGCGGATTCCCGATTGGAGGATTCATGTCCGATACCTCCAGTTGGAACTCCAGTCTATGAATTATATAGTCGTCATGGTGTGGGTCCTATCACATTTAATGATTGTTGGGTCCGCTACACTAAAGATGACGGTGTCCTTAGTTGGCCACCTCATGGTAGTTTTGAGACCCCAATTTTGGATAATCTTGAAGCTAAATTGTTTCAAAAGAAAGCAAGGCCGGCCATGTTCGATTCCTTTCGGTTATGGCGTAAAGAAGCCAAGCAGAAAGAAATCAAACAGCTTAAACGTAATAAGAGAGAAGGTATCGTTACGTCGATGAGAAATGCAGAGCAGTTTCAGCGAGACAAAGAAGAGAAGGAAAAGGAAATTTTTGATAGATTACAATGTATGACAGTGGATAAATGTTAACCCGCTTTACCGACGGGTACTGATAAGAAGGGAGAGGAAGCAGTAGAGGACCCTTTGTTGTCCTATCTACTGAAGTCGCCACCTCCATATGCACAGGATACCACAGTCCCTGTGGTTCCCCCTGTACCTCAACATGTTGTTCCAGCAGCTGTTAATCAGTCTGTCGCTGGTCCTGTCCTTGCGAATCTTCCTGTCCCTATTCCTTTACCTGCTACTGTCCCTACTGCTCCACTGTCTATACCTTCTCAAACTGTTGTTCCCGCTACTTCTGCTCTTGTGGCTACTCCTACTGCTCCTACTGCTCCCGTATTTAGCTCTCATATTGTTGCTCCTGTACTTTTCTCCTCTTCTCCGTCTGTTCGGAGACGCATTCCTAATGCTGTTGCTAATCTCTACTCTCCTTTTGGACCGCTTCTTGGGTCCGATGCTTCTGATGTTCCCCAACGACGAAGTCAGCTTCCTGGTGGTAGGGAACGTGATACGTTAATTAGAATGGCGCGTAATTGGATTAGGTACCCCCTTAAAAATCCCCGCGCATAATTTTTGAGACTTTCTCGCAATTCAATGAGCCAACACAGAGATTCGTGTTTGATGAAATGTGCAAATTTCTACGTGAAGCGATATCAAATGATGAGGTAAATGAAGTACCGGTTGACGTAACTGAGCTTCAGTTTTTGAGTGGTATACTTGTGGGTAGCAATGTTCGGCGTACTATTGAACATCTTCTATCCTTTCGTCCTACTGTGATACCTCGAGCATTGTTTAAAGATGAATCTGAGGAGTGGATGGCAACGCCTGGTCAGTATCCCATGTGTGAAGTTCCACCAGTGTGGATGCCAGGTGATGCTGCTGCTAACCCTGCTATTCCGCCACACTTCCAGAGAGTTTGGATGCACCTCCCATGGAAGCGATCAGAAGTTTTGCAGGTGAAGCAATCTTTGCCTGACCCTCGTAAAAATCCTGCAGGGTACTATAAAGAGCTGTCCCAATTAGTGGATGCTACGATTATGAACCTTGCCGACATCGACATGTTGTTCGGCAATGTCGTACCGCAACCGGTTTGGGCGAAAATACGTCATGAAGATCATGCAGCTGAGTTAGGTGGTGATTGGGCAGCACTTACAGCGGCTGACGGTTTGCAGGTTGGTGGGGCTAAGCCTGAGCAGTTAATTACGGCTTTGCCTCAGAGAATTATTACATTAATGAAGACACTTATGCCAGCAATGAAAGTTAACTGGGATAAACTGTCTGCCTGTAAGCAAAAGAAGGATGAGAGTGTCTCCGATTTCTTTACGAGATTTGAGGAGGCATTCATCGATCACAGTGGTCAAGATATGAGCACTGAGGGTGGTCAGAGGTTTTTTGTGGATAAATTCGTGTCGAATTTGTTGCCTGAACTAAGCAACAAATTGAAAAATTCAGAGAGTTCGTGGGCCGTCTCTACTTCCGCTCAGATATAGGCCACGGCTCAATATTATGAAAATAGAGAGAAGGAGGAAAATGATCGTGCGGATAAAAAGACGAAAGATCTCAAGACAAAGGTTCTGTTACAGCAAGCGTATCCTCCCCGCTCAAATCAAAATGATTCTCAACAGCAGAATAGATCACAATTGCAATCCGCTAGGTCACAATCGCGGAATGACTTTTCTTTGCAGAGATCTATGCTTGGATACAATCAATGCGCCTACTGTAGAGGCGAGGGTCATTTGAAATTTGATTGTCCGGTTTTGCGAGATCGAAATAATGGTAATTCATCTAGAGGAGGTCGTAGTGGTCCTCAACAGGCTTCTCGAGGTAGAGGTCGCGGTGTTACTCAGAATCAAAATGAGCGTTCTAACAATTCCTCTGATTCCAATAATTGTTTTGATCAGCGTGGTTCATCGTCAAGTAGATCCGCACAGTACCATGTGGACGATTTTTACATCGAACAGGGTACTGATGACGGTAATTACTAGGACAGCCACAGACAAAGAGAGGGAGTAGTATCAGTTCCGGTTGATCAGAGAGGGCCTTACGTCGCAGTTGCCACATCGGGCGTAGTTGAGCCTTTTCTGTTGGACACTGGTGCAGCGAAAAGTTCCATCATGCATTCGAAACTCCCTGGCGCACCTTTGTCTGGCTTAACAAATGTTTCCGTTGGATTTTCTGGCGCCCCCGTTAGCAATCCGGTTTCTAGCCCTTTGCCCCTTACAATAGGGCCTTGTGAGCTGAAAGCTCCTTTGATTTTGACTACTGGTTGTGGTGAAAATCTTTTAGGCCTGGATTTGCTGAAACGTTTGTATGCGACTTTGTATTGTTCTCCTGCGGGAGTGGAGCTTTCGTTGGGCCAGAGAGTGATCTCTCCCATGTACTTGTCATCTGATAAGCTCCCACCGGAATTGAGTTCTCTTCCTGCATCTTTGTGGGCAACAGGTCCCAATGACGTGGGCCTGCTTGACATCTTCCCTTATGTTGTTCAATTGAAATCGAATGTGCGATTGCCACGTATTCCCCAGTATCGTATCTCCCTTGATGGTGAGTGAGCGTTGTTAGCGATCATCTATGATTTGATCTAGAAAGACGTTATTGAGGAGACTCGGGGAAACGTGTGCAATAGTCCTGTGTTACCTATTTTGAAACGCACTGATCCATCCAAGCCTCCTGTTTACCGTTTTGTTATTGATTTACGGGAGGTGAACAAAATTGTGATTCCTCAGTTTCCTGTGGTGCCTGACATTACGGCTTTACTGACTCTGATTCCAGCATCTGCTTCTTGGTTCTCAGTGATCGATCTGAAGAATGCTTTCTTTAGCATTCCGATTGCTGAGGAAAGCAGGGACCTATTCGGTTTCTCTTTAGGTGGTCGCAGCTTTAGGTTTAAACGTGCTCCTCAGGGCTACTGTGAGAGTCCATCGATCTACAGCCAAGCCCTGAAGAGTCAACTTGACGCGTTTGTGTTACCGGCTGGTGCGGCCTTGATGCAATATGTTGATGACTTATTGGTGGCTGCGGACACACAAGAGATCTGCAAGACGGCTACGGTGTCTTTGTTACAGCATCTCTGTGACTTGCATCACAAGGTGTCACCTTCTAAACTGCAATATTGTTGCCAAGAAGTAACCTATCTAGGTCACTTATTGTCAAAGGAGGGAAGAAGGTTGACCCCAGAGAGAATTGCAGCGATTGCCCGAATGACTGTGCCAACAACTCAGAGAGATGTGCGTGCCTTTCTAGGTATCACGTCATACTGCAGGCAATGGATTCCCAATTTTTCATTGCTAGCGAAACCATTGGTAGCCCTCACGTGCAAGGATGTTCCAACTCCTTTGCCATGGACTGAAGAGTGTCAGAAAAGTTTTTCTGAATTGCGTGATGCGTTGTGTTCGGCTCCTGTGTTTGGTACCCCTGACTACAGCAAGCCGTTTACACTATACGTTCATGAGAGAGAGGGTTGTGCGTTGAGTGTTTTGACGCAGCAATTTGGCGGTAAGCAGCGTCCATGTGCATATTTTTCCTCGACTTTGGACCCAGTAGCTAGAGCTTTGCCGAGTTGTCTAAGAGCGACAGCGGCTGCTGCGGTGTCCATACGACAATCTGCAGGATTGGTCATGGATAATATGCTTACGGTGATGGTTCCGCATGCAGTTGACACTCTCTTAAATCGTACGAAAACTCAACACTTGATAAGCGCAAGGTTGTCCGGTTACGAGTTGACGCTTTTGGCAAGTCACATTCAAATAAAGCACTGCAATGTCCTAAACCCGGCGACGTTATTGCCAACTAATATGGAATCAGACGACGTACCACCACATGATTGTTATTTGCGAACTGAGGAAGAAACGAAGGGTCGTGTGGACCTAAAAAACACTCCATTGGCAGACCCCGATGGTACCTTGTATGTGGATGGTTCGTGTTTTAAGTTGCCGAATGGTGATGTGACGACTGCGTATGCTGTGGTAACGTTGAGTACGGTTGTGGAAACTGCGAGATTGAATCAGAATTCTGCGCAGGCGGCAGAGTTAATTGCATTAACGAGAGCGTGTGTTTTGTCAAAGGGAAAGCGAGTGAATGTGTTTACCGATAGTCAATATGCTTTTGGCGTTGCACATAGTTTTGGTCGATTGTGGCGAGAGAGAGGCTTTATGACATTGCATGGCACGAAGATCCAATACGGACAGCTCGTGAACGATCTTCTAGACGCACTTACATTGCCTAAACAGGTGGCGATTATTAAATGCAGTGCGCACCGTAAGGTGACGGATGATGTTGGTCGTGGTAACGCGTTTGCGGATGAGACTGCTAAAGGGACAGCTAGAAATCTTGCAACTCGAATGTATGTGACGAGTTCGGTAAGGTGGCCTGCAGAAACTGGTATGTGTGAGGATACTGTTGAAAGTGTGAAAGCGATTCAGAATGAGGCCACCGAAACTGAAAAGACTAAGTAGAAGGAGAGCACAGGAAAGTTGGATGCGAATGGATGTTGGATTGATTTGTCGGAGAATCGGAGGTGGATGTTGCCGGATGCATATGTGCTAGCTGTTGTGACTATGGCGCACGGCTTGTCACATATTAGCGCGAAAGGCATCTGCAAGTTGTTGTTCCCTGTATGGAAGAATGATGGTATCGCTAAGTGTGCTGAGAGATTGGTCAAGAATTGCATGGTATGTATGATGTACAATCCTGGCAAGGGCACTCCTACACCCCCTGGCCATTTTGCTCCTCCTACATGTCCCTTTGAAGTAATCCAACTGGACTTCATCCATATGGAGCGATGTAATAACCTGAAGTATGTTTTAGTTGTGGTTTGCGCATTCTCCCGATGGATCGAAGCTTACCCTCTCAAAGACAATACTGCCCTGTCCACAGCGAAAATCCTACTGAAGGAATACTTTCCGCGGTATGGAATGCCACGGATTGTATGGTCTGATAACGGAAGTGAGTTTGTGGGGAGAGTGATGAAGAGTGTGTGTAAGGGCCATGGAATCACACAAAAATTCAACAGCGCCAATCATCCCCAGTCAGCAGGTTTGGTTGAAGGGTACAATGGTACTCTAAAATTGAAACTCGCAAAGATTCAGGCTACAACTGGTCTGTCGTGGCCTGGCGCTTTGCCTCTGGCTCTTTTGTCGACCAGGGCGACTGTACACTCTCGAGTAGGGCTCAGCCCATATGAGATTGTGTTCGGCCGTCCTGCAAATATTTGGGGGGTTCCTAGACCCAGGTCTTTCGACAGTCTTGAGTACCCAATGTTAATTGATTATCTTCATGATCTGACTGCTAAACTGAGGTTAATTCATCAACAGGTCTTTGAAGCACTGCCGGCACAGACAGAGGGTCCTGGACATCGGCTCCAACCAGGAGATTGGGTGGTGACCAGGAATTTTGGTCGGAAACGGAACCTGGAGCCGAGGTTTGTGGGACCCTTCCAGGTGCTACTCGCCACGAGAACTGCAGTTCGTTTGGAAGGCCGCAAGCATTGGGTGCACGCCACCCACACCAAGAAGGTACCAATACCTTTACCAACGGACTCGTGGGTGAGGACTGGCATCGCCGCATCAGAAACAGAAGCTCCGGTGAGCTTTGTGCCGTTCAGTGACGCTCAGCCTGTAGGAGACACTTCAGCGCAATCAGATAACTTTGTTGAACCTTTGCCATTGGAGAACTCAAGACTTGAACTATTGTCTGACCGACAGGACTCTGTTCCGCAACCTGAACAATTATTTGAAGAGCAGACTCGTCCTGGAAGAAGCAAATATTTTCTTTGTTCCCATACCAAAGACTAATAAAATCTCTTTTTGTTCCTTCTTCCCTTTTTGAAAATTCACGTTACCCCCATTAGTATCCTGAACATTTCTGAACAATTGTGGTTTCTATTTAATTTCGGAGTTCTTTTCCACGTGTGTGTTTTTTCCACAGCTAGGAGATTTTGTATTATATTGTTTGATTAAAAGAACCTTACATCCGGGTTGACCGTAGGGCCGTGCGGGTACTTCCTTCTGTTTAGCAGGGTCCTGACACTAGGTCGGAGGCCGTCGATTCCTAGGAACTCCTGGGGATTGATAATCGCTATTCAGAACAAAGTGCGTCAAGAACGTTGCGGACGGTTTTTAGAGGATGGAATTCTCAAAGTTGTCGGAAGTGGAGAAGACTCTTGCGCAAAGATCAGTACTGCACAGAGTTGTGCGTACCAAATGCTTTCTGTTTCAGGTGTTCCTGTTGTTCGTAACTGTTTCTATGTTATTGGTGGGTGGAGTATACTATGGAATACAATCGTTATTGCCTTCTGCTTCACCTACTTTTTCTTCTGAACCCAAACCTACTCCCACTGTTTCTCCTCATTCCTTTCACCTTTTACCTCAACACGAACAGGTTAGACGTGCGGAATTTATGAACAACTCCTTTGTCCAACTTCTCCACCAACATCAGTTGGTGATGAATACTATCAACTGTTGGGTGTGTGGTTTAATGCCACATACCATAGATAGGGGAATTCCGTATTTGGTCCTTCCTTATAGTTCCCAGGGTTCAGCTCGAGCATTCCAAACTATGTTTCGTAGCGCACTAGATTCCTACCCCCATCGAGAGCCACGCACTGCAGATCATGGTCCTGGCCCGTACCACAAGCCTTTGGCAAGAGCGATTGCCGATTTAGATAGGGATATCTTCGACGCATCGCTTATCCCAGAGGAAGAGGTGCGAGCATACAGAGATCTGAGTGAGGCTGAGTATAGCATGTCAGTGGGTGATCGGCAGCTTAAAAGCTCGTCTCCGATCTGGATCGTACCCCATCTCGGAAATTTCTGTCTGAAAAGTCTTGGCCGAAGTCCGCGAGCTCAGCTCGGGAGGAGTGCCTGTACTGAAACGTATGTTTTACCGACGGCCTCTTCTTCTGTTCTTTTGACTGCCAAGGGTACATACTTTGTCTGTTACGACCGCGCATATACATGGTTGCCTCGTGACTTCTCAGGAACCTGTTATATTGTGAATCTGTTGCCGCCGACCTTTACTGTTGGGTCGGATTATCACAAGACCAGAGTTGTGAGAGGTCTTTAAGGGTTTCTTGCCGTTTTGGGGACCTATGATCAATAGTAGGAACCTGAGACAGTTGACTCGACTGGTGGAATCGACTGCTAATATCACTGCAAGTGCCCTCGGCAATCTTACAGCAGAGCTTCAGGCTGACAGGCTTATGACGTTACAAAACCGTATGGTTTTAGACGTCGTTCTTGCAGATAGAGGTGGAGTATGTAAGGTGATCCATTCGAGTTGTTGAATTTTCATTCCTGATAACGCTCCAACTGTCTATCAAGCCATCTCGAAGTTGCATAAGATCTCCGAGTCCATACACGTGGACGTAGGTGATTGGACGCTACTAGGATGGTTTTGGGGCCTGATGTCGACGTGGGGTTGGAAGATTCTGATGATCATTGGGGTTGTTGTAGCATTTCTATTCACGTGTTGTCTTTGTGTACAGTGTGGTCCTGCCTTATGTGGCCTCTGTGCTACGACGTGTATAAGACGGCCACCTGTTACCAAGGAAGCATTGATGGATAGAATGATGTTGCAGCAACATCTGGATGGTCTGATGAATATCGAGATTGATTCTGATATCGACTAGTGCTTGCCTACATGAGGGCAAAAGGAGCGTCTGAGGTTCCGTGACAATTGTAAGTGGTGTTTTCGACTCGCTCGAATATGGACGAGTTTGGTATCTATGAACCGCAAATGACGAGTTTAGTGGGTGTATGCATTTTCGCTATGCTGACCTAAACCGTTTGTCTGTTTCGTGGGTTTCTTCATCTGAACCCACGGGTTCCATTTTAGATGCGGCATCCATTTTGTTTCTTGCCCTCAAGTAGCCAGCGAACGGACACTGTCCGCTTCGTGACCCTGGGACTCCCAAACTCTTGCTGAAGACACGTGTTCCTTTGAGGATGTCTTTATGACGAGGGGGATGATACTGCAGAGGCAGATGGCCCCGCTTGAGGCTCATCTTGCCGTGCCGGTTTATTGTCTCAGCCGTGCATTCATTAGGCACGTCTCCTTTGATCCTGCAATCGTGTTTCCGATATCACCCCCTTAACGCTCTTTTCAAACTGTTGACTATCTTTGTCTTCCTCTGCACCTGTTTCTGACTCTTCCTTAACTCGTTTACAGCCGGAATGGAATGCACTAATGGTGAGAAGATGTACTTTTACAGTTGGGAACCGGCGATGCTACTGTAATTATGTTCCGGGACTCTGAATACATGAAAGCGACCCCCTATGAAATTTACTGTGGGAACTAGGTTGTAACCTTTTGTTTGCCATGTTGTTCTATGACGAAAAACTGTATAAAAGGAGCGATCCCCAGATGCAATTTGAAGCAGTCTCCTAGAACCTACATGCGTTGTACTTCTTGTGACTTCTGTGTTCCCTGCAGTAAATAAATCTCGATCTTTGATGCCCAAGGAAGTGTCCCGTGTCTCTGTCATTTGTACGCCGGAACAGGTAACCCACAAAGGTTTCAGGTGTTGTCCCCTGGCACCGCTGGGTCTTAGAAAAACCCAGTCCTTCAAGGTGTACAAATCAGTTTATAGGGCATGTTACATAAGACAAGTCTTTGATGACAGTTATTAGCTCACTGTAAAATGCAGCTAACAAAATTAAGTCGCTGACAAACGCAGTGCTGACCTTTTTACGTTACATTCACTTTGTGACCTGCATGGTTCATGTTCTGTGCAGCAGGCATGTCAACCCTCTGCACTACCTAACCAAGAATAACAACTTCCTCAAGTCAAAACTTCTATTAGGCAAAACTCCGATCGCGCCTGGAAGAACATTAATCACCGGAGTTTTATTGACATTTTAATTGCTGCCTGAACACTGCTAGAGGCCAGGAACGCGGCAGCTGGTGCTTTTACGCCCCTGTGCCAAGTCAGCACCCGGTGCGATGGCACCGATGGCACCGGTCGCACCGCCCTAGAGCCAGCCCTGTGTCCTGCATTTTGGAGAGGGTCGACCAAAAACGGGGGGAGGTGTTTTTTATGGTTTTCAAAGCAGGGATAGTTAGCAGTTGTTCCAAGAAGGCAATTTAATTCACATGCAATGGGTTTAAAAATAGCTTCTTATGTATGTTCTTACTGCCTGTGTTGTAATTCTGTGCTGAGGAGCGCTGTCATTCTGTGCGCTCGCTTGACGTAAAATTATAGGCCTCCTTCTATTTTTGTGAAATGGCCCGTTTTTTGCTTTAAAATTCTGGTCATCCTAACTCATGGACATTGCTGATTGGGAGAGCCTTCTCGATGTTTGGCATCACAGATCCCCCACTGGGACAAGGTACACTCACTATTCCACAATACATGACATCCACACACAAATAGGCTTTTGGCTTGTATCGAAGAGGCTGGTTTTTAGTGACCTAGTCTGATCAGTGTGGTGCTGGAGCTGGAACTCTGAACCCAGAGGGCTACTACATTCGCTTGGGCCCACCCGCTACTCTTTTTTGGACTCGGCCTTAAAAGCTGAAATGGCCCAGGCTATTCAGGATTTGTTCCGCATTAACGTGGGAACAGTCGATAACTTTTCGATTGTCTGGGAGGCCTACAAGGCCTGCATCAAATGTGTCATGATATCTAAACATGCTGGCGTCCTTAGGTTGCTGAGAGGCCGCTTGACGCGTCTTTAGGCGAGAATGCAGGATTGAAGCAGGGACATCAGAGCTCAGCTGACGACGCCTCATTAGGGATATTATCCTCATCCGTGCGGTGCAGATTTACCCCCGGTGCTGGGCCCTAATGTAAATGGGTGTGGTCATGACGGAACGGTTCCGTCATGAGCACAGCTCGACCGATGCTCATGACGGAACCGTTCCGTCATGAGCATCGAAAGGGTTAAAGCAAAGATAGATAAGTTTTATGAGACGGCTAAAAGCAAAGTTAACCACTGAGAAAAATATGCTATCATACATGTATATGGGGAAGGGGAATGTCCCAGGGCCACATTAGCAGCATAACTGTGCCTTAGCAGGGAGTTCGATGTTATACTATAAATACAAGTTGAGCAAGTACAGCCACTAAGCGACCCGGGTCAGATTGCAGACAGATTCCATGGATGTTATGCCGCCTTGTACAAGTCACAAATCCGCCCTTGATGAGGATGCTACCACTGATTTTTCAGCACTTTTAGCTATGACCTGGCTTACCACTGCTGAGCATAGGGAACATTTAATGGCACCGCTGCAACCAGGGGTGCTCAAGGGCATGCAATCAGGGAAGGAGCCGGGCAGGGACGGGCTTACAGTGGCCTTTTATAAGGCCTACCAAGACCTACTGGTCCCTCAGTTAGTCACACTATATGAGAAAAGGGTGGAGGCAGCCTCCATGTGTGAGGCCCTAATAGTGATGCTTCTGAAACTGCGCAAATAATCAAACCTTTGTTCCTCTTATAGGCCACTGCCACTATTAAATGTGGATACTAAGCTTTACGCTAATGTGTTGGGCAAAAAGTTAACTTTTTACCCAGGGTAGTGCGTACGGAAGAGGCCAGATTTGTTCTGGGTCGTAGCCTCCCTTTTAATCTCAAAACACTGTTTCATGTTATTCAATTCAATGATCCGGAGATTAGGGCAGCTGCTGTTTTTCTGGATGCAGAAAAAGCCTTCGATTCAGTTGAATGGGGATTCATGCTAGCCGTACTGCATGGCATTGGTATGGGGGGAGTTTCTGCATCTTGTGATAGTGCTCTATGCTTTGCCCGCCACTCTGGTATGCGTTGGTGGTGTTGTGATTGCTCCTATCACAATTACTAAAAACACTGGAAGGGTTGCCCACTGTCGCCGTTGTTGTATGCGCTGATGGCAGAACCATTAGTGTGTGCGCTTTGTGAGTATTACAGAACCCAGGGCTTACCTTTTCCAGGTTATAACTTTATAATTCTGTGTATGCTGATGACACACTGCTGAATATATATATATATATACATCAGCCGGAGAGCAACCTCACTCCTTTACTACGGGAGGTAGTGCGGGTCGGAGGATTCTCAGTTCCTATGAGTGAACTGGTATAAACACACTATCTTTCCACTCACACCAGCCATGACACCATTAATATTAGAATATCCACTGCAGTGGTCGACTGACTTGGTGCGTCATCTGGGGATTCAAGTGCACACTGACCCAGCAGCCGATAATTATGGGAAGCTGGCAAAAAGCCCTCGGAAGCGGTTGACCGTTGGATGAAACTGCCACTATCGCTAATTGGGCGTATTGCTATTATGAAGATGGTAGTAATCCCCAGATTCTTATTATTGTTCCCGAACATCCCGATGCTACAGTCTCGAGCGGTGCTCGACAACTTACCGTCCTTGATGATAAAATTGGCCTGGGTTGGAAAACAACCGAGAGTATGCTGGGAATGACTTGCTTTGCGCATGACATTGGAGGTTTGAATGCGCTGGACCTTCAGATGTACTATAAAGTGGCACAGAGTATGTTTACACACTACTGGATCCACGGCCTGCATGATTTGCCACATTTGTATCTTGAGAGTGATGCCGCAGATCCTCATACACTACATCAAGTGCTGTTTCGAAACGAGACGCAGCGTTATGACGTCTTTGATTCTTTAAATGTTACAGTGCATGCTTTGCGTGGTCTCCTGAATCGACATGCTGGCTCTATACTGTATTCACCGTATATTCCATTCAGTTGGTGTTCCTGATTGACCATGGGTCAGAGAAACGCGCGTCGCTCGCATTACATACACTCTTGATCAGCACCATGTGTGACTTCTTTCAGGATGGCACAGAGTGCACGTGGAAGTTGGTTCCGTGATAGGGTGACACACCAACAGCTGTCACTTGCTACTGTTATTACAGAGCAAGACACACATTACAGGGATTGCTGCTTGACGATAGTTTGAAGCCCCCGAACATGCCAACACTGTCCTCCATACTTTTGGTAGACGGCCCCATCAGGCTAGTAGCAAAACTTTATGCGTATTTACAAGAAGCATTTAGACCTGGGTTGACCAACGCTCGGCTTGAGTGGCAGAGGGACCTAGGTGTGGCCATAAGTGACAAACACTGGCAGTATTGCTGTTCAGTTGTTCGGACTGTCTTGTTGGATGGAAGGCACGGGCTGGTAAACTTCAAGTGAATCAACCAGGTTTATTACAATCCAGAACATCTATTCCGATCTGGCCTACGAGAGTATGCTGAATGCCAGCATTGAGGAGAGAGTGTAACTGGATTTGCACATCTTGCTTGGTTTTGCCCTGGGGTGCATGCGTTCTGGCAAATAATTTTCCACGAGCTGGAGGCCATCACTAGAAAATCATTAAAGTTTGCCCCGCTACTGGTGTTGCTGGGATACAAAAGGGAAATTGATAGGGAGGTTAGGCAGTTGGTCGCCATTGGTCTACTACTTGCCAGATGTTGGGTGGCAGTGCGCTCCCAACACGTAAACAATGGCATGTTGATATGTTTTATTGTGACACACAATCTGACATGTACAGTGAGTTGCTCCTTCCCCAGAGTTGCCTCAGGAGCCATTGGGATCCATACGAGACCCACCTAATTAGCAAGGAGACACGAGAGACGGAGGGCGAGGACGTATCAGCAGTGGGAGGGGGGGTGGCTGTTGGGTGTGCTGTCCCTGGATGACAATGCCATGCAGTTAAATAGTGGTGACCTATGGGTGTTGTTGTGGTCATGACTTTAAAGTTTACCATATTACAAAGCCATTGCTGCTCTCCACAGGTGCTTGTCTCCCTCGCCCATTGTAATGTAAACCTCACACTTCCGATGTGCTGCTTACCTTGACGTACATTATACTGTCTTGTTGTTTCCATTGACTCCTTGCATCTGTGATTGTAATTACAAGGCTGATGCCAGGCCCAGTCAAATTGCATGTTCTTTATAGTCTTTTCAATTAAAAAAAAAATACAAAATTGTCCATATACTTGTATACTGGCCGGGATCTCCATCTATATGTTAAAAGTTCCTAGTAGTAACTTTACACTCATACATTGAGACTTTGATTTACCCCCCTAAATATAGGGTGCGGATGCATTTAAATCTACTCTCAGGTGTACATTTACACTTTTAAATGGTGAACAGCACAAAAGTGTAGATTTACACTGAGGTGCAAGTGTAGATTTACACATAAGAACATTTACAGGTGTAAATTTACCTTTGTGTTCAGGCCCCCAAAACTGTAGTGTAGGGGGCGCAGAGTACTTGCTGGTGTAACACATTACCATTCTGTATTAGAACAGCAAATAATAAAGCTAACTTCCCACTAAGATGTTTCTTAAAAACATGGCAACTTGCTAGTAATGGAGGACAGGATACATTTTTGCTTTTATGAAACAAAAAAAATTCCGAATTCTGGTAATGATTCATTTAAGTTCCTTTGGCTGTAGCCCAGAGTTTAACAGGATCGTTGATCTATTGGTTGAGCACATACACCCAAAACAGAACAAGATGGGTGGAAACGGGGCACTGTATTCAGTGCTTAAATTGGGCCGGTAGTCACTGGTACTGAGTACTGGCACTTTTTCATTTTGTCCCATTGGGTACCAGCACTTTTCCTCGAACAAGGAGAGTACTGGTACTCACGAGGGCCTGGCTTTGACGCATATGTCGCTCCGTTCATCGATTACCTCGGCAGCACCTTCAACTTTTAGTCACAGTGGAAGCCTGGGCTGGGCCAAAAGACAGCTGCTCTTGTCACCAGTACACAGTGATCTGCATGTACTGCTCTAGCAGTCATCAGAGCAGAGGTGTGGCTGCACGGAGGTTAGTTTATCCTTTGTTCTTACACAGCGGGCGTAGACAGGAGGCTGTAAAACCTAATGGGCGAGGGTGTGAAAGGCATTGTTCACAATAACACAGGGCTTCAATGACGCTTCTGTAGCAGAAATCGCTATATATAAACTTCCGCCATTAGACTTTTTAACACAAATTCGCCAGTACACCTATCACAAGACAAGATGTTGAGCACTATGCAAGAGTCAAATACTTGATAGTGTGCATCTACAAAACACATACAAGCATTTTTTCCAATTAAAAAAATATTGTTGCCTGCAGTGGGTATTTTCAATATGCCTGGAAAGAACAAAAAGTGTGCACTTGCTTTCAGTATCTCTAACCATAAATATGGGATCTCATTACAAACATCTTCTCCGGGATTTTTATTTATCGTCCTCCGGGGGCACTTGTACAGTTTCTATGTGCCCTTCCATCCATCACGACCAACTTAGCCTCCACACCAGCCAATTTTTCAATCCTTGGAGACCTCAACCTACATTTGGATAATCCCTCTGACCATAATACCAGACAATTAACGGCGAGCTTGGAGGACCTACAGTTTAAACAATTAATACTTGAATCTACTCATGGAAAAAGCCACACTCTTGGGGCCAGATGTAGGTAAATTTTATTTTCCGACCTCTTAAATACCGAGTCATACCGACTCGGTATTTCAGAGGTCGGAAAATAAAAGTACCGAGATGTAGGTAAATGCAGATGTGCAATTACCGAATCGGAAACAGTCGGTATTTACCGATGCGGTAAATACCGACCAGTTAATGCCCATGCATTCCTATGGGCTTTGAAGCCCATAGGAATGAACGGGCATTTACCGGTCGGTATTTACCACATCGGTAAATACCGATAGCCACAAGGGTGCAGGGGGTGTCACTTTGACACCCTCTGGCACCCCCAAAAGAGGCTCGGGTGCCATGTGGCAGGCATACCTGCCCTAAGGGCAGGTCTGCCTGTCATATGGCATAGGTGTGCATGCACACATGTGCATGCACACCTGAAACGGTATTTTACCATCAAGTAGTATTTGATGGTAAAATACCGATTTTTTTAATGCTTGTGGGACTCAGAAGAGTCCCACCTACATGTCAATTTTCCCTATTCCGTTAAAATACCGACTCGGTATTTTACAGACTCGGTAAATATACCTATCGGTAAATTTACCGAGTCTGTAAAATACAGGGACCTACATGTCAAATTGCTTTTACCGGTCGGTAACGGCCGAATTCGGCCGTTACCACCCGGTAAACGCCTACCTACATCTGGCCCTTGATGCGGTATTTACCTCACAGTAGGGACGCACCATCCGCGTCCTTGGACAGATCATTTTCAGAGCCCCCTTTTGTGGGACTTCACCTATTTGCCCTCCTCATCAGCCCCAATTACCCATAAGCAACGCAATTGGCCAAACTCTCGGCTGAACTCTGGGTATCAATCCTCAATGCCTCCACATCCCCCTCTAACATTATCCCCATAACAGCAAATGAGGAATATAATAGCTGGATATCTAACTCTCTTGACACCATACTTCCCCTGAAATCTTCTCAGGCTTTACGTAGTAGTCCATCTGCGCCATGGTATTCTTCGAAGTTACAGGAACTGAAACTTAACTGCAGGAAGTTAGAGAGGAACTGGTGAACCGATTACTCTCCCCCTAGTAAAATTCTGTACAGGGAAGCAATAAAAACATGCAAGAAGGAAACTAAAGAATCTCAGGCAGCTTTTTTCGAACAAAAATTATAGCAGCTGCCTCAGCACCTAAGGAAATCTACCGCATTGCTAAAACTCTGCTTAAACTCCCCCAGTTCCCTCCCAACACCACAGATATCCAAACCCGATGCAATAATCTAGCAGAATTTTTCGTAGACAAAATACAAAGTATCTACAATTCTTTCCCCCCTCCCCAGCTCGCTCCTGCCTTGCCGCACGATACCAGCTCTGGAGCAGCTAATGCAGTCACCTTGGATTCCTTTCCTCTTCTTGATTTTAGCACACTGACATCCCTTATGTACAAGGTCAAATCTGGTTCTCCTCTTGACCCAGCCCCCTCACGAGCCCTGTTGCCTGTTATAGATAATATCCTTCCAACTGTCTTAACCACATCGCTGCAGCACCTTTTCCCGCTGTGTGCAGCGTTTTTAAAAATACCGCGTTACATGACGAGCTCAGCTCGTCATCAACATACGAGCGCCGTAGCTGATGACGAGCTGACGAGCTGCTCAATGCTTCTATTTCAGCTAGCATTGTCCCTCCCCCTTGGAAGTGGGCTATGGTCAGGGCTTTATTAAAGAAGCCCACTCTGGACCAAGATAACCCGGGCAACTACAGACCAATCTCTTTGCTGCCTTGGCTGAGCAAGATATTGGAGAAACATATAAATATAACACTGGTTGACTTTTTGGAGAATAACAATCTACTCGACCCCTCTCAAGCCGGGTTCCATCCAAAACACGGTACTGAGACTGCTCTTCTCGCAGTAACGGAAGAAGCTAGACGTATCTTGGATCAGGGAGGCACCCCAGCAATTATTCTTTTAGACCTAAGCGCCGCGTTTGACACGGTAAACCATGAAATTCTGCTACACAGACTTACCACCTTAGGTGTCACCGAAAATGCCATCCCTGGTTCCGGTCTTTCCTGACAGAACGTACCTTCCAGGTCTTTGAAGCTGACCATGTCTCACCCAGTTTCCTGCTCGGCTGCGGCGTCCCTCAGGGCTCTTCCCTGAGCCCTACATTATTTAATGTATATATGAGCCCCCTAGCTGAGATTGTTCGTCCCTTCGGCATTAATATCATCACTTATGCCAACAACACTCAGCTGGTGGTGGCTCTGAGTCAGCCGAACGCCCCTGCATCCAATCTGAGCGGTTGCCTCGTGGAAGTGGCTAACTGGATGACTCGCTCCTGTCTGAAACTAAACTGAGAAAAAACAGAACTGATGCTCTTGGGTCACGCTCCTTCATTCAATGCACATCTATTGTGGCCTCCCTGTCTTGGACCCTTCCCTCTTCCAAAAAGTACAATAAAAAGTTTAGGCATCTGGTTAGATAGTTCACTCAATTTCAACCAACAGGCGGTGGTGCTATCCGCCTCCTGCTACGGTCTTCTCAGACTATTATGCAAAATCATCCCTCTGCTCCCCTTCCAGGCGAGACAGATTATGGTACAGGGCCTAATCCTGTCTTGCTTAGATTATGGGAATGCTCTGTACCTGGGGGCCCCTCAATCCACTATTCAAAGGCTTCAGAATATTCAAAACTGGGCTGCCCGAACTCTGCTTCAAATTCCTCGCAGGCATTCTTCTAGGCCGGGCCTGAGGGAACTGCATTGGCTTCCAGTCAAAGAGCGAATCCAATTCAAGGCCCTATGTATCACCCACAGAGCCCTCTGGAAAACTGGCCCGGACATCTGTCACTCCCTGATCTCTCCCTATCAGCCCCCCAGACAGCTTCGATCAGCTACAGCCCATCTTGCCCTTGTTCCTAAAGTTCTGAGATCAAGATGTGGGGCCGCTCCTACTCCTTCAACGCGGCCAAGCTATGGAATGATCTTCCCCTCCCTCTGCGGGCGGAACCCAACCTACTTGCTTTCTGCAAACATCTAAAAACCATCCTTTTTAACTACATTTTCAGCTTCCAACACCCTCTGTTCTTGCTCGTGTCCGTAGCGCTAGGACGCCTCAGGGTAGCTACTACGCTATACAAAAACGACTTTCATTTCTTTACCAACTGACTGATCCCTGTTCATCAACCTTGAGCGGAAGAAAAGAAGGGAAGCCAGTTAAAATGTGATATGAACAGATATGTTTGCAGCTAGCTAGCACTAAACCATCTGGGTTTACATGCCACAAGGAAGTATAGAGCTGTATTTTTATCAAAAGCCAATAAATATAATTAATAACTAGGTGCATGGGTGTAACTCACACTCATGGTTGTAATGTATTGCACACTGATTGTACGCCAAATGCAGGAAAACATAATTTCTTCTCCTATTTTGCACCCCCAGGTGCTCCTTGATACAAGTTATTTTGGTGCAAGCTCAGAAAACAAATGTAATTATAATAAGCCCTATCTCCTGACTGGGACTTCATGTCAGTAGTCCTATTTCGATTTAGAAAGACCCTTTTGCCATTTGTAATGTAATGTAAATGTCTGTTGCTTTTTAAAAATATTTATTTCATCAACAGTTCAAAATGCAAGAATACATTTGACATTTACCATATTAAGTATATGAGGCATACAATATGTTATTATCTGAATTAACATACCTGGGCTCGCCCTAAATACTGCAAAGTAATGACAACAAAAGATTTTAAAGCAATTAAAATTATCCAACGGAGATAATGGTGTACATTTTAATTACACAGAAAGTATGCAGATAACCCAGTAGATACCTTTAATCATCTAATATAACCACCACTTCTTTTCAACCACATAAAATGGAATGTTGAAAGGTTGAGCCACCAGCAGCAATTTTGCCAGTGTCGTGTCAACATTCCTCATCCAGTGGCAGCGAGAGAGAATGTGCTGCTAACTGAAGTTACAGATTAAGTCCGAGATGATGTCCGAGATTCTCCTATTTGGGAAATTTCCTACTAAGTTTAGGGACACCCTCTGGCCGCCAGAGTCCTCCGTGTCTACCTCTAAGGGAAGCCTGTTAAAAATTTTGGGGTGTGGTTTGAAGAGAACTTCTCCTTCCACACTCTGGTCAAGAAGCTGGCCGGCGCTTGCTTTGGCCTTCTTAAAACTCTTAGGAAGTTCCTCCCCCTGCTGCCCAGGGCTGCTAAGGAGACAGTCATCCATGCCCTTGTTCTTTCTCGGCTGGACTATGCCGATGCTCTCTATGTGGGCATCCCTGGCTACATGCTGAAAAAGCTTCAGGTAATCCAGAATGTGGCAGCCAGGCTTCTTCTGGAATTATCTGCCAGAAGTAGTCTGAGCCACCATCTGCGCTCTTTGCACAGGCGGCCCGTGACGGTAAGGGTAACATTCAAATCACTAATCATTGCTCATCGTGCTCTCTATGGCCAAGGACCCACTTATTTGCAAAAATGCTTCTCTTTTTATGCCCCTCTGAGGCAGCTGCGTTCCTCATCTCAACTTCTGGCTCGGGTTCCCTGCTTTAAATGCCAGAGGTCAGGTGGCAGCTCTGTCGCCCGGAAAATGGCAGTGGCATGGAACGCCCTCCCGTTTTCTCTTTGAAATACCAAGGATCCACTTGTTTTTAGAAAGCTCCTAAAAACTAATCTTTTTATCTCAATGTCTTTCTCCACCCCACTATTGGCTCTGCGCCGGGACAATCCTGAGTATCTGTGCGCGTAATAAAATAACATAACATAACAGAAAGTATGTCCCTTGGAAATCAACTCTGGTTTCCATTTTAGACGGCATTAGTGCAGAGAATGAAAAGAGTGTCTGATGAATTGCTCGCATTTTTGCAGCTAAGCACATTTACTAATCGTAAAAAACAGGAAGCCGGGGCCTTTCTCTTAATTAAGTAAGATTGGGACATCATGAGTAGCAATGAAATGAATAACTCCGGTGGGTAATGCACTCACTATAAAATTGCATAGAGGATCATTGTGTCTGCTGGAAAGCACAGCATGCAACAAGTAGATCAGAGATTTTTTTTATTTATTTTATTTACGTAGATAGCTAAGTGGAATGCTGCTTTGGTTGCATAGATTCTTGTCTTCCCTGTAGGTCACAAGTTAACATCCTTTGCATATATCTTAGTTAGTTGTGCCGCTGCACCAAGGACCTACATTCAACAACAGATATATATATATATATATATATATATATATATATATATATATATATATATATATATATATATATATATATATATATGAGGTACGTGGCGCTCCTTAGGCAACACACAGCATTCAGCCGATCAGAAGACGCAGGAACCAGCAAGACCCTTAGTTTGGTGCAAATGTTTTTATTTTAGTATTTAGCCCAGCACCAGTCCGCCATGACGCGTTTCGGCTAGAGATAGCCTTGATCACATGACAACGTCACGAGGGCTGATCACCCTTTTAAAGTGCAATATGCCATCACATGGGTTAGAAACAGAAAAAATACTATCAATGTTTCTAAACTTTCCATAATAAATAATTACGGCGTAAATGCCCGTATATTACATAAGTCACACAATAAGCAGCATATATTCATGTTACAATAAGTAACATTGTGAAACTCTGCACAATATCAGAATTAGAAATGCATGTTAAATACAAGTACATTCACAAGGCGTGGGTGATAACAAACTTTTAAATTCATATAAAAGTTAAAAGTCTATAAATAGTTATATACATATAAAAATATAACTAAAATTATAATTCATTTATTTACACATTTGATCCAGGTGTGCTATATTAATACCATGGATCAATTATAAAGTGCAATAGTGCCCAAGTGGGCAAATCCCAAAGCCTAAGATGTATACTCTATATTGTGCAAAATATGCTAATTGTGCAACATGAGCTGATGGCAAAAAAGTGCTACCAAGTGCATGATAATTAATAAAATCAGAATTAAGAAATGTCAGTTGGTCATGGAGGGAAAAAGGGATAAAGTGTGTTCATACAGAATGTAAAATCCACAGTTTCTAAACAAAATCCAATTTTTAGAAATACAATTTTTTAACTTTGACAACTCAGATCGAATTTACATGGATGACAGGCTCAACAAGTCTTGCATATATACATGTAATCATAGATAGGTGTGGCAATCCTCCCCTGTATTGAGACCAAACGGTGCCTTGGTATCTAAAAGGATTATATAGCGAGTCTCAAGTTTTCTTAAAAGGGACTCTCTATCACCGCCTCTCCTTTGGGGAGGAACACAGTCTATCGCAAAATATTTTAGTAATGATACATCCTTTCCATGGTTACTCTCGAAGTGCCTGGCTACTGGATAAGCTGCATCTGCATGGATAATCGCTCGCAGATGTTGAAGTATGCGCTTATGCACTTGAGGCCTGGTGCTGCCAACATATCTTAGGCCGCACGGGCACTCCAAGACATACACAACAAATTCTGACTTACAGTTTAATTTCTGTTGGATTTTAATTGGAAAGGGTGAAAGAGGGGTAGATACCTCAGTCTTACTGATGCCATGCTTGCAAGCTTTGCAGCTTGAGCATCTTTTAAAGCCTTTACTGTCATTTAACCATGTTCCTGAAACCACTTCAGGGCTGTTGGATACTAGACTATCCTTCATTGAGTGTGCTTTACGATAGGTAATGCTAGGATTTTTACTGATATAAGGTCCAATCACAGGATCACAAGAGACTAGAGACCAGTTATCTTTAATTATTTTGTGGATACATTTATGTTGTTTATTGTAAGCCATAATTAGTCTTGTCTCATTATTGGTATTATCAGTTACAGAGCTAGTTTGTGCCCTTCCTGAGCCCAGGAGTGCAGTTCTATCAATCCTATTAGCTCTGTTGGTGGCATTGTCTATCGTGTCTATTTTGTAGCCTCGCTCAACAAATCGAGCCCTACATGCTGATTGTGCCAGCCGGCATTCATCCTCACTGCTACAGATCCTTCTGATACGCAGCATCTCCCCATAAGGGATGCTGCGTATCAGATGTGCTGGATGGTGGCTTCCAGCATGTAGCAGTGTGTTTCCCGCTGTAGGTTTGCGGAATAGTCTAGTATGTAATCTATTATCACAAACATATAGTTCCACATCCAAGAATACAATGGATTCTCTACTCAGGGTGCTCGTGAATTGTATATTCAAGCTGTTATTATTCAATTCCTCTATGAAAAGGGCCACCTCTGACTCAGATCCATCCCATACAAAAACCAGGTCATCTATATATCTTAACCAAAGTTTAACTTTGGTGTCCATGACGGTGGCATATTGCTTCCTCAGGACCTGCTCCTCCCAGTACCCCATGTGTAGACAGGCTTAACTGGGAGAGAAGCAGGCCCCCATTGCCACTCCCCTGGTCTGTATAAATAACTGGTTAGCAAAAAGAAAGATGTTATTCTCAAGACAGATATTAATCATATCCAACAACATTTTAGAATGATCATGGAAACACTGATTTCTTTTTTCCAAAAAATGTTGCACAGCCCTCAAACCATCAATGTGGAATATGCTTGTATACAGCGAAGTTACATCCATAGATACAAGGACATAATTGGGGCTCCATATGAAGTCTTGAATCTTACTCAACAAGTCACTGGTATCAAGAATGAAAGAGGGCAGGCCCTTCACTTATTCCTGGAGGAAAAAGTCAATATATCTGCTCATGTTCTCCAGTAAGCTATTACAAGCAGATATTATGGGCCTGCCAGGGGGTTTTTGTACGTTCTTATGTACTTTAGGGATGAAATATATCACCGGAGTCGCATATATATATATATTACCTACTGGCGATAGCCAGTAGGTATATATAGTTAGGATTAGCTACCATAGGAAATCTGCAACATTCTATTGGGAATAACTTTGGCGCCGGTTGAGGAATTTGCGTGTAATTTTCCAAAATTTTGGCCAGCTCCGCTCCTTCCCTGAAAGTTTCGGGGGGATTCGTGAAGTGGGGGCTGAGAAAAAAGGGGGGTCCCAAAACATGTTTCCTCATGTTAATTTCCATAGGACGGTCTGACAAGTCTACAGCCCGAACCGCTGAACGGAATAACGCCAAACTTTGCAAAATTGTAGGGACTGGTATGCAGATATGCCTTTCCTATGTTTGGTGAAAATTGCTCCAGTGGTTTTTATGAAAATTAACTTCAAAAACACATATATATCTGGGCGGAGCCTAACCACACATCTGATCTGATTGGCTGTCAGCACTTCATCCAAGGAGTGTTGGCAGCCATCTTGGGACCAATATACATGATAGCACCTCATTAAAAAGCATTGTAGTTAATAGAGGGTTTTAGGACTTTAGTTACATTATAAATCATTTGTTGATGGTACCATACTCATTTTAGGAATTGTGGTGTGTTCTAAGGTGATTTTGCCATGTGAAAATGCCTTCTGCTGTGATATCATGAATCATGTTTGAAAGAAAACTATTATCTCATGCTTTTCCCACAGTGGTTTGGAAGGGGATCTATAAGCTAAACTGAAAGCATATTTTCTGTAAATTCACATTATCTTTCTCAGTCATGTGAGAATGAAGTCTGACATTCTCAGTAACACATGTACATCCAACAAGGACAGAGACTGTCAGTTGATTCCTTTGTGTTCTACTGCAGCCTCCTAGAGTGTTCTAAAGAAAAACTAGAGCGTTAACAGTCCTACTTATTACAAAGGTATAGCACACCTGAAGCCATCTTGATTGGAATATAGTGGTAACTCTTAAAACATTTAATTTAAAAAGGAACAAAATGAGGGGGAATATTTTGCCATAGAAAGTATTATTAGTGCTGCAGAAAGAAAAATGAGGGCACATTTTGGGTGACTTCTCAAATCCTCTTCAATTTCATAAAAAAATTCTGACATGCAGTCTCCCAAGATGGCCACCAGAGACAAAAGAGCCTAAATGGAGCCCAAATATCACCCAGATGTAGCCCAAGTATAGCCTAATGACAGAATGTCCCAGAGTGTTCTAAAGAACAACTAGAGTGCTAACAGTCTTACTTATGACAAAAGTATGCCACACCAGAAGCCATCTTGATTGGAATGAAGTGGTAAGTCTGAAAACATTTAATTTAAAAAGGAACAAAATGAGGGGGTTCATTTTGCCATAGAAAGTATGATAAGTGCATTAGAAAGAACAATTAGGGCACATTTTGAGTGACTTCTCAAATCCTCTTCTATTTCATAAAAAAAATTCTGACATGCAGACTGAAACATGCACTTTGAATACCAGCAGCAGACTTCCCTGGTGAGCAGTAGCTTTACTACAGTGATCTAATGAGCAACTAGAGTGCTAACATTCAGAATTTATGGCAAATGTGTGACACATCTGAATGCCTTCTTGATGGAACCAAAGTAAACAAGCATTGAAAATGCAATAGATCTCGCCCTCGTTTAAGTTAAAGCCATTCTGTTTGTAATGAGGTGGCTTTTTAGCTTTGCTTTTATTAGTGTTTTTTAAACTTTCATGTAAATAACATACATATGTATGCATATATGTATATGTATGCATGCATTTATATTTGTATTAATATAGATATACAGATTATATATGTTTATATATGTATGTGTATATATATATATATATACACATACATATATATAAATGCATATATATGCATATATATATGTGTATATGTGTGCGTGTAGAGAGAGGTAGAGCGTTAGATGTGTAGAGGTGTAGAGGTAGAGAGGTAGCGGTAGAGAGGTAGAGACTAGTAGAGAGAGAAGTAGAGAGAGGTAGAGAGTAGATCGTGAGTAATAGAGAGTAGAAAGTGAGTAGTAGAGAGTAGTAGAGAGCAGTAGAGAGTAGTAGAGAGTGAGTAGTAGAGAGTGAGTAGCAGAGAGTAGTAATTGTTGTAATTGTTGTGTCTTGTAAAGCGCACTGCTACCCGGAGGCCTCGTAGCGCTATAGACCGCTGGGGAACCCGTCCTGGCTTTCCCTGTGAGATAGTCCCTCCTGGGGGTCTCCAAGGTGAAACCAGGCATCCCCGGCGTTTGTGTGGGGCCGTTGTGGAGATGAGGCAAGCTAATGCCCAGAGTTGCCGAGTGTGCTCCCTGGTCGGAGTAGGCACCGATGCGAGAATTATCAGTCCGCTGATCCTGGTCCAAGACCCTGCCGCGTCGGGAATCGAACCCTGGTCCCGGGCCGTTCTCTGCACTCGGGTCTGCCGCCTCTAACCAGTGAGCCACACCTCTCCAGAGAGTAAGTAGTAGAGTGAGTAGTAGAGAGCAGTAGAGAGTGAGTAGTAGAGAGTAGTAAAGAGTGAGTAGTAGAGAGTGAGTAGTAGAGAGTAGTAGAGAGTAGTAGAGAGTGAGTAGTAGAGTGAGTAGTAGAGACTGGTAGAGAGAGAGTAGTAGAGAGTGAGTAGTAGAGTGAGTAGTAGAGAGTGAGTGGTAGAGAGTAGTAGAGATAGAGAGAGTAGTAGAGAGTAGTAGAGAGTGAGTAGTAAAGAGTGAGTAGTAAAGAGTGAGTAGTAGAGAGAGAGTAGTAGGGAGTGAGTAGTAGAGAGTAGTAGGGAGTGAGTAGTAGAGAGAGTAGTAGAGAGTAGTAGAGCAGTAGAGAATGAGTAGTAGAGAGTGAGTATTAGAGAGTAGTGGAGTAGGAGAGAGTAAGTAGTAGAGAGTAGTGGAGAATATATCAAAGTTTGGCACAGCACCACTTGCACAATAAGTCCAATCAAATCATATCACTTAGAGTCCTTATTGAAGCGCTGAATCTTGGTGTATATTCAAATGCTTTTATTTTCCTTTGGTTTATGTACCACAGCCAGCCGAAACGTTTCGTTCTGTACAACAGAACTTCTTCAGGGCGTTCTTATTTCCTTCAAGTTATGTCCGTATCCTGTTGTCATATAACTAGATATTTCTTCCAAATGTTAGATGAGACGTAAGTACATTCTCATTCAAAGTGACTATGTATCAATTTTACTCACACAATTCGGGCAGACTTGAGTAATTTATAGCATCCTCAAAGTCAGTCTTTCAAAAATTCCAAAGAATAGGACATGATAATCCAAATGTTTCTCAAAAAAAGTCATTTTCAATCGTTCGGAATATCTGTGTTTGGGCAGATATGACCCAGGGACCCCCAGTATGCTAGGGGAATTAGTCCCCCCTCTGCAAACGCTCCAGTGGCCTGTGTTGCAGAGAGGCGTAAAAAGGGGCATAGCCTCATTACACCTCTGTGCAATGCAGCCCCCTGGCGCATACTGGAGGTTCCAGGTGGGCTAATTGGCCCCCAGGGACCCCTAGTATGCAAGGGGAATTAGTTCCCCCTCTTCAAACATGCACGGGGGCTGCGTTGCAGAGAGGTGTAAAAAAGTGTGTGGCCTCATTACACCTCTCTGCAATGCAGCCCCCTGGCGCATACTGGAGGCTCCTGGTGGGCTAGTTGGCCCACAGGGACCCCCAGTATGCAAGGGGAATTAGTCCCCCCTCTGCAAACGGGGCAGGGGGCTGCGGTGCAGAGAGGTGTAACAAGACGCATAGCCTCATTACACCTCTGCAATGCAGCCCCCTGGCGCATACTGGAAGTTCCAGGTGGGCTAGTTGTCCCCCAGGGGCCCCCAGTATGCAAGGGGAATTAGTTCCCCCTCTTCAAACATGCACGGGGGCTGCGTTGCAGAGAGGTGTAAAAAGGGGCGTGGCTTCATTACACCTCTCTGCAATGCAGTCCCTGGCGCATACTGGAGATTCCTGGTGGGCTTTCAGGTCTTATATAGTTAGGAATTAGCATTAAAAAAACCTTTAAAATTCACTCAAAAAACTATACGTTTTAGAGGTGTTATAGTTAGCTGGACATTTCACTCATACAAAACCATTGAAATTGCTCCTATATAGTTAGATGTTGAAACAGAGCTAGCTGGGGTAAGGTTTTGAGCTTGTTCGGTAGCTCCCTTTGTGCCTCTATCTACCAAATGATCGTATTTTTTGGCGTAGGTAAAAACCCTACCCTGTTTGTAGTCAATCTCATCCCTTTTTATCTTGCGCGCTTATTTATTATAGCACAATATACACAGGAGAAACTATCACAAACTGTGGGGTATTCTTTTCATCTCTCGACATGGAGATTTCTCCACCCGTTTCTCTATGGGAGATTACTATCACTCCCACCCCCCTTTTTCCTCCCCAAATGCATGACGTTATATTGCACGAAGATATACATGAAAAATGTTATCTCCTACTTGCTTTCATGTAAATAGAATGACTTAATGTATATTTGATGATCATGAGATAATGTATCTCGCAACTCCAATATATCTTTTGTATTGTATCTTTTCCCAGCCCTGATGAAGTCGTGGGTTTCCGCCCAATCGACGAAACACGTGTTGGCTGGACTGAGGGAAAGCCTTTGAGATTAAATGAACCCTATTTTTCTTCATTTGTGTACTTTTTGTTGAATTTTAAGAAAACTGCATTATAAGTCCTTGTTGAATCATTTCTGTTGGTGTGATAGGTTCTGTACTTATAAAGGTCAGCTAACTAGAACACCCCTAAAACGTATAGTTTTTTTGAGTGAATTTTAAAGGTTTTTTAAATGCTAATTCCTAACTATATGAGGCCTGAAACCTATGGTTTTATCAGTGAATAGATAGATAGATAGATAGATCCTTACTGTTTTTTCCTCAATTGTTTAAGGTTGCTGACAAAGGGTTACTTTGGGTACTAATAAACACTGGTTGGTAAGTGATATATAAATGGTTATTAGTATAAAAAACTAATGGAGAGATACATCTGATATTTTAACACTGTCAGTAGATGTCTTGCATAAAAAACTTGAAAAGGTCAAAAACATATCTCCGCCTCTTGTTCCGCCTTTAGAACCGCCCTTATGCCTGCCAAACTTCGCCCCCAATCTATCCCTCCTTTTGAGGAGTACCTGCACTTATTTTTGTCCATTTAAAGCCCTGACTGTATTAGAGAGCGCAGGAACAGTGCATCACCTGGTAGGAAGGCAGCTCAAGAAGGGACTGGGGCTGAACCTCTAGAACACCATGACTACATAAAGTTACAAAATATTACAGAACCTGAACACTGAAACAGTTAAACCGGTACCATTATTAGATCCTAAAGTGCAAATGGCAGACTAAAGCAGGTTCAAAGCGCTGCAGGAGAATAGTGGAGAGAAGTAGGGGAAAGGGAAGGATGACTAAAAAGTCACACTAGGGAAGGGAAAACGAAGGGGAATGACCGGTTACTCACCGGTAATATTCATTACTCCGAGTCGTAGCCCTCCCCGTCCCAGTCCTAACTACATGAGCATAGCTCCTCCCACCAGAAACTCCCAAGCAACTTGAAACCCATCCCTTCCCTCCAGGCCACACCCATACCCTGAGGCATATAACCCTGTGACCTGCCAATCAACAACCTGTACCCAACAAGCACAAGAAGCCGAAACAGGGAGGGAGGGATGGGAACCTGGACTGGGACGGGGAGGGCTACGACTCGGAGTAATGAATATTACCGGTGAGTAACCGGTCATTACCTCCTCGTCAGCCCTCCCCGTCCCAGTCCTAACTACATGAGCAGATACCAAAGCAATAATCGGCTTCACTCAGTAGCAAAAAACAGACTTTATTAAAGCACAGAAAGTCACACCACCGGAGTAGAACGCAACACAGCGTCCCCAAACCCAGCAGAATCAGTCCCCCCAACCACCAAACGATAATGGGACATAAAGGTGTGCGGAGAACTCCAGGTAGCAGCCCTGCAGATTTCAGCCATGGAAGCCCCCTGAAAACAAGCCCAGGAAGCCGCCACCCCCCGAGTCGACCTTCCCTGAACAGACCCTGGAGCCAACACACCACAGGCCTCATACGCAGCACCCACAGCCCATCGTAGCCAACGACTGAGGGTAGCCCCAGAAGGCTCAAGACCCTGACCAGCCAGGCCAAAGGTCACAAAAAGGGATTCCACCTTACGAAACGGCCCAGTACGCAACAAATAGACCTCAAGAGCCCTCCGAACATCCAAACAGTGCAGCCGCACCTCAACCTCTGAAAGAGGATCAGGACATAAAACAGGCAAAACCAGAACCGCAGAGCAGTGAAAAGAGGAAGGGACCTTGGGAACAAAGGAAGGATCAGGCCGCAGTACCACCCGATCAGGAAAGAAACGTAAAAAAGGGGCCGAACGAAGCAAGGAGCCCAACTCCCCAATCCGCCTAGCCGACGTAATAGCCACCAGGAACAGCACCTTGATCGTCAGAAACCTCAAAGACACCTCCAGTAGAGGCTCAAAGGGAGCCCCCTGCAAAGCCCCCAAAACCAGAGGCAGATCCCAACTAGGAGCAAAGGACCGAATGACAGGCTTCTGAAGGAAGCAACTCCGCAACAAACGGGACACCAGGGGAACCACCGGGTCACAGACCGAACCCCGAAAGGCCCGAACAGCAGCCCACTGAGCCCTCAGGGATGACACAGCCAGACCCAAGTCAAAGCCGTCCTTCAAAAAGTCCAAGACCAGTACCGGATCCACCTCCAATGCAGACCACCCACGCGCCGTACACCAAGACTGAAAAGAAACCCAACGCCGGGCATAGGATTTGAGAGTCGAAGGGCGCCTGGACCTCTGAATAAATTCCGCCACAGAAGGAGAACACCCCAACGCCACAAGGTTCATCCTCTCAACAGCCAACCCGCCAGTCTCAGGCGGACCAGACACTCCAGAGACAGAGGGGGAAATGAAAAGGGACAAGGGACCACCGGCAACCTCCAGCAAGGCCCCACTGCCAACTTCAACAACAGAGGGAACCAAGGCCGCCTGGACCAATCCGGAGCCACCAGGATCACCGAAGCCCGATCCAATTTGACCTTCAGCAGAACACGCGGCAGCAGGGCAATAGGGGGAAAGGCATACATCAGGCCCCCCTCCCACCGGAAGGACAGGGCATCCACCCTCCAAACCTCGGCAGAGCGAACCAGAGAACAAAACATCTCCTTCAAGGCGTTCCCCGGGGCCGCAAACCGGTCCACCACCGGGACCCCGAACCGGGCCATCAGGCAACGAAAGACTTCCTGAGACAGGCACATGTCCGACAGGGAGGGAAACACCCTGCTCAGGCGATCCGCCTCCGAGTTCAAAATCCCAGGCAGATGTAAAGCCCTCAGAGACAACAAGTGAGACTCCGCCCACAGGCCTATCCTTTGAGCCAACAAATTGAGGGAAGCCACCCTCGCGCTCCCCTGGCGGTTGATATAACACACCACCACCGTGTTGTCCGACCGCACCATCACATCCCTCTGGAGGACCCAAGGCAGAAAATGAGACAACGCCAACTGAACCGCCTTCAATTCCCGCCAATTTGAGGACATCTCCGCCTCCGGCACAGACCAAAGACCCTGCACAGACTCCTGACCCAAGACCGCACCCCAACCCAGTTCGCTGGCGTCGGTCGTCAGGACCTTCTGATACCCAGAGATCCGTTGTAACGGCTCTGGTGACCTCCAGATTGGATTACAGCAATGTTCTCTATCTGGGGGCAACCAAGGAGGTTATGCGCCGTCTCCAATTAGTCCAGAATGCTGCTGCTCGGCTTCTGTGTGGATGTCGGAAATACGATTCAATTTCCGAACGTATAAAACAACTCCACTGGCTCAACTTTGACAAACGAGTGAAGTTCAAGACATTATGCTTTATGCATAAGATAAAGATTGAAGCTGCCCCCACCTATCTCCAGTCTCTTGTTAAACCCTATGTTCCTGCACGCTCTCTTCGTTCCTCCTCCCAACATTTTTTCTGTGTGCCAAAATTTAGGCTTACTAGAATGGGCGGTCGTTCTTTCTATGTACTAGGACCCAGACTTTGGAATTCTCTTCCTTTGGACCTTCGCATGGAGCACTGCCATCTTCGCTTCCGTAAAGCCGTTAAGACCTGGCTTTTTGCCCAATAATTTCTTCAGAAAGTTGTTACTTTGATCTGGTCTGTTGTGCTTTAGTTCCCTCTGGATTTTATGCTATATGTCAATTAGCGCCGGGAAACCCTCACGGGTAGCTGTTCGCGCTCTACAAGACTAATAAATAAATAAATAAATAAACCTCACTTGGGACACAAAGGGCGAGCCCCGTAAGAGGTTCCGATCCACCAGCCACCAGGACAACTCCCGGGCGATGGACACACTCCCCGGAACCAACAGCTCGTAATTCAGAGAGGCCGGATCCCAATGCTCCAGAAGATGATTCACAAGGGGGTATAAGTGTAAGCGGGCCCAAGGAACAATCATCACAGTTGCTGACATCAGCCCCTGAACACGCAACCACTGGCGAGCCGTGGAAGACCGAGCCCCCAACACCTTCTTCAGTTCACGCACAAGAGTCAGTCTGCGGGGTTCCGACAGGAAGACCTTCCCCAACCTGGTGTTGAACACCCCCCCCAATGAACAACAGTTCCTGAGTGGGGTGAAGATGGGATTTTTCCAAGTTCAGAAACCACCCGAACCGTTGAAGGAGACTGCAAACCTCCCGGGAATGTGACTGAGCCTGAAGGAAAGAAGAGGAAGAAATCAGCCAATCGTCCAAGTAAGGGAAATCCTGTATACCCTTAGCATGCAACAAACCCACCAAGGGCGCCAACACTTTAGTAAACACCCTTGGAGAGGCAGACAGGCCAAAGGGCAATACCTGGAACTGGTAGTGATCCACCCCTACACAGAAACGCAGGAACCTCTGGGAATCTGCGTGCACTGGCACATGAAAATAGGCGTCCCGTAGATCGAGAGAAGCCAGGAAATCTCCCACCGACAGGAAGGGAAGAATCAACTGCAGAGTCACCATTTTGAAGGACCGATGAGGGATACACAAGTTCACCGCCTTCAGATCCAGGACCGGACGGAAGTCCCCATTTGGCTTTTGGATCAAAAACAGGATTGAGTAAACCCCCCGACCCTGTTGTCTCACAGGCACCCTCACCACAGCACCCTTTGACACCAAGACCCGAACTCCGTCCAATAGAGCACGACATCTTGCCAGAGACCTGGGAACAGGGGTAGCTTTGAACACATCCACCGGAGGAGTCCCAAATTCTATTCTGTAGCCCAGCCGTACCACCTGTAGAACCCACAGATCCCGAACGAACTCCTCCCAGACAGGTAAAAAAGAGGTGAGGCGACCCCCAACCGGCACCTCCAAGGAATTCATCACATAGTCACGACTTGGAGGGACCTGCAGAAGAGGAAGCACCTTGTTGACCCCGGGACTTGTGGAAGGAAGGGACACCCCGGCCACGTCCCCTACCACGAAAGGGCTGAGCAGCCATCTTAGATTGAAACGCCTGCCCAAAAGCCCGCTTATAACCCGCAAACTTCCCTTTCTGAGAAGAGCGGACCGGAGCCAACAATTTTTTGTCCTCAGCTGTCTTTTTAATCAAAGCTTCCAACGGCTCCCCAAACAGCTTAGAGCCCGTGAAGGGAATCTTCATCACGGCCGCCTTCTGAGCAGCTTCCGCCTTCCAAGACTTAAGCCACAACTGCCTCCTAGCAGCAACCGAGGCCCCAGCAGCCGCCGCCGCAGCACTAAGGGAGTCGAAGGACAAGTCAGCCATGAAACGCAACTGCTGTTCCAACATGGACAAAGACTCAGAGGGATCCTCTTCCTGCATGAGCTGCGCAGAAATACCCTGACAGTCCTTAAGAAGCGACTGAACAAGATAGTTGGTGTAAGCAGCAGACCGAACAGCCAGATTGGAGGCTGCAAAGGACCGCTTCAAGGCCCCGTCGACACGCTTGTCCCCAGGATCAGAAGGCACCGCATCTTCAGACACCACCAGGCTCTGAGACGCCATACCAGCCAGCAGAGAATCCACTTTCACCACAGCTGGAAACTCCTCCGCGAAGCCCTGCAAGGGATACCTCTTAGCCAGAAACCGGGGAAAGGCATGCCTGTCAACATCCTTCCACTCCCCCTCCAGCACCTTCCTCACAGACGTATGAATGGGGAGGCTTTCCGGATCTTTCTTCAGGTAATTGGCGAAGAAGTCTTCAGACTCTCCATCCACCACAGGATCAGGGAATCCCAGATTGTCTCGAACATGCTGCATAACACAGCGAAGGTCAGCCCCTTGGACAAAACGACCCTTCACTTCCTCATCAGAGTCAACGTCCGGATCTACCTCAGACGAGGCATCCAATTTCTGTCTCTTAGGCCCCTTGGGATCATGAGCCACAAAGGCCGCCGCCACAGCAGCCTCAATCATTTTTTGAATATTCGCCATGGAAGGAGCAGTGGAAGAACCAGCGACCACCTCCCCATCCTCACAGCCGAGATCACGCACGTCTGCACCTCTACCCTCCATGTTGTAAACAGGAGAACAGAAATCCAGACCCCAAGATATACCCAGACCAATCAAAGCAAAAATCCCCAAGGGCCAACCAGGGAAAGCCACCTAGACCTGGAGCCAATCCCTACACAGGACCGAAGGCCGGCCTTCAAACCGCCCTATCAGAGAAGACTACCAAACTACAAAAGGAAAAGACTGAACAGGGCCCAACTGTAAGGATACAAAGAAACCCAGAAGACCCCGTCCCAGGAACCAGTGAACCCAGAGGTAAGAACTCCCCAACTCCCCAGCAGAACTCCACAGCAGAGCAGCAAGAGGCCAAGACACGAAATCAAGCCCCATGCAAATCCCTCCAGTAAAAAACGGCAATAAAGCAAAATTGGACCGCCAGTAGAGGGAGCTCCAACAACAGAAACGCGGGGAAGAGAACACTAACCCAGGAAACAATCATCAAAGTCGGACTGAACCTAAATATCGGGCCCCCCCGGACCAAACAAAGGCAGTCCCCCCCCCCCCCCTCCCCGCAACCCCAGACTCCACCAAGGATTGCAGGAAACATAAAGAAAAAGGGGAAAAACACGGGCTCGAAGAAACGAGCCCCGAGAGTTACAGACAGAGAAGCCAATCCGGCACGCCCTCGGCGCGCTGAAAAAGCCAGCCACACACCCCCCCTCCCTCCCCGGGTGTACCGGCTAGAGCAGGGAACGAACCCGGAAGAGGGGAGGCTGCAGCAGGGAGTCACCACCCCACAGCAGGCAGTCCGGACCCCTAACCCCACGGTCCCGCTACAGCAGGGACTCAAAGCAAATGCCTAGAAGGTAAAAGAAAAACAGGCACAATAGGGGTTAAAAACGGGCGCTTAGCATCCCGTTCCACACTTACCAGATAGGAGGCCAATTCCAGTGCCCCCCTCGACGAAGACTGCTCGGAAGTGATTCCACAGAAAAAACAAACAGGTTGTTGATTGGCAGGTCACAGGGTTATATGCCTCAGGGTATGGGTGTGGCCTGGAGGGAAGGGATGGGTTTCAAGTTGCTTGGGAGTTTCTGGTGGGAGGAGCTATGCTCATGTAGTTAGGACTGGGACGGGGAGGGCTGACGAGGAGGTAATGGCTGTGGAGCAGTTACGATACACATGGACACCTTCATTCGTTTTCTTCTTGGTACTGCACGATTACGCGATTTTTGCTCAGAATCACAGGTTGTTTAGCCGACGCAGAGACTCGAATTTTGTTGTCTAGTTCCAAAGTCGTCAACTCTGGCCTTAACGCCATATTCTCTCCCCCTTTCCTACTTCTGGTGCTGATTCATTAAAACTCCTTTCTCTCTAACTTGCAAGTTTGCTAGACACTTGTTTGTGCCCAATATTTAAACGAAGCTCTGATATCCTTCGGGATCAAGTCTGCGCTATATAAAACTTTATAAATACAATAAAATAAATAAATACAAGACAATGAGCCTAGGGAGATAGAGCAGCGCGAGAAGAACGGAACTCGAGCACTCCATGGCAGAGGGGCGGGGCCTCGCATTAACTAGGTGGGGAAGCAGTCCTTGACTGCGAAGGGATAACGAGATGGCACTTTATGGATGGAGAGCAGGGAAGCAGCAGGACGGAATCCGAAGGTCACGGGCAGCAGCTGCATTTCTCCTGGGGCCACGATCTTATATGCATGAAGTCACGCACAGGGCATCCAGTTAGGCACGGCCGCACTGAGGTGGTAGAAATCGCCCGGTTACTTTAGCTGCGAAAGCCCTAAATAGCAATGACACGCTTGGTTTGAGCCTGCCAGAGCACCTTCATTTGGAAAATGCAAATTTCCAAATCAACTGTACTCGGTGTGTTGAAGAGCTCCGGCAGTCTGGTCGTCTAGTGCCATCCAAATATACTGGTCAGCAGAGCATGCACCAGGAGACACAGCACGCAGAAAGAGCGACAGCTCAGATGGCCGTGCACAGAGAGAGAATATTGCAGAATACAGCTTGTGCACGGTAGTTCATAATTCACTTTCACCCACACGCAGCAGCGCCCTATGTGGCAGCAATGCCAAGATTATATCGAGATGCAGAGGCTCATGGAGTAGAACTTTCACTTCGGAGCCACATCTCATTATACAAAATGCCTTTGTTGTGGGCTGGCCCCAAAAGAGAATGATGCTGGCAAATGAGCCAATTGCTGAAGAGGGCTGATCCATCGCCCATCCTATTTGTGCTGTCCTATTTGTGCTGTCCTATTGGACTACTCCAAAATAAGAATGACAGAACAAGTAACCAGTAGCTGAATCTGGGATGTCCATACCCGTTTCTGGATCTTTGCATACTTTACCATGAGCACAAGCGCCATTTCGTGTTCAAATCTAAGAATTCAACGCAAGGGCAGAACATATTTAGGATATTTTATATACAGTCATTGTTCCCTGTTTCCATCCAATGAATATATGCACACAACAACAAATAAGCAAAGTTGAATGCAACAGTGAGTCACAAGCCACACATATCTGATCAGTTAAGGTGCTGCTAACACCGATGCCGCAAAACACACAAACTGCATCTTATCCCTTAAACATTTAAAAGAAGCCACAAAGAATCATTGGAAAATAGATGCAAAGTACTTTAATTCCAGCATTTATGGTGCATAGACAACAACAGACTATATAACTGCATAAAAACATAAAGTGCAGCCCCTTAGCACACTTAAAAATATGGCTCAATGAAACCAGTGCTCGAGGTATGCATTCCGTGGACAGTCTGCAAATTCCCCCTCAATAACACCTAGAAATGCAGCCACTTCACAGAAAGATAACAATGGGAGGGTCTGTTCATAGCGATTCAAAAGGGGAGGATGGACGGAGCGTTTGAGCAAATCAAACACTCACCCCAGTCAACTGATCTGGGTTTAATCCATCACCATTCTTTAGCTCACTCAGCCACCCCAGTTCAGACATGGCCATATGCAAATCAGTCTGACCCTGTGCCTCATGGGAACAGTCCAGCCCGAACTGCCAAGCCATGTCTTCCCTGGACCGGAAACAAGCATCCTGGGACCGGTTTCGGATTCATAATCCTCATCAGCCAGGCTATCTTGAATCCAGTGGCCAAGTGAGCAAGGGACTCACGTCTGAACATACCCTGCCAACTTAGGGCGAACAAAGCGATAAAAGGGTCTGTTCATACTCACACAAACCTTTGTTCTACCAGGTGAAACCCCTTCCAAAAACTGCAGAAGAACTCCAGGCCAACTGCAACAGCTTGTGCATTGTCCACCAAGTCTATTCGAGATGTAAAATGCACATCAAGTGTTACCAGCAGTAAAATGCTCACCGAGTAGAAATCCTCGCTCCCCCCAAGAAGTGCATCGCACCCAGTTTAGACAAGGTGGATCCCTGGCACAAAGTCTGAGGAAGACGCATATGACCCCATTGCCAAAGTGAGTCCCACACCAACCTCCCAGTTTCCTCAGCCAGTACTGCCAACAAGCGCCTAAAGAGGTAATTTCAAAAGCAATATTATCATGGAAGACGCCAGCCAAACATGGGCACTGTTGCCCATGATTTTAAAGGGCACATTTGATATAGGCGTAATCCAAAATACGCTTAGATATATAATCACCTCAAGTAGCATCAAATACCTAGCACTAAACAGTACATGTGCAGCCATGAACAACCACACACCTTTCTGGTTCATCACAACAAGAGGGAACCCATGGACCCTCGAAAGAGAGATAATGGGCTGCCTTCACACAGCCCACACGGAGGCCAGATAACAAAGTTCAAACAGTAACAAGCATTGGTAAATGCATTAGGTTTCGCTTATGTGATTAAAAATCATATTAAACCGTTTTTTGTTGTAAGTTGTAGCTTCTTGAGTAGTTGTACATTGTAAGTTACAGAAGGTCTGTTAAAGTTGTATGCCTTTTATGGACAAAAAGCAATATATTGTGCTGTTACTAGTGGTCTAGTGTGGGTAAGTAATAGCAATAGTTTGAAAAATGAAATTAAAGAGGGAAAATACATAATGATTTGATGTTATACCAATATTATGTGTTCAGAGGAGTTATAACAACTTTCGGGCTTGGTGCCACTGCACCTGCTGCACAATTCAGTTCATGCCCCTAGTGCTTGCCAGATAACTGCATTTGTGACTGACTATTTAGTAATAAAATCTACAATATGTGGTTTCTATAGGTGTTATGCTTTGATGCACTTGCGACTGCCTATTTAGGTGCTAAATATAGCAATATTAGGTGCTTAGTGGGGTGGCTAGAGCTTTTGGTCCTGGTGTTACTGCACCTGCTGCACCCTTAAAATTATTACCCTAGTACCTGCTGGATAACTGTACTTGTGACTGCCTGTTTAGTAGTAACATTAAGCAATATTCTGCATTTAGTGGAGTTCCTAGAGCTTTTGCCCCGGTGCCACAGCACCCGATTCACCATTTAAAATATGCCCCTTTTAATTGCAAGGTGACTGCAATTGTCACTGCCAGTTTAGTAGTTAAATATAGCAATATTAGGCATTCAGAGGAGTTCGGACAACTTCTAGGCCCAGCGCCACTGCATCTTTTGTACTATTCAAATCATGACCCTGTTGCCTGCAAGATACCTGCGCTTGTAACTGCCTATTAAGCAAATAGGTGCTCTAAGTGCACACACTGTACAGGAACACAAAGAGCCAAAGTGGTCTGTCGGGTAGTGGAAAGAGACAAGCTGATCACGTGTTTAAAATGTGTGGCAAAAATACACATTTTTTTCAGTTAAATTCACATAGCGCTCGTGCGGTTCCATGTAATAAATGTGAGAATGTTAGATAAAGTAAAGAAAAGGAATGTGTGACAATGGTTTCTAGTCATTTATGCTCCCCCAAATATGTTTCGTGAAAGGTGTTTTCCCAAATATGCTTGTATTATTTTTAGAATACTGCGCTCAAAAATATGCACAATACGTGGTAATATGAGCAAATAGTCTACTATTAATGAGTGTATCCATGCAAACAATTATTTGAAAGACTCTGTTTCAAAAGAAATTAAAAGAACATTACTTGAAAGGATTGTGTGGTGAAAGCGAAACTGATTTTTTTCTCTAAAATAAACGATTTTAGAAACCTAATAAATATACATTTGTCAAAGCACGCAGTAAATGTAGATTTTTCGTAGGGGAAATTCTACAAAATTGAATTTCAAATGTTTTAAATATTTTTGGTCACATTTCTAAAAAGTAGTCATTACATACCAAAGCCTAAGTGATAACATAGCTCTTAAAAACGTTGACAATGCGTGCTAACACGATAACATTATGTGGTATAACTTGTTGCAGAAACTGAAAGATACTTTAAAACCTTGTCTCGTTTTGGTTTTCCTTTCAAAGCGAAAAGGAAGCGGTCTTTCAATTGCTGTACAAGGTGGCTGGCTCTTCCCTTTGAAGAGATAGTATTAGGTTTTGTAAATGCGAATACTGCCTTGTAAAAGGGAACAGCGTTGAGGTGCTTGTAAAAAGTGTTAAGTACTGTAAATTAGCATAGCAAAATGGCGCCCACAGTAAATTAACGGCTGAAACCTCAATAAGGCGGCAGTATGTGGTTGAAGTAGAGACTGTGTGAAAACAAACTAGCATATGTGTTGTATAATTCACTGCTTTGGATCAGGGGCGGCTCCTCTACTAAGGCGGAGGAGCGTCGCCCCACTGCTCTTTGAGCAGGAATAACACAGAAAAACAGTTATTATCATTTTATTTTTTGCAGGTTCGGGCCGGTTTAGGGTGGGCCAGGCTGGAGGCACAGGGAAGAAGTGGTTTGCACACTCCAAGTGCTCATGCCTGCTTGACTGGCCATTTTAGGCCGACCAAACAGTCATGTGCTCTTTGCATGTTCTCCATCAGGCTGCATTACACAGCCTGGTGGGGAGAATGCCCAAGCCTCCAGTTCCCATCGATGCACCAAAACGCGGCATTGCAGCATTGTGATTGGCTATGGGGAGCTTGGGTTCCTCCTGGTTCCGGTACTAGCCAGAGTCGCAGAGGAGCGAAGCGGCCAGCAGAAGAGCCAACTGTTTTTTATTTTTTGACCGCCACCCCATCACTCCTGCCCTTCCACCCTCATTCCCTGCCAGTTACTACTGCTTTGCATTTACCACTTTCTCCTAGCTCATAACCTTTGTTATTTTTTTGGATGATTGGTAGTTGGATTTTTAGTGAATCTGAGCACGTTTTATTTTATGGTGAATACAAGTATGATGTATTGCCACTAAAAATAAGGAAATTATCCAGCTTGCAAAAATATTGGCAATGCGTTCGAAGTGGATACTTTGCATTTAACACTCTGTCCTAGCTCATAACATTTTTTCCATTCATTGAACAGGATGTAAGAAATGTGATGAGCTAAAACAAACTGCGAAATGCCAAGTAGTGAATGAGATAAACAAAAGCACACTTTATATGTGTTCAAACACACGCAGATTATTTACACATACTTGTCTTCAAAGCAAACTAAATGCATGCAAATATGCTCAGATTATTTACAGACTCGACTTCAAAACGAACCCAACAAACAGTAGCCGCAATGAGTAAGTTGAAACAGCATAAATACAACAAAGGGGGGAGAGAGAGAGAGACAAGTGGATTCGGTCTCCCTTAGCAATATGATTAAACAAATTAGAATCCACTAAGCAAGTGGTGGTGATCCCTAAAGTGATGGGGAGCACACCGTGTTGTTTAAATGCCCCTCACACACCAACAGGCCCCTTGGTGTCATGCTTCATCATCGGGGCCTTCACACCCCTCTGCGGGATGCGGCGTGCTGCGACTCACGAATACGTAGGCGCACTTGATAGTGAACTATGTGTAGGTGTGTGTTTAAGGGAAAAAGTGTGAGTGGTGAGGTGAGGTGAAAAAGTGAAAATTAATTAAAAAATACCTGGCTCGTAGGAAAAATTATTTATTATGTCCTCGGCTGGTATCACTAAAAGTGCAAAGTGAGGTTGATAATATACGTATTAGGGTATATCAACCAATGAAAGCGTCGACATGTTTCGGAGTCAAGCGACTCCTTCTTCAGGACGAGGATATGCACGTTATCCTCACCCCTCAACGCTGCTCCACTTCACCGGAGCAGCGTTGAGTGGAAGGCAGGCGATTATACCATGCAGTAACCGTTGCTTTACTGAGCAGTGAGGAAGGAATCCCCCAATACCACGCTTAGGCTCATGAGGTCATCAAACCTTGAACTATAAGTTTCTCTAACGCCAATTGGGCGCAACTGAGCTTTTCCATAATTACATTAATAGGTACATTTCACCTAGTTTTTGTTTTTTGTAGAATACACTTTGACATTCTACATTCCATGTGAGTAAGGTGAGGATAACGTGCATATCCTCGTCCTGAAGAAGAAGTCGCTTGACTCCGAAACATGTCGACGCTTTCATTGGTTGATATACCCTAATACGTATATTATCAACCTCACTTTGCACTTTTAGTGATACCAGCCGAGGACATAATAAATAATTTTTCCTACGAGCCAGGTATTTTAACATTATTTTCACTTTTTCACCTCACCTCACCACTCACACTTTTTCCCTTAAACACACACCTACACATAGTTCACTATCAAGTGCTCCTACGTATTTGTGAGTCGCAGCACGCCGCATCCCGCAGAGGGGTGCAAAGGCCCCGATGATGAAGCATGACACCAAGGGGCCTGTTGGTGTGTGAGGGGCATTTAAACAACACAGTGTGCTCCCCATCACTTTAGGGATCACCACCACTTGCTGAGTGGATTCTAATAAGTTGAAACAGCAACATTTTTATTTTTAAGTCGTAAATGTAGAAAGTCCACACAACACTGAAAACTAGGAAAGGGATGTGGAAAGGAGTGTGCTTCAATTGTTTGTCTATCTGAACAACAAAAGTAATAATAATAAAAAGATCCAGCATTCAATGCAGTTCATCTGAAAGTGGGTCCTCGTTCAGAGCGTCAAATGCATGCATGCTGGCAGACGCTGTAAAAAAACGCTGTAAATGCGAGCTGTGCAGGTAAAATCCTTTAAAACATTGTTCTAGAAAAGCGGATAGAAACAGTACTTCGGTACCTGGAAACTGATAAGAAAAGCACACAAGAGGCACAACATGATGCAGGTCCACAGCGTGCTACAGCAAACAGAAACAGAAGAAATGCAAGTGGCAAGCACAGTGACCAATGAAAAGCGATGAAAGCCAGGAGGCAGATGTAAACCCCTTTTAAGATATACATTTGATACAAAAGATTTCACAGGTGAAATCTAAAAATCAAACCAGCTCAGCAACTAGAGGCCAATAAAGGCAGGAGCAACTGCAATGCCAGTCACCACTATGGTTGGGATGCTGACTGTAGCTCATGAGATATAACCTTATGAGAAGGTGTTCTTCCAATCCGCAGAATCTGCAGTCCCCCAAAACCTTAATCAAACAACACTAGCAAGCGATTCTCTTCTCAGTAAGAGCACAGTCAAACTGTGGCACAACGAAAGGTCTAACGCTGCCATGTGAGGCTACCAGTGAAGAATGCAAAAACCGTGAGTCCCTTGCTCACTTTGCCACTGGATTCAAGCAAGCCCGGCTGAAGACGGCTGTAATGCCAGAAACCGGTCCTGGGAAGCTTGAGTTCGGTCCAGGGAAGACATGGCTTGGCAGTTCGGGCTGGACTGTTCCCATGAGGCACCGGGTCAGACTGATTTGCATATGGTCTGAACTGGGGTGGCGGAGTGAGCTAAAGAACGGTGATGGATTAAACCCAGGTCAGTTGACTGGGGGTGAGTGTTTGTATTGTCAAGGCTCCGTCCATCATCCCCTTTGGTTTTTATTTGTTCACCATTGAAGAACGACACATCCAGACATAGGCACAGACACTGAAGACTGGAAGACCACCGCTGACCTCCGCCAAATGACTGAATTCAAAGTTTTGGGAGTCTGCACTCACATAGAAACAAATTAGAGGGCTCATGAGAGCTGAAACAAATCAATAAAGTAAAAACATACATGTGTTCTTATCAAACCTATGTTTTAATGCAAAATAAAGAAAGGCATTGTGTCAGACCATGATGGTTGGTGGGAGGTGAAATGTTACTTCTACATTGGTGCCCAATAACTCAGCATTTTGTCCATCCACAACATGATAAAAAAGCATCACCACTCAATCTGGGACCGTTTATTTCCCCATAAAAGATGTATGTATATGTGTATGTAGTATTTTAATAGTACAAACCTAGCTGAAAATGTGGTGGGTGGTGCAATACCGTGGTATATAGCCAATTTAAAAAAAGAATGATTCCCAAGCCATTAAGACACCTTGGGGCATATTTATGGCCCCCTTGCAATGCTGAAGGGTCACTTTTTGTCATGCTCTGGCGGGTCAAACCTAGAAATCATATCTATGAGGCCACGCAAAGCCACTTTGAATGGCATCATAGGTATGGAGTAAAGCAAGGTAGCGTAAATCGCTGTGTTGCCTTATCCTGTGCTCTGGAGGCCTTCCATGGGCATTGCAGTGGTTGTTTCCAAGCTTCCCGAGACTTACAAGACCATGTAATCCTGGGGAAGCGCCAAAACCTTACAACCCCGAGGTGAGACGTAAGGAGGAGAAATACCTTTATTTCTCTTTGTTTATTCCTATTTCCATGTGTGCTGCAGAATTCCTATTTCCATGTGTGCTGCAGAGGGAAGCAGCTCTCAGGATTGTTTGTGCTAAAAGGTGCCCGTTGCTGCACAAAAACCATCCTGCTACTACCCCAGGCACCCTTGCACCATAGTGCAAGGGTGCCTTCGTTGGCACTAGACGGCCAAAATGGTGCTAATGCAGGGGAAAAGGACAGGAAAGCATCAGATTGGATAAATACGGTGCATTTCTGCCCTTTCACTTTGACGTAGGGCAGCGCAGCAAGGTGACTTGGTGCGCTGTCCTATGCCAAAACCCCATAAATGAGGCCACTAGTGGGTATGGTCTCTGCACAGTCTGTTAGCTTGCATCTGCACAGCATTGTGCTCTTCGTGATGCCAATCCAGTATGGCCAAAGGAAAATAAAAAAAAACACCACTGACTATGGTTCTTGCTGTAACTATAATGCAAGGTGAAACTGTCCACCAAAATGTATTGCTCTATTTATCTGTCAGGCTACAGACTGCAGCACTTTCCTCAAGAGGACTGGCTTGGACATGCTCAGGCATAGTTGAGCTGCAAGAGATTGCAGTAGGCTTATATTAATCTATCACTACACTGCCCAGACGTCTACTTATCATACCATCACCAAGAGTTTGCTGCAGTGTAAGAAGGTGGCTTTGTGCCATGTTTAGGATCTTAATAGAGGTCAATGATTCTCCCACTGTCACAACTGCAACATATTTACATAACCAAGGCAGAACATACGCTTCCCATATTCTTAGGGTTATAATATATCCCCCACACACTGATATGCATATTCATTTTGTGATACTGAAAGTTGGACCTAACGACTTTGACAGTTTCATCGTTTCCACATTTGGAGTTACCTGACATGAGTTTGCTGATGCATAAGGGATGTCTCTGCCTTCTTTTAGCATCATGTCAGATGAAAGGAGTTGACAGACATGCAAACCTCATCATGGATCTCGTGGTGGATATTTGGAGGATGTTAATTTTGTAGAGGGTACAATAATGAAGGAACAAGGGAATTTATGGTTGATGTCAGACTCGGAGAGTGGTAGGGCTCCTCACCTTCTGTAATATATATAGGGTTGGACAAAGGCTTCATGCTTAGCTCTTGGAGTGCAAATTATGTGATCATAAAGATACAGCAGGGGAATGTACATCTTAGAATTAGTCTCCCCATTCCATGATCCCTAAATCAGGATGGTTTTTAAGGCTACATTCACACACATACTTTCTTTGTAAGTGCCATGGACAAATCTTGTGGTTTTGGCAGCAAATGTGTGATGCTGCTGTTTGCAGCCAGCCACACAGTGGAATTACATGTAGATTGGCAGAGTTTCTTTTAAGCAGAGGTGTACTGGCTGCTGACGGAAAGAGCACACTTAGTGGCTAGTCTCATGTTGAGGGTGTCGTGTCCTTCTGTGTGTGCACTGGCAAGCACCTGCAGTGTTGAGCATGAGTCCAGAGTGCAGGCTGCTGGCAATGCTTCTGCTGCTTTTGGGTGGCCCGTATCAGCAGCTTGCATCAGCAGCTTCCAGTTAGCATGTACCTGATGGCCTACAAATGCTTATCCAGTTGGTCCCTTTGTCCCCGCATCCAATCCTAACCCACTCCTACCCCTGCACACGTTGCTTTAAATTGCCATTTATATACATTTTATTGATCTAACTTGCCATCGTTACCTATGGTACCATGTGATACCATGGGTAACCAACTATTGGCAGTAGGTAAGCGATCCTTTATATCTCTGTCTACTCTGTGGATAAGATAAAAGCTATTTGTGGTCTGTGTTGCAAGTGTGGACCTTCCATATGTCCTCCAGGCCAGTGCCATTTACATGTGTTTAGTATCCACTCCTGGACAAAGGTGCTTCAGAAGTCGCTTGACCAGTCTGTGCCATACCAGTCATTGTATTTTACCATTGTCACATTGGATGAGGAGTTGGCGGTTGTTCGTGATGTAGTGGCGCATGAGACACAGCTACAGCGGTGTATTTAGTGGTTCTGCCTGGCCTCCGTGCATGCTTTGTTACCAACGCATGCATCATTATTTTACCTCCACAGTAGTCAGTTCAATGGTGCATTATTCAGGCTTATGCTCATTCGTACCGGCTCTCTTCCCTTTTGTCCAGTTTGCAGTAGTATTTCATAGGCCTTATCTGTGTAAGCTTTTCCCCCTTGATAGAAGTTCTTCCCTACTTGCTATGTTGATTTGTTTCATGTATTTGCTTTTAGTGTTGTTTGCCTTGAATTAAACCAAAGTTCTGAGGCACTGTATTTGCTGTATTTATTTTATTTAGAAAGTTTTGTATAGCGCGAACATGACCCTCGAGGGTATCGCTTTACACGGAGATACCATGATTAGCATTTGGTCTGATCAATGTCATCGATATGTTGATTTAGGGTAAGAACTTAATCAGTAAATATGATTTGGCTTCTCTTTTGAGGCGTAGGTGGAGTTAACCGAGCACCTCATACGTCTGTGATTGAATATTAGTGGATGATTTTTTGGAAATGTGCTTTAGTGGACATTCAGCTTTTCAGGTGCAGGTGATGTCAGTGTTTTAGTCCGCCATTCAGGGATCACTTTGCATTTCCTTTCTTGTGATCTCCTTCGTAGATGGACGGGACCATGGAAATGTAGGAATCACGCGCGGAAATTGGACTGCCATTGATTGCGCTAAAGATATCTCACATAGAAGCCACTGCACCAAAGTCACTGCAGATAATGACAAGCTAATTAATTTGGCAATTTGCCATCGCTAACAGAGGGACTTATATTTTAGAGGGAACCTTTTTATGCAGATTTAATATGCCTAGTTTAAGTGACGTTGTTGCCAGCCGCTTAGTTTTTTATTTTAAGATATGATAGTGACAAACCTTACACGTAACTAGAGTTAGTGTGATTTAATGTCTGATAAAATTGAGGACAAAAACTGAATAACCTCCTGTCATAGCGTTTGAAGCCCAGACACTGCAGTGTCCTGTGCTGCACTCTCCAATCTGTGCTTTGACCTAGTTCTGTCAACGCGCTCATCTGCTGAGTGTTTGGAATTTTTAAATGCACATCGCTGTATTTGCCTTGAATTGGACGCCATTTCTTCGAGCCGGCCAGGCGACAGCTTTCTCAGACATGTATAAACTCTATACAGTGGCGTGCTGGTAATTATCATGCACTTGTTGCTAATTACACAGGGATGACACTAGAGAAGGAGCTTGAAAAATAAATTGAGCTGCATGTTTTAAGAGTCTGCCTGGCCCTTCAAGGGAGGCCGCGAACAGCTGGAACTAGACTGCATTATTTACAGTAACAGTATATATTTATGTATTTACTTTAAAAAAATAAGAAATGTCATTTGTCCTGCATCTCTCTTAATAACGTAACACTCATTTACCCAGAGGTCATGCTGGCATTTCTCCCTTTTGAAAACTTTTGCCATTTCAAATCAGTAATCATTTTGTTGTACATGTCCAGTGTGAACTTGTGAAAAAAAGACCTGTTATTAGACATTCTCAACAGTGGTTTGCATTTACCAAAACGTACTTCGATCCCTTTATTGTAACAAATATGTTGTAACACATAAATGTAGCAAAACATGCTTTCCCAACATTTTAGCCAATATAAAATAGTCACTCTCTCTTATATTTCCTGGGAAATTTGTGATCACTCACAAAAACCTTGCTGACACTGAACTGGCACATGTGTACATGGATACTGGTTTCATATTATGGTATACATTGTTATCCACTGATATGTTGTGGGGTATCCTGCCAGAATATGGATTAGTACTTCCATTGTTTAGCATTTGTACATCTCCTACTCCAGTTCTCACCGTAAGGGATGTTGTATATGTGGACTTGTGCCACACTGTCATGAACTTGTGTTAAGGCACTGGGTCAGTAAAATTCACTTTGGTATCTAATTTCTGTGCTTCATCGGTCAATGTACGCCTATTTGTGCCGACAGATAATTATTTACTTATGGCTGCTAGCTGCAAAGGAACTCAGGGAATTTACCATTCTCTCTTTCACTTAATCTGACATCTGAGAATCATCTACGGAATGGATCTTTTGTACCCTCCGAATGGTCTGATCAGATTTTGCGTGCAATTGCAAATTTCATTACACTTCAATCCACATGACAGTCTGTGGTGACTGGAGCTTGACAAGATTAGTCTCTCTAATTCCCCCATTTAGGTTTCAAGAATTCCGTAGTGAATTATAAGCGACCCTGTTTCTTCAATGGAGATGACTTTTGTCAGCGTCATTGATGCACAATGTCTTCTTTTATTTAATTGCCTGAATTCAACATTTTCTGACGCTAGAACAATTTCAAGGAATCTAATCCAATTTGCATATAAACTGAATTTGATGTTTATTTTGTGTTTTTAGTTAAATGACCTTTTACAATGTTGCTTACAAATACACTGAGCTATTGTAAGGACCAAGGCAAGAAGAACACGAGGAGCAGACCAGTAAACAGTGGAGGCGCACATGAATAGGACACTTTTACCTTTATGAACAGACATTGCTTGGGGAATACTTCTTTTAACAACAAGGGTGACCCAAAAAAAGTCAGCTAGGGACCTTGGGAATCAATTATTTAACACAACAGTGGTCCCTAGGGGAGAATAGGAATGAGCAGAGAGCAATGAATACAGACCCAATCAGTGCTGTATTAGTTAAACTTGTCCAGCCGGACAGCGGTTCAATGTTTAATTAGTCGACAATTCTTTAGGGAATGTGCGGACATGGATACTGAAAGTGGGACACAAGCCTTCGTCCTACAACAGAGACGTACAGTTTGGGAAACATTTAGGGGAGGCTCAGGAAATGCTCACGCTTTTTTTCCAACACAAATCATCAATTAGACAAACAAATCGCAAGGAACAACTCTACATACTAGATAACAACATCACAGTGTATGTATGAGAAGTTTGAGGTGTCGACAGCGTTTCGATCCAAGCGAACAGTGCAAGGATCATATTCAGGATATTAGATAAGCATGCCTGTTAATACTTGCCTTAAGAGTAGAATATTAATCATTGACAATAAAAAAGGTAAAATTACAGAGGGGAAGGAAGAGAAACATGAAAAGGGAGAGTTAGAATGATGTATGCAAAGTAAACATAACCTCATATTATTTGGTGCACTTGTTGAAATTAAGTGGCAACTTAATAGCGCACATACAACACTGTAAAGTGACCCAATGTCCTCCATCTGGCACAAAAGGAATACAATTCATCATCCAAAACAAATTTCTGTTGGAAGGCCAACCTTTAACCAAAAATCTCCTCACATTCTTAAAACATTCATCCTTCTCACTATACTTAAGCCAATCTTCTTTAGAAATGTGTGCATCCTGCACAACATCCTCAACTGAAAATACACATTCTCCATCATCTCCTTTCTTAAAAATGTCATAACTACATTGTAAAGGAAGGCCTGGCAGGCAATCAGCCCGTATATTTTTTCTCCCTGATAAATATTAATGTCAAAGTGAAATTCTTGTAATCTTGCTAACAGTCTTATTAATCTAGAAGGCGCTTTGTTTGAACAACTATTTCCTAACATATAAATAAGTGGTTTGTGATCAATATACAGTTGAAATTTTGTTCCCCAAATGTACATTTTTGAATTTTTCAACTGACCAAGAACATGCCAAAGCCTCCCTCTCGGTGGTGCTGTAGTTCTGCTCAGCTTCATTGAGAGTTCTCGAGGCAAACGCTATAGTACACTCTCGACCATTCACAATTTGGCTCAAGACTGCACCAAGTCCTTTGGCACTGGCATCCACAGTGATGATGCTCTCCACTCCATAAGTGAAAGGTTTAATCGCAAGAGCCTTTATGACTAAATTTTTAGTTGAAATAAAAGCATTTTGAGTGTCTTCTGACCAGGCAAACTTAAAAACATTTTTAGCACATTTCTGAGCGGTTGTACTAGCAAAGCATACCCTTGGACAAATCTGGCATAGTATTCACTTAGACCCATGAACGCCCTTAAGGAATCTTTATCAAGAGGAGTAGGAGCATTTCTTATGGCATCCAATAAGGAAGATTTAGGTTGGATACCCACACCAGAAATATTATGAACAAGATAATCAACCTCTTGTGTCACACATTTAAATTTTTTAACATTGGCTGTCATACTATGCTTTTCAATGTGCTTAATACTTTTTCAAGAAGAACAAAATGTTGATCCATTGTGTCTGAGTGAATGAGTATATCATCCTGGAACGCCTGAATACCTAACTTGTTGACAAACATTTGATCCATCAACCTTTGAAAAATACTGCCCACTTGCGCCAAGCCAATGGGCATCGTTTTTCTATATATGTAAACTCAAAAAGGAGTGACTAAAGTCGTCAAAGGCTGTGATTTAGCAGATAAGGGTATCTGGTGATATGCTGAACGTAGGTCTATAGTAGTGAAAAATTGACTTCCACCTAATTTAGCCAACATATTATGAATTCTGGGCAGGGGATGGCAGTCTACAACAATATTACGGTTGAGAACTCTTAAGTCCGCACACAGACGGATCTCACCAGAACTTTTGCGTGCGACAACAGCAGCAGAAACCCATTCTGATGATTCAACTGGAGTGATTATACCTTGGCAACACATTTGATCCAATAACTTCTTTAAATCTTCTCCAACCGATAGAGGAACTGGTCTAAACTTCTGAACGACAGGACATGCATTACTTTTAAGTTTAACATTGTGTTCAAACCCTTTCACAGATTCTACCTTGTCACTAAATACAGTAGAATACTTGTCAAGTAATTTATTTAGCTTAGCACCATGTGGTTCAACCATATTGACAGAAGATACAGGTAACTCACCTAGAACTACAGGTTCAGCATGTCCAGGTTGAAGTATTATTCCTAACCTAGCTTGATCTTGCCAACTAAGTATATCTCGTCAAATGAGTGCATCATATACTTTTGTAAATATTTCTCTTCCTTTAAACTTTATGATGTCCGAAAAATAACCTCTCATAATTATGTCATATTCACCGAAAGCCTTAGGATTGACATCAGTAGGTAATAATTTGGTATTAGACCACAATTTTTCAAAAGATTTCCTGCTAGACTAGTGATAGGTGAGCCAGAAACGGTCAGAATGTTAACTTCAATAAGACCAATACATACCTCACAAATAGCCCCTTTGCATTTTTTTTACCAGATTTTTCCAATGTGTTAATTTCCACCGACAGAGAAATCATATTCAATTCATCACAAACTGAATCCTCATCAATGTTAAGCTGATTAACTCTGCTTTTGTTCTATACAGATTTGCACACAGTGTAAAAGTGACCAAACTTTTTACAAATATTATCTGTTTACCGTGTGTAGGACAAGTAGGATAGTTCCCCATATTAATTTTTTAACCGCACCCATAACACCTATAACAGGCTGCATTAGTTTTTTTCTCAAACGTTTTCTTAAATCTATATTTATTACTAACAGCAGTAACGTCAGGTTTGTTATCGGTATTGGCATCAATAAGCATAACACTAGTGCTAGAAGAATTAGAGCTACAAACTTCCGTCAACATTTTTGAAGAAGTAACAGAACAATCAATACTTCTTACTATTACCTCATCTAACAAAGTATTTTTACAGGTGAGTTTGCGCTCTTGAATTGTTTTGTTGCAACAATTAAAAACTAACTGATCACGTAAAGATATATCAAGATAAGTTCCAAACTCACATTTGGCAGCAAGTACTCTTAATTTTGCTAAGTAATCCTCAATAGATTAATTTTGCAATTGTTTATGTTTAAAGAAAACATGTCTTTCAACCATTACAGATAGTTCATCCTGATATTGCTTTCCCATACGTGCTGATGCTTCTGCAAAAACATTCCAGTTTTCATCACCTGTAGGTGCAGAAAAAACTGGTAAATTGTCAAATAGTTGTTGTCCTGATGCACCCAAATCATTAAATGATAATGCTTTTTTTCTTGAAGGTGAATATTTTGTAGCATCAATGGCCTCTTGATTATTTTCAAACACTCTTAGCCATTTGTGCCAGGGTGTGATTGGTTTGACTGGTTCTTGTAAGAAAGGAGGCAGATGTAAAATATTGGTTGAATTAGCCATGGAAACAACACCTGAAAAGCAATTATGTTAGTAAACCAAATAAAATAAAGTCAGTGTAATGAATCCTTTGAATAGTGGAAATTGTGTGCTTGTCACAGAAGCAAGCATAAAGAAAAATCAAGGACAAATCCTGAAAATAAATAATATTAAAATACCCACAGTAAACAAAGTAAAAAATTAAATCACTGTGATGAATCCGGTTGAATGGTGAAATTACAAAGATAAATTGTGTGCTTATCACAGAAGCAAGCATAAACCAACACCCGAGAACAAGCGCTGTATACACTCCAATGTATATAAACAGAGATTTCGGACATTTTAAGACGGCCGCCACCAGCGTGGAAAATGCGTTGACATCACAACGTGACGTTCAGTTATCTACAGAGCATTGGGCACACATTCCTGAAGAGATGAGGATGGCGGTGGACATCGAAGCGCTCAGCAAACAGAGAGCGAGACGGGTGTCATGGAATTCGGTGCTGGATTAAGCGAAAACAACGCAGCTAATGGTAACGGACAATTGTTGAAAGGTAAAAACTTTACTAACGATTATTAAAGACGTCCAAATCCATCCATTGTTTTACCTTCACAGCGGTGTTAAAAGTTCTTAATCCATTTCTTGATCCATAATTTAAAATAATCCACGTAAATAAGCAAAGCTTATAAAATCTGTTGGGTTGTTGGGTCCGCAAACTTCTTAAAAATCCATAATAGCAACAGAATCGTCCCCAAATAATATAGTGTGGCGAAATGTAGATAACAAAACTTTGTAATTAATCTTCAAAATCCAAAATATGTTTTATTCTTAGAATCAAGACCCACAACTTATTACAACAGGAGCTAGGCAAGAAATGCCTAGAAGACTCCACATTCTAGAATATCTAAAATGACACACTAGCAATTACATAGACAGAATTCCTTAAAGCCACCAGCATAATAACTTACATACCACATGTACATAACCACGTTTTACAATGTAATATAAGGATTGATATTTTCACAAGCCTTCCCTGTAACTCCAGCCATGTAGCACCTTATTGGACTTCCGGGGCGGTTGATTGCTTGAAGTTCCTTTTTAATGTTTTACATTGATAGTGATTATTGTGTGCATCAAGGAAAGTGATGGGTAAGCAGAACATTACTCCATCCATTCCAACAGTCTTAATTACTTTGAACTTCATGTAAATACAACACTCCTCCATGAAGTTTCCTTAATTGTAGCCCTTGTACTTTTATTGCTACCAATGAGGGATGATCAGCACATAATGATTAGAAGACCTGTGAGTTATCTCGAACTGAGGTCGAAATTCATGTTTTATATTGGCAGTGTGATCTTTGCCTTTCATGAGGCACACTTCAATCAATCAGATCTGGGGGCATGCTCACTCCTGGAGAGACACTGGGTGCTGGAAAAAGGATGCTGTGCCCATGACCATGTTCGCAGCTCACGGGCAGCATAGCTTGCACCTTACCTCCTATGCCTGCTTATCACAGTGAGAGGCACTCTTTCTTTGGTTGCTGTGATACACATAGCTTTTCTTTTACGAAACAGCTCAAATGCTGCAGTGGGCTGTTTCACCATGACCTTGGTATGACACCTGCTTCTGTACCTCAAGTGCTCATCACACTCAGCTGCTGATCCCGACTTACACACTTTATGGCTAGGAGCCAAACATGGAAGGGAGACACACAAATGTGCTGACCCAGACAGAGGTAAGCAGCGACTAGCTCTAAATGTAATGGGCGTCCTGAAACGGTACTGTTGATACTGAATCATGGTATTACGTTCCAAGATGGACACCGAATTCAGCATCTAGTTACTCATGATGATTATTAACAACCATGATTGCAGCTGGGTTTCGAGCACGCCATACATCCACTAGTCTCATATCCTGTGGTCATTATAGGCCTGATAGTGAATTGGCCCCTGCTTGCCCTGTGAGGGAAGAGCATTGTGGACTAGGTTAAATCTCCTCCTATAACCAGTGGCGGTTCCTCCTCTGGGTCACAGGAGCTTCACCCCCCTTAATCCCATAGCCCCCCTCTAGTCAGCAGTGAGGCAGAACTTGAATAATTAAAAATATACCAAGGCTACCAGTGTTTACCCTTGTCAGTGCAGTTTAGGGTAGGGAGTGGCCAATCCTAGTGATTGGCAATGCAGCCTGAGGCTCGTCTGAAGTCCAAAGCGCATGACTGGTTGGACATGCTTCGGACTGTGACCAACCTGCCATGCGCACTTTAGGCCTTGAACATATGCACTGTGAAGGAGCCAGAGGGGATTTCAGCTCGGCCCCTATGGTATCCTTCGGAGTGTTGGGTATACCTGACCCACCCAATACTTGCTTTTCTCTCATGCAGTTTTTACTATAAAATGCCTGCAAGCAAAGCCTGGATTGGTGGTGGCAGGCATGCTTCCGCAAGGTGTGAGTGCTTGGTGTGTGCACGCATGTGATGCGCAGGCAGGACGGTGGTTCCAGAGCGTAGCCGCCACTGATAAGGACATCGGTATCCGACATGGTCAGTACCTGCCCCACAGCGTTCAGTATGAATTACTCCTGGCATTTATTGGGGGCAAAGATGTTGGCAACAGTGAAAGTGTATATGTGCACGAACCCCTATGTCCCCCAACTCCCGCCTGACTTCTTTAATGTCTGCTGCTACTTCCAGTTTCAGGGCCTCTGTGTCCTCCTGCAGGGCATTGGATAAGGTTTCCATAATGACAAATATGACTGGTGCCTCCCCCTGCAGGGAGTTAGCAACACCACACCCCATGGGAAGCGGCGGGGGGGGGGGGGTTGCTTGATGCATATCCATCCTTTTAATGGGGTGCTTAGTGAGCATGTCCATCAATGTGGTGTCTCTTTTTGATATGGTGGGTAGTCATTGCATCGCTGGGCTTGTGCTGTGGGGTGTGCCACTGTAGGCTTGTGGTCAAGCGCCTCCTGCTCTTCTGATCCTACGCACCCCCAGGGCTCAGTCCACCGGTGTCAATAGTCCTGCATCAGGTAAGTTTTTCTATGGACGGAGGCTCCCAGATGACCCCACTGAAGTGGATGTGGGAAGCAGGGGGGGAGGGCTTAACTGCAACAGTTCCTCTGTTCATGCTTGCCCCTTGATCCCGCTCTCGTCACGGCCCCTCACTCACAATCTATTTAAAAAAAATATATATATATATATGTTTAGGCATTTTATTATTTATAACATTCAGGTGAGCATTTCTACAGAGGTACAGAGGACTCCCAGTTCCGGGCTCGCAAAAAATATCTGTATATCTTTTTCAAGAAATGTAGGTCATTAATTATTACAAAGTTAGTGGAATAAGGTCATCTATATATCAACATTGTCTAAGCAATCTCACAGTCACTCACCATCTATCATGAAGGCAAGGGTGGCCATCGTGTCTCCCACTCCAATGGTCTCCACAGTTTATGTGGGTTTGAGGCTGTGCTCTCCTGGGCCATCTTGCGTCTGCTGGCATTATGTGGGGGGTTTCTACCAGGCTTCTGCCCCAGGAGGTAACCCCACATGCCTACCCCTTGTCGCCCCTCCAAACGCCCCTGAAGTGCATAGCAATGTTGTCTCCCTTCCCCTCCGTCTCAAAGCAATAAAGGCAGCAGGCCTCCTGCGGCTCCTCCAGCCTCAGGACTTCAGATGTGGTAAGTTTCTGCTGCCGCGCAGAGCAGCGCAGCAGTCCTCTTAGTGCAAATTACCAGGAGACTGTCCTCAAGGCAGCACCTTTGGGGACCCATCGCTTGAGCTAGGTGAGGGCAGCCATTTTGATCATAGGTGGCTGCTCGCGGTTCCAGTATTCACTGCTGTACTGGCACTCTCGAGGGTCCCCCGCAGAACCATCGAGGAAGGGGTTGGGGGTTATACGGAGTATGTGGGCGTTGTGGTTGTATTCCTTTCAGTTGTTAGGGCACCCAGCGATTATCTTCTGATTGGGTCTGGCAGACCGGAGGCCCAGCAGTCGCCTTCTTGACTCACGTCTCTCTCCCGATTGCATATGCAGCAGGTGGCAAAAGTGGTCACTAAGTATGCCCATGATGTCCACCAATGCAGCCAGGACTATGATCGCCTAGGAGCTGCCCACCCACTCGTCGGTAAAGTCAGGAAGCCGAGTTCTGCAGGATCACTCCTACTCGGGTGCCAATTTGGACATGTCCCGGTTAACATGTTTAAAAGCACATTTTAGGATGGGCTTCCAGGATTCTTTTAATGCCAAAAGTGTGTATTGCTATTTATTTAGTGTGAACCTAGCAAGGAAGCAAGTTAATTGTATTTTTAGAACACTTGTTATGTTCAAAGTAGAGACACCGTGGTCATCAGAATTTGTTTTGGTAAGCCAAATCACAAATGTAAACTGTGTCCTGGTAAATATATTACCACGACATTGAACTTTCCTGGTTATTAGAATGCGGAGTTTGTAGAATGCCCATAAACTACTACTTGAGGTCTTTCTAACTCCTCCTAGAAGAGCATGCATCTCTGTACAGTCCAGAAGGTCTTCTACCCAGAGGAAACCATGAGGAAGACACCAACAAGGTCGCATGCAGAGAACTTTGTCAGGATTGAAAGAATTCACATGATTTCGACTATTTGATTTGTAAGAACACATAATTGCAGGAACTGAAGATTATCTCATGAGCCTTGAATTAGCCTCAGGTAATATACCCACACAGGCTGTTTACAGTATATCACCTGTAAAACATACATATCCGAATGGGATTTCTCTTTAAAGATATAAAATGAAAAGCATATCATAGAATTTGCTATCACTAACGAACAGTAAAAAAGATAAAAATAAAAAACAAGTTAACAACTTTTCTGTGTTTCTCCTTAACTGAACGGGTAGACACACTCAATCTCCTCTCGCAATTGACTGTAAAGAGGTTAAGTAGGTACATTCCTCAAGAGTGGGCTACCCATCAAAATTGGGTATTTCTCAACAGGAAGGGAGTTCTAGATTGTGATGCATCATAAACTCACTTTCTTATATAGTGTTTGTTTTTCTAACCAACTCACCTCGTATTTAACCAGAAATATTATTGTGAACAAATCTTCCAAGTTACATTGCGTGATCTTATTCCACTAATTGTTAAGATACATGTTCATCCATTTTTAGCTTATGTAGAAGTTTTGAGTGTGCTCAAGAATTGGATTTAGTCTAGTGAGATATAAGCTGCTCCTTAAGTGGTGGTGCTTCTCTTTAAATAACTCCTGGATCTATGCATGGTATTCTGGAAAGTCTTAAAGAGGTGTATATAACTATACAAGATATAGTGGGAGAGACATTAAATGATCTGCTATAAGCAGCTTTAAATTTGCCATAACTGCAGGTGGATTTGTTTGGGTACCACAGGCCATATAGTGGCAGGTGGAAACTTTGAGTTTTTTGGGTGATGAGCTTATGGGACTGTGTAGCGATGTTCCTTCTTGCCTTTTCTAGGAGTGGAGTCAAGAGCAATGGTGCAACCAATTGACTCGAACCAAATGTCGTGCGTTGAGGGTGGGACTTCTGGATGCAAAGCACTCCTGCTGGAAAAGCTAAACAAGTCAGGAAACCTTGCCCAAATTTGCAGTGGGCAAAAACCCTGCTTTTCCTGATTTCTTCGGCAAATTTTAAATTTCGCAAAGTCTTAACATTATTCTTAACAAACCATTTTCTCATAATAGGATCTTATTATTATGAATAATGTATAGCCTTATGCATCACTATCGTTGATATGATTTGCAGTTCTTATCAATTGGGTCCACTCATCCCTGTAATGGGAATGGAATGCCTACGGCTGTTTGCCAATTTTCATTTTATATTACATGTAACACTTCATTTTGTATTGTAAATTACATTAGATTTCACTGGACATGACGTAGTGTGTCCTGTGGCTGAAGCACAATGAAGTATCCTCAGATCAGAATGTAGGTCTTGACAACTCATATATCAGTCTAATATATCTGAAGTGGAGCAGACAACAACATTGGTTCAAAGACAATTTAATATTTTTGAATCGGCTAAAAAAGAACTCCTGGAGATCATTTTTTTCAATATGAATTATTTTATGCATAGGTGCAAGCTCCCAACTAGTCTCATTAGGCACTGTATCATTTTCAAAGGTACTTGAAGATTCTCATGATATGCTCATGTTCACTTTAGACAAGGCTGCTAAATGCTAAAACTCCACACAGTGCCTTTTCCAGAGTCAATATGGTTTAGGGCATCTCGGTGTACCTCACCTGAAGTCAGTGACTCACCTTTAGGATGCTTGCTTGTTATTGATCCACCCTGAAGGCTTCTTCTTTGGTTGCTTTGGTCTCAAAACACTTTACCTTAGGATGACTGATATGAACAAGATTCTCAATGAAGGCTTGTTACATGTAAACAATTCATTACCTGACCTTTAGGAGATTGAAAACAACTCTCTTGGTGGTGACATTTTGTACTTTCTTCATGACTTAGTACCATTTTGAATTAGAAATTTTAATTTTCCTCCTTCTCAAATGATTTTCTACCAAAATAAATTTCATGTCTGAAATATCGTTCTACAAAAATATTGTATCCAGAAAATGTATTAAAAAATCTTGAAGATAAGCATTTATAGGTAAGTACCATTTTACCATACTTAACTCCACATCTGTGTACCCTGATGATAAATAGATCTTCAAGATATACACTAACATTCAGAATATTTTGGTTGTTGACATTCTGGCTACAGTATTATTTTTATGCTTAATATTATGATAAACTACCTCTCAGAGTACCTCGAACAGCAGCTACATGGCATTGCCACTCATGACTTTGGGGGTCAGGGATTTGAGATAAAAGACAAGCCTGCAGTAGCAGTATAGGTTCAGAATGATCACAGTGCTTCTAGTGACTGGTCATGAAGTAGGCAGAACCTCTTTGAAAACTCTCAATAAACCTAAAATAAACTCTTTGCAAAGTACAGTTCTTATCTGCCAGATGGATACTCACTGGCCATGACAGTGCAAAGGACTGTAGCCTACCTTTTTCATAGAGAAACAACTCTATTTAATAGTTTCAAGTCTTAAGTCTCAAAGGGAAACCGTATTAAAGCTTAATCAATATATCACACAGACTATATGAACTGAAAGATTACATTTAATACATTTATAATGTGGGTACTCTATACCTAGAATAAAAACGTCAAGAGTGAGAAATTCAGACAACGTTGCCATATCTCATTGTATTTTATGTGAGCGGTTACTGATCATTACAAGCTGTACTAAAATACGGCTACTCAACACTGTTCTGCATACATCTTTTTTGCATGGTTGTGTCAGGCAACTCTGAAGCCTATGAAACGGGTGGGCTTATAACAGTAACTTTATTTTAGGTATTTTAGTACTCTCACCTTCATTAGTAAATAGCAGTAATATTTGCTTTGTACCTGGTAGACTACCCCAAGAGGCACAATTAGAAATATCACCATCATGGCTTCCTCTCCTCTAAGCATACATCATAATCCAGTCCTGCCTGACAAGTCAACAAGTAGCTGTTAACAATGAGTACTCTTGACTAGGAATCCTACCTTCCTCATGTCCAGCCCTTCAGTAACGATAAAACAGATTTGAGACGAATAAATGAAAAACAGACTAGCGAGAACATGTAGCAAAGTGGATTGTTATTTGGGGAGGACAAATGTCCACCTAAAGGAGTAGCCACTACTTGCTAGATGTCACATACATTTAATTAAATACATCTCTGCTCAATCCTTGGTAATGTAACATAAAGCTATCAGGTTGAAATCAAAGGCAATGTGTCAAGTATTTAGGCAATGCATAAATAGTGGAAATAGTCACACCCAACAAAATGTAACTCCTACACCATTTATAAATGAAAAAGAAAATAATATAAGAGTAAACTAAGACCAATACGACAAACATCCAATAAGGAGCACTGGCAATATGAATCCTTAAAGTATTAACGTGAAAAGGCACCTAGAAAAATAAAACCCCAATTTTATATCAATTGTCCCAGTAGACATGGACGAAGGTGCAATTTTAGACCAACCACGATGCAGGCTGAGTCAGACACTCCAATTGATTTGGTCTTGGTGTAAGTCTGGAAGTCAAAAAGTTTGAAAAAGTTTGTAAATTGCACTTCAGATTTGCACTTTGTCACTTTCTGTAAAGAAAAATTTAGAAATTTCAGCTAAGGTCCAATGCAGAATGGTACTTTGTGAATTTTTAAGCAGAAAAATCCTTCCTGCGTGGGACCCCACTAAAACTGTAGCTGCTGCTGCTGTGGAACTCCACTCCAGATACTTGAAGCTGATAAGTCCTGCTGTCACTCTGGAGATTCTGAGATTTGTCATTGGGACTTAGTCATTTTTTCAGAAGTGGCAAGATTTTCTCATGAGATGAACCTGAAATCCAATCCATTTCTGTCGAACTGCTGGATGGCTACTTGTTTCCAACAAGTCCCAGTGAAGCTCTATAGCTGTGATGGAAACGTTTTCAAAGGTTTCCCAGATTTCTTTTGGGGCACAAACAACCACAGGAGTACACTTCTGGACCTCAGTGGAAGGAATTTAGAGACTTTCAGGCAGAGGCCAACAGCAAAGTTCAGCCCCAGTCCAATTGCCTCTCGTTTACTGGGATTGCTCACAGGAATGCACTCCTCTGCTTTTTTTAAGTTTCTGGAAACACCCAGGGGATTCGCTTTATGATCATTGGAGCTCTTTCTGTTCTTGGATTTCAAATATCCTCAGGTCTTTCTCACAAGTAGCAGATGCCAAGGGCAGCAGGTTCAGTCTGCCCATCCTTGCACAAGTCCAGCAGTGTTCTGAGGAAGAATAAGTGAAGGTTCCACTTTGTAGGATTACCTATCCTGTGGGTGAGGAACACCCTAGCGCATTCCAAGTCCCTCTATGACCAATGTTCCCAAGTCCAGGCCTACCAGTGTTATCAGTAATTCTTTTTTGCCTTACTGCAAACATGCCCAAACTTTAATTTGTTAGGGTAAATCCAAGATGGCCAAATTCTGTAGCCACACTAAGATTGGGCTCTGTTAGGTGGGGATGTTACTGCAGTGTACTATGGAAATTACTAGTGCCCTCCCACGTTGAACACTAAAGTCCAGTTTGAAGCAGGCCCTGAGCCCACAGCATAAAATGAGGCAGAATCCTAGGAAGTCCAAGCAGGGTCCTTCAGTAACCAGAGAGAGGATACACAAGAATTGTGATCTGGGCCTGTTTGATCTCTTTCAAGACTGCAAAAGTTGTATATTTACCTCAGATAGGCCTGACATTACGGATTTGATACTTGTGTCAATAGGAGTGACAGCAGCCCCCACCCTGACTATTCTGTTGAGCTCAGATGGGCTATCCCTGCCCTTTTAGGCAGACTGTTGTAAATGAAGAAGGCTCCACAAAGAGGTAAGTAAAGCATGAGCTTTATTGCAGCACAGATGTAGATAGGTCAGTCCCCAGTCCAACCCGAGCTCCAACTGCCAACAGGGCGAAGGAGCGCTCCAGAACACAGAACTTAGGAAGGAATCTAGAGTGCTGGCCAGGGAAAGAAGCCAAGCACTGTACAACATATCTCCCCTCGTTGCAAGGAAAGAAAACACATAAAAGGAAAACGTCCTAGTGTACATAGTCATTCAAGTATGTGGGAGGGCGACGAGAGCGGGAGCTCCTTAAACCAACGTCAGCCAAGGGAGAGGAGAAAGGAGCAGGAACGGAAGCAGAAACAAGCGAAGCAGGAGTACACAAAGAGGTAGAAGCATCACCACCACCCACCTCCCCCCGTTCAGTCGGCAACGGCATGGGCAGGGTAGAGTTACCAGACGACAGTAAGTATCCATTACAACCATCATTATGAGCCGGGAGCAGGCCATCAGAAGAACAGTCTTTGCGTTTCTGGTAGAGGGCCACCCTCCGGTAATTCCAACTTTCACCATTAGCCAGAACAATAAAGTGAGGGAAAACCCTCTTGACTTTGTAGGGACCCCTAAATTTGCTGAGACCTTTGGCAAATCTTCCTGGCTTAACCTTAACCAGGTCACCAACGGAAATGGGCAAGGAAATGCTGTCATGAATTAAAGGGACATTGCTATTGGAACTTTTTAGCCATGCAGGGGTCAATTTGCCTACGGGCGTGCGACCACGCATAAGTTCAAAGGGAGACTTTTCACCACTCTTATGGGGTGTGGAGCGGTAAGCCCAGACCAATTCCTGGACACGCTCTGTAGAGAAACAGCCAGATTCAACAAACATCTGAATTACACCCTTGACAAGGCGATTCACCCTTTCGCATATGCCATTGCCCTGTGGATTGTAAAGACTGGTCTTCTGATGTCTGATACCACACTCATTCACAAAATCAGTCATCTTCAAAGACGTGAGTTGAGTCCCATTATCTGAAATGAGAACAGAAGGGTACCCCTCATTGATAAAAGTGCTTTTCAAAAACTTAATGGTGGCATCAGTGGTGATTTCCTTTACGAACTGAACACACAGCCACTTGGAGAAACAGTCAATTAAAACAATTGCAAAACGATGATCAATAGGCAGTTCATTCATAGGTCCTATGAAATCAATGCAAACACAATGCCAGGGGGTATTTTCAAAAGCAATTTTTTGCGAGGACTGAGAGCCCAATACCTTGAGACGTTTCTCCCCCTCCTTGCAGAAACTACACTTTGTAACACAATCCACTGCATCATTGTCGATAGAGGGCCACCAAAAGTTCAGTTTGACGCGGCGTTGGGTCAGACTTTGACCCAAGTGCCCTTCATGAGCCAAGTCTAAGATCCTTTTCCTTAGTGAAAAGGGAGGGACAAAACGGTCACCTCGCATCAAAACATCTTTACCCTCCAAAGAAAATTCATCCAAGATTTTTAGGAAGGGTCTGACTGAAGGACTAACAGTACTTTCCCTCCTAGTACCATTGGACATAAGCCCGATGACAGCCTTCAAGGTTAAATCCTCAGCCATGCCTTTGGACCATTCATCACGAGAAAATGAACCACCGCCCACTGACAAAACATCTTCCATCACTGCAACCGCAAGATCATCAGACGGGAACACCGAGTCAGAATCAGTGGAAGGAATGGGAAGTCTGGACAGGCAATCCGCTTGGACATTCCTCCACCCATGAACAAATTCGATCTCACACTGATAATCTTGCAAACGGGAAGCCAGTCTCGCTAATCTCGGGGAACCCTTACCAGCCCCACCAGGAGCTAACACATTTAGCAAGGGCTTATGGTCTGTACGTAGGACAAACTTGTAACCCCAAAGATATGTTCGAAAGTAGCTTGTTCCCCAGACCGCGGCAAGAGCCTCACGCTCAATTACCGAGTAGTTAGACTCAGAGGAGGACAGGGGTCTAGACGCGAAAGCAATGGTTTTTTCAGCACTACCATGCCTTTGTAAGAGAACTGCACCAAGGCCAATGGCACTGGCATCAACCATGAGAATGGAGGGCCGAGCAGTGTCAAAAGGAGTGAGCACATTGGCCGATTTGAGTTCTCCTTTGATGAGTCTAAAACAGGACTCATGTTCAGAGGTCCAATTAAATTTTACACCTTTTTTGAGTAAGGATCTCAGGGAAGCAGTCTTGGATGAGAAGTCTCTTACGAATTTCGAGTAAAACTCGATCAAACCCATAAAAGAGCGAAGCTGATCCTTGTCAACCGGGGAGGGTGCCAACTCAATGGCTTCTAGTAAATTTTTCTTAGGTTTAATACCTTCTTCAGATAAGCAAAATCCTAGGTACTCAATTTCTCTTAAGAGAAAAGCACACTTTTCTTTTCTTAGAGTCAAACCAGCCTCATCCACTCTGATTAACACATCCTGTAAAATATTGTTGTGCTCTTGTAGGGAATTACCATAAATCAAGATATCGTCTTGAAAATATAGTACCTTATCAAGACCTTTGAAGACTTCAGAAACGAGTCTCTGGAATACGCTAGCAGCTGAAACTAGCCCAAAGGGTAGCCTGGTGAATTGAAATGTGCCTTCACTGGTGATAAACGCAGTTAAATGTTTGGAGCTTTCGTCCAAACAAATTTGATGATAGGCATGTTTGAGGTCTAACTTACTGAAGAACTTTGCCCCCTTGAGGGTTGATACCAATTCTCCTATGTTGGGTAGGGGAAACACATCTGCTACAACACACTTGTTAAGGGAACGAAGATCCACACAGAACCTGATCTTGTTGTCCGGTTTCTGCGAGATCACGGGCGAAACCCAAGGGGACGCCTCGACGGGTTCAATGATTCCCCCTTGAAGCATCTCTTCAATAGTAGCTTTGACCTCATCTCGTAGGGCAAAGGGCACTCTCCTTACTTTGTGCTGTACGGGTGAGCTGCCATCCTTGAGGACTATACGATGCGAATACCCAATGAGTTCACCCAACTCATCTCTAAAAACATTTTTATATTTAGTTAAAATGACCTCTACGGATGGGGTTTCAACAATAGAGATGGGATTATCGGATCTAGGATCAACCACTATGTGCAGATCATATTGGTGGTGACGGCCTAAGATTGCCGGACCATCAGCAGATATGTAAATCTTACCACATGCCAATCTTCCTTTGAAACTAATTTCAGCTTCGAAAAAACCCAGTATATCAATTTTCTCCCCCTGGTATCCAGATGGGAAAATGTCACACATTTTCAACACTCTTTCGCCCCACACACTTTTCATCAGGGAATTAGGAATTATAGTCCATTTTGAACCTGTATCTACCATGAGTGTAATCACTTTTCCATCAATGACAAAATCATCCTTAAATGGATTACCTCTCTGGTTATCACACGCACACACTGTGTCAGTCAGGACTAGGATTTTGTTGACATCACGTCTCAATTCATCACTTTCGTTCACAACTGTAACTCTTGAATTGTTCTTGTTCCTACACATTTTAGCGAAATGTCCAGTCTTACCACACTTTAGACATTCCTTGTTGTTTGCAAAGCAAAATTTACCATCAGAAGGATTGGAAAAGCTACCACACCTAGAACAAATCTTTTGATTATTCTTGGTAAAGGAAGATTGTTGTGTGTTCTTTTTCTGAAGAACATAACCCTTCTTCCTGACAATTGCGATGGCAGTAGCTTCATCGTCACTATTTTCGCTATGGATACTCTTATGAGAAATGTCTGCTACTTTGGTCTCCAAACCACCTTTCTGCAGTTCCTTCATACACTTTTCGCTTTCTTCCACAATCTTAGCAAGTTCTATGGCATCTTTTAAACTTGGATTCTTAGCCGCCCATAGACGTTCCTGTACTTTTCTATTATTGGCTTGAACGACTAGCTGGTCTCTGATTAGCTCGTCAGCCATCTGGCCAAAGTTACATTTGATAGATAACTCTCGCAATCTCGCTACGAATTCATCAATGCTCTCCTCAGGCAATTGTTTATTTTTATAAAACTTATATCTTTGGAGAATAAGGTTTTCCTCCTTGCCAAAACGGGTCTCCAATCTTGCTATCGCTTCCTTAAATTCATCAAAGTCAGCTTGTGACCCTACAGGTAGTACTTGAGGCAAATACCTAAATAAACGTTGCCCTTCTTTACCCAATGTGGTCATAAGTAATGCTTTTTTCCGTTTGGGTGAATAATCTTCGCCGTCCAGAGCTTCAATGTAATTATAAAACATTACTATCCAGTCTTCCCAAGCTATCTGAGGCATGCCAGGCTCTGATAGGAATTGAGGAGGAAGAGCGACATTGATGGCTTGGGCCATGTTCACAGACCACAAAAGAGTAAACAAGTAAACACTCCAAATTTAACCAGAAAAAAAAAATAAAATAAAATAAAGGCTTACGTTTATAAAGAAGGAGAACTGAGGTGAAGAGCCAAAATCAGCAATAAGCAGATGCTTAGCACTCAGACAGGAGCGTTTCTGTGGAGATCCAAAGTATCTAAATAAAGGTAAAATGGTCGAAAACGTCGTGTGTAAGACGTTTGCAATGGTTACTATAGCGAGGGTATATGCGCTAAAGAAATGCGCTTCTGAACGAGAAATATCTTCAAAGACGCAGGTTCGCTGTAGCGATGCGTTCCAGTGATGCTTTAGCTTGCGTTTCAATGACGCAGCTTCCGGTTGTCGAGCAGTAACTTCCGTTGTATGCGTTATGTTATTAGAGCCTGCGCAGACACTGTCAGAACTTGCGCTTCAATGACGCTGTCGCTGCTGGCGCGTGTTGCGTTGCTAACGCTCGTTGCTAAGCGTTAGTCTTCTGGTGACGCGTGCATGGTGTAGCGTTGCTGACGCGCGTTGCTAAGCGACTCACCGTGGTATTAGTCAGTTGCGGTGACGTCACTTAGTGAACCAGAAGTCCTCCGAAGGCAAGATTCTCGGATAAAATGATTTTTTGGCAAGCAGTCGTCTGCGTCCTCGTTCCTCGCTATGCACACGGGGTTCTTGAGGGGATTCTGAGTCTACCGCACTGTAGGAGTTTCTTGCAGCTGCAGCAATACGTGGAGAAGAAGAGGTTGGACACTCCACAAGTCCAAGTCGCCAAGTGTTGTAAATGAAGAAGGCTCCACAAAGAGGTAAGTAAAGCATGAGCTTTATTGCAGCACAGATGTAGATAGGTCAGTCCCCAGTCCAACCCGAGCTCCAACTGCCAACAGGGCGAAGGAGCGCTCCAGAACACAGAACTTAGGAAGGAATCTAGAGTGCTGGCCAGGGAAAGAAGCCAAGCACTGTACAACACAGACCTTTCAATCAAAGTGGGCTAATGCGTGGCTCCTAGAAGAAATTTTACATCGCATTACAGACAGGGAAGGGCTGGGCAACAGTGGCAGAATTAGGCTAATTAGCTCATAGTGGCTCAGGCAAGTAACACACATTTTTCTGAAAGTTATATATCTTAACTAGTTTGAAAAAAGTGAACGTTGCCAATAAATATGGATTTTTAAACTAGTTAGAACAATTTTTTTTAACTTTTTCTGTAGATTTTTCCTAAGAGATAATGCAGAAATAGTTTTTGCTTCGGGAGCAGCTAAACCCAATACAATGAAAATAGCTTTTAGTGATTTATTCACTGTACCTACATGCTAAAAATAATTTAGACAAGTACCATTCCTAGGCACTATGCTCCCTATATTATGGCCAATGGGGTGCTTTTAGTGTTGACGTAATTAGTGCTTAGAAGCGGATCTTTGGGCCTGTAAAAGAGTTTATTTTTACAAGTCTATCTGCAAACATGAGGTCTTGCAGGCTGCAGGGCACCAGGCCTTTGTGGAGGCCTGTGTCATGTTTTCAGGGTCACATAGAGGATGGGAACAATATTATAGTGCTTGAGTGCACAAATAACAATTACTTTTACCTGCCACAGATGTAGTTTTTACTCCACATACAATGGCTTTAGGGATCAAAGCACATACACTGGGCACTGGAGAGCAGTGTCCACATTCAAATTTTCTAGCAGGTAAATCCCCCCCTAAAAATGTAAAACTGGGGATGACCATTCAAAAGAGATCACTTTGCAACAGAAATGAATAGCAGCAGACACCGAATGCAACTCCCCAAAAAGCACCTATCAAATGAGTGACAAATCTCTCACCTTTGAGACCGGTATTGCATGTTAAAGCTAAGCTAGATCCTGTAAAAGAACTAATATGACTCTCCTCCTCATCACCTAAAATGTCATCAAAGACCCACCTTGCCTGAGGCCATCAAAATAAAGTGTCTAGCACAACCTCGAGCTTACATTCATACACACCGAACATGTTACAGCCATTGAGGTGTCCGAGTTCTATTTCGTAGGATGGTAAAGAAAAACATTATAAGATTTTATTCAAATTCCGTTGAGCCCAACGGCGGGGGCATTTGTCACAATTCTTGTCTTTTTCATTCAGATGCAGAAAAAAATACCTCTCCTTGGTGTGTTTTATAATCCCATACATATTTGCATATTTCAGCGAAACAGAGTGAGAGTGTGTGAGAGAGAGGTTGTGTGTGCGTGCGTGTGCATATGTGTGTCTTTTCCCCACACCGTTGGCCTTACTCACTGTCTCGTAAGGAGGTACTACAGTCCAAGCTCCAGAAAATGAGGCGCTGGTAGAGCGAGAAGTTGAGGACGGCAATCAACCATCCAGTCAAGCCACAAGTATCCCACGTGCAGGGCTTCTGGCATGGGTATTTATAGTACGCAACATTTCTGCAATACTAACAGGGTGTACCTATCTCATTTCTAAAATCCTAGTTGTGTCTGTGTCTCCACAAATTTCAAACACCCTTCCAATTATAGGAGTGTTCTCAAAAAGTGTGTGCAAGATGGGAAGGAACTTCACGGAAACAACCACCAGGGAACTGCTGACAGGTACTCATCAGTGTGTTCCACTTATCATCATCGGCGCCTTCCCACCGGAAAGTAAATAAATGTGTAAGTATTGCGTGTAACTTTATAGTGAAACTAAGTACACAAAACTACTGCAACCCGACCCCCTCGGCTAGAACACCTCCAGTCAATGTTCCAACCCGCTAAAACTGAGCTAGACACCACTAGCACTATAATAAACTTTATTCGCTGCTAGGTATCTGCTCACATTAAAAACCAAAAGCTACTGTTGAGCTTCGTTTTAATATATATGAAGCCAACATGTTTCATTGCCTATCAATATTTGCCGGCAACTTCTTCAGGGCTGGGGGTCAGTCCACACCCTACTGCAACTTTACAGCAATGTAACCTGGTGGTTGCCACTCTCTGGCATACCTGCAGCCACCATTGTAATGGACGTGTATATATCCACGTCTAGTAGTCCCAATCGCACTCCTTCAATCGGACCAGTTACCAGCGCATTCGGTATAGAACGGGGAGTTCTATACCGAACGCGCTGGTAACTGGAATAAAGTTTATTATAGTGCTAGTGGTGTCTAGCTCAGTTTTAGCGGGTTGGAACATTGACTGTAGGTGTTCTAGCCGAGGGGTTCGGGTTGCTGTAGTTTTGTGTAGTTCGTTTCACTATTAAGTTACATGCATTACTTACACGTTTATTTACTTTCCGGTGGGAAGGCGCTGATGATGATAAGTGGAACACACTGATGAGTACCTGTCAGCAGTTCCCTGGTGGTTGTTTCCGTGAGGTTCCTTCCCACCTTGCACACACTTTTTGAGAACACTCCTATAATTGGAAGGGTGTTTGAAATTTGTTGCGAGACACAGACACAACTAGGATTTTTGAAATTAGATAGGTACACCCTGTTAGTATTGCAGAAATGTCGTGTACTATAAATATCCCCACTAATTAAGGAGGTAGGTGCTGCTTGAGAGATCCTATCAGAGATGGGGCAGGTTTTGTTGATTGCAGTATTGTGAGTGGAGGGTAACCTGCGCCCTTTTCCCCCTTTGCTCCTGTTGCGTAATGGCTTCTGGAATGGATGCCATTATCTGTATCCTTCTGTGGGCAAGAACCAGGGAGCGCCACTTAGAATGAGGAAATGGGACTCCACGCCTTGGCGCCAGCCTGGTTCAACATTCGAAATGTCTCTTGGCACACTCTTATGGGCCCAGAAGTTTCAGTTTCACTCAAATTGTCCACACTGCATACAGGTAATAGCCACTTTCGGGTCAGCATGTTCATGAAAGGAAAACTGGATATTCACCCATCTGTAATACACTCATACCTGTTCATGCTTACCTTTCGACTTCTTTTTGCACGTTATCTTCAGGACTGTTTCATCTTAAATAGACGGTCTGCGCTTTCCTCCTCTTTATTTCCATTCACACTCCCTGTTCAGAACAAGCCCCTGACAGCCTCTCTGTGGGATGTGAGCATCCTGACCTCTTTCTTATTGTCTGTCTGTCGGCTTCTACAGAAAGTTCTCTCTTATCTGCACACTGTATTGTTCAAACTTCCCCAGCCCCAGCACTAATCTCTTCCCCCTTTTCAGCACTTGGACAGCTCCTGTCAACCTGCCTTCAACCACGCAATGCCTGTGCTCTCGACATTTAGCCTCACCACCCCCCTTGAATGAATCATGGCTTCATGTTTCCATCTTATCTAGTGCTTTCAGATGAATCAGTGCTGCACTTGGCCTGCTGGCATTCATGATCAATTGATATCTTCTTTCCTGACCTTTTCTGCAAATCTATTTTTACTCCAGTGCCCTATAATTTTATGTTCTTTACTTGTGGTCTCAGGTATTATGTATTTACTTCCACTACTTTAAAATGGGTTTTACTGATCTTACAAATTGCCCCCTCATGTTAACCTTCTCAATGATGGCGCAGAAGTGTAAACACGTCCATTAATTAGGAAACTGGACATAGGATGTCCCTTGCATGGTTATCTCCCATTTTTCAAAATGTCTGGTGTTCCTTGCAGCTTTTAGAATATATCGTTCAAAACTTGTTGGAAATTGGCTGCCATAATGCTAATGTCAGACCTTTCCAACATACAGTAGTCAGTGTTGTACTTCGGGGTCCCAATTTGTGACCATAAAGCTATTTTGTGAACCAACCTATGTATGAATAGGTCATTTTACAAGAAAAAAGTATATGAAAGGAGTTGCAAATCCAACCTTCCTTATCCTTTTTTATTGAGTTGGTCGCAAATTGCAACTCATTCCAATTGGAAAAATATGGCAGCCTCCTAGGGTCAGCAAACCACCATGCCTATGACTAACTTTAAATAAAGTATACTTTTCTTTTGAAGCATCCCAATTTCCATAAATTAAATGGGGTTTCTTTAAAAAAAATGTTTTTTATAAGTTTTCTAAAGAGTTGACAGTCCCTTTGGCTACTACTTACTCATCCAGAAACCTTTTTCCGAAATTCACAAAGGGATTACCACCGTCTCTGAGGAGTTAGTACCTTTTCAGTGGTTTGCTACCAGAATTACTACGGTCGCAAGCCATTGTTATATATGGTACCAAATCGCTATTTGGAAGGGACGCCATTACATTTGGGGTTCATTAAATGTATTTAGTACATAGGTAAAAACTTTTTGGTGACTGCAGAGACACTAATTTAGCAATCACAGGGTTTGTGATCACTAAAACGTTTCACACATTAGCCCCAAGTCTTTCAAATATATTGCATCTACGCCTGTTTCCCAGTTCTTTGGGCTCTACACACTTTCTCTTGTTTTATTACTGATATAGTTAAACCTATTGGCTAAGTATACTTGTTTCTGTATGCCAGTGTTAACCATTCTTATACATTGTTTTGCATCAAAAATGTTTTCATCGTTCATCATAGAAATAACTCTTTATTCAGCTACCATGAGATAAGTCCCCTTCTTAAAAATTCAAAATATGTGTTTGGTTACCAAGCAAATGAGGTGATTCTTAGTGAAGTGTACATTTGTAATTATGTATCTTTCACTTTAGCGTGTTCACTGTTGAGGAAACACACTGGATGCGTGATAGATATCAGTACCGGGCCAAAATATATATTTGTAGAATAATATACCAGGAAAGTAAAATACACCTTTCTCGAGTTAATATTACATAGTGAAGCTTCTATGTATCAAAAATGCTACAGAAAGTGCATTCACTTTTCAAATGTCCTTTGCAAAAAGGATTAGCAGGCAAATATTTACTACTGTGGAAACCTTAGAGATATTATGTTTTTTGTTTCCACAATTTCCTTCTTTAGATAATGACTAATGGATAATGTTATGTACCTTAGACATTGATAAACATCTAAATTTCCATGGAGTTTATGCATGTGCTCAAATGACTATAATGCACACAAGTATAGGCAAAGTCCATAGGTTTGGCTTTTATGAACTGCGATAAGCAAACATTATTTGTGCATACCTATGTTTAAATTTGTTAGCCCCTTTACGTCCGACCTATAGGCTTTGCCAATGCTTGCTACTAATTGTTCCTTATTCAGTAAGTTGTGACATTGATCAATGTTTGTATTTTGAAAAACAGCTCTAAACCCCTCTCCCTATTACAACACCCCCCCCCCCCCCACTGCCATGAGCCAGTAAAATGGATTATATTAGTGAATGGATTGTACCTCCAAGAAGGCCGTACTCTTTTAAGAACTTATGGTTTTTATCATCTGCCACGAAACATGTAAACACGGTACCCCCTCAAAATTAAGAAATCCGTTCCCAGTGACAAAGATATACTTAAAGCTTGCTGAAAAAAACAGAAAGAAATATTTGTGCTCATCCGTTGTGATGGTGCATCCTGCTTGATGGTGTTGCTCTCAGAGGGTGCTCTGTGTGAATTCTGTGGTAACTCAGAAAGCCCATGCAATTCCACCTCCGACTAGTGGCTTCCCAAGTGGCTGTCGCCTTTTTTTGGATACATGCTGGGTTTGCAGGCTAAACCCTTTCCATGTTGCACTTTGGTGGCCGTTTTGGTGTGTGGTGAGAATGTTACTTTCACATATGCAACTCAAAACTGTTGAAAAGGAACTGAGAGACACAAAAAAAGGCAAAGGGCCTTAAGCAAAGTCAGATTGAGACACTGTCAGTGTGCACCACATAGCCTGGCCACGTAAGCACCCTTGCGTGCAAATGGTGTGTCTCTCTACTAACACCAAGTGCCCATCACATTGCATGTGTGGCATAATGATTTCAAAGGAAGCAGTTGCCTTCAATCCATGTCAATGATATTTTCCTGCACATCAGTATGAGAGCTCCTTTCATGCAGGAAAGGGCAAGCTGAACAAAACAAAAAGGAGCAGTGGGGCAACCCCTTATTGTGGATGTTTTTGGAGTTTGCATACATCATTCTGGATAAACTTAGTTCCTCATCCCTCTTTGAATGCCCTGATGCTCCACTCACCCAAACAGAGTAGTGAGCTAGGCCACTGTTTTGCCGGGCTTCACAGGGGGTAGAGTTGCTTCAGTGTACCTACATCTAGTGTTGGCTTACTTCTCTGTCCTGGTGTAATTATTGTAATACCTTGGCCACGGGTGCAGAGGCAATACCTGTGGACCCACCACAGAGTTTTTCCTTACACATATCCCCTGACATGGATCCTTGTTAGGAAAGTTATAATACATGGGATTCTGTAATCCCTGTATAAACGCCAATCTTTAATTTCTTTATTATGCATGGGATTTTGTAATCCCTGCATAAATGGGAGTTTCTAATTTCTTAATGATAGGCAACTTGTAGCACACTCATTCGCTGATTATGAAGAGAAGATGACAGAACTCGACTAATTATAGGTCATTACAGTAGAGTTCTTACGTCACAATGCGTGCTTCCAAAGCCAGCAGGCGAAGTGCAAGGCAGGTCAGGTCATAGAGCATAATTGATGCAGCTGTTTAAAGCATCGAAAATGAACTTTGCTTTTCTTTTTCTGCTCTACTTTAATAGCTTGCAATGAATTTTTGCACTCCTTAGATAAAGAAAAGGTAGAATCTTTCTGCCTGTTTCTACACATTCTAAGGTACTGCAGCTTTTTATTTTTTTTAAACTGACCTTTATTGTACAGTTTCTAATATCTGTTTGCCACAAATATCTAACCGGTTTTTTCATGTGTTTAATTTTGCACAACAGTTTTTATATTTTTCTTCATGTTTGCAAAATACTCACTCTTACATATGAAAGAGCTACACACCAAGGTTTTAAATGGTTTGTAGGAAAGGTGATGATGCAACCATCTATATGAGATAACGCCCCTGGCGTACATTTGAAGGATATTGCAAGTCCCATCAGAGTTCCATAACCTTATAAAGAAACTCCGCATTCAGCATCGTTCCTCCATATGGTTATGGAACTCCTCGGGGACTTGCAATATTCTTATATTGTACAGCAAGGGGTACTTTATCCCTTATAGAATTGGCAACTTGCGATGCACCGAGTCGCCGATTATAGAGAAAAGATGCCAGAACGTGATTATTATAAGTTATTACAGTTGAGTTCTGATGTCACAGTGCCTGCTGCCAGAGCTAGCTACCAAGGTGAAAGGCAGAGCAGGTCAAGGACCATAATTGAATCAGCTGTTTAAAACAATGTCTTTATCGTGTACAGCAGGGGGTACTTTATCCCTAATATTACACAGGTTTCAAACACTCTTCATGAACACTAAGTTCATTTAGAAACCATTCTACATATTTGCCTTCCATATCTATCAAGGCGTTTTCTTTCCTCTACCTCAATGCCTTTACCATGCATTTGGAGTCATTTGAAGTTCAAAGAGCGTCAAGGCAATAGTTCAGTTGGTATGAATTTTATGTCATTTAATATCTCATAACGATGACATCAGTTCAGATGAAATGTTTGTTTTCATCCCTGGATGGTTCACTGATAGTTTATCTGTCCTGTAGCTACAAATGGATTATGGTGGAAAACATGCAACTATCAAAATGAATATCCTTGTTTTTTTATTTTTAGTTGCCCAAACATATGGGCAGCATTATCTATTAATATACTCCTGAGATGAATTGTCATCAGGTATATCTATTGGCTCCTATTTGTTATTGCTCTGCAAGCATTTTATTTCAGCAAAAAAAGCCATGGGCATGTTCTACCTTAGAACATAAACAACAAAGTTAAATAGAAAAATTGCAAAAATCTAACACATTCCAAAACAAATTTACATCACTTTATTTGTATTTTCTTACTCCGTAGATTCTTTGGGCCAGATATAGGTAAAGTACATTTACCGATTCTAAAATACCGAATTTTACAGATTCGGTATTTTAGAATCGGTTAATGCTATGTAGCAAAAAAATTGGTAAACATTACCGAATCAGTAAGATTCGGTATTTACCGAATCGGTATTTGCCGATTCAGTAATTGCCATTCATTCCTATTGGCCTGGAGGCCCATAGGAATGAATGGCAATTACTGAATCGGTAAATACCGATTCGGTAAAATGGGGGACACATTCAAGGGTGCCAGGATGTCACTTTGACACCCTGTTGCTCCCATGAATCGTGCTTGTGTGCAGATGTGGCACACATACATGCCCTAAGGGCATGTAGGTCTGCCACATGGCAGAGTTGAAAATGCACAGATTTGCATTTTCAAAGGTATTCGTTATTTACCACCAACTTACAGTTGGTGGTATATAACGAATCCTAAAATGGGAAAAGCACTCATTTGAGTGCTCCCTACATTGCAAATTCGGTAATTTATCGATTCGGTGTTTTAAGGAATCGGTAATTTACCGATTCCTTAAAATACCGAATCGGTAAATTACCGAATTTGCAATTTAGGACACCTACATCTCTGTAGCCTAATACCGGTCGGTAACGCCCAAAATTCGGTAATTGCGGCCGTTAACGACCGGTATTAGGCGACCTACATCTGGCCCCTAATCTGCAAGTGTCACGGCATTACGAAAGTCACAGATTTTTGTGATTTCTTTTTTAAGCACGGGTCGTAATGAGAAAATATCTTCTGTCAGATAATATAGTTCAGGTAAAAAAGACTAAGTCCAAAGAGCAATTGTATCTGTATCTACCTCTTAAAGACTCGGCATATCCTCCATCTTGTCCGCTCTCCTGGAGAATGTAAACTGATCCATACCTTTAAAGATTCCCCTATCAACAAACGTGCTAATTTAGGTTGCCTCTGCAGTGCTTTTTCATAGCCATTGGGTGGGTGGGAAGCCAAAGAATGTGTTTTCTAAAGATAGTGTTACATCAACACTTTAAGTTTTTTTTTTTTAATTGTGGCAACCAAAAAAGAAATCTGATTTTACAGAAACTAAATACTCCATAATTGTTACCCATATTTGTTATAAAATTGTACAATTTCTTCTTAACTTGCTTGCATCTAGAGATAAATAGTGTATTTATATAAGATCCTTTGAGAGGAACGGAAATGAAAATAGGGGATTATGGCAAGCCAGTGCCACCCTGTTGTCTATAATATATAAACTATGGGGCTTGCAGTGCAAAGGAGACAATATATGAATATTGTGCACATTTAATTAGTAATACCAGATGATAATGCATCAATTAGGATGTTATTTATGTGAGAACCATAAACCTATATAACAAGTAAATATGCTTTATTTTCATCCAAGTCAGAAAAAGCACAAGACAATCCCGATTTCATATGGGAATATTGGTATCTTGAGTAACTCGCTTGCTTGGAGGAATTATAGTTGGTATATTAAATTGCCAGGGCTGGTTTTACCCTTTCATTCCACCCTGCCTGTTGTCCGTTTCAGGATCGTTTTACTTAGAAAACTACTTAAAACACATGCATTCAAGATGGTCCATCTTGACTGATCTTATTGACGCTAAGATACTGTTGTTGAGTAGGTGATGTGAAAGAATTATTGTGTTAGTTATGGTGTCTTTTGTGTTTAGTATCTTAGTAATCGTAAAAATGGTATAATTTTCCTGATAAAGAAGTTTGGTTGTAACTTAAAGCAAGCTGTGATAGCCTCTTTTAACACCCTAGCCGCGGCCGTTATCTCGCGGCAGTTCCGCGGAGTGGGCGGGACCGGTCGGTCGTTGGACGTTCGCAGCACCAGCGAGGTAGTGCTCGTGACGGCCAACGGCAGCAGGGAAGGGGTTAAAGTGCACAAAGATAGCTGCCTGAAGGAAGGTAACAAATATTTACTACAGACATAACTCAGCCTGGGGCAGAGACAGACCATATGATTCAGAGATTCATTAGGATAGTTGCAGAGTCTAAAGTTAAGAGAGCTTAATTTATAATTCCAAAGGCCTTTGGACTCTTTCAGTTGGATGTTTATAAAGTGGAATCTCAAGAATTTTTATTTTATTGTTGGGTCTGTAGCCACGCTGATTAGAGGGACAAAGGAAGAGGCCAGACCTTGAGTCAGGTCCATCTTCTTGTGGTAGTGTAGCCCTTTTTGATGTGTAACTAGCCCTTGGGTGTAGTCCCCAGACCATCCTGTCAAGGGATATACAACATGTCCCCAACCCAAGCCCGTTTTCCTCTGTCTGGGAGCAATGAACACCTCACCACAGGGGAGACATCAGTCGTCAGGTGACAGTTGAAACATTTCAGAACGGTCTCTAGAGGTTTAGGCAGGGAGAGATAATGTTTCTAAAAGTAGCTGTTCCAGCAAAGATTGTCAAAATTCAATTTCACCAATAAACTGGACTTTGAATAAATATGAAAATAAGCCCTTTACCTGCTTCCATCCCGAAATGATCATTATGAGGTGTTGTAATGTAATCCAGTGTTCTCCTATGGGGTATATGATTTTGCCACAGTAAAAAGGGATTTTGGGGCCTTTTCACTGTAAGGACATGTGTAACAGTAATTTTCCTTGGTCTGCTTTTTAAAGCCATGCACCTTGCCTTATTAGGCAATAAGGCCTACCTTAGGGATGACTTATAATTATTTAAAAGGAAGATTTAGCCTTGTTAAAATGGTGATTTTGACAGGGTGATTTGAAAGTTTAAAAACCGGCCAGTTGGGCTGCATTGTCAGGTCTGGGGACACGCTTTACAAAGTCACCGTAGTGGGTGGCACAATGAGTGCTGCAGTTAACTAATAGCAATTAATTTACAGGATCTGAGTACATGTTGCACCATATACTAGGATCATATAAGGATTTTAAATGTGTCAGTCAGGTGTATGCCAATTACAGAGAGCACAGCACTTTACTATTGATTAGCAGGAGCAAAGTGTGCAGAGTCTTAAAGTTACCAAAAAACATCAGCCAAAAATCTGGCATAATACCATGCTAAACATAGTTATTTCAAACACAGGTGGTCACCTTATATGACAATTCCCCATGGGCTTCCTTTCCCTCTATGCAGCATTGTACATCGTTTAGAAATGAGGAATCAAGACCACTGTGCAGAAGCACATGTTCCTTTTTTTTAATCTCCATGGTAAAAACATATTTTCTCATGAAGAAAGCTTTTCCCCTTTGTTCTCAACAAATCTAGAAATAGCCCATTCAAGTTCAATCTTAGTACATTTTATCACACCAAATTCAAGAAAGTAGCAATCATCCTACGGAAGGGCTGGGGCAATGGTTACGAAATCTTGGAAATGTAAATGCATGCACCCAGAGAAAAGATATGTAAAATATAAGAATGCAACGAGTCCTAAATCACAGATTTACTGTAACTTACAGAATGATCTCTGCTCAATATTGGACAATCTTGAAATGGATAGTGAATTTAATTCATTATTGTGAAAAAAAAGATGAATTTCTAGGCTGTACAGAAAAACCTAAACAACCAATACCATTTTATTATATGAAATGCCACTTTACCTAGAAATAACATAATGTTATTCTAATTGTCATATTTCATCATATTAAAAAAGCATTTTGAAAGTGATTGAGTGAACGTCCCTATCCTGTAGTCTATGGTGTGGAAGTTTAGTCTGCTTCCGCTACTGAGTGAAACAGGAGGGGAAACAGTTAGGTGCAGCGCATAATTCAAAGTGCTTGATCGTAAGTCGGTGAGGTGACATCAGAGTTCTGGAGACCCAGAGTTCCTTACTCAACTATTTCAAAAGGTACAGGACATGATGATGCTATGTAAATAATTCAGAATAAGTAGTCAACAGGAAAGTAAATGCCTTTTTTAAACAAAAACATTTGTATGCACATAGAAACATTTTAAGATGAGAAATTTGTGAGGCTGATTTTGTTCATGCTCATCTCTAACCGGGTGGAGCTGCTTACCCTGCCTGTAGGCCTCGCGTAACTTTGAGATTATCAACCGCAAGACTTGGATGTGAGCCTATACACAACACATCACAGCGGTGCTCAACATCCTTATGTCGGGATCCTCCTACTAGCCATCATCAATTCGTGGTCTAGATATAAACGGTTCATATTTTTGGACTCAATATATCACTTGACGGGGAATAGTTTATAAGCAACGAATCCTGCGACTCACTATCCTTTGGATGTGTTTGACCCACCCAAAATTTTGCGCCCTGAAGAAGTCCTGCAATAGGACGAAACGCCTCGGCTGTACTGTGTGAAGAGTCATAAAATTTGACTCTGTTTTTTAATCCACTGGAAATGGAATAAAAAGAGAGAAATTGAAGAACGACTTTATTGGATATGGACTATATAATTGTTCTTCCTGTTTGAATTGTGATGTGTGGTGCACCTGTGCTTGTGTTATGTAACATGTCTGAGTTGAACATATTTTAGCCCTGACTTATAAAATGTTCTTGAAGCTGAAAGATATAGAGACACCAGAAGGCATCTCCAAGCACCAGCAGGCCAATAAAATCTAAACTGTAAGGTACTAAACCATACAGCAGATTTATAACTGAGCTGTATTATTGAGTGGCGTCTTTGTAAATCAAAATGAATGTTTACACAACATAATATCAGTTCTTCTCTGTTAATGCCCTTGTACTTTCCAAGCTTTCTCAAATTATCTTTAGTGGGATTTCACACATACCCTCGTCCTCAGCAAGAAGTCTTTGAGCGTTATCAAAGACTCCTCTATCCACCACAAATGAATGTTTTTATAGAATAACGTTTAAGAAAACAAGTGGTCGAATTGCTATCCACACAGAGCTAGAGACATGACAAAGTCTTTTGCCATTTAACAAAAAATTATTTTTGTGCATAAGAATACCTATAATGTTATCAGCATGGGGCTAATAAATGAAAAACATTTTACTGTTCCAGGCACAGCATTGCATCTTTGAGTTGGTGCAATACCATCCAGGTCTAGACACAAAGGAGTATACAGTAGAGCTAAAAAATACACTCTGGCAAGTTTAAATTGCTGTATAATTATACAAAACATAAGGTAAGAAACTTAGATAGTTAATTTTCTTTAGTGGAAAAGCTGCTTCCTTTTTTAAAAGCACTCCTACAGCAACTCGTCGAGGTTACTTTACTTTTCTGTTCTCGAGTAGTGTGAGCACCATGAATACCTAGGGCTTCCCAAGGCACTTAGTGCCTCATTTATCAGAGGGTTGCAACACGTTTGCACCACACAGTGTGGTACATGTGTGACGCAAACCTCTACGTCAGATTCCTGAAGACACGCAAAGCCACTTTGCGTGGCTCTGAATGACTTCAAAATCTGGAGTAATGCAGCGCAAATCGCTGAATTGCGTTACTCTGCCCTTGGTAGACGTTCCATGGGCATTGCATGGGTGTTCCAAGGCATCTCCAATGGATTTTGACGCATCCCCAGATTTACAAGAACTTGTAAAAACCTGGGGATGCACCAAAAATGTACACCTTTCCAGGGGAGGCGTAACAAGGAGAAATATCTGCATTCTTCAGCACACATAGAAAGAGTAAAAAGCCTCGGAGGATTGGTTTTGTTCAGAAAGGTGCCCCTCCACGCTCAAAAATAATCCTGCAAGCAACACAGGCACCCTTGCAACATGGTACAAGAGTGCCTGCATTAGCTCTGGGCTGTCAAGAGGGCGCCATCGCAAGAGAAAGGCCAATATTTTGCTGTACTGACTTAACTACAGTGCATTTTTGGCCTTTCCCTGTCATGCAGTGCAGCGCAGTCAAGTGACTTGTTGCACTGCACTATGTAACTTCCTCATAAATGAGGCCATGTTTGTCATTACGTTTTTAATGCCAATGTCCTAGCATCAGATCCTAACCTCCCAAGGGTAGTACTGTCCTGAATAGGTTTTTTCAGCTTTTTTTTTTCAGTTTAAGAAATTTTTATTTGTTTAAAGAAAGTACAATACAAAGATAATATAATAGTACAGTAGAACCAAATGATATACAGAGATTTCGAAATGTTATGATGATAGCGAGCATTCACTGAGAGGGAAGTTTTTTATATAGAATATTTCAAATAGAAGATTTAGGTAGGTTCCCGTGTATTTACTCCACATGTGCAGCAGTAGCATCTACCTTCTGTGCTTCCTCTCAGTGTGTATTGAACTCTCTGAAAGTGGGATATGTATATTTGCTCCATAGATAGAAAGTGTTCGCATGTTACAACAGATTTCCTTAATAGTCAATTTAGGGAATATCTATCATGATGGACTTTTAAATAAGTGAGGGAAGTGGTACGTTTCTCCTCAATTTCATCTTCTTGAAAACTAATGGAGTACTGCCTACCTCACACACATTTTCGGCCTACAATTGAAGCTAATGGGCAAGAAAATACATAGACAACTGCAGTAACATAGACTGTAAACAGAGATACTGTGAGAAGAAGCTGAACAAAAGTACAGAAAAACCTTTCTTGGCTAGGACAGACTAATCAACACAGCTGTGCCTTCTAATCTTCTTTATTGTTGTTCAGAAATCCATTTGAGCTCTGGTAGTGTGCAAATGTCTCAGCAGGGACATTTGCATGAGCTAATACAATTTCTGCCTGGACCTCGGGATGCCAGGCGGTTCATTTATTTTATCCTTAGTCAATTCCCACTTTTCAACATCATAATAGATAATCTTCTGATTTGTGTGTTTCAAAAGAACTACATAATCCCATTCATTTCTATATTGTTGCTGCCACCAATTGTAACATATGGATTTAGATTTTCATTCAGAGTTTGATTGCTACACATGTGGAATAGGAGTCAGTGGTGTTGCCAACATGCAGTCTGGCAAAGCAAGCGTAGAGTCCTATATCTAAACTGTATGCACAAGTAATCCTACTTCACAGCCCCATAATTTAAACATAATAGTAACTGGAAAGGGCAGACTGCACCTCCACAATTACTGTACGACACTGTCTTTAGAATATATTTCAACTCGCATTGTGAGTCTAGTTCCTTGACTTCATCTCAGGTTAGTCCTAATGACGTGTTTGCTGCACTTGAAGGTAAGGTCAAGGTAAATACGGGTGCAGTGCAGTTTTGGCTAACACTTTACATGTCACCAATACTTAACATAAAAGGGCACCTAGCACATGTTTCTTGTGTGGTCTAGCAAAAATAAGTGTTTAACTTGACATTATTACTAAAGTGCATGCACTGTAGGATTACCGAATTTATGCATACTGTGTGCCTTAACTGTGTTAAAAAAGATAGCAATAAACCAGCGTTACTTAGCAAGCATGTACTTATTATAAAATGAGTTTGATTTACATAATATGTGTAATACATTAAATGAAATGTAATGTTTAGATATTTGAGTACAAACCATCGTCATGTTATGAAAATTCATTTATATCGGAAATAAATTAGATGTATGTAATGTGTGCTCTAATATTTCAAATATTGCATTAAATGTAATTCTTAAACATACTTAAAAATATACATTTAAAATGTTACTGTATGCCACATGAAATATGATTCCAATGTACTGACAATTTGCATTCATTTGTATTTAAATGTGCACACCCATATTAAATGTGCACTACTGAGTTAATACTTTAAGTTGTCCTGACTAGGCCTATATTTCTAGGCTGCATAAAATACTGTTTCCCATTTTTTGCTAACATGACATTTCTTGCAGATATTCACATGCAGTGTTCTTTGAAGACTAGATACATTACTCTACTAGTGATAGAGAGAGAGGGAATCTGAGAAGACCTTGATGAAAGAACATGGAGAGCCAAAGCATTACCTGAAAAGCCTATTCAGCAATGTTACCACCTAAACTTGAGTGTGAGAAGACAATGTCATTCCCATGACTAGTGCGGGATACTTTGCGAATGTTGTCTGCAATGTGAAAATGGAGAAGGACAATAGGATACCTGGATTTCTCAGATTTTTTAGATTCTTTGGGTTCCAAAAAAACATCCTGATAACTTGCACTTGGACGGTGCCGGTGAGACTGCCACCAACAGGCCGTCGGTGGAAGTCTCACTGACTGACAGCCATTCGAGCTGACTGCACATTACGATGCAGACGGTCCGACCCTTGACTGGCGGGGGATAGACCACCATCTCCAACAGTATCTACTGATCCTGACTGGGCAGCGATCGGAGTCGTGATACAGAATGGAGACAGTGCTTGCTCAGACTCCGCTGTCAGGATTACGATGCCTTTTTACGACTGCCTGTTCATGGTGTTCCCACTGCCATGAAAAGGTAGCCTGAAAGGGACTTTGGAGGCCCCAAGCAGGGCCCTTGTCCCTTGTGGGCCATTGTAATGTGCCTTGCACACAGTGCATGCATGTGCACAAAGTGCTCAATAACACTGCAGCTTGTGCTGCATCCTTTTCCATGGGCATATTGTAATTGGGCGATGGGACTGCCGACATATTCTCGAGCGGTTCCCTGCCCTTGGGGATGGCGGTTGGACACTAGTCTGACCACCATCGTAATGAGCCCCTTTAGGCTAATTTAGATTTACCCATGTATAGATGAAACAATCTGAGTCTTTTCTCTGAGCATCAGATACCTTTGTTAATCTTTTCTATTGCTGTGACTGAATTGCTTGTTTGCCTAGTACTAGTCCAACCCAATTTCTTTTGTAGGTTTAGCTTCCCAGTTGTTATTCTGTACATTTATATGAATGGTGCTAATAATAGGCTACCTTAAATTGATTGCTTACTTGTAATAAACCTTCCTAAATTTGGTCACTGATTGCTAGTCCTTATTGTGTCCTTACTGTGTAACCAAATGGGTTATACTGTTAATTGATATTGATTGATGTATTGTTAACTCTTTTTGCCCAATCGCCGAATAAGAAAGGTCCCTTGGAGGACAACCGGTAAGATGGTAGGCCCAAAACGCTGCATCATTACCATCTGCACTGAGGATATAACAGTTATTTTTACCCCCAGGGCTCTTTGGTAGTACTGAATGGTCTGCAGGAGGTTGTGAGTTTCCTTCTGTAATAACAGTTGGTTTGGCATGATCACACTGGTATGTTCCTTCATTTGCATTGGGTGTTGGCCCCATGCAAATGAGGGAGCCCTTTGCCATTGCGCCTCTGCTGCATTACAGGCAAGGGTGCAATGACAATTAAGTTGTAAGATTCTGTACAGATTTATGCATTATAGAGGATGGTGTACAGTTAGTGTGCCCCTTAGGGGCACCTTGGGAGAGGTACAAGAGTCCAAGGGACCAACCAGGCATCCCTTGGCATGGGGATGCAGCAACACACCCTCTTTTTAACTAAAGCCCTTCACCTTCAATGAAAGATCACGCTGGTATTTCAACCCATAGCTCTCTCTTTAACTGATGTGCTATTTCAGTGCAGGCATCATTTGTGCTTAACATAGCACATTTTTTAGTATTAAGGGTGTGCTATGGTGTGAACCAAGACAGGGTGACTTATGTAAAATTTGAGCCCAGGATTGAAAGATAATCAACAATGTATCTTACTTAAGAGAGATCCAGCCAGGGGATCTTATTATGGCAGCTAGTGATTCCAGTATTTGCCTCCATTTAATATATTTATTATATCATTGGCACTTGAATGAACTGTGGTATATATCATCTACTTATTTTATATTTATCAAGCAATTTAAAATACATTTGTGGATGATGCAGAGCTCTTAAGTGCTAAATTTAGGTATTTGCAGAGAGGAAGCATCGTGTGCGAGTCAATTAGCGTACATTGGCAATATTTGCACCCCACCAGATTGCCAGTTCTCTCCCTCCATTTAGAGTTGGGAAGTTACAGGTTTACTCTGACTGAGCTTCCACTGGCTCCATCAGTATAAACGTTTGATCTGGGTCCCCATTTCCAAATGACTGCCAGGAGACAGTGAATGCCGACTAACCCTACTAAGGGTGGGACTTCTGGCGCTCATTTTTCCTGGTCTTGCCTGACAAAAGCAGAGAAAATTCTGAAGGGCTCCCTCACACGTAGAAAGAAAACTCCCTGTGTTTCCGGGCCATTTGTGTTTTTCTTCAGAGAAAACAAATTCCTGCTCTGGTATGTTCTCTGAACAAAAGAATTTGCAGATTGGTCGCTTTAAACGCAGCGCCACTCTGCAAATCTTCAGTGCTTCAAGGGAGACGCCATGGAGGCATTTCCCTTTGCGCTACAGAAATCGCTGCCAAGCAGGTAGTGATCTCTCAATAAGTGGACAAGCCAACACCAGAGTGGCAAATTTCACCAAGTCTGCTCCTCTAGCAGCCTCGTGGACCGTCCACCAGGGTCTAACTACGGCCATCAGTGCTTTACTCTATAAAGCTGGATGCCCCATCCTACTCTGGCAGAGGACTTCATCCTACTTTTATTATTAATTAATTGATTTTTCCCAATTAAACTTTTAAAGTTTCTAATTATATTTAGTGATGTGATGATGAGAATGAAATCTTCATGTTCTTGTTTTGTCCACCAGCTTATGTTCAAGGGAGGGTTCTGTTGCTTTCTGGTGTTTTACCATAGTTGCTAGCAGAGCATGTCAATTGGGAGAGTCCCTTGTTTAACAAATTATTATTCCTCACTCTAATGGTCAACATAGCAGTCGGGCGTTTCCATAAATCTGTGTGATTGGATGCTGGTTCTCGAATGTCGATTGAAAATTACCTGAGGTCAAATCACAGGGAAGACCAGAATTATGGTCTCAGGAGGTAGTTATACTAACAATCTCGTGTTTGAAATGGGAACATTGAATGGGCATAAGATAATGTAAAACATTTTTTATCACTGAGAGTGGCTTTCTAGCAAATTTGCAGCACGAAACACATTTATAAGCAAACTATGACAATGATATAAATGCATGATACTAGAATGCTCAGGAAACAATGTCAATGACAACATTTCAATCATTTTAACATGCAATTAAAATAGGTAGTATGAAGATTAGTTCACAAAGGTATTGGCATCTATGAAATGTATTCAATCTTTAAGGTCTTTTTTAGAGTTTGTCGGACAGCGTAATGTCCACAAATGTGGAGGAGTACTCCGTCCACCAAACTGATGGTCCACCTGTGCTATTTGAAGTGAAACAGTCCATCATGTTTCGAAACGCAGTGCCCCCGCTGCTCGAACACATAGCCTTAAACATACACCGATGGAGTTCAGGCCGTTGGTGCAGATGCATTAGACCATCTGCCTTTAGAGCGGACAGGCTGATGTACTGTTCTTTTGTTTAGCATCATCAGGTAATACATGGTGGTCCTAAACTGATAAAAATTAAAAATTACCCCCACACCCTGGGTGAAAGCTTGCAGGAGGTCTCAGTCAATAGTTTGACTGACACCTAAAACATTTACCTTTGTCAATACTTCAGCGTTATAATTACTTGCCCAAAACTCATTTCGATGTGAACAGTAGTACCATGTAGTAGAACGCAGGCATATATTGCGAAGGTCGTGAGCATACTGAGCTTGCTTATGCCCTGTTACTTCAGTTTTATTGTAATATTTTTAACTGAATTTTCTGGTAAGTGCCCTAATAAACTTGTAGTGTTGGGACACTTTATATGGAGGTGAATAAATACTTTAATAGCTTTACATACTGAATTCTGTGCCTTTTTAATGACTCCAACAATCGGTCACATAAGAGAATGAGACCAGAATGTGGATCCGTGAAGTGTCTATCATGTGCTCAAATCTTATTACAAGTTATATACCATGCTAGACTTGTAGGTAACTGTGCTTAGCTTGTTTATTGATAACTAAATGCGTTGGTGCTTGACGCAGACAATTTAAATCAATAACAGTAAATAACAAGCATTTGCAATGCAATAGGTCTCGCATTTGCGAGAGTTTAACCTATTTGCATTATAAAATAAAAAAATGCCCTTTATCTGGTTCTGTGCGCTGTGGTTCAGTTCTCGGAGAGAGAGTGGAAGCCTGGGCATGTTCTCCACCCACGTTGTAATACAGCCGGGGCGTAAAATATGCAAACTGTGAATGAATGTTTGCCAAACAGTTATGCACACTTTAGAGTGGAGCAACCACTTCTCCTCCCTGTGACGTGGGGAGCTCAGCCCCACATCGCCTAACCTGGCAGCAACTACAATACAAAAAAATAACAAGATAATACCGCTCCGTTATTATCATTTATTTTTCCTCTGCACTTCTTTGAAGCAGTAGGGCGACGCTCCTCTGCCTTAGAGGAGGAGCCTCCGCTGCAGGGAAATAGGATCTAGGGAGGTTATGTCACATGACATTTGCATTAGTACACCTGGTAACCTAAACAGCTGTTCATCTTTTCCAGCATACTTTTTAAAAAGTATGAATTGTAGAAACTTTAACATCTATAACCATACCTAAACCTACTTTTACAGCTGAAGATTTGCTAATTTCATTGTGAATCGGCTTCATTATGCTATAGTGGAAGGTCACATTAATGTGCATTTAATAATTTATCCACCTTTGATATTTGCTGGAGGTTTTGACCCAGAGGTGGTCTGATATTAGCGTACAGTGCTCTTTGTGTGCTTAGGTGATATGGTTTTGGAGGTCGTTGTTAGAATATTTTGTATTACCAATGCTGTTTCTATTAATTGAATATTTGTAAATCCATTGCCCTTGTTCACAAATTGGTACCCTTGCCGATGACACTGTCAAATATAATTTGCCATTAACCTCATAGATGCTATTACACATTCCTCCCCAGTGCTGCGCTGTCCATTGGAACTAGTGCTGAATGGACGTCCAATGGTCGTGCGCAGCACTGGGGAGGTAGTGCTGCCGTCGGCCAATGCACTGAGGCAGCACTTAAGGGGTTAGGTCTATAACATGTAACTGGAATAATACTACATTGTTTAGTCTTCTACTTGGTGGCTTAGATATGCTCTTAAGGAAAGGGGCAAATGTTTATTTTAACACATTGTCTACAACTTCAATTGCATTTGACGTATTTTCGCGTCAATTTGTTTTTTATGTTCTTTATTTTTCTACAATTAATTCACAGTGGAATACAACACCTTAATTAACATTACATTCTCTAATTAGGCCACTATAGGGTGGATAATTGAAGTTTCATTGCTTTTTTATTATTAATGTAGTTATATTTTATCACCAAAGTGCTATGTTAGACTTTTCGCATGCAATGCAGTTCTTAATTATTCGAGGAGACCAGGACACTTTGCTGCTTCCACAACTGTTACGGTCCTGGTCTGCAGCTTAGTTCCTCTAAGGTTCACGTAAACTGAAAGGTTACCAATACAGTAATCTATTCAGTATATTGGCAGCCCGTTTCTATTTCCAACAACTCAATGGAAACAAATGAAGGACTGTGAATGTTGCATGTCCCTGTCCAGGCTGTTTGTACAGCCTATGGGCAAGCAGCTATTGGAGGTGGTTTAGGGCTCCATTCGACATAGGTGCTTGATGCAGTTGATAATACTGAGGAAGTTAAGCCCTGCCTTCCTGCCCACACCCCCACCTCATCCAGGCTCTCAAGAAATACAGTTCTGGGACTGGAACTTCTATTTTTACAAATCAAGTAGTAATGCTATGGTAACGTTTTGTGTAAATAATAAACAGAAATTATAAAATTAAGATTGTGTTCTTTGGGAAACACTCTGCAAAAGCACATTGCAAATTGGCAAAGCAATTAGTAGAGTTTCATATTTGTTTTTGTCTTATGCTGGCATCTGTTTGTCAGCTGTCCTTCATCATTGACCTTCTAAGCTGCTGCCTTTGATTGCTGCTTGACTAGCAGCTCTGAGACTGCTCGTGGGTCTGTTTGAGATCAGATGATGCTTCTCACTACCTGGGACATATTTGGTTTTTGTGTCACGTATGCGTTTTTGCATCTGAGACAAATTATTTTTGATGTTTGTCTAACGTGACCTTGCAGTTTGCTAATAAGGGGAAACGAGCTGGTATGACACACAAAATATGCAAACTTAGTATATTCATTGTTAATTCTTGATAATATATTAGTGTTTAGAGTTTGTGAGGAAGCCCACCACAAAATGTGCAAAACCTGATTCACTAAAGCAAGCTACACATCCGTCTTTGCCAAACCACAATGCGAGGCAAGAGCTGACCATGTGCCAGCTACCACCTATTCACTGCCCCATTCCAAATATAATCTTGGGTGAAGAAGATGGTCTGCTAAATAGGCACAAGACCATGTTGTCCACAGCACACAAATCACATGCACAGGGCAGCCCTCAACACATATGTGTTAGAAATTCACATTATCTAATCAATAAACCGTTTTAGATTGAGCCTGAGCCACCTTCTCTAACTTCTTATTTATTTATTACAATGCATTCAGTACAGTCTTACAAGACCTTCCCTACCTTTGCTTCGCCAATTTGCAATGTGCTTTTGCAGAGTGACCGTAATAGTTGTGGAAGCAGCAAAGTGTCCTGGTCTCCTCTAATAATTAACCCCTTCGCTGCTAGGCCTTTTCCCCTCCTGTGCTAAGCCCTTTTTTGGCGATTTGGGGTAGTGCGCGCTTAGGCCCTTGTAACTTTTTGACCACATAAGGTATCCACGCCAAATTTGCGTCCTTTTCTTCCAACATCATGTGGATTCTAAAGGTGCCCAGGGTTTGTGGATTACCTTGGAGGGGTCCCAGAAATTAACCAAAATATAGTGATTTTTTTGTTTTTTTCAGAAAAATGGGAAAAACGGCCTGCAAATGAAAGCCTCTGGGTTTTTCCCTGAAAATGTTATCAAAAAAGGGTTTGTGGGGCTGAAATCTCCATTTTCTCAGCTTTTAGGAAATGACAGTCTTTTGTCAGAGAACCGACATTTTTCACACAGTTTTGGCATTTTTCTGGGACATAGCCTATTTTTGCTATTTTTAGAGCTTTCCACCTCCTTCCAGTTAATGGTAGAAATGAGTTTGAAAGCAATAATGGATCCTAGAAAGCTGTACATTTTCAAAAAGTAGACAAAATTCTGAATTCAGAAAGGGGTCATTTGTCTAAATCCATGAAGGTTTCTTTATAGAAACTAACAGTTAAATATTGGAATAATTGAAAATTTGTTGAAAAAAACAGCCTTTTGTCTCAACGTTTTCACCTATAACTTTTTCTAGTTTTGACAGCTCTTAGAAGGCAATATACCGTTACATCCGTTAGACCTTCCTGGTTGTGGGGATATATAGGACTTGTAGTTTCACCAAGAACCAGACGAACCCAGATCCAAAAACTGAGCAGCAACTTGCAATGGTATTTTTTCATTTACTGGGTATAGAGCACTTTGTCTTGGAAAATGTATACATGGAAAAATCTGTATGAAAGACACCTATGTATTTCTGAATTGGGTACAAAATATAGAGTTCAGAAACAGTATATTATTGCTAATTTTCAAAATTGGGAATACTCATACTAGCATGAGAATTATTGGTCATTTTTCAAATTTTTTTTTTTTTTTACACAATGTCTTTCATTGAAAGGGAGAAATGCGCAAAAGCTCAATTGGTAATAACAGTTGATTTACAAATCTGATTTACCCCAAGTCTCCCGATAAAAACGGTACCTCACTTGTGTGGGTCGCCCTTGTGCCTGCGACAGGAAACGGCGCAAAATGCAAAGTGGTGACACCTAAATTTTGCAGTTACAAATTGACCCTTTTTTAGCAAAGTGCCTACCTGTAGTTTTTGCACCCTGGCTCTGCCGGCACCTAGGGAAACCTAGCTGGTGGGATTGACATTCAATCCCACCAGCTTTTGAAAGAGGGGTTACCTGGGTTTTTGGCCCCTTGCGAGACGGCCATGTAGGAAAACCTACCAAACCCACACATTTCTGAAAAGTAGACACCCGGGGGCTTCCAAGGAGGTATGGCTTGCGTGGATCCTCCAACGTTCCTTTACCCAGAATCCCTTGCAAACCTCAATTTTTGATGGAAAAATCAGTTTTGACACACTTTTTTTGTGTGGGAAAGCGTGGCATCACTGGGCTCACACAAATTTCCTCCCACCCAGCGTTCCCCCAGGTCTCCCGATAAAAATGGTACCTCACTTGCGTGGGTAGGCATAGTGGCTGCAACAGGAAAAGGTCCAAATCGTACGGTGGAGACATTACAATAACCAATAGCAAGATTACCTTCTTTTTTGGGGGGGGGGGACTGAGTTTTTGGACCGGGGCTCGGCGGGCATCTTTGGAAACTACCAAACCCAAACAGTTCTGAAAACTAGACACCCGGGGGAGCCCAGGGAGGTATGGAATGCGTGGGTCCCCCAATGTTTTCCTACCCAGAAATCCCTGCAAACCACAAATTTAGGTTAAAAAAACAGTTTTCCATACATTTTTGCGTGGGATCGCCGTGTCGGCACAAATGTCCTACCACCCTGCGTTCCCCTTGTTCTCCCGAGTAAAATGATACCTCACTTGTGTGGGTGGGTCAAAGGCCTGTGACTAAGGCAGGGGGGCTTAATTTGTTACACTGAAATACTACTTTTTTCAACATTCGTTTTTGGCCTGTTCTGCTTTGGGGCACCCATACAAGTGAGGTATCCTTTTACTCGGGAGAACAAGGGGAGCGCTGGGTGGTAGGACATTTTTGCCGGCACGGTGATTCCACGCAAAAAAGTTTGAAAAAGTGATTATTTTACCTAATTTTAAGGTTTGCAAGGTGTTCTTGGTAGGAAAACGTTTGGGGACCCACGCATGCCATACCTCCCTGGACTCCCCCGGGGGTCTACTTTTCAGAACTGTTTGGGTTTTGTACTTTCCAAAGAATACCACCGAGCCCCGGGCCAAAAACTCAGGTGCCCCCCCCCCAAAATCAAGGTTGTTTTGCAATTTGGTATTGTAAATTCACCACCGTACAATTTGAACCATTTCCTTTCGCAGCCACTATGCCTACCCACGCAAGTGAGGTACCATTTTTATCGGGAGACCTGGGGGAACGTTGGGTGGGAGGAAATTTGTGTGAGCCCAGTGACGCCACGCTTTCCCACACAAAAAAAGTGTGAAAAAACTGACTTTTTCTGCAAAAATTGAGGTTTGCAAGGGATTCTGGGTAAAGGAACGTTGGAGGATCCACGCAAACCATACCTCCTTGGAAGCCCCCGGGTGTCTACTTTTCATAAATGTGTGGGTTTGGTAGGTTTTCCTACATGGCCGTCTCGCAAGGGGCCAAAAACCCAGGTAACCCCTCTTTCAAAAGCTGGTGGTATTGAATGTCAATCCCACCAGCTTTTGCAAGAGGGGTTACCTGGGTTTTTGGCCCCGTGCGAGACGGCCATTTAGGGAAACCTACCAAACCCACACATTTCTGAAAAGTAGACACCCGGGGGCTTCCAAGGAGGTATGGCTTGCGTGGATCCTCCAACGTTCCTTTACCCAGAATCCCTTGCAAACCTCAATTTTAGCTTAAAAAAATCCTTTTTTGTCAAACTTTTTTGCATGGGAAAGCGTGGCATCACTGGGCTCACACAAATTTCCTCCCACCCAGCGTTCCCCCAGGTCTCCCGATAAAAATGGTACCTCACTTGCGTGGGTAGGCATAGTGGCTGCAACAGGAAACGGTTCAAATTGTACGGTGGAGAATTAAGTTTTCAATGTGAGAGCGTGTGATTCAAGGAAATTGTGACAGACAATTTCAAGTTTGCAGGAGATTCTGGATAAAAATCAACAATAGAATTCACCAGAAAGACATAACCATATACTTCCATGGTTTAACAATAATAACTAATTTTAGTAAGTTATTTATGGCTATAATGTACACCGTAACAGAGTTACTCAAAAGTCAAACATTCAAGGCACGGCTAACTATTCCTCAAAGACACACACATACAGGTTGGATTTGGCACGAGGGCGAGTGATGGTTCAGTACATAAAATTTAATTAACAAGATATTTCAAAAAATGAAATGCTCTGTCAATAAATAAATGCATAAAAACCGAACCAGTGACTCGCGACTCGTGAGCTGTAAAGCCACGACAAGGCACCAACCGTTTTACAGGCCATTCACGCGCCTTTCATACCTGATACAAACCAGACCATTGACACCATCCGGAAAGAACAGCAACACATTACAACAATCACAATAAGGGACAAGGTACACCCTACTTCAGAAAGAGATAAAAGACAAACATTACTGCACAGCCATCAAATCCGCAAGCACACACACATTCTGGTTGGATTTGGCACGAGGGTGAGTGATGATTCTGTACATACAATTGTATTTGCAAGTAATTTCAAAAAAATGAAATACACTGCGTATAATTGAAAGTATGATAAACTGAACCACTGACTCACAGCTCGTGAGCTGTAAAGCCACGTCAAGGCACCAACCTCTTTACAGGCCATTCATACACCTTTCGTACGTGTGACACATACAAAACATTCACACCGCCAGCCGCGGACCCATCACATTTCAACACTCACACCAGCAGACAGCGCCATTCAAGGGCCCATCACTTTCACACGCCCACATTTCTGACATTTCAACAACACAAAATGATGGACTGCGTGGAGTGTCACTCACCTAGCAGTGTGTGTAGTGACCAAAGTAACTACTCACACACCGCCAGCCGAGCGCCAGTCCACCGACACCACCACCCAAGCACCAGACCATGCACACCACTAGCCAAACACCACTCAGCGCACACCGACAGCCAAGTACCACTCCACACACACCACCAGCCAAGCAACACACCACGCACACTGCAAGCCAAGCGGCACTCCACACACAACGCCAGCCAAGCACCCCTCCGTGCACAGACAGCCAAGTACCACTCCACACACACCGCCAGCCAAGCGCCACTCCACGCGCACCACCATCCAAGCACCGGACCATGCACACCGCCAGCCAAGTAGCACTCCATGCACACCACCAGCCAAGCGCCACTCCACACACACCACCAGCCAAGCACCACTCCACACACACCACCAGCCAAGCGCAACTCCACACACACCGCCAGCCAAGCACCACTTCGTGCACAGACAGCCAAGTATCACTCCACGCACACCACCAGCCAAGCGCCACTCCACGCACACCACCAGCCAAGCGCCACTCCACGCACACCACCAGCCAAGGACAAATCCAAACACAACACTAGGCAAGCGCAAGAGCACGCACACGGCCAACAAAACACCAGACCACGCACACCGCCAGACAAGCACCAGTCCACAGACACCGGCAGCCAAGCGCCAAACCATGCACACCGTCAGACAATGGACACTACACGCAAACCAACATCATACTTTAGTTTTTTTTTAAAATAAAAGAAAAACAAAAACAAATTGCAAATTGATACAAATCTACTAACTCAACAACTACACTAAAAAGACTACACAAATGCAAACTTTGAAACTGAACAATAAGACCAACCAGTTCACTTTACCACTCATTGATACTCCCAAAAATTCTTTTGCGTGTGGTACAATCTATAACAAGCAGGTACACACAGCCCGGGGTTTGAAGGGCAGTCAGGGCAGTACATACGAACCTCCTTCCGCAAACCTCTTCGCCAACAGACTCTACATCTCCGACTGGGAAAGTCTTTTGAGGTTGTAGGAGGAATTTGACCAGGAAAATGGCGATCTTTCAATCTGGCAATATCCTCCACCACTCCAACTCTAGGAACACTTGCCTGTTCAACTAAAACAAGGCTGCCTATTACAGACTCCTGAAACTTTTCAAAAGTAATCTTTGACTGGGGACAAGATTTCTGGAATACAACAAAAGCATTAAAGGTTGCCAAGTGGAAAAGATGGATAGCCAACTTCTTGTACCAAATGTAAGCCTTACGAAGAGCAGCATACGGTTCCAACCTCTGATCTACTCTGTCAACACCACCCATGTACTTATTGTAGTGCATTATGCACACAGGTTTGCGCACTTCTGCAACCTGACCCCAAACAGTCACCGGTTCAGTGCTTTCATCATGTATTGTAGTCAACATGTAGACATCTCTCCTGTCTGAAAACTTCACAGCTAGAAGCTCCTCACAACGCAATGCACTACACTGTCCCCGAGCAAGCTTCTGACACACAAGTTCTTTTGGGAAACCTTTACGGTTTGAGCGGATTGTGCCACAAGCAACAGTGTCCACTTTGCCCAATTCCCTGAACAACCGCACACCAGTGTAGAAGTTATCGACATACAAATGATGGCCTTTGTTAAAAAATCCACGACCAAGTTCCCACACAATTTTCTCAGTCACTCCAAAAGTCGACGGACAACCAGGGGGGTTAATCCTGGATTCCTTACCAGTGTACACCCTGAAATTAGAGACATATCCAGTCTCACTGTCACACAGCATATACAGCTTGATTCCATAGCGTGCCCTCTTACTAGGAATGTATTGCCGAAATACCAAGCGGCCTTTGAACAACAGCAAAGACTCGTCCACTGCAATTTCTTTCCCAGGATAAAAGATCTCAGAAAATCGATCAACGAAATGATCAATGACAGGCCGAATCTTGAAAAGACGGTCACAATCAGGGTGATCTCGTGGCAAAGCAAGACTATTGTCAACAAAATGCATCATCCGAAGCAGAAGCAAATACCGATCACGACTCATGACTGCCGGAAATATAGCTGTAGCCATCAAGGGACTAGTAGACCAATATGAAGCCATTGATGGTTTCCTAAGCAAGCCCATCAAAAAAGTTAAACCCAAAAACTTTTTCATCTCCTCCAAATTTGTGGGAGTCCACCGGGTAGCTCTAGCGTGGGGCTTAAGGCTGGCACTGTTCACCCTCAAAAAATTTTCAGCATACAAATTAGTCTGCTCTACAATCTCTGCCACAAACACATCATCCATAAACAACTTGAAAAAATCAATAGGCAAAAAGTTTTCTGTGTTCACCCTACACCCTGGAACACCAGTAAATTCAGGCAATGCCGGCTGCACCATGCCTGGTGCAACCCAGAGGTCAGAACTTTCAACATCAAGTCTTGCAGCCGCAGGCTGCCGCCCAGCTGCCTCTCGTCTCACTGCACCAACTGGAATACTAGCAACCCCAGGCTGCAGCCCAGATGTCTCTTGCCGCACTATTGGCACAGGAATGTCCTCCGCAACCACAGACACAACAATGTCCTCTGCAACCACAGGCGCAGCAACGTCCTCCGCAACCACAGGCACATCATCCACACCAAAAGTAGCTTCATCAGCACTCAGAGTGTCTTCATCATCAGATGAAGCCATGCGTAGAGAAAACTCACTACCTGAATCTTCACCTCCCACCTCTGGTTCAGAATCAGAGTCAGACTCTGGACCATGGTCAGAGGAAGAATCAAAAAGCAATCCAACAACTTGCTGAGCAGTAATCCGGCGGCTAGCCATTATCCTTACAAATAAAGGAGTCTGCACAAACAACTCAACAACCCCAACACTGCGCAAAGTAAGATAAAAAATGTAAGCCTTTTTCAAAAAAAACTAATTTTGAAAATATATACAATTCACTTACAAGACACAACTACACTCACCAGCACCTACTCTGCAAAGACACAGCAAAGAGGCAACGATATCCCACTAGAAAGAAGAAGAAAAAAAACTTACATCTACAGAAGGACACATCAAAAACAAATGCAAAACATGTTTTATAATCACAACAAACAGAAACCAAACATACTCATATTTTACTACACACTTTGCAAAAAAATACAATCACAGTACAATTGAACAAAAAAGAGGTCTCTTACCAAACACATACAACTACAGAAACAGCAGAACAACAGAACCACCAGTAACGGAACCGCACACTGCAACACTCTAAAGAGAAAAAAAAACAATACACATTAGAAGAAACAAAAACAACACACATTACAACAGGCAATGTCACAAATGGGGGGTCTGTCCCCAAGGGGGGGAGATTATAAATCATTATAAACGTGGGCCCCCTGGAAGCAACTCTACGGAGGGCAGAGAGCCCAAATAAAGACACGGCAGAACATACTTTTGAAATGGGCACAAGGAAGCAACCCTTGGCCAAGTGGTCGCTCCCTATAAAAAAAAAACCCTGAAGTCTAGTGGGCTTTTCTACCCCCCCTGGATCCATAAACGGTAAAAAAAGTTGAGGGGGGGGACAGAACAGTCTACAATATTTATAATGCCCCCTGGAAGCGACCCTTCCCCAAGGGGTCGCTTCCTTTTCAAAATACAAACAAATCCCTGGTGACTAGTGGGCTTTTCTGCCCCCCCCCCTGGGTGCAGATCGGCCAAAAAATGGCCAATCTGCCCCAGGGGGGGCAGAAAAGTCTGAAAAATTATTTATCCCCCTAAGGAAGCGACCCTTGCCCAAGGGGTCGCTTCCTTTATAAATATACATTATTCCCTGGTGTCTAGTGGGCTTTTCTGCCCCCCCTGGGTCCAGATGCGGCCCAAAAAACGGCCAATCTGCCCCCAGGGGGGGCAGAAAAGTCTAAAAAAAATATTATGGCCACTAGGAAGCGACCCTTCCCCAAGGGGTCGCTTCCTTTTCATATAAAAACAAATCCCTGGTGACTAGTGGGCTTTTCTGCTCCCCCTGGGTGCAGATCGGCCGAAAAAACGGCCGATCTGCCCCAGGGGGGGCAGAAAAGTCTGAAAAATATTCTATGCCCCTAAAGAAGCGACCCTTGCCCAAGGGGTCGCTTCCTTTATAAATAAAAATCAATCCCTGGTGTCTAGTGGGCTTTTCTGCCCCCCCTGGGTCCAGATGCGGCCCAAAAAACGGCCGATCTGCCCCAGGGGGGGCAGAAAAGTCTGAAAAATTATTTTCCCCCAAAAGGAAGCGACCCTTGCCCAAGGGGTCGCTTCCGATTTCAAAAAAAAAGTAATCCCTGGCTCTAGTGGGCTTTTCTGCCCACCCTGGGTGTAGATCGGCCAAAAAAACGGCCGATCTGCCCCAGGGGGGGCAGAAAAGTCTGAATAATACTATGGCAGCCAAAGGAAGCGACCCTTGCCCAAGGGGTCGCTTCCTGCTCAAAAACATATGCCCAAAATCACTCCCTGGTGTCTAGTGGGGCATTCCTGGTGCACGATCGCGACGCTGTGCGCGATCGTGCACCAGGAATGCCCTGCATTGGGACATCAGGGGAGAGGAAACACAGTTTCCTCCCCCCCGATGCCTCAAGGCACCGAAAACCGGCCCCCCCGCCCCACCGGAGCACCAAACACTCACCTTGCTCCTGGACGCGCTGGAAACAAATGGCTTCCAGCGCGTCCAGCGCTTCCTGATGACGTCGGCGCGCGCTGTGCGCGCTGACGTCACCAGGAAGCGTGGGGGGGCCAGGGGGTGGCAGCGGAAGGTCTTCCGCTGCCACCCCTGCAAAAACAAATGTGATCCCTGCACAAGGGGGGGAGCGCCAGCGCTCCCCCCCAGGGCTGTACTGATGACGGAGCGGTTCCGTCATCAGCACAGCCCAACCGATGCTGATGACGGAACCGCTCCGTCATCAGCATCGAAGGGGTTAAGAACTGCATTGCATGCTAAAAGTCTAACATAGCACTTTGGTGATAAAAGATAAATACATTAATAATAAAAAAGCAATGAAACTTCAATTATCCACACTACAGTGGCCTAATTAGAAAATGTAATATTAATTAAGATGTTGTATTCCACTGTGAATTAATTGTGGACAAATAAAGAACATAAACAGCAAATTAATGCAAAAATACGTCACATGCAATTGAAGTTGTAGACAATGTGTTCAAATAAACATTTGCCCCTTTCCTTAAGAGCATATCTAAGCCACCAAGTAGAAGACTAAACAATGTAGTATTATTCCAGTTACATGTCATAGATTTAATGGCAAATTATATATGACAGTGTCACCGGCAAGGATACCAATTTGTGAACAAGAGCAATGGATTTACAAATATTCAATTAATATGAAACAGCATCGGTAATACAAAATATTCTAACAATGATCTCCCAAACCATATCACCTAAGCAGACAAAGAGCACTGTAGGCTAATATCAGACCACCTCGGGGTCAAAACCTCCAGCAAATATAAAAGGTGGATACATTATTAAAAGCACATTAATGTGACCTTCCACTATAGCATAATGAAGCCAATTCACATTGAAATTAGCAAATCTTCAGCTGTAAAAGTATGTTTAGGTATGGTTATAGAGGTTAAAGTTTCTACAATTCATACATTTTAAAGAGTATGATGGGAAAGCTGCACAGCTGTGTAGGTTACCAGGTGTACTAATGCAAATGTCATGTGACATAACCTCCCTAGATCCTATTTCCCTGCAGCGGAGGCTCCTCCTCTAAGGCAGAGGAGCGTCGCCCCACTGCTTCAAAGAAGTGCAGATGAAAAACAATTATAATAACAGAGCGTTATCATGTTATTTTTTTATTTTATTGTAGTTGCTGCCAGGTTACGGCGGTGCGGGGCTGAGCTCCCCACGTCACAGGGAGGAGGAGTGATTGCTCCACTCTAAAGTGTGCATAACTGTTTGGCAAACATTCATGCGCATTTTGCATGTTCTCCGCCCCGGCTGTAATACAACCTGGGTGGAGAACATGCCCAGGCTTCCACTCTCTCGTCAAGAACTGAACCACGGTGCACAGAACAATCATGACGCTGCTATCAGCAGCGTCATGGTTGGTCATGGGATTCTGGAAGCTTGGGTGCTTCCTGTTCCTGGTTCCTGAGAGAGGCGGTGGCTGGAGGTGGCACTTGGCAACAGCGAACAGCAGGTAAGTTGTGTTTTTGGTTTATTTCCTACCCCTGCCACCTTCTCCCACCCTGCTGCCACAGTCTCCTACCAGCCGCCCCTGTTCCCCTGTGCTTAATTGTACATAATTTAGAATTATATCAAACGGGAGTGGAACCTGCTGCACACATGCACACTGATTTCCGATACACCCCTCCCTAATCTGGGGATGATCCTTTCCCCTCCCATCCTGGAAGATAAGTTAATCCAGCAGTTGCCTGGAATAAGTCTCTGGCCATTTCCATAGTACAGCTCAGAAAGAATGCCCACAAATGTTCAGGTTGTAATGCTAAATACTTCATATTCCACCCACTTTCCTTGTGTGGGATTTACTACAGTGGACTTCTCCGTGGTCATTGCCATTTATGCCCGGGTATACTTTTGTGACTGCCTGAAGGCATACATTGAGGTATGTTTGTCTCTCATCATATGTTTACAGAGAAAACATATTTTTGAATTGCCTCAATGTGTACTTTTCTATACCTGAAGTTAGCCAATACTTTTTTGCAAGGTGAGGATACCTTTCTATTGCTTCGCATAGCTGAAATTCTTGTGTCACAGAAGTAGGGGTTACTTCCCCTTTATTTATTTCACAGCATTGCTATGAAGTGTTTCTTTGACTCGATAAGAGTTGAAGGAAGGCTCTTTTTTTTTATTTTTTGCAATGAAACCTTGACAACGTGCCCATATGAATGACGCTGTTTTTTTTTTACTGCCTTATTTTTTTCTGCACACAATTAACTAGGTATTCAAAGTGTGTGGACTTCTTTTGATGTTTTTCCACAAAATATCTGGGTGGCATTTGGGTTTTTAAATTTGTAAAAAAGAAAGCAGTTACTTTATCAAATGACAAAGTAAATGTTTATATTTGTAAAGGCAATGCACTCTATTTTACAAACTATGTGAGCGACACATATTTTCCCAAAAATACATCGAAACATTTGCAACAAATTGTTAGTTTCTAATAATTTTGGGAATTAAATAAAACATTGTCAGCTGTAAAAATATATTTGTTAAAGTCATTTCCGAGTTCATGGTGGACTGCTGATCAATGTTATGGCTATAAGTAAACACACAGCCTTATTTTGAGTTTGGCAGGCGGGATACTCCATCACAAATGTGACTGTTAGAACTGGGAGTCTCTAGTTGGCAGAGGTAGGTACCTTTGACCAAATAGGGACCCTTGCTTCTAGTCAGGGTAAGAGGGATACACACTTTAGATAACTCCTGCTCACCCCCTTGGTAGCTTGGTACGAGCAGACAGGCTAATCTCAAAGGCAATGTATAAAGTATTTGTACCAACACTCACAGTAACACAGTGAAAACACCACAAATGACACCACACCAGTTTAGAAAAATAAAATATCTTTACCTAAACTTAACAAGACCAAAACGACAAACATCCAACATACTGAAACTCAGAAGAATGTCTTTAAAAAGGTTGTTGCAAAAATAAACTTGTAGATGATAAATGCGACACTCTAGTGTCAAAGATGCGTAACACAAAACTTACAAAAAGGGGCGCAGAGAAGGCGATGCGTCGATTGTTCCTGCGCTCTGGGTACGATGCGAAAGGATGGCGCCTCGATGCGTTGCGACGATCCGGGGCGATGCGACAAAATGGCATCTTTACTGCGATGTGACAATGTGGAGGCGATGCATGCATGCCAGACAGCTGTGCGGCGAACTCTGGTTTTCTGAGCCTCGACAGGCCCTGCGACACACAATTTTCTATCTTTCTCCAATGGGAAGATATGCAGGTAAACATGTTACACAGCATTCCCCATTCTGTCCTATGGGCAAGATAGCCTTTCAATAGTGAAAAACGAAATTAGGAGTACTTCACTATCAGGTCATGTTACTCATTCTACATGTCCTACCTTTCGCATACACTGCACCCTGCATAGGGGTGTCCAATGTGTAAGAAAAGGGAAGGGTAAGGCCTGGCAAGTGGGTGCACTGGCCAGGTCCAAATTGCAGTTAACAAACTGTGCACAGGCACAGCGGTCGCAGGCCGAGGCCTCTTTTCAGTGCTACTCATGTGTGTGGCACAATCCGTGCTGCAAGCCCACTAGTATTGAGTTAAGACGGGGTAAACCCAAAACAACTCAAGGACCTGGGTCGCTAAGTACAGTACAGAAAAAGTGGTCCGAGTGTTTGCAATTTTTTCTAAACAATCAGCTCATTTTACATGGAGAAACATTCACCACATATATATATCATTGAGCATTATTAAACAAAATAAACAATAGAGCTTACAATATTCAAAATATGATTGTATTTATTTTTACAATCGTGTCCATTGTGAATTGATTGCATCACAAAAGTAACTTTTCTTTTTTGGAGTATATAAGCATAATTTTCAAAGCATCACAGCGATAGTGCTCTTAGTGAAGGAAGGAAGGGATGTGATCGGGTTTGTGAGGGACTGGGTAAAGGGGTTGTGACATTGATAGCATCACATTAAAATCAGTAGGCCTTTACACTTAAGCAAGTACACATGTTCCCTAGTCACATCACACATAGGTTCGACAAATCCAGTGTATTTAGTCCTATGGTGTGCTGGGTTGGTGTAGTCTACGTTTCGATCCCTATGGATATGGAAGGGTTAATCTTGCCTCATGTTGGGGTCTTCATCAGGAAATAAATGTGAGCACATTGAGGTGACGGTCGGCATCTGCACCGTATATGGTCCAGTAGAGGTTCCACTGAAGTAAACGCTGACCATGGAGCAGAATGGTGCAAGATACGCACTGAATTAAGAAATCGTCCTCTACTGGACCAATACGCGACATAGGTGCACGAATATGCTCATCCACATGAGCATTGCCCAAAATCGCTCGGAGCCCACGCTGGCCCACACAGTGACGGTGCAAACGCCGACCGTCACCTCAATGTGCTCAAAGGCCTACTGATTTTAATGTGATGCTATCAATGTCACACCACCTTTACCCAGTCCCTCACAAACCCGATCACATCCCTTCCTTCCTTCACTAAGAGCACTATTGCTGTGATGCTTTGAAAATTATGCTTATATACTCCAAAAGCTGATTATTTAGAATAAATAGCAAATACTCTGACCACTTTTTCTGCAAGCCCACTAGTAGCATTTGAATTACCGGCCCTGGCACACTCAGTGCCCTTTACTAGGGACTTTTTGGTAAAACAAATAAGCCAATCTTGGATATCCAATCACAATAACAATTTACACAGAGAGCATATGCACTTTACCACTGATCAGCAGTGGTAAAGTGCCCAGAGTCCTATAACCAACAACCACAGGTCAGGAAAAACAAAGGACGAAGAAGTAAAATGTTTGGGGATAACCCTGCAATAAGGGCCATTTCCAACACTAATATACCGCAGAATTAAAGTGTATTGCATTGTAATATGAGGATAAGATATTTGCAATATTTTAACCAAATAGTCCATCAGCTGAACTCTAAATATCGCCCATAAAATAAAAAACAAAAAATGTTTGGAATAAAACATTGATGCATTCGATCAAAATAAGTGTGTATACATGTTTGGCAGTTTCTTTCGCACATAGAGGCCTAAAACTGAGTTCTATTTTAAGATCATAGAACTCAAGATGACTTGTAATTTTATTTTAATCTATAATGTGTGGTGGGATACTGTTCATAATGTAACAACACAATATTACCCTTCCCTCGAAATAGCTGAATATTTTATCTCATGTTGCTTTATATGAAGGAATATCACTGTGTAGAATAATCTCGTTCTGTAGTGTGAAATTAAACATACTAGTATGCAGCTAATAATTTGTTGTAAAAATATAGTATACGCATTTCACCTGCATTTAATTTGAGGAATACTCACCACCGTTTTGGTGGGCCCGGGTTCTGTGGGTGGTCCGGGGATCGTCTTGTGATCGGCGACCAGCGCCATCTTGGATTGGGTCCAGGCTTTTTTGGCGGGCGCCATCTTGGAGCGTCCATGCGCTCCTCCCTCCACTTCGGCGCCTATTTAAGGCACTTTTAATTGGCGGTCAGCCTTGAAAGGTCCCGTTTTACCGCGCTGCGGTTGTAAGGGCTGCAGATTTTAGTCTTTAACTTGTTGCAGTATTTAGCGCGTTTAGCACGTTTTCGCGCGTTTTGCACTCGTTTTTGTTTTATTCACTGTGCACTGGCTGGGCTCTCCCCCCCTCACACCTGCATTTAATTTGAGGAATACTCACCACCGTTTTGGTGGGCCCGGGTTCTGTGGGTGGTCCGGGGATCGTCTTGTGATCGGCGACCAGCGCCATCTTGGATTGGGTCCAGGCTTTTTTGGCGGGCGCCATCTTGGAGCGTCCATGCGCTCCTCCCTCCACTTCGGCGCCTATTTAAAGTCGCTCTTACCCGCGAAGCGGGTACGCGCAGCTAGGACGCCGTCGCTTGCCGGAGTCTTGTCAGAGTCCTGCCCGTCTGCGCCCGTCAGCGTCCCGGAGGCGTCTAGGCAGCGGGCGGGGCTCTGTTCACCGAGAATGAGTAATCTGGGCCCTCATTTGGTGCGGTACTCTTCTAGGGAGTTGCGGTTCTTGAATCATAGGGAGAGCTGCTGTTGTACTGTCTTTCCGGGCCGCCATAGGGGTAAGTCGCGATGTCCGGGTTGTGGCTGGCATCCGACACGGGTTCTGTCTTCAGCCCCGCCTGTTGACATAGCTGGTGCAGAGTATGCCTGCATGCTGTTAAACACCAGATCAGCTCGCAGCCATGCGCAACACATCTTTGAGCTCCTCGAGACAGAGAAGCCACTCTGCCTAATGTTGACGGAGACTTGGTGGGGTGAAGCTTCTAATCCCGATGTGGCTATGGCCATTCCGCTGGATTTTGACATCTTCAGGAAGGACAGAGCAAAGGGCAGGGGTGGCGGGGTCGCATTGGTGGTAAAGAAGGGCACGCCCTGTACCATCTTGCCTACTGAGGACATCCGCGGCTCGGAATCGCTGGCTTTTTCAATCGTGCTAGCACCGCATCAATCAGTAAAGGGACTGTTAGTCTACCGCCCCCCTGGTCCGCTTGGGACGTTTTTTGCTGACCTTGATTCGGTGCTGGTGGGTCTAGCCCTGAGAGCAGAACACTGCTTAGTGGCGGGGGACTTTAACATCCGGATGGATGATCCGTCGGACCCCGCCGCTATTAAGCTTTTGGAGGCTATGACTCCGCTGGGTCTCACCCCGCATTTGCAGGGCCCGACCCACGACAAGGGGCATACTCTAGACCAGGTCTTCTCGACCTCTCCTTTAGTGGTGAAAGAGATTCTCCCGGTCTTGTGGTCGGATCACTGGCTTGCCAAATTTGTAATCAGCGGCAATGTCAGGGCGCCTAACCCTGTCTCACTGCAGCGGGGACGAGCCTCTAGAGCATTTAGCAGGGTGACCCCTGAGATGCTGGCTCAGGCTGCTGCGACTCACCCTTGCCCTCTGTCTGGCGAGCTAGAGAGAGACTTGGAGTCCCTGCAAGAATGGCTGACGGAGAGGCTGAATGACCTGGCCCCAGCCCTGCCCCCCCGCCCGACATCTAAGCGGGTCTCGGCCCCTTAGTTTACCCCTGCTCTGTGGGCTACGCGGCAGCAGTGCAAGGTAGCCGAAAGGGCCTGGCGGGCTGATTATGACAGCAAGGACAGGTCTGCCTACAAGGCTGTGGTTAAAGCTTACCACCGAGACATCCGCCTCGAAAAGAAAGCCTATCTTGCGGGGAGAATCGAAGCAGCTTCGAACTCCAGTAAGGAGATCTTTACCATTGTTCGAGAATTCATCTCACCTCGGACTACCGCTTCGGAAGAGGGGCCCGTAGAATCTTGGGCGGCGGATCTTGCGTGTTTTTTTACAGGCAAGATCAAACTCATCCAGGACTCCTTTCTATCGAGTGGACCGGTTACATTGCCGATGCCCGAGGCGGGCACGCCTCCCCCAGTTATGCAGGGCGCCATATTGGCTGAGTTTCCATCTCTGCCAGCCTCCGCTTCCCTAGCGCTTATGGGCAATTTAAAATCTGGGTCTCCGCTTGACCCCTGCCCTGCTAAGCTCCTGGGTAAATTGGCGGAGGTGGTTAATCCGCTGGCGCACCCTCTTCTCAACCTTTCGTTGAGTCTGGGAGAGGTGCCGCCAGTGTGGAAGCAGGCAATGGTCATCCCGTTGCTTAAAAAGCCGGGACTTGACCCGAAAGCCCCAGCCAACTACAGGCCAATTTCGTTGCTGCCGGCTCTTGTAAAAATTCTGGAGAAGCACGTTCAGTCCGTGCTCTCCAATTTTCTGGAGTCCCATGAGATCTTACATGACTCCCAGTCGGGCTTCCGTTCAAATCGCAGCACCGAGACCGCGCTCCTTGAGGTTTCTGAAACCATTAAAGGGGTGTTGGATACCGGGGGCAAGGTCATGCTGGTGTTGTTGGACTTGTCGGCGGCTTTTGACACCGTCCCCCATGAGGGCCTGCTCGCAAGACTCTTTGAGATTGGTCTGCGAGGGACGGTGCTCAAATGGTTTTCTTCCTTTTTGGCCGGCCGCCGGCAAACGATCTGGACATCATCTGACACCGCTGTAATGCCGCCTTTGGGAGTCGAGGTCCCTCAGGGCTCTATATTGAGCCCGACCCTTTTTAACATCTTTATGACCCCTTTGGCGGCGGTGGCGGAGTCATTTGGTGCCCGGATCGTGTCGTATGCCGACGACACCCAGCTCCTCTTCTCTTGCGAGAGAGGGGCCGACTTTGACGGGGAGAGTATCCAGAATTGCCTTGGGGCTGTGTTCGCATGGTTCCAACTGAACAGCCTCAAGTGCAATTCCGACAAATCGGAGGTACTCTTCTTCGGGTGCGATACGGAGCCTAGCTGGCAGGCCTGGTGGCCCATCGACATGTTCCCTCCGTCCGGCTCCTCTCCCATGGCTAAAAACTTGGGGGTTAAGATGGACAAGGGGCTGACGATGAAAGCCCAGATCTTGGGGGTAACCGGCACCTGCTTCGGCCTGTTAAAAATGCTGCGGAGGTTTCTGCCTCTCTTGTCCGAGGAGCACAGGAGGCTGACGGTGCAGGCTCTGATAGGCTCCAGGTTGGATTATGCCAACATTCTCTACCTGGGCCTGCCAGAGTATCTGCTGCAAAGGCTTCAAGTTGCACAGAACGCGGCGGCCAGGGCCATCTTTGGCCTAAGTAGACGCTCCAGCGCCTCTGGGTTGTTGGTGACGTTACACTGGCTACCCATCCGCAAACGGATCGCCTTTAAGGCTCTGACCTTGGCCTACAAAGCGCTCCATGCTGTGGGAGCTAAACATCTCCAAAAGAGACTGACCTTTTACCATCCGACTCGCTCGTTGAGGTCAGAATCTCTACTTTTGGCGGCTGTTCCGCGTGTGACGAGGGCTCGCCTCGGGGGCCGCTCTTTCAGTCTGTTGGCCCCACAGATGTGGAATTCATTACCGCTCCCTTTGCGGGGGGCGTCTCCTTGATTTTAGAAGAGGTCTCAAAACCTGGCTGTTTTCCCAATAGGTCTGCCTGTAGTTCCGTTTTTTTTCTGTTTATTTTGTAACCTCTTTTAGCTGTGTTGTGTTGTTCTGAAATCTGTTCTCCTTACTTAAAGCGCCGGGACACTCTTTTTGAGTAACCGTTGCGCTATACAAAAGAATAAATAACATAACATAACATAACATAACAATACAAGTCAATTTAGAAAAGTAGCAGCAGATCACAGTGTGTGGCAATGTGGAGACCGGCCCCTGCTTTTGTGTAATGATCTATAACCAATGCTAAAACTACATGTTTCTGCTAATATCTCTTCATGTGAGAAAAAAATCAGAAGAGCAGAAAAGCTCTTTCTTATTTTCATTCTTTAAGACACCGTTGTTGTTTTTCTACAATAGACGGGGTCCTACAATCCCTGTATAAAAGCCTCTTTAATTTCCTTGTTTATGTTGAGTTGTGACATCTATGTCACCTGTAATAACAAATGATGTAGGTGCTTAAACCTAATATATCATGGCAGTTGAGTTGTGACGTCATAATGCCTGATGCTAGAACATGCAGCCAATGTCAAAGGCAGATCACAGAGAGTCAACACAATTGCACTTTAAATAATGAAAACTCACTTTCTTATCTGTTTTTTCTGAAATTAACAGTGATTAGCAGAAATTAGATTTTCATTTTGACATGTTTAATTACTGCATGCTGTTTGCATGCTATATATAGGTAATTAGAGGAACGATAATATCTCTGCATGCTTCCCCACTTTCCGAGCTACTATGTTTTTATTCTCACTTAGATTAAACTGATCTTTTTTGCAACACACTACGGACCTCTTTTTGGTGTATTTAATTTTTCACTACAGATTTCACTTGTATTCTTCATGTGGGCAACCATACTGTCTCTTTCATTTGAAAGAGTTAGACACGAAGGACTTACGATATTTATGGGAGGGGCGACTGTGGGACCATGTATTAGAAGAAATAAAATACCCTCTGCTGTACGTTAAAAGGATATTGCAAGTCACTTCCAAGTTCCATGACTTTAAAAAGGCACCCAGCCTTTGACCTTGTTCTTCTGTATTGTCATGAAACTGCTTGGTGACTTGCTGTACCCTTATAATGTACAGCAGGTTGTACTTTATCCAAAGAACATTAATTTTACTCTGTCTGCTTGCTCTGAAACCAGGCATTATGACGTCACAACTCAACTGTAATAATTTATAACATTTAAGTAACTATATCATTTTCTTGTTACTAGTGATGTCACAAATAGATTGTCATAAGAGATTTAGAGGCAGGTTTTTATACAAGGGTTGCAGGGTTCTCTGTATTATAGCCCACTTTTGAGGTCTATACTGGATTTTAAGAGCTCTTTCCGCAAGTTATAGGTCTAGCAGATGACCGGCTCAATTATAAATGGAAAGGGACATCTCACCCTGAGCAGAAGGGCTCTATCACTATTACAGCATTAAACTCGAGGGTAAAATACTCCATATTTAAAAAATGAAAAATAAAAGACAAACATTGTAATGTTGGAGAGGAAGGTATATGCCAACCTTTTTTGGCCCTCTGCCACTCCATTACTTTCAAGGCAGATACCATCATTACAGTTTTGTAAAAGGAGGTCCAGGATGTGTGGGTAAGTGTAGAGAACACTGAACCTAAAGTGTGGCCAAAAAACCCCTATGAGTGTTTTCTATCTGTTTATTTTTTTTAGAAATTGGTTTTGTCATACTTAAAGCTTCACTTGAAAGGTGCCACACTTTCTTACATCTAGCTTAGCACCTTTCACCATTTTTTAAAGTAATGCAGGAACACCTATAGAAATACATGCACGTGCTTGGGAGCACCTTTGCTAGGACAGTCTTTCATTTGGAGATTCTTGCTAAGCAGCGGCAGCAAACGAGTGGGAAGCATAATAGGAATGGAAAAATGCCAGGCTGAAAAATCTCTGGGCGTTGCAGCTCACGGATGGTGTCATTTTAGTGTGCACAATCATAGCTTTCAAATGCCATACGGCAGAAAAGGTCAGTGCTAAGTGGTTTGCAGAAACATGAGCATTGGAGCCTACCTTGTTCCAGACTATTTTCAGTTTAAGGACTCGTGTCCATTAGTTTTTAAAGGGCTCTTCGCTGCCTTTGAACATTTAAAGGTACACTGAGCTCTCCTACGTGTTTTTAACGCTGTGGGCACAGCTCATTCAGTAAACATTTTGCAAATGATAGAGATTTGTGCGGATGCATATTGCTCATAGGATATTCGCCGAAATGCCACAAAGTAATTAAATATGGTGAAAATAAAGATACATGTTTTCATAATTGCAAATCAATGGATTGTCAAACGTCTAGCACAAAGTAATGTTTATTTGGTATTATTACCAAGTTTTTCAGAGGGAAGTGTGAAGTTTATATTACACAAGTGAAGTCTTGCCTCATTACGCTAACTCGTCTTTTTTCATGCAAAATGGCAATATTTCTTGGTGAGTCCTGGTGCACTGAAAATTGAAACTCCCTTTCTCATGACTTGGCTTAAAAAACATTTTCCTCTCGTGACTTTGAAACGGGAAGGGGGGAAGGGGGGGGGGGGATGAGGGGGCGGGATCTTTTCTTTCTAACAAAAACGTTTTTTTAGCACATACAGAAGACCTAGTGAATTCCAGGTAGTAATCATAGTGTTTGCAAGAAATATGGGCAGGTCGCAAGAGAACAAGTTTTCAAATTTGCCCACCCCTGCTTTTTAGCCGTTGCAGCAGTAGTTAGCTTCTTGAATCTGTTGCATGGTATTGTCACGTGATCGATAGACAGACAGACAGTTAGATAGATAGATAGATTTTATTTGCCACAAATCATTAAAATCATTGCCATAATCGAATTAAAACATTAGTATCCACATACATACGTAAAAAAATAATATATAGTATTAAAACGTTCAACGCTAATTGGTGCGAAATAGCAAATAAAGGAGCCCCAAAATGTGGTTCAAAGCCTAAAGTAATATACATAAATTAGCATTCTTATTGTGGTCTATCTTGCGTACCGTAAAACCGATAACTGAGTAAAACATTAACAACTAATTACAGAATAAGATATATAACTTGGTGGGATTAAAATGTACCCTTCTACTGTGGAATTAACTACAGAATAATACAATTAAGGGCAGGCGGGCAACTAGAGCCAAATTTCGGGGGGGGGGGGCTGGAAACTATTTCGGGGGGGGGGGGGCTAATTCTTCCAACACGGACAGAGTGGCTGTAAGAAGGGGTGAACACACAACAAAAGCCTTATTTACAAGTAAATGGTCTTTTAACCCCTTGCCCGCGGCCGGAATTCCGCTCCTGTGTGGCACATTCCGATCGCGGGCGTGGTCATGACGGCCGGGGGCCGTCATCAGCACACGAGTACTGTGTGCCATGACGGCCGGGGGCCGTCATCAGCATGGAAGCGGTTAAAGACCTGTTAAGTACTCCGGTGCAGCTGCAATTTGATGCTTGCCAGCCCGCGAAGCTGTCTCCCCCCGGGCTGACACACACGACGGGGGGGGGGGCACACGACGTCAGAAGCCCCGTGAGCCCAATGGGTGTTGCGCGCCCGATTAAGGGCTAATTTGCCCGTAATTGACCTAGTGGTGTCAGATAGGTTTTAAAAACAATTCAACCTTGACTGCAACATTCCTTCGGTTAATTCTGGACGTATGATAGTAAGCCAGGACTGGCACATTTTTCCATTTTAGGCGATATAACGTACTGGTTCTTCCTGTCTAAACCGTGCTAGTCAAATAATGAGACATGTGTTTACAATCCACTCTATATATGGTGCTTATTACACAGTATTCACAACTTGCATCAATCTGCAGTAAGCACATGATGCAACGTTCACTGCTTTCATTGTGTGTTTCTAACTGCACTGATCTTGTGATACAAGTTGAGCTTGTTAAAAGTGGAAGACATAATGTAACTGGAGGCTTTTCATTTTTTCATTTACTATCTGAGACTCTGATTATTAGTAGCTGAACTGGAGAGACCTAGCACTGGCTGTCACTGTCCCATCCAAGTTCACATTAAGCAATTTCTTTTTTTTTTTTATCCAAGATGGTCGGCCGGGAGCTCCCTGGCTAGGGTTTGCCTTTTTGGCTTTTACCCCTGGATTCTACCAGCCGAGGAACTTCTTCACCCCTGGGAATCTATGGATGGTGGTCCTCTGAATCTCCTATTCTCTGGATCTACCTTGAATGCCGACTTCAACAATTTCCTATGGAACTGTGATAATCCTTTGACTGCGGACGGAGCCCTAGCAACATGGCCGATACCCGGTGAAGCTACCGAAATAGCTATAGAGGAGGTTGTCTGTGGATCACCCCCTCGGCCGTCACCTGGCCTCTGGACATGGGCACTGTTTCTCATCTCCTTCGTCTCGTCTTCCTTCTTTCCTTGCATTCCGATGAATCAACGAGAATCTGCCGTTTGCGTATCCATTCCAACATGGCTGATGCCTGTTTGAGCTGCTGAGGTAGTTGCTGAGGTAGTTGCTGAGCAGATGGGCTGGGAATCTCCCCTCCAGATATCACCTACCTGCCTGATCTGTTCACAGTTGCCTGGTTTCCCACAACGCCTTCCGGGATGGCGGTTGGGACACACGTAGTCTTGCTCCCCGACAATAGCAGCAAGGAGAATGCCGCGACACTGCTCCCCTGTGACATCCGGCTTGTTTTTCCTTTTGTTTTTGAATGAGCGCGCCCTCCTGACCCTGCAGCTGCCTTCCTCTTGCGGGGCTGCTGCCGGGGCACCCAAGATGACTTCCCCTGGCATTTTCAGCTTGTTTAATTGAGCCACTTGCTGCTATGTAACCCTGATTGTTTGTTTATTTCCACCGAGTAAGATCGCCGATTACCAGCCTTCCTCCCGCCGGACCCCATGGCTACCTCCCCTAACCAGCCCTGCTTCATGGGTCGGTTTCCTTGAGGCCCTTCAATTTATTATTTTTTTTTTCTCATTTGTAATCCCGCCATTCTGTTTCTTTGTTATTGGGTGCCATGACCTGGTCCTCTTTTCTGGCGGCTACAACAGATCGATGCAGGCCTTTTAGTCTGCACCATATCGACCATTGCCCTAAGTCCACCCTATTTTGGGACTCCTCCCCCCTCTCATCTTGTTATGGTCACTGTAAGGTACCCTTTTAGTCCCCTCTATAGGACTGAATCAATTTCTAAGAAGATATGACGCAGTGAGTGAGTTCGGCACTGGATGTTTAGAATTCTGGTCCCCAACCGGTTTGTTGACTTTTTACTCTTGACTTTGTGATGTTTCCCCTGAAGTACTATCTTCCTTGCCGGTTTGCCTGACCCGATCAACATTCCAACCCCTGACAATGCCCCCACTACCTTCTATGCTCCATAGGACTCGTTTCCATGCTTAGCTATGCTCTATTAACTGATGGAACTATGTAACACTGTTTTCTTCTTTGTCTATCCTATCCTATGCTCTAGTCTGATGTAATGAAGTAACACTGTTTTTTCTCTAGCGCTTATTCCTCATGTAAAGCGCGCTGATACCTCCGGGTCTAGCCAGCGCCGAGACGCCTACGGGTATTTGCACGCGCTCTATAAATATCATTAAATAAATAAATAAAATAAAACTCTTCTAATAAATAAATAAAATAAAGAGCGATTCATTGAGAACTTTATACTGGCTGCCTGACGTAGAAGGAGGGCAGAATCTTGAGGGGAGCTGTGGCTGAGCTCCCACACACTCTAGGATGGGGCTACCAGTGGGATAAACCAGTGTTTCCCCACTTGCTCAGAATTTGTTGCCTAACCAAACATAGCCCTTATTTTGGAAATAAGCAGGACGTTTGCAAGTTAGTTATACAGCAACAGCACAGTTAAGAGAAAAAGAACATGGAGGTCCTGTCATTCTCCAAACAAGGTATGGTAGGGCATATGCAAATGAGGAGCACTCAGTAAAGAATGACACCCTCAGTGCACAAGTTACGAGTGAGAAAAGGTGCCCTTTGATGGAAGTTGTCCGATCCAAGTTTGCCTGATATTCTTGGCTCCTTCCTGTGGTTGGTCCTCTATATCTCATTTTTCCATTAACTCAAGGGCATTCTCCTGTGGTCTGTGTCAAAGAGATGTATCTGAGTATCAGAAAGCTGTACGTAGGAGCGCACACAAGGTACTTCGAAGCCCTCTATTTGAAAGCTGCCTCTTTAAAACTAAGGGTTCCCCTTGCGCAGCAGAACATGGCGGCCCCTCGATTAACCCACTTCTGGAGAATGTTTAATATCTTCTCTGTAGAGTTACATTGCAAATGTGCAATACCTCTCTCAGTATTTTTGTTTAATGAAAACCATCCAGGAGGATTTTCCTCATTTACGGGTAGAGGAGTCGGCCTAACGGCTAAGGCGGTAGACCTGGTATCTGGGAAACCGGGTTCGAGTCTCGGCAATGATGCTGAACATCCTGTGAATCTGGGCAAATCCCTTAATCTCCCCGTGCCCAACAAAAATGAATGTGTCCTCATGTAACAACACTGGTGCGATGTAAAGCACTCTGATACCCGATTCCTTCGGGTCAAGTTTGCGCTATATAAAACTCCGTAAAATAAAAAACAAAATATCAGCTTGTATGCAGTTGAGTCCTGCAACAATAGAAATACAGCAAGTCAAATTCATTGTTTTGCTTTAATCCAAGCAAATTGAAAAGTTCTCATTGAGGACAATTTTACTTGTACAACTGCATCCCTCATTTATTTAACACATGAGAGATTTTGCCAAAGAACCAGAACACAGTCCTGAAAAGGATTTCTCATTCCTTCCTGCCATTCTTCAATGCAGAACAGAGCCCTCTGCCGGATCTCTTCAAGCCCTTCAATCCAACTGGCTATAACTATGCAGGCAATAGCCAGAGTGTCGCCAAGCTCTAGTTCTGGTATGCTTAAACTTGAATGGCCTAGTCCAATGCTGCCAAGTCTTGGAACAGTGACTGCAACTCATCTTATGGAAATCCGGAAACTACCAGCATAGATTCCCAGGAACATGGACAACTCCTCACATCTAATGAAATAAGACATCTGAGTGATCATGGATTCTCAACTGTCGCTACGGCCTCAAGTAAAACAGGCTACCAGAAGTGCTTTTTTCACTATGCCATGCACTTTATTTCCACTCATGGAGGATTTTATTGGAGGGTCCAGGCCACATAACCCTTGGTGCAGTTGTGGCTTTGTTACACAAATTATCTGCTCAAAGGGGCCTATGAAGAGCACTCCACTAGTTGCTTATGAACATAAATAGGTTTCAGTGCTCCCTGCTTCCTCGAGAGTGCCAACGTTGGCATCAGAGCAAAAGGCTCAAAAACCATATGTCAAAGACCGGGCCCCCTGGCAGCCTGCCTTCAAGGATACTAGCCTATGGTGCTTGTTTCTATGGTCAGACAGCCAAGATCTGGAACTCATTAACAGCAAAGATGTGGACTTTTCAAGATCATCTGGAATTGAGGAAGATGGTAAAGACATTGCTGTTCCCAAACAGACCTAGCTGTTCGCAAACAGATGTCTCTCTTAAAAGTGGACAATGCTCAAATCTGTAAATCCTCTCTCGAGTTGTAGACCCAGCTATTCCCGAGTGCAGTAAGCATGCTTGCTGCATCACGATTGGAACACCTACCGGGCATCGCACTGAAATCAAACTCTTCCATACATGCATGTGATCAACATATTCCCATGCAAGCCACTCAGCACTTGGTACCTTTACAATCTCTGCAATAAACAAATGAGCAGGAAGCACGTGCAAAGCTTGACTCTGTCTCTTACTCTTCTTCCCTTAATTTTCACCATGAGTGCAACCAAAAGGTTGCCCTCAAAGCCTCACACATGATATCAAACCGCTGCCCCCACAGGCCACTTCTGAACCTACACCCCAGCAGCCAAGCACAACAAATTGAGAAGTCCCATATCCATGTAATCAAAACCTCTTGGGGGTCATACCGCAAAATCGGGTTTATTGTTCAGGAAAGCAGTACGATAGGTGGATACAGTAGGTGCAGATGGCTGTGTCAAAGATGATTATATAACTGAGTATCTGTTCATCTAAAATGAAATGCAAATTGTTAGTTTCTATTTCGTAATGTAATTGTGTGAAACATTTATTAGAACAAAGATTACTTTCTGCATGTTGCCAGGCCATTTATGTTTATTTTAATCTGTTCATCTGGCTCGGAGTCGTTTTAAAATATTTAAACTCATATTGCAGCAGGTTTCTGGCATGTAGCAAATATATATTTATTATTCATGAGTAAATCTTGGCATCTTGGGCAGCTTCTTCTGCTCCTTTGGATGACACAACGATTATGTCACCTCTTATATGCAAGCAGGATATATTTAAATGCTGTTTTTGTACTTGGAAACTATAATTGAAAATTGAGTGCATGCTAATCCTTTTGCTAGAATTGTATGTCAATATATTCGCTAATGTCATTAAATATAAACTATCTCCTTGAGAGTTTCGGTGACTAAAAAGGTTTATAGTTTTTGTAGTTGAGTCAGAGGCAGAGATAAAGACTATACAGAGGCCAAGTAAATGTCTCCTTGAAGTAATCTGCCCTTACTCCATAAATGAATGTATAAATTGGGTACTTAACTAAGCATGGACATGCATCCAATGGGGGTCTTTTTGGCCTACAACTACGAAGTGGGGTCTTCCCAAACCACCCCTTTTTTCAAAAGGAGCCTATATTGTCCCATTGAAGTCAACATCGTAATCAGTCGGTCAGAACCAGTTCCGAAAAGGACTGACATCGGAAACAGGCCGTAAGTCTCTAATTTTCTACATCATGAAGAAAATATTTCAGCACCCTTAGATGAGCACATTCCTTTTTTCAAAACCTTCATAATATACTTTGTAACAAATTCTCTGTGGATTTGCAGAGTGAGGCCATATTTTCTATTATAAATTCCTTATTCTAACAGAAATGATCTTTGACAATATTTACTGAAGTTTAAATATGAGCAACAAGAAAAGAGATAATCCTTTTCATCTTCTGTACTATAATGAAAGCAGTGACGCCATTCTGAATTGCCTTATTACTTTTTAGATGAAAAAAAGATGCAAGGGCAAAGCGCTTCAATGAAACTCTAAATATATATCTAGTATGGTTATAAGATTTTACCTATAGAAACCTCATGTTGACTAATAATTTTAAGCAGGCCTCAAAAAATCATAAAAATGTTACTAGACCTGCAGGTCTCGTAACTTGAATAATCTACTCAACCTATTTGTAATACTCTTGACCCATGAACTGGTTTCAAGTGATGTGATCGTGTGCAAATATTTTAATTCATTGAACCGCCATTTTCTTCATTATCACATATATGAGAGCACCTCCAAATGTGCGAGTTCAGCATGTCTGTTGTACAAAAAACTCTTTTGTTTGATTTAATAGACTAAACGTTTTTTTCCATATTTAATACAAATCGAGCCACATATAGGATACATACGACACCCAACTTGCCTCTTAGTTCATTAACAGCATTGTCATCAGGGCGGGCCAGAAATATTTCTTAAATCATGTTCACTTTTAATAAATACACAGCTAAGGCATGAAGTGGTAGCACACTGTCATTTGTAATCAGCAGATTTTACATTGAAATAGCCACAAACTTTTCCATTGACATGCGGCTTTACTGATAAAACTATATAGTGTTCAAACAATAATGTTTGCAAATTGAGTTTCTGAAAATATGTGTCACTTTGCACATCACCAAGTAAAGTGTTCTGGTTTGTTTTGCTCCTACTTAACTCTTTGTTTGCATCACACTTCTTAATTACAAAAAAAAATAGCTTTTGTAATTCCAGATATATTTTGAAATATTTGTAATATTAATTTACAGGCTATTTATTTACAAAACTCACTGGGGGGGTCGCGCAGGAGGAGTAACCACGGGGGAGGGGGAGATGGGTCAAATAAAAATAAACCTTACCTGACCGGGTCCCGTGCCGCATCTGCTCCTGGGCCAGGTTCCTGCTCCTGAACAGGAACAGGCATGCTCCCTCCCCTAAGCCAATCACAACACTGCAATGGCAGCATTGTGATTGGTGCGGAGTCCTGGACAGGGCCCCGAAAATGTAGAGAGCGCAGGATTGCTTCGGTCAGACCCAGGTCTGACCAAGCAGTCAGGGCACTCAGAGTGGTGGAAGCCACTTCTCCCCGATACCTCCCAACCAGGCATATCCTCCCGCCCGCCCCCAACCAGGCATACCTCTGCCTTCTGCTTTCTCTCAGCGCGAGAAGCAGAAAATAAAATGGTATTTAAAATCCCATTTTATTTTCTGCTTCTCGCACTGCGAGAAAGCAGTGGGGCAGGGCTCCTCCGCCCTAATGGAGGAGCCGCCCCTGTTTATTTAAATGTTATGAGTTAGAGTAAAATAACTGACATATTCTGACAGCTGACTTGACAAAAACCTCTAACACTAGTAATAGAGAAAAATAGAAACCTCATTTCCAAGCAGCAATTAGTTAAAAGACAAACTGACATTTGACCTCTTTCCTTGAATAGACAGCAAATGTGTCAAGATAAATATATATAAATATTTCTCCCTTATTCATTAAAACCTTAGTAGGTTAATCAGGATTTGATTCTCCAAAATGCATCCTCAGTTTTTGGCCTTTTATTATTATTTATAATTTATACATATATATATTTTTTAATGAGTAAACTTATTTTCCTTTAGCCCTTGATCAGTAATTATTTAAAACGTATCAGCAGCTGACGAGGCGGTTGCAGGGTGCTGGTTCGTCCTGCCCGCTGCTAAGCAACAGTCTTTGTTTGAAGACAATGGTTCCAATCCCATTGTCCTATTTCTGTTTCAGGTGTTTCCTATTTGGGACGTTTGTCCCTAATCGCATAATGTTCCCTCCCACTGCCTCGTATGTGAGGTCAGAAGGAGGGCACTTCCGTATGCGGCTTGCTGTTCCCTGTATTCGAGGCCCGCCGGCATGTAATCACTGGACGGGTCCTGCGCAGCCTGCGTCTCCAAGGCCTGTCAGCACCTAATTGCTGGTTGGGTCTCGGCAGATTTTGAGGCAGCGTCTGACACTTTTCCTACTGTTTTTGGAGGGCGCAGTTGTGTTTTATTAAGTTAGCCGCGGTGCGCAGTCTGCTGCAGTGTTGTTGCAAGATCCTGAAGCGAAACTCAGCCTTCGTAATTTAATGGGAAAGAAAGAAGCTCAACGGCATCATCACCCAACCATAAATTGGAAGGGAAATATAATGCATTCACACTAACTTTGTAAGTATCTTCCTATGAAATAAATATATTAAGGCATCGTTGTGTTTAGAAAACATTTAACATTTACTTAGCGGTTTGAGGAGCAGCGAATAAAAGAGAAAGAGCCACAGTTGTCATGGAGTTATATGATGTTGCGACATTCCATGTTGGAATGTTTTACTTTTGATGTATTGGATATTCTTTAACCCCTTGCATGCTGATGACGGCTCCCGTCCGTCATGGCACACAGTGCTCGCGTGCTGATGACGACCGGGAGCCGTCACGCCCGCGATCGGAATGTGCCGTACAGGAGCGGAATTCCGACCGCAGGCAAGGGGTTAAAGTGCTACAATGTTGGGGGCAGCAATAAAAGGTTATTCCATAATGGTAGCCTCTGGTCTGGTAATGAAATCCATGAAGATCATCTCAGGCAAGCAGTTACAGCTGAAGTATGGTTTTAGAATAACACCTAACAAAATACGCATAGCATTAGTCAGAAAAGGCAGGAATGAGTAAGCTTATTTTCCTTTAGCCCTTGGTCAGTAATTATTTAAAACTTATCAGCAGCTGACAACGGTTCCAATCCCATTGCACCTCACTGGCAAACAAAGGGGGGTGTTCTTTCATCCATTTAGTCAGCTGCCTGTTAGTTTTATCATTGTTGTCAAAAGAATAATGTGATCGAAGTAGACAGATATACCCTCATTCCAACTGTAAGGATGAATCCCAGTCAGACTTTTACTTATTAAGTGAGAGCAGGTGCCCTGCTTCAGTACTGTACACCCTTTCTGTGCCTGCACTCAATGGATTCTGTACTGAGGTGTACCTGATCTCGTAGGGTGCAAGAGTAGTGATAGACGGAGACCTTTCTCTGGTCCTTTTTGCATTCCCATTCACAAATCTGTTCGTCTGCACTTTGCACAAACTTAGTTTGCGAATAGGATTGTACATCTGTCCCACAAAACATATGAAGGCAGGTAAAAATAATGTAACAATACACCCTGCTTTAGCTGCTACCAGGAGATATATGCAATTCTACAGGTTTCTCCTAATCCAATTTGCAAAAACTGGCAAAACTAGCAATCTTCCTGGTTAAAAGAAATCAGAAGGGTCTTCTATATATTAATTCAAGAGTCCAAGTATATATACGAGTATATATACGGTTGGCCTGTTTCACATTTGTGAGTATGCTTTCTTTTAAGAGGGTCTGGGTATATATTTCCCAAGGTGTTAGGTAATTCTTCAGAAGTGGAGAATTAGCTTTAGACCAAGCATGAAGATGAGCAAATAATTATAACATCACTTTCTCAACCAATTTTATGTATTACTTGAAAGGTAGTTTTAACATATTTCTCCTCCCTAAACGTCTACTCTTCAGTATGAATTATTTGCCCTCAGCCAGCCATTGATCCTTGGTGTATTTACAATTCAGTTGTTTTCTTTTGTGTATGATAATCAATACAAATCCTCGCATGATGAATATATAAGACCCATCAATATCTCAATCCATTGCTTTTCTGACCGAATGTTAAAAACATTGACACAAAGTTGCAAACCAACACCGAGAAGAGACAAAATTAATCCCATTTCTTATCCATCTCTAGTAGATATTTAGGGCTGGATTCACAAAGAAAGTAATGGTGTAGATTTACTGCTAACTTGAATTCAAAAACATTCCTAGGAATGTCCATGGAAAGCTGCAGGAGGTTCAGGTGTCCATGTATAATTCAGGGAATGTCATGAAACATTCCCAGCTGTCTCCTCTCCTTGCTGTCTCTCTCTTTTATTTTGAAGCGCGGAAAATATTTTCCCAGTGGGGAATGCCCATTCCCTACACTTTCACCAAATCTAAGGTCGATCCATTCTCATTCCCACCATGAAAAAATGATTTATACAAATCCTTGACTGGAGTTAAAATCTGACCCTTTCAAGGAAGTGAAAAAAAAGGAGTAGAGAAGTTTGTGAATGCTTACTTATGTCCATATGTCTGGATGTTAACAAACTTCCAAGACTACCTATGTCTTGGAATGCTAACTTTCAAACTGTTTGAGTGGGATCTACCTGTGTAGAGTAGGGACATCTGGAGTAGGTGGACCAACTGGCACCAATATGTAAATCAGGGGATGCCAACCTTTGCTAGTGAGAGCTCGTTCATATTAATAAAAAATCATCCTGACCTTCTTAAGGCCAATAACTCCTGCACTTTGCCTCGAGAATCCAAGCCTGTCAGTATTAAGTGCTAATGTCTTGGAAATTCAATGTTCTTCAGTGAACAACATACTTAGTTCCTATTTTAGAGAACAATGATAATAAAACTAACACAAGATATAAGTCTTCATGATCAGGTTGGTTTCTAAAGCCCTCTCAGGCCCCAGATTCAGAGTAGCCCATGGAGACCTGACCAAATTACAATGAGGAGAGAATGAAATCCCAGCCTGCCCTAACAGTAAGGTACACATGATATGGTCCAGTCTTTGGTGCCTGACCGGAGATATGTAGCATCCTTTTCTTGTACAAAGGTTCTTCAGTCATAAAGCGGGCCCTGAAGGAGACCATCAAGAAGGATCAAGTCTGTCACACATGCACTGTCAGATGCCACCTCATTATGGAGCCAGGGACATATTTGAACACATTGTTAGCTTGCAGTCATCTGCAGAACTCCTAAGTTGAATCAAAGCTGTAAGCAACCCACAGGATGCCTGTGAGCTACTACTCGTTCACCTGTGATTGAGAAGTTGGGGAAACCTCATCTAAATCACGAGTGTGGCAAGAGGACACCGATGCTGTGGCTGTGTAGTCAAACCCGCCACTGGTCTCAACTGATATAATGAGTAAGCTGCAGTAGTCAGAAGTATTTTTGAAATTTTGCTAGACATTTAGAAGTGTTAAATTCTACATTTTGTTCTGCAACCTCCAAATTGGTACTGGGTGGAAGGTATGTACTGAAGACATATTTAGTGGCATGTTTGACTCTAACACAAAATGCATTTCACGTCCAATTGATATTTTAAACAAAAGCCAAACCTGTTTAGTTTGTGCGGTATAAGTTCATAGCAATGTTCATACATTCATCTTTCTAACAATGTTTTTATCTAACTAAACAATAAGCATTCTTGTGTGAGAGTGAGCTGAAGTCAAAGTTCAAATTAATATACAATCATATTTGTAGGAGACGATCTTCCATTGAACAAACTCATCCATTGTGTGATCTCACAGATTGAGAAGACCAAAACAGGAGAAGTCACTGTTCTGTTCTCAAGGAGTGGAACCCGCATAGGCAATGGAATACAACAGTAAGAATAGATTAGATGTACCACTGCAGTGTTGAAGATAGTCCCCACATACGAGTCCTTTTTCTCAAAGGTGATCAGAGTTTTTTTTAACTTTCTGGCAAAACGCAGATACATTTGGGCTTCGTATGAGCTTGATAATGTTTCAAATAAACCCAGTAGTGGGCAAGGGTGTGGCTATCTTAAGTGCAGCAGGTGCAGTGGCACTGAGACTCACTGTGCAATTGAATGGCTTACTACCTGACAGGGTTACAGGGGCCTGTTTTCCTTGTTCCATTCATTCTATACCACTGTATGCAACTGATTAGCTATCAACTATATCACCCACTGGCACTTTTTGAGAGGTTTCTGATATGATTAATCATGACACATCAGAAATCCGTGGCATGCAGTGGGATATGGATAAAGGACGTGGTGTGCTGTGAAAGTAAAGCCTTGATTTGTGCAAAGAGAATTAGTGGAAGAGTCTGAGATAAACAGAAATGTGTCTAGCCAGTGCTACAGTAAAAGAGAGGAATGGTTGTTATTTTTAAGGCATACAAAACTCTTGTGAGTTTATGGCATGTAATGGAAAATTAACATGGTAATAGAAGAAGGACCACTTCACTATGTATATCTCAAACATACATCTATCTATATCTCTAAAAGGAGCGAAGGCTTGATCTGTGGTGAATAATGTTGGTTGTGTACTATTTTGACTAGGGCTCAAACCCCCACCTGCGGATATTCATTGAAACATTTTTTTGGTCTAATTCTTACTTTACCTAAGTGGCCTAATGAGTTATGCTACAGCACGGCAGAACTCTGTGACATGCTGTGGCATTGTGTAGGAGTATGGTTTGCTCTGCATGGAAGCCCTTCATTTGTGGAATTAATTATAGAGAAAAGTCTGGGAGGAAAAAAGAAATGTGTGGGGCGAGTGTCACGATGAAAGAGGGGAAGAGTTTTTTATTTACACTCAACAAATGTAGGTGTGTGGAGTGTAAAGGAAAATGAGCATAGTAACAGAGCAATGAATACGTGAAAAGACATATAGCAAAGTTCTCAAAATACAAAAGAGTTGGTATAGCAGTCAACGTCGTAGATGAAACAATATTTTGACTAGTATTTTTGGAAATCAGCCACTGGCAAGGATTGGGTAGTTTTTGCCATGGTTAGACATGGAACAAGATATCAGAAACCTGTGACATGTTGTGGCACGTTTTAAATCAGCTGTGGCATGTCACATGCAAGAGTGACTCACCGCATGCCAGGAATGTGCTTCTATTCCCTACTGCAGTCTTGAGCAGTGGAACCTTGCTAAAGAGGTCAACATTGGACATCTTGGTGAGTTTAGTTAATCTGTGTGTGCTTGGCTGAAAGCTGAAAACTACATTTTAACACTGATGTAGAGGCCATTCTGCCTATCAAATAAACATGTTTTCTTGAGTAGTTTCATCAGTAGCACTTGGCTTCTTTAGTCTGTCAAATTACACTTTGAAAATATTTAAGGGGACACTGAAAATAAACCATGCGTTAAATACAGGAACGAGAGATGGCAGTAATGGGCAAGATCTAGGTAATTTGCACCTCCCAGTGGTTCTTTCAAGATCAGGGAGCAGACCGGATGTGTCTCTATCTGACTAAAATGAAAGGTATAATTAAAAATTGAACAGCCTACAGTGAGTTTCCACTACTTTAGTCCGCGTGAAGCATTCTAAATGCAAGGGAAACACGAGTTTATCATTTATTGAAACTGGCATTTCAGAAATGAGGATGAAGATGGCTGAAACACATTTAAAATTGTAGAAACACTGCATTGGTGTTTACATCATCAGGCAGCAAGGGTTTTCAAAAGTTTGTTTGCTATGCAAGGTTCACGGAATCTGCTAACTGAATCTTTAATTTTGTATATCAATCAGCTATGTGTATGCCTGTCCTTTGCAGCAATTACTCTTTTTCCCCAGTGAGTACGTTTTATTGAACAAGCAATGAAAAGATATTGGTAACCCAATTTTCAAAGAAAAGTTTTGAAAGTATGAAAAATTTCCAGGGGATTTCCGAAGATGCACAGAAACATACACAAATTACTGAATTCCATTAGTCGTGCTCCAACTCGGAATGTACTCATGAACCTGCTCCCAGGCCTTGTCTGGAAATTGAAAAATCTGCAGGAATTAAGCAGAGAAGAACGTTAGTTTAAAAATATCCTTCTGTTTTTTCCCTATATCGAAAATATATTTTTTCCTGTGGACAAACACTTTCCCATGAAAAAAATATGAAATGTGGGTGTGATTGGATCTACGGCTATCTCGCACACTCATTTTAAATGCTTACTCCATCGTAACATGCACATATTATTTAGGAAGGTCTGAAACATTAACAGATTTTCCTCCGCAATAAAGAATTTTGGGGCAGATGCATGAAGAAACCAGTTTGCGATTTTTGAATTGCGAAGCCTTGTGGTTCGGAATTAGGAATTCGCAAAACGTCCCCTATGAAAGTGTGTTGACCATGTCTGTGATTGCTTTTAAATAAAGCATTTTTTTTAGTTTACATGCAGCCCGTTTTCCTTAAAGGAAAACAGGTTGTGTTTCAAAAATAAAAATCGTTAGTTTTCTTTTCATGTTTTAAGAGCAGGAAGTGGTCCATGCAACCACTGCCATTTGCAAATGGGTTACCACCTACTTAAAGTAGGTGGTAAAATGCGAATGTTTTGCGACCACATTTCGGTCACAAAACATTCCTAAATACAGATGCGATTCGGTATTAGGTAGGGACGCCCTAAACACACCCCTTCCCAATAGCCAATCGCAAAACGATTTTGCGATTCAGTAATAGGTTACTGAATCACAAAATAGGGTTTGCTGCATCTGAAAAGCATTTTTTGCATTCGTAAATGGCAATCGGCCAATTTGCAAAGACAAAAATGCGTGATGCATGTGCCCAAAGTCTATAACAATAATCCCCAAATCCTGATTTTGTGAATAAAGATTTGCTTTTTGCACTGCAATCCAATGGATTCACATGAATAATATCAGAAAAAAACGGAATCTGAACAGCCTAGTTTGCATAAGACCTAATTTAAAGAGCTATGCACATGTGTAATTTTTAATACCTTGCCTAATTGCTTCACTAAAGAACGCCACTCAGCGTTTACAATTGAAAACAGTGGCTATAATGTCTATGACCGTGCACAAACCTACTCATTTGTGGATATACACATGACGGTAATGACCAATGCATAATTTCAAAACCTTGTGGTGCAACAATGTGTCATAAATATCGTAGAGTCAAATATACTGAGGAACAAAATATATAGACGTTAGAATATCATTTTTGTATGTTTATATTGTAATTTATATAAAAATATGTATATATTATTTTAAAATATCTCTTATTATAATATTGTTTTCTTTAATATACATGTATTTAATATTGCTTTAATTAATTCATTATATATTCGTTATTACAGTATGTTGGGTATGAATATTAAAATAAATGTTTTAATTTTTGTAGTGTAGTTTGAATGCATTTAATTTGCAATGTATACTTTCATAGAAGGTTCTTGGGTTTGTAAGGAAATTGGAAGAAAAGTTATTTAACGTATAAACTATTGGTTCTATTTTACATTATTTTTTATGTTAATTAAAATATACTCTATGGGTTGTGATTTCAATTAAGTAAGTTTTGTGCTGTTTAATGACATTTTTCGATTATTTAATTTCTAATTTATCATTTATTGATGGTTTATTGGGTTTGTAGGGGAATAAGGTTGGAACTAAGTTATATTATTAATTCTTGTTTTTTAAAAATGTGTTCGGTGAATGAAATATGTCATTGGTAATTATTTAATTCATTGTTATTTTAATTTTGTTGTATTTTAATAATTTGTTAAATCATTGCCACGTATATTTAATAACATTTTTAAAATAAATGTTATTTTTATTATTAGTTTTTATTTTATTTGTTTTATTTCATTACTATTTCAATGTTATTGCTGTTTTATTTTTCATTTTTTTAATTATGGTGGAGTTTTTCTAGCTAGTCGCGAGGGGACTGTATTTATTCGTAATTTGTTTTATATTTGCAATTTGTTTTCTATTTTAAAATATATTTTTTCTATCACGTTTTAGTTTATTTATAATGCATGTATTTTTATTTTAAATACGTTCTAATATTTGTTTGGTTGTTAAATATTCACAAATTTGTTTTTTAAATGATAAGGAATTTGAATGCTATATCTAACCCTTCTAAAACATTCCCTGCTTTTGTGTATGTTAGAGTGGTAATAGTATGTCTTAGCTCTCCAGTGTCCAACACTTTCCCTACATTGGCTAGATTGGAGTGAAAATAGTAGATCTAACCTCTCCCAAATCCAAGACTTTACCTGATTTTGCTTATGTTGAAGCAAACCTTAACCCCCTCATAATCCAACATGTTCCGTTACTGTTGCTTGACTTGGAGTAGGAATTTGTAAGTCTAACTCTTTCAAAGTCTAACACTTTCCCTACTTTTGCTTACATTAGACAGGGAATAGTAGATCAAACCTTTCCGATATCCATCACTTTCCCTACTTTGGCTTATAGTAAACCTGATTCCTTTGAAGTCTAACACTTTTATTATTGTTATTTTGATTGTTATTATTCTTGTATTCTTTTTTCTTTTCTTGTAATGTTTATATTATTGATAAAAAAACATTTTATTCACATTTTATTTCTGTTTATCGTTTTTTTTTTATTAGGTCTACAACTTTTCCGTGTTTTTGCTTATGTTGGAGTGTGACTAATAAATCTATCCTCTGAAAATTCCAACACTTTCCATACTGTTAGTTAGATTGGGGTGGGAATGGTGAATCTGGCCTCAAAAAAACACAGCACTCCCTTACAGTACCTTTTGCAATGCGCTATCCCTCTGTGAGTCCTCAGTCCATTCTTCCTCTTGAACTCCATTTGCATCATTCGTGATGCTATATTTCTCATACTTATCATCCGGTGCAGATCTCATGGGAAGAAGCATCCAGCTCAAAAAATCAGCTATCTTGTCATTACATCTGGCACAAAGTGTACATCGTAACTATAGTCTTATACTTTAATGGTCATACGAGCTAAGGGAGGAAATGCATTCAATAACTCTTTCGCAATCAGGACTTTAGTTAGCGGTTTATGATCTCTGCTTAAGTTAAGCATAAACCCAATATGCTCGGACTATATGGCTCTAATCCCCATACACAAGCCAGAGCTTCTCGTTCTATTATAGAATACCTTTCTTCCGTGGACGCAGTACAGAAAAGTACTTTGTGCACTTCCATTCACCGTGTGCCAGGCAACATGTGGTGTCTGCATGGTGCCTGGCACACAGTGAATGGATGTGTTGGGGGTACCAAATTTGCCTCACGCCACTCAGCAGTGGCCCATTGGGGACAGGCCCTGCTTGGGGCCCCCAAAGACCATTTCCGTCTGTATTTTCATGACAGTCGAAACGCCATGAAAAGGCAGTCAGAAAGGGACATCCTAATCCCAATGGTGGAGGTGTGCCCAAGCACAGCCTCCATTGTAGGGATGGGATTCCGACCGCCGCCCCGGCAAGCTCCTTGAACCTGTAGGAGGCAGCAGTCATTACGCCCGACCTCTGCTCTCTGACGATGGTAGTGAGTAAGCATCTGCATCCTTCCAGATTTTCAGCTGCAATTCAGGTGAGTTCACAAGTCCTTTAGTCAAGAATGATATCATATCACTAGTATTAAACAAAGAATAAATGCTTATTCTGAATCAACAATCTGAATGTGAAAACATATATTGTAATGATTTACAGAAAAGACTGTTAGGTAATCAAAGTTAGATAATGTTAGAAACTGTAATACCCGTTGTGTTTTTTTACATCAGAAGGGGTGATTCAGCCTCCAAAACTAAGGTAAAAGCTTACGCTCCAACAGAAGTGGAAATGTGCTGTTCCAGTCTAACAGATCCACCAACAGATGTTCGATACATTACCCCAAAACATAAGATACAGTCTTATCCGTTGGTAGTGACCAATTATATGTTTAAAGATATTACTAATATCCTATTAAAAGAGCCACAAGTGAAAAGCATGTACTCTACACGAATATGGTGGGGAGTGGGGGCGAGACTTACTGACCTATATTCTCTGACATAGTGTTTTATATTTGAAAACATATTATGGAACACTAGGTGTTTGCTGTCACAGGCCACACCAGGAAAGCAAGATTCCCTACAAAATGCATTTAATTTTCACCTTATTATTTAATCCATATGGTTATAGGATATAAAGTTTCATCTTCCAGATGTTTTCTCACCAGGAAAATAGACTTGCTGAATATCCACCTCTTTCCCTATTGTGCATCTCCTCTAGTACCTAAAATCTTAGCTTGATTCAAATTATGACACTGACCACTAGTAGTGTCTTCTGTTTTTTTGTTGTTCCAATATTACTTTTATATTTGCAAGGCAACTTTTGGTCTTCCAGCTAGTTTTTCCTACATATCCTTTTCAGCAGGTTAATTTCATTTAGTATAAACAGCCTGAGGTGTTGTGGTGGTGTAATCTCTAAGGGCCTTATAATGAGTTTAGCGGTCCGATGAACCACTAAACTCACTGGGTCGCCACAGTCGCACCGCCGATCCAACTGCCCCATAACAAGTAGGGCAGTCGGACCACCATGGGACCGCTGCCGCTGTGATCCCTTTAAAGTAATAAAATATATTTTGTCTGTATTTGGCATTTATTGTATCAGTGTCCACTTGCCCTTGGTGACATTTGTTAGTGTAATGTTTCCCTGTCCAATGAACCCAATCATTACAAATGCTGCCTCCATATTTCAATCCAGTACTCATGTATTAATGTCTGTACTACAGTGAAACAGTGTTTTTTCAAGTCATGTGCCATATTTAGTATTTCAGAATTCTTAGCAAAGCTGTTAATTACAGGTATCTAATGCAGTTCTGAACTGTTGACTATTTGGTTTGTTCCTTATTTTCTGAGATCTCCTTTTCTTGCTAATTCCTTTTTTACGCACTCTTCAGGGTTCTTGTCCCTTTTTTGTTTTATTAAAGATTAATAAAAGCAGGCATCAATACAGGGGTCCATGGCTTAGAGTTCCTCTTAGCTTGCAGTCTAATTATTATAGGACAGACATTAACTAGTTTTTCTACCTATAGTCCCTACCAGGTTAAATAACCATTTCATGACAAATGTATGTATTGTATTAATAAAATACACTTTTTTTGATAATTCTAACATCACACCTACATTTTTCAAAACTGCGACATGACAAATAGTAGCATCCTAAACAAATAAAGGAAAAACTTAAACTTGAATATCTGTAGGACATTGTCAGTGCATGTTCATGTCTAACTTCCCTTGAAAGAAATGGCTTTCAGTATTATAATGAAGAATACGCACAGCACATATTATGACTTCAATCCACTGTGTTTCTGCAGATAACCTTTTATGAATGCATGGAGATATTGATCTGTGTTTCGTAGAAAAAGATATTTTCAAAGATAATATGGATCTAACCTTCTTTAATTTTTATAATCAATTAACACGTTTTCCCAAACACAGCACCTCCTCTATCCCACTGTCTCTGACATCAGCCTTAACCTCCTCTTTGAATTTTTTTTTTTAGTTCCAGGTCATTGATTACCTCGTCGTTGAATGTTTTTCTGCCTTTTATACATGATTGTCTGATGTGAAGCATTCTCACCAGGTATAATCTTTAAAAGAAAATGGGTCACCAACCGACTGCCATTAATCTGCGACTATTGCAATAACGTAAAGGCCACAAAATGTAATTGTATTTGTTCAGATGTATTTGTGGGGCTCGTCTATGTATCACAGTTGATTTTATCAGCACTTCTCTGTCTTTTTTCATTTTCAGTGTATCTTTCAAGCACAAACTCTCTCCCTTTCTGTTTATCACATCTGTGTGATAATGGGTTGGTAATAAATGTGCGGTATTTGATGTTAGGACCGCATCGCACCATGCAATGTATTTAGAGTTATTGCTTTCCATATCTTTCACAAATATGGCACTGAAAATAACTGTTTGTGAGATCTGGCCAATGCCACAATGTGGAGAAGCGTGACTCAATTGTTAGAGCGGTAGACCCTGATGCAGAGGTCTTGCCCGGGACCAGGGTTCAATTCCCGCCTCGGCGGCTCTTGGACTCAATCTCCCCGGACCTGATAATTCTCACCTCGGTGCCTAGTCCAATCATGCGTCCCACTCTGTGACTCTGGGCTATAGTTTGCTTAATCTCCACAACGGCCCCAGCAGCGCTTGGATGCCTGGCTTCACCTTGGGGGTGCCCAGGAGTGGACATCTCACAGGAAAGCCAGGAAGTGTTCCACAGTGGTATGAATACAGCGCTACGAGACCTCTGGGTAGAAGGCGCTATACAAATACAAACACATTTACATTTACATTTACATACACCATAAGATTAAAATCCTTCCCAAACAAATCTACGTCTTTGTATGATTAACCCCCAGGTTTGCCTGTTAGCCTTCTGCAGATACAGTACTTTTCAGGTTGCTGCTCACTTCGAACTAACAACGTTTTATATCAGTAATAAAAGTCAGGGACTGACTGGGTACTGAAACCGGTGCTGGCAAACTGCTCGGGGGGCCCCTGAAAGCTGAGGGGGTGCGGCGAGCTGTGTGCAGGGGCCGGTTTCGGACGATTTTGTTACCGGGACCTATATTACAGGCCCCCGATAACAAAAACGGCTCCCCAGGGGCCCAAAACCGGACCCCACCCTAGCGGCCCACCGGGGAAACGCCCGGTGCCCGCTACGGCCAGTCCGGCCCTGATAAAAGCCTCACATTAGAGTTGTAAATGCTCTACCCGGACATTTAAGACATTTATTTCATAGAGTCATCGGCCATTTTATGTACCCACGAAGCTAGCTGTTGTCACAGTTCTTAGGACCTCATCATTGAACTTCATCAATTTAACTTTATCATCATAACCGTTTGAACCAAACTCTAATGCAAGAAAACAAAAATGAAGGTGCACCCGAGAAAAGCCAGTACTCTCTAGTATAATTGTCTTATTACATCATATTTAGGCAAAATAGAGCAGTCCAGCGCAAACAAAAGTGACCCTGTACGCCAGAAAAACAGGTATTCTCTATGTCACAGCTTGCTCATATTTCGACACAACATTCTCTACCACTATATCATCATTTATTATGTACACTACCAAATAAAGCATACCTCAAGACACCCCTTACTCCCACAAAACAAAAAAGAAAAAATAATTAGCCAAGGATGCACAAATGCAATTTAGAAGACAGCCTGATTATACAATGGCTACGAGAGTGAACATCAGGAAGCAATTCCTCAACATCAACCTGCGGACCGGTCGTTGAGTAAGAGCCCCCAGCAGCATGTGCCACAGAAGATGGAAAAGCATCAGAACTTGCAGGAACAAAAGCACCATGTTCAACAATAGTAGAACCAGAGGGGACAGCGGGATCAAAAGCTGAATTGGAATCATTGCTTTCTTCTCTATCAGGATAAATATTTCAACTTTTTCATTAGTGAGCTTAACAACACGATCCTTATTCCACCAGCCTCTCCCTTCCAAAAGAAAAAAAAGGGTTAATAACCCTCCTTACACGTACTGGAAGAGAAAAGGTAGATTGTCCTTTGGAAACTTAAAAAGGTTTCTTAATAGGAACTCAATCATTAACAGAAACTTTCTCAAGTTTGACTCCTGAGTTGCTGTCATGCAGTTTTTTTTGCATGATTTATTTTGAAAGCACCTTACTTCTAATGAGATCTTGATCTTCACTTAAAAAACTTTTACCACCCAAAGCGGATCCAGCAGTAAGATTAGAAAACCATTCAGAAATCAACTTTGATCTTGCTCCCTTCCCCCTGAGAGCTTTGAAAGGAGTGACTCCAGTGGTAGAATGAGGTGAAGTGAGATATGCCCAAACCTTATCTTGCAAGATGGATGCTATGACAGTCTGAATGCCCTCCTTTAGGATGCTATTGGCCCTCTCAACTAGCCCATTGGAAGATGGACTATACAAAGCAACTTGATAATGCTTAATTTCACATTTTTCCCAAAAATTGGTCATTTGCTTAGAGACAAACGAAACATCATTGTCTGTAACAATGGAACGAGCTGCGCCTTCAACTTTGAAAATGTTCTCTAGAAAAGAAATACCTGGATGAGTTAGCCACTTCAACAAATGAGTAATATAACCACTTAGAAAAATAGTCAATAACCACTAGAAGGTATCTCTTATCAGATGGAAGAAGATTGAAAGGTCCAGAAAAATCTAAAGCAATCTTCTCCCAAGGCATCTCGGGAAAGGGAACAGGAAATAAAGGTTTTTCGATACGTTTCGAGTATTTTTATCATTGACAACACATTTAGGAAATGTTGCCTTAAAATTGGCAACTAGAGCATCCAGACCTGGCCACAGTATGTGTTTGAGTTTTTTCGAAGTGGCAGAAATGCCCATATGCCCTCATGAGCAATCTTATCTCTTAATAAAAGAGGAGGCATAAACAACCCATTTTGAATGCAAATACCATTTTCAAAATAAAGTTCATCACTAACTTGCGCAAAAGACCTTGACTCCGCGGAGAGCATCTTATTAGTGTGCCACTTATTTCTAACACAACTTTCCACTTTCTTCAATACTTCATCTTTTTCCATAGCCGTAAGCCAATCTTCTTGAGAAATGTTTCCGCCACTGGCAGATAAAACATCGATCAACAACACAGTCATCATCAAAATCAGTCAAGGTATTAGGATTAAAAAGTAAGGGAAAGCCAGATAAGCTGTCAGCACGGACATTTCTTCCCCCTTGCTTGTACTTGAATTCCAGATCATATTCTTGCAATTTGGATAGTAGTCTAACCAGTCGAGTAGAAGCCTTACCTAAACCATTATCTGCTAAGAGAAACACCAACGGTTTGTGATCTGTAAACATTTTGCATTTCTTGCCCTAAATATAAGTTTTAAACTTTTGCACAGCCTGCACAATTCCTAAGGCCTCTCTTTCAATAGTGTTATAATGGCACTCCGCTCCAGACAGAGATCTAGAAGCAAAGCAATGGTATCTCTTAGCCATCTACCCATTGTCCAAAAAGAGCGCTGAGACCTTTAAGGCTTGCATTCACAGTAATGAAGGAGTCACCAGAAGATCAAACAAGTGCAAAGCAGAAGCATTGATAACAAGAGATTTTAGCTTCTCAAACACTTCACAAATAAGAGTCACTCCAAACAAATTTCACTCCTTTTTTTAACCAAATCTCACAGAGGTTGAACTATTAAAGAATAACCTGGGACAAATCTAGCATAGTATTCACTAAGGCCAAGAAAAGAAGGTAATGTATCTTTGTCCATTGGTGCAGGAGCATTTTTTATGGCCTCAACGTTGCAAAACTTGGGCTTGATCCCTTCTGCAGAGATGATATGTCCTAAATACTCAACCTCCTTAACCAAAGGTTTGCACTTATTGGGTTTGATTGTCATGCCTCTAGATTGTAGTACATCCAGAACTTTACGTAAAGTGTGTACATGTTCATCTTTGGTCTCAGTAAAGATAAGAATGTCATCATGGAATGCCTGTGCATGCGACATATCACCAAACAACTTTCCATAAGCTTCTGAAAAACACATGCCGCGGATGCAAGTCCAAATGGTATCCTCCAATATTTAAAAGCACCAAAAGGAGTGACAAATGCGGTAATCAATTGGTATTCTTCAGAAAGTTGTCTTTGGTGAGACGACGAATGTAAATCAATTGTGGAGAAGAACCTAGAATTACCAGTATTGGCTATCATTTCCTGGATATGCGGGAGAGGGTGGCAATGAACGAGAATATTATGATTAAGAGATCTCAAATCTACGCATAATCTAAGATCCCCGGACTTCTTCTTTGCCAAAACAACTGGAGAAATCCATTCTGAGGCATAAGTTGGTGCAATGATACCTTCAGATTTTAGTTTGTGCAATAAAAGTTTGAGGTCATCCCTAATACTGAGGGGAACAGGTCTCACTTTGTGCACAACCAGTATAGCATCACTCTTGAGCATGATGCAGTGCTCAAACCCTTTTACGGTTCCAACAGCATCCTTGAAGATGTCAGGGAAAGACTCAATAAGAGTAGACATAATATTATCTTCCAAGTCTAGAGACAAAAGATCATTTGGAGATGGTCCTAAAAGGATAGGGGGATTTTGCCCAGGGCATACATTAATTCCCAAGTGTGCAATATCTTTCCACCCTACTGTATCTCTGCCAATAACAGCCACATTGACCTCAGTTTTAGTTGATATGCCCAAACATTCAACCAGTCCCCAAAAGAAACTTAACAAGTTTATATCTTGCTCCCCAAAGACTTTGGGATTAATGTCAGTGGACAACAGAGAAGTACCAAATGGCACAATTCATAAAATGTACGGTCAGCAAAAATGGTAACGGGGGCACCGGAATCAGCCGTGACTGAAATGGGTCCCCCATCAACCACTGCATCAACAATGGGTCCCTTTATCTTTTTTTTCCTGTAGTGATAGAACAATCAGGGATATCTACAGTAAGTAAAACATTGGAAACATTTTTCCCACACTCTTGTACTTCAAGCTAAGAATCGTCCACGCAGACATTAGAACTTCTGACTTTAATTAAGGTGCTGCCACCGGTGGTTCCACTTCTACACCCACCTTGAAAGTGGCCACACTGGCTGCAACGATTGCACTTCCTACCAACAGCAGGACAATTTGGGTTGTTTCCAATATGGTTCTTTGAACCACAACAAAAACAAACAAGCTTTCTTCGAGGAGGTTGACCCTTTTGACTTGTTCTATCAAAAGCTTAAACAGCACAAACAACATCATTGTCAGATAAAACATTTACTGATGACAGAGAGTGAGAATGGAAAGGGGCGACCACTCGGTCCCCCCGAACGTATGGTGGAGTACCCCGATCCCCCCGGGAAGCCATTTTGGGCGGGAGGCGCGTCTCGGCTGGTATGCCCAAAGCGGCGTAGCCGGGGCGCGCTTTTTCCCGCCCAAGAGTGGGTTGTCCTAGACACTGAAGCCATCAGCCACGCCCCTGGAGGCGGGGGGAGGCGGGTTTACGCCCGCCCAGAGAAGAATAAAACGAGCAACAATCCAAGGAAGCATCCTCTTGTTCCTGTGCTCTGAAGCTGCACCTCCTCGCTGCACGTGAGCTCGAGACGGAACGAAGAGCCAATTTTGAAATTTGTAATTTCTCTCTTTTCTTTTCTAGCACTGCAGATCGCGTCCAGGATCTTTCACCTACGTGGGGAAAATGCCGGGCAAGAGAGTCGCAAAGAAGGTCAGCACCGACCAAATGCTCCGGATGTTGGTGAAAGACATGGCGGAGATGAAGAGAAAAATGGCGGCCAGGGACGGTGCGGGAAGGCCGAAAAGATCCAACCCGGCGGAGGTCCCGGCCGGAAGAAGGAAGAGGGCCAGGAATGGGGCAAATGAGGACGAGGTCCCAGTTCGGGAGGCTCACCAGGCGAGCCCTCCTAGACCAGCGGAGATTCCCGCGACGGCTCCCGCCGAGGGCCAGCGGATGCCCGTGGTGGTTACCCCAGTGAACGATGGGGACATGCCCCCGGAGTTGGCCGCCCAGCTGGCGGCATGGTTGGGTAATAGCAGCGGGGGTTCCGTGGCTCCGGGGGACACGGCCGAGGAGGCCAAGCAATTAATGAGGCAGTTGCGGCAGTCACGGGAGGCCGCGAAACCACCTTGTCCGTTTGTTTCCCCGCAGGCTCCAGTAGATCAACCCGCAGCTGGCACGAGTTCGGCAGCAACGGCGGTTACAGCTTCTAGCTCAGGTAAGCAGCTAATGCCGATTGCGGGGAAGGGGTCTGTACCCTCGAGAAGGGAGAAATTGGCTCAGCATATCCCGATGGAAATCAAAGAACGGATATGGGCTGAGAAATATGTAAACATGTTTTCCTTGCTAACTGATCATTACGAGATTGAGCATGTGAAAGTACAGAAAGAGCTTATGCATCCGAGTGTTTGGCGCGCAAAAATGGCCGCTTTTAGAGTCGATGAGACGATAGGTAATTGGGGCAGAGCATTTGGCATATTCACTTCAATTATGGGGGAACGGAGACCTGAACTGTTGGCCGAGTTACCTGTGTACCAGACACGTATTATGGAATTTTCTCAGACGTTTGCGGGCAATGAGTGGTTTTGCTATGATAATATTTTTTGCAAGGCCAAAGAGTTCGACACGTGCCTGACGTGGGATTGTTACGACTCCATTTCTTGGCAAAAAATGGAGAACTGAGGCATGTTAAAGGCGCCATTGTTGGGGGGGGGGTGAGTTTTCCCGCCATTCATCTGGGGCGCCCTTTCGGGCGGGGGCAAGTAATGAGCATCACCCAAGGTCGAATGGCAATACAGGTAAGAAAGGGGTATGCTGGAACTTTAACAGGGGAAAGTGTACGAGGCCCCAGGGGTCATGCAAGTTTAGGCACGACTGTGGGGGGTGTGGACAGTCCTCGCATCCCGAGACCATGTGCAGAGCCAAAACGGGTGATAACGGAAATAGGGGAAGCGCCAAACAGGTCTGACATAGTCCGAGGGGCGCCTTTACCTACACCAGTTGATACCATGGCAATGATTCCTTGGCTCAGTGAATACCCGGATCATGACTCCGCTGGGGTGTTGCGAGACGGTTTTTCCTATGGTTTCCGCATCCCGGTGGGGAATTTTCAGGGTAAAGTGCAGTGTAGGAACCAACTATCGGTCCTGCATAATACGGCGGTGGTGCGAGCGAAGATTGGGAAAGAGGTGGCCCGGGGTCGGGTTGCGGGACCATTCGACATGCCACCAGTTCCTAATTTTGTTTGTTCACCCTTGGGAGTGGTCCCCAAGAAGGACCCGGGTGAGTTTAGACTGATACATAACTTGTCAGCTCCGAGAGGTCTGTCAGTTAATGATGCGATAGACCCGGAGGTTTGTTCGGTGCGGTACGCATCCTTCGATGATGCAGTCGCCATGTTGAATCGCCTGGGGCCCGGAGCGCTGATGGCCAAATCGGACATCGAGTCAGCGTTCCGGTTGCTCCTGGTACACCCAGACGATCAGCGTCTCCTGGGCTTTATGTTTCAGGGGCGCTATTACATGGATAAATGTATGCCAATGGGCTGTTCCATATCTTGTGCTTATTTTGAGAAATTCAGTTGTTTCCTGCAATGGGCATTCACAAGAATGACGGGGTTTCAGCATGTTATGCATTATCGTGACGATTTTCTGTTCCTGGGGGCTGCCGGGGATACAGAATGTGCACAGGCTTTAAAAGAATTTTGTGATCTGATGAGGCAGTTTGGTGTGCCATTGGCGCCATGTAAGACTGTGGGGCCATCAACTTCGCTCGAGTTTCTTGGAATAGAGCTCGATTCCGAAGAAGGTTGCTTCCGGTTGCCAGAAGAAAAGGTGCGGAAATTCAGGGCCTCGCTTGAGGCATGCATTAAGGAAACTAAGGTGAACTTGCATCAATTGCAGCAGACTGTGGGTCAGTTGAATTTTGCCCTTAGGATAATGCCAATGGCCCGCCCTTTTTCCCGCTCGATTGCACAAGCCATGGTCGGTCTTAAAGAGGGGCACCACCGCACAAGGCTCTCGGCAGAGATTCGCCAGGACATGCGCATTTGGTTGGCATTCCTGGCGGATTTCAATGGTCGGGTTGTTTGGACCAAGCCGGCGGTGTCCTCCGAGGAGTTGGGGCTGTGGACAGATTCGGCGGGCAGTATAGGCTTTGGCGCCATATTTGGCAATCACTGGACGGCTCAAAGGTGGCCGCCATGGTGGCACAAGTGTGGGCTTACAAGTAACATTGCTTTTCTCGAACTGTTCCCTATTCTGGTGGCTTGGAAAACATGGCCTGAGGGGTTTAGGGATCACTCTGTGGTGTTCTGGTCTGATAACATGACCGTGGTTGAGTGTATCAATAGTCAGGCAGCACGATGTAAATGGATTCTGAGGTTGCTCAAAGAAATTGTTTTACTATGTATGCAATTGAACGTGCTCTTTAGAGCGAGGCATGTGCCAGGGGTGCTGAATCAGGCTGCTGATGCGCTTTCTCGTTTCCGTATGCAGGCCTTCTGGGGTCTTCTGCCCACAGCGGACCCGGTGGCGGCACCATTTCCCGAAGCTCTCTGGTCTCTCGGTGCCCCGAACTACAAAACCTCGTGGGAGAGAGTTTAGCACCCAGGACAAGGAAGGCATATGAAGGGGCGTTCCGTTCCTATTGGTCCTTTTTGGGTTCTGCTAGGAGGGAGCTTTGGGGCCAGGAGGAATTTGTCATAGAGTTTTTACTGTCATTACGCAGGGCAGGCAAATCGGTGGCTACGGCCCAGAGGCATCGGGCCGCCATTTCCTTCATGGCGCGGGCCCATGGTATCCAGGATCCTACAGCGTCTTTCGTAGTACAGAAAGCGCTGCGTGGGTGGCAACGCCTTGAGGGTCGCAGAGTAGATGAAAGGCACCCGATAGGTCTGGATAGGTTGGCCCTGTTACTATCCGTACTCCCTGCAACATGTTCATCCCAGTCGGAAACAGTGTTATTCCGGGCCGCTTTTGCATTAGCATTCCATGGGGCTATGCGGGTAAGCGAACTGGTGGCAAGAAACAAGCAGGATACGGGGGGTGGTTTGTGCCGAGAGCACATTCAGGTAAAAGGGGAGACGATGATTGTCTCGTTTGTCAGGTCCAAGACCGATCAGGGGGCGATCGGGGACAGTGTAGTAGTCCAGCGGATTCCCGGATCTCCCATGTGCCCGGTGGCATGCGTTGAGGAGTATTTGGCGCAGAGGGCGGCATCATGGGGGGGGGACATTGCTGAGGCACGCAGATGCCACCCCACTGACAAGGTTTCAGTTCCAGCGGGTGTTTGCAATGGCAATTTCGGCCGCGGGCTTGAACCCGGGCGAGTTTGGGACTCATTCCTTCCGGATAGGGGCTGCTACAGAGGCTACAGCCAGGGGTCTGAGTGTGGAAAAAGTGAAACAGTTGGGGCGTTGGTCCTCGAATTGTTACAAAAAGTATGTGCGGTTGCACATGTTGTGAAGCTGATATCATGTACTCACGCTTCTTGTCTTTGTTTGGTTACAGTTTCGCAAACCTACGAGGCGGGGCGGACTGTGCAGTCGACCCGACACCTGGGAACCAGCGGTCAGAGATCACCGGCTGAGGAAAGAGTGGTGTGGGTCGTGGGCCACTCATACGTGAGGCGTGCCGCGGACGTATTCAAAGCAGGTGACATGATTCACACAGCTGGAGAATACGGGTACAGGGTGACCTTCTACGGAAGGGGCGGGCTCTGTATTGACCAGTTTCAACATTTTCTCGAGGGTTTGTTAGGGCGGACAAGGTCACCGCCATCTATACTCATAGTACATCTTGGGGGCAATGATTTGGTGACCACTGGTAGACGACTACTTCTCGAGGCGATACTATCCACAGTAAGTTGGTTGGCGAGAAGAGTTCCAGGGTGCACGATTGCATGGTCCCATATGATTCCACGGAAAGTGTGGCGGGGGGCTAATTTAGTGTCTGCATTAAATCATTCTGTGAAAAAGGTGAATAACAAGCTGGGTAGACTGTTCCGTACCAGTATATTGCATTCGATTCCTCATGGTTGTATCAGGGGGGACAATATGTATCTAGAAGATGGGGTCCATTTGTCTCAGGTGGGGAATTCCTTACTCATAGGAGACCTCGTAGCCTGGTTAAGGAGTTTACAGCATGACCTTTAGGTAGGAGTTTTGTGGGGGGTCCGGATAGCCGGTCAACTATCCGGCCTGTGGCGGTAAGGTCATGATCGGTGAGCAGTCATTGGAAGATCCCTAGGGGGGGGCGTCACCCATTACGGATGGGAGCGCCCGGGGGGAGGTGGCCATTGGCCCCTCAACGGGGAGGCGGTCCCTTCTAAAGGACGGGACGCCTAAAGGAAAGGGAAGGCGGTCAAGGCCCCTCCCTGGATAGGAGGGGCTACGGGCCCCTCCTGGGAATTTCCGGGGCCAGGACATCTGCGACGGCAGATGTGGTAAGTTGTGTGGGGTGGGGAGGGGGGTCTACGCTACCTTCTAGACACCTCACACGAGTCCTCGGGCGACCACGTAGATGGCGTCGAGTTAACAGGGGCCCCCGTCAAGACAAGGGAAATTGGTATGGCACATGAGGTGCAGTCCTCTGTGCGCCCGCCCCTCACAAGTGAGGGGGGAGTTCTGGTTTAGGGATCTGACACCGGTTACGACCTTGCCGTTGGCCCTTAACGTTAGGATGTACAATTTCAATTTGAAATGCATTTTGTAAGGATGTTAGTATCGGCTAGGAGAACCTTTGTATTAGATATGTGTTAAGGTTAGCCAAACATCGTATGTGGATATGAAATTGTACATGATATGAAACTGTTATTTTAATGTTTTGATTTTGTTTCATATTTTAATAAATACGGCCGGGAGGGTAACTCCCTCCCGCCATCCAAAAGTTCAGAACTGTTTCCAGTTTCCCAATTCTTGGGGATTGTGTTGAGAGGGGGTGGCGGGTATCTCAGCCATATGGAAAGGGGCGACCACTCGGTCCCCCCGAACGTATGGTGGAGTACCCCGATCCCCCCGGGAAGCCATTTTGGGCGGGAGGCGCGTCTCGGCTGGTATGCCCACAGCGGCGTAGCCGGGGCGCGCTTTTTCCCGCCCAAGAGTGGGTTGTCCTTAGACACTGAAGCCGTCAGCCACGCCCCTGGAGGCGGGGGGAGGCGGGTTTACGCCCGCCCAGAGAAGAATAAAAGGAGCAACAATCCAAGGAAGCATCCTCTTGTTCCTGTGCTCTGAAGCTGCACCTCCTCGCTGCACGTGAGCTCGAGACGGAACGAAGAGCCAATTTTGAACCCACCCACCATCCCCTGAAGACAGCAAGTGGTTGTGGTATAAAGTCATTTTACGTAGTAGTTGTTTTCTTGCAGGTTGTTTCTGAATAAAGTTTGTGATTCGGTTGCAATAAAGTGGATAATTCTTTGCAGTATGCTTTATTAAAGACTTGCATCAGAGTGATTAGTAATGTTTTAGAGGGTTGATACTTGATCTGTTTAAAGTAGGAATGTCTTTTTCTCTTTAGTAATTAACCTTGTCGTATTTATTGTTTGGTCGGGCGGTAAGGTCATGATCGGTGAGCAGTCATTGGAAGATCCCTAGGGGGGGGCGTCGCCCATTACGGATGGGAGCGCCCGGGGGGAGGTGGCCATTGGCCCCTCAACGGGGAGGCGGTCCCTTCTAAAGGACGGGACGCCTAAAGGAAAGGGAAGGCGGTCAAGGCCCCTCCCTGGATAGGAGGGGCTACGGGCCCCTCCTGGGAATTTCCCGGGGCCAGGACATCTGCGACGGCAGATGTGGTAAGTTGTGTGGGGTGGGGAGGGGGGTCTACGCTAGCTTCTAGACACCTCACACGAGTCCTCGGACGACCACGTAGATGGCGTCGAGTTAACAGGGGCCCCCGTCAAGACAAGGGAAATTGGTAAGGCACATGAGGTGCAGTCCTCTGTGCGCCCGCCCCTCACAAGTGAGGGGGGAGTTCTGGTTTAGGGATCTGACACCGGTTACGACCTTGCCGTTGGCCCTTAACGTTAGGATGTACAATTTCAATTTGAAATGCATTTTGTAAGGATGTTAGTATCGGCTAGGAGAACCTTTGTATTAGATATGTGTTAAGGTTAGCCAAACATCGTATGTGGATATGAAATTGTACATGATATGAAACTGTTATTTTAATGTTTTGATTTTGTTTCATATTTTAATAAATACGGCCGGGAGGGTAACTCCCTCCCGCCTTCCAAAAGTTCAGAACTGTTTCCGGTTTCCCAATTCTTGGAGATATGTTGAGAGGGGGTGGCGGGTATCTCAGCCATAGTGTGACTGGACAAGACCTTGGAGCTAAAAATAGATCTTTCTATACTCCTGGAAATATCTAACACTTCCGCGAGAGTTGGATTGCAGTAAGCTAGTAAACTTTCTTGAGCTTTTTTAGAAAAGCAGTAAAAAACAAATTGGTCTCTAATGTGAGTGTCAATATTAGCACCAAATTCACACTTTTCAGCCAGAACTCTGAGCGTAGAAACGTAGTCCTCAACAGATTAATCGCAGGATTGTATGCATATAGCAAAGTTGAATCTTTCCGATAAAACATTGGACACATCAGGATACTGTTTCCTCGTAATGTTTCTTTGTTTCCAAATAACCATTCCAAGGAGTGCCTTCAGAGATTGGTGCTGGAGAATGAGGAAGATTGTTAAAAGCTCTGTGACCAGCAATACCTAAATGATTAAATAACATAGCCATTTTTCTGGAAGTAGTATACTCTTCAGCCCCAATAGCCGCAAGATAGTTTTCAAAAATGCGATGACATTCCAACCACTTGATATCTGGATTACCTGCTTTCTGCAGAAAGGGTGGTGATTGGATGACCCCCTGATTTCTAGCTATAATGCAGAGAGAAGAAAGCTGAAGGGTTGAAAGGAGCAAGAAACAAGGAAATCACAACAGTTAAAATTAATATGCCAACAAAACGAGTGTGCTGCCAGGCATGTCTGTTTCTCACAACAGGTGTGCGAATCACCAATGTATGAAGAGAATTGCCAAAAAACAAACCTTCGTGTAAGGTGTGCAGATCACGATTAAATAAAAAATTGTAGAAAAGCGCCACACAATAGTAATTGCAGAACCGTAGAAGTGCGAGTCACTAATGCTGAAGAATGTGAAGTGCTACATAGCATGTGTGCGGATCACGGAAGCCAAAAAGTAAATAAGCACTACACAGCAGGTGTGTGGATCACCAATGCTATAGACTGAATGCTGGTGTAAGCTGAGGAAATAATTAGGTGCCGTATAGCTGGTGTGCGAATCACAGATGCCAATGCCGGTGCGAAGAAGTGGAGCAAATTCTGGGAAAGATCCTCACCAAAGATGGCCTATGAATGTTCTACGAAAGCACGTACTCCCAAATTTCATGCGAGAGCCAATCAGAAAGAGAATGGTGTTGAAGCCGTGGAACGGAGACTCCCACAGCAGAGTGACAACACAAGCTGGAGCGTGGCTGCTTCGAGGAACAGCAACTCGTGAAGAGACAATGGTTTCTCGGTGAGTGGAGCGCATGGGAGGTTGCAAGGGAGGATAGCATTTAGGGAGCAGCTTGGCAGTAATCCTTTAAGCAGCAGTTTTATCAAAAGAAAATGAAACGGGGCCACCTGAAAATCAAAGGAGGGTGCTGGGACCTCAAATGCAAGGCACAGGAAAACGAACAGCTGGTGGGTTCATGCTTGCGGAGAAGTGTGGCTCACTGGTTAGAAGAGGCAGACCTGGAAGCAGAGGTCAGCTCGGGACCAGGGTTCAATTCCCGGCTTGGCGGGGTCTTGAGTCCAAAAATGTCCATGGACTCGACAATTCTCGCTCCGGTGCCTACTCGATTCACGGGTTCACACTCTGCGACTCTGGGCAATAGCTTGCTTAATCTCCACAACGGACCCTCGCGGCGGGATGCCTGGCTTTCACCTTGCGGATACCCTGCCGGGGTTATCTCACAGGGGAATACCAGGACGGGTTCCCTAAGCAAGCGCTTAGAAACCGGTTGGTGATTTGCGCTATATAAATTCCTGCACATTTACATTTACATTTGCAGATGTTTGCAGGGTAGGCAAAGGGTAGGCAAAGGGCAGTCTCTGCCAAAGAGCTTACCCCACTCACTCCTGGTACCAAAATGTAGTTTGTAGTTTGGGGGTTTCGCTGAAATGACTGGAGGCCGAGACCGGATAACAGGAACAGCGTAGTTTAATGGAAAGCACGTAAGATACAGCAACCCACGGCAACACAGCATGCAGGCTGACCAGCAGAGACTCGACTGACTCTCGCTAGGCAACCCGTGCTCCGGATTTCAGCGAATCAAAACCCACAAACAGAACAAGGTTCTCAACAGAGTTAAACAAACAAACACAGGAAAATCATAACATATGTACATTACCAAGGAAAGCATACTACAGTCCTCCTTTAAAAAGTGTGAGTTAAGGTCTGACATCTAGATACAGAAATGCTGGTTAAATGGGGGTGTTTTGTTGGGGCAATCACTGATCACATAGAGTTGCGATTTTCGTGTCACAAACTGTGAATGAAAAGCCTGTTCCTGATAGAGGGTTCTAATATAAAGCAAGACAAGTTCAAGTTCAAGTTCAGTAATTTATATAGCGCACTACTCACCCTGAGGGTCTCAAGGCGCTTGAGGGAGGGTGGGTGCATTACTTATCGAATAGCCAGGTTTTTAGCTGCTTTCTGAAGGAGAGTTGGTTCTGTGTAAGGCGGAGGTGAGTGGGGAGAGAATTCCAGGTTTTGGCCGCTAAGTAGGAGAAAGATCTTCCTTCCATGGTGGATCTATTGATGCGCGGAATTGCGTCGAGGGCTTGATTGGATGAACGTAGTTGGCGGGTGGGTGTGTAGAAGGACATTCGTTTGTTGAGGCATTCGGGTCCTAGGTCGTAGAGGGCCTTGTGTGCGTGGGTGAGGAGACGGAACGTTATTCTCTTGTTGACGGGAAGCCAGTGGAGATCTTTCAGGTGACCGGAAATGTGAGCTTGACGGGGGATGTCCAGTATGAGTCTGGCTGAGGCGTTTTGGAAGCGTTGGAGTTTTTTCTGTAGTTTGGCTGTGGTTCCGGCGTAAAGGGTGTTTCCATAATCTAGTCGGCTAGTGACTAGTGCGTGGGTGACTGTCTTTCTTGTTTCGGTGGGGATCCAGCGGAAGATTTTTTTGAGCATGCGTAGGCTGTTGAAGCATGATGATGAGACGGCGTTGACTTGTCTGGTCATCGAGAGGGAGGAGTCTAGGATGAAGCCCAGGTTACGTGCGTGATCTGTAGGTATGGGTGCTGTGCCCAGAGCCGGTGGCCACCATGAGTCGTCTCATGCAGAGGGGGATGATCCTAAGATGAGGACTTCCGTTTTGTCCGAGTTTAGTTTTAAACGGCTGTTCTTCATCCATTCGGCTACTTCTTTCATTCCTTCGTGTAGATTGGTTTTGGCTGTGTTAGGGTCTTTGAGACAGTGGCTTATAAATGTGTTTATCAGCATAATTTACGATTATGGTCTCTTCTGAAGATCAAATATAGTTTTTTGTTTTGGGGCTGACAAAACTGTTTGGACCTTAAAACAGAGTAGAACCAGAACCAGGGAAACATGACAAAACATACCAGCATTAAGAACGAGTAGAATAAGGATCTGCATCTACGTTCTATCTGCAAGCATAACCAGAAATGAAATGCTCCTTGCAGTTGGTGGCAGGGTTGTGTGTTGTGCCAAGGTTGGATATGCTACCCCAGAAGCACACTGCAGAGTTATAGTGCACAGGCAGGCAGGTGCTCAGAGATGTATCTCATGTCCTCAGTGTAGAGGTGCATCAGTAGCATCCCACCCTTGTTGCTAGTTGGATAAATTATGTCTGCTCCACAGCTGCTTCTAAAGATATTAAGGTGAGTGGGTGAAAATTGAGAAATTGTATTATGATGGGGAATTAAGACAATTTTATGCACTGGTTAGCACAGGCGTAATGAGGAAATAATTCACATGGAGTGATGCTGGAATTGAAATGTTAAGACGGGAGTTGGAGAAAACACCATGGGTGGGACTCTACAAAGTAAATGTAATTTTAAACGTAAATTAAAGTCAGAAGGGGGAAACCTCTATTGGATATTGTGACTGGAGAAGAAATCTTGTTCTTTTGTATGTGCATAGATATGGCACTAGTTGTCATAGTTGAACAGGAAATCCTGTAATTGGTGGCATTTGAATGGAAAGATTACAGTTCGAGGTGGGTGCAGAGGCATTTAAGTAATGATGTGATTAGGGAAACGAGCCATTATTTGATAACTGAGAACAATTGAGATATTTCGTGGGGTGGGCTGAATGTAAAGAATGTGCTAATGATGGTTCTGAAATGGGGGTCTTGCAAAAGGTTGGATTGAATGGGGAGATCGTGCATAGGGATGTTAAAAACAGGGATATTCAGCATTGAATGGGGAACCCTAGAGTTGGAGAAGAATTGAGAGTTCCTGTATTTGTGAGGGACCTGAAGGTCTATGCTGCATTTTGGGAAATGATTGCATAGGAAATCCTGCAAAGGGAATGGTGGGGATAAGCTGCTCTATACAGAGACCTGGATGATAGCATTATTTGTGACAAGTATATGGTGAAAATCCTGGTAAGGGACCACTACGATTATTTGTTTGCAGACTGCCTTAGTGAGGAACTAAGCAACATCCAGTTAAATGTTACAGTTACAGTTAGTCATGTGACTGTAGAGCGGACTGGGACAGCCAGTCTTACGCAATCTAAGATTGGGAGATATTGCTTTGGGAGGAACTGGATAGCATTCCATAGTGAGGGAGACATTTTGTAGTGGTCCAATTGGGATGGAAATCCTATCCCAGTAAAACAAACACATGAATCATACACATAGGGTATGTAAAGACATTCACATCACTAGATGTAGGGGAGTACAGGCAATTGAGCCAATTAGGCTGATTGGTGCCCTGTATAATCCTGCCAGCTATTAGAGCAGGTTGATCAGACATCAGTTCTTGAAAGTGGCCCGGGCCTACTGCAGTACTGATGGTGTGAGGACAGATAATATCCTTAACTAAAAGGAGGAAAGATGAGAATTTCCTTTTGCTGCAGGCTGTGGTTGGAGAATCAAACTTACTGTACAATTATAGAAACATTTCACTTGTTTAAATAATCATTTTATAGAAACAAGGTTATTAAAAGCTCTACACCAAACTGCCACTCAGTTTTGTGTATAATACGTGGAAACTCTTTTATCTGCACCAACCAGAATGTTTCAGCTTCTTATATTTACAAAAAGATATAAAGCGAGGTTTAGCGAATAATTCCAAGAATAAAATATTGTTCAAATAGAAAAAGCAGAGGACTACTTAACAGCACTCCCTTGCTGCTCCCATGAGTTTGTTCCTATGCAGCAAATAACCCTACTCCAAGCATAGCAATTAGCTTTCCAACATGGAGGTCTTGAATGGCATGGACTTGGTACCTACCTGATTTCATCACAAATATGATTCCAGTAGGTCCATCTTAAGACCCACCCAGAATGGCTTGAGTACTGGAATTTATTGGCTCTAAGCAGAATGCCATTTCAACAGTGCATTTGAAATCCTTGCCAGCACCTTTGCCTTCAAGAGCATGACCAAGTAAAAAACAGGGTGTTGGGTCCTCCTTTAAATGAATAACCTTTCCCTTGTGACCAATGTGAACAAAGCTAGAAGATGCAAAACTAAGGACCTCAAACACCTCTCCAGTGACGTGTGTAAGCACTATCTTTAGAAAAACCTGGCGGTTGTCTTCGGAATACCTCCCAATTCTGTCAAACTCACCAGCAGGCTGTTACTCCTGCCACTTTTGAGACACGAGCGGCTGGACGATAGACCCTCGGGTTTTTCAGGTCATCTTCAAACTCTGGGTCCTGGGCTACAGATGCCTTCCCACGGGATTGATCAAGACTAACACCTATATCTTCCTGCCTTTTCTCTCCTCTCAAAGGTTCTCTTCATGAAATTCTTGCAGGCTAATCCTAATCATGGTGTTTCCTCCTACAAGATCAGGCAAAGAACTTCCGAAATTTTCTTTCTCTGCTCGACTTCCTTCTACTGAAACCAGGGGGGGCTTCCATTGGCATACTGCTGCATTTCCGTAGAAATATATATATTTATTAATTAAATGACTAGAAAACAGAACATTAAGCAACCAGTTCATTTTAAATAAAAAAGCACTATATCCTGCTTTCTTTCAGGTGGCGTTAAAGGGTGTGATTAGTCAAAATAAATGTCAAGCTGCAGCAGCGAGACTACCTGCACCTCCATACTTTTATTTGCCAAATAGAAAAAGGACCATTGCCACTAACTGTATTCATTCAGGGTGGTAGTTTGTGAAGTGGATGTCTCAAGACATGCAAGAATGATTGTCAGTCTAGTAAGTCTTCAGCGAGCTTCGTATTCATGTGTGACATTGTTATGTGCCACTGCTCAGCCACCATACTCTACTATATCCAAAATCCAGACCTTTATCTCTGGCACATTGCACTTTAGCCAATGAATCGATGCCCTTCTTTTTGCTCAATTCAGTTGCTTATATATGATCTTACTTTTGATCTTGAAATGTGTCATCCCTAAGAAGCCTGCTTTCAGAGACAATTGCTAACTATGCCAGTATTTACATCTATCAATGTTGCACAGAACTGCATTCTTTTCATACAGCTCCATGTCAAGCGTATACAGGAAGTTACGTCAGTTTAAGATATAGGGCAACTTTCTTCCGTTTATTTTCTGCATAGTTTGAGAGGTCATATATACACTGTGTATACTTCAATGTATTATATGGAATATGTCAATGCTTTAAGCTTTTTGTACACATTTCAATGTTCGTTCCATGCCGCTCTGTAAGAGTGTCTTTCCTGTACCCAATTGTTCCTAACTGGTAGTTCCATCACCTCTAACATCTCTGCACAATGATGTAATGGCTCCTTAGCACATAAACACATCTATCAGTGTGAATAGAGTTTGCAAGGGAGCAGGCGTAAATTAAGCTTTGCACAAGGTGATAGCTGCTGGAGAAATTGAGTAGAGGGATGGAGTAAGACTTATGTGCCTCATTAGACATTATAAATGATTCTACGCTGTACAGATTTCTCATGGTTTGGCAATTTTAATTATCACAATATCCATATCTTTTTGATATCTTTAAGAAATTCATAAAGCACCCAGTGGGGCGGGGTGGGATGTCATGTGGAGCAAATTGTGTCTTAACCCCAGACACTCTCAACAACGCCGTCCAGAATTTATACCACATTAATTCCCGGTCTGTGGGCTTTCTGTGAATAGCATGTTTACCATTTCTATGTATGACCTGCATCCTTCCATCAATCCCCTGCATCCAAGAACCAACTGGCTACAAACTGAATTTGTGCTGCCAATAAATAACACTCCATGTCCAGGACCTATGATTGAATGTGTCTCGTTTGACCTGGATTCTCCTCCCTGTCAGGAATTCTGAAGCCAGTAAACTATCCACTGCTTAAACCAGTATTGTACATCAGAATAGCATAGTCAGAAATATTGTCTGGCGTAAATATCATGTCCAAATTATAATTTACAAAATATCATCCCATTGGGTGTAGATCTTCTATTAGTAACTTGAAGGAGGTATCTTTTTGTCAACAATATTTATGTCTGATGGTCTTTGCTCTATCATATTCTGCGTTTAACAAATGCTCCTTCCACCTCTGGATTGTAATGCTGTAATAAGCAATGCAAAATTTGAGATTTTCGCCAGTTTTTATACTGCTGATAGAATTGGAATTAACCCACTTCTTATATTTTTTGATGTGAGGCCATCTCCCGCAGTATTTTTACTCGCCCAGTTTTCAGCATTTGGAAAATTATTTCCCATATTTTCTTGAATGAAATGTCACTGTTGAAGCACCTCTTCGCGTACTGTTTTTGTGCACCTTTTGCTAAATTGAAAAGAACACTCCAAGCACATTCAGCAGGAGAAGAACAAAGTTGTGGTTGTCAGCATGACCTGTTTGTTTCTTAAGGAAAAGCACATATAGATAATTGAAATCTACTTTCAATTTTCTCCTCATTGAAATGACTGTACTCCCCTCCTCTACTTTGCCTTGGATCCTTGTAATTTACTTCTTAGATCTCCTTCGTTTATTGACATGTCTCTTTCCTTCTCCTCCACATCCTGCTTGGGAAACTGTTATTTTGTTTCTAGATCAATATAAGAATCCATGTAGTTGACAGCTAGAGAATTCTGGATTGACTGAGAGGAATTAAACCTCATTGACTCTTAAATCTCCTCTTCTTTGAGCTATGGATGATTCAGAGGTATTAATCGTTGTTGCCTTTCGCGCCTCTCCTTCTTTCTAACTATTTCAGTCCACAACAATGATAGGCTATGCAGGTGCTCTGACTCCATGGCCAGAGCATAGGGAGCAGCAATGTCTACGCTTATATCCAGTGGATTAGGAAGGGGGCCATAGGCCTTGAGGGAAGACATGAAAATGGGTCTCTCCTATGTCATTATCGGGTGCATTGGGCCCCACAGATCCAGGATACCCTTATGTATTTCACGACCAATGCAGTCCCAAATATTGTGGCGTATTATTCTCTATTCCCTAATGCTCCTGAGACATTCATCTCATGGCATGTTCAAAGGTGGCAGCTACCTCTAAGTAGCTGTGGGCTGCACTTATTTAACTTTTTGTTATAATGACCAAATCTACTTTACGTCTTCTTATTTCACCCCTAAAAATATATTCCTGTATCTTTAATTTGCCTACCCTACAGTAATAACCAATAACATCCAAAGTTTCAGGAAAAAATGCTTTGTGCCAGCTCTCTTGTAACCAACCTTTAGCTCATCCTCCTCCACCATGAATCAATTTTAGGATCCCTTCATTTCCCACTCGCTCCCTCGCGTAAATCGTGCCTCAAGTATTTTTATGGAAATTCTTGTTGGCTAATTTCATGGCAAAATAAGCTACTTAGAACTGATTATCATATTTTACTAACATTGAAGAAATTGTATTGGTGACCTCTTGCCTGTGTTCAATTTTATCACGTGAAAAATACTTGAGGAATTGTGAAAGGGTCTTTTTGTGCCAATAAAGGTATCTGTTTTTTGTCTTCTAGGTTCATTGCCAAACCATGTGCTTTGGGCTTGAAGATACAGGCCAGTGGACCGCAGAAAGCTCAACATAATGCTATTCTGGAAAAGGTCTTCACAGCCATCACCAAGGTATGTCATAAAACAGCGATACTTCATTTGTCAGTACGGCACAATAAGGTACCATTCTGAAACAGAATCAGCTTGAAAATACCACTTATGATTTATGGAAGACTATATGAACAATGTTTCAAAGTCTATAGATTCGAATTCTTATCCATCCAGTGTATATGTTCACCTGTGCCAGGGATTCGATATTGTGGCTGTTACGCAACTGTATCATGAGTGCCATGTTATGGTTGTACACACAGAGTTTCCAAAGAAAAAACATGCAGAAACACCTCTCCTCAACTACTGCTAAGGTGGCACTCTGCAGGTTAAGACCAATACTTCTATGCATTTTATCTGAGATGGTGTCATATCTAAAAGAAAATAGGTTAATGCTGTGTTTAACCCCTTCGATGCTGATGACGAGCTCAGCTCGTCATCACCCACGGGTGGCGTGTGCTGATGACGAGCTAAGCTCGTCATGTATCGCGGTAATTTTAAAATTGCCGCACAGCGCAAAAATCGCCGCAGCAGCGATGCGGTTAAGGATCTTCGAGACCTGGTGTGGATTGCGTTACTGCCTAGCCTGATATGGCACGAACCGGGAGCAGCATGCATTGAGTGCTTTGTTTGTACCTTTCCATAATATAAGGTCTATAGGGGAAAATGTGGATGCAAAGAGTGTAACGTGGTAGTAGGTTGTGCACTGGTGAATCACAGTTCCCGCTCAAATTGGTCACTAAGGGCATAGTTCATTACATTCCCGCCCTAGATACAATGTTTCTCGAGTTGCACAGTTCCATATATTGAGGGACTAGGATACCCGTAATTCACCTCCCAGGCTGATCAATAGTGTAATACCAGCACTTTTTGTAATGAGGACAATGGCAACGCTGTTTAATTCACAGCAGTTGTGCACGATTTGCCACCAGAGGTGTACTGCATGAATCTCACGCCTCAATACTATGTCATCCAAGTGATGCATCTCCCTACAATGAGGGACTCGGATACTCAGAATTCTCCTCGTAGGCTGAGTAACAGTGCTACACTAGTGGCGCAGACACCAGCAATTTTGTTTTATGTGGGTATAGGCAGCGCCTTCCACATAATGGCAGGTGTGCAAGGTTTACCACTCGAAATGCACTGCATGTATCTATCGTACCCGATGTCTGTTCCGAGCGGTATCTGTCACATATGATTATCATAGCAACATGTCTCTCTCCTTTCTCGTTTGCCACTTAAGCCGGGTGTCTTATTATTACCTTGGCACGTTTTCAGATGTCAGGGTTGACATGTACATCGGTAATCCAAATGCATTGTACTTATGAGTGCTCCTTCAAAAATTGGCGCCACTTTAAATCACAGTGGTGAATCACAGGTTGTGTGTGTTTTTCTATGCTTACAGTGTTGTTACTGTCTGTCTATAATCTGTACATGTGAACAAGGCCTCGCCCGTGGCCGAAACGTGTTGCTATAAATGCTTACCCACAATCCTGAGTGAGCACTTCATTTTCTTGTCTCAGCATTCAAACACGTCAGGGGCTCAACTGGCTTTCAATGCTCCAGCCCTCATGGGTGATTGGTTCCAGATCAATAAACTTCTAAATGAGCGCTCCTTGGAAATATAAAGTGCTTCTGTATTCACCGGTAGCAAACAGATACGTTTTGACTAACAAGCTTGTATCACTGTCTAGTGTAAATCCACTCTATTGCTCTTAAGTGCTTGTCAAACATAAAAACAAAAGAGGTTCTCAATAAGCGGCACAATAGAAAGCATTGCGTCAGTCATATTGGACTAGCCAGTGCTCCATATCCATAAGCTGAACACATTATAATTGCTGCAATGCATGCCAAACCAATTCTATCAAATGCATGTAAATCAAAAATCCAAGTCCACTGATGAATCTATAAATAACTGCATGGTTTACTGGGTGCTTCCTATCATATATACATAATTCATTCATTAGGCCATATTGGACTAGTCTTGATGCATCCCAATATTGCGATATTTCCTAGGTTTTCCATGGAAAATATTATTGGAACTTAAACAGCCATCATTGAATGTTCAGGGTCCCTCTTCCAAGAATTAGTCGATCACAATCAAGCATTTGGAGTCCTACAAGCATAGCATACTCAGTTCACTTCTTTGAATCCTAAGGTCCAATGCCTTCATTATTGGTTTACTGGCTCACATTGGTACTAAGATGAAACTTAAAAGCCACTATGTAAAATATAATAAAAAGATAAGAACTACATCTGCCCCCCTCTTTATTAACTCCAATGAGTACTTATTTGTTCTGAAAAGGACCTGTCCTGCACACATATTATCTCAAATGCACATCTAGTTCTTCATCACTGTTAAGCCCTAGGGAAATCTTTGCCTGCAATTTATTACATAGTGTGACCCCCAGTCTACATAATGCCAAACCTCTATTCCCTCCACATTCATTTGAAGTTATCATGTCTAAGCAGAAAGTTAAGCCCCACTTGAACGGCAACATTTCTCAAAGGTGATATATATGCAAGATTACAGTAATACCAATAGCTTTTGACTTATCTTCGTGGATTCTGTAGCCCGATACCAACTCAGAGCACTCTAATTCATTCAGTAGAGCAGGAAGAGATATCAAAGAGTGTGAAAAGGAAACTAGAATATCATCAGTGAATAGTGCCAAACGAAATATACTCGCACTCTAACAGATGCCCGTAATAGCCTCACTACTGACAATCCTCTAGGCTTGTTGCACTACATACAGGGCAAAGAGCAGTGCCAAGTTGCACACCTGCCTCCTTGTTATGTTATGTTATGTTATATTGGTCTTTTATAGCGCGCGGCTACTCCAGGGAGTGTCCCAGCGCTTTATTGTAAACCTGTAGCAGAAAACATAACAAGGAAAATAAAAGGACCAGAAATCAGAAGAAAAAAAACATATCTAAAGAGTAAAAAGCCAAGTTTTAAGGCCCTTCCTGAAAGCCAACAAATTGGAGGTACTGCGCAGTGCCAATTTCCAATTTTATTGACGACTTTGTGAGAATTTAAACTTTTATTCTTAACCCCTTCCGTGCTTCGAACGTCCAACGGTCGTCGCGTGCGCTACCTCGCTGGTGCTGCGCACGACCGTTGGACGTCCGAATCCCGTTAGCGCGATCGAACGTCCGCACTGGGGCGGAATGTTCGACGCGCTAAACGGGTTAAATGCCCCTCTAGGTTCTGCATAACTCACTTAAATCATACAAATGAAAGTGGGACCAAAACACCTGGCTTGCCTTAAATATCCCCACCCCATCCAATCAACAGATGTTTCAGCATCAATAGACAGAAGCATTTATCCTTTTATGTTGTGAGCTGCTTTTATAAGGAAGACCACTTTTTTGGTGCTGTTGTGACCTGACCCTTGTGAATGAAGTTTGATTTGTGTGGGTGGATCCGAGGGCCACCAACCCAGCAAGACCTGTTGCTAGGATTTTTTGTAACAATCTTTATGTCTACATTTAGTAAGGAGACTGATGGATAAGATCTGCACTCCTTCAGGTTCTTCTTGTACTTTCGAAGACTCTGAGATATATCAGTAAAGTGTGGCAAGGCAGTCTGGCTAGTGGCAAGGCAATTCTATAAATCAATTGCATTCAGACTTCTGCCCCCGTTCTTTAGTGATATAAAGATTTTGATTGCCCTGACTAACTCTTCTGTTGCTCCATGTTGTTCCAGTAGGTCAATGTGAGGTTAAGAAAGATGTTCCATGGTCCTTTTAATGGGAAAGGTCATAGTAGACTGAGCATCAGCCTTTTACACATTGTATTGATGGAGCCATGATACCTTCTCCATGTTATCTAGTATTGTGCCAATATGATTTTTGCTAACCGACTCGCAGCCTTGGTGTCCCTGCAAAGAATGCCTTGTTCAATCTCCCTAAGGCATGTTCCACTTTATTAAGATATTAAAGTTTTGAGTTGAGAAGAAAATACTTTGTTCCACTCCATCTGTGATGATTGTGGATGTTTAGGTTGAGTTTCGGCTCAGTTTCTGTCATACCAGGTTCACCTTCATCTTCTGATTTCTTTAAGCATGCTCCCATCAGTTGTTCTATGCACCTTTAGTCTTAAAGAAATTTCCATGCACAGCTCGGCTTTTGCTGTTTTAGACCCTAGAATTTTATTCACCGCATTATTCATTTGCCCCAGTGAGCCTAAGTGCCTCGTTGGCTGATCTAGCCCCGTCTTGCATATCACTGGAGATAAGACCTGATGGCCCACCCCATCTATTCATTTCTTTGACTAAGTTCTAGGAGAATCATACAGACTTTACAGCAGAGTAAGCTTATGGTATGCCATGAAGTAGCATTAATCAACCTGCTTGGGTTGTAATGTCCTTCAGGCATGCCGCAGGTCATCCTTCATTAGGCAGTGGACTCCCAATCTTCCTAGGGCTACTGTGTCCCCAAATATGCTCTGCTTTCCCTTTGGTTTACTTCATAACTAAATTATGGATTTAGCTGGGTATTGGTTGCCCAGTGGACCAATGTATCTGTGTAGGGATCTGTGTTTGACGACATGGTCGCAGGTTCGAATCCCAACAGATCCACTCAGCCTTTCATCCTTCACAGGTCTATAAGTAACATTGAGTTTGGTATCAGAAACATCCGTTATTTCTTTACCAAGTTACCCTTTTGGGTGAACATGCACTTTAAAAGTACATATGTTATGTTATGTATGTTGTTTAAATTCCAGTCTCCTCCTGCCACTAGTGTCACACAGCTGGAGGTCAGAGATTCTTAAATATGAGCATGAGGAAGTACTCTAACCCAACATTGGGTGCATACACTACAACTATCGTGGTGGTAGTACCTTTTAACACTTCATTTATTAGAAGCTACCTACCCCTTTTGTTTACTGAGCAAACCTTTGAGGAGAAGCCCATGTGAGGTGCCAAAAGAATTACCTATCACAGGATTGGACTAGTAAGAACCCCGAACCGCCTAACATCCCAGCTACATGTGAGACATTTGTAAAAAGGCATATATCCCTGCTGATTCTTTTCAGGGATTTATGACTCTTTAATCTTTTTAGCATGGGCATTGATACCGCAGAACTTAAACAAAAAAGTATATTTAAGGAAATCCCGGAGCAGCGTATCAAATCTTCCTTTTGGATAAAGCAGGGCTTCTGCACTTGGTTGCATTAGAGATTGTGTGGAATCCCTCCCTCAACCAAATCCAATCTCCCCTTGAGCTCTACCTCTACTTCAAAACGAGATGAAGCCTTCCAACATAGTCCACAGCCCTGGTGAAATTAACTCCCCCCTCTTCCCCCCACAACCTTTAACTCCTGAGGTATCTTGTAGGACAGCATTTCCACTGCTAGACCAGAAATGGGCCGAGTATAGCACCCCAAACCACCTCAAACTGCCCAGATAGCACAGTAACTGCTGACTTGTAGATCCGTTGTTACTGAATCAATCACTTTCTTCTTCTGAAGATGTAGAGATGACCTGCCTCTTCTATGATGGCCACAGACCTGCCTTGCTTGATGGACTTCCATCTTTGTTCCTGAAGCATGGTCTCTGTGGAGAGTTTGGAAGTTTTTCTTTTCTTTTTCATCTGTTTCCATGATTCTCTTTGTGTCTGGGATGTGGAGTTTGTTCTTGGTTCCATCCCTCTCTGACTCCTGTCCTGAACAGTTATCTTCTATTCGTAAGATGGCCTCTTTTTTAGGAACAGACTGAGTTCACACATAATTTTTACTAACTGCTCAATTTCATTGGATATACTTTTCTTACTCTATATAATGTGTTTTGGGTGGAGGGTGACTGGAAAGAATTATGTAAACATGAACTAACTATAAACTAAGTCCTAAATTAGCTTCCTGTAAGGCCCTATTAATACCAGGTGCATGATGTGTCAAACCCAAGGCTTAGGACAGTGAGACAGTTGATTAAGGGCCACATTATAAGCCAGTTGTAAAATGGCTGCTATTACCCTCCCGAGTTACCAATAACAGGACATTAGTAATTTCAGATTGGGGCACTGCAATACCACGGATTGCATTTGTTTGGAGAAGAACATGCAGAAATCAGTTTTCTCATGCAGAATCATGCTTGTTTCCCCCCATTTGCCACTGACTTATCACACAGAGACTTTACCTGCTTTAAGTAAAGGACTGGAACCCCAGTGTTCTAGCACATGTAATCCTGATGGGAAGTTCCCCATTGACTGCCCCGTGGCATTAAAGGGCGTAAGTGTATTTCTTTTAGGTGATAACGCAGACAACACCGTTCGGAAGCAGGGAGCAGTGGCTGTTCATGGTACCATGTCTTAAAACACATGCACATAGCCATGGTCCGCACCAGCTTTCCCATTCATGAGGCAGTGGCTGAAATTAAACCTACCTTGTGTAGCTGAGAGAGGCTTTATATAATCTTACTAAGTGCCAAGGTTCAGCTTGGAACCACGTGATGAAGTCCAGCCCCCAGTGGGTGGATTTGTTGGCGATTTTGATTTTTGTGTGGTGTTTAAATGTATTACCACTTTTCATTATTTGATTTTCAGAAGCCCATAACATTTGTTGTGTAGAGCGACATTTTTCTGGTTGTTTTATTTTTCGTCAATATTACACAATTTTTAATTAATTACATGTGAAATGTGATCGAAACTAAATATGTTGCTTTAGACAGACAATTGTGGCCATCACCTGATGTGTTCTGTGACTTTGCTGTTTTGCAATAACTTTTAATGACATTGCTCCCTGGGAGTGAGGTTTGCCACTCTCCAATTACACCCTCACATCTTTTATAGGAAAATAATAACCCGTACTAAAATGTGTGAGAGAAAATGCTTATTTATTGCTGTAAAAAGATTAATTTTCAACTGCTGCTTGAATGTTACTTTAATTGTTTCTGATAAGTCAAGCGATGGCCATATATCCTTCACGCACCTCATGCATCCCTAACGTCCTTGTTGAGACAAATTGGACATGTGCTTCGGCTGATATTGAGGTCTGCCTGACCTGATCTTTGACATAATCTGATAAAATCGACATGACCTACGTTCACCTCCCAAATCCACTCTGGCTTGACATATGTTGACAAAATGGTGCGAATTGGGAATGGCGTGTCCATTTATTTGCTGCTGTTAACCTAGTTACCTACAATGAGCACTTTACAGAACAACAGCCGCGTTCTGTACCCTCAAGTCTACCTACTTAAGATTGATTTCTATGCTTTTGTTGGTTGCCGTGGTAATCGGCTGGAAGCTGCCACGCAGCTGGCATCCTCTCCCTCTGCATCTAGGAAGATTCTATCATACTGAGAAATGTAACATATTTTAATGGTCTATAAACGGGTTTCTCTTTAGTTAGTGCAGGTGCAGCATAGATGCATTCCATTTTTATTGAAAATAAAATTGCTGTTGGCTGTCAAGATCTATGACCTTGTGTATTATTAAACACATTTCCCTATGAGTGCCTGTATACACGACAACTCTTTCTAAATGAAGAAACTCTGTCAAATAGATGTATTTTGTTTGGCATTCAAAATACTTTCTTGTTAATTTCGGTAGCAAATCACTATATAAAAGTGCTTGGAGAGAACACATTTTTCCGGTATGCAATGAGAAAAAGGCTGCTTTTTTAATTGAGATACTGAAATAATGTATAATACTTTCGGATAATTGATTTTATATGGACTTTTTTGCAGTTAGCAGTTGCTTAGTGCTAAGTAAATTTAATCGAGAATAACGAGGAGGCAGAGAAAAGGGAAATCATAATACTAAAGTAGTAGAACAGATCCGTTTTTAGCTTAATTTAAACAAAACAAAAATCGTAAAATTCTTTCATGTATGGTTGAAGTGTAATCCACAGTCTTGCTACAACAGAGGATCCCCGGCCACTCCATTTTGCTCGTCTAACGTCATTAACTCAAAGCAACGACTTTTTTAAAGAACAAAACGTTCTTGATGGCGAATAATTCTTGAAACATTTTTGAAGAAAGATTGACTCTCTTGCCAAAAACAAGCACGGTGCTCAATAAAAAATGAAGAAATATAATTAACGGACACATTGCCAGGTGGAGCATAAACACACTGAATACATCAGGCTGCTCGTGACAATCTCAGCGAAATGTGCAAATAAGAAAAGTTAGTTTGCAAACTGATGTTCCAACTGTTTGGGCCTGTGTGTAGTCTCGAGCCGGGCATCCTACACTATCCTACTTTCAGTGAGTCGTTGTAATGTACTTTATCTCCAGGGCTGACTCCCCTCTCTGGCTATTTCTCCCTTGCTAGCTCCACTCCTGCAGCACATACCAAGTAATCCTCAGCTCTCCATCAGATAAAACGCCAATGAGCATCCTGTATCATCGTTGATGTATCGGCTCCTCACATGTCTCCACCTACTATACAATGAAGTATGGTTAAGTACTCAAGGTTGCAAGGTTGGGCTTTTAATAGATTCACTTTCTAGGTGTCTAATTAGAAGCTTTAAGTCTTTTTTCCTAAGGTGGCTATTTTACTTAAATACCCACATAATGAAATTCTGCCATTGGCTCCAACAGATTGGAACTCCACCAGAAAGATTGTTAGCTGTTGTTTAATCCAGACAACAATATTGGATACTTGAAAATTAAACTTTCAAATCTGATTCACCTCAAACTAGCAGCACCTGGAGTTTAGTCTAGCGCACAACCTTCCTCCAGGTCAATATGGACGGTAAACATCATTTACCACTAATCCTGAACTTCACATGAAATTACAACGCAATTTTTACAACATCCGCATTGAAACAGCTCACACCATTACTCCGCAAGTCTGAACGACGACTTGCGGAGGGGTCAGAAGGTGTTGGATTTAAAATCCAACACCTTCCCTACTGTTGCACAGACTGGAGTTGGAATAGTAAATTATACTATTCCAACATCCAGCCCCCCCCCCCCCGAGCAAGTCGCAAGTCGTCGTTCCGACTTGCGAAGTAATGGTATGCATTGTTACAACGTGGTTGTTGTAACGACCGGGTTGTAATTGCAGGCGTTGTAATTGCATGCGTGGTAAGATGGCATTTTCATTATAGACACTCATTCCAGTACTGAACTTTTGTCTGATAGTCCATGCCTTCTTGTAGTCTTGTTTTGCCTACATTTAACTAATTAGAATAACACACCTGAAATCAATAATTTGAAGGGGAAAATTTCAGGATTGGAAACAGTGACTTTGGTGATCCAGTGGCCACCCTAGTTATGACAGATATTCCTTGTTCCTTAAGGTAGCAGGTGCTTTAGGCCTAATTGGTGTCCGGTAACTGTACCAGACTGAAGGCCTTCAGAGTTCAAAAACAGAAGAGTTAAAATGTTTGTGGGATTACACAAGTGGTAATGGACTCCCAACAGTGGGTCTTCACCTGATTTGCATTCTTGTCTTTAACCTCTGATAAATTATAACACAATAGTTGTTATGGTTTCTTTTGGCCTGTACAGAAAGAGTAGAGGTTTAAGAAGCTGAAGGTGTAAAAATCATACAACAGAATTATAATACACATGTGTCCTAGAGTGCCACATGGTTCTACGATGAGGTTCATGAGACAGAGAGAAAGAGATGAAAACAATTCCAATAGGTTGACTTCAACCTTCGGAGTCACACCTACCTTTACTGTAACTTGGATGGGCAAGTGATGGATGTGCCTCAGTGCCAGTTGATGACATTCTCCTCTGTACTTATTGTTTGACACAACAAATGCCCTCTGATGCTTTTTATGTGTGGCCTGCCAAGTACTGTGACGGTAGTTGGTTTCTTTCTTTGCCACAAAATACTCTATATGTAGGGACTTGTTATATAATACATTGCGAGGCAGGGGTATCTTTGTTATTAGTCACTTACCTTTACAGAAAGCACAGCAGTGACGGGCAGAAGCCCTTGCCAGTGGAACTACTCTCTGCCGATGAATATAAGACTGATTTGCCTGAAGCTCTGACTCATTCAAATGGATTCCACCCTCTTAGCTGAGCAGCAGCAACATTTGAAGTGGGATTATGCTGTTGTCATCTAAGATGAACACCATCCGGGGCCAGATAAGCGACCATTCCATTTTGCGAGTCGCAGAGTGCATTTTTTTTACGAGTCGTAATATGCGACTCACAAAATGGAATGAGACACTGTTTGTAATTGCCCAATGGGTCACAAGGAACCTGCCTCATTAATATTCATGAGGCAGGTCGCAATTTGCGACCCATTGGGAATGGCCGGCGCTCACAGGGATGGTGGCCTGCTGGGGTTAGAAGACAACCATGTCTGTGAGTGGTTTTATGATAAAACAACTTTTTTCCTTTTGAAATGCAGCCTCTTTCTTTAAAGGAAAACAGGAATGCGTTTCAAAAAGAAAAATGAAACGTTTCCGTTTCAATTTTTAAGAGAAGCCTGTGGTCCATGGGCTCACATTCGGAATGGGGAAGGGGTCCCTTGGGGGCCGCTTGCCATTTGCTTTTGGTCTACGACAAAGTTTCCATTGGCGGGAAAATGCAAATGTTTACGGCCGCATTTTGGTCGCAAAACATTTGTACGGTCAGGTCACGGTCAGGAAGTCTTTATTCGATTAATTCACCATAAAAGACATAAATACAAAATACACAATAATATACATAAAATCAATATTAAATCATCAACATCGAATTGACTTCATACAGAAATATGCAAGAATTTAAAAGGTGTCACAGATACCACATTACCACAGTAAATACAAGATAAAAACATTCTCTACTGATTTTGTTTAATAAACCTACATCTGATCACCCAAGCCCAACCAAGGAACTTGGCAACCCCCACAACAATTAGCGGATCCAGGTTAGTTTTTAACAATCTCAAGGCCTCAGCACACGAGCGAGTGCCTAGTTGACTACAAACTGGTTTGAGCCACTTAGATCTGGGGGCAGAATATAAGGGGCACACAAAGAAAAAGTGAGACAGACTTTCCCCAGAACCCTGACAGTTTGCACAAAACCCCAGACTAGCATTTCCCCACTTGTTGGTAAAGTCTCCTATAGGGAGTGAGCCACATCTAAATTGAAAGAAGAGTTTGCGGTCCAGAGGTTTGGTGATGATTTCCCAGTATCTTTCTAACCTGGGTAGATCTTTGTGCACCATAAATAATCCTGAAAGACTACTTGGGCTCATTTTTGAGAAGATATTGTACATCACCCAATCCCAATAACATTTTTTTAGCTCTGTTTTAGATGGAAATGTGGCTGTCTCGGGCGATGACCACAACTCAGTGAGGCCCATAGATAAAAGAGTGGCCTTGAGATCTCTAAACCATCCTATTTTTAGGGTTCCTGGAATATTTTTTACCTCCTGACAAGCTTCAGCATAGTGGTGTAAAGCTGGCGTTGTCCACAAGCGTCGCCAGAATGATAACGGTCGGTATTTGGCATAATCGACCACCGAGTGGCACCCTAGGTCGAATAATAGGGGGATTAAAGGTGTCGACTGAGGCAGACCAGTTACCATCCTTAGGAACTTGTTTTGGGCGTGTTTCAGGGATTCCAAGTTGTAAACACCCCATAGCTCTGCGCCGTATAACACCGCTGATAAGACCTTTCCACCATAGATCCTCATCAGCGGTGACATAGGCTTCGTAAAAGAGCATTTATGTTCCTTAATTAAGACTCCGCCCAGCTGCTGGTGTTTCAGGGTCATGAGCTCAATCTGGTGGTTCCAGCTTAATGTGTCACTGAAAGTAACTCCCAAATAGGTAAAATGCTTGGTCTGCTCAAGGGGGATATTCCCCATTGTAACCCTAGCCTTGACCTGTTTGTGCCCCCTCATAACCATAAATTTGGTCTTGGCAACGTTAACCTCCAGCTCATGCTCACTACAGAAACTCTCAAACCTCGACAGTGCTAGCTGTAATCCCTGTCTGGTTCTCGAGATCAGGAGAGTGTCGTCGGCGAACATGAGCAGAGGGATTTTCATGCCAGCCAAACTTGGAGCATCTGTGGGACAGCCTTCAAAATACTTGGTGACTCTATTTATGTATAGGGAAAACAGGGTTGGTGCCAAAACACATCCCTGTCTGACACCTTTCGACACAGGGAAGTTCTTAGTCACCTCTCCAGGTTTGCCCCATCTTACAAAGGCATAAGTCTCTGCGTGAAGATTAACTATGATGCGAACCAAAGAGGGAGGCATACCCATTTCCAAAAGGCAGTTCCATAGCCCAACCCTCGGAACAAGGTCAAACGCAGACCGAAGGTCTACGAATGCCGCAAATAAATTGCCCTTGCCCAGAGTGACCGTCTTCCAGTGTAATAACATAAACCGGAAAGCCTGGTCCAGGGTACTTACATGGGGTCTAAACCCTGCTTGGAGAGGGGTAAGTATATTATGTTCTTCAATCCAAGCCTGGACCCTGGAAAGGACTAGGCGAGACACTATCTTTTGAACAGCATCAATCAGGCTGATCGGTCGGTAGTTGGAAGGAACCGACCGATCACCCTTCTTGAAGATGGGCAAAATCTCAGCACCAGCCCAAGAATCAGGCACCTTTGCTCCCCTAGCCAACGTATTTGCCAAGTGCAGAAGGTATGGTACCCATAGGTCTTGGTCCTGTTGAAAAATGTCTGCTGGAATGCAGTCCGGGCCGGGTGCTTTGCCCCTGGGGATGGTATTCAGGATGTTTTCAACCTCTTTGGCCGAAAACACAATGGTATCAAAGGACAGCGGCCAGCCAATGGTCGCTTCCCCCACCCTGAGACACCTGAACTGTTCCTCAAAATGGGACACCCATTTTTGTTGGTCGACAGAAGCAGGGCTGGGACGATCATCCAGGGACTTACCCCATTTAAGGAGATGCCAAAATTGCGTGAGATTCCTAGAGCCACAGGCCTCAACAAGAAGAGCCCAGCGCTCTTCATCCCAGGCGGCTTTAGCCTGCCGTTTGGCTACATTATAGGCCTTCCTGCAAGATTTGATTAGGGCTGGGTTCCTAGATTTTAATGCTATGAACAGGTTTGAATGGGATGTACCACACTCATCATCAAACCAGTTCGCAGGCTTCCTCAGCTTTCCTGAGCCCTTTTTGGCTACTACTTTAATGAATAAAGTCTTTAGGGATACAAACAGGCTGGCCTGAATGTCAGAGGTTTTGAGGGATATTTGGTTCGGGTCGTCACAATCCTCAAGAACTCTTAGGGAGTCAGAAACCAGAGATCTTATTTTAATACGTGCATTCTCATCCACGGCAACCTTTGGCCAACGAACCCTCCTCATATCATTTGTTATTACCAAGGCCTCTTGTACGACATTGGAGTGACGAACAGAGGACCCGGCGAAACTGAAATCCTTTAGTTCAGCTAGGAGGGGTTCGTGATCACTTTCGGGCCGTGGTCTGATTATCATGTCCGAGACTAGGGGCCACATAGTTGCATCGACTAAAATATAATCGATGCGACTACTATGCCTTCCATTAAAGAATGTTGGATTGCCCAGTCTGTCCGATCGCGTACGACCGTTTAGGGCACGCAGTCCCCAATTCAGACATAGGCCTTTAATGAAGGTGGCACTTTGGGACCACTTAGTGATCGGAGGTAGCTCAAGCTGTGGAATGCCCCATGTCATGTCCTCGCCCTCAGTTAGCATCCCATCCTCCCCGCTTAGGGGTTCGAAGCAGGTATTAAAATCTCCCATAACCACCACATGGCCCCCATGTTGTGTAGAGCCAAGAAATTCATCTAAGAGTGTTAGGGTAGAAGATATACGACCACCCGGTGTTCCTCTGGCATAGACATTAAACAACAAGATATCCAACCCACTATTGAGTTTCAAGCTAACTATGAGGATGTCAGGACAATCAATATAGATTTCTTTTACAGAGACCCCTACTGTTTGGCGCACCCAAACAGTGAGTCCCCCCATAGCCCTGCCTCTTTGACCTCTAACTGCGGGTTTGTTAAAACTCAGAAAACCTGGGAAAAAAACCGGAGGGATTGACCACGTCTCCTGAAAGGACCAGACGTCACCTTGACTGATGAAGTCAGCCCAGTCAGGTATACATATACAGGAATCTATACCCGCCACATTCCAACATCCCAGAGTGGTACCTTTAAGACAAGCTTGAACACCCGGGACACTTACAACTACGGGAGAGGGGTCTTCAGGATGAGGGGAACTTGCTTCAGATAGGGGTACCTCAGCAAGCAACCCTTCCCTTGACTTGCTACATAACCCAACCCGAGTTGCCTGTACTGAAAAAGAGCCTGCAGGAGAAGCAGCTTTAGAGGGCACTGTGTCATGAGACGGTGGTGATGTGACCCGCTCACTTAGGTATACTAGGTTTCCATCCTCACAACACTCTAATGGGGCTATGAGACTTGCAACATTACGAGTGAGGATACACGGGGCCGCTCCCACACAAGAATTAAACTGGGCGACAGTGTTTTCCTCACTTATTTGTCAATCAATAGACGAGAGCCCAGAGAGAGGGTCATATAAGTTTCTCAGTGGAATGTTCCACAGATCTTTAGGATGGGAGGGCCTATTGGAGTAAGAATGAGCTGGAAATAAGCTGGGAGGCTGCAGTGACTGTGTAAAAACTGGTGTTGTGGGAATCAAAGGGTACGGGGGATTATTTGGAAAGGGCAATCCCTGGTTTGTAGGAGGACCATAGGGCTGGATGAATGGCTTTGCCCAGCCCGGCGTTTGTACAGGACAGTTGTAAGTGGATTGGGTGTACGAACGATAAAGCGCTTCGGGGTTGAAATGGGGAACATGGAAGCTTGATGTGAAGTTGGACCATCTGGGGGGGTTTTTAGGTTTGTTAGTTCTACCAGGAAAACGTTTGATCGGGTTAATCAAAGTTTCGGGGTAGAAGTAACTTAAATTCTTTGTGGAAATCCCACCCTCGTTGTTCCCCACATACCAATCAGTAAGGTGGGATACAACCCTATGGTCTCTAAAATTAATAATTACAATGTCCCCCTCAATATCCTTAGGGCGCACCCCAACCCACTGACATCTTCTAGCCGTGACAATATCCCCATTGAGGTTCGGGGGAAGGGGTCTGTTTGTTTTTAGCCAAAAAATGACTTTGTTTTTTAAACTATCGTCATTTTCCCAGTCCCCTTCCTGAACTGGTGGCACACCTGTCATAACAATGACAAAATTTAAAGAGTCGGGTGGCAAGTCAACGTTTCTTTTTAACGGTGGGAGATTCTTCTTTTTACAGTTTACATCAGCGGATTTACCCATCCCTTTCTTTGTCGATGATGATGCTCCCTTAGCCAGTGATTTGCTAGTTACCACACTTGGATTAGCTGGCGCCTGAGGATTTCGCAGCCACTAACGGTGCATTGTTTGGAATGGTCACTGATTTGGTGGTATTGGAAGTTAGCGTTTTGGTGGTAATGGAGGTAGGATGACTAGTTACTTTGGATAATATGCCAGCAACATGAGATGAACTTACAGGGTTAGAGGAGGGGACTTTATTTTTATCTAAGCCTGTGATATGAGATGATTCAATGGACGCCACGAGGCGATCCAATTTTTCGCCCATAACCCTTACACGTTCTAGCAGGGGGAGCATGTAAGATTTAATAAGCTTCTCCAAGATGTCTAGAGTCACTTCACCTACCCCTAAGGTAACTAACTCTGGTCTTACTACCTCAGGGGCTGCATGTTCACCAGCATCTGTGGGGAGGGGCTCAACTACAAGAGGTGGATCCAACGCACTATTTGTGTTGGGTTTCGATGGTGGTGGGGACTGGCAACTACGCCCTTTCCTTTTTACCCCCCCCTTCCGCCTTTTCTTCCTAGGTGGGGAGTGAACTACCCTTAAAGCTGCATTAGACGTGGGTCCTGGCTTTAGGCCGCTCGCCTCTGGAGTGGTCTCTCCTGGGACAATACAAACCAGAGACAAGTTGGACAGCAAAGGGGATGGGTCTACTTCCCCACTGTGTGACTCGGGAATGTTTGTTTCGATTATACTTGAATGATTGACAGGGGGGCAAACCAACTGACTACCGCAAGTAGCACTGCTACAAGGCGGGGAAATAGCAGGGAACCTAAAAATACTAGGGGTAAGATTAAGGTCGGTCATGTCAGCGTCGATAACACTCATACCTTGGGCGGCGAGATCCTTAGGGATATTAAGGACTGTCAGTGGGATATTCTTTAACTGCTCAATTGAGCGTCTACGCTCGGCTCTCCTTTCAGCAAGAAGTAGGTCCATATCAACCTCCTTTGCAGATTTCTTAAAGAATTTGTCAAGGGGACCCAAAACAGAGACACTCACACCTGGTGGGGCAGAATGACTCATGATGACAATAAACAAACCAGGATAATGGGGTTAGAGGTAGTGGCTAGAAAACAATGCTAGCAATCCCTATTATCAAAGTGCTTAGACACTGCTTACTGCAAATAAAGTGAAAATGACCTGGCCCAGCCCGGCCTCCTGCGGCCCCGGACGGCCACAGACGGTCCCGCCCTTGTCCCGGGCTTCTCCCGGCGCCCTCCCGCGCAGCGGGAAAGACTGCTCCTCTTAAAGATACACAAGGGAACCTAGGGGGCGTGGCCGGCAGGGAGAGGAGCCCAGCTGACAACGGGCGCGCGGGGACTCCTGGAACGTGGAGTCCACCCGCTCTGTCCTCGCAGCCCTGCCGGTGTCCAGGTGAGGCCCCTTGCAATCTGACCCCAGCCGCTTGAGTCCGCGAAGCGGGACCCGCGCAGCGGGTCCGGCGAGCAGCAGCGGCTCAGCAGGCTGGATTGCGAGATGCTGACGAGTGTGGCGTGGCGTGGAGTCCTGGTGAGAATACCACCGCTGTTGAAGCTGGAAGCGTCTTTAAGGTGCTGTGTTGGGGGCGGGGCCGGCAGGGAGAGGAGCCCAGCTGACAACGGGCACGCGGGGACTCCTGGAACGTGGAGTCCACCCGCTCTGTCCTCGCAGCCCTGCCGGTGTCCAGGTGAGGCCCCTTGCAATCTGACCCCAGCCGCTTGAGTCCGCGAAGCGGGACCCGCGCAGCGGGTCCGGCGAGCAGCAGCGGCTCAGCAGGCTGGATTGCGTGATGCTGACGAGTGTGGCGTGGCGTGGAGTCCTGGTGAGAATACCACCGCTGTTGAAGCTGGAAGCGTCTTTAAGGTGCTGTGTTGGGGGCGGGGCCGGCAGGGAGAGGAGCCCAGCTGACAACGGGCGCGCGGGGACTCCTGGAACGTGGAGTCCACCCGCTCTGTCCTCGCAGCCCTGCCGGTGTCCAGGTGAGGCCCCTTGCAATCTGACCCCAGCCGCTTGAGTCCGCGAAGCGGGACCCGCGCAGCGGGTCCGGCGAGCAGCAGCGGCTCAGCAGGCTGGATTGCGTGATGCTGACGAGTGTGGCGTGGCGTGGAGTCCTGGTGAGAATACCACCGCTGTTGAAGCTGGAAGCGTCTTTAAGGTGCTGTGTTGGGGGCGGGGCCGGCAGGGAGAGGAGCCCAGCTGACAACGGGCGCGCGGGGACTCCTGGAACGTGGAGTCCACCCGCTCTGTCCTCGCAGCCCTGCCGGTGTCCAGGTGAGGCCCCTTGCAATCTGACCCCAGCCGCTTGAGTCCGCGAAGCGGGACCCGCGCAGCGGGTCCGGCGAGCAGCAGCGGCTCAGCAGGCTGGATTGCGAGATGCTGACGAGTGTGGCGTGGCGTGGAGTCCTGGTGAGAATACCACCGCTGTTGAAGCTGGAAGCGTCTTTAAGGTGCTGTGTTGGGGGCGGGGCCGGCAGGGAGAGGAGCCCAGCTGACAACGGGCGCGCGGGGACTCCTGGAACGTGGAGTCCACCCGCTCTGTCCTCGCAGCCCTGCCGGTGTCCAGGTGAGGCCCCTTGCAATCTGACCCTAGCCGCTTGAGTCCGCGAAGCGGGACCCGCGCAGCGGGTCCGGCGAGCAGCAGCGGCTCAGCAGGCTGGATTGCGAGATGCTGACGAGTGTGGCGTGGCGTGGAGTCCTGGTGAGAATACCACCGCTGTTGAAGCTGGAAGCGTCTTTAAGGTGCTGTGTTGGGGGCGGGGCCGGCAGGGAGAGGAGCCCAGCTGACAACGGGCGCGCGGGGACTCCTGGAACGTGGAGTCCACCCGCTCTGTCCTCGCAGCCCTGCCGGTGTCCAGGTGAGGCCCCTTGCAATCTGACCCCAGCCGCTTGAGTCCGCGAAGCGGGACCCGCGCAGCGGGTCCGGCGAGCAGCAGCGGCTCAGCAGGCTGGATTGCGAGATGCTGACGAGTGTGGCGTGGCGTGGAGTCCTGGTGAGAATACCACTGCTGTTGAAGCTGGAAGCGTCTTTAAGGTGCTGTGTTGGGGGCGGGGCCGGCAGGGAGAGGAGCCCAGCTGACAACGGGCGCGCGGGGACTCCTGGAACGTGGAGTCCACCCGCTCTGTCCTCGCAGCCCTGCCGGTGTCCAGGTGAGGCCCCTTGCAATCTGACCCCAGCCGCTTGAGTCCGCGAAGCGGGACCCGCGCAGCGGGTCCGGCGAGCAGCAGCGGCTCAGCAGGCTGGATTGCGAGATGCTGACGAGTGTGGCGTGGCGTGGAGTCCTAGTGAGAATACCACCGCTGTTGAAGCTGGAAGCGTCTTTAAGGTGCTGTGTTGGGGGCGGGGCCGGCAGGGAGAGGAGCCCAGCTGACAACGGGCGCGCGGGGACTCCTAGAACGTGGAGTCCACCCGCTCTGTCCTCGCAGCCCTGCCGGTGTCCAGGTGAGGCCCCTTGCAATCTGACCCCAGCCGCTTGAGTCCGCGAAGCGGGACCCGCGCAGCGGGTCCGGCGAGCAGCAGCGGCTCAGCAGGCTGGATTGCGAGATGCTGACAAGTGTGGCGTGGCGTGGAGTCCTGGTGCGAATACCACCGCTGTTGAAGCTGGAAGCGTCTTTAAGGTGCTGTGTTGGGGGCGGGGCCGGCAGGGAGAGGAGCCCAGCTGACAACGGGCGCGCGGGGACTCCTGGAACGTGGAGTCCACCCGCTCTGTCCTCGCAGCCCTGCCGGTGTCCAGGTGAGGCCCCTTGCAATCTGACCCCAGCCGCTTGAGTCCGCGAAGCGGGACCCGCACAGCGGGTCCGGCGAGCAGCAGCGGCTCAGCAGGCTGGATTGCGAGATGCTGACGAGTGTGGCGTGGCGTGGAGTCCTAGTGAGAATACCACCGCTGTTGAAGCTGGAAGCGTCTTTAAGGTGCTGTGTTGGGGGCGGGGCCGGCAGGGAGAGGAGCCCAGCTGACAACGGGCGCGCGGGGACTCTTAGAACGTGGAGTCCACCCGCTCTGTCCTCGCAGCCCTGCCGGTGTCCAGGTGAGGCCCCTTGCAATCTGACCCCAGCCGCTTGAGTCCGCGAAGCGGGACCCGCGCAGCGGGTCCGGCGAGCAGCAGCGGCTCAGCAGGCTGGATTGCGAGATGCTGACGAGTGTGGCGTGGCGTGGAGTCCTGGTGAGAATACCACCGCTGTTGAAGCTGGAAGCGTCTTTAAGGTGCTGTGTTGGGGGCGGGGCCGGCAGGGAGAGGAGCCCAGCTGACAACGGGCGCGCGGGGACTCCTGGAACGTGGAGTCCACCCGCTCTGTCCTCGCAGCCCTGCCGGTGTCCAGGTGAGGCCCCTTGCAATCTGACCCCAGCCGCTTGAGTCCGCGAAGCGGGACCCGCGCAGCGGGTCCGGCGAGCAGCAGCGGCTCAGCAGGCTGGATTGCGAGATGCTGACGAGTGTGGCGTGGCGTGGAGTCCTGGTGAGAACATGGCACTGCGAGTTGCTATTAGGAAGGGATGTCCTTGGCACTCCCCTTCCTAATAGCAAGTCACAGACTCTATTTTGCGAGTCAGTAATAGGTCACTCGCAAAATAGGGTTTGTACATGCCACTCACCTATTTAGCGGTTGCAAACGGCCTGATTGGCTGCTGGCAACCCATAACAAGCCTTGGAAATGTAATAGGTCTCAGATTTATTTGAGTTAAAGCTAATGGCATTGTAAATGGCAATGTCTTTTAGCCATGTGTTTTGGAGTGTATGCATGTGGTGTGTAGTGGAATTATGTGGATTGGATTGGAATTTTAGCAATGGTGGCATGCTGCGCTTTAGAAGAATATGTTTAAAAGTAAAATGCACCATACTGCGATTGCTACAATAGTTAATTGTGGATGCGTTAACAATTGATGTGTGCACTGATGGCTGGTGGTGTGTGTGCCTGTAGAAATTGTGCACTGATGGCTAGTGGTGTGTGTGCTTGGTGGAAGCGAGCACTGCCGGCTGGAGGTGTGTGTGCCTGGTGGAAGCGTGCACTGATGGCTGGTGGTGTGTGTGCCTGGTAAAAGCGTGCACAGATGGCTGGTGGTGCGTGTGCCTGGTGAAAGTGTGCACAGATTGCTGGTCGTGTGTGTATGTTTGGTGAAAGCGTGCACTGACGTCTGGTGTTGTGTGCCTGGTGGAAGCCTGCACTGACGGCGGGTGGTGTTTGTGCCCGGTGAAAGCGTGCACTGACAGCTGGTGGTGTGGTTGTGTGTGTGTGGTGGTGTGTGTGGTGGTGAGTCTGTGGTGGTGAGAGTGCGGTTTTGAGAGTGGTGTGTGTGGTGTGTAATTCAAAACATATGGCCTCTGGTGCGCGTAACAGACACCAATAGGCCATAGGCAGAGATACGCGACCGCCTATGGCCTATTGCGTGTTCTGTTTAAAAACAGCACGCACCCGAAGGCCAATGAATTTGGACCTTGGATTCCACAACGGCACGAGCGTTGTGGAATGCAAGGTCCATTTTCAATTCCCCCAGAATAGTCTTGCGCTGCGCGACACTGCATGCGCAGTGTACGCTAGGCCCAGACCTAAAATTGCTTGTACTTGTTGTCCAAGTGTTTTAGATGTTTCTTTCCCCTCTTCATACCAGACGAGATAAAACACAAGGCTCCTACAGCAGTTACCAGTGGTTCAGATTAAATCTAGCTCTTCCACCCATTCCGGATTTGATAATGGTTTGGTATACCCCAAATGCACTCGCCACAACCCCCATTTAAGAAGTGGGGTTTGTGTGGTTTTGAAGCATCCAACAGTATGCGGATTTGCTTCATTTGCTAACTTAAGAGTTAGGAGCGAAAATGTTGACATTCTAGGGAATGTAAATGTTTGCGGTCCACAGTCATGTATTTGTGGGTATTCACTGCCGATACAGCTGTATTCCAACCCTGAATTTGCACACATAACTACCCTTTCAAGGGCAGAAGTAAGTAGAGTTTAGTGTTGGGTAGCAAGTATAAACGCAAGTATAAACTACTAAATAGTCAGAGCGAGTATAAGGAAAGGGTTTTTTCCTGCCCGTAAATATTTTTTTTTCAGTGGATAAAAATTATTTTACATTTTTGAGTACCAAACCTAAGGGTTTGTGTGAGTTGTCTAAAATGTTCTCAAAATGTAGGACTACTTATATCCTTTTTGTCCCACTTCCCTTTGTGAATCAACCAATTACTTGACAGTGATTTTAGATTTCAGTAGTTCGGTGTTGAATGATGGAGCCTTGTTAAACATTTCGCCTGGTCGTCTGTTTTGGCACACTGATATACTGTAATGTTTATTATTTAATCTGAAACCGGACAATTTTTCTTCCATTTCTTTTGATGCACTACTTCATTGAGCTTGCTAGCTTTAATTTCTTCTGAAAAAAAGTAAAAGCCGAAGTATACAATCTTAAGGATAACGCCCTCACTACACTTCGAATCAGCAAATCAGAAACCCAAATAGATCTCTGAATGATAGGTCCATCAACTCAGGACAGTTGAAGGGTGATCTATTTTCGAGTTTTGTGGTCACAGCTGTGTGTGTACTCAGCAGTCACCTGTTGTCTAGTCTAGGCTTCCGTTCAGATCATGATGGGGCCACACATCCTCGTTTGCCCCAGAGAGCAGGATCCCATGTTTCCGGCACAAAATGTAGAAGCAAATATCGCACGTGCAATGTTAGTGTACATTTGAATGGAAAATGAAATAGGCTTTTGACATGTGAGCTCCCAGGTCCTGAGACGTGGTAATTTAAATAACAATGATGCCAGGTCATTAAAGTTGTCTGGTTCAGAGAGTTTCAGGGAAAGCTTTAATAGCACAATTGTTTTCTCATCCAAGTACCAAGAAGGCCATTCCAAAGGCCATATTGAAAGGTGTGCTTTGGTTAAAATACTTTTTAACCTGGTATTTTGTGAAGCAAGAAGTATGTCAGAATTATAATCCTCTTGGATGCCAAACCTGAAATGCAAGTTCTAACGATTACCGGTTATGCGTCTTCAATGTTGCATGAAAAGGTTCTCACATTACAAAGTACTGCTAATATCACTGAAGGAAGGATCACACTGTCCATCAACACAGTCGCCTGGATAAACATGCAGGGTATATCCCAGGTATATTGCATGTACTAATGTGTACGTGATTTTTCCCCACTTAATTAGCAGAGGCAGGTAGTGTTGGCATGTCATTCCAGATTTTGAAATGATCAAGGCAATTACCACTTAGGCAGAGGAAAACCAAAAAGGGTATTCAATCCTAGAGGTCTATAAATCGGTATGAATCGAACTTAAAAAATGCAAATTTTTTTCAATGGAAAAACACATCACAGGCATAGCAAACTTACTTTAGAAGATAATAGTTGTCTTTCCGTGATGTGGGGAATGATCTCAACAAACAGTACATGTAGACTTGTTTAGAGCACTCATGATGTCACCTTTCATTGATCAACATGGTGTTAGGCCTACTGAACAAAGTGCCTTAAATCCAGTTTTTTTTAGCATTGCAAGGGTCCGCAAACAAAGATGTGTTCGGCAGCCGAAGTGATGTGTCGGGTCCGAGATGCAGTGAGGCTGCTGTGCAAGGGCCTAGCTCGTCGTCGAAGATCTGATTGATAAGGCCTTGCGATGTGAAGGATGAAGGATGCATCGCACAGCCGGGGCGATGCTTCAGTTCTGAGGAGTTGTGAAGCTGCAATGTGGAGTCCGGCAGAGTCTGGCATTGAGTCTGCCATTGACAAGGATGCGAGGGCCTGCACCGAGCACTGGTGTTCTAATGAGGCGATGGGCTACGATGACATGCTGGTCTTTGCAATGGAACCAATCCATACAGCAGCAGCGATGCAGCGATTCTGCTCGGGCTTGCGCCACGGCAGCAGAGGAGATGTGTCATTTCCGCTGAACTCACAGAGGCTGGGAGAGCACCTTAGGTCAACTTTCAAGGGCCCTGGACTGGGGTGGAACCACTTGGCAGGATAGACTCTCAGAAGGCTAAATCTTGGTGCTGGGTTCAAGCTTGTTGAACCCTTCTGTTCCTAAGGCTCTAACAGGAGACTAGCCAGCCCTTGGAGTCACTTTGAGTCTTGGGGTCAATAGATGCAGGTCCAGTCCCTCTCACCTTGTCAATAGGGCAGCACAGCAGGGCAGCAGTCCTTCAGAGCAGCAGTAAAGCAAAGAGACATTCCTTTCAGCAGCACAGCAGCTCACCTTCCTGCCAGAGAATCCACAGGTGCAGAAGTGTACCGAAGGGGTGGTATTTGAGGTCCAATATGTATAGTTTGTGCCCTCCCTATGGAAGGTGGGAGAAGCGTCTAGAGGTTTCCCTTTTGAGTCCTCTGGCATCCTGCCTTCACTGTCCTTGCGCCAGACTAACTACAGGGTCTATGCAGCACTCTTTGTTGCGGCAGGAAACAATCTAGTCAAGTGAAATTAGGACTGTGCCCAGCTCTGACCTTCCATCCAGCCAGTGATGACCCATCCAGGAACACCTAAGCTCTCTATTGTGTGTGGCTGCCTAGGAGATAAACACAAAACCCAACTGTCAGCTACACCCAGTCCTGTGACCCAGAGACAACCTACAGCTACCGAATGGCTAAGGCAGAAAAATGCCAACTTTCTAATCGACTTTACTATGAGAGAGGATTTTTCATTACAATTCCAAAGACACCTAACATTAAGAGCTTATTAAATGTAATAGGGTAAGCAGCAGGTGGAGGTTTGCGGGCTGATCCCACATGCTCCGCAGCTGAGCACGGCAGCCCCTCACCCCTCCTGCGTCCGATGTTCACACACCGGTTGGAGCGCCGAGCTACACGCCGAGCAGCACGAGTGGAAATTCTTTGCCCGATGGGGGTGCGATTCAAGTGGCCAGTCATTGTTGACTGACCCTGGCTTGTAGGTCCACTTCCCTGGCCTCGTGGACTTCGGGGGGCACTGTAGAGATTGTGGATGTTGGGGAAATCAGAAGCTGGCTTTTTGTGGCTGCTCTAGATTCTCCATTTCCAGCGAGCACCCTGGTGTGTGCTGGGGGTGTGTTTGGTGGCAGCACAACAACAGAGTGAGTCTGCTTTTAAAATCTATTACAAGCAATCACAGCACTCTTTGTGCTATATTTAATAACCTGAAAGTGCTGCAGAAACTCACTTTGGCTTCAAACCCACTGGATCACCAGCAGCATCGGACCACCAGGTATCCAACCGGATGGTAACTGCTTTTTTTATCTCAATCAGTGGTTTTCTCTGAAGCACTTAATTTACCGACCAGTTTGGGGTCGCTGGGTGGATCTACAAGTTGCCAAAATAATGATGAGGAATCGGTCTCAGGCATCAGGTGCCCTGGCCAAATCTGAGGCTGCAGCATTGGTGCAAAGAGCTAAAAAAGGCTGAGGGGGCAGGCAGCAGCTCGTGCCAATCATACCTCCCTGCTACGCATGGAACTAATGATGGCTACAAATACAGGCCCAGGCAAAGGAGTGAATGAGGATAATTTGACACCACCAGATACTGCTGAATATTCCGATCCCGAGTCTCCAGAATCCATAGCGCAGACAGAGCACAAAAATTTGGTGGATACTGAGGCTCTCAAATCTAAGCAAGGGACTGGTGAAGACACAACAGCATTGCTGCTAAATCATGATTCCGATTTAAAATAGCACACGGCCCTTCTCAAGGATTATTCTTTGTTCCAGAAAGTTAAGTCGACGATTGTTGCAGATATTTTAGACATTTCTCAGATAGGAAGTTCACTAAATCCACCTTTGCTTCCTGTTTCTGATATACCGGGTGTACAGGCAAACCTTTAAATATCTTCATAAAGTCTTTAGGTGGCGCTTTCAGGTTTCTGCAGCCAAAGGATTTGGATGGGCAAACAGCGGTATGGAAGGAGATGGAACGCAGCATCAAGCCTCTCAGCAGCCTACTGACGCCCCCTCACTCCAATTGGAAGTCAAATATATGCTTAATCTTATTCTTGAAGAGATAAGGCAACTGAAAGTCTCTCAAACAAACACTAAAAACTGCTGCCCTCAATGTCAGGTTAAATAAAATTGAGGAAGCAATAGCTCAACTTCCTGAGAGAGTAAAGGAGGCTGAATGTAGATTTTGGCGCTAGAAGACCAGCTCACCAATACCCAGAAAGAAATTGGCCAATTTCTCAAGCAGCAGGACCTACTAGAAAACAAGATCGAAGAACTAGAAAATCGCTCTAATCTTCGTATCGTTTGGGTTCCAAGGGGCTGCGAGGGCCAACAACTGCTTCAATTTATTAAATCCCATGTTCTGCCAAGTTTTTCTGGCAATGTAAACTTAATGAGAGCTCACAGAGTTCCGGCACTACGTTATGCCACATCGAAGTTTCCACAGACAATCCTTGTCACTTTGGGGATTATCGAATAAAAAAGCTGTTTCTAGCAAAGGTGATGCTGCAGAGATAGTTTTCTTCACCAGAAGTGCCCCTGCATCGGATTTTTTCAGATGTATCCATTGCTGCAGCCAGACGCAGAAAGGACTTTGGTAATATGCTCCATCTGTATAAAGCACAAGGGGTACAGGCTAGCACTACCCAGCACTCAAAATGAAAGGTTCTATCGAATGGGCTGTTTCATCTGTTTTGCAAGGTTTCAGAAGCTCCGGATATTTTGCATCAGAGACGGGGATGAGGGAGGGGGGTAGAGAGTAAAAAGATGCATGCAATATCATGGCACAATCTTAAATAGCTTTACACTGAGAGGGGTATGATGGGCTCTTCCCCTCATCTGCAAAAAAAGAGCAGATACATTTAGGATAGAAAGCATTGGTGAAATCTGAGTTCAGCGGCAGGAAGGGTGCTAAATGTTATAAGAAGGGTGCTAAATGCTGTAATGTAAAGCTTCCAGGATGATGTCTTTGAAGAAATGCAAAGTTAGGATTCTTCAGTGCAATGTCAACAAGTTAGCAAACAAAAAAAAAGATAACCACTTAATGGGCTGGTTGTTATTTCTTTTGCCAGAGGTTCTCTTTCTACAAGAGACCAATTTAAAAAGTAAATCTATCAACCTGACAAAGGTTTTCTCATACTTTTTTTGCATCAGCACAGGAGGCAGTGAGGGGAGTTGCAGTTTTTCTAGGAAATAGCATTGATTGGGATGTGAAGGAAGTGATTCGGGATCCATTCGGAAGGTGGATTCGAGTCAAAGCAACAACTAGTGGTGAAGATCAAAATGTTATCAGTTATTATGGTCCTACAACTGATGAGACAGATTCCCTTTCAAAGATTTTTGACATTGCTTTGGGGGCATCTGGTCCTTTGATCTGAGGTGGGGAAGTTAATTTTATACAGAATTTATTTAAATACACCTCAAATAATAATCAACAACAGCTTAAACCCAGAACGAAAAAATGACTTCAAGCTTGTAAGTCAAGCTTTCAGCTAGTGGACTCCTGGAGAGAGGACAGTCCAGAAACCAAACAATATACATGGTTTTCTTATAGATTTAAGACGGCCTCCCAAATTGATTTCTTCTTTGTCTTTAAATCGTTAAGTAGGGGGCAGTCCGAAATTAGGGCTAATGTTTTTTCAGATCACTCTGTAGTCTAGATGGCAACTGGATAGATCGCTGCTTTCAAATTGACAATGGGTAGCCAAAACGAAACAGTTCATTGCTGAGTTTTTTATTATCAACCAGAACACAGACTCTTATTTTTCTTTTTGATAAGCTTTTAATTCAACTTTAAGAGGGAGACTGATAGGATATCAAGCAAGTCAAAGAAAATAACTTTCTCAGCAGATAGCAAGTCTCCAGATAGCTCTAGATAATGTCATTGGTGCCATGGAGCAAAGTGGAGGGATTGAGACAGAGGTTTGCCAATTAGAAATGACGAAACAAAATCTTAGGGATTTCTTTATTTTAAAAGTAGTAAATAATTCCAATACCTACCATCAGAAAATATATGAGGAAAATCAGCATATTGGCAAGTTCCTGGCTTGGTCCACAAAAGAATGAACAGGCAATAATAACGTCTTTAGAGAGTCCTCTAACAGGGAAAGTAGTACTTGATGAGGAAGAGATAGTGAAACTCTTGGTACAGCATTACTCAGATATTTATTAGATGCAATACACAGTGCCGCCAATAAATCAGATTCAACAGTACTATGAGAATATGCCTCTTACTCATTTATCCAAATCGCAACCGAGATTGAATATGCTTTAAAGCAAACACCTAATGCCAAAACATGTGGAAATTATGGTTTTCCCACAGAATTTTATAAAATATTTTTCAGCCAGCTCAGGGCATTTTTAGTTGATCTCTAATTTCATTAAAGAAGGGGGTGAGATCCCTCCCAGATTTCAAGAAGCAACAATAGTTTCTTTCCTTAAGAAGGATAAAAATCCAATATGTGTTCATTCCTACAGGCCAATTAGTCCGCTTAATTCGGACTACAAATTGTTAACAAAGGTCTGGGCAACTTGTATAATGTCCGCTGCACAACAGCTGATACATATAGATCAAAGCGGTTTTATAGCAGGCCGGTTAATGGCGTTAAACACCTAGTTTCAAATACAGGCCATAGATTATTTTTCAATGAATCATAGCAAAGCCTTAGTTATGATGATCGATGCTGAATAGGCATTCGATTTGGTGAATTGGAATGTCTTATTTAATTGTCTCCAGAGGTTTGGTTTTCCCGCCCAATGTTTGTCGATGCTATCCAATTTATATAATGGAGCTCAAGCTAAGGTGTCGGTGAATTAAAAGATGGCAGGATCGGTTGTGATTAAAAGAGGCACTTGTCAAGGGTGTCTTCTTTCACCCATTCTGTTTACATTTGTAATCGAACCGCCGGCAATTAAATGTTGCAACAATATTAATATTAGGGCACCCATAGAAGGCATGACAAAGCTTAAATTGTTTGCGGATGATATGATATTATATCTCCAGCCAGATGAAGATAATATATAACAAACTTTACAGGTGATAAATAACTTTACTAAGATTGGAGGATAAATCAAAGTAAAACAAAATTGTTGCTTTTTAACGTGTCCGTAGAATACCTTCCCTCTTCTTTACAGCCGCAAGCCAAGATAGCGTCTTCAATTAGATATCTGGGTATTTGTGTCACAAATAATTTTTGTAGTCTTTTTTTATTGAATTACAAAAAAAGGTTAGGTAAAATTAAGGAATTATCGGACAGATGATCCAGGTTCCCCATGACCATCATAGGTCGTGTTTCCATGATCAAAATGTCTATCCTCTCTCTGTTAATATTCTTATTTGCTAATTTGCCAATAAAGGTCCATAAAAGTTTTTTTCAGGAACGTAATTCAGTTTTCAGGAGTTTTATTTGGAATAAAATGACAGCCAGGGTGAAGTTGGAATTGCTTCAGTTGGAGAAAGTAGGAGGAGGGTTGGCATGTCCTGATAAACATATTTACTACAAAGCAGTTTTGTTAGATGTTTTCTCTTGATGTTTAAATAGTACTGGGGCATTATATAATTTTTTTTCTTCACAAAGATGATTCAGGAATCAGATATAAGTGTGCCAGTGTTTTTGAAAATAACGAAGCTTCCAAAAAGAACCAGATATACGTTTCTGTGTGTTATACACAGTTGAATGGGTGTCTTGGGTAAAGTATATAAGTCCTCATTCGATGGATTCTCGCTAAAGCTATAGGAGGGCAGCTACTTGGGCCTCTCTCTGACAGCTCGTGAGATTAGATTCTGGAACTCTCTAGGTTTCAAAACTTTTGGTGACTTAATGGGAGCAAGAGAAATCTATCTCATGTGGAGATTTAACTGCTAGGGTGAGGTCCCAGTATGAGCAACACTTTTTAAGTTTTAATAAGATGAATTTCTTGCAGATTCACTACAAAAATCAGACACAGGAACTTCAATCGGTTAGCAGTATTCACGATATGGGCAAATTACAAGGAATTGGAAATTGGTATAAAACATTAAAGGAGGTTTCCTGCAAGCTAGATCTAGCAGATGTTTTTTCAAGGATGCTAGTAAATACACAATGCCAGCTATCAGTGAGCGAGTGGAAACTAATTGGGGGATTAGGTTATAAATCTTTACAGGCAGCCAACTATAAAAGAATGGCATTTTTGTGAAGATGGTTGGCATATTATACTCTGGAAATTCTCCACAAAATGTATCCAGCAGTTTCCAACAACTTCTTTCGGTTTCAGCAATTAGGTGAAGGGTGATGGCTCCATGTTTTTTATATGTCCATACCTTACCAATTTCTGGCGGCAAGTGTTTCAAGATATATGTCCATTTACCAGATCCTAATTTGGCTCCATTTGGCGTCTCTAAAAGGAGCCAACAATTAAGAAAGGGTTGACAATATTTTATGTTTTATAGTATTGTCGATTGCATATTCCTTGACCCTTCAGAACTGGCAAACCAGTAAACCTCCTACAAAGTTGCACTGGAAACACAAAATGACTCGCACTATGAAGTTTGAATAGGCCTATGCAGAGTGAGTAGGGGGACTTAAAAGATATAAGGCCACTTGGCAATTATGGAAGGTGCTGAAGTAAATAGTGGATAGATTATACAGTGCTAGATGAATTGTAGGTTCTTTTTCAGAATGTTAAAAACATGAGAACATTGGCTTTTTTTAGAGATACTTCTGATTTTGCAATTTTGTTGTACCGAAGTTTCAGTGCACCCTAAGATATATTATTCGCTAGAAGCACTAATGCACTTTATTCTGAAGCATTGTATTTATATTTGAATATATTATTCTTAGCACCACGGCACATGTTTTTCTTTAATGAATTGTTAAATGGACAGAATGATAAAGTGACAAAATGTTGATGTCAATATAATAGCACTCTTGCACTTGCTCTTTACAAATGCACGATCAGGATTGATTACGTGGATTACAGCAGAGGTGGTGGAGAAATTGACTAGTAGATTTTAGAAGTAGCATCATTTAATTGGTATGCACTTCTCTAGCTCTCTTAATGAAAATAATATACGACAGATATGAGCATTCACAATATACATATAGAAGGGAATTATTTGTAGATGGTTTACTGTATATTTTAGATGATTTATTTAGATCAAGGCATGATGCTATTTTTATATGGTTCATTTTAATTGTATTATTTATTATTCAAGAATTGTGATTATCTGCCCTGACTGCTCAATAATAAAAAAAACAAAAATGTAATAAGGTAACTCCAATGTTTTTCTATGGGAGAGGTAGGCTTTGCCTTATCCTATGGTTAGAGGTGGGTATTGCAGTAGTGAAAAACAAACGTAATGGTTGTTTACTATCAGGACATTTAAAACTTAAAATTACATGTACCACTTTTTAAATAAATTGCACCGTTGCCTGTGGGCTATCCAGGGCCTTCCCTTAGGGGTGACTTATATGTACTAAAAAGGAAGGTTTGGACCTGGAAAAGGTTTATTTTGGCAGGTAAAAATGGCAGTTTAAAAATTGCACACACAGGCTGCACTGACAGACCTAAGGCATGTTTACAGGGGCCACCTAAGCGGTGGCACGATCAGGGCTGCAGGCCCACTAGTAGCATTTCTAATTTACATGTAGTGTCACATTACAAGGGGCTTTTAAGTACATTAAATATGTCAATTGGTGAGAGTACATACACTTTAGCACTGGTCAGCATTGTTAAAGTGTGCAGAGTCCTAAGGCCAGTAAAAACAAGAACAGCAAAAATGGAGATGGGAGGAAAAAAGTTAGGGGGAAAACCACCCTAATGCTGACCGGTCCAACATTTACCCGTACCAGCATGGTTTCCTCCCAGGCAGACACTTGATTCCCACTCTGCTTAGAATGATTAATATGTGGCACTTCACATGGATAAATTACGGAGACAACATTATGCCTTTTGTGACATCAAAATAGCATTTCGTTCTATAGGGTAGGACTTACCTTTTGAGTCCTAGAGGAGATATAACTTTAGTCTTTGTGTTAGGTGGGTATGGGTGTTTCACTCACATATTAGAGCAAGGTAGAAAACCCAAGTGAGCATGTATGTATGTATATATGTATGTAAGTATTTATATGGTATTTCCATAGTGCAAATCAAGGCAAAAGGTAGTGGAGCAGTGTACCGGGTCAATGAAAAGCATACATTCAACAGGTTATAGGAAAGGTAGCTGTGTTAGACTGGTAGTACATTGCAATGTGCTGTCCTTTAAAGAGGTAAGTCTTCAACTGTTTCCTAAATGGAGTAGCTTTGGGACTGTCTAGATGGATATGGGGATGGTGTTGCAGAACCTGGGTGCTCTTTGAGGCTTAGGGAGGGAGGCAAATGTCCCCCTCTCCTAAATTAAAAGCTTGACCCCAGGGGATGGTGTCCCTTTGGCCTCTATGAAGCTTGGGGAGGGAGGGTCCTAACTATAACTACAGAGTGGCACACTCTGCTGTGAACATATATATATATATATATATATATATATATATATATATATATATATATATATATATATATATATATATATATATATATATATATATATATATATATATATATATATATATAATGTTTTAATGTATTCGATTTTATGTTTGATATTACTATGAAATTGTGTATTTTGTATGTTGGATTGTGACTTGTCCTTTTATGGATATGTTTTTATCCAGATAAAGTAATTGATATATATATCAGTGGGTAGTTATAGTTAGAACCATGTTTCCATAGGTAAAGCGCTGTTTGACTTGCCTATATCTTTGGTTTTGGTGCGGTTCACGAATCTTCACAAAATGTTCCCAAAAAGTGCACCAGTGATTCGTGTAATGCATGGAAAGTTTTGGGGCGATCTTTCAAGCATTGGCAGAGAAAAAGGGGGGGTAAAAATCACTGCATTTCCCATAGACGTGCTTGCAGCTTGAACCTCTAAATGGAATTACACCAAATTTGGCAGAAAGTTAGCTTTTGGTTTGTAGAGTATGCTTTTGTTATTTGGTGTAAATCCATTCAGGAGTTATTGAGAAATTTAAGGAAATCCAAATTTGTTTATCTGTGATTGTGGCGAATGCACCACTAATACCTTGCTCGTGCAGAGAACTGCAGAGTTCTTATTGGCTGCCATCTTTTGAACCAGGAAGTGTTGGCAACCATCTTGGACATCCCGATGAATTAAAAAGAAGCTTTCATCTTGCAACTTCATGTGTGTGTTCTCTGCCCATCAGGAATGAGAAGAGTTATGTTGTCTATTTCACATCAGCAGTTGTTGTTTTCTACATACCACCAGTCGTTTTGGGCCACCATTTTGACTGCTAGTGGATTTGGAGGTAGCATGGCAATGCTAAATTTGTTGCCCCCAGAGCAGACGTTGGGAAAGAGGAATTGTAATAGTAGGCAGCGGAGGGAGGTGTTCGCTTGACGTGAGGAAATCCCAGTGATTTTCAGTGTGGTGATGGTATCTTCCGTTCCTGTCCCGTCTGGGATTGCTAGCTGAGTTCCGGCGACTGGGCACAATGAAAGACGATGCCTAACTGTGTGGTTTGCAAAGCTACAAACATTTCTTGTCATTTCAGTGTTTGGAATTTGAACTGTGTTGTACTTTTTCACGCAACGTGGGGATCCGCTCTGCATTTTTTCGGAACAGCCCGATGCCTGACATCAACATTTAATCCTTTTGCGAGTGACTTCTCATTGCAACAGTTTTGGAAGACTTTATGTGTATAAATGACATTCCTTTTGGATTTTCGAGGGTGGGAAATGTTCCACTGCAATTTTATTTGTTGTATTCAGCTGGCTTTGTTGAGTATAGCTCGCATGACTCATGAAGTGCTGGGCTCTGATGAGGGTTGTTTCATTTAAACTGCAGGCTTAACAGTGTACTGTGCACTTGGCTTTTAAATATGCGGAGTAGCCATTGCATGTACTTTCCCATTATAATTCACGTTCCAGTATTAATATACGTGACACTGTTTAAAGCATGAGCAACATAGGATGGTGCCTGCTGTTCTTTTTAAATTAGTTACATGTTTCAGCATTATGGTCAACATTTCAGTGTGTAATGGTGTTATACATTTATTTGGGCTAGCTTTTAAGTACTATACTCACTATGCAGTGCATAAGTACCAAACACATTTGAGTGTGACAGTGTAGTTAGCCCATTATCATTGTTACAATCTGCAACATCGATGATTATAATCTTTATTCCATTTGCTTGTGTATTATATGTCACTTGCTATGAATTATTGGTTTTACATGTTTATGATTTATATATATATTTTTTCTATGTGTATGACTCTGCCACTATGTTAGTCAGTGTAAAAATGGCGCTAAACTAGATGGACAAAGGCTGTTGAGACAGTCGATCGCGCGTCTCCCTTTGCATCTATATATATTCTCTACTGGCGCGTACCAGTAGGTAGTTATAGTTCGGACCATATTTCCATAGGAAAAGCGCTGTTTGACTATATTTTTGGGTTTGGTGCGGTTGACGAATCTTCACTAAATTGTCCCAAAAACTGCACCGCTGATTCTTGTAACACATGGAAAATTTCGGGGCGATCTGTCAAGCGGGGGCAGAGAAAAAGGGGGGGGGGGTGTAAAAAAAAACTGCATTTCCCATAGAAATGCTTGCATCTTGAACATCTAAATGGAATTACACCAAATTTGAAAGAAACATAGCTTTTGGTTTGCAGATTATGCTTTTTGTTATTTGGTGTAAATCCATTCAGTAGTTGTTGAGAAATTTAAGGAAATCTGAATTTATTTATCTGAGATTGTAGCAAATGCATCAATAATAACATGCTTGTGCAGAGAACTGCTGAGTTCTTATTGGCTGCCATCACTTCAACCAGGAAGTGTTGGCAACCATCTTGGGACTTGGCTTCGAAAAAAGAAAAGGGGGCAGTGTCGGAATACCCTGACCACCAAGCCTAGGTCTGGAGGTCCCAGTGGGACTCAAGCAGAGTAAAAAACATTTTAAAAATTAAAAGGCTCCCGCATATTAACGAAATTTACGGCAACATTTTTTTAAAAAGCAAGTTCACGCTTCCGCAATGGTTTTGAAAAGGGGCATCGGGTGGGCCAGGTTCCGGGGGCATTTTCTAAAAAAATTAGGAGGGCACATTGCGCCCCATTCTTGAGGCTTTTTGAGCCTGTGGACCACCACCTTTTGAGGGGGTCCTTATATAGAAAAGGGGCCATGTGGACCCCCATCTATGGGCTTATATGAGCGCTGGGGACACCACCGCCTGAGGCGTTGCTTAAAAAAGTGCATGGGCCATGCATACCCCCAGGCCCTGGGGACCACCACCTCCCCAGGGCTGATATTAATATGAAGCGGGTGCCACATGGAGCCCCATGCCCTGGGGACCACCACCTCCCCAGGGCTTTCTCTTTTTTTTTAGGAAGGAGGGGGCCACGCGGACACTCTACCAGGCCATTCTCAACCCAGGGGACGACCACCTCCCTTGGGTGGCCCATGCACAAGAAAGGAGGAGGGTCCCACTGCCCTCCTGCTGGAGCATTTCATGTCCCTAGGGACCGCTACCCCCCAGGGCCGGCTCTGGTTATGTCCCGGTTGTAGCTGTTTGCTTTTCCAGGGCGAGAGCTGACTCCCTCTGTACAGCAGCAATGGTGGCTCCTGCATGAGGCGGAGAGCTGACTGGGACTGTGGCTGTGGCTGTGTCCAGGGCACACAGAGACACATGTCCAGCCCTGGGTATGAGATCCCCCCTCCCACAAAACATATACATTTAAAGGGTGGACCCTGGTGGATGGGATCCCCAGGTGCCCAAATCGGCCTAGGAGGGCTGCTGCTTATCTCCTCCCGAATCCCCCACTAAAAGTATATAAATATTTTAAGGGCCGGCCTGGAGGCTTGTAATGCCCGGGGTTGAAATTGGACCTGGGAGGGGGCTACATGGCCCCCTCCCCTATTCAATTATAGTGGGCCTGGGTGGTAGAGGCCACGTGGCCCCCCACTCTCATTCACATGTGACTTGGCTACTCACACACCTACTCACATACCCACTTACCCCACAGACCCACTCAGTGACTCGTACACCCACTCAGAGACTCACGCACCTACTCACAGACCCACTGAGACACTCACAAACTCATTCACAGATCCACTTAGAAACTCATGCATCCACTCACAGAGACACTCAGAGACTCACGGACCCACTCGCACACCTACTCAGAGACTCAGGCACTCACTCATAGACCCACTGAGAAACTCATGCACTCACTAATAGACCCACACAGACACTCAGGCACCCACTCACAGACTGAATCACCAACTCATGAAGGCACTTGCAAACCCACTCAGACATTTACTCACAGACCCACTGAGACACTCACTCAGACACTCACACACACACCCACTGAGAAACTCATGCACTCACTCACTCTCAAAGATTACAGGTTACAGTTAGAAATTATAAAACCTTAGGAATTCACCGAAAAAGTCAAGGGTTCAGGGGACGTTATAGTTAGGAAATAGAATTTGAAAAACTTTAAAAATTGACCTGTAAAACCAAAGGTTACCGGGATGTTATAGTTAGGCTCAGTTTTCACTCATACAAAACCAGTGAAATTCAGCCGTTCTAGTTATCTGAGCTATATAGATCTTGCGCCCTGGCAATGCAGTGCTTATGGCCTAACACATCACTCATGACATGGTCAATAACCTCACTGTTGACATCTCAAATGACATCACTGATGGCATCATCCACAGAACCACTCACACACCCACTTACACATTCATAAGCCACTCATACACTCACTCAGACACCCGCACAACCACTCACATACCCATTCACACAGACATAGAATCACTCACACAGCCATTCATTCATCCATAGGTCTACTCGCATACCCACTCACTCACTCGTAAAACCACTCACACATTCACTCACTCCCCCATTCAGCCACTCACACATCACTCTCTCACCCATACAACCACTTACATACCCATTCACATACCCACACAACCACTCACACATCTACTTTCTCACCCATACAACCACTCACACACCAATACAGCCACTCACTCACACACACACAATACTCACTTACGCATACACCCACTAAAACAGCCACTTACACATACACCCACTTACACACCCAGTCACCCATACAGCCACTTACACAGCCACACAGTCACCCATACAGCCACTCACACACCTACTCAACCACCCACAGTTATGCATTTCTGCTCATGTTGCTAACCTAAATTGTTCTTCTTCCCTCCCTCATGAGGTGCAACTGTACAATACTAGACCCTTTCCACATGTGGTGATATGACAAACCTTGATTGAATTAATAATGCCTCCAGGGTTATGCCCTTGCTGGTTCTCGGTTGACCCCATATAGTCTGTATAATAATAGCTCTTAAAAGTGTCAACCCAGGTTTGGCCTCTATGCACTTCTGGGTAGGTGCCAATCAGTGCATATTCTCTAGTTCTTTTAAGAGTGTCTGTAGGATTTTTTGTGCTGTTGTCCTGGGTTGTCTACATGTGACAACATGACCACTCCCAAAATGGAAGCAAAATCAGCATTGTCTATTAACAAACTGTCCATAGCACCTCAAGATTATGTGCAGTAACATTCACAGAATCATGCCTGAAGTGCATCTTTTAACCTTACGTCCCTCCACCAACTCCCTCCCCATATTGGCCAAATTACATCCAACACCCTACCATCCATGGACTCCAAAAGGGTATGACAAACCTACTGCAAATCAGGCTCAGTGAGACAGACCTTTCCAGTGTCGCCCTTTGTTGGCTCTGTCGCCGGCCGCTACCTGCCCTCCCATGAAGTCGCTGTCGCACCACAATAAGTCTGTTGGGGTGCGAGGGTGACTGTCACGGGACGCATTTTTGAGATTTCATTCCATAACTACCTTCTTCAAAGCAGGCACTTTTATCCCCTTCGCTCCGGGGGTTAATCCCCCGCTGTGCTGGGGGGAAGGGGACGCGCACAGTGCCTGCATGCTCATGATGAGCTGAGCTCGTCATGAGCAACGGCGCTCCTGTGCTCATGACGAGCTCAGCTCGTCACAGGTGTATTGCATCCTGTGGAACGCTCAGCACAGCGGGGGAATTCTCCCCGCACCTGATTGTTCCACGGGCCATGACGAGCTGAGCTCGTCATGAGCACCGGAGTGCCGTGGCTCATGGCTAGCCTAGTTGAAAACTGTGGAATGAGATGTGAATATTGGCCTATTGTGGCTAAAATGTGTGCTCTTTGGCTATCACTTCTTTGAACGTGTTTCCCAAAGCCAGAAGTTCTTCTGTTGGCCACAGGCCCTTGCACTTTGTCTGTGCTTGTCTTATTGTGTCATGGTTTTCGCAAACGTATGTAGTTGAGGAAGCTACTGTGCCATCATTAGTCTTAAATAAATAAAAATAATTTTAAAAAGAAGCTGGACTGGATTTATTTCTATGGGCCAGGAGGCCCATATGAATGAATGGGAAGTTATTCTCAATTTGCGATTCGCAATTTGAGAATCTCAAATTGAGAATAATTTCAAGGGTGCAGGGGGTGTCCAAAGGACACCCTATTGCACCCCTGAAATAAGCATGGGTGCACATTGCACATGTGGGGCACATACATGCCCTAAGGGCATAATGCAAAAATTTGCATTTTTCAAGGAATTCGCAACGGTTGTAATTTGCGATTCCTTAAGGGCAATTTGCAATTTTTTTTGCTTCATACATTGCATTTCAGGAATCGCCAAATTTGCCATTCCTTAAGTGCAATTGCAAAATAAGGAATCGCAAATTTTGCAATTCCTTATTTTGCACCAGATTTTCCTTCATACATACCATTTAGCAAATTTGCATTCGCAAACGCCGAAATTCTGCGAATTTCAGCGTTTATGAATGCGAATTTGCCTTATACATATGGCCCATAGATATTGGTTTTTTCAAGTAAAGAAAAGGAAGGAGCTATTCTCTTGGGGCTACTATTATATAAAGACCCCCAGGTCTGCTAAAGGACTTCACCAAACCCTTCCTAGAAGCAACAGCAAGTTTTGTAATGTCCCACTCCAACTTCCTAATTCTAGGTGATTTCAACATCTGGGCCAAAAATACCCTCCAAGATCAAACAGTGGACTTTTTAAAGTCCTGAAAAGGTATGGGTCTCATACAGTAGGTCAGAGGCCCAACCCAAGTAGGTGGGAACATCCAGCACCTAATTTTCGCTTCCTCAGATAAGATAATGGTAAATACTCCAACAATCCCTGTTAACTGGTCAGACCACCATATGATCACTTTTGGCTTTAAACTACCTTTCAAAGGAAACAAGCAAAATAATATTAGTAAAAACCTGCCTCTTAAAAGACCTTGGTCTAAGCTAAAAAACCTTGAAAGTAAAACAATATTCAATACCACAACTTGTTTTCTAGACTCTACCATACTAGAGGTAAATTACACAAGCTACAAAAAATAAAAAAATCCATCGTAGATCACCTAGATGAGGTATTTCCTGTAAAAATATTCAAGAATAAATTTAAGAATTCAGCTCCATGGTTCACAGAAACCCTAAGGGAACTAAAATTAAAATGTATAAAACGTCAGAGACAATGAAGGACATTTTATGAGGACAGTGACAAAACGACACTAAAACTGGCATTTAAAGAATATAAAATAGAAATAAGAAAGGCCAGAACCTCCTACCTCTCATCCATTACCCTTGAAGCGTCCCACAAATCAAAGAAGGTCTTTGAGTTGGTAATAGAACTAACCACAGCTGAATGTATAAGACAAAACATTCTACTCTCATAAGAACTATGCAATAGCCTCTCATTATTTTCGCAACAAAATTGATCAGATCATAACAGATATACAAAATAAGAATAAATCTAACCAAAACAAAAAACCTGTCAAATCTATCAGAAAGTTAGATCCAAAACATACATGGTCTAATAAGAAAAACCTAGAAACAGTTGATCTGTTAGATGAAACAAAGTTCAGAGATCTGGCGTCCTCAATCTCCTCAAGATCCCCCTTAGAATCCATTCCAGTAGGAATATGGAAAGAGAGAGACAACTAACTTTTCCCCACTATTCAGTGAATGTGTAGTCAATTACTCAACACCAGGTGGTTCCAGCAGCCTGGAAGAAGGCCCTGTTATGTTAACTCCTCTCTTGAAGAAACCCCTGGTGGATAGACAAGAACCAAGATACTACCACCCTATTTCAAGGCTCTCCTTCCTAATTAAGATACTCGAAAAATACCTTAGTATGACAATAGCTAACTGCCTGGAAGATAACTATTTATTTGAACCAGAACAAATGGGCTTGAGGCCTGGCCATGGAAAATAGCCTGCTCTGTTTATGGCCACGAGTGAAATAAGAATGTGAGTTGACAGTTTTCAAACTACAGTACTGATCATGCTAGATCTGTCCGCTGTGTTCGAGACTGTCAACCACCAAACCCTGATCACATACTTGTAAGAGACAGGTGTTAGAGGTACTATGGTGAACTGGCTGAAGTCCTACCTAGCAAATAGACTACAGGTAATTTCTCTTGCACCGTTTACATCAGACTATTAAGAAATTGAGCATGGGCTTCCACAGGGCTCTGTCCTAAGCACCATACTGTTTAATATATATCGAAGACCACTGATAACCCTGATAAAACAGTAATATCATTGGTAAACTATGCAGACACACAACTAATAATATCCCTGGACAAATCGGATCCTACCCAATTGAATAATCTACACGCCTGTCTTAAACAGATGTCCGAATGGTTGGATGAAAACATGCCATAATTCAATGGGAAAAAACAGAATTCCTGTGTTGTGCGCCGGCAAATATATAACAGCAACTCCCAAGCAACTTCTGGTCAGGGGCAAAAAACCCAGACCTGGATGCAATGAGCCCAGTGCGGAACCTGGGTAGTCAAACTGACCGTAAACTCTCAAAGGAATCCCATGTGAACAAAACAGTAGGCGTATGCACGGACTACTTAGGAATCTGAAAAAAATAGTTCTCCTGCTCCCTCAACCCTACTGGAAACTTGTGATACAAGCCTCAATACTGAGCAGACTGGACTACTGTAACTCACTTTTGATAGGTAGCCCTGAATACCTATTCAAATGACTCCAGAGGATCCAAGTACTTGCAGACCAGCTAGCATTAAATAAAGGGAGGACGGACGCTGCTACAGAATCTAAAATAACTGCACTGGCTACCAGTTAAGGAAAGGGGCATATTTAAAGCCTTATGCATTACATATAGGGTTATAAATAACAATGGACCTAAAACCCTTCAACAAATAACTAAACCATATATGCCAGCACGAAACCTAAGATCATCCCAAGCTGGCCTCCTATCTACTCCTCTATGGATGATACAATAGAAGCAAATATGTAAATACTTTATCTCAATTTAAATGTGTTAAATGTAGAGTAATACTTTCCTTAGCCAACATGCTATGAAGTAGTATACTCTTATGAACCATATCTGAGTATATGGAGATGGATGGCAACTTGGATATTTGACACCGCCACATACTACTAACATGTCATTAAATATATTAGACTATGAGCTTTATATGAAGCTATGTGTAAGTGACCTTTCCAGGGTCTACCATCCGCCCAGTGTGTGGTGCCTGACCATTAGTCACACCTGTACATGGAGCAGAGGTCACTGCAGTATGTGTTGTCCTGACCGTCACAGGGCCTAAAAGGAGAGGAGTATAATTTTGTTATCATTCTAGTTGACACATGTTAAAACCAACATACACTAGTTAAGATCATGTGTGTGAAACAAGTGATGGAGTTTAAGACATATATCTATAGGTTGTCTGATAATTATGTAGTACATGAAGCCCACTTCTGTGCGTATTTATGCACCAATTTGTGCCAGTGGTAGTAATTGATCTGCCCCATGACGTTGTCTTCCTGCAACTGCAGGAACCTCTGCTCCAGTGGGTGGATCAACTCTGGCTGTATGTGGAAACTGAATGAAGACGTCAATCGACAAATACACCAAATGATGATTGTGTACACTATTTAACATAGCTACTTAATTGCATTTACAATCCAACTATGATGTGTACTAATTCATGCACAATTTCATATGCCAGTTACAAAACATAACTGAAATCACCAGCAGAGATGGTCAATTGTTTCTGAAGAAGAAATTGGAAGTTACAACTTGCAATACTTAGGATTCAGGGACTTGTAGTGTGAGACAAAATGAAATACAAAATAGTAGAATTTACCATGAATATTAGCGCAAACCTGAAGTGACTTCCTTAGTCACATTTGCACTTCACTTTAAACATTTTTCCAATAAAATCATTGTTTAACCATCACCTGTTACCTGGTAGCACAATAAGGTCAGCAGTCAAGTGCAGCCCATGAAGCAGGTGGGGTTGCATATTGGAAAGGACATTCTTCTCAGGTGGGTAGAGATGGAGATCAGTTCCAGTTTGTCCACCAGGAAGAGCTCTGTCCACCTCTCCAGGCAAACTTCTCCTTCACCCATCTCCCCTCATCCTGCCACTTCTTTTTGATGTCAGTGATGGTCTGGACATCATCCTCAATGCACTGATTGCATTAGCCATCTGCTGTCACAGGGCTGCCTTCTGTGTTGCACTGCTGAGGTATGGAGGAAGACCATGTGGCTTTTTGTATTTCTCCACTACAAATGTGACTATCATTTGAGTCTCCTCCTCTGTGAAGGTTTTCTTCCTCCTGGTATTCAATATGGTGATAGCTGGTAGAATGCCATGGCAAGGCACAGAGCAGCCATGCGAGTCATGTGTTTGGAAGAAACTTGGATGTGTGCTGATTTTATTTGGTTTACAGTGCACAGTTTGCAGGTGGCATTAATTGCAGATGTATGTAATTACACTTTCCCCGCTCCGAGTGCAGAGCTTTCTGTCCTAGTGTAGAGATTCCCTACCTCAAGTCTGGAGCTTCCGGCCCTAGTGCAGAGGTTCTGCCCCGAGGGCGGAGATTCCTCTTTAGGTGTAAACATGCTACTTGTAAGTCCTTTTGTGATTACTGTGTTATATTTTTGGTCTAACTTTGCCATCTGTGAATCTACCCTGTTGTTCAGAAATCACCAGCATTTCTGTGTAAAAATCATTCCATATAATCAATCAGAATGTGATGCCTAAAAAATAAAAATGTATTAAGCTAATTCAGGAGCTAGAGAGGTGGCAATGTCAAAGAAATTAGAGTGCACTGTGTTTTATATTTCTATAAAAACATTAACTTCATATGAGAACTCCCCCATCCTCTTCCAATTTGGTGTGAACCCAGCTTTTCAAGAAAATCTCTCCAGACTAAAGATACATTTTATTTGGTTTACTAGGTAATTACTTTTAAATACTCATTTTACAATCCGCTTTGGTGCCTTTATTTATCCACGTAACCCCATAACATCTTTCACTTGCTGCACCTTGTAATCCTTTTAAAACCTTCCCACTAATCAGAAGCGGTGCTTCAATTTTCCTCTTGGCACTTCCTAGTAAAGGATAACATGTAGAGAAAGCTCCAGTTCTTGGCATATCCCCATGTGGACATGCTAGCTGTCAATTCAAGATGGTGGCTACTATGTCAACAGGCGGCCACTTGCACTGTGAGCGGAAAACTGCCTTTTGCCATTGCCTAAGTAGCAGCCTGTTACTGTGAAACTGCAACCCTGTCCAAGAATCAGGATAAATGGCGCATTGTCGGACGTTAGAAAAGGATCATTTGCTTTGCTCTTCCAAAATAGAACTGACGCACAACACTGTATTGCAGAATGAATCCTGTTAAATGACTCAACAGAAAACCACAGCATCTTGGTACCTTATTATCCACATTGTGCAGTGAACATTTTTTCATAATTCGTCAACCGTGTTATTGAATTTTGAAAAATAGCTTTGGACTTTGACTGCAATCACTTCACTTATAATTATGTGCCCACGGTCTGCAGTTTCCTTATATGCACACTTTGCCCAAAACCATGCTCCCAAGTTTCCCAAAAATGGTAGGCTGACTCTCATTACAGTATTGTACCTTAATTGTAAAGCTACCCTGTGTTGGTCTTGCTTCCTATGTTCGTTCGTGCGCTATACATGCAGTGCACATCACCATTTATTGTGCTTTGTCCTCATCATCACTTGGGCCAAGTATTCTTTAAGCATCTTCTAGTGGTTGCTTCTGACATTGCTTCCCAACGCTCACCATCTGTCTCCCCAGACTGTTCTTTATAATAGTAACATTTGCTCAACAATTTAAGCTCATTAAATTGTCGTATGCGAGTCTATTTTATAAAAGGACTACATTGTGTGCTTTATTGTCCACGGTACAGTGACTGCATCGGTTTTGTATTTAAATAGCAAATAAATGTGCTGCTCTTAGCTGAAATGGAAGATTCATGTTCACCTTATCCTCCCTATCTTATGGTTTGTTTGTGTGTTGATATATTTGCGGTCTCCACTGAGTAGTTATAGTTAGGATAGTGTTTCTAAAGCAAATGTGCTTATTATGTTGCTAGTAACTTTGGCACCGTTTGACGAATCCTTAAGAACCTTTCCAAAAGAAGTGATCTTTGTTGCCTAGTTTGTGCATGGACAATTTTAAGGTGATCTGTCAAGCGGGGGCCAAGAAAAATGGGAGGTCACAAAATCCACATGCATTTTCCATATACTTCATTAGGCAGCACTACCCCAAAGACTGCTAAATGGTATTACACCAAATTTGGCAGTTACCTAGATCTTGAGCCCCAGATTGGGCTTTTTGTGATTCGATGTGAATCATTTTAGCAGTTATGGAAAATTAAGGTACAAAAATATTGTTTATCTGGACAGTTGGGTTCGAGGTAATCCCACAAGAGTCTCACAAGTGTGCCAATTCAAAAAGTGACCATTCAGATTGACCCAGGGAGCTCTTTTAGCTTCCTTGGGAATCAGACTCCAATTGGAGCGAGAGCTCTGATTGGCTATGAACGACATGAGAAAAATGTTGCTGGCAGCCTTTACAGGACTCTGGGACTGAGGGCCAGGTGTACGAAATCCCAATTTAGTATTTCCTAAATAGCGAATCTTAAGAAATTGCTATTCAAGAAATGCAAAATGTAATGTACAAAAATTGCCATTTTCTAACAGCGATTTCTACAGAGTAGGAATCACTTTTAGGAAGTAATTTTCAGGGAATGCAAACCCATTCATTTCTTCGGGCCTAAGGCACAAAGGTTTGAATGATTTTGCATTTTCTAACTGGCGATTTTCGAATAGGGAATGACAAGGTTGCCTATCAGCCTAAGGCCCTACCTGATGCAACCCGAATAAAGTGGTGCATATGTAAAGTGCTCAAATGCCCTAGGGGCATTTGTGAGTTTTATGTCACTTAAATAAAAGCATTTTGGAGTGCTTTTTTCAAATTACACATGGTTGCCATTGACTTGAATTTGATGGTAATTGCAGATCCTAAATTTACCTTTCGCATTTGGGAAATGTTTTGTACACATGCTTAGGAAATCACAATTAGGACATCCCTATTTGTGATTTGCTATTTGGGAGGGAGGGAGGGAGGGCGAGAGAGAGAGAAAATGATTCATAATCATATGATTTCTATATCAGACAACTCCTAAGATGTATCGAAGCACGGAGAGCTGGACTGATCCCTTAGCTGAAGAAGGGGTATGTGGGCTGCCCCAAATACCAACTCACTGCAGGGGTCAATTACAGAATACTCCATCCAACCAGAAGCTGGTTCCTAGCCCTGATGTGCATACCTATCTAAGCAGGTTCACATGTACTTATGATTGTGAAGGCAAATTTTGTTGCCCCCCCCATTGATGCATCAGTATTACATTTAGCACTCACTTAGTGTAGTCAGTTAAAGTCCCGCATTCCACATTTCATGTAGTTCCGTGGGGATTACAACAGTTAAGGGTCTAAAAAAGATGACATTTTGCTGGCACCTACAACAAAAACACTAAATGGCTTTGTCATAGTTTACTTGAAGTATATTCAAAAAGTATGCTTTTTTGGTTTGTGGAAATCCTTTCAATAGGTGTTTGATGTGTGAGCATTTATAAAAGGTGCTGGGTGGGCTTAGAGGGGCTAACACTTTTGTATATCATGACAGCTGAAAAGGCAATTTTTTATTTGTTTATAAATTTGATCTAGGTCGAATTGCAGCCCTAAAAAAATAGTTGCTCACACCATTCGCCACTTAGTGACAGTATTGCCAGAGGTTGTTACATTTATTTAAACCCCATGCATGTTTGGAATAGGCCTCATTAAAGTTCATAGCGCGGGACATTTTATTCCTCCATTCAGTTAAGGAAAAAAACGTTATGGATTTCCAATTCTGAAGAATAAGGGAGCACGCGATGGATAGAGTTATTGAAACAAATAATTGCCGGGCTTTTGTTAAGAATTGGCTCCCTTTAGAACAACCAAATTAAACTAATGTTGCTTCAGTCATAATAGGATGAATAATAGCATTACTAATAGCTGTAAATACTTGACTCCGAGAATTTGTTGTGTTTACAAGTAAATAATGTGTGGACCCAACCACCTTGGACTGCTTGATGGCAGCGAAAGCAATTGTTTGGTATCAGGGGATACATCTTATGAAGATGCTCAGGTATATAACACAATACCCATCTGGAAAGGAATGCCATTCTTTTATAGTTAGCCGTCAGAAGGGATTTATTTCCTATCTCCGAAATTACTTACCAGTCACTTGCTGAGACACTACATTACGTTTTTCAAATAGCCTTGATCGAAAAGCAGGTACATCCGGCTTGACAGTGGGATTCTCAAGAAACCGGTACTAATTGCCAATTTCCAATAGTTGGCTTATTACAAGTACTCTGCATATCAAATGAGTCACTGGATTTGCGTCATAACATTGAACCTGGAGACAATGCGTAATCTTATTAAAGCTTAAAAAATGTTGTTTTGATTGCGGGCCGAGCCGTGATCATAGTTCCTTCAATGCAATAATTTTTGCTTGTCTAAAAAAGTCGCCGGATATTTTGAAACCTACAGAGTTCCAAAATTGAATTTCATTTTCTCCACGGGGCGGACCCATATCGTTGCTCTCCTGAAGCTGGACTAGGGGAAGATCAAAAGGAGTTTAATAGATTTTTCCCAGTGCATTCATACGCCCACTGATATCTCGAAGAACTTTGTATCTAGTTTTTTTTGTTAGTTTTGCTGTTTTTATGAAAACTGGTAGGCTCGTATCTGCTTCTTGTATCATCTCTCTAAGAAGTACTTGTCTAGCAGGGTGTCCCGATTAAATAAGATGAAAGTACGTTGAGTAATGTTGCCTGATAATATATACGAATATTGGGGAATGCCAAACCATCTTGTGATTTATCAAGTTGTAACACCGATAGCTTAAGCCTCGCTGATTTTTTTATTCCATATAAAGTTCCTCACCACTGAATCTAGTGCCTGAAAAAACTGTTAGGAACTTTTATCGGAAAATTGGTTAAAAAAAGAAATTAATAACAGCAGATTCGACATTTTGAGCATTGATATACGGCTTATTATGGTCAAGGGGAGAAGAGCCCATTTATCTAGCAAGAGAAATTATTTGTAACAAATATACCAAGGTATCTGATTGGGAGCCTCGCCTTAGAGCGCAACTGTAACAATGGTGGAAGAGCTTCCAGTGCACCGTTAAATAGCAAAAGTTCAGTTTTAGTGTTTCTGATCTTATACCCTCCTATCTTAATAAAACCTGCAATAATCTGAAAGGCGTGTTCTATATTATCTTTTTCGGGGTTAAGATAATGCATCATATCATCGGCAAATAATTTTAATTTTGTCATCCCCGTCAATGGCAATTTTAAATTTGCTCTGCTATAAATTTGTATTGCAAGTTGTTCTATAAAAAAAGTAAATAAAAGCAGGAAACAGGGGCACCCCTGACATGCCTCTTTTGATCTTCATTAGACCTGCTACCCTGAAAATAACCAACAGCTTTGCTTGGCCACCGTTATATGAGTTGGTAAGCATTTAAATCACCTGAGGGGAAAAACAAATGTTCCTTAACAGAAAAAAGGGCGTCCCAATTTACCAGATCAAATGCCTTCTCTCTATCAATCATCATCACTAGGGCTTTTACCTGATCTAGTGAAAAATAATCTATGCCCTGAATCATACATTGGGTATTGGAAGACATTAAACGGCCTTCAACAAACCCTGTCCGATCTGGATGTATTAATTATTGTGCTGCTGGAGCGACACAGATCTGCCAAAGCCTCATTAGTGATTTGTAGTCTGTAGTTAGCAGGTTAATCGGCCTGTAAGAGTGCAGAGATTTTGGCTTCTTATCCTTTTTAAGAAATGAAACTATTATTGCTTCTGAAAAGGTTGAGGGGATCTTGCCCCCAATTTTAATAAAATTAAATAGATCAACTAAAAATGGAAGAAGTTAGTTTGAGAATGTTTTGAAAAATGTTGTAGGTAGCCCATCATTACCGCAAGCTTTTCCGTTGGGGATTAAATGTAATGCATGTTGAATCTCCAAGAGGGTATTGACTTCAACATAGCCTGATAATTCGATTCAGATAGAGGAGGCAAAGTCAATGAAGTGTAGTACTGATTGTTAAGGCTCTCAGATAACATATATTGAGTCTGGTAGGTTTCGGAATAATGTTGAAAAAAGTGTTTTGGAATTTCTTCCTGGTCATTGACCATCTGGCGTGTGATTGGATGTTCTAAAGAAATCATCAATTCCTTCTCTTTCTTTAGTCTAGTTGACCAGGCAAGAAACTTACCGATGTGTTGATTCTCCTCATATATGTTTTGTTGGTAGCTGCTTGATTTTCTGATTTCTTCAATCGTAAAAAGAAGTCCCTAAGATTTTGTTTTGAAGTGGCAATTGATCCTGGCTCTATCTCGTGCCCATTGTTTTGTTCCCTGGTTCTAATTGCATTTTCAAGAGTGACCTGTAGGTTTGCTATCAGCTTGATGCCTTCCTTATGTTTTCTTGCTTTTAATGCTATGATCCTTCCCCGTAGTGTCGCATTAAATGCCTCCCAAATAGGGAATAACTGCCCTGTATTGGAATTAAGGGTACAAAACTCTAAAATAAACTGCTTCGTCTCCTCCACCCAGTCGGGATCTGACAGCAAGGATCTATCAAATTGCCATCTAGATCCATCCCTATCTTTTGGCCGAATTTCACCCTCTAAAGAAACAAGGGAATGATCTAAAAAGGCATTGGAGATGATCTCAGTTCGGCCCGTTTAAAGATTTAGATATCAGAAAAATATCAATTTGTGACTCAGTTTTGATTCTGAACGAAAAACATGTAAACCGTCTATCTTCTGGGTAATCCTCTCTCCAGGGATCAATGAGCTGGAAGCTGGACTTTAAAACTTCCAATATCTTTTTGGTTTTGGGTTGCTTTTTGTTTTTGTTGGAGGTGTCCTTAACAAGATGTTGTGTAAAATTAAAGTCTCCCTCACAACTCAGATGACCTACAGCTCCAAGAGCAAGATCAAAAATCCTAACAAGGGCATCTGTTTAATCGCTAGTAGGACCATAGTAATTTATAAGAATTATATTTTGCCTGTTCATTAATACTTTGAGCCATAACCACCTCCCATGTATATCTTGAATGACTTCTCTCACCTCCCTTAACTTTACAATGCAAATGTATGGTAACTCCCCTAACTGCAGAACTTGCTGATGCAAAAAATTTGTGCAAATACAAACGTGAGATTCACAATTTTGACGTATTACTCTTTAAATGGGTTTTCTTGATAATAATTAACAGCCAGTGTAAAGGAAGCTAGCCAGCTCATCACATAAGCATTTTTTCGCTTATTGGCTAGCCCCTTATTATTGCATAACAAAATCCGACTAGTACTCTCTAAAGATAACGACATTTAAAGAAAGTCATTTTTTCCTCGCACTTTACTTGGTTGCCCTTCTACTAGCACTTATGTTTTGTTGCATAAAATCCAATAATAGTTTTCTGATCTCCTTACATCTGCTCATTTTACCACCTAAAAAGTGCTACCCCCACCACCCTGTTTGTGCCCTCTGAAGACCCCGAGTGCACCCCCAAAATTCCCCAATTAGAAAGGAGACCCCGTCTCGCTCCATTCTCTGTGATGTTAAAGCTGTTGTGCATTGGTGTGGCACTTATGTCACCACATACATGGTGACCGCCATTGCTTGATTTGCCACCCAAAAAAAAGAAAAAAGGGGGGCCTCCAATTTTGTGGTCCCTTCATCCTCAACCCAGCCCGAGCCCCCCAATTACTATCTCAGTTTTTTTGTTGGAGGATCTCTTTTGCCTGTTCCACTGAATGTAGAATTTGAAGCTGTCCTTTAACAAGTACTTTTAATTTGGACTGTTGGACTATAGATGCCTGGTATCCTTGATTCTTAAATTTATTCAGCATTGTTCTGAATTCACAGCGTCACCTTGCGGCTGCAGCTGACATGTCAAATAGATGTTAAACCGAAATGTGTTTTCTGTTTGAAATCCCTTAATTTTAATGGCGGCTGCTAGAATTGACCCCTATATGCGATAGTCTCCAAAATTGACAAGGAACGTGCAAGGATATTTAGCATTAGGCTGCTGATGAAAAGGGATATGATGAAAAGTGATGAAAGTTGCTACTGGACTGTTCAACTTTGATCGCATCCTTTTGGATGAGATCGGAAACAAATTTAATTGTATCTTGCCCAGTTTCTTGCCCTTCCGAATACCCACAAAACATAAATTTGCCCTCCTTGATCTGGATTTCCTTGAGCTCTCTAGTAGGTTTAGATGTTCAAGTTTTTCTGGGCGTCCTAGAGATCAGAAATTCACTGCTCTGCAACGGCTAGTTTCCGATTTAGCTATATTCATTGATCTTTTCTTGCTGGCTCTTGACTTCTTTGTGGGCTTTTCCCTGTGCATTACTTAATTGCCTTATTTCATGCAACATTTCGCTCACAGTCACTTGTGATCGTAGGTGATGAATTTTCGATGCTTTGTTAGTCTTTAGATTCTTGGCTGGGATGCAAGCTTTAACTGACCCATCACGTGCAGTCAGCCGCTTCATAGTGCCTTCTTATGGCAAGGTTGTATGAGCCACCTGCACTAAAGCACTAGAGGGTTTCGGAAGGAGGTATGTGTGAGCCGACTGGTAACAAGCCAATTGGAAATAAGCCGCACACAAAACTTAGGGGGGGCCTCCTTCGCTACCTATCTGGCTCGTTACCCACAGTAAGAGCTGGAGCTGTACAATGCTTTCACGCCAGCTTCCAGCAATACCCCCTTAATAAAAATAATATATATATATATATATATATATATAAATAAAAAATAAAGGAAAGAGGGCCCCTCTCCTACCTCACAATTCAATCCAATCTGCCAAGTCCAGTTCCAGCCAGGTTATATCCTGAAGCAACTTCCAAGGTCGTAATAACAGCACTGTCTGACATCTGTGGCAGGCGCTCTGTAGCCCAGGGTGAAGAAATACATGGGGGCAGCCTGCAGTCTTAAGGCTTGATAGCCAGAACTACGTGGCCGTTGCGCTCTATTAGGGTAATCCCAGAAAGTGGTGGCGTGCAATAGTGGGATGACGAGCCTGTCTCAGCCCGACTGAATCTTTATCTTTCCTCTGGCCATTCTCGGACCACCATAGCAAAAATAGACTGCTTCTTACGAGTATGGCTATGGCTGCACTTGCATCTGATTCGTGACTGAAAACTGATGAGGGACTCCATTTCGAGCACGGTCAGCGAGGTCGGCGCCGGTGGTCAGCACCAGATGTGTAGTGACCTCTAGCCGAAGAGCATGGCAGGACTCTCTTTCTGGCTCCAGTGCCGTTGCGCCGGCGGTCAGCACCGTATGTGTCGTGACCTCTAGCTGAAGAGCATGGCGGGCGCTCTTTTTTCTGTTGGTGTTAAAACCTTTTAGCAGATCAGTCAAAAAGGGCAAACATAAATCGAGGAGGCAATACAAATTTCATTCTCTGGCAACTGTGATACTGCTTTATGACTGTTCGTGGCATTTAGCAGACATTTAGTAAACAAATCCCACCACAAGAAAATCAGGTTGCATGAAGATCAAATGAGATGGGAAAGGTTTACGGGAAGGTCAAAACGGCTATGGTCTGTGGCCAAACCCCACTGTACCTGCCAAGGATCTTGAGTAGTGTGGGTTGTCTGCCCAACGAACTTGGGCGTAGAACCTGGCTGAAGGCCAGTCCATGCTGCCAACATTCTCTACGCATTGCCGAATGGCATGCCCAAGAGGGTTGGGCTCAAAGGGTATATATTTTGGTTTATTTAGCATAAAAAACAGTTTTTCCTTCAAACGGGCAAATGTTCATGAAAACAATAAGAGACACTTTGAACTATATTATTTTATTGTCTTTAGAAAAAGAAAGAGTCACGGGATTTCTGCAAAATATGAAAAATATTTCATTCTGCCCAGTGGAATATGGATTGGTATACCCCTGCATAATAATAAAAACACTCAAATATGTAACATGTGGAAGTTACATTAATTGTTAATATATGGCCCAATATTGTATTGGAGATGTTTTCTGGGAACATCATGAGTCACTAGTGCAAAGGCGGAGTGTTTTGGAATGGTCCCAAAACCGGGATCTGTAACAAGTAGCTAGTACCCATTAGTGTTTTCTTTTATAGTACACGTTTTTTGGCATCATTGATGTCATTTGAGATGTCATCAGTGATGTCACTGACCATGTCATGAATGATGTATTATGTGACATCATCAGCAGTGGATTGCGGGTGAGCGAAATATAGTTAGTACAACTAACTATATAGGAGCAATTTTAATGGTTTTTTAAATGCTAATTCCTAACTATATAAGGCCTGAAACCTATGGTTTTTTCAGTGAATATATATATCAGTGAACAAGGCGGTAACGCCGAAACGCGTCTAGGCAGACACTGATCTAAGAATAAAAGTTTGGATTCAGATTCACGGAGTCAGCGCCTTCTTCAATCGTATGAGCATGGTATGAAAGAATATATATATATATATATATATATATATATATATATATATATATATATATATATATATATATATATATATATATATATATATATATATATATATATATATATATATATATATATATATATATATATATATATATATATATATATATATATATATATATATATATATTTTTTTTTTTTTTATTATGAGGTTTGTATATGTCACCAAAAGCGGAAATGACAATATAATACCGTTATGCCAGTTATTTGTTATGTATTTTTATCTTACATGTTTAACTTGTTAGCTAAAAAAAAAAAAAACAGGGGACTCTTAAAAGTGAAATACTTCACTGTATAATTCTATTGGTTGCATTAAAAAACAGTGTCCAATGCTTAATTATGTAGTTAAGGATGTGGACTTGAGAATGTTTATAGTTTGTACGATAAAAGATCCCAAACGTGATACGAATCTTGTTTGCCAATGTAAAAATGAATATTTATGAGCATTTACTACAGGAGCTTTACAATTTACATATAGATCTCATTGTGCAACATTATTTAAACTTTTGGGTAACAGAAAATCATGTGTAACAAACAAATATGAAATAGTAGGTAGTGATTATGGTTATCTATACTACTATTATAAAGAGAGAACACAAACCTTTTAGCCAGGTAAACTCGAAAAGTAAACCACCAATCAAAACACCCAAGACATCTTTGAAAACCTCAGGGCAAGCAGAAGGACATAGGCTATTAAAAATAAAAAATATACGTTGTTTAAAAAATTTCGAAATAAAAATAAAGTAGTCACTTGCAAGTAGCGCCGGCCGCGACGTCTGCGTGATGACATCATTTGCGTTTGCGCTCCCTGGCAACACTTCCGGAAATGGCGCCGAAGATCGCGACCTGCTGGGAGGACTGCCGCGGCCCTGCTTGCTGCTGGGCGAAGTGGCGGCCTGTGCGGGCGGGGCGCATGGAGAGTGGCAGCCTGTGCGGGTGGGGCGCCTGGAGAGTGGCGGCCTGTGCGGGCGGGGCGCCTGGAGAGTGGCGGCCTGTGCGGGCGGGGCGCCTGGAGCGGGACCGGCGGCTGAGGTAAGGATCAGGCGGGAGGGGGGGCCGGGACGGGAGTGGGCCGGGACGGGCTGGGACGGGACGGGCCAGGCCGGGGCGGGAGGGGGCCGGGGGCAGAAGTGCACGCAAGCCTCAAATGCTGCCCCCAGCCCCTTTCTGCCCCAGGCATCGCTGGGGCGGGCTGCTAGTAATATTTATAATTTAGAAGGCTCATTGTTTAAAACTCTCGTTTTCAGACTTCACACACTACTACCAATATCATATAGCTAGATACATTAGAGAAACAGTTTGCACTATATTACTAAAATGAATGAAAAATTAAATACAGTGATATCAGCCATAATTCTCTATTTACCCATGTTGACTACAGGAACAAAAACTGAACTAGAGATTAAAATACAAATGTGGGTTTACTATAGTTTAAGCACCCTGTTTGCATAGGCTGAACGCTACAAATATTTCATGGACCAGCAGTAATGAGATTGCATTACTGCTGCAAGTGCAGTCCCTCGGCACAACAGATGTGCAGTCCACATCTGTTGAAAACAGTGACGCTGGGTGCTTGACTTCATTGCAAATGAGTTGCCTGCAGTGTTTAAACCTCAGGGAAAGCAATCTTCAGCACTGAAGGTTCCCTCGGCATACCAAGAAACAAGGGCAAGCACATATCATGCATCTTTAATGTAAGTCTATAGTAAACATCTGCTGAAGTGATCAAATCACGCTGAAAGATTAAGCAGTGTGAATGCTAGGCAGGAATGAAAATCTGAAAGAAATCAGGCCATATCAATTAATATTGTGGATAATTGCAACACTTTAAAAAACTAATTTAATCATTCTCGAAAACTAGGATTAGACTGCAATACGCTTAAGCTTTATTTTAAAATTCCTTTTTTGTAAAAGGGCAACCAAACTCAGTTGAATATGTAAATGTTTGTTCTCGTATTTAATATATTAAATTGCACAAGTAACCATATTTGTTTAAACTTAAGAAACTATAGTTGATTTTAGGTGCAATGTATAGTATTTAAAGAAATAAGACATACTTCTATTTCAAAACTCCATCTAGTACTTGCTCATCAAGAGTACATTTACTTTTATCTTGTTTAAATGTAATTTTCCCAATTATTACAGAATAGCAGCAGATAAATATTTTCAGAGGGTTTGAAGTAAGGGGAGGAGTAATGATGCCCACTACACTGGTTTACTAAAGAGGTTTATTTCTGTTCTTTTGAAACCAAATAATCTTAAGCAACTAGTGTTCTCTAACAAAATATGAAAGAGCTTTATTAACCCACTAACATTTTCCACAGGGCAGATGCATGTTCCTATCGATTATGCAATTCTATTTATTATTGATTATATCATTCAGTTCAAAGAAGGGCAGTCAGTCGATTGTCAAACTCTTGGTGTTTCTTATGTTTCCTGGAGCTAGGAACACTGCAGGGATTTTCAGTGCAGTAGTTACAATATAATTTTGCTTTCTGAAATGCTTTCTGGGAACCAAGGTTTTAGGAGAAATCCTAAGGCGGCTGTCTTGTCATATATGTCACACCCTCCAACAATAATATGAAAAGTTCCAACAGTAGGTCGAACACTACTAGTCAGAATCTAGCCTCTTTTCCTTTGTGGGTGAGCAGGGGGCTTGCTTCCTTAGCCCTCAAAACTGCTTGTTGCAATTGGGTTGCACCCATTCAGTACACCTGGATTTTCTGCCTTTTGTTTCACTCGGTTTTGGACTTTTTACTCTGGGTAAGTCTCACTACATATGTCTAACTCCTAGAAATCAGATCTGTGTGGAAAAGGGCTCTGCTAAGTCTTTTAGTTTACTACACTGGCACAAAGGCACATGTTTTAAAAATGTGACTACGACTCAATGCACTAGAGTTTTGATGTGGGCAAACGAGGGAAAGCGAAATTAAGGAGGTACTGCATAGGGGTGGGCGGAATTTGCGTGATCGCGTTACGCAAATCTCCGTGAAATGGCAAAAAATCTCTGCAAACACGCAGAAATTCCGCGAACACGCGGAATTATTTGTTCACGGTTCTTTTTTACTTTTCGCAATGGCTGTTTGCGTGCTCGGGGGGAAATATCTCACGAACATCCATTTGAGAACGCAAACACGGAACGCAGAATTTTGGGCAATTTCGCGTTCTCCGCAAACGTGCAATTACCCAAATTCCGCAAGCGGAATGGAATTTACCACCCAGGCCTAGTACTGCAGAGAGGGAGATCCGGAATGTGATATATTTCCGATTGAAAATGTGTCGAAATGGAGACTCAACTTCAAATATTTTGTCGAATAAATTGTATAATCACCTCTTACCTGAAAAGGTACAGTAGCAACATGTGCAGTTGCACACAGTAGATTTTTATAACGCTAGCCCTGCAGTGTTTCTCCAAGATGGCCATGAGAGAGCACCATGAAACGACCTCCTCTTATGGATGATAAGGCATGAAAAACAGCGAAAACCTCTGAGCCACAAGAGGCACATCTAGAGGAAAGGGTTTTATGCACCAGCTTCGACTGACCAAGTATTCAGGCAAGATGAGTGAAAATGTATAGAATTCATATTGGCAGTGTAGATAACAATCGTATTTGACCATTGGTTTTATTATGCTTATTTACCCATGGGCTGTGAAAATGAAGTGTTTGTTATTTCCCAAGAGGAGATGGCGAACATAGAATGTATTGCCACATTGTACTATAGGCCAGACATTTTAATTCTCATATTCACACACTACAGCTCTAGTGCACATTTAGAGATGACTTGAAGACATCTGCATGTGGCATTTTAAATGCAAAATGGCTCTGATTTTCCTTTTTAAGCACATTCCTAGCCTGTGCTGTCATTTTGAACTGTTTGAGCATGAATATAGGTTATTACAATCCTAGCATTGACACTGTTTCCAATATCTTCTTTGTTGATTAACCAGGACTCTTTGGGAAGTCTTCGCCATTGAAAAGTACAAGGAAAGTATAAGCCTCAACCATGTTCACTCTTTTTAATATTCCTTGGTGCAGCCTCAGCCTCAGCCTAAAAACCCAGGCCTGCCACATGCAGTCAGTAGAATAAGAGGAATGCTGCCTACCATGCTGTGAAAGAGATAGTATGCCTCCCACAGGTGTTTTTATTGGCTGTACGACACTGGTTTTCATCAGTAAAAGTCAGTGAACAAACTGTTATTGTCTCAATGCACACCAGACAAAGTTACTTTAGGCAGGTAATTTCAACCTCCTTCTCAATACTTTTCGTAGGCCACAACCCTTGGGCGGGCCTTGTTATCTGATGACTCTTGCCCCTTCTCCAAAGGGCCACTGAGTCTATCAGCAGGTAGTGGCCAGTGATGGTTTTTGTGTTTTTTCTCGCTTCTGTCCACCTGACCTCCTTACTCCACCTCCCACCTCGCCTCTGTTTCCAGTCTCCGCTCCTCCTCCAGTGTTCTTGTGTGTTCTGGCTTGCCATTGTTTTCAGCCTCAGATTCTTGTCTGGTGTTTTTCCCTGTTGTCACCCCGCCTCTGTTCTCAACCTCCACTTCTGTGTTGATGTTACTACCTCCTTCCGCCTTGTCTCCGTCTTCACCCATAGCTTCACTCGCCTGGTCTTCTTCTCATCTCGCCTTTGTGCTTCTCATTTCTCCTACAACCCCCTCCTTATAGTTAGTTCATGCTCCTTTAAATGGATTTGAAGCCAGCAAGTCTGGACCCTTGAGCAGCACTCCTGGAGCAAAGTCTGACGCCTCTTTTATCAGGCATTTGGTTTTAACTAATCTTGATGTATACCTGTAGAGACGGTTCTCCATAGATGCATAAATGACCGAGTCCTTATCACTCCCAATAAGCCACTCCATACACCACCCCTTGAAGCATTTCTAGACCAAAATTTGACACCTTCTTTTCTAAGACAATCAGTCTTAACTAATCCAGAAGTGTATCCGTAGAGACTTTTCTCAACATACGCCTAAATGGCCTGATCACTCCCACTAAGTCCCTCCAGACACCTGCTCGCTTGTGGTAGCCATTCACAACGTTACGCATCACAGTACATTACCCATCCACTACCAAGCTTCCTTTCCTATCAATTGTTGACTTTATGCTCGTCTTTGACCTTTTACAATGCTATACTGACTTTTGACTAGATTTGTGCTATAAAAATACTCCATACATACATACATACTACAGTTTTTATTGGAGATGGACCTGGATGTACTTTTCTGTGTATGTATAAATCAGGAATGTGACCTTAGTGCCACTTGTGCACACATTACAGATGACTTACCAAATGGTTAATTCTGCCATTTTATTTGTAAAATCGGTTTTCAGGTTTTTGGAAAGTGCAGATGCAGTTGGGAACACAACTGCCAAGGGAATCGAAGTACAGGAAAACCTGGGTCAAAAATAAAAACAATGAAAGCACAGAAAGAAGATGGGTTTATATCTTGTTTTAAGGTGAACGACTGCTTGGAAATATCTTGATGAGCCCTTCAATGCAGTGCTTAATTTGTAAAAAAACATGAGAGCCAGGGCCCTTGTCAGGAGGCCACTGCAGGTTGCACTACCTATTGCCCCCGACAGTTCGGTCTGATATCGCAAACCAGCCCTGGCAATTACTCCAACCGGCCCCCGGGAGGGGGTCGGATGTTATTACCAGGCCTGGAACACTGCTGCTACGCTTTTGCTACAAGAGGCCGATTTTGTAGCAACGCAAGTCCGGATTGATTCCAATCAAGCACTCCGTCACCTCGAAATTCATTCCCTGAGACTCCGATCACCATTAGATCGGCACCGAGACCATCCCACCGGATCCACGCACCGGCCCAGACCGACATCGGACGCTCATCCTTCCTTGATTTTTCACCAGCCCTGGTTATTCGATTCCCAGCTCCGCCGCAATTTACAGATCGGCCGCAAGTCCCACAACACCCAGGGACTGCACCCAACCCAGTCCTAAAGATGATCCCGATTTAAAGTGGATCAAAACGCCGTCGACCGTTCAGCGCAAACATTGGCTCTACAGACAAAGTGTTTCACGAACTACACAAACAAATCATTTCTAAACAAACCTCAAAAGCAATATTTGAACCACATTTTGTCTTCTATTCACTGTATACATCTACCACCAGTCACTTTGCGCCGTCCTCGCTGATTGTCACTTGCGTCGCTTCCGTATTTTTTCACTCACTTACACTGAGCACCAAGTATAATTTGGGTTGTTAATATTAGTCTTAATTTGCATCTTGTAGTGCTGTAATAACTGCGAATTGCCCTGTTTCTTTCTTTGTATTTATGTCTACATTAACCCCTTAAGTGGGGGGAACGTTCAGCGGTCGTCGCGTGCACTACTTCGCTAGTGCTGCGCACGTCCGCTGAACGTTCCAATCTCATTCGCACAATGGATTGTTCCGCACTAGCGCGGAATATTTTCAGCGCTGGCAACGGGTTAAATATGATGCCATGAGAACATACAGTAAACTAAGAGAGTCTCCATACCTCCTTATGATAATGTTGTATTCATATCTTGCCTAATTGTCTCTGATTTATACCAGTTGGGGTATCATATGTTATTCGCAAAACCGCCCCAGCAACAAAAACGGCCCCTAACCGGTATAAAACTGGCCCCCTCCCATCCAGCCCACGGGGGAAACACCCGGTGTCCGCTACAGCCAGTCTGGCCCTGGCCCCTGACAGCGCTGCCAAAGTCAGTACCAAGTCAAATCCTAATCATCTACTCCTACAAGAGTGACACTTGATACTATTATGGGCCCCCAAGCCAAAAGAATGGCTTGTGCTGCAGGTATTAGTCATTTTCAAAGTATATTGAAGCAATAAACAACTGTGATTTTGCTAATCCCTAGATTAGAAAATGTGTGCCACCATGTGGCAGACTTTCATAAGTACCAGTGCAGACAATGAAGTGCCTGTGCCGAGCACGAGAAACCACTGGCTCAAATTAAGCACTGCTTTGGTGAAACTGCAAAATAGTACTCCTGAATGGAATTCAACTCCAAAAACGTGAAAAGCAGTGTATTAGAAACATGTACTGATAACGAATCTAAATCTGAATTGCTTTATCCTATGGCAAAACGCTATGTTCGCAACATTGCACAAGCATTCTATTCAGAATGTTTAATGTGACATTCTGTCTACAGAAATGCATGGGTTGCAAGAGAAAGGGATGATCCTGGACTAGAATATCAACACGGAAATCAACGGATTATTTTATCTTTATTTAGCAGGAAGACACTAATATTACAGAAAATATAATCTGATGGATTGTTTTTTGCATTGTCATCTCATGCGCAATAAGCAAGAGAGATACATAAAAAAAGTACTATTCTCAATCAAATGAATTTATTCACTAATTAAACCTTATATTTTGTATATTATTTAATTTGATGGTAATTCATTTTTTCTTCCAATTGAGACTCTCCTGATACCTTATCCTAAAGTATATCAAAAAACACTTTTGAAATCTTCCTATCACTTGTCTGGTTGAAGGTGTGCCTTCATACATCTTCACGTGTACTTGTTCGGGCTTGACCCATGTGCTAGAATGACATGGTTTCCGCATTCCACTGCGGCACAACTATGATCATCATAAACCGGGCTTCATTTCCCTCCCACTGAGAAATGCAGTTTTCTAGACACACCTTTTCTTTGAAATTACATAGCAGCTGACCCTTTCCTGACAGGGACTCAGACATTGCATTCTGACTTACAGAAACACAGCTCACCATACGAGTTTTCCTTCTTCGCTGCATAACCTACTTGTGCGTTGTGAATTTGTGGCTACACACTCCTTGTACCGCTTTTTGCCGCCATAAGTGTGGCAGGGTATGCTCAGATGTGAGTCCCTTGCTCACTTTGCCACTGGATTCAAGCAAGCCGGGCTGAAGACTGCTGGAATGCCAGAAACCGGTCCTCGGAAGCTTGTTTCCGGTCCAGGGAAGACATGGCTTGGCAGTTCGTCCAGGGAAGACATGGCTTGGCAGTTCGGGCTGGACTGTTCCCATGAGGCACAGGGTCAGACTGATTTGCATATAGCCATGTCTGAACTGGGGTGGCAGAGTGGGCTAAAGAACGGTGATGGATTAAACCCAGATCTTTTGACTGGGTGTGAGTGTTTGATTCAGATGCTCCGTCCATCACCACCCCCTTTAGTACCACACACTCCTTGTAAACATGTTTGTATTGCTGCAGTACCAGCCTGAAGTTTGTTTGGATAGTTAAAGATCCGGGATGTGTTCTCTCATGAAGGGCCTTCTCTGCTGCCCTGCTGCTCGGGGCATGGTAAAAAGCCTTTCTTACAAGTCCACTAGCAGCTGCATTTGATGTCCAGTGTGGTACTGTAGAACTACTATACATATTAAAGACCAGTGACACGCAAGAAAAGCACCACTTCAGACACGCATTGATGTATGTGTGAAATATTGAGAACCAAAGCTTTTCAAAACATGTTCTGTGGTCAGATATCTTGCATACACAAATTACATATGTATTACAATGTGATAATGACACACACTCCAAAGGTATGCAGAGTTCTGTGCATTTGTGATGCAATGAGATAGCGAAAATAGATGTTCAAATGAATAGCCTAAAATACAGCCCCTACATAGCTATTAAGGGGAAAAACTGACATAGTTCACAGGTAAGGTATGTAAAATGTTAGCAAAATATGAAAGCTAGTTAAATAGTCCGTAATCTGTTTCGTCTCCACATCATTATAGGTGTTTTTACACGGAAATAGGTGCAACTTCTGAAGCAAGAATACAGAAACGACTCAGATAAAAGCCGAAAAGCCGACGTTGTAAATAACATCCCTCCCGCCTGCAGCCCTGCGCAGGTCTTTCTGACAAGCCACAAATAGATCGCCTGGTAGTGCACGTGTGCTGGCAGGAGACCAAAGCACCAGCACGCAGCACAGGATGCGCGCCAATTTTCTACAAAACAATCCTGACCTCCCGTGGGACCCAGAGTGATTTCATTTGATTTGGCCTGTGATGATCCGCAGGGGGCATTGATACACTCAACAGATCCATTTGAAAGCGCTAAGTCTTCAGGTTACAATAGCAATTAGTGCTGATTGGATATTAAGGAAACATTTCAGGGCAGCGAGCAGCATTCGTCTGTTCTAGAATTTTCCCAGCAGTGCGTGGACCTATTCAGCGACTTCCTGCAGTAAGAGCTCATTAACAGGCCCTCTCTGGCTATCTCCTATGAACTTCCCTATCATTAAAAACTATGAATTCTAAGGAAATTCTCTGTTTGTCGACCAAAACACCTAGGTCATGCTATAGAAAGTTCTAGATGGCTTGCAGGAGCTTTTACACTCTAAGACTGTTTTCGGAACATCGAGTGCTGTGACAGGTTGTATTTGGACAAAACTGTGCCTACTGAATGGCAAGGGATATGTATAAATAAGGAACACAACGCACACTGTGGGTTAAGTATGATGTTTAAAAACCACCAGCTCCATAATGCTTTGCAATATCTGTGCACCTGCTGCCAATAAAAAGATCAAGTTAATTTATATGGTGGTTTGGAGCCGGCCTGTTGTGTTCTTTTTTTGGCGGCCTGTGATCAAGGACTAAAGTGTGAAACGCGTAAGGCAGCATGCCAATTCCTGAATTTGGCAGTTTTGTAATATATATATTCACTGAAAAAACATAGGTTTCAGGGCTGTTATAGTTAGCTGGACATTTCGTACAAAACCATCAAAATTCCTCTGTTACTAACTATAACTTGCACACCCTCAATCCACTGCTGATAATGTCCCATATTACATAATTCATAACATGGTCAGTGACATCACTGATGACATCATGCAGTGAATGCGGTTTGGTTCGATATTTAAATATGTATTATACATATAGAAATCTGCATTGAAGAATGAGTGGATAAATAAATATCTAGATGAGGATTTAGTAGCAGTGTGATTGACTGGTTAAGTGACTAATTTATAGTGTCTTACTAAATATATTATTTAGTGACTAAACTGTGAATATCTGTATCTGTCAGTTGTGTAAACTGCTGCATCAGTTGATTACTAGCTACATAAAGTATATATTAGATATTGATTAGTTAGGTAAGTATTTGTATGGGACAGTAAATGTGTGTGTGGTTGGGTGGGGGTGTGTGACTGTGCAAAGATGTTTGAATAGTTGATTCACTAGGTATATAAGTTTGAGAGCATGTGGAAACAGTTATTTGGGTGAGTGAGTATGTTTATGACTGTGTTGATGAGCAAATATATCTCTTAGTGATACTTCTGCAACAAAGTAGAAAAAATAAAAGGCAGTGTATGTGACAGTTGTTGTATATAAAAAACTATACATAAAAGTCAGTGATTTTGTAAATGACTGTATGGATGACTGTATACTTGTAATAGTGTTTTTATAAGACACTAAGTACAAGTTACTATCTGTATAAATAAATGAAGTAGTGTTTGTATAAGTGTGTAGCTGAGTAAATGTAAGTGTGATCAATAGTTTGCATAAGTGACTAGGATGACTGTATAAGTGAGTAGGATGTATGCTGGTGTGTCAATGTTGATATAGGTGTATAAGTGCATTTGATAGTGTTCTATTGATTTGTAACATTGTGTATGAGTCAATTTATAGATGAGTGTTTAGATGTGTGTGTAGACCTAGGAATCACTGAGTGAGTTTTTAGAAACTTGTATTGGTGTGTCCGTGGTTTCAAAAATGGTACTTTGTATTTTATACTGAGTGATTAAAGGTTATACTACTGTGTGATAAGGTGTATCAGATTGTCACGTGGATGATGTCATCAGTGATGTCACTGACCATGTCATGAATGATGTAATATGTGACATCATCAGCAGTGGATAGCGGGCGCGCGAGTTATAATTAGTAGAACTAACTATAACACAGGAATTTCAATGGTTTTGTACGAGTGAAATGTCCAGCTAACTATAACAGCCCTGAAACCTATGTTTTTTTCAGTGAATTTCTAAGGTTTTCTAAATGCTAATTCCTAACTATAACTTGTCAGAAACTTACGGTTTCTTCAGTGAATTTCAAATGTTTTTCAAATGACAATTTTTAAATGTAATAGTTATATTTATTTTTTTAATACTGATTTTGTACATTTTTGTAACTATTTATTTTTAAATATTTTATTTTTTAAATTACATTATATATTTTTAATATAAAAGGAAAAAAATATTTTTTTAAATATTGAAACACCCAAAAATGTTTTGGTTTTATATTTTTATTTTAATATATTTATATTGTTTTCTGTATTTTTTTTTCCAATTTTTTTTAGGGAGTTGCGCACCCAAAGCGTACCTTTCTTGATCACTGCGCGGAACCTAGCTGCCATTTTAGGAATGTCAAGAAGGATCCTCGTAGGGTGTGCGGCGGGTGCGTATTTTTGTGCACGATCGCTATGCGACCGATACGCGACTCCAGGCGCATACGCGACACATGCGCATTACTTTACACAACGCTCGCGTGCTTCTGCGAGACGTCATATACGTGTTTGACGCGGTGGGTGCGCGACTCCTGCAACATTTTTAAATGTCTAAAATGATATATATATAAGGACAAGACATTATCTAAGCTAATCATAAAAATAATATATTTTTACTTTTAATAAACTTATATTACTTTTAAAAGCAATTTAGCGAAGTCGCGTTGGGTGCGTGCTGCCTGTGCGCACGGTGCGCAGACCCCATGTGACCTGAAAAAAAAAGATTTGATTGGTTCATAACATTTCCCATTGTAACTATTGAAGGACCCCACCCATTTCAATCATTCTTCTTAGAGCTTCTTTGGAGACACATCTCTCAGCTGAGAAGAACTTTTTTGGGATCATTTCTTTTGTGCTATTTTCCAAATTCAGGACACAATGGCTTCAGGACAGCAGCCACCACAAGAATCTGACCATTCTTCAGAGGAAGAATTTGTTGCTGAACCTCCACGTCCTCAGAGACCTACATCAGTGATGTGGAAGTTTTATTCCCTGAAGGGCAAAAAAAGGTGAATGCCACGAAAGTCACCTGTAAAATTTGTGAAAGGGTTCTATCGAGAGGCAGTGCCGATAAGTATTCCTGCGGTACTGCTAGTATGTACAAGCATCTTAAGACTCTGCACCCTGTGAATCTGGCTTGGGAGGAGTGCAGGAGACTTCAAAACAACCCTCCACCTGCAGTGTCTAGCACTTCTGGCACTTTCTCATCAACAGCACGTCCGGACATACGTCCATAATTTGCTCAACTCAAGATGCACTGCATCAAGTGCAACCAACTTCTCAGCAACGGAGACCAGTCTGTGGACCTAGTCTGTACAGATCAACGAAACCATCACTATTAGACTTTTTTTTGTTCTGGCTGGTAATTCCTGAAGTTGACTGTTTTTTTCGGCCTTTTTTCTTTTGAAAAAACAACAAAAAAATCACAAAATCGTTGAAAAAACTACAAAAAAAAGGAAATAAAAAAAAGTTATTTTCAGAACTAACTTCTCTGGTTAAATAAAGAGCTATATCTGTATGATAGTGTGTGAAACTTTGGTTGAATGTATGCATAGTGTATAATTGACTGAAAGAATGCATTAGTAGTGTATGGTGGCTGTATAAGTGCAGAACTATAAGGAAGTGCTGCAGCATGACACTGTTAGCTCTTTAGCTGCAGTGTGCTGTGGTACTTTCAAAGCACAGGCATGCAACATATGTACATAAATATATTGCAAGTCTATACTTCCCTCTGCTCTGCTGCTTAAACTGCAGCCATGGGGTGACACAGGCACCCTTGCACCATGGTGCAAGGATATCTGTGTCATGCGGAATTTGTTTTTGTACAGGAAGACACACCTTCCTGCACAAAACAATCAGTGAAGGCATTTTTCTCCTTCAATGTATGCTGTGCTATGCAGCATATATTGAAAGAGAAAAAATGAGGAGAAATGAAAAAATTCTCCTTGTTTTGCCTTGCTACACCAACTGGAAGATGGTGGAGCATTCACACACATCTCCAGATTTATGATTTCTGATAAATCTGGAGAAATGTCTGTTCTATGAGTGTTGTGTGCAAACACCCACAGTAACACCTATTGAACGTTTCTTGAACGTAAAGTGGTGTGTATGATGAGGTTGTATATATATGGAGAAGAAAATCTATACAGAGTGCCTTTTCCTCTCCTTGTAAATACGAAGGAGCGTCTGGCGCCATCACTACCTTACAAAAAGTGACATATTGTTGGTACAGGATACTTCTAAATCTACCCCATAAGTGCTTAGGTATTGGCAGACTGTTACAATAAGAACATATTACTAGTTGATTGATCGACAAATTGCATGAGAGTAGCAGAGGTAATCACAGAGATATCTCTCCAAAGATGCTTGAAGTACAACGATTGAAATGCTTGCAGTCCGTCAATTTAAAAAAAAAAAAATTAAAATCTGTTTTTATTGAATTTTTGGCTTACATGTACATGAAAGGCAACATACACTTATATCTAACTATACATTGGATCACTTCTCAGTGTTAGGAACTTGTGAGTGGTACATGAGTTGGGGCGCAACAGTTGTACAGAGGGCACCCTCCGTACCGGAATGAGTGTGAGTTCAGTATTCAGCACACCTCATGAACGTTAGGGTTACAGTGTAATGTCAGCATGTTCCATTCAGTCCAGCGTATAAAGTCTTTCAATTGAATCGGTTTGGGCTGCTGAACAGATGTCTTATAGTGAAAAGCAAACAAAACCAAACACAAAAACCACAACATAGACTGGTGCTGATGCCAGTGTAGGTGTAAGTGTCCCCGCACACCCCCATCCCTCCGTCCCCTCCCAGTACAAAACAACACACTGGGCTGGCTGCCACCCCCCTCACTGGCGCCATCTGCCTTCCCCCTGGTGTCTATTCAACCAGTCGAGTACAGGAAACAACTCGACACCTCGTGTATGTGACTTCGGCTGTCACCCCCAGATTGTCACCCTCTCCTCAGTTTGTCCCCTTGAGCCTGGTCCTACCTCCCTCTGAAGTGTCTGGAGTAGTCCCTCCCACTGAGTAGCTATGGGCTCTTTCCTCAGTCCTAGTGTCTCTTCACGCCGGATGGCAGTCCCCTCAGCTCTCGCCCATGCGGAGAACGAGTGTCTCCATGCTTGTACACGAGGCGGGTCTCCGGCCTTCCACCTCTTAGTGAAAAGTCTCTTTCCGACTACTAGCCCCAAGTCGAGGAACCGGGATGTCACTTTTGTGGCCGGTGTGCGGCGAAAGTGGTGTAGCAGGTATGTAGTCCAATCAAAGGGTATGTCACGGCCTGTGCTCACGTGTAGGGATTGGCTGATGGCGCATCAGTATGTGTGTGTAAACAGTGGAAGCTCCATAGCATGTGGATGAGCCCAGCTCCAGGTTCAGCACATCTGGGTTATGCTGCATCCGTGCAGTGAAAATACCTGTTGATCGCCACAGGTGTAAGGTACGCCCTGTGCACGATGAACAACTGTATTTGTCTAAACCGCATGTTCCTGGGCATGCGCACTGGACTCTTCAGCACCCGCTCCCACTCTTTGTCTTGTAATTGTCTCCCCAGGTCTAGTTCCCATTTATGTCGGAGGGGCTCTAGGGTAATCGCTGTATGTGTGCGCAGTGACGCCGCATACCAGCGGATCAGATGCCTCCCGTGCCCCATAACATGAAGGTATTGTATGGTGAGGTGCTGGCTAGACTCGGCTGACATGTCTGCCCATGTGGCGGTCAAGGTCATAAGCAGTGAGCGGTGCGTGAGGATTTGCCCCGGTGGCATCCCCTCCTCCTCCACTAGGGAGTTGTATGGGATAAGTGCGCCATCCCAGTATAGATCTCCCAGGGTCTGTATGTCCGCATCACGCCAGCACACAAGTGCCAGTGAGGTAGGCGCTCCTGTCCCAGTAGGAGAGCCCTCCAGCGGTATTGCCGGTGCAAAAAGCACCAGGCCTCTGGTAAGGGACAGGGCCCTGTGGTAGCATTTGTATGACACCGCCGGAAGGAGCAGGGCTGGCGTCGGGGATTTGGTGGCTGGGTGGAAAAGCGCGAGTATCTGCTCTAGGGAGCCCGGGGGCAGTGTGGAGGCTGTATCATCTCATCCCCTGTCCACAAGCCAGCGAGCTACCCACTGCAGTTGTGCGGCTAAACAGTTGTGCTTGAAGCAAGGCGCATCTAGTCCCCCTTGATCCGAGGGGAGGTACCGCTACGGTAGAGATAGTCTGTGTCTGCCGCGCCCCCAAATGTGGTCCCTGAGCATTTTAGAGAGTGTGACAAAGAAGGCTGCGGGGATATATAAAGGCAAGTTAGCAAAGTAGTAGAGCAGTCTGGGTAGGATCACCATTTTAGATACTGCTACCCTGCCAGTAACCGCGTGCCCCAGAAGTGTATCTGCGACTTGATGGCCGTAAGAGCCCTCCCCAGATTGCCATCAAACAGATCAGCCGGTTGACGGTATATCTGAATCCCCAAGTAACGGAATATGTCCCCCTGCCACCGCACTCTCGTACCGCTCAGGATATACCTCGGACCCTGCCTCCCCTGCCCGAACGCATAGAGGCAGGACTTGTTTGCATTCACCCGGAGTCCCGAAATGGCGGCAAAGTCCTTCAGAGGGTGGACTAACTGGTTTGGGATATCCTCAATGTCTCTTACGTAGACCAACAGGTCGACAGCGTATAACGACACCTGGTGTACTTCGTCCCCTAGGGGTATTCCGTCTCCTAAGGTAGAGCGCAGGGCCGCTGCTAGAGGCTCAATCGCCAGCGCGAACAGGAGTGGCGACAGTGGGCACCCCTATCTGGCGCCCTTATAGAACCGCACAGCTTCAGATATGTATGGACCCAGCCGGACCAGAACTGCAGGATTCTTTTACAAGAGGCCCACCATCTGCGGGAACCCCATTCCCAGGTCAAAACGCAGCAGCAACGCAGACAGGTAACTCCATTCCAAGCGATCGAACGCGTACTCCAAGTCTAGTATTAGACAACCCACCCTTGGCCACTCCTGTACACTATCTGCGGCCACTCTGAAGAATCTCCGCAGGTTCAGTGATGTGCTCCGCATGGGTACAAAGCCGTTTTGATCCTTGTGGACCAGGTCAGGTACCATTGACGTCAACCGTTCTGCTAGTACCTTGGCAAGGATCTTATAATCAGTGTTGAGGAGTGCCAGCGGTATATAGGAACCTAAGGCCCTGGGGTCCCGATCCGGTTTGAGTAGGGATACCAAGTACGCCTCGCGCATCGAGGGGGGTAATGTGCCTTTCTCTAATGCTGTTGTGTAGAGTGTGTGTAAGTGTGGCATTAGATACTCCCGGTGGGTCTTGTAGAGTTCAGTGGGCATGCCGTCTGGGCCCGACGTTTTCCCGGATGCCAGAGATGCGATTGCCTCCCCTATCTCCTCCATGGTGAGGGGGCTGTTGAGTGTTTCTTGGTGTGTTGCTGTGGTGGTGGGTAATTGATTCTGCTTGAGGAACCTCTCAAATTCCTGGTCTAAGTGGCGGCCTCCTGACTGATACCGTTTTGTATAATGATTTTCCATGACCCTATGAATCTCCCGTTGTGTGTATACTAAATCTCCCTCTGGTGTGCGGACAGATGCGATCAGGGCGCAACTACTGTCCTGTTTCAACAGCCAGGAGAGCAGGTGGCCCGCCCTGTCTGCCATGGTGTGCATTCGGGCTGTGTGAGCTGCATAATTATGACACCGTAAGCGTTCTAGGTGTTCCGCGTGTTTTGTCCTGTGGGTCTCTAGTTGGGCCGAGTGTCTGCCCCCTCTTTCCCCCTCGCGCTTATACTGCAGCAGTCGGTTTTCAATGCAGGTGAGTGATTTCTCTAGCTGACTTTGTATGGCTCCTAAGCAGTGGCCTCTAATTGTGATTTTGAGGGCCTCCCATTCCACCAGTGCGTCACTCGCAGTGCCTTCGTTGAGATCAAAATATGCGAGGATGGCTGTCCCTAGTGAAACTCGAAATTCGGGGTCTTTCAGCTCAGCAGGTTGGAGACGCCATGTGGTTATAGGGGGCCGATCAGCTTCCCAGCTGAGTTGAAACCACAAGGGGTTGTGGTCTGAGTGCGTCCTCCCTAGATATTCAAATTTTACAATTAGTGGTAACATAGACTGGGATCCCACTATCCTATCCAAACGCACATGGAGGTCGTGTGTCGCCGAGTAGTAGGAGTAGATACGTTCGGAAGGATCCGCCACTTATCCAGCAGCACCCAATGTGAGAGCCAGTCTGCATGCACCTGTGCCTTGGACACAGGCAATGTTTTGCGGAGATTCGGAAGGGATCTGTCAAGGTGTACATCAAGCACTGAGTTGAAATCACCTCCCAGCAACCAAGGGAGCTCAGCGTAAGGGGTTAATGTCAGCAACAGCTTTGACAGGAATAACGGCTGATCAACATTTGGGACGTATATCGAAGCTAGTAGTACTGATTGGCCATTCAGTGTCCCCTGCACTATAGTGTACCTACCCCCAGGGTCAGTAATCACATCCGTGCTAACAAACGGGACACCTGCTCTCACCCAGATGAGCGTGCCCCTAGCATGGGCTGAGTAAACAGTACCATACACTTGACCCTGCCAACGCTTGCGCAGTCTGTCCAGCTCCAGCTGTGTCATGTGCGTTTCTTGTGGAAGGGCGATGCCAATCGAGTGTCTCTGAAGATAGGCAAAGATGGAGTACCGACGTGTAGGAGTGTGCATGCCGCGTATGTTCCATGTAAGTATGTTAACCCGTGCCATTCCTGGGGTGTATGGTCACCTGGGGAGTCAGGGGTGGCGGTATGCGTAGGCGAGCATAGAACATGGCCAAATATGAGTGCACCGGTCTGCAGTGCACTCATTTTCATATATATTTTCTCAGGAACTATATTTTCATTTGGAAACAGATTCGAAAATAGTCAACTTTGCAAAGCTTGTTTGCCACGTTCTGTCAATACTCCAATTCTTATATCTTGAAGAATAGTTCCATAATCAACATCATTTGCCTGTCGCATATTTGTAATGAGTTCTTTGTATTCAAAATATGACCAAATATTAACGTTTCCAACACTTTGTGGTAAATATTAATTACCTATACTTAATTTATGCGGTAAAGTTCAATAAGAATAACTCAGTCAAAAAGAAGAGGCAGAATCCGTGGTATTTGAGGTTTTAAAAGGGGTTTTATTCCTTAAAAAGGAATTGGTTATATGGTTCGAACCATGGCAAATCGATTTCCGTTGCCACTAAGGCTCGGGAAAGGATAGACAATACTTTATTGACAAGTTATCATATATATAGTCAATGCATTACAGTAAAGACAGATGCAGGAGGCGTAACAGCTGAGAGGAGAGATAAGAATACACATACGTAATGAAAGAGGCGTTACAATAGGCGTGCATGTGGGCATGTACTAGAAACGTCATTATGAGATGTCACAGGTGGGTGTATTCACAAGAGAATCCTGCAGTGTCAGCAGAAATATATGGCAGAGATGCGCACGCAGCAGTATGACGTGTAATTGACGTGGAACTGGAGGGTGAAGGGATCTTGACATTTAGCCTTACATGAGGAGACAGAAGTCTGGGGTGTCAGAACAACCTAATCCCAAATCGTATCTAATATCTTGTGTTTAAGGAACTGTATTATCTGGAAGGAAAAGGTCTCTCGGGCAAAAGGCTATTCTATACTGACTGCTAGTGCGTGCATATGCGTCTACGTGTCTGCATGAGATGCGAGGGGGCATGGGCCTACCATGGTAACAGGAGCTATGAATTACTTGCATGGAGACAGTGAGGCCGGGCCCTTTGCTCTGCAGCTGGAAGGATGTTTTCCTAAACTACCAGACAGGAATGTATTTTCGAGGAGCGGAGCAGATAACTTGAAGGCAAAATACCGTTTTGGCAGGCAACAGGCTGAGCCAGGCACCGTTAGCCGCGCAGGGAGTAAGACAAAGGTCATGGATACAGATGCTCATCCAAGCTGGAGCATTCAGAGGCAGAAAGCAGGAAAGGACTCTATGACAGAAATCAGGGCCTAACTCGCCTGAGCCAGGGAAAACGTGAAAAGTGCACCATGAAAAGACGTTGGCAAGGCACACTTAGGAACGGAATATGTGACCCATTCATGGTGGATCTGAAAGAGGACATGTTAACGTTGGACACAAATGTATTTGCGTCTTTGTAGCTGGTACAGGAGGGAAGTTACATGCACTTTAAGCTCGTACATGGAGACGGTGGGGTACACGTTAGGGAACATTTCTGACCATAAAATTTATATTTCCTCATTCCCTCCTTGTTCCCTAAGGACCCTTCATGAAATATCGATACTCATAAGTCTATCAATCTGTTCACGTAGTATCATTTGCTCTTCTTTCTTCTTATGTCGTTTTGAATGAGAACTTGAATGAGGAATACATGATGTGGCGCACAAGCCGCAAATCGCTGGCCCACATTGTAGACATAGGCAACAACTGAATACTATGAGCAGGGCAATACCTAGGAAGGATAGGATCTTCCATCCCCAGGCTGACAACGTGGTCCAGAACCAACCGGACCAAGTCCAGGTGCCTGGATTCTGGTGTATCTGACTTGCAATTTTATGAAGACGAGTAATGGCTCTATATACTGATGGCGCGTTTTCTGGAATGAAAACACAGCAACTCGATCCGATGACTCTACAGGCTCCGCCCCTATCGGCCAGGATGACGTCAAGGACGAGACGATTTTGAAGAACAACAATCCGCATCGCAGACTGCTCCTCTGTTAAGTTGCCTAGGGCAGAAGTAGTCTCATTCACTACTGCTTCGAGGGTTCTAGTTAACTTGCGTATCAGTTTACTATTAAAGACAGCACCTAAGTAGGGAAAGAAACCTTTATTGAAATCTGTGTATTGCTCCCATGCCGTTTCAGTATAGTCAACAATCGGGAGATCCTGGGGTCTATTGTGTACTAGATGGGTATTCCTATGATAATCAGGAGGAGCTAGGAAAACAGGTGGCAGAAGGAATGCAATGTAACCGGTACCATCCCAATCTAGAGGTAAACGTATATATGCGGTATGACCACAAATGAAGTAGGAATGTCGTGAAGCTTTAAACGCAGACTTGCCCTTATCACTGAATTCGATCACAGTAGTACATTTACTATGACCCAGGTGTACTGAACCATTCTTTCTAACACATAGTTCACCTTTGACTGGTAATACTGACATAGCGGGCAAGACTGGCTCGGATTCGGATTCAACATTCAGAATCATGAGATTAAGTGTAAAGTTACCTAATCCATATACTTCATTTTCTAGATCAGTCCCTGTCCTTTTGGGGAGTCCCTCCTTGTCAGGGAAACATACTTTATGCAGAACTGTATTCAGGTTTCCCCATACCCAGTTGCCCTTGTAAACTACTGTATTTGAATCTAAAGAATTAATCAAACTAAACCATGCGCCACAGGAACCATTATGTGTGAACGGGTACGGAAAAAGGGGCAGAACTCCCCTGTATTTCTGGTAGGGAGGGAGTCGGCCACATATCCAACAATTTGTAGCGTTGCTGGTCTGATGAGAGTGATGTAACATACTAATGAAGGTGTTGTTGCGCAGCGCAAGTCTGTAGGACAACTCATGCGGGGGTAATTCGCTAAAAGAATGTTCGGCAGTGACGTTGAAAGCAGAATGTGCACGCTTGAAAATAGGGTAATAGATGTGCAATAGTATACTTGCAGGAATAATCGAAAGACTTAGAAAAAACATAATCAATAGTGTCACTATACAGTGACTACGAAGTGATTTACAATATTCATCTTTCTTGAGCTGTTTCTGTCTATCTCTCTCTCTATTTCGGTCTAGGGGATACATGTCAGAAACTAATTTAACCGATTCACCTAGGGGAGGACTTAAACAATTAAACTGTCTGACTTGCTAGACCTTAGTTTCAGTTTATATTCTTGGGAAGCAGTTTTCTCAACCAGGGGGAGTTTTGAGTCAGTCTGTGGAGGAGGGCAGGGCTGAGAATTTAAATCAGAAGGCAGTCCGTGAAATTTCTTGATGTGGCTCGAGTGCAGCCACCCTTTTCGGCCCTCAACTTTCACAGCCGTCCTCGTCATCAAAAGTACCAATTTCGGCGTTTGCCAGCGGGGCTCCAGCGGGCTCTGTCGGTCGAAGTTTCTTATAAAAACATGATCTCCAGGAACCACTTCATGGGGCTTCACGTCGGTGTTGTCGGGAAAGGCTGCAGCTACCTGTGAACGACAAGATTGTAGTGCAGACATCAAGGAGGCAAGGTAATCTGTCAGCATATTACAATCAACATCCGTTATTTTACGAGGTATAGGCGTCCCCCACATATTTGGTGGCCTACCGAAGACCACCTCATACGGGGATAGCCCTGATCGAGAATGTGCTATCATTCTCATGTAGAAGAGCGCAACTGGCAAAGCTACTATCCAGTCAACGCCTTTCTCTCTGCAGATTTTAGCAAGTCGAATTTTCAGAGTCTGATTATGGCGCTCCACGAGACCTGCTGCCTCGGGATGCCGGACACAGTGGAATTTCCACTGATAGCCTAACAGGAGTGTAACTTGTTTTACAAGCTCGGATGAGAATGGCTGGCCGTTATCTGAGTATACGATACGTGGCAAACCATACCGTGGGAAGAATTCACGAACCAGCTGCTTGGCAGTGGTCGGAGCAGTGTAATCTGGGACTGGATATGCTTCTGTCCATCGGGAGAGTGCACATACAACTACGAGGACATATTTGAATCCTCGACAACGTTCCATCTGGATATAATCCATCTGGAGGACTTCAAAAGGGTGATCGGGAGGATGAAATCCACCTTGCTCTACAGGGATGCTTTTACCTGGATTGAACTGACAACAGATCATGCAAGTACGCACTTTTCTGTTTAGCTGCTGCTCGTAAGTGTTTGTTGAACCAGATGTTTTGAATACTGTCTAGCATAGCTTTTTCTCCTAGATGTGCAGGACTGTGTACTGTGTTGATGATAACTTGAACCATAGAGTCGGGGAGAAACCATGTAGATTTTCCCTTCGTCATCCATCCCTGATCTGTTTGGATCCCTCCTAGTTCAGTCCATTTCTTTATTTTATCTGATGTGGCATGTGTCTGTATGTCAATTACATCATGGGCGGGATCCCTAACTGTCATGCAGTGTGTCGGTGTCGGGACTATTGTCTTTGTCAGGTCAGTTGCGTGAGTCTGAGCTGTGTTACCCTGGGAAACGATATCAGTGATTTTTGTATGTGCCTTGCACTTCATGATGGATATGGCAGTAGGCAGATGTATTGCGTCTAACAGAGCTTGAATAAGGGGACCGTGTTGAATGTTGGCACCGTGAGAAGTTAAGTAACCTCTCTCTCCCCATAATACGCCGAAGTCGTGCACAACTCCGAAAGCATAACGGGAATCTGTGTATATGTTAACTCTCTTATTCTTGGCTTGGATACAGGCTTGTGTCAGAGCGATGAGCTCTGCAGCTTGAGCTGACAGGGTGTCAATACAATTTGTTTCTATGACTTCAGTGTCTGTCGTGACTGCGTAGGCGGCCACTAACTCTCCTGTACTTGTTCTCATACATGAACCATCCACATAAAGTGTCAGGTCTGGGTCTGGTAATGGAGTGTCTGTCAAGTCTTGTCTAGGCTTCGTCGTAATAGTAATGACTTCAATACAATCATGTGCCAATGGGTCTGTTCCACTTAACGGTAAAAGTGTGGCGGGATTTAATGTACTACAGCGTCTGATCTCTATGTGTGGTTGAAACAATGTCAATTCATAACCTGTCAGTCGTGCTATAGTCAAGTGCTGGGTCTGTGTTCGGTTTAAAAGAACTTCCACGGAGTGTGGAACTTGTACTGTCAACTGATGTCCTAACACTATAGAATCACTTTGTCTGATTGCTAGAGCTGTCGCTGCAACTGATTTCAAGCACGCAGGCAGAGCCTGGGCTACTGGATCTAATGTGCTAGAAAAGTAAGCACACGGTTTGTGTGAACCTGCTTGTTCCTGTGTGAGTACTGACAAGGCAGTACCTTCGCGTTCAGTAACAAAAAGTGTAAAAGGCTTATTGTAACATGGTGTTGCTAAAACAGGTGCTTGACATAAGGCTTTCTTTAAGTTTTCAAAAGCTTGTGTATGTTCCTGAGTCCAAGGGAGGACAGTCGAAGACGCTGCCTCCTGGGTCGTCAACTGAATGAGTGGCTTTGCTAGAAATGCATATTGGGGAATCCATTGTCTGCAGTAAGAAGTGAGGCCTATGAAGGCCCGTACCTCCTTTTGTGTCTTGGGTCGTGACATATTTACAATTAACTGGATGCGATCAGGTGTGAGCTGTCTCCCCCTTTGGACAGCAAGTGCCCAAGGTAAACAACTTGCTGAACACAGAATTGTAGCTTCGAAGGGGACACCTTGTGCCCCTTGTCAGCCAGGAAATGTAAAACCGTCAGTGATGCTTTTTCACATTCGGGTTCGCTTCGGGCGGTGATCAGCAGATCATCGACATACTGAAGTAGAGCAGTGTTATTAGGCATGTGAATACTGTCGAGTTGTCTTTTCAGTGCTTGGCTATAGATGCTGGGGCTTTCTGTGAATCCTTGAGGTGCGCGTGCAAATTTGAAGCTTCGTCCATTTAAACAGAATCCGAACAAGTATTGGCTTTCTGGGTCAATCGGAACACTAAAGAAAGCGTTCTTCAGGTCAATTACGGTAAAGAACGTTGCTTCTGGATCGATAGCTGTCAATAATGAAGAGATATCCGGGACCACGGGGTACTGTGGTACAATACATTTATTTAATTCGCGCAGATCAATAACTAATCGATAAACTGGTGGTGCATTGGGATCGGTGCGTTTAAGAATTGGAATGATAGGTGAATTACATACATTGGAGTCGGTTTCCACAACCACTCCTTGTGCAATGAGCTCGTCAATGATTTGCAGTAAAGCCACTACAGCATCTGGGGGTAACTTGTATTGTCGCATCCGGGGTAATACCACTCCTTGCTTGAGTGTAACTCGATATGGTGTGATGTGCATACAACCTACATCAGTGGGGCCTTGCGCCCATAAATGTGCAGGGACATTTTGTAATCTGGGATCCATATCCCTCAATACATAGTGACCTTTAAAGTCGCGCAGAAATAGTCGTACTCCTTCCGGAGAACAACATATTACAGCTCCTAGAGCTTTCAGTGTCTTTATACCTAGCAAGTTTTCTGGGCATGATTTGTTAAGTAGTAAGTCTGTAGTCCGTGTCAAAGGACCAACTGCAAGGGGAAGTGGTTGCGACACTTCGTTAATAATAGGCTTTCCTGAAAATCCAAGGGAAACATTCTGTGAGCCTGAGAGGGGTGCCCCTGGAACCTCGTCGTGACTGATGGTCGTCCTGCTTGCCCCTGTATCAATTAAAAACTTTCTGTCTTTCCCTAATACTTGACTATGTAAATAAGGACCCTCTTGATCTACAGGAACCTCAATAAGAGGCAAGCCAACCTCCCTCTCTAGGCTGTTTCATGTGTATCGCTGATAGTCAGGATAATCATTTTGTGCATACTGATACATCTGTTGTGTCGTGTTTTGTGTTGCGGTAATGGGCTGTGACTGCGGCACTGCTACGGTCTGTACTGTCTGTTGTGAGGCTTGCATAGGCTGGATATTCTGTGGTACTTGTTGTTGGACCTGGTCTTGTCTGGGTGGACGTGGTCTCTCTTTGGTTTTACCCGTAGAGATATTATGTTTCAAAACTGCACAATCGTTTATATAGTGACCTGGCTGCTTACAGTAGTTACATGTCCCTTTAACAGGACCTGCTGAATTATTGGACTGTGTTGTACCCTTTTTCTGGCCATCAGCTGGAACTGACTGAGCAACTAGCATTTTCATTTTCGTGTCTTTCATACGTTTTTGTTCAAGTTCATGTTCTTCTCTAATTCTATTCTGGTGGTACTGTAACATTTGTAACATTTGTGAAGGGGTATTAGCTTGCCAGGTGCTTTCAACTTTCAATACTCGGTTCTTAACCTGGGGCAGAGAATTCTCGACTAATTTGGATACAAAAAGATGTGGATATGACTCGCTACTTGCTTTCAGGCCACTGTTAATAATAAAACATTTCTCGAATCTTGAATAATAGTCACTAGTGTCTTCATCGTGTTTCTGTTTACAGGCTGAGATTGCATCCCAGTCTTCCTTTTTCGTTGACAATAAACGTGGTAATACTTGTACTAATAATCCTGGTAATGCTTTAGTTTTGTCCCCAAGCCCTAGGCCTGGAGTACGAGTGTTTTCTTCGTTTTCTAATGCAGCCCACTCAATCTTCTGCTCTCCCACCTCCCATTCTTTTTCCTTGAGTTTCTCGTAAATACCGGCAGGCAATAATACTTTCAATATTTTCATGATATCCGGATAGGTGTAATCACCCATGAGTAACATGTCTTTTATTTCGCGGTGAAACCCTGCTGGATCTTTGTCATGACTAGGCACTAGTTTCTTCATTTCTAACAATTCCAATTTTGTTAAAGGCGTGTACACAAACACACGTCTTAGGGTATTATCATCATTCATAACTGGGTGCACTTCTCGCAAGGGATTCTGTCTGTCTATGTAATACGTTTCTCTTTCCATGAAGGGAGCCGGATCAAGCCTTGGACACAAGAAGGCACTGTACCTGTGCCGATGTTCTAGAATTATTTTAATTAAATCAGTACCTAGACCTCTCCATTTCCTCATGAGTAGCTCTATCAATATATCGGGTAGGGGACCTGGATCGGAGTGTTGGCTTTTATACAATATAAGGAGATGTTGTATCATGTACATACCAGCTAAATGCTGTTCGTGTGGTGAAAGATTCAAAAACGTGTGTGCTAGCGCATCATCACTATATTTATCAGAACTGTCAGCCCATTGTACTGCTGACCTGGCTAATTCTTGTTCATCCATAGAATCGAGTACATGGTACCCCATTCGTTCTCGAAGTAATTTATCCGTAGCCTGAAATAAGTGTTCAGGCGTCCTCGGATTTGACATGGCGGCTTGATAAAGTCTCTTACTTTCTGGACGTACCGGACGTATTGAATTATTTAAGGGTCTTCCCTTACCTACATAAGCTATCATTTCTTTAGTTGGTAATTGTAATTGTAACTGTCCTGTTGTCGTTCCTGGTTGATCGTCCTCCTCCGAGGATTCAGTCTTATCTGCATCATTCTCTATTTCAGGCTGTTCTCTTTCCTGTATCTGTACTACTGTTTTTCGGATCCTTTTGTACATATTTTCTATACAACTTTGTCTATCATGTTTTCCGTCTGCTATATTCTGACCCCATTTGTTAAGTGCTTTCATTTCTTCCTGGTCTACACCAGGCCTATCTCTGTTTCTTATCAAGCAGTTTATGAAGAAACGTAACAACAGTTTTTGAGTATCGACTTTCTGGTATGCCATGGCCTCGCCAATGCTTTCAGGACCTTGCCCTGTTTGGACAAAGTGATATATTTATATCTAGATGATCAACCATTCCTGGTAGTAACAGTAAGTAGTTTGAGACTCGTCGTAGACGTACTGATGATAGCATCATTCTGTCGTCATCTATACCGGGCACTGGATCATATCTACAGTCTGTAAGAGGCTCTTTAAGTATGTCGTAATTCGCTGATTGTGGTGTACGTTGGTGTGCTAAATCCCTATAAGTCAGTCTATGTGCTTGTGGTGGGGTCTGAAAACCTCCTGTGGCACCTCCTGAGGTGCCAGGTCCAAAAGGATTTGTTGAGTGGAAGATAGGGAGAATAGGTGCAGGAAGAGGTGGTGGAACGGGCGGAAGGTGTTGATCGGCAGGAGGAGTTTGTTGCTGTAGAAGTGGGGGCGGATTATTTCGGGGCAGAGTGCCATCAGCGGGTGGCGCCTGGACACGCGGATCTGTATATGCGGGAGCTACATCGTCTAAGTAGGATGAAAGAAAAATGTCCTTCGCGGTCTTGTGGTGTAATTTAGTCGGGAGCAATGGAGGTGGCAGATCTTTTGGTACTTCTGGAGTGGCTTTAGGTAAGGATACATACCATTCATAAGAGTGTTTCGTTGTCTGTCTACTTGTTCTGCTTTTACTCGTATCCCTTCCCCAACTAATACGTTTTCTCGGGTTTTGTCAGACTCCTCTCTACTCTTCTCTTCTTTTCTGAGCGCTTTCTCTATGCGTGTATGCGATTCTTTACGCCATAATTCGATGGCATCTTTTTGTGACTGTCTGGCTTTCGTTTTCCATAATGCTTCTTCTACTCTCATGATGCAATCAGCATCCCATGTCCCAGCAGCGGGCCATCTCTGATTCTCTGTTAAGTCTTTAGTATAATCTACCCACAAATCGAGATATAGTACGGCATCTAGGCCATGTTTGTGGTACATAAAGTACCCTGGAGTGTCCCTAGGTGGAATAGGAACAGCTTCCTCGAGTACCCCTTTTCTGGTTTTTATCTGTCTTAATTTGGAGAACAGCGGCATCTTGAACCCTGATACTTGATATTTACGCGGAACTTGAACACAGTTAATACAGTAAACACAGTAATGAAGATCGAACAATCACTCATACCACGACATTTAAAACCACATTAAAACATTTTCAAAACTAACAATAATAATTAGAATAAAACTAGCTAACTGCATGATACTAGATGTACTGCTAAACAGTACAGATACACCGCTAAAACAGTGCAGACCGGATATACTGCTAAACAGTACAGATACACCGCAAAAAACAGTGCATACCGGGTCTGTGTACCCAAACCCGTCTTGACCGGCACAAACTAATGCGCACGTCTAGATGCGTCCCCAGCAACGGTACTCACCGGGAAGCACGGAACAGAAGGCCTCGGAAACTCGACACTGGACTGGACTGGACTCGACTCGTGACGCAGATACTTCGGAACTTCGGAACCTGGTGGGCCTCCGTATACCTCGGATCTTGCTCTCTCTCAGCTAGGCTCTGGTCGGGATCCTCCGCACTCCTCACCGCCTCGTCTGGGTGTTGATCGCAGCCTCAGTCACCTCCGTTGGCCTGAGGGAGATACAGGAAATCCTGCGGGTACGCGTAGTTGTCCGTCCGGCTGTGGCAGGGGACCGGGCCTGCAACGCACCTCCGGCGCGTAAGGTGGGGGAGGGGTCCCTATTCGGGCGCCAATTATGTGGTAAATATTAATTACCTATACTTAATTTATGCGGTAAAGTTCAATAAGAATAACTCAGTCAAAAAGAAGAGGTAGAATCCGTGGTATTTGAGGTTTTAAAAGGGGTTTTATTCCTTAAAAAGGAATTGGTTATATGGTTTGAACCATGGCAAATCGATTTCCGTTGCCACTAAGGCTCGGGAAAGGATAGACAATACTTTATTGACAAGTTATCATATATATAGTCAATGCATTACAGTAAAGACAGATGCAGGAGGCATAACAGCTGAGAGGAGAGATAAGAATACACATACGTAATGAAAGAGGCGTTACAATAGGCGTGCATGAGGGCATGTACTAGAAACGTCATTATGAGATGTCACAGGTGGGTGTATTCACAAGAGAATCCTGCAGTGTCAGCAGAAATATATGGCAGAGATGCGCGCGCAGCAGTATGACATGTAATTGACGTGGAACTGGAGGGTGAAGGGGACTTGACATTTAGCCTTACATGAGGAGACAGAAGTCTGGGGTGTCAGAACAACCTAATCCCAAATCGTATCTAATATCTTGTGTTTAAGGAACTGTATTATCTGGAAGGAAAAGGTCTCTCGGGCAAAAGGCTATTCTATACTGACTGCTAGTGCGTGCATATGCGTCTACGTGTCTGCATGAGATGCGAGGGGGCATGGGCCTACCATGGTAACAGGAGCTATGAATTACTTGCATGGAGACAGTGAGGCCGGGCCCTTTGCTCTGCAGCTGGAAGGATGTTTTCCTAAACTACCAGACAGGAATGTATTTTCGAGGAGCGGAGCAGATAACTTGAAGGCAAAATACCGTTTTGGCAGGCAACAGGCTGAGCCAGGCACCGTTAGCCGCGCAGGGAGTAAGACAAAGGTCATGGATACAGATGCTCATCCAAGCTGGAGCATTCAGAGGCAGAAAGCAGGAAAGGACTCGATGACAGAAATCAGGGCCTAACTCGCCTGAGCCAGGGAAAACGTGAAAAGTGCACCATGAAAAGACGTTGGCAAGGCACACTTAGGAACGGAATATCTGACCCATTCATGGTGGATCTGAAAGAGGACATGTTAACGTTGGACGCAAATGTATTTGCGTCTTTGTAGCTGGTACAGGAGGGAAGTTACATGCACTTTAAGCTCGTACATGGAGACGGTGGGGTACACGTTAGGGAACATTTCTGACCATAACATTTATATTTCCTCAACTTCCCAAAGACTTTCTGGTTTCTTCATGCACAAGTTTTTTAAATACTGGTTGTCCTTTAACGGGAGTAAGTTGCAGTAGATCTCCAAAAACTATGACATGCCTTCCTCCAAATATGACATCGTACTCTGTTTTAAGAATTTGCTGCATTCTTAAATGAACAAAAGCAAGCATTAAGTTTGAGACCATGCTTACCTCATCAATATTTAGAAGTTTAATTTTCTTTAGCACTCTTGAAATTTCATAGCAAGCTCCTCCAGGTAGCTTGTGATATTCCAATATGTTTTCATGCTCTACAGATAGCATAAGTAAACAATGCAATGTGATTCCTTTAATGTTGTGTGCTGCCAACCCAGTTGGAGCAGTTACAACACAAGACAAATGTGAATCGGTTATTTTCTGTAGATAACTGGTCAAAACTTTAATTAAGAAACTTTCCTGTTCCAGCATGACCACTGACATAAATTCGGATAGGTAGAAATGATGTGCATGTGCATTCTTTCTTTTCATGAAGAAATCCATGGTCAATCTGTTGTCTCACTTGGTGATATATTTCTTTCTGTTCAACATTTAGTTGTTCTTCCAAATTTCCTAAGTCCATAATATCTTCCTGAGCTTGATGCATTGTAATATTGCAGCACATCATAGAGATGTGTTCTCAATATGATGACTTCTATTTGGATAATATGTATCCAACATGTTTGTTTTGACAATATCTGTACTTTCCTGATCTTTTTCTGCTAAATATTCAATTTCTTGTACAGATTTAAGTACTCGATTTCGCGTTGCAGCAAGACCTAGACCAAATGATTCTTCTAGATTTTGGGTATAAACTTGCAGATGATTACCGATCTGAGCATTTAATACGCTCCAATTTCTCGATGGGATAACATCTTCAAACTGAAACTATATAATTTTTTACTAAGACTCTTCTCATGAGAAATTTCTTCCCACATTTCTTTCAATTCCGTCTTTTCTGATTTTGTAATGTAGGATGTCACATACCGGCAACAGCAGTGGAATTATCCTCAACATATTGAATATCCATATTAGCATTCCTCATTGAGAGAATAACTGGATTATAATCATTTATGTATTTTGATTCTTCACTTCTCAAATTGTATGTATATTTTGTAGATTTTCTAGTGATGATATGTCTCATAGCTGACATAAAACTGTTTACTCTTCCTTTGGATATTACAGGACATGGAAATCCAAAACAACATTTGGTATAAAACTTTTCCTTAGACTTGTACTTTCGTCAACAGTATTTTCCACATCGATGACTTTGGAATCGTAAGACTTGTTGTCTTAAGTTGCTTTCTTCTGTTCTTTTTGGTATAGCACTTGTGGCATATTCTTCAATAAAAGACAAAACAGTATCATCCGAACCAGTTCCGAATTTGGGTGCATCCTTGATCCATATCAGTATATGTATATGAGGAGCACCTCTAGCTTGATACTCCTTTCTCCAAAAGAAATCCACAACTTCTCCAAGAGGAGGATTCTTTTTATTGCAGATAAAAGACATCATAGCTTCAAATCTATGATTGAAATATCTGCATACATTAACAGGATCCAAACAGCACAATTCTTCAGGTGTCTTGTATTCAGTATTTTTTATATTCGAATTTGCCTCTCGAAGAAATTCAAGTAAATAATCCCAAGCGAATTAGGCACAGCTTAGGGTAAGGAACCACGTAGGAGTTCCTAAGTTCCTTCGCATACATTTAAGTTCTCCATGACGACGGTACCAATACTCATTAGTACCACGCTGACATGCCATCAAATTAATCAGCTGAGATTCTAAATGATCATCTCTCTGATGTACTTTATCCATAAATTCCTTTGCTGAAACATTTTGAAGATGTACTCCTGTTTTCAATATGTGGTTAACTGCATATGAAAGTCCAGACAAGTCAATCTCAAACGAAAGATGAAATATATATGGGATACATTATCAAAATCTTGTATCTTCTGCATACAATCTTGTTGTCCGATATTCAGATGCAGGAATCTGCACTGATTGTTCATCATATCGTCCACCTTTTCCTGTTGGAAATAATTGCGGAAAACAACGAGCTTCCAAACTTTTTTCCCCATACACTCATGGGACTTCCCTTTGCTTTTTTCATTTGGATTAATTCAATAGTATTCCCCATTACTTATTTTGAATGAAGTGGATGTACACTATAATGTTCATAGATTTCTTCACTTTTGGACATGTTCACTTTTTCACTTTGACCACTTGACATTTCAGTATCATCTCCTTAAAAGTATTTCTTCTTCTTCCACATACACTTTTTCGTAGTACTCATTGTTTTTTATGAGATATAGTGTTGCCTTTTTCACTTTCCTAACATCCACTAATTCTTGCCAGATTTTCTTACTCTTAGTAGGAACACCATTAACTAGAATAACTAGTGGTTCACTTTCTACATTCTCTACACAAATAGTTTCAATATTTTTCTTTAAATCTAGGGGTAAATATACAACTCTTCTTTTTAATCCTCTTTGTAAATCTGAAGGAGGCAATTTACCTGTTTTAGACTCCATACGAACAATAGCTTGAAATGGGTGTACACATTGAATCAGAATAGACTCTTACGTTTTTAAATCTATTAGTTCTGGAGGAATATATACCAACTCTAGATTATTATGGACAGCTCTAGGTGGCATTTTATTCTCATCTAATTTGTGATAACAATATTTACAAATACGCTGGTCAGAACCCAAATCAAAACAATTCTCTACCAACAATTAAGTTACAAATTCCTTCCACTTATCATTATTTTCTCTTTCACTGTTTAAATACAGATCGACAGTCCTAGTCTGATTTTTATAGTGAGTTCGCCAACAACAAATACAAGAATAATTTGGCCTTTCTCCTGAAATTCCTTAAACTTTGTAATTTGTTCTTCAAAATATTTTGTAGTAGTATGTTGCACATTATCTCCAACCTTTTCTTCTATTAATGTGTCAGTTTCTGCACTCTCTTGTTCAGGACCAAAATAACAAAACTCAATTTCATCACAAATCTTCTTGACATCTGATACTGACCAACGCAAAAGAGCACTGTTCAACTCATTTAACATTAGTGCTGGACTTTTTGCGTAATGCAATCTTCTAACTAACTTCCGCATTTAAGAATGATGTACTGCTAACATCCTAAAATGATGGAAAACACTTTGACATACTTTTCTAGAAAGACAAGCCAGAGAATGACCTTGCAAACCAGTATTATTTCTCACTCTGCAAGGGTCTAGTCCTTGCAACATCTTAATCTTTTGTTTAACACTTTTTTTACTATATTCTAGTAAGAAAGTGCGTAAAATATCAATAGATTGCTGTTGTATACTACAAATACTACTGCAATCCCAAGTGTACACTGGGGCTTTAGGACGTCTCCCTAGAACTTCATCAGCTACTACTTGTTCTGCATTTCTGGGAACCATCTTCTCTTTGTCAATTGGACAACTATTTCTAACCTCATAAGCTCGACCACTGGTATCAACTGAATGCAACAAATTATTGGTCTGAAAGTAACTCTCTTCGTTAAAAAAAGGCTCTGAACTTGAACTGTGTTTCCATTCACCCAAACAAAATCACCAAAATGAGTTCTGTTAATTACTCCTTTCCTCTTATTTGTGGCTTTCATAAAATAGATTGGTTTCTCCAGTGATCGAATTCTGTTTAAAACTAAAATGAATAATTTTGTTTTTAATTCAAAAGCCTTCTCTACAATAATTTCTATTTCCTTCTTTTTATAAAAACACTGCTCTTTTTTTGTATTTCTGCACATCTTTTATCAAATTAGAAACAACTCTATTGTAAAAATTTTTTGTAATTTCTGCATACTGACTTTTTCTCCTTTTACCATACCTTGTGTATTTTGAATGTGATTTTCTTTTATGTCCATTTCTTTTCTTATTAAACTTTTTTGTTGTTGAAGCATTCTTTGAACTTTCATCAATGTGCACATTGTTTGTAGGCTTAGAACGCTGTTTGATAAATTGTTTGGTCCTCTTACCGGAACACTTATTGTTTTTCCCCCACATGATGTTGGTCATCCAATACTTGTTGTGGAATTTTCTTCAGATAGTTGTCCTTTGTCTGTCATTCTCTCTTTCTTGATTTCTCAGGCATGATAAGTTTATTTTAATGATGATAAACAATATCTGTAAAAATTAAATATAAATACATGTATTTTAATATATTTATAACTTATACTTTTCTATTACTATACAAACACATTGTATATAAAAACCATTTAACCACTTTCTTTTGTAATCACTAATTGAACTTGTAATTGAAGGTGTAAAGATAAGCGTGTAGGTGGTTACATACAGGTCTGCACGTGTAATGGACAAGTGTTTGTACCAGTGTTTGTGTTAAGCCCTAGGACATTGGATGAGTACTTAGGTACTTAGTGAATGATTAGAATAATTTAATTTAATTTTTTAATTTAAAAAGAACTTATAGAGCGCACGTACACTGAGTCAGTTTCATGGCGCTGGGATACTGCAGAATACTGCAAGGATACTGCCTGGGTAAATTTATAAGTGGTTAGGTTTTGGCGCATTGAATGGATTAGTGCATGGTACTGAGTGGGTCACTAGAGGAGTGCAAAGGGAGTGGCAAGGTGTTTCCTGGAGTGTTTGGACACTGACTGGGGAATTGAAGGTGTGAAAGACAAATGTGTAGGTGGTTAGAGGACTGCATGCATAGTGGATAGTTGTTTGAAGCAGTCTATGTGGTAAGGCCTGAGTCATTGCATGAGTACTTGGGTACTGACTGAATGATTAGAATACTGCAAGGAAACTGCCTGGGTGAATTTATAAGTGGTTAGGTTTTGGCGCAGTGAATGGATTAGTGCAAAAACCACAGTTGATGGACAGAATGCAGAACAATGTCATACATTCACCCCGGTACAGAGATCTGGGCCTAAATCCATTGTTTTTTTTACACTCCACACCACCCCAGTTCAGACATGGCCATATGCAAATCAGCCTTGACCCTGTGCCTCATGGGAACAGTCCAGCCCGAACTGTCAAGCCATGTCTTTCCTGGACCGGAATCAAGCATCCTAGGACCGGTTTCGGGCTATCAGCTGTCTTCAGCCAGGATAGCTTAACACCAGTGGTGTGGAGAGCATGGGACTCACGTCTGAGTATACCCATCCCACTCGGGGTGACAAATGCAAAAACCACAGTTGATGGACAGAATGCAGAACAATGTCATACATTCACCCCAGTACAGAGATCTGGGCCTAAATCCTTCGTTTGTTTGCACTCTACACCACCCCAGTTCAGACATGGCCATATGCAAATCAGCCTTGACCCTGTGCCTCATGGGAACAGTCCAGCCCGAACTGCCAGGCCATGTCTTTCCTGGACCGGAATCAAGCATCCTAGGACCGGTTTCTGGCTATCAGCCGTCTTCAGCCAGGATAGCTTGACTCCAGTGGTGTGGAGAGCATGGGACTCACGTCTGAGTATACCCATCCCACTCGGGGTGACAAGTGCAAAAACCACAGTTGATGGACAGAATGCAGAACAATGTCATACATTCACCCCAGTACAGAGATCTGGGCCTAAATCCATCGTTTTTTTGCACTCCACACCACCCCAGTTCAGACATGGCCATATGCAAATCAGCCTTGACCCTGTGCCTCATGGGAACAGTCCAGCCCGAACTGCCAAGCCATGTTTTTCCTGGACCGGAATCAAGCATCCTAGGACCGGTTTCTGGCTATCAGCTGTCTTCAGCCAGGATAGCTTGACTCCAGTGGTGTGGAGAGCATGGGACTCACGTCTGAGTATACCCATCCCACTCGGGGTGACAAGTGCAAAAACCACAGTTTATGGACAGAATGCAGAACAATGTCATACATTTACCCCAGTACAGAGATCTGGGCCTAAATCCATCGTTTTTTGCACTCCACACCACCCCAGTTCAGACATGGCCATATGCAAATCAGCCTAGACCCTGTGCATCATGGGAACAGTCCAGCCCGAACTGCAAAGCCATGTCTTTCCTGGACCGGAATCAAGCATCCTAGGACCGGTTTCTGGCTATCAGCCGTCTTCAGCCAGGATAGCTTGACTCCAGTGGTGTGGAGAGCATGGGACTCACGTCTGAGTATACCCATCCCACTCGGGGTGACAAATGCAAAAACCACAGTTGATGGACAGAATGCAGAACAATGTCATACATTCACCCAGTACAGAGATCTGGGTCTAAATCCATAGTTTTTGATGCACTCCATACCACCCCAGTTCAGACATGGCCATATGCAAATCAGCCTTGACCCTGTGCCTCATGGGAACAGTCCAGCCCGAACTGCCAAGCCATGTCTTTCCTGGACCGGAATCAAGCATCCTAGGACCAGTTTCTGGCTATCAGCCGTCTTCAGCCAGGATAGCTTGACTCCAGTGGTGTGGAGAGCAGGGGACCCGCGTCTGAGTATACCCATCCCACTCGGGGTGACAAATGCAAAAAAAAAGTTGATGGACAGAATGCAGAACAATGTCATACATTCACCCCAGAACAGAGATCTGGGCCTAAATCCATCGTTTTTTTGCACTCCACACCACTCCAATTCAGACATGGCCATATGCAAATCAGCCTTGACCCTGTGCCTCATGGACAAGTGTTTGTACCAGTGTTTGTGTTAAGCCCTAGGACATTGCATGAGTACTTGGGTACTTAGTGAATAATTAGAATACTTCAAGGATACTGCCTGGGTGAATTTATAAGTGGTTAGGTTTTGGCGCAATGAATGGATTAGTAGATGGTGCTGAATGGGTTACTAGAGGAGTGCAAAGGGAGTGGCAGGGTGTTTCCTGGAGTCTATGGACACTGACTTGGGAATTGAAGGTGTGGAAAACAAATGTGTAGGTGGTTAGAGGACTGCATGCATATTGGATAGGTGTTTGAAGCAGTCTATGTGCTAAGGCCAGAGTCATTACATGAGTACCGACTGAATGATTAGAATACTGCAAAGAAACTACCTGGATGAATTTATAAGTGGTTGGGTTATGGCGCAGTGAATGGATTAGTACATGCTGCTGAATGGGTCACTAGAGGAGTGCAAAGGGAGTGACAGGATGTTTCCTGGGTCTATGGACACTGACTGGGGAATTGAAGGTGTGAAAGACAAATGTGTAGGTGGTTAGAGGACTGCATGCATAGTGGATAGGGGTTTGAAGCAGTCCATGTGTTAAGGCCTGGCTCACTGCATGAGTACTTGGGTACTGACTGAATGATTACAGTACTGCAAGGAGAGTGCCTGGGTTAATTTATAAGTGGTTGGGGTTTGGCAGAATGAATGGATTAGTACATGGCTCTGAATGGTTCACTAGAGGAGGACAAAGACAGTAGAATTTTAAGTAGTTATGTGTCAGGAAAGAGATGAAATAACCACATGCTTCTGTCACAATGGTTGCAGAAGTGGACACACACTCACAGTGTGATTCTAGACAAGCATAACTATTCCCTGGACTTTAGCAGGAGAAACACACTAGTCTGGACGGGGTAAGGTAACTACATGCATTCTACACATTTCACTGCTGCACTCTACTGTGAATGCCTTACTCATTCTGTGAATGCATAAGCAATCACTGGGTTCTAATACTACTGAAATTTCATATCAGGACAGCTTTTAAAGCACTTATGTGTCTGCAAAGACATGAAGTAACCACATGCTTCTGTCACAATGGTTGCAGAAGTGGACACAGACTCTTAGTGTGATTCTAGACAAGCAAGACTGTTATGTTATGTTATGTTATGTTATGTTATGTTATGTTATGTTATGTTATGTTAAAAGAATTTCTAGAGCGCACTTACACCAGGCGGTTTCATGGCGCTGCGGACGAAGGACTGCGAACATGGAGGGCAGTGAGATGTTTAGTCGTATGCTTGTGAGAAGAGGAAGGTTTTAAGAAGAGTTCTGAATTGGGAATAACAGAGCGCAGAGTATTGGGGAGGGAATTCCAGAAGCGAGGGGCTAAGAAGGAGAATCTAAGGCCACCGTGTTTTTTCCGTTTGAAAGTGGGAACTGTGGGAAGATGAAGATGGGAAGAGCGGAGTTCCCGACAGGGGATATAACGGTGGATTCTAGAGGAGATAAAGGCAGGGCCCTGACTAGCGAGGGCCTTGAAGGTGGTGCAGCCTAGCTTAAAAGCACAGCGTTTTGCCACCGGAAGCCAGTGGAGGCTCTTCAATAGAGGAGTGACATGATGGTGTTTAGGTTGGTGAAAAATGAGCCTGGCTGCCTGATTTTGGACAAGCTGTAGGCGATGCAGCTGGTAAACTGGGATGCCAGCATAAAGAATGTTCGCGTAATCGAGGCGGGAAGTGACTAGTGCCAGGATAACGAGAGTAAGGGCCTCCGTAGTCAGGAACCTACACATTTTTCGGATTCTGGGAAGATGGAAGAAGCAGGATGAGACAACAGCATTAATTTGGGGCTTCAAGGACAGGTCGCTACAGATGATGACTCCAAGACTCTTTACAGAGTAGACTGGTTGGGGGGGATGCCCAAGGAGGGAGGCCAGAAACCGGGGTTCCAAGGGTTTAAGGGCCCCCCAGTTAGAACAAGCTCGGTTTTATCGGGGTTGAGCTAAAGTTGGCTGGAGTACATCCATTCACTAATAGATATCATAGTGGATTGAAAGTTGTTAATGGATGTATTAGAGGAGTCCATGTTCAATATCAACTGGAGGTCATCTGCGTAGTTGAAGACTTTAACTGGGCTGTTCCGTAGTAATACCATCAGTGGTTGCATGTATAGGTTAAAAAGAAGGGGTGATAGAGCAGAGCCCTGAGGGACTCTGCAGGTCAACTTTGTATTCCCTGCCGTAAAATTATCCAGACGGACAGCCTGGGAACGACCATGGAGAAAGGAGGTAATCCACTTGAGGGCCAGGCCTCGGATGCCAGCATTGCCGACACGGTCGACCAAGAGTTAATGGTCGTCCGTGTCAAATGCTGCTGACAGATCTAGTAGTACCAAGGCCTGGGTGGTGTTGTTGTCAGCACCTCTCCTAAGTTCGTCCATGACTGCTACAAGGACAGATTCTGTGGAATGAGCAGGCCTAAAGCCTGCTTGCTGGGGTCCCAGAATTTGGAGCGCTCAATAAATGAGCTGAGGCAGTTGGTAACATGAGCCTGCATTACCTTACTAAGATAAGGGAGCAAAGAGATGGGGCAGAAGTTGCTCAACACCAGGGCGTCGGTGTTAAGTTTCTTTAGTATTGGAACAACTACGGCATGTTTAAAGGTGTCTGGAACCGTACCTGTCATAAGAGAATTATTAAGGAGTGAGAGGGGTGGATCGGGGCAGGTAAGAAAGGCCTCTTTCAGTATGTGAGGAGGGCAGCAGTCATTAGGAGAGCCTGAACCCACCTTATTCAGTAGGGCCAGGAATTCTTCCCGAGAGATCAAAAGAATTTGTTCAAATATGAGCGGATTTGTACAGGTTGGAGGGGGAGATGGAGGAGAGATAAGGGTGGGGATGTTGTCCTTAATGTGGGTAATCTTGTCAATAAAAAACAAATTCAAAGAATCACAAGGGGCTTGTGAAGGGGCAGATTTGGCAATTACCCTGTCGGGCTGAACCAACTCGTTGACAATGGAGAAAATGTCCTTAGCTTTGGCGGAAGAGTTCAGAATTTTCTGACAGAAGTAGGCAGATTTGGCCTGGAGAATAGCCTCTTTGTAGTTTTTCAACAGGACCATATAGGCGGTTTTATCTTCGGGGGCATAAGCTCGCCGCCAGCGGCGCTCGGCCTGTCTAAGTGCCAGTTTTTTCTTTTTTAAGTCGTCGGAGAACCAGCTTTGGGCGTCGTGAGGGCGCTTAAGTGAGATTCTCTTCAGGGGGGCTATTTTATCACTAGCTATTTCTAGCTAACGGTCAAGGTTAGAAGCCTGAAGGGAGGGGGAATAGGGGGTATTTCATTAGGGGAGGAGACTGATAGGAGCGTGTGAAAATCATCCATGTTGGCTCGTTTCCAATTTCTGGCCCAGAAATTACCGGTCAGGGAGAGCATAGTGGAAGGAGTGTAGGCCATGGTAAAGGAAATGAAATAATGGTCGGACCAAGTGCATGGAGAGACCAGTGGGGGGGTATATCTAAGTTAGAGGTCCAAACCTGTTCCCTGGACTTTAGCAGGAGAAACTCACTAGTATGGAAGGGGTAAGGTGATTGCATACATTCTACACCTTTCACTACTGCACTTTACTGTGAATGGCTGACTCATTCTGTGAATGCATAAATAATCAATGGGTTCAAATACTACTGAAATTTGACAACAGAACAGCTTTTTAAACACGTATGTGTGTGTAAAGACATGAATTAACCACATGCTTCTGTCACAATGGTTGCAGAAGTAGACACAGACTCACAGTGTGATGCTTGTCTCATTCTACAAATGCATAAGCAATCACTGGGTTCTAATACTACTAAAATGTCACTACAGAAAAGCTTTTTAAGCACTTATGTATCTGCAAAGACATGAACCAACCACATGCTTCTGCCACAATGGTTGCACAAATACACGCAGATTCACAGTGTGATTCTAGACAAGAAAGACTATTCTCTGGACTTTTGCAGGAGAAACTCACTACTCTGGAAGGGGTAAGGTGACTGCATACATTCTATACATTTCACTACTGCACTGCTAGTGTGAATGCCTGACTCATTCTGCGAATGCATAAACAATCACTGGGTTCTAATACTACTAAAATGTCACAACAGAACAGCTTTTTAAGCACTTACGTGTCTGCAAAGACATGAAGTAACCCCATGCTTCTGTCACAATGGTTGCAGAAGTGTGATTCTAGACAAGCAAAACTGTTCCCTGGACTTTAACAGGAGAAAATCACTAGACTGTAAGGGGTAAGGTGACTGCATGCATTCTACACATTTCACTACTGGACTCTAGTGTGAATGCCTGACACATTCTGCGAATGTATAAGCAATCACTAGGTTCTAATAGTACTGAAATTTGACAGCAAGATAGCTTTTTAGGCACATATGTCTCAGCAAAAACATGGAGTAAACACATGCTTCTGTCACAATGGTTGCACAAGTACACACAGACTCACAGTGTGATTCTAGACAACTAAGACTATTCCCTGGACTGTAGCAGGAGAAACACAGTAATCTAATTAAAAACAAAGGCACCACATACAACAACTCACAAATTAATAACTCACCTTTCAAATCGATTAGTAGATTAAGAAGTATCTGAATCACACACCAGATTTTCTTATACAGAATGTCCGTAGTGCACTGCTCTTAGCAAAACCAAAAAACGGTAAACTTCCCTCTCATTCTGCACACATATACATGTAAATATCAAATCACATTGCTTCCCACATTAATTCAAAAGCTAACGCACATTTCTATTGGTTACACATTTCAACCCTTTCCAATTGACATAACTTTCAACCCTACCCCCACTCTGCGCAATGTCTGTTACCACAGTTCATGGAACACTCAACTGAACACACAGGTCAAAAGTTCAGCACACAATGTTGCTTCCAAACCGCAAGTGTTCTTGACCTTTCAAAATATCAGCTTATCCGATTTAACGTTTCTTTCAAACAGTTTTTATTAGCCAATAAGAAACATGCTTTTAAAACACAGAAACATGCACCCTACTTTTCAATCTATAATGTTCTCAAACAGCCAATCATGTCTCTTCTTTCTTCAAAACTGCATCTTATCCACCATTTTAGAAAACCCTTACTTTTCAAACTGCCCATTTCACATACAGATACCTTCTGAGTGCATCCAGACCTCCCTTCAAGATGCTTAGAGTGTGGATTATGGGACACAGCTATATTCTCTGGAGCCAAAGGTATGCAGAGAACAGAGGTATTGACAACGACCTAGCTTTGCCAAATGTAGACATTAAATGATTGGACAGAGAGGTTTAAAGTGGCACCAAATTGATGCCATTGGTTAAATTCTTTTTGCATCTCCAACACCCTGACTGCATAATTGTGCACTGTGGTGGCAATGACCCAGGCACTTTGACTGGGGTAGGTCTGGAAATGCTTATGAAGGACACCTTTGGAGAATTGATGGCACTTTTACCCCAAACTGCCTTTGTCTATTCTAACATATGCCAAAGACAGAAATGGAACTGGTCCAATCAATTTTGTCCACAGATTGAGGAAGCTAGGAAACATGTCAATAAAGCTGTTTCTGCTTATCTCCGAGATTATAGGATGTGGTCCATTTACCACAACAATCTGCGTTTTAATATGGATGGCATCTATAGGAGAGATGGTGTACGTTTTACAGATGAGGGTAACGGAGTCTTCCTCATCAACTTTAAACTCTGCATAGGTACTTACTTATATGTACCAAAATCTCTCAATAAACACAAGGGCTCTTTTTATAGCCACCTAAGATCTAAACACATAAGCTTGATGTATATTTAAAGAATATTAAAATTTTTTTGCTTGGACTCGAGCACCCAGCGCGTTTTGGAGTCGCGCACCTAACGCGTTAACACCAGGCGGCCGCACTGGGAGTCGCGCACCCAGTGCGTTCACACTAGGGGGCTGCGCTGAGCTCCGCGCTGGGTGTGCGACTCCTAATTTTACTGTAAATTTTCTTTTAGCACCTACCACTAATTTCTATTCTCCCTGGGGACCCCATCCCCTGGGGCCTATACACAATTTTGGGGACCATGGGGGGAGCCCCAATGCCCCCATGGTCCCGCCGGCTCCCCGCGTCCTTCGGGAGCCGGCATTGCTTTTCCACATGCAGCTCCCCGTGTGGAAAAGCAGTCTGGTTTGCATTTTGAAAGACAGAGCAGGTTTCCCTCTCTCTCTTTCAAAATCCAAACCACAGTTTGCTTTGACAGGGCTGGAGCCACGAGGCTCCCACCCTGCCATAGCAAACAGCAGTGTCCTGGGGGTGGGCACCCCGGGACACTGCAGGAGCCTCCCCTGGGGGGTGGTGGTCCCCAGGTCCCTCGAGGGCTCCAAGAGGGGGGCCACGCGGCCTACCTCCCACAATATACAAAGTCCCGGGGGGTGGTCCCGTGACTTGGGGAGACCTTTGAGCACCCCCTCCCATTTACTACTGAAGCCCCGGGGTGTGGCGGTCCCCAGGGGTTTGAGTCCCCCCACCCATGTATTTTGTAGCCCGGGGGTGGCGGTCCCCAGGGCTAGGGGGGCCTGTTAGCCCCCGCACATATTTCATAAAAGCCCCCGGGGGTGGTGGTCCCTCTGGGCCCCCCATTACATTCAATATTTTGCCCAGGGGATTTGGACCCCTCGGGGGCTAATTATTAATGAAGCGTACTTCGTTTTTTTTTCACAGCAGGATCCGCACACCCTGCACGTATTTTGCCCTGGGGGTTCTTGTGGGACCCCCTAATCAGGCCTAGGGCGTCAGGGAGTTTCTACCCTGCACCCTTTTTACGTTTTGCGCACTTGTTGCACTGATTTCTTGTGCCTCGGTTCTACCGAGGCACAAAATGACTGCCAACACTTCCTGGTTTGGAGTGTTGACAGCCAATTAACATTCAGCTCGTGATCGGGAGGGTGCGCGCAGAGTGCGCACAGGGTGCGCGGATCTACAGCGGCCATTGATATATATGTGTATTTACTTTTGATTTTCTCAGCAACTACTGAACAGATTTACACCATTTAACAAAAGGCACGAGTCTGAACCAAGGGCTACCTCTTTGTTAAATTTTGAGTAATTCCGTTCAGCAGTTCGGGCTGTAGCCGCGGCCAAAATTCCCTATGGAAAATTGCATGGGGACAACACGTTTTGAGACCCCCCTTTGTTTCTTGGCCCCCGCTTGCTTATTCGCCCCGAAACATTCAAGATAGGAGCGGACTGGAGCGCCACACAAGTTTTGAAAATTTCGTGAAGATTCATCAACCGGTGCCAAAGTTATTGGAAATAGAATGTTGCGGATTTCCTATGGAAAATAGGTCCTAACTATAACTACCTACTGGCGACCGCCAGTAGGTGATATATATTAGATATAGATATATATAGGGGTTGTGCCACTCATATTGAGCAGCCCAACCTAGTGCTCAATCTTGACTCCTCTACACCAATCCTTAAGCCTGGTGGAGTGAACTCTGTAATCGTGAAAAATAACAAAAAATTAAATAAGTTAACAACTAATATTAAGTAATATTACAATTATAGTTAATAAAATCCATAATAAATTAAATGAATAGATACATGAATAAACAATAATATTAAAAGTAGCTGAACTGGTTCCTTCATTACAGCAGACTGAAATACAATGTGCACTGCTCCTGTTCCAGGAGTGGATTGCACTTGCCATTCCCCTTGCTCCTCCTGCCTGCGCATCCCCTCCTAAGCCCAGGGAAAGTGCCAAACTTTTCAATTAAGACTGAATATATATTTGTTTAAGTAGATGTTTTTAAAAAAAAACAACTGAATACTATCACAAAATTACAAATATTTACAAATGGGCATGTGGAAATACCCATTGGAACCCCTTTAAAATAGGTGTCACAAGCTAATCAAGATGCAAATCACATATCCTAAAAAAGGCCAGAGTGGCAACTTACCGCTTACATTTTGACTAAACCCCTTAGTTTTGTGGCGACATGAACCATACATACATCAGTAGAGCTAAAACCTAAACAAGCAATACCGACTAGGTATACCTATTGACAAAATACGAATATATGCAATACTAAAAATGTGGACCTACAGAATTTTTCACCATGTTCACAATGATAATAGCAGTCCTACAGACTTGAAATCAATGTTATGTTGAATATCATTAGCCTTCTGGCTTTTCACAACAGTTTAAGAATTTTCCATCAACATTACACAAGTCAAACTATTGACTTTGACTTTACTTATCATCATTGAAAATTCACTGAATAACTAGTTTATATTTTTACACTACTCAGACCTCTTAATAAACAAGGTCCATAAGGCCTGAAAAATTTACAAACGTTACGCCCAAGAAATCATTTGACAAAAGCAGAGCTTCAGTTGAGAGCCCATCAACTCTCCCTCCTACAATACTTAGCATTCCCATGTGCATGACTGCCTGTAGAGGGAGCTTATGGGGGCAAATTGCTGCTCAAGGTGACCCCATCAAAAAAAACGTTTAGTAGGGTGCTAATGCTCCTGTACCTTCTGGAAACATCTAAAAAAAGAATAAGCAAGTATTTAAGGCCCCAGGGCATTATGGGTCATGCCTCTTGCACACGGCTCTCTTTCAGTAATTTGATGTAGCCTTCATTGCCTTGGAATCTTTAAAGTGCAGTGTTTTATAATTTGTGTTTTTTTTCCAGAGAGGGTTTCCTTGACCCCTGCCCACACCTCCAGGTTCCCCGCCATCTGGCACTTGCTCTCCAGTGCCCAGTATGGAATCAGTAAAGTCCCGCTCTACCTTCTTGCCTCCCTCTGCACTTGGGGCAAGAATAATACTCCTAGTGCTTGAGAAGGGGAGTATGACTGTACCTGCTAATCCTGCACTCTGCCTGCCTCCTCACGCTTCCTCTCCAAGGGTGCAGGTAGGAGGTCTATGAAGCCTCTGGTTCTCAGGGGAGACCCCAACCACAGTACTGCACTGCGGATGGCAGGATTTCTAATGGGGCAAGAGAGATGTGCTCTTCATTCCCCGTGGCGATGCTTAATGGCCCCCACTTCTAAGCAGGGTCAAAATTGTAATAATGTACGCAAACACTAAGGTCTACTTTGGGATACCGTGCTAAAGAGGCTCCTGTGGGAATGGGGACATTTGGTTTTTCCACGTTGCTGTGTGTGCCCCAAGCTCCAGGGCACCAACTGCACAAATGTTGTGCATAATAGGCTAACTCATTTTGCGATACCTTGGGCCCAGTTGCCTAATAGTGAAGAGGCCTGTTACACTGTTCTTCTAGTAGTGTCCTTGAGACTCCCCTAACCTCCAAGAGTCATTGATGAGAAATGTCTTCTGCCTTCCACAGCCTCTAGAGCTGCAGCTTTCTCTCTGTTAGCAGGAGATTGTTGTAGGGATTTGGATTTTGGGGGCAAACCGCTCCAAGGTGCTTCAAGACAGATCGCTCTCTTTGCCATCCAGGCCTTCTGCCACTTCTAGATTACCTGTGTGTCTAGCAAGAGACTGCAGTGCCTACTCCTAAGGTACCCAAAACTGGAGCAGTCCATAGAAGTGTAGAAGTTCTCCCCGTTCAGGGTCTCTAGCAAGTCCACCCTCTACTGGCCCAGAGAGTGGTCAGAGAGTTGGTGCAATCATCCCTGGAGAGGATCAAAAAAGGTTCAGACTACAAGTCAAGGCTCCTCAGACATCTGAGATGGGTACCACAGCTCATGCTAGTTCATCCTATGCTCTTGAAGGCTCCTCAGCTTTCTGAGACTTTGCAGGGAATTTGAAAACTGAGGCAAAATTTCTTATGATCCTGCCATATCACCCCTTTCAGTCCCTTACAGGTAGCAGTGAAATGCCTGTCCAACCCCGCACTGCTCTCCGTAAAGGTTTCAAAAAGGTAACTTGCAACTTCAAAGTTGTGGCACATTTCCCTTTCTTTGTCAAGTTCAGCCCATGCTGGCATGCTTTCTTCAGCCAAGGCTTCAAAAAATTCTCCTCTGATGACTGAATACAGAGGTCCTTTTCTCTAATGTGGGAATATCCTCTAATACAGGCTTCTGCAACAAGTAGCTATCCAGCTTCTTTTAAGTAGCTCCCCAGTGTGCATCCCAGCCTACTAAATTAGAAGCTTTTGCTTGGTTGAATTATTGCCTGTATCCCAACATCGAAAAGATGATATTTGATTGTTCAATCATGTGTCACTGGTGAGACTTATTACTAATATTATTACATTGGTGCCTGGGGCATTGCAGTTATGGATGCATTAACTATAGAGAGGCATTCCAAATTCATAAAGCATTTCTCAATAACTGCTTGCAACCTTGCCTGATAGAATGAGGTGATCACTGCTAACATATGGTAGCCACTGAAGTAATATTTTCTGATGTGGAACTGTTACCATTGTAATAATAATAGTAGCTCAGGATGATTTCATTTACTGTAAGTAGCTCTTCTTGCAGGAAGGGTTGTAGGGAGGTGCTGATAACCGCTGTGGAGAATTCTGCTCAATCCCCTTTCTCTATCAAGAGAAGCCTAATTTCCCTGGAATGGGCCTATTACTTACAGGGGTTCATTGATCTGTCAGCTTTGGCAGCAGCACAAGTACCTCTCCGAGCACACTGTTCAGGGAGTGAACCAGTGTAACGCTGGGTACGAGATATATGCCACATTATTTAATTTGTGAAAGGCTCCTGATCTATCAAAAATAACCTGTGTTTGGATTACATCCCCAATAATATATGTACAATGCAGCAACTCACACCCTTATATCACATATTTTTCAATCCAATCTAGATTTATAGTGAAACAAAATGCACACATGTAGTGCAAATTTAAAAAGCCTTACACGTTATAGTATACCCAAAAAGGGATAGTGCAATCCTTTATGGTCTCCAATTAAATAATACTAATTTAGTTTGGGTCCCAGTCTTACCTGTTCTGAGATGCAAAGCTGGGTCAGACAATAATCTTCCTCGCCCAGCCTACACGTAAGCACATAGGTATGCACAGTTGTTTACATATATCCAACTAGGAGCACTTTTCCACAGCTGGACAGTATCTGACATTATTTTAAAAGGTAGGCACTAGAGTTACCTCTCAAAACTGTTTTATTACACAAACTCCACCGGAGGGTACCAACCCATAGCAGATGTCCCAAAACTAGACGTTCAAAAAGAAAAAAAATATGGTTCTCAAAATTAGGAGCCCCAGTTCTATCAACATAATATTAAAATTGTTCCTTTTAGCATTTTCATAATTTAGATTACTCTCTCCTTGTATAAAGTTGACTTTTTAGCATTGTAATATTATATTCAACATTTTGAACCATTTTTCACGGTCTTACCTTGGACCAGTGTGTAAAACGGCCTTGCAAGCCCAAGGCCTTGAAGTTGTTCTCAAGGACAGACTATAGATCCTGAACCATTTTTACAATCCGAGAAGCAGCACGGGGTAGTCTAACTACATCCCAAATACTATTCATAAATTCACTTCTAAGCAAGAAAACATCAGACTGCCATAATCAACTGATCAAGCCTGGATTGATGACTTATATCTGGCAATGAAATCCTTTGGTTGATTACAGATGATTTACAATCATATTGAAGTTCCTACTTTGTCTCCCTGTTACATATGAAATGTGGTTCATCACCTTTGAGTCATCTCTAGCACTAACCATATCACCCACCTACTCATGATGTGAGTTAGAGGATGAGACTTCAAGCAGTTTGACTACATGAATTACAGGGGTAGCAATGTAGAACATGGCCTTCAAACTTGCGTGACATTACCCTGCATCAATGTTTTACACTGTACCATGCACTCGTAAACAGTACACTTGGTTGTACGTCAACTGCATTTTTCAATTAGCACCATAATTCTCAAAGTAACAGGCTAATAATGAACTAATGGAACGCAAACATAGTATTCATGCAGTGTGCAGGTAGACTTGATAAGTCTTACCCCATTTTGACCATATCCAAATTAAGGCCCATGTGGAATATCTGTATATTGTTTTGTTGTTATTCTTATGTAGTGTATGTCATTTGGAGTGTCTCTTGATTACAAGTGATATTCCTAATTTTGCTGAGTTGCAATACGCTGTAGTTAATCACTTCAACTTTGCGTTGTAGCACCCTGATGAGAAAAGATTGGATGGGCTGTCGAAGCAGCTGGACTGGGACATACGTAGCATCCAACGCTGGTTTCGACAAAGACGGAATCAAGAGAAGCCCAGCAAGATCACACGCTTCTGTGAAAGCATGTAAGTAGAGGATAATTGATTTTAGTTCATTGGACAATTTTGGGACCCTCACGTCAGAACTAAGAGTCCGCAAATTTTGTGTTGCACGAATTTCTGAAAATTTGGTGGTTGCACAATTTTGTTCAGTTGTTTCTGTTGGGGGCCGAGTAGAACACAAACTGTTTTGCAGGAGGTGGTTTGAACAGAATATGTCTCATAGGAGACATTTTCTCCTGAAGCCAACCCCCTTGGCTGCATCGTGTAAGACTACAATTTGGAGGTATGCCCTAGTTTTTGCACGTGAGATACCACAAAGTTAGTTATGCAAAATATCACGTAATTATCACCAAATTGTTCAGGAAAAACCACCAAACAAGTATTTATAATGACTCTCTAAGTATTTGTGAAGCATGGATCAAGCTACTAACTGGAAAAAATAATGAATTAAGTTTATGTAATATATATACGGATAGTTCACAGAGTGGAAAAACACAATAATTAGTAACTATTTGTTCACATTGTCTTTGAAGTTATTTTAGTCCATTGGCCATTCTCAAGGCGTAATGGAGGAGTTGCTTGGGATTCCAATACAATGCATATCAGATCCTGCAGAACCATCGAGAATGCCTGTACACCGGCCAACCCTCAGCACACGCCTACTCTCTCCTACTCAGCGCGGGGATACCTGCATGGGTGACAAGTGGTGCTCTACAAATCCACCTTACCAGACCGCAACCATATTTTTGTTATCATTTACAAACCATGTGCAGTATGCCCTGTATGCCTCTATGCATGTTACTCGAATATGATTGGTAAAGCATGTGTAATGCCAAAAATATGGCAACATGTACCATTATTTTCTGTGGTATTTGTGTGTATGCTTCTGTGTGTAAGAGAGAGAGAGAGAGAGGGAGAGAGAGAGAGAGAGACAGAAATGAGAAACCAGAAGATGAGATAAATACTACAAAAATATTTTAGTAGTATAAAGTAATTGTTTCCAAGAAAACCCACAATTTTTGTAAAACTCTTAACAGGCGTACTACATGCTCTGACGCAATTAGCATGAGCAAAGCGGGTACAGGTCAGCAATATACATACATTTGCTACACATTACCATGTGCACTTAGAACTGCTTGGCATTGAATGTTTGTGAATTACCATACTACACTTACATAGATTAAGCATGTTATAATGTTCGTGAAATACTTAACAGCGGCATACAGTGAAAAGATATAAACACCAGACATCTCCCCAAAGGTTTGCAGCACTATCAGTCTAAAAGTTGTGCAAAAAGAGACACAGCTGAGTTGATTCATGAAAAAGTTTTACATTTCCTGATACATTTGTAGGGTCATTCCAAATTGGCCGGATTTAATTGTTAGTATTTTTGCCCCAGGATCAGGTATTATAATTATATCATACAAGGTGGTATTTCCCTGGACTAATACATGGGCGTGAATTCACCCAAATCTCAGGGGTAGCGGAAGTGACATCACATACCATTTGGCCTTTCTTTGATTCACACACATGCTTACACATACATTCACACACTCTCAGATAAACACATTCACCTGCAAGTACGCATACAACATACAATAAAAGCATTTTTTACTTAACTTAGTTACCAGATAGGGTCATACTTCAGGTAATTGTACTTCATTTTTTATTATACTAATAGTGAATAATATTATTCCCTATTTGTGAAATAAGTACATTGACAGAAAACCAGGAAAATGGAGCTCGTACTGACGTCTATTAGGACAAGCTACCCATGTGTTCCAGGCAATGCTTTTGCAACCTCTGAGTCTAGTGGTCGCAAAGGTAGTGCCAGGGGTCTCAAGGGGCAAGCCAGGGGAAGCAGCTGAACCCCTGGTGTCCCCTAAATTCCATACATGCAGTAATAGTACTACAACATCTGAGTTTATGAGGTTAGATGATAGTGGGAACATTGCAGTATTATAGTTTGCACACATGATGAACCCATGTTTTCTATCTTTGTGAATGACTATAATAGTCTCCACTCTGATCTTACAATATCTTTTTGGAACATTGCAAAATCGCAATTGCCGGATACATTAAAATATATAAAACATCATATTCCTTCAGGAAACATGGTCGAAGGCAAGTATTCCCATAGAAGGCTATCTGGAATTCATGTCTCCAGCCACAAAGTTTCACAAGTATGGCAGACTACGGGCGGGCTTACAATTTATGTAGCCTGTAAATTAAATCTAAAAGTCAACCTGCTCGAATTCAAAGAGACGGTTATCGGCATTAGAGTGAGAAGCCCTGACTCCACCAAGCAAGTGCTCCTGATCAAATGATACATCTCTCCAAAGGTCTGAGAGAAAAAGGCAAAACTGGAACACCTTACCCAGATTGTGTGTAATCTAATCTGGGTGTAAGGGTAAACAGCCCGATGAAATGGAAAGACCATTTGGCAAAAATGTTATTAAACCACAAAAGAGTCTCGGGGGTGGTCTTAAGGGAACAGCGGGAATCGATTAGTAAACCTGCGGCACCGACTCTTGCAATCTATGATGGTCAAGTATTGCCGGCAGCATTATATGGTTCTGAGCTGTGGGGGTTTGAGAATATAACAGAGCTAGCCTCGTCTGAAAATAAGTTCATGAGAGATCTGGTGGCCCTCCCAGTCTCCACCCCATTAATTCCATTACGGTTAGACCTAGGCAGGCGCCCCATAAAAGATATAGTGCGTCTGCGTCCACTTCTCTTTTGGGTGCGTCTGAGAAGGACACAGGAGCTCCATAACTATACTGCAGTTCTAGACAAACTTATTCTCCTCAACACAGGCAATAAGATTAAGTGGTTGTGTAACCTTAGACAGCTGGTTGTGCAACTGGGCCTAAGTGAAGCATGGTTGAGCCAAACACCGCCGCCCAAGGTAGTGATCAAGAAGATCTATTGGGAGTGGGTACAGGAGATGGCCATACGCAGAAGTGAAGGGGGCCCTCTCTCCCAGCATTTTCTGGAGATCAAATGGACAAGAAAACTCGAACCCTTCCTTGATTACATAGAGAAACCACTGGACAGATCACTTTACCTAAAACTGAGGCTTGGGACCCTACCGGTGAATGACTTTTCTTCTGGGTGGAAAGATCCGGGTGTTCTACAAAAAGCTTGTCCCGGTTGTGCAGCCCCCAACGAGTCTGTGGCTCATTTTTTCTTTGCTTGCCCGGCATATAGGGTTGCCAGGAAGATATGGTTAAAACCACTTTGTAAGGGGCTGGGTCTTAGATGTCACAAAATGGCCCTTCGGGTCCTCTGCACTGATTCGTCCTCCATTGCTATGGTGTGTGGGGTAGCTAAATATCTGGGTAGTGCGTGGCAGACACGTATAAGGCGGTCCATGCTCACCCCTCACCCCACCCAACCACCAGCTGGCCCCATGGCAGGATATGTCTTTTAATGGCTCTCTTGACAACGATTCATTGTACAATTTAGCAATTGTATAAATCGAGTTGTATGCAAAGTTGTATGTTTACATAGGATTGGCGGGTCCTTGCATTTTTTAGCTTTTTAATTGTGCTGGACATTTACATCTTAGCAATTTTAAAGAAAATCGAGTAGTAAGGGATGATGTATGTTTATATAAGATTTGGTGGGCACCTGCTTTTTTCTTTTTTCTTTTTAATGTACTGTATAAATTGTACACTTTTATGATGAAATTTTTATCTAATAAAGTAACAAACTTGCAAACTAATAAGCGAACATGGAAGTAACCCTTGTTTAATCTTTGGTGATTTTAATATGAATCTCTTCCAAAATACAATAGAAGATCACGACGAGACAAATTCAATGGCTTTATCACATCTCATGGATCAAACAAAACCTGCCGGTAACAGGCCCAGTAAATTAGGAGAATACATTGTCCTACAATTTAATAATCTTGGTTATACTATATTGAACGTCCGTTTCCCCATGGATACACCGCAGAATTGGACAAGAACCAATCGCACATCCATTCATTTCTAGATTATACACTAAGCAACAACAAAGTGCTTTCCCTGATTGAGAATTATTTCCTTGCACCACAATGAGAGAGCGATCATCTCCCCCAAGTAATCAGTCTGTCACTCAGTGTCGCCAGGCACACAGCAATTAGTTGAACAACATCCGGAATTTATACAGAGAACCTCAAAAGGCTAAAATGGTCAGATCACTCTTCTAGAAGCAAGGAGACAAGCCGACATCGTACCAACTGAAGCATGGGAGTTCTTCTCAAAACAACTGCTTAATAAATTCCCATCCTCCTCACGAAAACCGTTAGTAAGTAATTCATTACTTATCTCAGTTGAGACAAAAAAGATCAAAAATTCTATGCAACTCAGCCTTAAGACAGGCCAGGAAGAACCCTGGAGATGCTCAGTTAGTCAAAATGTTCATGCAAGCTCAAAAGTCATTTAGGCAAGCGATACATTGAGAGAAACAAAAAAATTCCAATCAGTTCTTGCTAAAATTAGTACACACTAGCAAAAACCCTAATCCAAAGCAATTCGGTCGCTAGTTAACAGGAGGACACAAGGTTATAGAGGGCAATGCAGTGCCAACAAGAGTGAAGCAGAGTTGGTATCCTTTTAATAGATCATTTTAAAGAACATAAAAATGGCGAAAAGTCCACCGTTTTTATCAGAAATACCAAGACCAGCAAGAAGAAACGCTGTTCAGGCACAAGTTGTGAACACCATCGCCAGCAAGACGAGCTGTTGTGTAAGGCATTAAAGGCACCTGAAGAGCTGAGACCAAAAATATTATGAATCATAAACAATTCCCCACCAGACGGAGCCCCAGGACCCAATGGTTTTCCCCAAGCTCTGTACAAAGCAGACCTCTAGCTGTGGACAAATCACCTGGCCCCTCTATTCTCCTACTGCTGGTTTAGTTACCACATTTCAGATTCTTGGGAAGGAATCCATCCAATTTTTAAAGGCCGAAGGAGAGCTGACCCAAAAAACTATAGGATGATAGCTCTCTTGGACGTTGAATCAAAATATTTAGCAAGTTTGCTTCTTGAATAGCTGTTGTCCTGGGCACAAAAAAAACATTGTCTGCCCTTCAATCAGACTGGTTTTGTGGTGAAATCAGGAACCATCAGTAATCTGCTTCCCCTATCCATAAGGAGGAAAAAGCATCAGTTTCAAGAATGCCACTTCACTGCTGCTTTGTTGATTTCGAAACAGCCTTTGACCGCGTCTCCAGGGATCTGCTATGGTACAAACTGCAAAAATGGGGAATAATCCAACTGGATTTGCATAAAGTTCTCATGTTTCAAGAAAAATACAAACATCCTGCAGCGTCAAACAAAGCTGCGTGCTGGCCCCCTTTCTTTTCAATCTTTTTATCTCCGATTTATCGCAACTCCTGGACATCGCCAACTCACCTACAATTGCCGTAACTCGTATAACCAATTTGTTATACACAAACAACCTTGTTTTACTGAGCCACAATAGGGTGGGCTTGCACAGGCTACTCGATCAGCTGCTTCCCTGTACAATTAGCAACGAACTGGAACTAAACCTATCAAAGACCAAGGCTATCACCTTCGGGAAAGGGAAGTCGACGATTAGCAGATGGCAATTCAATGGCAAAAGCATAGAATGCTCGACATTTTACAACTATTTGGGGATTTGTATGGGCGCAAAGGGCACTTTTTCCAAGCAGAAGGAGGTGGTCTGGGTCAAAGCTCTGTCATTTGAGGTAGCCCTAACTAAGCTGGTGAGGCAGTTATCTGGCCCTAGTTTAACCCCGCTTTTAACAGTCATAAAAGCCAAAATTACCAACTACCTATGGTATGGTCAGGAGATAATGCTGGGTACGGACTTTCATATGGTGAACAAAATAACAACAAGAATTTTTAAGCAAGTCTGGCACCTACTAGAATTTTCATCCCCAGCCCAAATAAGACTCGATTTTGGCCTCTCATACCACTGTGGTGTTGGGGCCGGCTCCTTCGTAAGCTGTACAATAAACTTTGTAACTTGAGGGAAGGAAGTTTGGAGGCTAGGCTGTAGCAAGAAATATTGTCAACCCAAGCGGGCCAAAAACACTGACGCCATCTAGATCAATCACTTCAAAGGCTTGACGTATACGATCACTGCGGATCCAACCCATCCCAGCAGGTTCTAAAAATATGCATAAAAAAGTCCGACTCTGGTCTTTTCACTCAGACAGGGCACAACTGGCACTCAGAAAACATGCATGGACGGTCCTGTCGGGGTACAAGCCCGGAGCAGAGGTACCATATTTCTCCAAGCACCTATGCAACACTATGGAAAAAATGTTTTTGGGATCTGAGGCTGGGCGAATGGCCCTTCTTGTACCACCTACCAAAATTGGCACCTTTCAAGCAACAACACCATGTGCAGATGGTGTGGGAGCACCCCAGAGTCGATTGATCACGTGGAGTCGATCGAGCACGTGGTATGTGTCTGCCCCGTCCTACTCAGCAATAGAATGATACTGCTGTGGGGCGAAGGGAATAAACTTGGTGTTCGATCCTGCCGTCAGGCCATCATAGCAGCCATGAACCCGGAAAATATAATGCGTCAGATTCACCACTGTTTTTAAGAGCTGATAACATTTCAAGCAGCAAGAGTACTAGCAACCTTACTTACCTGTCTTTCACAACCTGGGGGCACTCAAAACTTTGCAGGACTGCCAAACTCAAAGGGACTAGTGCCAAATCTGCTTCCCTTTCCTCTGTTTCTTTTTACGTGTTTTTAATGGATTAGCACCCCTTTTTTAGACAAACCAAGTTGTTGGAAAATCATGTAAACTTAACTAGCGAATTCATGCCCCAATGAAACTTTGAAATATCACAGTATTTGAAAAAAAACAAAAAAAATATTTCATTGAATTTTCTTGGTACATAATGGGCGGTGGCCCTCTGTATACATTTGAAAGACATACATTATCAGGGGTACCTTCATATACTTGAAACTGTAACGCTTGCAAAACCTGTTGGCAAAATAACCAAAACATGGCACAGATAATCCCAGACCCCATGAAGCTCTGCAAATCTGAATATGGGTGAGTTTGGACAGTAGCGTTACATAGTCTAGGCTGCTCAAAAATCTGTTGTATGTAGGAGGGCAGTTTTATGAGGGGTCTGTGGAAGGCAGCGGATAGATCTAAGCCCCGGTCATGCGCCTAACTGGACCATATTTTTCAATGCATCTGTGAGCCGCCCAAGCCTGGAAAACCGCAATCTCCGCTCCCATGCATCTATCTAGGGCCTTTTTCCACCCACCTATGTTTGGAGGTGACGTTCCTTTCCACAACTGGCAATGTCTTGTATGGTGAGGGTGAGGGCTAGGAAGAGCAGATGTTGCTTTTACTGGTTCCCACCGATCCCATCCATACTATGGAGTAGAAACAACTGTGGGTCAAATGGGAGATCCTACGATAGGACTTGGTCTAGGCAGGACGCATTCTTACGCCAGAATGGTTGTAATGTGCTACAGCTCCAGACTGTGTGCAGGAAGGTTGCCTCGTCCCTCTTGCATCTAAGGCACATGGGGCACTGGATGACACTAATTTTCCATAGGCGGGATTGTGTGAAATATACGCGGTGCAATTACTTGAATTAGATGAGATGGTATTGTGTAGACACCGCCGCACCCCGTGGGCTGGCCAGGGCTTCTGTCCAATCATCCTCAATCAAGTCAGGTAAGTCCTCAAACCATGCTCCCCTAGTCTTGTATAGCGTTGTATGGGTGTGGGTGGTCAGTGTCTGGTAGATCTGGCGGATCTTGTGTTCTCCCAAATCCCCCATAAATAAGCGGCCTTCAAGAGGATGAAATTCGGGTACGATTTCAAGTGAGCGGACTAGGGGAGCGAGTGCATGCCTCAGCGGGAGTCAAACTCCTTATCTACATCGGCCAATAAGATAGCCGGTGGGCGTCCAGCTCCGTGGCCCTCACCAGGTCATTATGGACCCTCCGGATGTTCTGGCGGGTGAAGCGGTGTGGCATAAAGCTTGACTGATCCGGGTGGATCAATTCTTGAATACAGGCACAAAGGCAGTCTGCAAGGACTTTGCCCAAATGTTTAGGCTCAAAGTTGATAAGGGAGATAGGTCGATACGACGATGGATCTTCTGGTGGACGGCCGGGCTTCAGAAACAAGTCAATCTCAGCATGTCGCCAATCCTGAGCAATATGCATTGGTCAAAGGCTGCATGTATTGACTCCAGTAAGTGTGGGCCGAGCATGCTCCTTTACGGCCGGAGGAAGTCAGCGGGGAATCCGTTGGGTCTGGGTGCCCTGACCAGGCGTATATTGGCCCGTGCTGCACTGAGTTTGTCTACTGTAATGGGGGTATCTAGCTGATCTTGCATATGATCCATGATCGTACAGTGAGGAATGTCCCTTAGAAATTCGGCAATCAGGGCCTCGGATAGCTATTCCTGTCGAGTGTAGAGTAACAAAAAATATTGTGTGATTCCCTGGCTACATCATTGGGAGACGAGCACAGGGTCCCGTCCAACCCTCGGAGTGTTGAGAAATTCGCAGGAAACCTCGCAGCCTGGCACAGTCTGTGGAGCATTTTGCTGGATTTGTCCACCCATTGGTAAATCCAATGTTGCAATGCTAACCATATTGCTTTCACCTAATTGGTAAGGTCTTGCTGTATATGATGTTGCACCAGGAGTAAGCTGCGCTGGAGGAATGAGCTAAAGTCAGTGATGAGCCGAGCTTCTAAGCTCCTCTGGTGACTTTCCAATTCAACCAATTGTGCTATGTGTTTACGCCTTTCGCCTGCGCAAAAACCTATGTCTACCCCTCGGATTGTAGGTTTTAAGGCTTCCCACAGAATAGGGCAGAGGCTGCGTTGGATGTGAGATAGTCCGCCATCATCTGGGCCAGGGTCTTCTGATAGTCTGGATCGGGAAGGTGCCAGGGGGACTTTCGAGTATCAACGGACGCTGTTCATATACATACCTTATTTTTGTGTTTTTCCCAAGTGTTTGTGTGAGGAGTGTCTGAATTGTAGAGAATCTACATCCCTTTGGTTAGTAGGTTACAGAAAAGTAAAACATGCTTTTTAGGTCTCGTAGCGATACAGCGCGTAAGCGCTGTACTCGCCGAGATCTATTGTGAGTGACTCTGCTTCCCAGGAGACAGCACCTGGCCGCGCGCATCTCTCAAAAGGCGATCGGCGCAGGCCACGCGCGCGTGAACGCGCGTGCCGTGGCTGTCTCCTGGGAAGCGCAACAAACATACACAGGCATACCTCCCCCTGCACGCATGCGCACACACATACACAAGCACACATACACGCACGGAGAGACATTCCCCCCCCCACCCCTCCGCCATCGCACACACAGACACACACACACGCACACATACAGGCATCCCCCCTTCCCCGCTCACCGGCACTCCGGACTTGTGCAGCCTCCGACCGCGGGCATAGGAGCCCCGCGTCACCACTGCTCCTCCAGGCACTCGGTGGGCGCGGGCTTCACAAAACGGAAGTCCCGCCCCCACCATAGGTTTCGTTTTTAGGAGTGCGCGCGCCGTAGCGTCCTCCTCCGTGGATCCAATAGGTCACAGAGACTCCCCGCAGAGAAGCAGGCCCGACAACACCAGGCACAAAGGGGGAAACAAACGCACCCAGAGTGGTAAAAAATCAAACGCAAACCTCCCAGAAAGCAGCAGGCAAATACAGATAAAACCTGTTGCCTGAAGCCCCTCTAGGAATAGACCAACCCACACCCAGAGTACGGCGCACCAACAGAAGCCAGACCCATAGCACAGCAACCGGAGACAGTGACGCTGCAGGTTAACCACGTGGGGTGCATGCATGAGCAAGTCCACCAAAACCGGAACAGTGAAGGCTACGAGCCGTAAGGCGACAGAACCAACGCACCCAGAACCATAATGTACACCGCACCATGTACAAGATAGTCAGAGCGAATCCCAAAAAGAGGAACACACAAGCCACACGCCGTCAGCCAGCGGGAAGGGAGAGCATGCGGAAACATCCAGGACCGGGACCCCCTGAGGCAAAGGCAGCAGCCCACAACCCAAGCCGGGCAAGCAAGGTAAATATCCCCCAGCGGAGCCCGCCTGCGCAGGGCTGCAACAGGAGAAATCCCCATACACCAGAGCCCACAAAGGCAGGGCAAATCGCCCAAGACGCGAGCAACTCGGGGCTTCTCCCGTCTCGTGGCCCCCTCGGAGCTTGGTGCATGCTGGGTTGGTGTTATATATCATGACAATAACTGATTTATGCTATGCCCTTTGAATTGTGTTTTGCTGAATTCAAATGAAAATGAAATGATGATTGTGATATAATGATGGGTGCTAGACAATATTAGTGGGTTTGTTATTGAAGGGTTTCTCATCCTAGGGGGTTTAGGGGTATTGAACCTCCGGTCCTGTGCACCATAGTCTGGCTTACATTATTCCAATAATTAGATTGGTGCAGTCCCAGTTGCCTTAATCCCCGTGAATTGTTTGAATTTTACGTCATCTTGTCGTGGACTTCTCAGCAGGAGCTTCGGGCACCGGCACTCTTTCATTTACAAATTAAGCACTGCCGCTTGTACTACTGTGCCCCCCTGTTGCACAGTGCCCACGTGCAGCTGGTGCCCAGCCCAGGTCAGACCAGAGTCCACGGGACCGAGCGCTCCCTTGAACCCCGACTTCCTCTCTCTCTCTCTCTCTCGTCGAGACATCTGTGTTTTGAAGGCTCGCTCCGGCTGAGGGGATGCGTTCGCCAGCTGTGCGCTGCTCGTTTCCTCTTCGAATAACTGTGCTATGATGTCAGTCTGTAAAATACAATTCCGGAGATATCCAATGTTGCTGTGATGGCCCGCCTGGGCTTTATGAATAATAACTGCGTTAGCCCTGTGGTGAGGTGCATCATTAGAGCTGTGTGAATAATAACAGCTGTGAGCAACAGCATACTCTTGCACACACTCAAACTGCTCACCAATTCAAAGTTTACTAAAAAATGTATGCAACGCATTGTCATACACAATGCCAATAACTCAAACTTTAATGCTGCGAGACCTATTGCATTGCAAATGCTTGTTTATCTTTTTTCCATTCATTGTTTCTTTCCTCCACGCTTTATGTGAATATAACGATTCCTGGTGCACCCAGTCACCTACAGCGCACCATATATCTAAATCATCTGTGTTTGGAAAGGAAGATAAGTGGGTGAAAGACACATAGCTGTATTAATGCATGGACAAAGTAGGCAGTTGCTCAGGGACCCCACTCTCCTGGGAGCTTCTGGTAAAGCGGTAATGGTGTGAATAAAAAACACATTCATTTATCATTTAATATGTGGACATGATAGGCTTCTCCAGCATTAACCCTTGGAATCTGAGACAACGGGTGAAAATTGCATTAAAAAAATATATTTCTCTCTCCTCACTTCACCTCACATCTTCAACTTTATCTCTTTCTCTTTGCCACTTTGCCCTCTCTCTCTCTACACCTACCTCTGCAAATCTATATGCCAGGTTTTTTCGGTATCTCACCGCCCTCTACCTCTCTGTATCCAAGTGACCTCTTTATCGACCACCATCTGTGTCTACCCCTACATCTCAAAGTCTCTCCCGCTATCTTAACTGCCTGCCTGCCTTTCCACCCTGTGCCTCAATTGCTCACTGCATCTCCTTCACATTTCTCTCAAACATATCACTTGTAACCATATTTATCTATACACTCAATATCTCCCTCTTTCTATCTCTCCCAGCCCTCAGACACCTCACCACCCTCTACTTCACCCTCTACATCATATCCCTACCACATATCTCTCTCTCTCACTATCTCATCTCATTCTATGTCACCTCTCTCTATCATTACCTAACCTCTCCATTTACCTAACCTCTCCATCTCCTTTCTCTATTTCTACCTCTATTCCCTCCACCTCACCTCTCACTACCTTACTCTTTAGGCCCCTAGAGCCAGATTCACAAAGGTACATTTAGACTAAATTCTTTAGTACTTAAGTGTAAGTTTACTTCTTTTTGGTACTCACAAAGGTAAGTTACTACTAGCAACTTTACTTCTAGTAAACCTACTAGTAGTAAAGGTACAAGTAGTAAAGTTACAACTAGTCAAATTACTAGTGATAAAGTTACTAGAAGTAACTTACCTTCGTGAATACCCAAAAGTAGTAAACTGACTACACTCTAAGTTGTCCATTGTGAATCGGGCCCTTACTGTCTTACTCTACCACTTGTTCTCTATTACCTTCTCTCTCTTTCATCTCTCTCTGCCTTTCCTTTTCTCTTACAACCAACCCTCTCCACTCCGTTTTTACTCTATACCTCTCCCTTTTTATAGATCTATAAATCTAAACTCTCCCTCTTTTGTTATCTGTCTTAGTTTTTTAAACATACTTTATTGATTTTCTTTTTTATCCAGTGCATCCATTAAGAACATTTAAACATTACATCTCTTTCGATCCTGGTATTTTACAGTATTTTACAGTAGTTGGTTGCATGTACAGCACATCCAGTAGTTGAATTGATACTGATATCATTTTATCAATCATATACACAGTACATCTCTGTAGTTGCATACTACTTCACTGTGCCAGGTGTAGATTGCTGGTGGTTTTATTGATTTTCACCTCATGGTTGTGGACCGTTTTGCTATAATGAGGGCGAGATTTAGGAATCGGAGTTGGACTCTCTGGGGCTCTTTGTTAACCTTACATTTCTTTCCCTGCCTCATCACTGGCTCTGTACTTCACCTCTATAATCTCTATCCCACACCTTTCTTTCTATCTTTCACCTCTCTCTCTTTATAAATTTTACTGTGACTCATTACCATATTCACCTGACTTCCCTTTCTATACCTCTTCTTATTTAGCCCTTTGTTCTACCAAACAGCAATCTCTACCTTGCATCTCTCTATACCTTTCTCAGTGCCACAGTTCTCTACCTTTCCAATTATATCTATCTGCTTTATCTCTATCTTACTTTGCGTACCCCTCGCAATCTGCCCATCTCTACACTACCTTCTCCCTAACTGTGACTCTCATTACCTCTAAAATTCACTCTTACTTTTCTTTCTCAATCATCTTTTCCCCCTGTCTACCCCTCTGTATCTCTCTTTCTGGCTGCTTCACCTTTGCTCCTTATCATAAATCTCTTTTTACTTCACCTGTCTTGCTATCTCATCTTTATCTCTCTTAACTTCAGGTTTCTCATTCTACTTTACTCTTTACCTTTCTATATACCTATTTACAGCCCATTTCTATTTCTTGTACTCAGATTTCACTATCTAGACAGCCAGCATAGGGTGCACAGTAAAGGACAAGAGGAGGAAAAAAGGAGGGGAAGAGAATTCAGGGGGACATTACCAGATTTCACCATTGCTTTGATTTTCTCTGTTCAAGCAATAGCGTCAGTTGTGAATAGGTTTTTTTTGTAATTACAAATATTAGTACATTCAAGAGCTCTGTGCATAGGTGTTATTTTAATATTATGTACTATGCACTATGGATAAACCTGTTTTTCAGCACATCTAAAACAACCACAAAATAAAAATAGCAAATAGGCACGTTGTAACATCTGCATGAACAACAAGAATAAAATTTAAATTTCTAACGTCGGTAAATTGTCATGTAAAACCTAACACCCTAAAACCTACTTCTATGTGCAACGCTTGGAGAGCATGGAAAGTAGAAATTGCAATCTAGCTTTTCTTATGGAGGAGCAACGCACTCCATACCTTTTTGACAGTTTAAGCTGTGGTTATCCGAGAGGCGTGAACGCAGTGTTCCCTGCGAAAGGAATACAAACGACAGGGCAGCGTCCCTTCTCCTGGCCTCAGCTCTTTATCTGCATCAGGTGTGATGTAGTGTCTTGTCTGTGCACTGGCAGCAGTCAAGACATTCTCCGGCAGTATCTTGTGCGATAATCTGTGTGAGGGACCTCTCCTGTCAAGTGGTCAAATGGCAGTACTTTTATACTATCGCTTATCAAGGATTGGAATTTCTGACATAGATTATTTGCATCAAGGTGTATGTTCCAAACATAGTCTGATGACCATATAAGGTACTTGGATGTCACTTCATACTATACTGTTTTGACTATAGGTCTGTGTTTGCACCTATTTAAACTTGACATTGTGATAACTAGATATTAGTCACAGATTGATGTTGCTTTAGGTTTGATATCTATATCATTTCAATCACAATGAGAGAGCTAGAGAAAAGGGATCCTAGTTGCATTCTGCAAACTCTAATGACAAACATAAATGGGCAGCTAGGATAGATTTGTCAGAAGCGACAGTCATGGGCAAAGTAGAAAGATTTTTAAGTAGCTTCCTCGTCCATCGGCACCTATCTACCCCTGGTATGATAGTACAACCAGGGTAGACTCAACCAAAATAAGGATAGGAGTTCTCATATAGAGAAAGCTGGATAAGTGGCAGGGATCCAGAAGGTAAGTGTTAAAAATGTCTCGGGGTAAACCCAGGGAAATTTCCTTTAATAAGTGGGTACCTTAGACAAAACTAAAAACGGAGTATGGGTCTTGTAGTTGAGTGTTAATGTCTCAAAAAGAGCCTACTTAAGCCAACATGCTTCAGTCCGCCTTAAAAGCCCACATGGGTGGTCTAAAGTCTTCACCAGGGCTAGTGGTGCCATGCAGAAATGAGGCCTCTGGCTCTCACCCTAACTCAAGGAGGCTTTCTTTCAGAAACCTAAAAACATAATGAGTGCACCATAGGGTTAAAAGGTGCTGAACTGTAACTGGCATAACAATATAGTACTAACAGTAGTGACTTCAAGAGGCCATTTAGCCAGTGGGAGGAGTCAGTTGGAACCTCCGACCGGTAAAACAGTCCCTGTACTTTTTCAGACTTATATTCTTTTTTTTAGAAAAAGGGGGAATACGATGCATATATAGTCATGCTACATTGTGAAGCTATAATGTGAAGCATGCAAACCACTGTAAAGCATCACATATGTGCATTCACATAAAGCAGTAGCGGGAAAACATGCAAATAAACATAAAAATAGAACACAACACTCTCTTATACTTCTCACCCTGTATTCTGGTGGTTCCGATATCATGCAGATCTGACGGGAGCCTCCCTCTTGTAGTCACACACTGAATTTGGTGGAAATATAGCATCAGTTAGAAATCTTGTGCTAGGCTGACATAAAACATCTGGTGCTGGGGTAGTCCCCTGCTTATGTGAAACATGGGACTAGTATGCAATGGATATAGTATACACTGGTAACCAAGGGTCCTGGGTGGCATGAGTCCTTTTGGCTTTTTACTCAAAAAGACATAAGTGCGTCTCATACAGGTACCTGGTGAGGTTATTACATGTGTGGAGGCACCAAAGGTGTGTCATGATAATGGCAAGCACCCACTGTAAACATGGGATGCCTTAGCCAGCTGAATGCCCGAGAGCTCTCTCTGGAGTAAAAAATATAATGTGAAAAACTTTCAGTAAGATTACTGATTCTGTAATAATTGGTGTGGGGAGCCAGGCACCGCGATATTGTATTCAGCGTGGACCTCAATATTATTGTCAGAAAAGTGGTGAAATGGTTCTGGGAGCCAGGGTGCTTTGAAGTGTATTTGGTAGGCGTCAGCAGATTCAGCTGAAATGCCTTGCAAATTAAAGTAATGCCAGGATGGGAGGGGCGCCATGACTGCTTAGCTAGCAGGGACTCAACCAGCCCTGACGAAGGCCTTAGACCCATGTGGCCTATTAAGGTGGGCCGAAACATGTTAGATTAACTAGGGGTTTCTTGAGACATTGCAACTCTGCTACAAGACCCACACTCTGTTTTAATTATGTCATAAAACTTTATAAATAAAATAAATAAATAAGTTACATGTCTAAGGTACCCACTTATTTAAGGAAATTTACCTGGGTTTACCAGGGGACATTTTTATCTGTGACCTTCTGGATCCCTGCCACATATCCAGCTATGATTTATATAAGAACTACAATCCTTTATTTTAATTGAGTCCTTCTTGGTTGTACTATCATACCAGGGTATAGTTAGGCGCTGATGAGGAAGTATGCCACTATTAAGTGGGTGAGGCGTCTATGCCAAAATCGTTCGAATAGCTTCTAATAAACCCCAGATCTTTCTGAATGACCTTGAATTCAGGAAAGGATGGTCCCTCATTTCATGGAAATGTACGAGGGACTGTCTGGTACTCATTATCTAAACAGCCAAGAGACTCTCTGACGCTCTTTTAGTACAAATAAAAGTCAGCGAGACTGCCCTGGAAACCCATTTGACAGCAGCAATGTTCAATAAAAAACTTTATGAGAATAATAAAACCATCAATGAATTGAAGGAATTCTTGACAAAGACTAAAGTAAACAAGTTTAAAAAAAGACTAGAAACGCTTCTCTTTTGACTGCAGATTTACCTCCTCTAAGCCCAACTTCTAACCTAGAGCAGGAGATAGCTGTGACAGCTCCGGAACAGAGAATTCTGGCTCCAACAGATGCTTCAACCACTTAATAGACGGTGACAATAGTTGCAAACAAACAGGGAGGTGGGGAATAGCCTACGTAGAGGCAGAAGCAATTTCCCACCACCCCAACAAACCCAATATCCTCAACTCTTCTTTAGATGGAATCCATATGTCCATCCACCATTTCCACCTCAACAATTTGGGTTGCCCTGGCAACAATGTCCAGTCCATTTTTTAGCCAGAGGTCAAGGAAAAGGAGAGGACAAAAGGTACAGTGGCAAACCCATCCTCAAATGGAAAGACACACTCACTTCCAATTGTGGATGGGTAAAAGTCAAAGGGAGTAGTAAATCTGAGTAAGCGCGTTTTTTTCAGAACAACAAATCGGGATACTAAAGAATGGCCTTGGATTTGTGCCCAACCCAAAACCAGATATCTGCCAATTGAGGTTAGAACTTGCTGAGTTATTCCGACGTACACGCCTCTTTTAATTTTTTTCTCAGACCAACATACACTAAATCACATTTTTATGCCCCTACCAGTGCAATGTCCCCAGATGTTCATGCCTTTAAGAAGGCAGTAACCTTTGACATTGATAGTCTGAGAGAATGCAAGACCCGTGTCTACCATAATCCTAATAGATTGGAACAGACAGCAGTGGGAGAAATTGATGTCCTTGAAAATACCATCATAAAACCAGCGGATAAGGGTGATGCCACAGTCATCCTTCCAGTAGAAATATATCAACTGATTGCTTGAGGCTTCTAAATGACCAGAAATTACAGAAGGTTAGAGAGAGACCCAACAAAAGACATCATGGAAGACATACAGTTTATGGTGAACCAAGCCAAAGTAAAGGACTGGATGACAAACCAAGAGCAGGAATTTTCTGTGCTAGAGGAATCCAAGAGTTCCTTATTTCTACATCTTGCTTATAATACACAAAGGTATGCATTCCCCTCCTAGGATACTGGTGTTATCAGGTATTGGATCGCTTTTGGAGCCACTCTTGAAATTCACTGACCATGTCTTGTGAACGTTAGTAAACCAGATGCCCTTGTATGTGAAAGACATGAAGGACATTCTTAACATTATCCAAGAAAACAACTTCAATTTAAACACTGTTTGTTTTGTTACTTCAGATGTTAAAACTCTATATACGAGCAATCTGCAAGTAGCCCCCCTCAATGTAATTGAATCAGTAATAAAAGAGGTACCATGTGACTCAACCACATCAATCGACCTCATACTCAACTGTGCCCACATTGCCCTCACCAGGCATTTCTTCTAATTCAAAGACCAGGTGTTCCTGCAGACACACGGCAGGTCAATGGTCAGCACTTTTACCCCAAGCATATCATGTCTCTCTGTCCACAACTTCGAATCCAAATACATCTACCACAACATCAATCCTTACATTGCCAATATAAAAACATGGAAACACCATATTGATGATCTCCTGATCATATGGCGTGGCAATGAATCAGAAGTCCTTCACGTTGTAGAATCTGTCCTGAGCTCTCAGGACAGTTTCCTCAGATTCACTGTCCCAATAAACAAAATGACAATCACCTTCCTTGATCTTAAAATCTAGACCCAGGAGAATCGACTTTCCACTGAGGTATACTACAGGCCTACAGCTTGCAATAACCAGTTAAAATACAACAACTTTCACCCCAAGTCACTCAAGTTCAACTTAACAGTTGGGCAATTCCTGAGGAACAATTGCACCAATAAGAAAGATTTCAACCTTGATGCAAACTTTCTTACCGAAAAAATAAAGGCCAAAAATGACCCAGTAAAACTTGATCCAAAAAGCAAAAAAAAGACGACTTGCAACAACACCAGACCAACCTTCTGCAAGCACATAAAAAACCCATGAATTAATGTCCCATCTGTGTCATTACGTATAGTCCATTCTCCAATCAGATGAGGAGAATGGTCATCAAACATTGCAAAATCTTGACCTCTGGTACGATAAACCTACAAAAACCAATGTTTTGATTCAAAAGGGGCAAAGCTCTGAAGGAACATTTGGTACACATCAGACCTTATAGCAAGAAAAGTCATCATTCAGTCTCTGTGGCACTTGCCCCTGGCAGTTGGCCACTACCAGTATGGGCATTGTAACATCTGCCCCCAAAGCAGTTAAGGAAATAGACCTAGGACTGCAGACCCCTTGGGTCTTGCGACAACGCATGAATTGTGACACAATTAACGCTGTTTATATTCTCATCTGCCTGTGTGACCTAAAATACATGGGAATGACCACGAGAAAGATTTGTGTCAGAATCAACAAGCAAAGGAGCACCTTAGTAGTGTTAAAAAACAGCTATGAAATTGATGCACCATTATCTGTCAGTGGGACTCTGAAAACTACTTTACGTGGTATGCCATTGATAAACTACCGCCCCAAGCACCAGCGAAGAAACTGTTCTCCTACCAACAACGATGGAGCTATAGATTTATGAGTGCTACTACTGGCCTCAATGATGAGATCTCTTGGACACAATTGGAGGAAAAATGTAGGTAACCTCTTGACGCTGCCACACACCGTGTTCAGTCGTGGCCGGCATGAATCGCGTGTGTAGGGGTTCACGCGGGGAGCGGGTGGGGGATAATTCAATAAAAAAAATGTTTTTAAAAACTTACCTTCACCTCCGGTGCCGGACTTCCACGTTGCGCCTCCTGCTCTCTGCTCACAGGAAGCAGAAGCAGGCAGCCTCCCTCTCTTCCCCAAAGCCAATCACAACCCTGCAATGGCAGCGTTGTGATTGGCTAGGATCGTGCTATGACTGGTTTAGTCGGCCCTGGGGCCGACCAAACAGTCAGCGCCCATAACAATGGGCTAGCCACTCCTCCCCGACTCACCCACCCGCCCATTGTTTCATATTGCTGAGTGTATCCTTCACACTCATTTTCACATAGTCCCAGGCAATTAGAATATATGCCCAGAGAATCATGCATCATATACAACATTCGGGCCCAAGAATAAATGAATGCACTTTTCATTGGCAGACTGATGTACTTATTCCTGCCTTCATGGCCCCTTCATGAATTTTGAGGTATGATATTCATGTGGCATGCATACCGGTTTCATTTTGCATGATGGACTGCTTCCAGACACACCAGCCCATAAAGGCCTCATGAGCTCTGCACACAGGCGATCCGAATTTCAGAAATCACTTGAGGCCCCCGGGACTTAATTTCTCATGAAGCCCAGGCCCTAGGATGTTGGTTTTTAAGGTGGGACAAAACATATTGGCTTAACTAGGGTCTTTTTGAGACATTGACTCAACTACAAGACGCGTACTCTGTTTTTAGTTATGTCTGAGTGCCACATATTAAAGGAAATGTACCTTAGTTTACCGTGAGATATTTTTACCTCTTACCTTCGGGATCCCTGCTATAATTTATATAAGGACTCCCAATTTTTTTGGGTTAAGTCCGCCCTGGTTGTACTATCATACTAGTGTGTGTATAGGCACCTATGCTGAAGCATGCCACTATTAAGTGGGTAATCATCTACTCCAAAACCTTTGGGTTCCTCCCATGACTGTCCCTAGTGGCAACTCTATTCTAACGGGCCATTTGTGTTTGCAATATCTTCATCATTGTCTGAATAACTTGACACTTTCCCATTTCTTGAAATGATATGGTCAAATGACATCTGTGTCAATGGCATAAATGACAATGATACTGCATAAAATGAGAAGAAATGGCAACTCACATTACCTAAAATGCCGAAGTTGGAGCGGGGCCTACTTAAAATGAAGTTGAAACTTACAGGCTTTTCGTTCAGCTAGCCTTCAAATCTCCTTATTCATTGGCATTTAAGAAAGCTCATAAGGATGTGGAAAAAAGAAACATTTGTCACATGTCCATGATTAAGTGACCGAGTCTACCCCAGTCTACTGCACTTTTAAGTGGCAGCAGACTTTTAGTTAACCTTTCAATTCTCAACAGGCTAGTGCTCCAGAAAGCTTTTTTGGGGTTGAGTGAGTCCGTTGTCAATCAGGGCTGTCACAATATCTCATTCTTTGCTTTAACACCCTGTGCTCCTGTGGTTTCATCTTATGTAATCCTAACTTAGCAAATTTCACTTTTCTTTTTCTCTACGGCACTCTGTTTTTTTGCTATCTGTGGATATATAGAAGTATTTTTTCTGAGTCGTACAAAAAGTATATTCCTCAAAATAGGTTATACGCTTTTAAGTAGGTGTCGGCAGAATATTCTGTGCCGGCATATGCGGTAGCAGAATTTTGACGACTCAGCATTACTCTTGTAACAGAGAATTCTGGTCAAATTCAGCCAATCGCCTCATGACGCAATTTTTTCTCGAGGATTGCTTCAGAATGGTAGGTTGGCGAGCGCATGTGAGATTTGGCCCCCCCTTGCATGATTTCCCGTCGCTAGGGGGACACCTGGCAAGATTTTCCTAATGCAGGTGGCCGTGATCATTCACAGTTAGAAGGATGCCGCTTGAGTAGCACCTGTATGTGAGTGGCAACAAAATCAACTTGCACCCTCTGACAAACTGTGTTGTGACGTTCGCATGGAGTTTTCAGCGCAGAACCCGCTACCAGCACTAAATCATGGCGCAAACAGCAGCACGACATGCCTATTTCCGCCCATTGGCGGAACTCCATGGAATCTCACAGCATTTTTATGTAACTCCATGAAATTATGCAGAATCGAAATTTGCCTATCTTAGTAACGGTAAGTTTCAATTCTACTAGGACACGGAGGCGAGGATTATGCTTTTCTTCCTTCGCTCTTTATTCTATACAATTTTCACAGCAGCTCAGAAAAGCAAGAAAAAATGCTCAAGTCCCAGAAACACAGGGAAACAGACACGTTTTAAATGAAAAAAGTATGAACATCCAGGTTAAACAACTACAACTCCCATGAGTCCATGTAGGCAAAGCACAACACAAGTCCTTCTACAATGTCCATGACTGCTAGAAAGGGTGTCCATCTTAGGTCCTCCTCCTCTTTTCTTTGCGCGAGCCATACCACCGTATTACTGATCCTGTTTCGACCCATGGTTCCCTAAGAAACAAACCACAGTGTCAGCGCTTCGTAGGAAACAAAGCTGTAACATAACAATGTTCAATCAAAACTTCACACTATTTCTTACTATGCACAACTGTTATATGTAATTAAAAATTGATTACTTACATCAATACGGACGGGTTCACACCCAATGGCGTACAGGGAAGGATAATCCTCGCCTCCGTGTCCTTAATAGAATTGAAACCTACTGTTACTAAGCTAGGCACATTTTGATTCTATGTCAGGACCGGAGGCTTCAGATTATGCTAGTTTAAAGCTTACTTACCACCAAATGTACGATATCCACTACTGGCTTAGAGTAAAACCTTTTAAAGGTGGAGTCCGAAGACCAATCCGCGGCACGCATCAAGTCCTCCAAGCGAGCTCCCAGAGAAAATGCTTTAGAAGCCATAGGACCTCTGGTTGAATGAGCTCTAAACAGTTTAGTATCAATACCTGCCTCTTGTATGACCCAACGTACCCACCTGGCTATGGTGGGAGGGGAGACTGCTTTGTGTGGTTTTTGTAAGGCAATGAATAACTGTCTTTCGCCCAAAGGACGAAATTCCTCTGTCATCTCTTCGTATGCTTTAAGGCACTGGACAACACATAGCTTGGGGACGTCCGAAAAGGCTGGGTACGAAATTGTTCTAGACAGAAACTTTGTACGTCGACCCTCAGTAAAGGTATCCCCATCGGACGCTCTACGGCAAGACACCAAGCACAAAAGCATAGCTAACTTGTCCGACAGATCTTTCACAGTAAGATATTTCTTAGGTTGCTACGACAGGAAAAGATTCAAAACGATATTGACGTCCCATAAGACAGAATAACGTGTTTCAGGGGGTAACAAAAGGCGGATACCCCTCAGAAGACAGCAAATGAAAGGATGCTCTCCCACCGGAGCTCCTTCCACCGGATAATGGGCTGCCAAAATCGCTAAACACATCGCGTTAATAGTGCGGTATGCCAGACCCTCTGTTGCCAGTTCTGCAAAAAAATTCAGCACGGGAACGACGCCCGCGACCAAGGGATCCAAGTCTCGTCGAAGACACCAGCACATCCATTTAGACCACGTGGAACAATAACGTTTTGCGGGAACGTGGACCTCCTAAACAGTTGACATATCTGACCGGCGAGACATTTTCAATTTTCAATAGCACACATGATCTCACTCTGTCTCTGGTCCAGCAGCGCACTGCGAAGGAGCCCGCCAAAAGCTCCAGGCAATTGATGTGCAGTTCCTGCTCTGCTGACGACCAGGAACCGCCTGTGGAGAATTCCCCACAACGGGCGCCCCACCCTGATTTGCTGGCGTCGGACTCTATCACGAGGTCTGGAACAGACCCGAAGATTGCTCTACCATTCCAGGCCTCCATATGAGTGAGCCACCAGGACATTTCTTCTTTCACTTCTGTCGAAAGGACCAGCATCTGGTCATATGAGAGGCCTCTCCACAGATGGTGCGCTTTGAGACTTTGAAGGGCTCGATAGTGAAGGGGCCCCGGGAAAATTGCCTGGATGGAAGAGGAGAGAAGCCCCACCACCCTGGCAATTTGTCTGAATGAAGTATGAGATTTGCTTTTTGTCTCTCTCAACACATGCCGAATCTTGGCCATCTTGCGAGCTGGGAGACTTAGGGATGAACTGAGGGAGTTCACCACAAATCCGAGAAACATCATACTTTGGGACGGAGTGAGGACTGACTTGTCCTTGTTGATTATAAAACCCAACCCCTACAAGAGGGAAATCGCTTGCTGGAGCTGTAGAAAGAACTTCTTTGGACATTGAGCCATGAGCAAAATGTCGTCCAGATGAACGATCATCTGAATACCCTGGCTCCGCAGGAACTCCACCGCGGGATGGAGCACCTTTGTGAAGCACCAGAAAGCCGATGAAAGTCCAAACGGAAGGGCAGTAAATTGAATACCTGGCCTCTCCAGGTGAATGGGCACTACAAGGTATGCATCCTTGAGGTCCAACCGGACCATCCAGTCGTTTGGCAGGAGAACGTCTCGGAGGAGGTATATTCCCTCCATCTTGAAATTATGGTAAATCAACCAGCCGTTGAATTCCTTTAGGTTGATCACCGGCCGCCTGCCGCCATAGTTTATTTCCTCTAGGAAAATGTTAATGAGGAAACCCACCGGGTGCCGAGTTGAACGACAAATGGCCCCTTTTCGGAGCAGCTCCGCGACCTCTTCATTGATCAACTGAGCGTCGGGTACTGAAAAAATTATAGGTCGAGGGGGCCCTAGTTGATAGGGGTGGCTGTAAAATTCTATATGGAACCCGCAGATGGTCTGTAAAACCCAAGCGTCTGTAGTGATCTCTGCCCAAGCCCCTCTGAAGGCCGCTAATCTGCCAACAATCTGAACTTGTCCGCCGGGATAACCCTTACCAGTGGCGTTATTGTTGCCGGCGTTATTCTTGAAGCCGCCTCGGCCTCTGAATCGTTGCCCTCTGGTGGGGTAGAAGTTTGTATAATTGGCGGTGGTATTGTACTGACCCCGCCCGGAGCCTTGACCCCTACCTGTGGCATGTTGTCCACCATGGCCGGATCGCGCGGCCCCTACCAAAACCGGCTCCATGAGAGAAACGATGCTGGAAGACCCTTTTAATGCTGGACTGGGCCTTGTCCAGTGAGGTAAACGTGGCAACAAATTTCCCTAGTTCTTTGACAAAAGGGTCCCCGAAGAGACCCCCTTGTGCCACAGCGCCTGCTTCTGTGGAGGATAAATCTCCCAATTTTGGGTCTAGTTTGATGAAGAGAGATCGCCGGCGTGCAGTTGATAAGGCGCAATCTGCGTTCCCTATAAAGATGACCGCCTTTGCGCCCAGTTCGACAGGACGACGGGTAAGATGGTGGATCCTGTCACCTTTGCCTCCTCCGCCATATCAAGGATCTTTGTGACAGGCCCTATTGCGTCAAGCAGCTTATCCTGGCATGAGCGCTAAGATTTGTTGATGCGCTTATGAGGGTCTTTCCTATATTTTGCCAGGAAGGTGGCCATCTTGGAGCCTAACTCGGGAGTTAACTTCACCTTCCCTTCTAATGTAGGCCTCGGACATTTCCCCCCGCAGACACCCTCTTGCTTCCTTCTCTAAGGGTTTGCGGAGGCGTCCCTCCACAAACTTTGCCACTTTGTCCCCAGGCGTCCAGGCTGCAGACCACAGATGGATAATTTGGTCCAGGTCTAACATGCCTGTGCTGTCCTGTGGTAACTCGGGGGCGGAGCCTGATGGACGCCAACAACGCGTCAATCCTTCATCATCGTCTGTGTTTGCCGGAGACCCCCTGTCAGGTGTCGAGTGGGGAGATCCCAATGACCCCGAAGGCTCTGGGGCCCGCAGCGGCGCCGGGCTGGGTACAGTTGTTTTGCCAAGAAAGTGCTATGCAGGAACTCAAAGGCGTCCTTGTCCACCCCCTGCGCCCCTTCAGACTCCCCTTCCTTGCAGGGTTTCTGCGGGACCGGGGGGCGTTCCCTAGGGGTAGGAGCAGGGACCACAACTGGAGTGCCTAAGTGGGCTTGCGCCAACTTTGCACACTCTACCACAATCCAGTTGGATAGGCGTTCCTCCATGGTCCCACTACCTCGGTGACACAGCGGTAGATTGAGTCGTCCACTGCATTGAAGAACTTACCATTGTAAGGTAAGTACTGAGTTTCTTCCTCTTCATTATACCTATTCTGTTCCATAATGGTGGACTGCTATAACCCCTTTGTACAGGTATGGTGAATCAAGTCAACAGGGGGCACACAGGTAAACCGTGAAGTTTTTGAAGGCTGGGGGACCCAGAACCATATTTTTGGCAGACCCAAGTACTGCGTTGACTTTTGGGCTGGACCAAAGCCAGCAATAGAGGCAGTACTATCCTCACGGCGCGCAGATCCTCACAGTGACCGGATCTGAACCGCTAACCAGCGCACCACCACACAATCAAGAGAAATGTTTTTTCTGCCCTCAGGCGATTGACGCGGTTACTACCGCAATACTGACCCCAGCGGGGCGTTCAAAAAAGACTGTGGGGCTAATTACGGACTCCGAGTGGGCGTATTTTTGTAGCGGTAGAGGCAAGGCTCCGGCGCAGGTTGATCTCCTCAGTGCGGCTCCTCTCTGTGATGGAACAACAGCGCCGAGGAGCATCGAGAGGGCACTGCTCCCCCTGGCGGCCACTCTCTGTGCCGTAGTTGATCGTGGGCGGCCGCGAAGGAACGGAAGAAGGTCCCCATGGCCGTAGGGGCTCCACTGAAGGAAAACACAGCAAAAACGTGCAAGAACCCACAATAGTTATTCTCCTTAAGCCCCCAAACCTTACAACAAAGTTAGTAATAAGCGGTAATCAAAGAGGCATTGTAGATGGACTTGTGTTGTGCTTTGCCTACATGGACTCATGGGAGTTGTAGTTGTTTAACCTACTTTTTTCATTTAAAATGCGTCTGTTTCCCTGTGTTTCTGGAACTTGAGCATTTTTCTTGCTTTTCTGAGCTGCTGTGAAAATTGTATAGAATAAAGAGCGAAGGAAGAAAAGCATAATCTTAAGCCTCCGGTCCTTACATGGAATTAAGATCTGTGAGTTCCCCTCACTCCTTAAAACTTTAGAGACAATATCTGTTGCAAATGGGTTTCGCCCATTTAATACACCAGGATTGTTGGCTTTTTGATCACCTGGTTTTTAGATTTTTACTGTGTGAGTCTCACTGCCTGAGTCTCACTCTCAGTAATTTCATGGTAAATGGACTGCATTGTTTACCACCAGTGTCCAACTTTAATGATAAGGCCTCTGCCACTCAGCTAGGTTAAGGGGCACTGGACTGGCAACATATGAACACTAGTGCACAGGTGTGTGAAAACAGATGTAGGCTGCACAGGAGAGACATCAGTCATGCGGAGCCTTGTGGTTTTACACAGTTACCTTGCATGAGGCAGTTTTAAATTGCAAATTCGATCTGTCAAAGTAACTGCTTTTGAGAGACCTAAGCCTTCCTTTCAAATATAAATAAGTCCCATACGAAAAAAGGGATAAACTTAAAAATCACACAGCACAAGGCCCAGGTTACAAAAAAGAGCAGTGAAAGACCCGCTAGGCTAATATGCGCAGCTTCAGGGAGCGAGCACCACATTATGCCATGCGAGGCTTGATGTGCCTTTGATTTTCTTTCTTGTGGGGCAGGGGAACCACTAACTGTTCTAAGGATGTGTTTGGTGGGCTCGAGGAGGGCAGAAGCCTCCACTTCGCTCGTTGTGAAAATTAACACCTATATCTCCCATGTCACTGAATGCATGACCTGAGGAGACTTTTTCCTCATGTTTAAACCCTCCTGGGCTTGAGCTTTGGCTCTACAGCTTGGGAGCGCAGAGACCTATAAAGGTTGGATCTCACTGTGCATTTAATGTCAGCTAAAGGGGTAAAAGAAAGGCTCAGACACATGTTATATTGATTTTTAATGCTTTGTTTGAAGTATATTGCTGACAATGACTCAAGATAAACATTGAAATGCTTTTGTTAACAGTAATCATTGCATGTAAACATAGTTATACAATCCAGTGATAAGGTGATTTTTAAACATATGATTGGTGCGCCTAGACTGGGTGATCTCTTGACAAAGTCAATGAGCTTGTCTGATATTATTATGAGGGAGACTCTAATAAACCCAATATGCTTGCATTATAAATTAATGTGGTGACCCCTTTACAAAGCCACTAGGCTTGTCTTACATTTCAGTGTGTTGACCCCTTGACAACGCCAATAGGCTTGCTTTATATATTGATGTTGTAATCCTTTGATAAAGCCAATAGGCCTGTTTGAAATTACACCCTCCTATATTGTGATGTTCTATCAGGTGTAGGTGGGCAATGACCCATTTGGGGTCAGATGTGATTTCGGAATGTCACTAAAGCTACTTCTGCTTGATGTATATATTTGTAAATTAATGAATGGTATCTAGTAGGGTGTTTGTAATAAATGTACTTTTAATGAAGAAGCACTGACTAAACAATTATTTGAGTGTTGTTATTGTGTCTTAGTGAACTGGGATTCTTAGACCACACCACCTCCCCAGACTAGGCCTTAGACTGCTCTGCTACTGTGAAAGAGTCAACTGTTACGAAGCAGTACTTGATTCCCAGTAGGAAGAAACGTCTTAATGTGAATGCTTCACATTCTGCACAACTATTAACCCAATTTCTTAGTTTATCTAAACCCAACTCAAATACATGCTGATGATGAAGATGGCAAAGTGCCAGGTGCTTAGCCAAAGGTGCATCTCTAGAGCTGCCTGGGTTTGGGAACATCATTAATCATACCATTAAAACTTTCACATTGAAATGGATATCGCACTGAGATCCTATTAACCTTGTCTTCCAGTGCGTGAAATTTTGTATCCTCACATAACAAATGAAGCAAATAATTATTTAGGGCTTTCAAGATTGAAAGGTAACAGAAACTGCTGTTCTCCAAAAACCCATGATCTCTGAGATTAATTCTCTTCCTTTTACCTTTCATCACTATCACCCAAAAGTCATGTTTCAATGTTTGGAAAAGATCTTGACTTGAATCTTCAATTTCCTGCAGTGCTACTCTAAAATTGACTGGTTCACAGAGTGCTTTTGATAATTCCTCACATTGGTGTTATTTTCTTGCAGGATATTTGCAAAATAGTGTGCTACAACTTCACCCAGGATTACCCATAGATTAATTCCAACTTGAGCCCTCATTAAGTCAGTTTTTCCTTCCAGCGGTGCCTGGTAGGCCTTCATGCCTGCCCAGAATGGTTTTGTATGCATTAATGCAATGCTTGGGAGGAACTTTTTCTAAATAGCAAGCTGGAGCCCCCTGATGAGGATAGGGCTTCTGCAGCCACATACATAATGCCTAATTAGCATTTGTCATCATGATGGTAGGTGGTGGGATCTAATTTGGAAGGGACCACCACTTCACCAGCCATCCAGGCACTTTGTACAGTGGGGTGGTAGCCGCCACCCAAATGTGCCCATGTCTGTTTCTAGATTCAAGGTTTCTTTCACTAACAAAATGAAGGCCTTAGAGGTCATGGTGGTAGTAGATGAATATCCACACCTAAAAATAGGTTCTGCAAGTAAGGCATATAGAATGAGTATGGAAATATCACCCTTAAAGATGCACCTGCAAATATTCTTCATCTTCATCAGTCTCTCCAACCTAAAATGCAAAACTATGTCTGTTATCAACCATGAAATGCCTCCTGTACCTTAGAGGCATACCATAAACCTCTTCATAGAGGACTTTGAATCTACATATAGGACTGTGAAAATCACGCTTTACCTGACTGAGCTGGCCATTCAGCCTTGCTCATCGACTTCTCCTGCAACTCATCCACTGCCCTGGATATCTTAGCTTCAGGCAAACCAAAGCAGGGCACCCACGTAACTTATAAGAGGTTCATCAAAGAACCTGCTGAGCCAAAATTCAACTGAAATATGGATTGGAAATGGCTCTACTCAAAGTCTGATGATAATAAAAGTCACTGCAAGATACTCTGCAGGGATTGCCGTATTGGAGCCAAGAGAGACAAACAACCTATAATGCTAATACCTCAAAAAGGAGCTGGCCAAAATAAAGGGAATGACCAACATTTACCTACAAACTTTCAAATTCTGATGACATGAAAAGCCCATGTGCATTTCAACAACACAGCACAGCTTTTTCTGATTTCTTTTAATTCAAAGCTCCCAAATCTGTAGCTTCATTTCAAACAAACAGAAAATAAAATATTTACCCACCCACTAAACTACCTCTATAAAAATATGTTCTCTTTATTCCACATCATTGAGGCTTCTAGGTTGCCAATCTATGGCAAAAATATAAAAGTGTATTGTACAACTGTTGGACTAGCCCTATATTTGGAAAATGTATATAATAGACCAAGCAGGGGTTCCTACAGCATTATTTATGTATGGTTGAAATGTAGGGGTAATTAACAAATAACTGCAGATGACAATGTCTGACATCATTAGCATTCAAAATTGGTTTAGGGTGTACAATTATGGTTCCAAAAATGACCACAGTATTCATCATATATAGTATATGGAAAACTAGCGGTTTACATGACGAGATTAAATGACACAATTCAAAAAAGCATTGCTTCATAATAGGAATGTCGAAGTTGCTAAAGAAATATCATGAAGGGACAAAGCAGTGCTCAGGTATGCCAACAATGTGGATCATCTATAATAGGTACATGGTCCAAGACTCCCAAGAAGGAAGCCATTATTTTGATTTCAATTGCAAGAAAACTGCTTGAAATTCCAACCGGAAGTTGCAGTCTGATTACAAATACCTCATTTAAATGCTGTCCAAAACTTTAGTGTGTCGTTGTTTTCACCCCCAATATAGTGTGGGGTAGTCTTATTAAGGAGATGTATTAGAATCATTTTGACATAGCACTCTTTTCCATCGTTACCAAAACGCTCAGTATAACTTCATGAAACCATAAGTCACTTAGTCATAGAGAACAAGAAGGGCCAGTTGGGAACAGCATCTGCTTTACAAGGGTGTTGAAAGTATGGTTACTGATTGATGCAGAGTCCTGCATCGAGGATGAGTCAGTCAGCAGAGGCGATGCAAGGACTCTGCAATCCAAAGTCCTGCATCGGGAATGCGTTGTGCAGCAGTTCCGATGCAGAGTCTTGCCAGTCACTATGCTGCACTGCATCAGCTTTGCTAAGACCACAGCTGGGCTGGTTAGAGCACCTTCAGTCCCATTTTGAAGGGTCCAGTACTTGCAAAACACCACTTGGGAGGGCAGGACTCACAATTGGCGGAGTCCATGTGATGGGTTCCAGGTTGTTGGAGTTTGTATTGCTCTTGAGCTCTCGTCAAGAGGCCAGCCAGCTACCTCTTGAAGTTAGTCTGGTGGTCCTGGGTCCAAGGTGCAGGTCCAGTCCTTCTCACTCAGGCAGGAGGGCAGCAGCGCAGTACAGAAGGGCAGCAGATTGGCAGTCCTGCTTGCAGCAAAGCAGCACAGCAGTACTTCTAATGAATCTTTCAACTGTCCAGATGTTTACTAAAGTGTGGGTCTGACGGTCCCTTTATACACATGGGGCATATTTATGAGATTTGCCATGCAGTGCAGCACAGCAAATCACCATGCTGAGCTGCATAGTGTGACAGGGAAAAGGCAGGAATGCGATGATTTACAAGAATATGGTGCATTCCTGCCTTTTCCCCTGCACTGACGCAGTTTTGGCTGCCTAGCGCCAACACAGGTACCCTTGCTCCACGGTGCAAGGGTGCATGTGTTGCATGCAGGAAGGGGCATCTTCCTGCACAAAAACAATCCTTTAGACGCAAGGTCCTGTATCTATGTGTGCTGCAGAATGCAGAAAATGCCCACATGCCAACTTGATGACAAGGGCTTTTCTCTCAATCTGTGTATACCTTGCCTCTGTTGGCATGAGCGCTCTGTTTGCGGACTCCAGAGGTGCCTTTCTTCCAAGCTCAACTTTTTGCGTGAGCACTGCTCCAAGGCCCACCAGGCTTGCATCTACGACCAGCTCTGTTCTTTTCTCCGGATCAAAGCAGGGAATTGGCACCTTACCCAGTAGCGTTGACTTTACTTTCTAGGAGGCCTGCTCCTCACCTGGGTCCCACACCCAACATGCATCGACTTTCGTTCTTGCCCTCATGGGCACCGCAATGGTCACCAGGTTGGAAATGAACCATCCACAGTAGGTGGCCAACTCCAAGAAATTTGCATGCATACAAGGCATAGTATGTCGCCAGTTCCTGTTTGACGACATGTGATTTTCTCAGCTCAACCTGCACTCCCTCCCAAAAACTCAATGCTTGTCTGGAAGAAGGAGCACTTCTCCCGATGGAAGGTAAAGCCTTGTTCAAACAGGTGATTCAAGGTGGCCCTCAGGCATTGACAGTGTTCCTTTGCTGTTGCAGAGTAGATCAGAATGCCGTCACTGACATTCATAACGCCTTGCAGGCCAGATAGCATTCTTGAATACCTCCGCTGCAGACGATATTTCAAAACGTCGCCGCTTGTTGGTGATATCCAACATCATTTAGATCCAGTTTTGTGAACCACCTGCCCCATTCAAGTCAGCAATAAAATCCTTCATTGTGGCAGTGATGTGCCTCTAGCCTCTTGAGGGCCTTGTTCAGGAGGTGCCTGTCAATGCTCAGCTGTACCTCGCAGGGCTGCTTAGGTTTCTCAGCATTCATCATCAGTGATGCACAGGGCTTTGGACCAGATACTTTCTTGATCACCCAAAACTCTCCAGGTTGTCCAGCTCCTGTTCTCCTAGTGGCCATAAGAGGAATGGTTCACATTGATGACGTATGGCTGCCAGCTTGACTGACTTGTCAATGTGTAGACTAATTGGCGAGGCTTGTAGGTAGCCTAGTCCCTTGAATAGCCCAGGAATTGGTTTGACAGTTCGTCAGCATTCATGGCGAAAGACACTAGGCCCAGATCTTTTTCTGTATGACACCCCTGGAATGTGTCTGCTTCTTTTTCGATCCCATGAAACACTGCAATGATTTTCCGGTCATTTGAGTGCGCACACACACCTTCATGAGTCCTTTGAGTGGCAGTGGGCTATGTACCCTGTACGTGTAGATCTTCGTGTTTGACAGGGACAAGTTTTACCTTAGACGGAGGCATCTATATTGTTGGATGCCCATCACATTTACAGAGGCTTCTGTGTTGATGATAGACTTGACATCCGATCCATCGATCTCCACCACACACATGGATTGCGGCCTTCTATCCCGCTTGAGGAATGCCTCCTCCTCCTCCTCTTTCTGAAGGTGACTCATCCTGGCAGTATCTAACCCACGGGTTGCATTTGGCTGCTCCCTGGAGCTCCGAGTAGTGAAATGATAGCTGATGAATGGCTTTCATTGAGGTCCACCTCCCACAGGCCCCTCTCCCTCTTGGCACACCTGCACATCTTTGCAGAGTGGTTCCGCTTACTGGAGCTCAAGCATGTCTGTCCCTGCTCTGGGCAATTCTCCAAGGGGTGTTCCTTGCAGCCATATTTTCTGCATTGCACACCCAACTGTTCCAATGTGGTGGTCTTAGGTTAGACCATCTTAGCTTTTTTGGACATAGCATCCACGTGCTCCAGTTTCACACTGTGGGTATTATTGAGTGTTTACGTTACTGCCATGTCCATCTCAGTAGCCCTTGCGGCCGACAGGTCGTGTGACCTTGCCTTGATGAGAATGTTGTCTAAGCTGATGTTGGACTGTCACAGTAAGAGGTCCCAAAGGGTCTTGTTTCAATACCCTTGTATGATTTGCACCTGGATCTCCTTGGGCTGATCATATGCCATACACGTGGCAGCCAATTTGCGGAGACTGGCATAGAATGTGTTAATTGATACATCCCCATGTTGAACTTAAATCTTTTAAAATCTGGATTCTGCTGCAGGTCAAAATGCGCACTAAACTCCCTTAATGTCACGTTATAGTCAACTGCTGCTCTCATTTTGAGTAGTTTTACAGACAGTTTAGGAATCTCTTTCCCCGCATAATCGAGTAGGAGGGAGCACTTGACTGCACCATCATTATCCCGGGTGGCTATGAAATAGTGAATCAGTCTTCCTACCCTCGTATTCCATCTGGGCGGAGCTGTGGCAGGGACAACAAGTTTGCTAAAAGGCTGAAGTACTCCTACTTGCGTGTGCTGCTCTGGATGGGCCGCAAGGGCAGACTCTGTCCTTGAACTGCATTGTCATCATCTACCATGGCCCCCAAATCTGCAGATTGGCTCTTGCCCCTGGCATTTTGATCCACCTGTGCACTGTGCCCATAGACTCACAGTCCGTCAGTAATCCTCCTGTGTACTTGCCAGATGCCTTGAAAGGTGTACTTCACTTTTTTTCCTGGCTGCCACAAGCACATCGATGCCAGCCTCACTTTGCCTGGTTGACCCTACTGCGCCCTCACCCTTTGTCAGGTCGACCTCCATAGACACATTGTGCCCCACCAAGCATTGATGCCTACTTCTGAAGCCTACACAAGGCCATGACAGGTGCTCCCTCTAGCGCAACCTTGCTGGCGAGATGCTGGGTAGAGCTACGGGACTGGAGGCTGATTGTGTGGTGGCAAACCGAGCAACGCTGCGAGGCGGAACCATAGATGATAGCGGCCGCCCAGGCAGTAATGGAGTGGCTCTGGTGCCTCGCAGGTGACTCCCTCATTTCCAAATGTGCAGGAGTGGCCCAACTACCTGCAGACTATGCCCTTGCTAGTAGAGCTTGCAACAAACAGACCACACACCTGAATTATAATACAGGCAAAAGAACCAGAGCGGTCTTAGGCCCTTTTTTTTATAGCCTCTGGCGGCGCCCAGCCAAAGGATGAGTTTCATTCCATTTGTGGCAGAGGTACTCTACTACAGTGTCCGGGTGGCTCACTACACCCTCCAAAACTACCATTCATCAAAGGAATGATGCTGTAAAAACATCATGGGCACTCCTGCCCCACAGGATTATAGCCCATGCTAGCTGGCATGAGGAGAAACCCTATGATAAAGCAAGCCACCATACTGGTGGGTAAGGACTCCAACCTTTAAAGGAAAATTCCTTTGGATATTCTTCCGATCAGATGATGACCGAGTAGTTCAAGACCCTCTTTACCTATGGGGTACTTCTGTTCATATCAGATTTAGATTATGTACTGTCCCCTAGTATATGGGGGTTCCGCAGGGGTCCTCGCTGAGTCCCACGTTGTTCAACCTTTACGTGAGACCGCTGGCTGATGTCGCTAGGCTGTGGGGCCTAACTTTGGTCTCATATGCCGACGACACACAGCTGGCGGTTACTCTCAGCGGGGACGCGGAGCATGATGCCCCCAGGTTTCAGTCTGGACTGAAGGCGGTGGCTAGCTGGTTGACTGGAAACTGTCTCCAGCTTAATGCCACGAAAACGGAGGTAATGATTGTCGGGAAGGGAGTAGAGCTATGGGGCGATCAATGGTGGCCTGCTGAGCTGGGACCCACTCCGACCCCGGTGTCGGAGGTGAAAAATCTGGGGGTCTGGTTGGACGCCGGCCTTACCTTTTGTAGGGCATACCAAAAAAACTGCAGCCTGCTGTTTTGGTCTGCTGAGAGGCTTAAGACCAGTACTTAAATTCTTCGACGCCCCAACCAGACAGCTTGTAGTTCAGGCAACCATCATCTCTCGCCTGGACTACGCTAGCTCTCTTCTGGCTGGGGCCAACCAGGCTGAGTTAACTCGCCTGCAGCGGGTTCAAAATGCTGCGGCCAGAGCCATTGTTGGCCTGCCCAGATTTTGCCCGGTGGCGAATGTCCTACGCTCTCTGCATTGGCTTCCTGTAAGGAAGCGTATTCTCTTTAAGGTCCTTTGTTTGACCTTCAAGATTTTAAGAGGTATTGGCCCTGAAATTCTGTCCAACTGTATCTCTTTCTATGTCCCCACCCGCAATCTCCGGTCCCAAGGCCAGGCCCTCGCCGTGGTCCCCAGATTCAGACTCTGCCGGATGGGGGGTTGTTCTTTCAGCGTGAAAGCTGCTCTAATCTGGAACACCCTCCCAGTTGAAATCCGTCTGCTAGAGGATCTGATGTCTTTTCGGAGAGCAATAAAAACATTCTTGTTTTAGCTGTTCCTTTTAGGTTTTATCTTTTCCTGTTGTGTTATGTTTCTCCTTGTCTCTGCCCCGGGACGCTCCTTGGCTGGAGTAGCTGTGCGCACAATAAATTAATATAACATAACATAACATAACATAACATTATCCCCTGTGGTTGATGTATGAACAGATTAACCTCTACTGAGAGATGTCTGCCATATTGCTATAGTTCTAAAGTTTTTGCAAGAATCCAGAGTTTTAGCTACAAGCATTAAATACTCAGTCGCTTGGCAGCTTAATGATTCATTCCCCTCTGAACAGTCACATCTTTCTATAATTTGTGTGCAGACTTCATAGTGAGCTAATGATATAATGATATTATGATATTGATGAAAGGCTAATCAACTCAATTAATGGACTCCAAAGCCTTTCAACATTCTTTAAAAACCTCGCCGAAAATGAATCAGCTGATGTGCATAAGTTCTTGAATTAGTTTATCAAACTCACACAAACTCCTCCCTATTAATGATAGTTACATGAAACAGAGATTGGACAACTATATTTGTGTGGTTTCTTATCATTTTAACAAGTGCCATTTCATCATGTTTTGCAGAATATAATGGATTTTTTTCTTGTGAAAATACTTTGTCAGTATATCGTAGGGGTCTTTGAACGCCATGATTCAGTTTCTCTTGGAGAAATTAGCTTTATAGGTTTTTAAAAGGTCAGTACAATACATTTTAGCGCATATGCCACAACTTAGGACTATGAACAAGGCATACTAGCACAGCATTCTGGTTACCCAAGACTAACATTGCAGTGCATGCCTAGCAGACATCTGAGGCTATGTATACCTATATAATTTGCCACACACCATTAAAGTGGATGAAAGTTGGTGGAAAGACCCTGTATTCAAATGAGCCAAACACTCCCCCTGACATGGGAGGACATCAGTCTACAAATGCTTTGTTTGTCTGCTACCCCACAAAAGGTCTATTAAAACATTATTTGGAATTCAGGCACTCAGAAAAGTAAGTGAAATGAAGTTCTTGTTCCACCTACTTTTGCCATCCGTCACCTGCAGCCTTTTTGTGGGAGAAGGCAAAATGTACATCACAGACGTTATGAAATATTGTGACAGCAATTAAAGGATGCTTTAGGATACTTCATTAATGAGTCAGGTGTCGGCGGCATGCATATAATAATTCTTTAACATTTACACGGTTTTTATGCTTCTACCTTGTGTTAATGTTGCAGTGTTCCTTTCCCTCAGCCCTAGTGGACTGGGACTGCAACTACACACTTTTTTTAAAGAGTCCTCGAAGCAAAGCTTACCTGAGCAACATATGCATGTCTATTATATTTAGGGAAAGACATTTCGAGCTCCATATGCTCTACCAACACATAATTGTGTGTGGAATGGCGAATAGAAATGTCAAATCTTGCAGAGGTTTGTATAGAAAAAAGTATCTGTTTGCAACGGCAACTGCAGCCCCACCAGTGATGATGGCATTTCCTTATAAATTAACACTATGTTGTGCAGAAAAAAATGACAACAGTTAATGTTACATTTTGCTACCACATTGGCCTGTTTTGTGGTATCAGATTGTGTGTCCAATATGCACGGTTCTATGTTATAAAAACGACTAATGTCTGATTCCCCTATGTATTCAAGATTTAGAGTATATGTGGCGTGTTCCACTACACTAACAGAACCTATACAGGTGTTGGGCTGCATTCTAGATAGCCGTACTGGATGAGAGACGCAGACTAGACTGCATGTGGTGACTAGGTCGCTCATTGGAATCCTGCTGGGTGATCTCCCTGCCAACATGGTGGGGGACTTTTCAAGCTCCTTTCACAGCGGATTATCCACCCTATTTCTGTTTCCTACTGTTCTTGTGGGGCATTTATGATGAAAGTGCTTTGACTGACATGGCAATAGCACTTTTGTCACAACTGTGATGCCAGGCGAGCCTCCTCGTCATTGTGGCTCACTGACCTTTTCTTTTTGTTTCACAGAAACAAAGCCTGACTCTGGGGATGTATGCCTGCCCCTTGGGAACATTGATATCTTTCTAATTTCCTGATCTACCATGCCTCTAAAGGCAGTCGTGTGCATTAAAAACGAATGGCCTGCTTGAAATAGGACTGGCCCTTTGGTCTTCCTACAATCTCAAAACAAACGTTTCTGAATGAAGAGCAAGCTGAGTCTACACCACCATTGCCCTGGGGTCTCCTGTATGGCAGGAGCTCTGCAAATTTGGCGATGGGGGATACCACTTGATTTCTGGTGTACCTTCATCTTGTATGGAAAACCCTAAATGGTCCCTTGTATTTCTGAAAAACATGGGAAATCATTTTGGCCCTAGCTATGCCCACATGAAAGGTGATAGCACAAGTAACTATGAACTATTCTGTTGTTGCTATAATTAACATGTCCCTACCCGGTATCTCTAAAACCAAGAGCAAAACAGCAGAGGATGTCCATTTTTAACTGTTCATTGGAAAATCAACATCTCTCAGTTTCAATTTTTGTTCATCTAACTGCATGGTATGAATACACTATTAAAAATGTGTAAACAAAAACATTGAAAGTATCTGACATATAAATTACTAGGGCTTAAATTGCTTGTTTGATTACTTGACATTCAAAGGCTAAGTGGGCCTTAGGAAAATATGGAAGTAATGTGAAATGATGTATTCAGAAAAATCACCTTGACGCGTCTACATCAGTTTCGCCAATTATGTGAATTCGAGATCCTTGAAGAATAACTGCAATAAGCCTCATCACCCCTAATAAAAATAGGAACGTCTATTAAGATAATAGACATTCAAAAACACGCTTAGCTTAATTAACTTAATTGAAATGCTTTGGGTTAATGGACCATATCTTACATACATAATGAGCGAGTAATAGGCACATTCTAAATCTATTATAGCCAATGCCCTCAAAATAATAATGGAGGTCTTGAGCATGCTCGCAGAACGTAAATAAGGTAAATCAGAAAGTTGCATTTTGTTAGACCTTTAATTATTTTTGGATTTGTAATTTGTCAACCTGTTGCCAACGTGCTTTACAAAGTGTGTAGGATAGGGTGGAAATTGATAGCAATTATCAGGCTTACGGTCTGAGTACGGGATAGATCACATTCTATAAAGACAATGTGATACTTGATCATCATCTAATTTCAGATGAACCAGTTCTGATTTTTTCTTTTTCTTGCCACCATACAACATTTTGGATGTTAGGTGTGTAATAAGCACCAAGGAGAACATTTCCAAATGCCATGATTATCAAGCGTCTTGAATGGATTCACACTGGTGGCTCCTCGGCTATGGCTGAGAAGCATCTCCTCACTGCTTTCAAGCAATGCGAGAAGAGGAAACATAAATTATTATCATTTTATGTTTGTACTGCTTTGTGGGCGTGGAGGCGGGTCTGCTCTGCTCTCGGAGCAGGGCATGGGACGAGTGGTTTGTCCACTCCTAGGTGCAGAATGATTTTGTGATCGGCCCTCTGGGGCCACCCAAACCAGTCACACACACTTTCCCTGTTCTCCATGCAGGCTGCATTACAGGCCCCCATTCTCTGGTTGAGCGTCAAACCAGGACGCTCAAAACCAATCAGCATTGTGATTGGTCAGGGCAGGCTTTTTGCCTCCCAAGCACAACACTGCATTGCCGCATTGTGATTGGTTAGTGGAGTCTGGCTGTGCTTCCTGTTCCTCGAGGAGACAAGGAGCAGACACGCAGGACCCTGCGGGAAGGTAAGTTAATTATTTTGTTTTTTAAATTATGTGCATCCTCCCACGATTCCCCATAACCCCTCCGGTGCCCCATGTGCCTCCCCCGCGGCCGCCTCTTCACTCGCGAGCCATGCCAACCGCCACTGATTCACACTTTGTTTAACTCAATCTTACACCTGTAGGTGTGGGTTAGAAGTTTCAGGATGAGGTGAAGTCTTCAGTCTTGAGTTGCAAGAGACTACACCATGTTTTATTCCTTAGGAACTAGGGCCAGATGTTCAAAGCATTTTTGTGATTGCAAACACTCTGATTCAGAATTTGCATACCCAGAAATGCATTTCTTAATGCACCAAATCCATTTTAGGAGTTGGTAACTTTGTTTCTGACTTCTAAAATGTGTTTAGAAATGGAGAAGGCACTGCTATTTGGAAGTGGTGTTTTTTTAAGCAACACTTTCAAATAGCAGTTTCTATCTATGGTTTATAAACCATTGCAAAATGACCAGCTCTATAGTTGAGGTGGTAACCCATTCACAAAAGGGAAGGAGTCTCCTTAGGATCACTCCCCTGTGGACCATTGCTAATGCTCTAACAAATGTTTGAAAAAAGTAAACTTTCCTTTTTAAATGCAGTTGTTTTCCTATGAGGAAAACAGGCTGCATTAAAAAAAACATACTTTATTGTACGGTAGTCATAGATATGGTGGTCTGCTGACCTCAGCAGGCCACCATTCCACAATGATGACAAACCATTGAGCTGAGTTGCAGTTTGTGACCTATCTCATTAATATTAGCGAGATAGGTCAGATTGCTACCCACTTTAAATCTGAATTTTCTTAAATGGTGTCAACAATACTGGTCACAAATTGCAACTGGTGTTTTCGAGCCCTAAATAATACATCTGGCCCCAGAATCTTAAATTGCTGTTACCGTAAAAAAAAACTTGTCGTGACGCCAGGGCCTCTTTTTATATGAGCAAAATTGCCGCAACTCAAAATTGCCCAAAATCTTTTTTTTCATGTAGTCAAAATCCTTTCGGACCCCACTTGTATTGCACATGTCACTCCCTTCTCACGACTTCAATGTGATGAAATAGCTGACTTTTTCTTTAAAAAACTGGCAGATATTCAGACGGCTTTCCCTATTGTAGGTAAGGCAGGTAGGCGAACAGCCCACCTTAAAGTAGACAGCATGCTGGATAGGTTTCAGCTTTTAGATGTGCTGTTTTTTAAGGCCATCCTTAAATCTGGATCCCCAATAGGCTCCTTACCCCCAGCTGTTCTTGGTAAGCTCTCCTTTTCTGCCTTGGAGCAGCTTACCTATGTACTGAACTTGCTTTTCTTGGTTGGAAAGCCTCCAACCTTAGGTCAGAGGCTTTCCGATTGAGATCGTTGATTTGACTTCCAGCCACCTAATTATTATTAAGGCAGTCGTAAGTGAAACCGGCTGGTCATTCTGGTTGGATTCGGTCAGTCGGAAACCGGGCCTTAATCTATATGGATGGCATTTTACGCCATCCGGATTACGATGCACTCTTGCCGCCAGGCTTTCCAGCCTGTCGGAAAGCGTGTTTGAGGGCCCCTAGCAGAGCCTCCTTCTTTTTGCGGCCTTCGGTTGGGGGCAGAGGGGGCACCTATGGTGCACCCTGATTGATCCCTGTACGGTGTGGCAGGCACATTAAGGTGCCTGCCACACGGCGCAGGGATGAACACAACCTCCCATTTCCCTATGGAAGTTGTTGCTACTGCTGGTTTACGGCTGTAATACATGCTCTCATAGGGTAATGTGAATATGTGACAGCACCATGTGCGGCCGCGTAGTAATTAGCGGTCGGGACTGCCGACCGGAGGTACATCTTAATGAGCCCTATAGTGTTCACAGAACTTAATTGCTTACTCCACCCTTCGCAATCTGGGTTTTGTGTGGGCCATAGCAGTGAATCGACTCTTCTCAGTGTTACTGATTTCTTGAGACATCAGCTAGACAATCGTGGAGCTGCTGCACTGACTTGATTAGATCTCAGTGCAGTATTTGACACAGTAAATCACAGCATGAACCTACAAACATTAGAGGGTATTTATTGCTGCATAGTAGTAATAAGAGCCACCGCCTTGTTGCGCTCTCCAGGGTAATCAAACCGTCGCCTCTGGAACACTACCAGCAACATGAGTGGTGGAAATATGGCATGGACAGCATTCCTTGCCATGAGTCACAACATAGTTCTCCTTTTGTTTATTTTTTTACAATGAGCAACAATATTTAAAAAAAATCCTAAAAAAAACAGGAGAAGTAAAAACGAACCAAACTCAATAACAAAACAAAAAAATACTAATAACCGCAAGCAACCATAAAATATTGATGAAAATATCTCTACACTTATATAAGAAAGATACTCTAAAAAACAACAGTAATGCAACACAAATGTGTCCTTTCACCTTAATTTCATAGGCTCAAACCTCTTTCAGGTAGATTTTCTCCAGGCTACCCTTGATACCACAGATGACCCTTTAGCAAAACTTTGACTGGGGTATGGCCCCACAGAACTATCTTGAGCGTCATTACCCAGACCGACCTTTCCTTCATTGTTTTGCATGAACTGAGCAAAAGCAGAACTTCTTACATCAGTAACCTTGACAATCTTATTGACATTCCACCAATGCCCCCATTGCACACAGACAGCACTTCCACAGACCGTTTCAATCCTGACTAGAGCTCATATTTGGCCTCGCCTTTCTTTATGAAAATAGTTTTTTTTTACCCGCACAAAGTCAACCACCTAAAAAACACATGTTTTACATAATTTATAGCATCATATTTTGCCTTTTGTTTCTCTTGGTTGAATGAATGAATGATGGGATTTATTGAGCGCATGGCTATTACTCGTGTGTCCCGTCGATAGGCATGTACCAAATATTGAGGTGAGTGACAATCTAATCTTTAAACAGTTGTGTTTTCAGTTGCTTACAGAACAGCTTTATGTCTGGTAGACATCTGAGGGGAAAAGGAAGTTAATTCCAGAGTTCAGCCGACAGCAGTGAACAGGCTGATATATATATATATATATATATATATATATATATATATATATATATAACGCTCCAAATCCTCCCAAAACTCTAACGAAAGGATAAGACAGCACTCTGAGGGCAAATTGTTTCAAACACGCTAGATTTTATTAAGCGGAGGGGCACACACAGACGCGTTTCGGCATGCTGCCTTCGTCAGTGTGTGTTACACTGCGTTTAGTGTCGACATGTTTTTTAAACGCCAAACCCACATCATTTTGGACATCAACATAGAAAAGGGGACTTACACCACAAGTGACATAAGGGCGGCCATCTTACAGTGATAACTGTGTTCTTAATGCAAATCATTCTTACACATATAATAGAGATTCAGCCCATAGATAGGCAGTGGCCTCGTCCAAGTTGTGGTACATTTGATATTTATATTCCATATAATGGAAAGTAATAAAGCTGTTGATCGGCTAATGTCCCTTATCAAGTAAATCGATACAGTCCATCATATTATAATACTTCAAATTCGATAACAGTCATTTTGAAGTTATTTATAAATAAAACTGTAGGGTTCATACGGCTAAATGCTACTTGTATGACGGCAGGTCATACATATCATTCAAAATCAAATATAATAAATCATCTGCAATTCTAGACACAACAAGTAGTCTCTGTAGAGTAGTCATCCAACAATCGCCTCTATAAGCCATGACATTTCAGTTTCTGTTAATGAGGTTGAATATTTCTACTTCATTATGACCTTCTTTCAAAAAATTCAGATATACTAAACTAACAGTAATCACAATTAGTTTACCGTATCTTCAAAGACACATTTACAATGTAGGGAATTTCATGTATCATTTGATCCCAATACAAGTTCCCACTCTCAAAGTGTCATCATTGAATAAAAGAAAGACATGTATGAAACAGAAAACAGAACAATCTATGTATATGGCAATATCCTTCACTTGACAAATTTCAACTATTCTGTTATATATAGGTGCTACTCATGTGCTGGTATAAGGCCACATTAATAAAGATACATTGTCATTCAGATAGGGTCTGATCACAGCTATATAATCTGATATGACGGATTAGATCTTTTCTCGGTCTTATGGTCGTATGGGGGTTGATCTACTTCATTTCCCCATATGAAATGCCATCTCCTCCCCACTATTGAGACCCTTAGGGTGTTTTATAGAAAGATCTATGATGTATCTGGATTCTAGTCTCCTTAACCTTCGCAGTCGGTCACCACCGCGTATATTAGGAGGCACAATGTCCAGACCGAAGTATTGAAGTTTGCTGCGGTCCTGCTTATGAGCCTCCGCGAAGTGGCGAGCCACTGGATAAGCCTGATCCACTTTATCAATGGCTCTTAGATGCTCAAGTATTCTTAACTTGAGCTCCTTAATAGTGCTCCCAATGTAGCGTAAGCCACATGGGCACTGTAAGCAATAGACGCCATACTGCGTACTACAGGTGCTGAATTTATTTATGCTCATCTTCCTCCCTGTATCAGCTATTATGTACGACAGGACACGTTTGCTGCCTGCGCACGCCTTGCAGCGGCCGCAGGGGTAAAAGCCTTTTTGATCCCTTAAGGTGTTAATTCTCTGGGGTAATTTCTCAAAGTGGCTGGTCACTAGCATATCGCCTATAGATCTGGCTTTACTGAATGTTAGGAGGGGATGGATTGGTAGGTCTTCCTTGAGCACGTTATGGAGAAATGTAGTTCAAAAAGTAATTGTGCAAATGTGCAAGTGTTGTTATAAAATCGGGTGTGTTTCAACTAAAAAATATATATATATCAAAAAATATATATATATTAAAAAAAGGAAAAAATGTGGGGGGATATGTTTAAGCATCTGAGGGATCAAATATGCTATAATCAGGCTCTGATATTGCATGATATGGGACTCTAAAGAAAGCTGTGGAGATCTTCTGTGTTATTTAGCCCTTTAGGGTACTTACTGTCCAATTCTAGAATGATTTTGGTCTCCAGTTGTCTCAAAGCTCTCTTCCTGTTGCCTCCTCTAGGGCATTCAGGGACGGCTGAGATAACAAAGTATTGGAGACATTTTAGATCGTTGCCATGGCAACCGGGTACGCTGTGTTGTTGTTGACTATTGCTCTGAGATGTACGATTCTGACATGCACCTGTAACTTGTGTGTGTGTGTGTGTGTATATATATATATATATATATATATACATATATATATATATATATATCTATATATATATATATTCAGTCCAATTCGTAGCGTGTCCAAGCTTCTTTCATGCGGCGGGCACACAGCGGGGACGCAACCCCCATTAATCCAACACCACTCCTTGGTAATGCTTTTTTTCAAAAAAAGAGCCAAGAGCCGTGGCCACGATTAAGTTTAGCGCTTTATTGGCAGGAGAAACACCCCACGCGTTTCGAAGTTAGCTCACTTCTTGTTCATGTGGCTCTTTTTTGAAAAAAAAGCATTACCAAGGAGTGTTGTTGGATATATATATATATATCAGCAGGGCTGATTGCTGAGCCCTGAGGGGCACCATATTTTATTGCTTTTGTTTCTAAGCGAAATTGTTTGAGCCAAACAGCCTTTCTCTATGTTTTAAGAAAGATCCTGGCCAGGCTAATGCCTTACCTTCCACCCCAATGGAGTCGAGGTGACATAGGAGGATCTCATGTGAGACTGTACCGAATGCTGCCGTGAGGTGCAGTAGGATCAGTGTGGCAATATGTCCAGCATCTAATGTAAGTTTTACTTAATCTTGGTTCACTTTAACTCTTTGACATAAGGTATATTGATCATCAAAATTATTGACCTTGTGTTTATCAGACCTGAGCAGCCAAGAGAGATACAACATTGAGGCAGGGAACCCTCCCCTTAAAAGGCTGAATGGAGACTGTTGAGTTACCGAGTGATGTGTTGTGCGATAGAACCACAGCATAGACTGGATAGCTTCTTCCACATTTTAGTTGTTGCTGTTGACCCACATAATGCAGTCACTCACAACTCTGATCATCCTTTCTACCAGTCCATTGGTTTATATATGGTAAAAATAATTTTTCAAATGTGTGACTCCTGGAGATTTAAAAAACCTCTCCATCTCACTAATAACACATTTAACTCCATTGTCAGAACTGAGATGCTCCAGAAACCCTTCTCATAAAAAAAACCTCCTTGAGAAAAAGTACAGCTTTTTTTGCCAAAGGCATGGAAAAACACAAACTTCTGGCCATTTGCTGTAAACACCCATTAGAAGAAATGTGTACTTCAAATGATGAGGCAAAAAGTTGAATGCTCCAACCAGATCAATACTAAGGGTGGGCGGAGATGGCGGAGTGGCAGAATGCAGAATGGCATAGAGTTACCTAAAAACTCTGTGGAATTCCGCTCCGTTCCACCCTATGCATCAGCAGAGTCCCAGACCTGGCTGGGCAGCACACTGCCCGTTTGTCATGGAGGGTTCCTGACCCTCAGACTGCCAACTGCGTTCACTGTCTTACCTCTGCCGTGGCGATGATCAGCTTGTTTCTTCTCCACCCCTGGGCTGTAACTAATGAAACTGCAGGACTTGCGAGTACAGCTTTTTTTGCCAAAGGCATGGAAAAACGCCAACTTCTGGCCATTTGCTGTAAACGCCCATTAGAAGAAATGTGTACTTCAAATGATGAGGCAAAAAGTTGAATGGCGGAGTGGCAGAATGCAGAATGGCAATGAGTTACCTAAAAACTCTGTGGAATTCCGCTCCATTCCACCCTATGCATCAGCAGAGTCCCAGACCTGGCTGGGCAGCACACTGCCCGTTTGTCATGGAGGGTTCCTGACCCTCAGACTGCCAACTGCGTTCACTGTCTTACCTCTGCCGAGGCGATGATCAGCTTGTTTCTTCTCCACCCCTGGGCTGTAACTAATGAAACTGCAGGACTTGCGAGGACTGCGCATGCACGTACATGGAGAGTAGAGACCTTAACCCGGTCTCCACTCTCCATGCACGTGCATGAGCAGTCCTCACGAGTCCTGCATCAAAGGGATTTAATTAGTTACTGCACAGGAGGAGAATCCTGCACCGCCGAGGACGAGGAGATAGACCGGGTATGGCGAAGGCCACGCCAAGATACCAGTAAGGACTCAGGCTGGTGCTTGGTTGCTTGCTTTAGGGGTGGGCGGCAGGGGCAAACTCCGCCACACAGCAGAATTGGAGTTTTTTGCTGAACTCCGCTTTCTGAGTTCTCCACCCACCCATAATCTATATCCAATTTAGCCCATGGTCTGTCAGGATATTAAATATGTTGCAAAGTTGGCAAAATCACTTTAGGACCTTTCATTGATTTACTGCACACTACACACTCCATAACTTCACAGTCGATGTACTTGTCCATTGAAGGCCACCAGTAATACCCCTTGGCTCTCCTTTTTGTCATAGTGGCCCCCAAATGCCCCTTGTGAGACATTTTGACCAACTTTTGATGCAAAGACATTGCGGGAATACACTTGACCCCTCTCAAGATCAAATTACCCTCAATGGACAATTCCTCAGCAATTTTACTGTCGGGTTGAATCTTCGAGTGCACACACCTCTCCTTTGGCTAGCCATTAATGACGAAGTATTGGACCATTTTCAACATAACATTACCTTCAATAGCTTGTTTCCACTCTTTTTCTGAGCACGCTTTGAACTCAGGCATGCCCAATGCAGCAACAAAACAACTTTCATTGTATTCCTCGGATCACTCATTTCTTGATCACACACAGGCAACCTGGGCAATATGTCTGCAGTTACATTATCCCCAGGACAATGTGTTATTAGGAAATCATACTGTAAAAGCTTCATAGTAAGACAAGCTGTGTGTTATACTTGACTTTCTCACCATTCAAAATATTTAGCAGATGCTTAAGGTTTGTCTGGAGGCAAACTCTCCTACCCCACACATACAGCTTAAATTTCTCTATAGCCCAATAGCAGGCTAGCAACTCTTTCTCAATTACAGACTAATTAGGATCCGGTTCACAAAGAACCCTTGACGCATAACTTTTGCTGACAGATTCACTCCTTTTATCTTGAGTTAGAACATCACAGAGGCCATACTTGCTCACATCGACATTGATGGTGCATTGGAGCTCCGAATCATAGGAATGTAATACTCTTGCCCCTGTCATTTTATTCTTGACTAAATGAAACATCCCACACAATCTGTGCATTTTTTCAAACATATTTGGAAGATTTTTTATTTTCGGTGCATACTCCGGCATGAATCTGGCATTCATATCCCACCAGCATCTGGTGGGATATGAGACCCTGGCTATTCTACCAGACTTGTCCATTGAGACCTTTGACAGACTTAGCCTTAGGGTCAAATCAGGTTCTCCTCTAGACCCGCTGAAGCCAGCCTTTATCAGCACACTTTCCCCGCTGTGCCGAGCTCCCATATTGAACCTTATCAATATGTCATTGTCCAACGGAACGGTACCCACTGCCTGGAAACAGGCAGTGGTTACTCCTATCTTAAAAAAGGCCAACTCTGACCCTCGGCTGCCAGAAAATTATCGACCTATATCCCTATTGCCTTGGATAGCTAAAGTAATGGAAGCCCATGTCAACTCTGTTCTGTCTGAGCATCTGGCTCGCAACCAGATATTGGATCCCAGTCAGAATGGCTTCCGGCCAGGACACAGTACCGAGACGGCATTACTTTACATCACGGAACATCTTCGCCAGGTACTTGACTCTGGACGTACAGCAGCGCTTTTGTTATTATACCTAAGCGCTGCTTTTGATACTGTGTCCCACCATATACTGATCCAACGCTTACAGGAAGCTTGAGTTACTGACATCGCTCTCCAGTGGTTTCGATCATTTTTATCGGATCGAACCTTTAAAGTGGCAATACCACCAGGCCAATCCACCACCCATTCCTTTGAGCTGGGAGTCCCTCAGGGCTCCTCGTTGAGCCCCACAATGTTCAACCTCTATGTGAAACCGTTAGCTGCAGTCGTCAAACAGTGGGGTTTGACGATGACCTCATATGCTGACGACACACAGCTGGCGGTGACACTTAGTGGAGACCCTGAGGTGGAGGCCCCCAGATTCCGAGCGGGTCTTGTGGCAGTAGCAAGCTGGCTTCACACCAACTGCCTTCAGTTGAATGCCACCAAAACTGAGGTGTTGGTATTAGGGAAGCACGCTGAGCTGTGGGGAAACCAGTGGTGGCCACCAGAGCTGGGCGTCACTCCGATTCCAGCTTCTGGAGTGAAAAATCTAGGCATTTGGCTGGACCCTGCGCTCACTTTTATGGATCATACCAAGAAGGTGGCTGCCACGTGTTATGGCATCCTGCGGGGCATAAGGCCGGTCTTAAAGTATTTTGATCCCCCTACCAGACAGCTTGTGGTCCAGGCATCAATTTTATCTCGGCTGGACTACGGCAGCTCGCTGATGTTAGGGATGAATCAGGCGGAGGCCTCTAGGCTTCAAAGGGTGCAAAACGCCGCGGCACGGGCCATTGTGGGCCTCCCCAGACATTTCTCAGTGTCTGGTACCATCATGGCCCTTCACTGGCTCCCGGTCAGACAGCGAATTAAGTTCAAAGCGCTGTGCCTGGCCTTTAAAATTTTGAAATCTTCCTCGCCGCCGGCACTTGCCAATTTACTTACTCCTTATATTCCTCTGAGATCTCTGAGATCTGAGGCGCTCCACCTGGCAGTTTGCCCCCGTTTTAAATTGAGCAGAATGGGTGGCCGTTCCTTTCGGGTGCTCGCGGCAGGGTTATGGAACTCGCTTCCGGTGCGCATCCGAGCTCTTGATGACTTGCTCGCCTTTAGGCAGGCGATTAAAACTTTCTTGTTTCCCGTCTCCGAATAGTTGTCCCTTTCTTTTATTGTGTGTTATGTTATAGTGAATGTCAAAGCGCCAGGACGCCCCTTTGCTGGGGCAGCTGTGCGCTATAAAAATATAAATAACATAACATAACATAACATAAATTCACATTGCCCAATAAATGAGAGCAACTCATCTTTGCTCTTGGTAGGAGGGCAATCTACAACCACTTTTACTAAACGAGGTCTTGGGTATATACCTTCACCTCAAATGAGGTGTCCCAAAAATTCTACTTTGTCCTTCCAAAACTCACCATTTTCTTAACCACAATTCATTTTATCAGAAAAATTCTAGAGAACTTTCCTCTAAATGGAATCATGTTCTTCCAATCGCTTCACAAAAATCAAGACATCCTCCTAAAAAACTCCAGCCCCCTTGGTGTTTCCTGAGAGCTGGTGCATGACACGCTGGAAGACTGATGCTGCAGATTCCAGACCAAATGGCATGCAACAGAATTGGTATATTCCAGCAGGAGAATTGAAGGATGTGTATTGTCTAGATGATTCGTCCAATTCAATATGAAGGTACGCCGAGGCCAGGTCAAATTTTGAAAACCACATGCTTCACCCAACATTACCAACAGGCCACCAACCTTTGGCAGCGGATAGGAGTCAACCCAAATTTCCCTATTGAGACTCCTCAAATCAACACTTACACGAATATCACCATTGTGTTTTCTAGCCACAACTAATGGTGATAATCATAAACTTGACACAAAAACTTTGCAACCTGCTTAGTACTTTGTCCAAATCATCTCCTGAACTGAATGGAATTGATCTAATCTTATTTTTCAGCAGTATGGCATTATGTTTAATATTAATCTTGTGTATGAAATTTACAATCTGTCCCAATTTATAAATAAAGACCTCAGGGTATTCTTGTTCGATAGAAACTTACAAAGACATATCCTTTACCACTAAAATTGGCTGCATTGTGCCTGGCCTGAGAATCAGCCAGAAAGGGCCATGATGATACCATCCTAAAATATTTAAGCCTTTCGTAGCCACATGCACCTTGCCAAATACCTTCCTGCCTCTGAACTCCAATATGTCTTCAAGAAATCCCTCAGCACTATCTTTTTGCTCTCATAGGATACAGGTGACCTATCCGGAGAACTTAACTTAATGTCACTCCATTGTGTCCTTTTGGCACCCTTGAAATTGCATGCACAATTTGCGAGTACCTATTTGGTACTCGCAAATTGTGCATGCATTTCCCATTGATTCCTATGAGCCTCTAGGCCCGTAGGAATGAATGGGAAGCAATTCCATATTTGCGAATCACAATTTGCGAGTCGCAAATAAGGAATGTGTAGGAATCGCAAATTTTTTTGCGACTCCTACATGCACAAGCATTTGCGATTCCTGAATTGCGATTTCTTAAAAATCACAATTTAGGAATCGCAAATGCACAGTTTGATGCATGTGGCCAATAGTTATTTAACATACCTGAATGAAATTGTCTTTTTTTTTGGCGATGATCTTGAGCCACCGCATCAAACCCACAATTCTTGATGATGTTGCCGTAAGTTTCACGGTCTCACTCACAATGGCCAGGACATCGGGGGCAAGTGGCCAAGTCCCCACATTGTATCGCTGAAGTCTCCCCTTCTACAGCTTCTTAATCGTTATACAGGCAAGCTGCTCTCCAGGGGGTGTGTCCTGTACGGATCAATGTTGTAGCCCGTGCCTGCAAAGCCGGGTCATTCTTATGCGCTTTTGGCCGCAGAACTCACTGATTGCCACCAGTTGTCTTCATCTTCCACTTTCTTCCGTCTGCAAACATCTGGCATAATCTTGTGAGGAAGATAAAGGTGATAGGGTGAACTGTTGGGCGTGTCAGTGGAAGAACTGGCAGGTTACTGCCTTTGGCGGTCACACCCTCAGCAGTCTTGAATGGAGTGTGCTGAAAGCACTTGGGTGATTCTGCTGCTATTTTAGGAAGTGTTCATTTTGTTGATACACACAACTTACGGTGTGTGTCAACTTAGCCAACACTTTTCGTAATCATTTACGTTTTGTTATTGCCGTCATTTTGGGAGGTGTGCATTTCTTTCACCGGTGTGCACAGCCGACATTTGGGTTAGATGATTCAATTTTAACAGCATTTTCTTTTCTTTGTGGTCTTTTGCAAACCTGGTGCATTTTCTGCACAGTCAGATATTTCTGCGCTGATGAGTACAGCTGACTTTTTGGTTTAGATCCATCTTCAACAATATATATTTCACAGGTGTACACAGCTCACATTTGAAAACTGTGGTGCACCTTATGCACTGACTGTTTTGCTGAAGTGCACAGCGCATGCAGACATTTTTGCTCTGCTATTATTGTGTTGCACAATTGATATAGATTTTAAGCTTTGTTTTCCCTCTACTTTTGGTGTCTATTTAGCTATTAGGAATATGTTAATATGATTTGCTGGTCGTTTGTTGCTGGTTACTGTTTCATTTTGACTGCTTTATTTTGTTAAGTGAGACTTTTGGGTATGACATTTTAAGAAAGTTGTGTGTAGGTTAATTTTCTTACAAAATATCTCTTTATTACTGTTTTTTTTACTTACTCGTTTTTTTTTGTTTACTCTCTTTTATCTGCAGTTAGCATGCAGTCAGTAAATCCACCACTACCATTTTTAGACTCTTCCTGGTAGTCCACCGATACCTTGGAATCAGTGGTTTGTTGCTTTTCATATTTTTCTGGTGGCAGTAAGGGCGTCTCGTTTTAGGGTTGAAAGGAAGAAATATCTACTATATTAGTTAGGTTTTGAAGGGAGAGAAGTGTTCAAGTATCTTCAAGAGGGGCCTCTAGTGGAAGGTGAAGATCTAGATGAATACCAGGAAGCGATAAATAAATTGAAGGAGAGATTTGATATACAACCTAGCTTATTTGTGTCACAACATAAGTTTATTAAGAGGACACAGTAACCATCAGAAAATGTAGACGCTTATATTAATGTTTTAAGAAAATTGCAAAGTGTCAATTTGCTGAGTTCACCGATCAGCTGATAAGGGATCAGTTTATAGGCAACTGTTCTGATAAGCTCTTACAGCAAAGGATATTAATTATGGGGAATCCCTCATTAGAGGAGGTGATTAAAGACGCAAAAAGTTTAGAATGAGCTCAAATATCTATTAAAGAATTAAGTGTGCAATCTGCTCCAAAAGAAACTGTCAGTGTGATTTGTGGGGGAAGGACGTTAAGAGACTTAAGAACAATTTTTTTTTAAGAACCAACATTTGTTTTAGATGTGGGAATACCACACATGGCAGAGGAGGAAAAAGTTGTCCTGCTAGAATGGTAATGTGTCGCAAATGTTTGAACGTGGGTCATTTTGTTAAGGTATGTCAGAGCAATTTCACAGCTAATCCGGTGCTTAATAGTGTGGTAGAAGCTGGAAACCAGTGTGGCGATAATGAGCTGATTCTGAAGGTGGTACAAGATATGATTCTAGTTGTCAAAGAGGACAAAATGAATAGGGGTGATATGGAGGAATGCATTGACCCATATATAGATGTGCTGCTGGGAGACAAAATGCTACATCTACCTGTGGAGTCTGGTTCAAGGATCACAATGATCACTTTGGAGTTGAACCATGAACAATGGGGTGACAAGAAGTTATATTCCCCGGATATGTCACCTGTATCCTATGAGGCCAAAAAGATAGAGCTGGAGGGATTTCTTGAAGACATATTTGAGTTCAGAGGCAGAAAGATATTTACCAAGGTGTATGTGGCTAAGAAAAGCTTAAATATTTTAGGGTATTATCATCAGGGCCAGTACGGTTCATTCTCAGGGCAGGCATGTGGAGCCAAGGAAATCACAATGTGAAGACCCTTAGTTCTTGCCTCACCCAAGTTTCATTGTGAATGTGCACCAACTCCCTGGAATTAAACTGTGATAAGAATGAGGTTCTGCTGGTGGGTAATCCACTTACACCTTGGGATCCCGCTTGTGGCCTTCGACCATGGGCATTCCCCCAGCCCAGTGTCGGTCATGAAGAACCTGGGAGTGTGGCTTGATGACTAACTTACTATGAGTGATCAGATTCATTATTTTTTTTGTTTAAGTTTCTTTATTAATTTTCAGTTTAAACAATGGAGGGGTAAGGATATTACACACATGCTTACATTACGACAGGTTATGTAATTCAGTCACTTATGCACAATTAATCAGGTAGTCATTAAGAATAAAACAAAAGAAAATCATTTCCCTGTATTAGTTGTGACATTTGGTCACATATTATGTGCATTTCAACAGATATTAGTACTGGACGTATGCATTGTGTTTGGCTTAACTTTCAGGGGTTGACAGTGTTACAGTTGCATGCGTCATGTGTCACATGGTCAGGGGATGAGTGATCAGATTAATAATTAGTTGTTTCAGCATCTTGAAGTGGCTCAAGAATATTCTTTACTGTCTCACTATTTCTACCCAGAGAACCGTGGTCCAGGACTTGGTCATTTCCAGAACTATGGGAATGTGTTATATCTGGGGGTGCTTAAAACACTACTTAAACCCCTACAGGTCGTTCAAGGTGCTACTGCAGGGCTTTTGCTCCACTCTCCTATAATAATCTCCACAGCCAGTATGCTACAGACCCTACAATGCCTACGTATACCGTGTGCATTTTAAGGCATTGTGCTTTATGCACAAATACCTTTCAGATTCCGTACCAGCTTATCTTAGAGCCTTGGTGTCTCTGTATTCCCCCGCATGCTCGTTGCACTCTAGTCATATGAGGTTGGCCGTATTTCCTAGAATTAGGAAATCCCAATAAGGAGGTCTTGCATTCTTTTTTCCTTGGAGCCAGACTCTGGAATGATCTACTACCAACACTGAGGGTGTGTCAGTCACTCTCTCTGTTTTGCAAATCTTTAAAAACGTGGCTGTTTCAACTTTCAGAATCTACCTAACACTGCTTTTTCTTTTGATGGCATTTGAGTTTGTTCTATATTTTCCTTAATTGACCTACCGCTTGGGATTTTTTTTTAGGTAGCCATGTGTTTTATAGTTTACACATAATAATAATCAGAATCAGAAATATTTTTATTCGATTTAAAAAGTAAATCATAAAAGCACAGAAGTAAAATACATATTTACATTAAAATGCAATTTTAGCATATGCTACTGATCTAAAAACATCCATTCTGCATGGTCCTACCTCTAAATTTCAATTACACATAGATTTCCTATACTTAATGGCATTTTTTTTAAAAAAGAGCTACATGTATTGTAATCAGTTCAGTTTCCAATGTTTGTAACCTAAAAAATGCAACACAACATTGTCTTAGACCTGACATTTTTAATTTAGGTAAAATTAACCTTTTTCTAGGGTTGGAGTAAAACTTGCAGAATAAAAGAATATGGAGCGTCGATTGTCTTGACACATCGTGGCAGGGGCAGGGATCCAAGTTTCTAGACCAGTCATTTATGGTAGGAAAGCTAACAAGCCTATGGAGAGCCCCCAAGCGGAACCGTGTCAATAACATACGATCAACACTTACTGACACTTTGACCAGATATGGTTGAATATCTAAACATGATAGCATAAGCTGAATATTAGCTGAATAATAATCATAATATTCATAATACTCATAAAAACTAGAAGGAAAACTGTCAAAAAAGGCACTGGAATCTTACCAATGATAAGTCCAGGAAGAATCATAAACAGAGAGAAGGAGATGCCAGCAGTAGGACACAACTGACAATGACTGCAAATAATTAGTTAACGAAAAAGATGGCAAGATGCGGCAAGCTGAAGGTTAGTCTAATAGATAACAACCTGACCCCTGACTAGTCAACATTATAGACTGGTAAAATGTCTCCAGTGTCGAGGAGTCAACAAGCAACTTTAATCTTCCCAGCGCAAATCTCTGATAGATAGTAAATAGTATGGAGTGCTTTGCGTTAGTGCCAGCTCAAAGCCTTAGTAAACATGGCTCTGCACAAAAACGTTTGTGACTCAGAACTAAATAGCTAGTGTGTTGTTCATATAAAAAACCGGTTTCATATATAGTTTTTAGACCTAAAATTATTTTAAATTCGGCAATTATGTTTTTTAAGATGTATTTATTAGCTAAGAAGGTTTAATGCTCTTAATATTGGGCATAAATATGTTTGTTACTCTTGCCAATTGATTTTAGTCACATTTTGAAATTTGTTCTGGATTTTGGTTCCAGTTTTCATCTGTATTAGAAAATACCACCTTCTCTTCATCACCAATCCAGGACAATCGCCAAAGTGTTTTTTATTGTGTGTTTTTATGTCTACATTCCACCTCATTATACCACTGGTCAGTCAGCACCAAAAGGAGTATGGCAGATAAGTATGGTGTGCAAGGGATTTATTGGATTAAACATGTTAGTTCAAAGACAATATTGAAATTAAAAGCTCAATGTTATTTTTGTGTACTATATACATGATAAAATGGTGAGGTTGAACATTTTAAAGAGGGGCAATAAGAAATGATGTTATATCATCATATTTTTCTTTTTCCCTATGCAGGTGGAGATTTACATTTTATCTTTACATATTTACTTATGGAATACGATTCTTGAAAAAGGTAAGAACTCATATATTTTTTAATAATATTACTGGACACAATAATATGGCACTTTTGCCCAATATTGAGGGCTGTTTCTTTTGTTAAGGCTCCTAAACCTGAGTATTGGCCCAATGGCAAGCTCAGGCTTGGGGCATTATTGGCCCTGAGCCACTCCTTTGCCTTCAGAGTAGCACCCTAGATGTCAGTGTTGTAATAAGGTTTAATTAGGCACTGCAACTAAAGTCTGCACTACCAAGAACTGTTTGCAATTTGAGGGTAATGTCACAATAGATCACGAAACCTTCGAAGATGCACTTCCGACCTGCCAGTTTCTGTGACTCTTGTTATTTGTGTAAACATGTAGTACATCTTGATTGCACAAAGGATACTTTTGAGTAAAAAAGAAATCTGCATCATCACTGCATCATTCACAATATAGTTTAATCGCTTTTTGTACTAACTCTCTACGTTGTGCTTCCTGAATATCAAAATACCAAATCGATGGAACATAATAGAGGACAATATTGAAAATACAATATTGACATGTAAGTAAGTCTATATTTCTTTTACCTAACTCCCCATATATGTACCTACTCAGTACATTATGACTTCAAGGCATGTAGATGTGGAGTTAGAAATAGTAAATCTGTTATTCCCTATATGCACTCAACTTTTGCTATTTTGTCCTTCAGTATTCTGTCCTTCACATTCTTCTATCTTGATATTGTTGGTGTCGATATTCAGTAGTACAATACAGCTTTCTACTAGCAGTGTATTTGGCCTAGTCACAATTTCCCGGTTGATAAAATTTTTGAAAGCAATAGAAGTGTTCGTGGTTAGGACTGCTAGCCTTTTTCCTCTGCAGGTAATATATGAATATATTTTATTTCCATGGAATTAAAGAGTTTGTCTACATTTTTCAACTTACACTATAACAAAATTCTAATGTAAAACGATCATTGTGCTGTTTATAGACTATCCGAGTCTGTTTGCCAGCAGAAGGATGAAAGAATTTGTCTATCAACGCTTTAGGCCCTAAAGCGTTGATAGACAAATTTGGGTAGTTGTTCGCTGAAATAGTCTTATAAAAAGGCATAATTAAAAGCTACAGCACAGGAAAACCATGATATGTAGATGGTGCTCAAAATTAGGAAAAATATACATATATTGTTCGGCATAAAATGCTGGCATGGGATGATGCAATAGAACAGAATGTTACAAATATGCAGAGATATGTTGTAAGCGTTGCTATCAATTTCATTGTGCTTTTTTGTCAAACCTTTCCCTGCTTTTGGAGTTCCTGTGCATTCTTCATCAAAAGACATTAGGTCTTGCATACCATTTAAGGCCAGGAAAACTAAGAAATATATGTTAAGATAAAGTGACAATGCCACTTGGACTTTGACTAAGATGTGAAAAATAAGCAGTAGTGGTGCATTGATGTTGTGTTGTATCACATTATTCTGATTTGTTCTGTTGGACTTTGCCCTGTATGCATGGTCACCCCCAAACCTTTTGCCTTCACCCCTCCAGTTTTATTCTGAATTCATTTTTATTGGTTCTGTGCAATTTAGCACTGCTAACCAGTGCTAAAGTACTTGTGCTCTCTCCTCTAAACATGATAAAATCGACTTACACCTGACTGGCATATTTAATTTACTTACACGTCCCTTATTGACTTGTTATACCATATACCCAGGGCCTGTAAATTATATGCTAGTAGTGGACTTGCAGCAGTTATTATGCCACCCACCTGAGTTGCCTTTTAAAACCTGTCCCATGTCTGCTATTGCAGTTTTAAACTACCAGCTTGACTTAGCAATATAAGCCCTGTGTCAAGCCTTAAATTCCCCTCTTATTGCATATAAGTCACCCCTAAGATAGGCCCTATGTAGCCTATAGAGTAGAGTGCATTGCAGCTAAAGGGTTGTACATGTACTTTAACGTTTTACATGTCGTGGTATAGAAAAACACTAAATTATTTTTTCACTAATGTGAGACCTACCTCTCCGATAGGATAACATTAGGTTGCCTTATTGCATGTATCAAGTACTAACTTTTCATTGGAAACAGGTACACCTTTAATGTTTGGTGTCTGAGAAGTTGTAATTAAAAATCCTCTTTAACAATAAAACCAGATTTTAAGTTACATTTTTTAAAATGCCATCTTTTACAAAGGTTAGAAAAGTCAAAACATCTAGATGACCATTTGTTGGCTGCTAACGTTTGGACAGACTCAGATCAAATTCACAAATCAGTTGGTTTATTATGTTTACTTTTAATTTTCAATCATTTCATTTTATAAATCCTCAAGACAGTGCTCAGATACACATAACATTTACATTACATCAAACCAAACAAAATTGAGACATAGTGACAAGTAAAAAACAACAAAAAGATTTTTGAGCACTGGGGTTACCACACAACGGGGGTACACAACATTTCAGGTAACAAAGGGGTACAGTATTCAATGCATATATTTTCTTAAGCTGCTACACATTTTGATTTAAATTCTTCCCCTGTTGGTTAGAAGTGCCAAGGCGTTTCAAGTCCGACTCTATTTTTGGGGGCTTTCTTCAGGGCTGTGACTGGATTCTGTAAAACCAATAAACACATGTGTATTGTTTTAGTACACACTCCTCATTCTCCATCGCCTCCATAACACTCATGGATATTTCAAGATTATATCTACCTCAAATTGGTCTTGGGCATCCCTTCAAGGAAATGGGAAACTGTTTGTTGTCCTAAAGAGACAAGGTCATTTAGATACTAATTGCCCATATTTACATTCCTTATTAATTGGTTTTTTGTGGATTAATCACAGATATCACTTACTTGGAGGACATTTCTTTTCGTTTCAACAGTCACCTATTCTTCAGTTTAGCACTATTTTTAACGTGGCTTATGGTGCTGATTTGTTTAAAAGCCTGCAAAAACAAAATTGCTATCAGTGTTTGAAGGGAGGTTCAGGGCGTTTGATTGAGACTGGCGCAGGAGTGTGAAATCCTTTGTTCTAACACTTACTTCCTGTTGAAGATACTACTGGCAGATAGTGCTCGCCGTGGCAGAAATACAAGGATATTAATCACTCTTGTTCCTAATCATGGCTTTGATCTAGAGAGAACACGAGCAAAGTCTTTATCTTGTTAAGCGTCTCGTTTTTGCTGCAAGAGTCAAATATTTCAAAGCAACTTGGTGTCAGCACTCAAGTTTATGCAAATGTGTTTAGTCATGCAATCTGCATTCCACCAGCTCTCTGGAACACTGTTTCTACCTGAGAGATCATTTTGTTGAGCACGGACGTCCTATTCCAATTCCGTTGGCATTAGAGTTGAGTTGTACGGCATGCTGGTTAATGTAGTTTTTTATTTAATTTAGTTTTTAGGTCTCGCATAGGCAGCACATGCGCTGCATCTCCGAGGCATTAAGTAATTAGTAATACCAGCGAACCTCCACCCATTGCATTTCTTTTTTTGTTTTTCACTTGCCAGTGGTCCAATCAAGCATTTCTTTTCTTACCTCGCTCATTGTTGGCTAGTGGTCCCATCCGTCACTTCCGTTTTCTTTCGTTTCTGCAGGAAGCAGCATCGACCAACTACAGTAGACATACGCTGCAGGGCGATATCTTTTGATGTAGGGACTACTTTGTTGTTTTTCAGGTCTTGCATAGGAATCACTGAGAGCCGCGCGGACATCTGCCGCCCCGAGTGCGCTCAGCGTCTGCAGCCCCACCACGTCCGAGCTGCAGCACCCAGGCCCTCTGTTACTGCCCTGTCCGCAACACTCGCAATGCTTTCCCCCTCCCACTGTCTGAGCTCTCTTGCCCCTCTCTCCCCTGCATCTGCGTTCACCCCCACCCACAGCATCTGGAGGATCGCCATGTGGGTGCACTACACAGCACAGCACAGCACACCGCGCTTTGTTTTAAAGTTCGAGGAATTCTAGCAGCAAGCATTCTTCTTTTTGCACTATCCTGCGCTGGAGGGCGCGGCGCAGAGGGAGTGTGTTGTGGATCAGGCTGTGGACGGGTCACAGTGTGGCTCCTCGAGCGAGCGGCACAATAGAGAGAGCAGGCGGTTTCCGCTGCCTTCGGGATGCTCAGCCCTCAGAGGACCAAGGCCACCCCCGCGGGGGTCATTGTGACTGCTGCAGAGGGCACAAGGATGAAGAGCAACGAGGACCTCCCGGGCTCCTCTCTACTGCAGAACCACTACTGGCTTTTCACCAAGGGCTACATCTTGCGCTCCCATGAGCTACAGGTCGGCTCCGGCCCATTCGTGTATTCTAATTTAAAAAAAACAGCACTATTGAATTTAGCGCATAGAATGATACTACCCAGAAAATCTAGCTTTGCGGGAGTAGCGAATGAGGTATGCGTTCTGGTGAAGTTTCTCGCGTGGGGGTCACTGGAAAGCCTCCTTCTTTGGTAAATAAAAACATTTACATAATCTCACCGCGCCTCCTACATACAAAGCATACACTTGTGTTATATACGCCTAGAGGCCGTGCTCCCAAATATAGTGTTTGTTTTTTTCTCGTATTTTGACTGCAAAATCGAAACTACGTGGAACCCTACCATGGGCGACAAACTTGCTTTCTGTATCTACGACGCTCCGGCTCTTATGTTGTTGTCCGTTGTCTAAGTCTGTGCCTGTTTGGGAGCCTGGAGTGTCTACCAGCAGGGACCCTATTCCAAAGTGGAGAAAGCGCCGAGGACTGAGAGCAGGGCGGTTGTTAAAGTGGGATAGACTTCGGCTGCAGTTCTTTTTTTGCGATAGCCGGCAATAGTTTGCCTTCTAGTTTGTATCTATTTCCATGCTGGCCACAATCAAATTATTGATAGGAGACAAGCACTCCCATCTTGAGGGTGTCTTGTGACGTTCCAAGCACTGAAAGCGTCAGTCTGGCTTATTTCCCCTCAGGGTGGCAACAATAACATAGGCGGGATAAGGAGGCCTGTGAAACAGTAAGCAACCTGGTGACGACAAAGGAAATGGGAGTATAGTATTTTAGAGCATCTTTCCCACCACAAAACATGTGAGCGCTATTGTGCACGTTGCAGCGCAACATTACTAATGTTTGCAACAGATGCAGAGAACTAACTTGCCTCCATGAAATGGTATTTGTGCCACATTCCCTCTTTTGGCAGTCACTAAGAGCATTGTCTTTTGACAGTTGCAAAATGCACACAACTAATAAGAACAAGCATTGAAAATGCAATAGGTCTTGCCTTTGATTAAGTTGAATCCATTTGCTTTGCTAATAGTAATGTATTCTAGCTTTGCATTATTTAGTGTATATTTGTGATATGTTGTAGTTGTATGTAGTTAGAATTGTTTTGTTAGATGTTTAGTAGCGCGACCGTACGATTCGTGTTTTCTTTCCAGGGTATACCTTCCACTCCCTCCCCCTGTCTCAAAACAGCTTCTTTGCTGAAAACCTCACTTTTCTCCCGCTTCTCTATTCCATCATATCTACCTAACATGATGTACCACAACTGACCTTTTGGGGGATTTCCGGTCAAAAAGGTCATGCTGCTTTTGCCAAAACGAATTAGTACATTTAGAGGGTTTTATTTCAACATTGGATAGTGTGTGTCCACTTGAGGGGGTATTTCACAGTCCCAGCTAAAGGCCATCGGCTAATCCAGATGTCCCTGTCCCTTTGCCAAAGCTGCCTTCTTACCCGCACCTCTCCGGATCACATGTGCTTACTCAGTTATCTCTTTAGATTACAGGTTCTCTTTATTCAGACAACTACAGTCACCTTGAACTGCAATCCACCTGGTACTTACTGTGGACAACAGACTACAGCTTCCAGAATGCATTGCGTTAAACTAATGCCCTCCCCATACTACGTGCCAATGGCGAGATCATATTCCATCCAGTTTTTCATTCTCGAATGCATTGTAATCTGTACCGCTAGGCCAGTTTGGAACTGGGACTACAGCTCCCAAAATGCACTGTTTTTAAATTAATGCCTATGACTCATAAATGGTGTCACTACAGATAAGGAGTCTTCTGTTAGCCTTAACCAAATATACTCAATATTCGATTCAGAAACTGTGTAAAATATGCATTCTTTTTAATATTTTTTTTTTTATTAAACTCTGTACTCCAAGAAGTCACTGCATGCGTCCCAGACTATTGCCTGATCTCATCCTCCGTGGGGAACCCCACGTTTGCCTGCCTGGACGGCAGCATGACCATCTCCACCATCTTGTACACCAGAGCTTTGCCCCGCCCAAACGCGGCACTTAGTCACACTATGTTGCTCTGTTATGAAGTGCCTCAGGAGACCTGCTCATACAAAAGGGTAACACTGTCAGATGCTGTAGCCACCGTTCTTGCTCCCACAAACACTTCCTATCGCATTGCAAAACCTCCCACCTCAAATCTTCCCACTGCGCGAACACAAACCAGGCAATTAACAGGACTTCTGTCAACCGGAGAAGACTGCACGGGCAGCGGTGCCTGTTCATGCACAGAGTGTACATACAGGCTGGATGACGGCATGTAAATCTGTGATATATGTTAAACTTGAATAAAAAAAAATTAAAAACACCTCAACGTTACAATCCTTTGTTGCAATTTTACACTATGTTAAGTAATCCGTGCATACTGGTGGCGCAGCGAGCACAGGTTGTGGACTATCACCGGTTGGCAATCCATTTGTAGTGGATAACAACAAGAACACAGTCGCTTCTTGGCCCTTTATTGGGCATAGTTTTGATAAACGCTCCTTCTATGCTGGACAGCTAGATTTTTTGACTACAGTGTCCATTGGAGAAAGGGATTTCAGCACAGTGAGAACCCGCACCTCGAGTCGTAGGATGGCACACCGTCGTGTTCTTTGCTGACAGTATTAGTATATAGCGCCTGCCGTGTCAATAGCCTTGTACCGCTTTAGCTGGTTTTCTCGCTGATCGTGCAGCGAGCACAGCTTGTGGACTCCCACTGGTTGGCTATCCATTTGTTGTGGGTAACAAGAGCACAGGCGCTTCTTGGCGCTTTATTGGACCAGGAGTTTTTTTGACTACAGTTTCCATAGGAGGAACAGACTTCTGCACAGTGAGAACCCATACCTCGAGTTGTAGGATGGCACACCGTCGTGCTCTTTGCTGAGAGTATTAGTACATAGCGCCTGTCGTGTCAATTGCCTTGTAGCGCTCTAGCTGGTTTTCTTGCTGATCGTTTGCGAAGTCACCCGGAATCACTGTGTCGGTGTAACATGGTGTCTGCTCTATGCACTGTTAAATGAATATGCGTAGAAGCAAAAACTAGGTACATTTAAACAAGCATGTGTGGCAGTGTGGTCTGAGGTTGAAATGTGACACTGACAAGAGTTGAAAAGCTGCTCAAGAGAGCAGTGGGAAAATGATGAAGGGAGGAGTTGGGGAGAGGAGGAAACAGTGAAGGAAAACGAACAATAAAGAGAGCGAATCCTTACTGCGTGCGATCCCTTGTGTTTATGGGGCCATGTGTTTTGAACACATGGCCCCATAAAGATAAGAAATCTTTTGCGACAGAAGGAAAGCAGGCGAGCCCGTCCAAGTGGGCCGTCTGAAAAAGCCAAAAGTACACGTCATAAAAAGCTATTTTCCAATGGCTGGTCACCGTTTAGCATAAACCGTGACGCCAGCCAACGGAAAAGAGGGGCAGGGCTTATAGCCCTTTACAGAAGTTACTCAAAACCATTAAATCTCGCCGAGCGAGCTGGGCATGTGCTCAGCCACGTTAGCGGAGACCTCAACATGCCTCCCCGTTGAAACACTACATAAGCATTTCACCTCGTTGAAAAGAACTTCTATAGCTGACACGCTCTTGCTTACCTGTTTTAATACTGTTCGTTTGGAAAAACTTTATAAACATAAGTGCCATAAAAGGATAGCTAAAGGTGTGGAATAAGTGCCTTGCTACATTAGTCTGAGGTCCCCTTTGATCTGACGCTGTTTTCTGACGTCATTGCTACTAGGGATGCTACACGTGTCTGTCTTCCACGTTTGGTTTGGCATGGTGATTAATCGTTTTTCCTGGTGCACCGCTAGTTATTGAGGAAATGCGTGACAATGGCCACCTGTGTCTGCATCCCCACCCCCCTCTCCTATACACACACTCTTGCCTTTCAAGTGCCCGTTCCAGCCAATACACTGTTCTTCCTAAAGTATTTCGCTCCTGCCTTAGACCCCACCTGGCCTTCTAAGTAGCACCAGAAAGGTCATCTGGCTCTCCATAAACCCCGCGCCCCACCCCTAGGAATCTGCAAAAGCCAGTATGGTATGTCATCTGAACAACCACATCACTCCTCTGATATTCCTCTTTTGGACACAGTGTGTTGTGGCATCTGTAGAGAATGTTTCTGAAAGCCTCTCTGCCCCTTGTATTAGATAGTTATTTGTTTGTTCCATTATTTGTCCCCACTTGTCCTGACTATACTTCACACATGAAAGAAATGCATGGCTCCAAGAAGGATCTGCGACTGAGCAACCCAAGAAGTGAAACTAAAACATGCATGCATAAGAGTCTCTTGCACATGCAAATCTTATGCACACATTTCCTGTATAGTCCTAGAACGCCAGGAATATAGAGTTTAGTGGGCATTACCCCCAGTGAATGCAAAAACACAAGAGAAGTAAAGAACAGGCTCATGGGTAGAATTGTTCGTGGTCATTAGAACAAGGTCAGCAGTTTTTTTGTTGTTTTTTTTTTTTACAAATATGCTTCTAAGAGTCGTTGAGTGTAAGGAACATACAATGCCATTTTTACAGTTTTGTTTAATTATGTTTTTATTCTTTCCTGGTAATTTTTTTTGGTGAAATCTGTTTATTGGCATTTTTTTTTCAATTCAACAATACGAAAGGCACTGCAGTACAATCAAAATGACTTTGCGATTGTTTATGAGCGGCACTTTTTCTGGTAATTTTTATGTAAATGTTTTGCTACGTAAAGCATATTGGTGAAATATCAATGTAACATAGCTCGTGGATCACCCCAACATCTGTCATAATCTGCAAATCACAAGTTCCATGTTTGGCCTACATAGCCTTCCATCCTACTTCTTTCATTCTTCTGGGATTAGTAGACTGAGCGCCATTACATTGGGTGAGAGCCGTTATTTACAACAGTTAAAAACCTCTGGAAAATAAAGTAAGTTATTATTAAGTCTTGAGTACTAGCCATATATCACAGGCTTCTACATTGACATGTATAGGAAGCTTCCATACTAAGGACATATTTGATGCCTGCATACAATTTCAACTGCCATACTGTGCAAATATCAAAGGTTGCAATTTGATCTATACATCTGAGGCATATGTCACTGTACGTTTCTGTTTGAAATGAAACATTACTTTTGACTATACGGAGGGAGCAGACGCTACTGATAGACTTTTAATTCCATACATATGCATATTAAATTGTTGGTATTTTAAGCAAAAGAAGACTAACACATTCTACCACATACATGTACAGCAGGTATCTTGCAGGTAACCACAGCATTACTGGCCTCCTTCGGCCTCCGCTCCTTTTTTGCCTTTCTTTGATGCAATCCTCTAATCCTCTTTTCACTTTTATTCTTCACTGCATCCACGCTCTGCCGCCTTATGTCTTCCCATCGGGTACTCCTTCATTACTGACGCTCCCTTCCTTTCTCCTTCCCTTCTTTCACTGCTTTCACTTTTCTTTAACTCCTTCCCTTCATTACTTACATCACCTCTACACTACTCTTTGCCTCATGCTCCCTTTCTTTCATCAATTCCTTCTTTTCTCAACCCTTTCATTTTCTTTCATGGCTTAAAACCAGTTCCGGACAAAATCATTGTGATTTCTATTTTTGAACTATTTTCACTCTGTGAAACCTTCCCTTTTTATCTATATCACACATGAGTACTGCTCTTTCACCCTCCTCCTTTCAAATATCCTTCCTACAACTATTATATAACACAGTAATGTTGCTTACTTTTTGAATATGTCTCTGAATAACACAGATATTTTTGTCTTGAAGAACCATTGGGTTCCAGTGTTCCTTTTCTTACTTCTGAAGGTGCTAATTTCAGAATTCTGAGTGTATTTAGTACCTTGTGCTGATTCTGTACATGCCTAAAATAGTATTAAGAATCATTAAATTCTCTGGACTTAATTGCATCATAAATAGTTCTAGGGCCATTGTTTTTCTATAATACATGATACCCAGGTCCGTGGGCAGAATTGGGTTACCCCATTAGTTTATTATGACATAATACCATTCAGCATGATTTCACTAAACACCACACAGTTCCAATGCACATAAATCAACTCAACATGTTTCCATTCCACACCATAATATTCAACAAAAAGCCACAAAATACAAATCGGCTACACAATTACATAACACACCACATACATACAATCCATATCACATAATTCCACATCACACCACAGAATTCAACAACACCCAACATAATCAAACTCCGCTACATAACACTCCACAACAGAAAATACAATACCACTTCATTTCTATCCACAGTATTCCACTGGACACCTCATACATCAACTCCACAACACATAAGTAAAGCATTTTTACATACGCCAGTAGCTCTAACTCACTTTTTCTAAATGTTCACTCCACTACAAACAAAAAGACATTGTCATTTACAACATCAATTGCTCTAACTTTCACAAATGTGAGACCAATTTCATTGCAAATGCTTGTTTATGAAGACTTTAACCGACTGGTGCTTGCTTTAGCCAACTTCATTTAAACTTTAAAGCTTGTACAAGCCGTTTTTATGGTTTTATCGTGACTCCATTTACTTTGCTGGTTGCATCATAATTATTGGACTTGCCTGATCAGTGTCAAAAACGTCTGTGCTCATTTTATTACCTTATTAAAAAAGTTTTTGCACAGCGAAAGTTGCTCATATTTATTTTAAACACATGCACACATGATGGTTTCTTCTGCGTGTGGGTATTTTGCAAAGCATTTTGACAGTGAAGGTCTTTTGCCAACGGTGGTAGCACCTGGTTGTTTAGAACAAGTGTGCACATATCCGGTTGATTTATCTTCCATCATATTCTATAGGATTTGTATTAGAAGCATTTTCTTACATCACCATGGCCTTCTGATGATTGTTCACTAATTAGTGAGGCATCTTTTTTTGGAGGGCAAAGGCACATACTGCATTCTGTCATATTTTGAAACAGATCGAAATCTGTGGTGATCATTCAAAAAAGGGCCCTTTTTAAGTTCTTGAAATTTCCGACATTTCATACAGGCCTGATATGGCGCTGTTGAATTTCAGGATTAGTTAAGCTTCTTTCTGAAGTAAGATTCTTTCAATATCTCTGCCTCTTGGTGTTTGTTTGACAACCCAGAGAACTGTCCATTTGATATCCTTTTCACTATGGTTCACTTGTATGAAGTGGCTCACCATAAGAGCATTTGCAACTTTGGTGCTGATTCTTGATCAATGTTGAACTATTCTGAACCGGATCTCTTGGTTTGTCTTTCCAATATACAGCTTCCCACAAGGGCATGTGATCCTGTAAACGACATTTTTTGTTTTACAATTTGAAAGCATGTTGTTAGTCCATTTGATGGTATTGTGCTCAAACACAGATCCTTCACCTGTTGTTTCGCAGGAAACAGTTACCACACTTGTGGTGTCCCTCAATAGGTTTCAAATTCCAATGGGAACGTAGGTCCTGTTTCTTGGGTGTACAGTACAGTCGGCCCTCACCAGTTTTTGGCCAATGCTCAATTCTCTCTTCATGGCAAAAAGTGGTCTTTCAAACGAACAATCCAAATTTTGGAGAAAGTGCCAGTTTTTCAGGATGATTTGGCGAAATTGATTCGTGTACTGTCCAAAGGTGGAGAGACACACCAATTTGGTCATGGGTTCCTTAACTTTCTTTGATAACAGACATTCTCTTGGTGTAAATCGGGCCCTCTCTGTGGCATTTTTAAGGAGTTTTTTTGGGTAACCTCTTTCTCGTAGTTTTAAACTTTAAACTTTTTCAAACTTAAACTTTGAAAATTCTTAATTCTAGTTGTATTGATGTGACTTTTGTCATTTTAGTGTCAAATAATTTATTAAAATGTACTTTTTTTGTTTGACTATATTGATGTTGGATTTTTCATGTGTTGTGTTTTCACTTTATTATTGTTTGTATGCTGCATTAATAATTTACACAATGCCTGTAGGTTAAGCCTGACTGCAGTTGTGCCAAGCTACCAGAGGGTTAAGCTCAGGTTCAATTTAGTGACTTTTGTGGTTCACCCTCACGAGGATTCTGACTGTTGCTTGAACAGAGACCATCCCCTCATTCAACAAACAAACCAGCTTCTCACATGTATGTGATTATGCTTGAAACATTGTACTCTGCTTGTTCCATATGGATTTTTTACCTTTTGACAATAGTATCTGATGATCCTTAAAGGTGGTGGTTCGTAATACTTGCCAGGGGTTCAATTTGCTTTAAATAAAATGCCTTGAGCGGCTTAATACACCAATGTACACATACACTCACTGTTTCTCACCCACAATCACACTTGAACACACTCACACTTTCCACATCACTAACACTAACCTTGTTCACTCTCTCGTGATGTTTTGCTTTGTTGCATCCCTGAGTTTCAAACACAATTGCTTTCTTGTGCATAGTCCTTCCCTGATGTATTGTTTTTTTCTTTTTTTTAAAAAAAAGTTTCAATCCCACCCATGTCAACAAAATAATGTTGTGCCCTACACCAGTGGACACAGGTAGCCATGTTAAGTTTCAGAGTCTTGTTTATTAGTTCCAGGTCCAAGTGACATAAATCTTAACTCCAGCCTGCTCTGGTCAAGAACCAGCCCCACCAGGAGCAGCCTGCCTAACTGCTCAGCCCATCTCTAACTGACAACACTTATCCACTCAGGCACCCAGGCATTCCACGCATCAGTCACACCACCATTCCGTAACTAACTCACACTCTGTCTGAGCAGCTAGGCGTACCCAGGCTGGTTTAGATATAAATGCAATATAGAGGATACAACAATATTTTATATTCAGACGCAGCTACCTGCAAAAATAAAATGTTGCATGCGTTGCTTGGTGACACGATTGAGACGTTTGCCACTACCCATCACAAATGCAATGGAGTTATATTTTTAACCCTAAAATTCTCAGAAAGTGTCGGACTGAAATACACTGCTTTTCACCTGTCCTACAAATGCACATACGGCATGGAAAGCAGAGTAAGCTGCGCCTTAAAACTGGCTAGTTTCACAGCGCTTTCAACAACAGAAGAGTGCAACCAACAGAAAAAGTGATGGTCTTGCAAGAGAAAAAACACTCCTATTTAAAAGAACCCTCACTCACCAACCTAGTTGGTGACATGCTTCATCATTGGGTTGCCAGCAGAGAAGCAGAATTACTCTCTGGTGTGCTACAATGCCTGATTACAGCGGAGCAGGTTTTTTTAGTGCAAGATGTGCGTTGAATGGGTGAATAGAAAGAGTGATTTAAAAAGTGCCTTTGATTTGGCCCCCAACAATGTAATAGTGAAAAGCTAGACACTAATAAAAACAAGTGTGTTGGATGTTAACAATATCTGGCCAGACACATCCTACTGTGAAAAAGGAAATGTTCAACATCTTTCTGCTTCTAGAGGCTATTAGCGAAGCATTCTTCAGGACCACTACATCACGGCGGTGTGCGCACGCTAAGGCGCACCCTAACCAGTGGTGAATTGAACCAAATAAACTCACGGTTGTTAGTTGTACCTTTAGTTATGTAACTGATAAAAAGCTACACCAGCCATATTTCTTTGAGTGGTTGCAGAAATTCACATTCTGTTGGACCATTTTTGTTAAATATTTCGATATTGGTTAAAAAAATGGGTTTTTGTTGGTGAGGATTTGGTTACATCAAATTATTGCTAGAAGAGTGTGCGCAGATGGATGGACGATAGACCGGAAAGTAAACCCATGTGTATCATCTTGATTCAGAATTGTACCATAAGATGTTTAGCAGACTCAGATTCTGCTACAACCATTTTATCGAGGAAAATGTTTATTGATAAATAGTCTGAAATAATGCTCTGTGAAGGATATATAAAGACTGGTGCAGGATTGTCAATCTAGCTGCCATTCATAGCACCGGTTGTTTATGTGGGGGGACCTATCTTGCGGGATTCGTCCCATCTCGCTGTGATATTAATGCTGCTCCTTGTTCCATTCTTTTTTGCACGAGGCAAAAGGTTTGATGTTTACTTGCAAAATGTCAATAAAACTGGTGCATATCGGATGACCATTACTCATCTGGATGGAGTTATTGGTGATCTATTGAGTGACTTGGCAGAAGACCTAAAGGAACGATTTAAGGCTGATATTTGAGATTACATCCTAGGTAGTGACAAGAGAGGGTCATGAAGATGTGACAAGACTCATATCCCTATGGTGATAGCTGTCAACAATTATGAGGTGCCACAGGTAGTTTTAAGAAAACACCAAGCAATTCTTAGTCCTCAGTTTATGAAAGTTGAGATGTTTGGAGCACACATGTAAAGTTAAATGGGTGCTATAACTATCAAAGCCAAGGTTAGGAATATTCCAGTGCTTGTGAGGAAAGATAAAATCTTAAGGAAACTGCCTGATGAAGATATAATTAAATCAACTTACTCACCTTGATGGGTTTCACCGCTGGTTCTTATAAGGTAAGGGAATGTCTATTTGTTGACTTTATAGCAGGTGTGACTCCTGATAGGGCTGTTCTAGTTAAAACAAAAATGCCATTTGATCTAGCGTTGACCTCCATGGTATTCAAAAGTTAGTACAATATCAGTATCATGATCTTACATGAATCACAGCCTTTGAGGATGACATACTAGTATACTGAGCCAATGTGATGCACAATAATGCTGCTGTTGTATATTTTAGAACACATGGGCATGAAGTGGCACCAAGAGAAGTGCATACTTAAATGAAAACGAGTAACATGCTTATGTCACATCGTTAGTAATCAGATGGACTAAAGGGTGAGTGGACCCACTCAAATACAACCCTAGGACTGACTGTTGGGCCTAGCACAGACCACAGCAATGAGTGTATTAGTTATCAACATGCTTAATTCAGTACTTTTGAAGAAAATAAAAACGGTTAGCTAATATATATATATATATATATATATATATATATATATATATATATATATATATATATATATATATTTATATATACATATATATATATATATATTACCTACTGGCAGTCGCCAGTAGGTAGTTATAGTTAGGATTTTTGTCAATGCAAAATCTCAAAATTCTATTTGGAATAACTTTGGCGCCGGTTGACGAATCTGCCTGAAAATTTCCTCAAATGTGCCTCGCGGAGCTCCGGTCCTTCCTTGGAAGTTTGGGGGGGATTTGTCAAGCGGGGGCCGAGATAAAAGGGGGGTCCCAAAACGTGTTTTCCCAATGTTAATTTCCATAGGGCGGTCAAACTCACTTTTAGCCAGAACGGCTGAATGGATTTCCACCAAACTTGGCAAAATGTAGGGACTGGTAGCCCGATGTGCCTTTGCTATGTCTCAAGATATGTGCTCCAGTGGATTTTGAGTAATTTAGGTTCAAAGAAATATATATATCTATAGGCGCGCCCCGGTGCGCGCAACGGGGAGCGCACCGGGCGTGCAACGCGACTTGCGCGTGGAAAGCTGATTGGTTCACGGGTGTCTGTAAACATTCGAAACAGTCCGGAGCGGCCGCCATCTTGTGTCTTGGTAGGATCGAGACACAAGAGGTGGCAAAAAAAAAGGGGGAAATGACTATAAGGGGGAAGGGTAGACCCCCCTGACCCCCTAGGTTTGATGTGGGGGCTATAATAGGGTCCCGCGGGGGGAGCGCCCGGTACGCGCACTGGGGAGCGGACCGGGGAGCGAAGCATGGGGAAAACCCAGTTTATTCACTTTGTCACCTCTACGACCCTTTCTTGCGGCAATACGTCCCTTTTTCATACATTACTCCTGACGTAGGAGGTTACAGGGGCAGGGGCTTACAAAGTGACGCATCTACCTAGATACATCACTTTGTAAATATGACTGAATAAGGTGCATTTTTTACAGCACTGGTGCGTCACAAAAAGTGACGCTCCGGTGGCGTTAAAGTGACGCATGGCCTCATAAATGAGGCCTTCAGTCTTCTACTCATGCGTCATATTAAATTTATGACCATATTATGTTGGAAGTTCTTACAGATACGTCAGTATTTCAGACGTATCTGTAAGCGCAAAAGTGATGCATTCTGGAGTGTGTCTCAAAAATGAAGCAACTCCAGCAATGCATCCTGTCACATGGGGCCAGGCCCCATGTGAAAGGGCCTGCACGCCTGCTGTGAAACAGGCGTAATATTTGGAAGCAACAGCGTCATAAAAGTGAAGCAGTGATATCTCATAGATTTCACTGCGTCACCTCTACGACCCTTTCTTGCGTCAATTCGTCCCTTTGGATACATTACACCTGACGTAGGTATAATGTGGCGCAGGGCTAACAAAGTGACACATCTACCTAGATGCGTCACTTTGTAAATATGACTGAATAAGGTGCATTATTTACAGCACTGGTGCGTCACAAAAAGTGACGCACCGGTGGCGTGAAAGTGACGCATGGCCTCATAAATGAGTCCTTCAGTCTTCTACTCATGCGTCATATTAAATTTATGACGTATTATGTCGGAAGTTCTTACAGATACGTCAGTATTTCAGACTTATCTGTAAGCGCAAAAGTGATGCATTGCTGGAGTGTGTCTCAAAAATGAAGCAACTCCAGCAATGCATCCTTTCACATGGGGACAGGCCCCATGTGAAAGGGCCTGCACGCCTGCTGTGAAACAGGCGTAATATTTGGAAGCAACAGCGTCATAAAAGTGACGCAGTGATATCTCATAGATTTCACTGCGTCACCTCTACGACCCTTTCTTGTGTCAATACGTCCCGTTTGGATACATTACACCTGACGTAGGTATAATGTGGCGCAGGGGCTTACAAAGTGACGCATCTACCTAGATGCGTCACTTTGTAAATATGACTGAATAAGGTGCATTTTTTACTGTACTGATGCGTCACAAAAAGTGACGCTCTGGTGGCGTTAAAGTGACGCATGGCCTCATAAATGAAGCCTTCTGTCTTCAACTCCAGCAATGCATCTTTTCTTACCCTTCCACACCCCCGTTCCTTTTCAACATTTTCTTTGAATATCCACATTCCCCATATTCACTCTCCTTCTCCTTACTTTCCTTCCCAACACTCACCTTCTTTCAGTCCCCCTACTTCACTTCCTTTCTCCTCTCATACCTTTCTGTTCTTTCTTACTCATTTTCCTTTCCATTATCAATGCACTCCACTTCACTTACTCTTTTTCATTTTTTTAAGAATATAGCTCTTTGATGAGAATTAGAGGTAGTTCTGAAAAGAACTTTTTTTTTCTTCTTTTTTTTTAAGAACAGAAACAAAAACAGGGAATGGAAACTGCTCAACAGGAGCAAAAAAAACAAAAAAAATTAGGGCTGGGAACGGCAGTGATGGTTCACCAATGCTTGAACCATGAGCAGGACACTTTGCTCCCCATAGGTAAGGAGTTGATCGCAGTATCTGCGTTTCAGGACACCTTTGTTGAATGCAGGTTGAATATTTGGAACCAGCTCCTGCGATCGCCCCCTCACAGAAGTAGTTGCTCCTCCGGTGGATGTAGAGGCCCCATCACTGGGAACCTCTTGTGCCAGAGCCCTGACACTTTCCCGGGCAAAATTCTGGGGGTGCCTCCTCTCTCCACATGGCGTATCATTGTGAAGTTCCCAAAAGAATATTTCTTTTTGGGGTCACCCCGTGACAGGACTTTTTTGCAGATCCTGCACTCCACTTTTGGAGCATTCACCTTTTTCAGTCCTTCTGGTATGGAAAAAAAATTCCAAATGAAATGCTCCTTCACCTTTGGCTGAGGAGGCTCTTCATCGATGAATTCCGGCTCATCTTCACTGCTGGATGGTCTGGCAGCCATGATTAACCCAGAAAGATGCAAGAGCAAAAAGGCAGGTCTTTCAGTCACAAAAGTGAAAGAAGAAGTAAAGGAAATGGGTGGGGATTTCATTCTTTGTAAAAAAAACTGTTAGCAACCAATGAAAAGTGTTATTTTAGGGTCACATGACTTGACGCGCTGACGCTGCGAGCACCGGAGCGCTTCCGGGGGCGCCTACGCGGCGCTGACGTATGCGCTTCCGGGGCGCTTACGTGGCGCGAACGTGGGCGCTTCCGGGGCGCTTACGCGGCACGCCAAAGTGACGCTTTGATAGTTTCACGGAAATGCAAAATCATTTCCATTTCCTTATTTTAAAAAAACTGCTTTTATATGTATGGTACTAAATGTCTTGCGTTATTATTTACTTTACATTCATATTTTTTTTCCACGAACGAAGGTAGCGCTCTGGGTGGGCTTTCCGGAGAGCTTACCGGAGCGCGCACCCAGAGCGCCCCAGGAAAAAATTATTAAAAAAAATAAAAATAATAAAAAAATAATAATAATAATTAATACTTACACAAAACAGCAAATTTATAAAAAAAATCGTAGGTTAGAAACTCGATATAGAAAGGAATTAGCATTTAAAAAACCTATGAAATTCACTGAAAAAAACATAGGTTTCACACCAGTTATAGTTAGGAATTAGCATATAAAAAACCTATTAAATTCACTGAAAAAACCATAGGTTTCACCCCAGTTATAGTTAGCTGGAAATTTTACTGACATAAAACCATTGAAATTCCACGTTATAGTTAGTTGGACTCACTATAACTTGCGCGCCTGCAATGCACTGCTGATGACGTCACATATTACATCACTCATGACATGGTCAGTGACATCACTCATGACATCACTGATGACACCATCCTTGTGACAGTGACAGACCTCCTTTCAGTGTAAAGTAAGCCTTGAAACACATATTCAAAAATAGAAATTAACATTTTCAAAAAAATGGAGATACCCATAACAGTTACAACAAACAATTCAGTAATTCCACCATCTATTCACACATCCACTCATTCACCAACAGTTCTATATAGTCACTCATACATATACTCACTCATCATATGTAGTGATACACCTATACATCCTGTTACACACAGACAGTCATCCAAAAGTTACTCACACACATACTCACACATGCAAATAAACTATTGAACATCCATTTATTTGCATATAGAACTATACACACACTACCACTTTACTTCTATGGAAATTTACACATACGTACTCTCTTAAACAATCACTTATAGAAACACATACTTATTTAAACAGGAACTCTTACAATCTCTCGCTCTGACATACCCTCACTTATATACATCAATACTCACATATACTAGATTAAAACATATGTAGTTACTGATAAAGACACTAGTGAGACAGTCATTCACTCACTAACACACACATATACACACTCATCCACCCATACAGTCCTGCACATATGCTGTCTTCAAAACACATACAAACAGTGAGTCAGTCACCAACCTATGCAGCCACTTATACACAAAGTGAAACACTGATACATATATTTCAATATTTAAAAGTTACTCGCTAATATATGTATTCACTAAGATACACTTAATAAGGCAGTTAACAAATAATTTTTTTTGAAAAAAAACATCCATTTAGACACTTACTTAAACATTTATTCTTCCATCGACCTTTTTCATATACATATAGAAAACATATTTATTATTCAGAAAGACACACATTCACTGGATGGTGTCATCAGTGATGTCATGAGTCATGTCACTGACCATGTCATGAGTGATGTAATATGTGACATCATCAGCAGTGCATTGCAGGCGCGCAAGTTATAGTGAGTCCAACTAACCATAACGTGGAATTTCAATGGTTTTATGTCAGTAAAATTTCCAGCTAACTATAACTGGTGTGAAACCTATTGTTTTTTCAGTGAATATATATATGTGTGTGTTATTCTAGCCTAAGTAAAACAGGTTTGAGTGGAGACCCAACTGTCTAGTAACCTTATTTATTCACTTGTATTTGTAGATGCATTTTTTTGATTTTCAGCCTCTATCTTTCGACAGAACATACCCATCCAAAATTAACCCTTCCCTGAACTGCTATTACATTTTGCATGATTGGAGAATCATTATTTTTTCTAATCATATTCTTTAACTATTATCTTCAAATTGCTTCCCACCCAATCTCTCATCAAAGCCACCACAAACATAATTATATTTTTGTTTGGCTTGTGAACATTAGTACAATTACAATGTTGTCACTGGGAAGTATTCACTGGGAAGACTTCGAGAATATCTTGAATATTCCTGTGTGAACCTTAATTTAGCGCCCTGAAGCACAGTATCCAGACCTATTTTTCTGGATAAGATATTATGAGATAAATTCTTGTTTTCCTACTTCTGTAGCTTGAGAACTAACAATCTCACATATACATGTTCAGTAATATTGCTGACCATTCAAAAATAAAAATGGAATACTGAGACAAAATTTGGCAATCGAAAGTAACAATACAGCAGTGTTTGAACATTTGAAAACATTTTTCATATGGTATGTTCCCACGAGAGTATTGATATATTGATGTAGTTCAGGGGTGCCTGAGACTAGGCTATGAATTTAGAGACAACTATTTCTTTTGGTATGTTGAATTGATTTGATTCCAGTATATAATATCAAAGAATAGCTTGGATGGTACATGTCCCACAAGTTTTTCTCAGTGGTGAAGACGTGTTATCCTAAACATCCCCATGATAAATATGTTTTCTGATCTACGCTCTTTTCTCTCATTTATGCCATGGGTTTGTGTTAAACTATTCATTTGTTTTAGGTAGCACACTATACGTTTCCGTTAGAGAGCTCTCTTGCTTCCTTGTTTACTGCACATCGCTTCTGTGTGATAGTTGTAAGGTGTGTTTGTAGCAAAGTATCATGTAGGCCAGATGGGGTCTTATCCCTTGGACTGCAGTTACTTCAACGTAAACTTCAATTCTGCAACAAACTAAATTGTTTTTATGCTCCCTCCCCTCTCTGAACATGAGAAAAACGAATGCATGAACTAGAGCCAAGAGACACTATAAAATAAGTACCACAGCCTTGGAAATACCCCGACTGGAAAATGATGGCGGTATAGCTAGCTGTCTGCTTTGGATGATGCCTGTCGCTTGAGGTGCCAAGCTAGGTCTTGTACTGAGGTATCTGTAGTGCTGTCTTGTTCGAGGCATGTGGGCTGCTGAATTCATATCTGTGCATAGATCGCCGCCTAGTGTTGGGTCCGGATGATCGCACATTGTTGTCCTGGAAGAGTCTTCGAAGTATCACGAGATAGGTGGCTCCTCCCCTGGACTACAGTGCGCATGGGCATCGACTCCATCCTCAGATTGTTTTTTTCCGCCATTGGGTTTGGATGTCTTTCGGGTTCCCTCTAGTCGGAATCGATAAAGAACTTTTCTTAAGACCAAAAGGTCTTTAGTTTCTTCGTCGGTATAGTCTTGCGTTCGGTGCCTAACTCTTCCAGCTCGGTTCCGAGCCGGATTCCATACTCCCGCGTGCTTTCGGCGCGGAGGGCCCAGTCGACGGCTCAGACCCTATCGACTGTTCTTCATGGACCGAAGTCCGTTCAAGAGATGTCCCGTCTGCAACTCAAAGTATCCCCACATCGACGTCCACCCGGTGTGCAACAAGTGTCTGTCGCCGGACCATGATGAAGCCAGTTGCATGGCTTGTTCTCGCTTCAGGGCCAAGAAGACGCTTAAGCATCAACGCGCTGCGCGCCAGGAGGCCCAGCACACTGCACCGGCGCCTGCGGACATTTTCGATGCCGGGGATGTCGAGGAAGAAGCTACCAGGGACATCGGTGACAACCTCTCGAATCCCGCGTCGGACGTCGACTAAGACTATGATGCAGACGCCGAAATGTTCGAAGCTGAAGAAGTGGTCGACGAGGTAGGGGACGACGACGGGGCCTTCGGGCCATGGAGGATAGCTCGGATGATGAGCAACCTCGCTCTGGGGCTGTACCGATTCATAAGGCTCAGGTCGAGGGATCGCCACTAGGCCTTACCCAAGATCTTACGATGGGTTCTACGGCCCCGCCTTCGGGCTCAGCCACGGACATTGCTATTGAGCCGCACCCTGGAAAATCTAAACCGAAAGTGAAACCTACGGTCTCGACACAAGAAACAGCGCAGGTGCCCGCCTCGAAACCGAAAGTGCGCATTACTTTGGTCGGATCCAAGGCCTCGGAGCCCTCGGCGCCGAAGAAGCAGAAGGGTGTTGTCGAGACGAAGGCTCAAGTCAAGGGCGTCGAGACGAAGTCTGCCGCGCCGAAGACTAAAGTCAAGGTGGTCGAGCCGATTAAGTCGGCGCCGAAGGCGGTCGACACCAACAAAGGACTCGGTGACCGGAAGAAAGGACTCGGTGACCCGAAGGTTCTCGAGACTCCGCGTCAACAGGACAAGGCCAAGAGCGGCGCACCCCGAGAGTCCCCTCCTAGTGGGGCCTCGAAGGATCCCGTCGACTCTGCGCGCCCGTCCGCCGCTTTCACCAAGCAGGTGACGGACTCCCTACAGCGCATCAGGGAGAAGGCCTCGGCGGTCGGACCAAGAGATCCTCCACCTCCGAAGACGGTCGAGAACCCTCACAAGGCGTCGACACCCGTTCACTTCACGTTGCCGCCAAAGGTGGCGCCGTAGGCTTTCACCCCTAAAGCGGTCGCCAGCGTCCCCGAGAAGGTGTCCTCGGTGCCGAAGTCGTCGATGGTGGTGTCCACCTTGAAGCATCGACAATCTTCGGTAGACGAACAACAAGAACATTTTATTGATGCCGAAACGGGCAGACTTTCCCTCCACAAGCGGAAAATTGCCCCGGAACAACCAATGGAGTCCTACAAGATTCCTCTAAAAAGAAAGAAGGACTCTGCTTCCACTCCTGTCCTTGTGGAACCACTTTCTCCACAGACTCGTGATGTCTCGCCCACTTACTCTGATGTGGACGCTGGGGAGGGCGATGATGAGGATGAGTACAGCTATCCTGTCTATACAGGCCCTGATGATACCAATGAACCCTGGGCTGCTGGTGCTGATCCAGGTGATCCTCATTCTGGACAAGGCACTCAACTCTATTCTGTGAAGACATCTCCTACAGAGGATTCAGCAGCATTCAATGCCCGCATTGAACGGGCGGCTAAAAATCACAACGTCCAGCTCCATGCTGACCCTATTGACGTTGATTTCCTTTTTGATACCTTTTCAGTCTCAGAGAGGACTGTCAAGACTCTACTTATGTTAAAAGGTGTCTTAAAACATGCTGGAGAGATCTTTAAGGAGCCTACCAGAGCAAGGGTGATAAACCCTAGGATTGAGAAAAAGTATAAGCCAGCGCCTACTGATCCTACCTACATTAAAGGACAGTTGCCTCTGGACTCTCTTGTCGTCTCGAATGCCCGGAAGAGGGCTAATTCTCAACGGGTGATGCTCCTCCCCCAGACAAGGAATCTAAGGTCTTTGAGGCATCAGGAAAAAGGGTGGCAGCACAAGCGGCCAACATCTGGCGCATTTCCAATACACAAGCGCTTCTAGCGAGGTATGACAGGGCACACTATGACACACTGGAGACCCTGTTGCAACACCTGCCAGATGAATACAAGGAGGCAGCTGAGATGCTTATTCAAGAGGGGAAGCTGATCTCTTATGCTTCAATTAAGTGTGCACTGGACGCGGCTGACACCGCAGCCAGGGCTGTCAACACTAGTGTCATGCTGAGACGACATGCCTGGCTGAGAATCTCTGGATTTAAGCCAGAGATTCAGACCACCATCCTTAATCAAACAGTGAATCCAGATCACCTGTTTGGCCCAGAGGTTGACACCACCTTGGAAAAGATTAAGAAGGACACTGAAACTGCTAAGTCCGTGGGTGCCTTACAGTCCCAGCAGTTCAGGGGTGGGTCATTTCGTCGCTCAAGCACTAGAGGCGTTTCCAGAGGCCAGCTCTCCCAAACCACGCAGTACTACAAAGGCAACACACAGTCCACATACACCAACAAAAGTCGAGGTGGATATCGTGGAAACAGCGCCAAGGGCGGGGGTCGTGGAAACAACAACTCCAGATCCTCTGCCACCAGCAAACAGTGACGCCTTGTCTCTGCCCCCCGACCACATAACACCGGTCGGGGGGAGACTTCAGCAGTTCCTGCCGGTCTGGAGAACCATCACCACAGACAGGTGGGTCAGACAACTTATACAGTACGGTTATTGTCTGGAGTTAACATCCACTCCACCCAACATACCCCCAAGACACCGTCCTATGTCTGCCGAGCATTTGCACTTATTGCAGCAGGAGGTCATCGTCATGCTGCAAAAAGGGGCGATCGAGCTCGTGCCTGTGCAGGAAAGAGGCACAGGAGTCTACTCCCTGTACTTCTTGATACCAAAAAGGGACGGGTCCCTCAGGCCCATACTGGACCTCAGGCCCCTCAACCAGTACATCCTATCGGAGCACTTCCATATGCTGACCCTGCAGCAAGTGCTCCCGTTGCTCAGTCAGGGGGATTTTTTCGCAACTTTAGACCTAAAGGATAAGTATTTTCACATTCCACTGCAAACGTCACACAGAAAATACCTCTGTTTCACCATCCAAAACCAACACTACCAGTTCAAGGTTTTGCCTTTCGGAGTCACCACAGCACCCAGGGTGTTTACAAAGTGCCTGGCGACAGTGGCGGCGCACCTAAGGAGACGGAACATTCACGTCTACCCTTATCTGGACGACTGGCTCATCCAGGCGAAGTCAGCCCAGCAGTGTGCCGCTCACGTGTCCCACACCATTCATCTCCTTCACGACCTGGGATTCTCACTGAATTACCCAAAGTCCCACCTCCAGCCCGCCCACATACGGCAGTATCTGGGTGCGACGATAAACACTCTGGCAGCCACAGCACAGCCAAATTCAGTGAGGGTCAGCAGCATTCAATCTCTGATGCAACGATTCAAACCCCAGCACTCGCTTCCAGCGAAAGTGTTCATGCAGTTGATAGGCATGATGGTCTCCTGCATCTCCATAGTTCCGCACGCGAGACTACATATGCGTCCGCTTGATGAGTGCCTAGCACGTCAGTGGACTCAGGCTCACGGGCAGTTGAAAGACCTAGTGTTGGTGACCGGTCGGGCATACAACTCTCTGCATTGGTGGAATCCACGAAACCTTTGCAAGGGACGACCGTTCCAAGAGCCTGTGCCACAGATCATCCTGACAACGGATGCTTCTCTCCAGGGATGGGGAGCTCATGTACTCCATTACACTGTGCAGGGACTATGGACAGCAACGGAAGATGCACATCAATGTTCTGGAACTGATGGCAATCTTCATGGCACTGAAGGCTTTCAAAGTACATCTGTGCAACAAGGTCGTGTTGATCCGGACGGACAACATGACAGCCATGTACTACAGTCAGAAGCAGGGAGGTACCTACTCTCCGCAGCTGTCTCATCTGGCTCAGAGCATGTGGAAGTGGGCCATTCAGAGGAACATATTCCTCATGGCAGAACACCTCACGGGCAAGGACAATCAGATGGCGGACCTGCTCAGCAGGTACAGCCACCAGATGCACGAGTGGGAGATACATCCATCAGTACTCCACCCGTACTTCCAAAAGTGGGGTCATCCAGAGATAGACCTGTTCGCCACAAGGGAGAACGCAAAATGCCAAAGATTCGCCGCCAGGTTTCCCCACACCCACAGTCGCAGGGCAATGCGATATGGATGAACTGGTCAGGCAGATTTGCCTACGCTTTTCCCCCAGCACCTCTGATCAGTGGCGGCTGGTGACATTTGAAAGTGGTGAGGCGTAAAATGAATGTTGTACTGCACTGTGGCGAGCGAGCGTGCCCGAACAACCTACGGAGGGCTTGGGGGAGAACATTTTGAAAAAAGAGAGGGCAAACGGTGCATTTACAAGCAATTTTGAGGAAGCAGGAAGGTTAATAAAGCAATACGATTGAATTATTTATCATTTAAGAAATTGCCAATTTTTGTGAGCTATAGAGGTGATGGAGATACGTTGCTCCGGAATTATCTATTATTTATGCGTTTTTATATTGCGCGGACTTTACCCGAAGGTGTCAGAGCACTTCACAATAGGAACGTTAAGGATACATGAGGAGAAAATTACAAGTGAACAAATTACAAAAGCAAACGTTAAGTTACATGAGGTGAAAGTTGCGCACATTTGAGAACATGATTAGGTCGGTGAACATGGTGCTATTACTTTCATGCTGCTTATGAAACCGCCTACTGCTTCACCCTGATGTCTCACCTTGGACAAGTGATTCCTTTATTCATTGCCCAGGCAGACGGCCTGGGGCATCTCCATTCAATTTGAATCTCTATGTAGCTGTATTGCTTGAGATGTAAATTATAACAGGAAACCACAGAATAATTCTGTTGTTTCAAATATTCAGCCACAAACTAATACAATTGGAAAAAAACATTGTTTGCTCTGCTTTTATTTGTAAGTATTTTTTTAAAGGTTTTACTGAAATATAGATAAAATGTGACTTGGTTTAAAGACATGCCTGTGTGAGAGGGGTCACAATACTTGCTGCTAGCTCGCACTAAAACATGTACCTAATGCATCTGTTCTGCATTTTAATTTCACTTTTTTTAAAGTTATAACCTGCTTTTACGTTCAATTGCATATTTCCGTACACACACTGTTCAGTGTTTGTGTGCCCCGGGGTCCACAGAGGCCCTACGAGTGATTCCTCCTCTCGGTTTTATCCAATTTCACTTTGCAGACTGGAATGTTTAAGGCCCTTCTTATAATAAGTCACAAGAGACAGGTAACGGCTGCCACGCTACAGAAAGGCGCGCGATGTGCTCTGCAGAGACAGACATGGGGTGAACACTACAAGACACAGGCATAGAATGTGCACTGTCTAAAGAGAAAAACACGGATAAAGTAGCCTGAAAGGAACGTTCCGCTAAATGAAACTGAAATTGCACCTATGTGGCAAAATAAACATGGTATTATAAATGACTACACCATTATCATAAAGGCTGTGCTGCTTTTTTCTATCACTCTACAAGTCACCCCTTCTCTTGTGTCTTACATTCACGATACTACATACAGTCAGCACTGGCTCACAGACACGTGCATCCTTCATATTGAAGCTCCACTCGCCAGTGACGCACCCCGACCCGACGAACAACCACAGCTGAGCACAAACCCATCAGCCTGATTCCAGATCTCTAGTTCACAAGGCAGAGGGATGCCAAAGATAACGAAAATAAAAAGCATGGCTGTGCATATAGAAAAATATCAGACTGTGGCCTCCAGGAAGGAACATTTGCCCTCTCCCACATACCGTGCAATGTGCCCCTTACAAATTTACAATTGGTCGTACTAGTTCCAAACTGGCCTCCAGCAATTGTTAACCAAGTACAAAAGGCTCCTCTGGGTTTTCACTTTACACGGCCGGAACTAGGTACGGGTGCAAACTAGATGGTCGCTGACTAAGGTGCTATCACGGTCCGCAGCAAACAACTGATGGGAGAACAGCTTAAAGCGCCAATCAAGCATACTTCTAAACACTATTTCAGTAGCCAGTATCTCGGTTGGTCGGCATGCTCGAAACAATCACGAGGCCTCACAGCAAACTCTGCAGACCCATTTCTTATAACGCACGCGCACCCATCTTACGAGTTTATTTAATTAGAGGGCAGACCCACCCGTCAAAAAGTATACCAATCTTACAGGCGTAGGGCTGGAACCTTTTTGGAAAGATGCAACCACCATCGATCGAAGTTCTGAGACAACAGACTAGTAGAGCATGTCTTTACAGAACTCCGACAGCTTGGCTATCACTATCCCTCGGTGTACACTGTATACAGCAGTCACGGCTCGCTCACAGTGGGGGTGGGGGGGGGTGTTAAATAAAACAAAAAACTTACCTGGTCTTGACCGGGTCCGCAACGCCTCTGCTCTGGGGTCCCGGCCGTTGGCGCCTAAGTGCAGTGCTGCTGGAAAACTCTCTCAGCCAATCCTAGCGCTGCCAGCAGCCCCAGGATTGGTTTAGGGCACCCTCACTCTTTGCCCGCCTCATTCCCATTAGGAGACCGAGGGGCTCCTAATGGGCATGCGCAAGGCAGGGTAAACACAAATGCGCATGACTGGGCACGGCGAAAAAATCGCCCTCCGTCCCTATTCATGCGCACTTGTGTTGTGCTGCTGCCTGTTCCTGGCATGTCTAATGCCTGTCAGTCAACATGAGCTGGACCGCCCACCCCCTTCAGACTCGGGGGTGGGCGGTCCACATCATGTTGACTGACAGTTCTCCCTCGCTTCTCTGAATTACTAAGTGGAGAGTTTACTTACGTTCAGAGACCCGACCCGAGGGAGCTGCGGGGGTGGGCGGCTTGTGGGGCAACGCCCCAGCGCCCCTAATGGACGGACCGCCACTGCCTCTGATACCGCTGGTGGCACGCAAGCTCAGGCAGCACTCGATGACTCTCATCCTGGTTGCTCCGAAGTGGGCTCGCCAACCATGGTACACCACGTTTCTAGAACTGTCCGTGGTACCGCATCAAAGGCTACGCCTCACACCCGGCCTTCTGACGCAGAGCCATGGCGACATTCAGCATCCAGATCCGCGACAGCTCAACCTGGCGATCTGGCTCTTGAGGTCTTAAAGTTTGGCTACCTAAACTTGCCTCCTGACTGCATGGACATCATCTGGGAGGCGAGGAAGCCCACCACAAGAGCATGCTATGCGGCGAAGTGGAAGCGGTTTGTCATTTACTGTGCAGCCCACAACATTAACCCGCTAGATGCATCTATTCAGAACATCATTTGTTATCTTTTCCATCTGTACAAATGTAATTTGGCCTATGCTTCCATTCGCATACATCTATCTGCAATGGCTGCTTATCTCCAAAACAAGCAGCACCTCTCACTTTTCAGGGTGCCTGCCATTAAAGCCTTTCTAGAAGGGCTCAAGCGAGTCTTTCCTCCGCGGACTCCGCCAGCTCCGGAGTGGAACCTCAATGTGGTCCTCACCAGGCTGATGGGTCCCCCTTTTGAACCGCTGCATTCCTGCGAGATTCAATTCTTGACATGGAAAGTAGCTTTCCTTATAGCGATTACATCGCTGCGACGAGTTAGTGAGCTCCAGGCACTAACTATCCAAGAGCCATTTATTCAAATTCATTCTAACAGGGTGGTGCTTCGCACTAACCCTAAATTCCTTCCTAAAGTAGTATCTCAATTCCATATTAACCAAACTATTGAATTACCTGTGTTCTTCCAAAATCCTGAGTCATTGGCGGAGAGAATGCTCCATACCCTTGACGTCAAAAGGGCCCTGATGTATTACATTGATAGGACCAAGGATTTTAGGAAAACTAAACAACTCTTTGTTGCCTTTGCGCCACAACACAAAGGTAACCCCATTTCCAAAGCTGGTACAGCTAGGTGGATCGTTAAATGTATTCAGATCTGCTATCTGAAAGCCAAACATACTCTCACCATTCCACCAAGGGCCCACTTCACCAGAAAGTTGGGGGCCTCCATGGCTTTCCTTGGAAATATTCCTTTGGAAGACATATGTAGAGCAGCCACATGGTCTACCACACACACATTTACAAAGCATTATTGTGCTGATGTGCACTCCAAACAGCAGGCAGCTGTAGGGCAGGCTGTTCTAAAAACACTTTTCCAAACTGCTGCAGCTGGCACGGGCGGCCGCCGTTAATGGAGGGACTGCTATGTATTCTATGCACAGATATGAATTCAGCAGCACACATGCCTCGAACCGAATATGCTACTTACCAGTATGCATCTGTTCTTGGCATGTAGGGCTGCTGACATTCATATCGCCCGCCCTCCTCCCTGGCGCCTGTAGCAGCTGCAGAATTCACACATACTTCTAGCATGGTCATCATTCACTTAGTTTCACTCCATCTTAGCCACAATGGCTAAAAACTATCTGAGGATGGAGTCGATGCCCATGCGCACTGTAGTCCAGGGGAGGAGCCACCTATCACGTGATACTTCGAAGACTCTTCCAGGACAACAATGTGCGATCATCCGAACCCAACACTAGGTGGCGATCTATGCACAGATATGAATGTCAGCAGCCCTACATGCCAAGAACAGATGCATACTGGTAAGTAGCATATTCGACTCGAAGAGCTAGAGATGTTTAACTGTTAATTCAAGGTCTCAAAAGATTTGGTGGCTGTTATAGCACCGAGTCTACCATGCATGGCAACTGCTATAAAATTCCACCACAAAAAACAAGAGTTTTCCTCAGTGTAAAAGCTGCTGAGGTGAACTACCATGTTTTCCAAATTATGTGCATGTCTGGGGAGATGTTATGCCTGCTTTAATTTGCTCTTTGAGCAAATCTCTACTGAAAAGCTAGCATCATTTCATGAGATTCATCCTAGAGATGATTGCAATGGTGAGTCCCCACATAGCCTCCTTCCAAGAACAAGAGCATCCTGCCTTGTACATGAGGTTTGATAAATGGGTCTGGCCTTTCTATATCTTTAATTTATCCTCACCCCGAAATGGCATTGGGAAGCTACAGCGGAACTCGCTGTTCCGCTGGTTCTGTGCTCAGGGAGAAATCTTGCATTCCACCGTTCTCCCACAAGGACTGCTTTTGGGAGACATTTCAGGTTATTTTACTTCCTTTCTTGGAGACTGCATTTAAAAGCAAAGCAGACCGGGAAGTTAAGAGGGTCAAAAGAAACCGGTCCATCACAGATGTCATCAAAGTAATGTTTTCATCTGACAAACACTGCAAAGATTTGTATGTGCACATATTTTCTGGTAACCTGGTTTCCACAATGATTCTACATTTAGCAGAGGTGCTGCATTTCCCGTGAACAGATATTACATTAGCACACGGAGCACAGCAGAAGTACACAAGGGAAAAATGTGAGAAATAAATTAGGATGCAGTCAGGATCAGTGTTACTGGCAAATGGCCAGTTCCCTGCTGTGGCTGCTCTCACCCTTTCCTGGCAAATTAAGAGTTTCGTGAGCGTATTTGATGTGATTAAACACATCACAGAGACAGTGAGGTCTGAAATAACTAAAGTAGCACCTCTAAAATGTAGCGCCAGTGTCACAGAGAAATAAACTCAGTGTTTCAATAGTCATAATATAGCCAGTTGAATTTTTGCTAATGTACCATAGCGGAAGAAATGTACGATGGCTGTATTCTCTCCTTCATAGCCGGTGGAAGTAGGGGTACCAGTGGTGCTGCAGCACCAGCCCCCCTAGTAGTCATGCTGGTGTTCAGAAGGTGAAGGAGCACCGAAGATGCCTTATTTTTATCTTGTCACATGTGCTATGTGTTGAGAGTCAGAGGTCGAATATCAAGCTATGTCTTCTGAGAAGTTGATGATTTTTCTTTTAACTTGGAGATGGTGTTTCCTTTTTCTGACTGCTAAATTTGAATTTTTTCCAATTGTACTGTCTGAAAATCTTAGTGGTGCAGGGAGTGCGTAAAAGGAAAGTTGTAGGATGTGAGTTTTTTCCCGAAAATACAACATGTACATACCTGCGCATGAGCTGAAGGGATATTTCTAAAAAGTTATCTGAAGTTTGGAAAGCACAAATTAAGCACATTCTTTTGTAACGCAAAAATGGGATGAAAATGAATTGAATAAGATCAAAATAACTTTACTTAGTGATGTGCAAATGTTAAATATTTGCTAAAACCTGTTTTCCGCACATTGTCATCTGTGCGGTATTTCGTTTGATCAGTGAACTATGTCAGTGTGAATTTTGTTGCCATATCAATAGAAAATGTGCTATTTATAAAACACAGTGTTCTACCACACCATGGTTTAGTAATATATTTGTGACTGTTCTCTAAATTGCACCAACAGCATACCACACCCCTACAACTCTCCTGCTGAATCGACCTGGCTCATTTGCTACAATTTGTGCAATGCTTGCATTTTTCACAATCCATCTGACTTCAGTGAGATAACATTGATGGCAACACCCCTATCCTGGATATTGCTCGAGCATCTTCGCTCTCTCTTTACATTTAACAGTATACTTTTTTGATGTATTGATTTTCTGGGCAAACTCATTATTGTCCCAAAACGTGTCTTCATAATACAGTGGTAAATGGTGTTTGAGGTAGGGCTGGGCGGAATTTGCGTAGTCACCCTACGCAAAGTTCAGTGAAATTGTAAAAAATCTCCGCAAGCACGCATAAGTTCCGCGAATAAGCGGAATTGCTTGTTCCGCCCTTTCGCAATGCTTTTTTCCTGTTCCCGAATGCTGTTTGCGTGCTCGGGGGGAAATATCTCGCGAACATGCATTTTTTAAAGCGCAAAGAAGCTACAATTCAGCGGATCGCAGAATTTTTGCCAATTCTACGTTCTCCACGGAACGCCAAATGACCCAAATACCGCAAATTCCGTGAGCCAAACGGAATTTACCGCCCAGGCCTAGTTTGAGGCATGCATTGCCTTAACTTTCCACCAAGGCCATGTCCAGTCCAAAATGTTTTCTGATCCGGCCCAATGACTTGAAAGTAAGCTAGAGGCAAAGGAAGAGAAGAAGCATGAGAGCAAAGAAACTCCGGGAAGGAGCCTACTAATATCGTTTCAAACAGGTTCACTGCTGAGGTTCTTGCTATAAATCATTACATTGTTATCATGCACCGTGAGTAGTTGCGGCGATAACCAAAAAAAAATCATGCTCATTAGATCAGTATTTCTCTTTGATGACAATGTGGGTGTCAATAAAAAGGGCAATTAGAATGACAGTAGCTTACGACATTGTATTCGCCATTAGATTAGATTGTGGCAGGCCTTTTCAAAATACTTCTTAAAAAAATATGCCGCTGGATAGGGAAAAAACTGTTTGTTTAATAAATGGGCTGAACACATTATGCTGGGACACATTAGTCAGATATTATTTCTGGCAGGCAACTACAGTACATGTCCCTGCAGGGAAAAAGTAAACATAAAAAGATGAGCACAATTAATTATTAATACTGCATTACAGACCCTTAAGGGTTTTTATCTTGAAATTAAGGAAACAATGCAGAAACATTTTCAAACATGTAAAATATATGGTACATTCTGTTAAATTCTAAATAATTTAAAATAGAGCTTCTTAATTGGATTAAAGGGCATTGATAAGAACAGAAGACGGTTGTAATAGAGACTTGCAAAACTGCAATACACACACACTTTCCCCCTTCCGACTCACATTACTTCATTTATGCATTTGCATAATGTGTTGCTGCCTTTCCTCCCTATAACCATTTATTTCGAATTTAACAAATAATTGTAGAGAACAATGTCTACCGGGCACATCAGGAAGAAATTATTAAGAAATGATCAGCCAGAGGCCGCACCGGATAGCAATTACTGAAAGCCAAGCAGTGCATTAACAAAGTAATGCGTTAAAAGGCATTTATATCACAACAGAGATAAAACTGTTGGCATAAAAATGATATTACCATATAGGAGACGAGCGTCAAGAATCATCAAAATCATGAAGGGACATTTGCAGATTGACACACTTGAGAATATGTGGCAATAAATCATAGGATATATATATATATATATATATATATATATATATATATATATATATATATATATATATATATATATATATATATATATATATATATATATATATATATATATATATATATATATATATATATATATATATATATATATATATATATATATATATATATATATATATATATATATATATATATATATATATATATATATATATATATATATAAAACCCAAGGACTCTATGTTCCAGTGGAAGGCTAGGAGTAGCCGAAACGCGTAGGCCGTCCGTTATTTGATGCACGTTATTTTGCACATGGTGTGTAAATAAAAATATTTGTGAACTGACCTGTTGCTGTGCCGTGACTTCAGCCGTGATAACTGTGGTGATAAGAGACAAGGCAAAATATATATATATATATCGAACAAATGCAATCTCCCAAGCTCCGACCACAGCGACCCAGGAAATCACGCGGATCCAGTAATTATAAAGCACAGATTTTTATTCAAAAGCTGAACCAAGCAATCTGACGCGTTTCGGGCATCCGCCCTTGCTCACAGACAGTCAGAGTTGGAAATGCTTGCGTTTTAAATAGTAACCGCTGAGCAGTGAAAAAAGTGCATTTTTTTCTCTTTTTTTCAACATACACCTCGTGATAATAGACAGCGAGGACAAACTACTAGTAAAAGATAGCCTAGTCTGTTTTCCAAACAGTTTTGAAATAGCAACAGTTCGAAAAATTCATTAACAGGTTTAAATCCATATGTTAAGTCGACAGAGATAAGAACCCATGATATAAAAGTTAAAAAGATTTTTAGAAAACTTTTTTAGCACCATAGAATGCAAATGCCAAAGAATTGTATATAATAAATATATGTACATACATGTAGCCCTCGCCTATATTTGATATAGATAGTGCAAAATAGCAAATTAAAGTGCAAAGTGCATTATTAAAAATAATAATTGTTGTTTTTACAGATGCAATAAAAAACCAGCAGTTGTACTATTGGTTATGTGCAAAATACGCTTCAGTGTAAACAGTATAATGTTACATCTGTATCTATCAAAAGTGCAAAACAGCATAATAATAAACATATGACTGTAGCAGCATAATTATAAGGCATGGGCTATTTGGCATGATAATCATGGGAATATCATAGTCCAAAAAACTAACTGTTGCAAAAACATTTTTCTACATGAATCACAGAGAAAAACTTATGTCTATGTCCTCAAATGAGTGTAACCAAAAGACAAATGCAAATACCTAAATAATAAATCACCGTGAAAATATATATATAAATAATACGTGCAACAACCCAACAAGGAGACAAATTATTGAACACGTGGGGGATGGCAGCAGCCAACTAAACCCCACCACCCAAGGTAATGCTAAACGGGGTGGACAAAACAGGGCTATATTTACAAAAACACATGTAGGTCTTCCGTGTTATTAAGACCATTGGGGGATCTACTGTCTAATATATATATATCTGGATGAAAGCCGAAAATAAATACTGCTTTGCAACAGTTGTGTCTACGGCGTGCTGTTTGAAAAGAAAGGAGCAGCATTGTGTCGAAATATATAAATATATATATATATATATATATATATATATATATATATATATACATGTATATATATCCTTTTCTCCTCACTTGCACTCACAATCCTCTTATGAAAAAACGAGCGTGGACCCAGTAATAACGTGCATTCATTTTATTCAGCCATCGCCGCCATAACGCGTTTCGGGAGATCCCTTCCTTGATCACATGACAACCCAAGGCATCACCATCCGCTTTATAAAGTGCATGTGCAAAGCAGCCATCAATAGACATAGTGGAAATACTCCTGTTTAGGCACATCTTCCAATTGAGTATCGCATCAATTGATATGAAACCTTTCTATAAAAAATATATAATTTCAATTTTTAACTTATTTTCGCATTGGTTCCATAATGGATCCTTGCACCTATGTCATTAAAAACATCAGAGTTAATCATTGCATAAATGCTGATAGTGCCATTGTATACCACCATGAATTGAAAGTAAACTTATCCAAGCGCCTAATAAATAATAATAATAGTGCAATACCATAAAGTGAATAAGCAATAAATAGCAATCATATCATTTTTCAGTTTGCCAGCAAAGCGACCTATGTTTTGTCCAAAGTATAGCATAATCTAAAGTGCAATCAGGACAGTTGATTTATCATACATATAAATAAATATCAGGGGCAATTGTTTGATAAAACCATCATAAATATCAGAAGTACTAAAAAATATATATAATTTCCCTTAATGATTATAAAATATTATCCCTAAATAAATATGTCTGTAAAATTGTACTATCCTAAAATGCATATACACTCCAAAATTCATGCGTTTTCCTTTGGCAGATCAAACAGATGTCACATTATATCATTCCCAAAATCAATCCATGCCATGTCAGGTCCATTCTTAAATGTTATATCAGTTAACCTTTGAGCCATAATGTACATTTAGAGGAAGGTATAGAGGTCCTCACTAATATTGAGACAATTCGAATATTTTGAGTCAAACCTAAGGATGTAAGATGTTTCCAACCTTCTAAGTTTGCCTTCCCTATCTCCTCCTCTTTTCTGAGGCATGATGGTATCTATTGCATAGTATTTAAGGTGCTTAGGGTCGCTGTTGTGACTTTGTTGGAAATGTCGTGCCACAGGATAACTGTCATCCTTATTACATATGGCACAGATATGTTGTAGCACCCTCTTATGTACAGGAAGTTTGGTGCTTCCTACATAATGTAGGTTGCAACTGCAAGTGAGCACATACACTGCAAAATCAGATTTGCAGGTTATGTGTTGACCAATTTTGCATGCAGCGGAGCCAAACGCAGGGGTGTAACTAGTAGTATTGACTCCATGCTGACATGCCTTGCATACAGAACATTTGAAGAAACCTTTCCTTGCCATCCACCATGACCCCTTCCCTCTGGTCTCAAAATTGCTTCTGACCAAGGAAGTGCCCATGTTATTGTTTCTTCTAAAAATTATAGACAGCATTTTAGGCATTGACCCTCCTATTACCGGGTCGCCTTTGACAATAGGCCAGTTTTTCTGGACTGTCAGGATTCACCGAGTAGCTACTGTAGGTTCCTCCAGACAGTTATCTAAATCCCTGTTTCTGCCCCGTTCTACACAAGCTAATGTTTGGTTCCCTTGCTCCTCTGGTAAGCTGAGAAATTCCGGAGGTAATCAGGGTTATTAAACAGAGAACTGACAAGACTGTACATAAGCCCCCTCCCTAAGATGGCCGCGCAGTGTTCCGTTTAGAGTATTGGAGAGGTGCGCCCTCTAGTGGGCTTCTGGAAGTCGCGCGCTACTAACTGCGCACTTCAACGAAGATTCCGTTTGAGAAGCTTTCCCTTGTCGTTGCTCCGCGTCAATTATTCATGACGGGAGAATTGTAGAAATAAATTGTAGAAAGTCAGTGAGTTAAAAGTAACTGAGTATTTCAGAGATTAATTGAAGGATAAAATCACGCAGTGCGCTCTCACAGCTCAGAGAGGCATCGCATTCCTGACAGAGTTTCCGACCGCTATCCATAGAGCGGTAGTAAAAGGTCAGCGAGACATCACAGCAGTTTCCTGAGAAGACCTTGCTTCCGAGAAGACTCGACAATTAGAGTATTGAGCAGAAGAGGTTGCAGAACTCGACAAGTAAGGTGTTATATCTTCACGTCAAGCCTACAAGTACAAGAACTTAATTGTCCAGCATCCGTATTTTCCCCGGACTTTCCCCTTGCGTTTTTCCTGTCCTTTCCGCCCCCTTTTCTACCTCCCTTTTTCCTTTTTGCGTGCTTCGAAAAGACTGTGGAGCATTCACTTGTACAGTTGTCGAGTATTACTACCCTTCACAGAATCCCCGAGACCAAGTCTGGCATAAGGCTTTACAGGTACAAGTTCAGTCAGAGGGAGAGTGAGAGTGAGTGGGAAGAATTACCTGGGGTAGAGAAACTAATGTATGTGTATGTCTTCACAGCAGGAAGCTCAGCCAGATAACAATTCACATTATAGAAGAGAGGCAAATACCTGGGCTAAAACTGGTAGGACAAGTTTTGTTTACCTTTAAGAACAGTCTGCGTAGTGAAGAAAGGTTTGTGGTATATATGGCTGAGATACCCGCCACCCCCTCTCAACACAATCCCCAAGGATGGGAAACCGGAAACAGTTCTGAAGTTTTTTGGAGACGGGAGGGAGTGACCCTCCCGGGCCGTATTTATTAAAATATGAAACAAAATTAAAACATTAAATCAACAGTTTCATATTATGTACAATTTCATTACCACATTGCGATGTTTGGCTAACCTTAACATATCCTCTAATACAAAGGTTCTCCTAGCCGAACTAACATCCTACCAAACATTTACTTAACTTTTGAAATTGTACATCCTAACGTTTAAGGGCCAACGGCAAGGTCGTAACCGGTGTCAAGATCCCTAACCCAGACATATCCCCCTCACTTGAGAGGGGCGGCACGGAGGCATACCTTAAGTGCAACTACCAATTTCCCTTGACTTGACGGGGGCCCCAATAAAACTCGACGCCACTTAAAGGTCGTACGAGGACTCGTGTGAGGTATCTAGAAGGTAGCGTAGACCCCCCCCCCCAAACCCCACACAACTTACCACATCTGCCGTCGCAGATGTCCTGGCCCCGGGAAATTCCCCAGGAGGGGGCTGTAACCCCTCCTACCCATGAAGGGGCCTTGACCGCCTTCCCTTTCCTTTCGGCGACCCATCCTTAGAAGGGACCGCCTCCCCGTTGAGGGGCCAATGGCCACCTCCCCCGAGCGCCCCCATCCGTAATGGGTGACGCCCACTCATAGGGATCTTCCAATTAGTGCTCACCGATCATGACCTTACCGCCCGACCAAAATAAATACGACAATGATAACTAAATAACTAAAGACTAAATATAACAGACAGTATCAACAACAACTTTATTCAAAGCATGCTTCCTGATGAACACTAAAGCACAATTACTTTATTTGCAAAACATAACACAAATCGATCATTCTTTATTGCATACTCAACATCTTCACGATAATACCACAACCTGTAAACGAAAATCAGAATTATCCATCAAACTTTATTCAAAACCACTCGCTGTCTTCAGGGGCTGGTGGGTGGGTCAAAATTGGCTCTTCGTTCCGTCTCGAGCTCACGTGCAGCGAGGAGGTGCAGCTTCAGAGCACAGGAACAAGAGGATGCTTTCTGGTCTTGTTCCTCCTTTTATCCGTCTTCAGGGCGGGCGTAAACCCGCCCCTGCCTGCCCCAAGGGCGTGGCCAGCCGCGTCAGTGTCTAGGCCAACCCTCTCTAGGGCGGGAACAGGCGCGCCCCGGCTACGCCGCTTCGGGCATACCAGCCGAGACTCGCCTCCCGCCCAAGATGGCTTCCCGGGGGGATCGTGGTACTCTGCCATACGTTCGGGGGGACCGATTGGTCGCCCCTTTCCATATGGCTGAGATACCCGCCACCCCCTCTCAACACAATCCCCAAGGATGGGAAACCGGAAACAGTTCTGAAGTTTTTTGGAGACGGGAGGGAGTGACCCTCCCGGGCCGTATTTATTAAAATATGAAACAAAATTAAAACATTAAATCAACAGTTTCATATTATGTACAATTTCATTACCACATTGCGATGTTTGGCTAACCTTAACATATCCTCTAATACAAAGGTTCTCCTAGCCGAACTAACATCCTACCAAACATTTACTTAACTTTTGAAATTGTACATCCTAACGTTTAAGGGCCAACGGCAAGGTCGTAACCGGTGTCAAGATCCCTAACCCAGACATATCCCCCTCACTTGAGAGGGGCGGCACGGAGGCATACCTTAAGTGCAACTACCAATTTCCCTTGACTTGACGGGGGCCCCAATAAAACTCGACGCCACTTAAAGGTCGTACGAGGACTCGTGTGAGGTATCTAGAAGGTAGCGTAGACCCCCCCCCAAACCCCACACAACTTACCACATCTGCCGTCGCAGACGTCCTGGCCCCGGGAAATTCCCCAGGAGGGGGCTGTAACCCCTCCTACCCATGAAGGGGCCTTGACCGCCTTCCCTTTCCTTTCGGCGACCCATCCTTAGAAGGGACCGCCTCCCCGTTGAGGGGCCAATGGCCACCTCCCCCGAGCGCCCCCATCCGTAATGGGTGACGCCCACTCATAGGGATCTTCCAATTAGTGCTCACCGATCATGACCTTACCGCCACAGGTCCGGATAGTTGACCGGCTATCCGGACCCCCCACCACACTCCTACCTAAAGGTCATGTTTTAACGTCTTCAGCCAAGCTATGAAGTCTCCTATGAGTAACTCATTCCCCATCCGAGACAAATGAACACCATCCCCCGAGTACATACTGTCATCATTAATACATCCATGCGCGATAGAATGCAGTGCATTGGAACGGAACAACCTACTTACTTTGTTATTAATCTTCCTCACAGAGTGATTTAAAGCAGAAACAGAAAAAGCCCCCCGCCACACTTTTCGTGGGATCATATGGGACCACGCAATTGTGCACCCTGGAACTCTCCTCGCTAACCAACTTACAGTGGAAAGCATCGCCTCCAGGAGAAGTCGTCTACCAGTGGTGACCAAATCATTGCCCCCAAGATGTACTATGACTACAGACGGCGGTGACCTCGTCCGCCCTAGCAAACCCTCGAAAAATGATTGAAACTGGTCAATACAGAGACCGCCCTTTCCGTAGAAGGACACACTGTACCCGTATTCCCCAGCCACGTGCACCATGTCACCTGCCTTGAATACGTCCGCGGCACGCCTCACGTATGAGTGGCCCACGACCCACACCTCCTTTTTAACAGCCGGTGATGTCTGACCGCTGGCCCGGTGTTGGGTCGACTGCATAGTCCACCCCGCCTCGTAGGCTTGCGTAACTGAAAACCAAACAAAAACAAGAAGCGTGAGTACATCATTACAGCTTCACAACATGTGCAAACGCACATACCTTCTATAACAATTGGAGGACCAACGCCCCACACGTTTAACTTGTTCCACATTCAGACCCCTGGCTGTAGCCTCTGTAGCAGCCCCTATCCGAAAGGAATGGGTCCCAAACTCGCCCGGGTTCAAGCCCGCAGCTGTAATTGACATCGCAAGCACCCTCTGAAACTGAAACCTTGTCAGTGGGGTGGCGTCTGCGTGTCTCAACAAGGTCCCCTCCCATGATGCCACCCTTTGTGTCAAATAATCCTCTAAACACTTCACTGGGCACATGGACGACCCGGGAATCCTGTGTATAATTATGCAGTCGCCCATCCCGCTTTGATCGGTCTTGGACCTTACAAACGAGACAGTCATCGTCTCCCCTCTGATTTGAACGTGCTCTGCGCACAACCCTCCCGTAACATCCTGCTTGTTCCTCGCCACTAATTCGCTTACCCGCATAGCTCCATGAAATGCTAGCGTAAAAGCAGCTCGGAATAACACTGACTCAAAGTGAGATGAACATGTTGTAGGGAGTCTGGATAATAACTGGGCCAACCTATCCAAACCTATCGGGCGCCTCTCGTCTACTCTGCGACCCTCAAGGCGTTGCCACCCTCGTAGCGCTTTTTGCACAGTGAAAGACGCTGTCGGGTCCTGTATCCCATGAGCCCTAGCAACAAAAGAAATGGCAGCCCGATGCCTCTGGGCCGTGGCCACCGATTTCCCTGCCCGATGTAAAGACATCAAAAAATTCACTACCCATTCCTCCTGCCCCCAAAGCTCCCCTCTAGCAGTCCCCAAAAAGGCTAAATAGGAAAGGAACGCCCCTTCATATGCCTTCCTCGTCCTGGGTGCTAAACTCTCTCCCACGAGGTTACGAAGCTCGGGGCACCGAGAGACCAGAGAGCTTCGGGAAAGGGTGCTGGCTCCGGGTCCGCTGTGGGAAGGAAACCCCAGAAAGCCTGCATACGAAAACGAGAAAGGGCATCAGCCGCCTGGTTCATTATCCCCGGGACATGTCTCGCTTTGAATAGTACATTCAATTGCATACATAATAATACAATTTCCTTGAGCAGCCTCAAAATCCATTTGCATCGTGCTGCCTGGCTATTGATACACTCAACCACGGTCATATTGTCAGACCAGAATACCACAGAGTGATCTCTGAACCCTTCAGGCCACGTTCTCAGAGCCACCAAAATGGGGAAGAGTTCCAGGAAGGCAATGTTACTTGTCAGCCCACTGTCTCGCCACCATGCTGGCCATTTTTGTGCAGACCATCGAGTACCGAAAATGGCACCAAAACCTATACTCCCTGCGGAATCTATCCATAGCCCCAGTTCCTCAGAGGACACGGCTGGTTTGTTCCAGACGACTCGACCATTGAAATCCGCCAGAAATGCCAACCAAATGCGCATGTCCTGGCGGACCTCGGCCGAGAGCCTTGTGCGATGATGGCCCTCCTTCAGTCCGACCATGGCTTGAGCGATCGAACGGGAAAAGGGGCGGGCCATTGGTATAACTCTTAGGGCAAAATTCAACTGCCCCACTAACTGCTGTAGCTGATGCAGTTTAACCTTAGTTTCACTCATACACATTTGCAGGGATGCCCTGAACTTTAACACTTTATCACCTGGTAAACGGAAACAACCTTCTCCGGAGTCTAACTCGATCCCCAGAAACTCGAGGCAGGTCGAAGGACCCACCGTCTTACCTGGTGCCAATGGCACGCCAAACTGATTCATTAAAACACAAAATGCAGCCAAAGCTTGCCCACATTCCGAATCCCCGGCTGCCCCCAGGAACAAAAAATCATCAAGATAATGCATCACATGTTGAAAACCCGTCTTCTTAGTAAAGACCCATTGTAGGAAACTACTGAATTTCTCGAAATAGGCACAAGAAATAGAGCATCCCATCGGCATACACCTATCCATGTAATACTGTCCCTGAAACGTGAAACCCAGTAGACGCTGATCGTCTGGATGTACCGGGAGCAACCGGAACGCTGACTCGATATCAGATTTTGCCATCAGCGCACCGGGCCCCAGGCGATTCAAAATGGCCACGGCCTCATCAAAAGATGCGTACCGTACCGAACATATTTCTGGGTCTATCGCTTCGTTTACGGAAAGACCACGTGGGGCTGACAAATTATGTATCAGCCGAAACTCACCCGGGTCCTTCTTGGGGACCACTCCTAAAGGCGAACAAACAAAGTTAGCCACCGGGGGTACACTAAACGGACCGGCGACTCAACCTCGAGTAACCTCCTTCCGGATCTTTTCCTGTACCACGGTCGTATGCTGCAAGACCGATATCTGATTTTTGCATCTTTCCACACCCTGAAAGTCCCCTACTGGGATGCGGAAACCATATGAAAACCCGTTCCGCAACACCCCAGCAGAAGCACGATCCGGGTATTCACTGAGCCAGGGAATCATTGCCAAGGTATCAATCGGGGTAGGTAAAGGCGCCCCTCGGACTATGTTAGACCTGTTTGGCGCCTCCTCTACCCCCGTTATCACCCATCTTGGCTCTGCACGTGGACTCAGGATGGGATGATTGCCCACACCCACTACATTCGTGTTTAAATTTGCACGATCCCTGGGGCCTAGTACATTTACCCCTGTTAAAATTCCAACAAACCCCCTTTTTACCTGTATTACCGGTAGGCCTCGAGTGATTGTCGGTACCCGTACCTGATCGAAAGGGCGTCCCCGCATACTGACGGGAGGATTCGCCCACATTACTCCCTACTAATGGCACTTTCAACATACCAGTATCCTTCATTTTGGACCAGGACACAGAATCGTAACAATCCCAAGTTAAGTTTTTATCATGTTCTTTTGCTTTTCTGAAAAGATTATCATAGCAAAACCAATGATTACCCTCGTGTGATACCGAGTACCCCATGATCCGTGACTGATAACTCGGCAATTCGGGTAGCAATTCGGGCCTCCGTTCTCCCAAGATCGATGTGAAAATCCCCCATGCCTTGCCCCAATTGCCAATGTTTTCATTAACCTTAAAGGCGGCCATCTTTGCGCGCCAAACACTCGGATGCATGAGATCCTTCTGACTTTTAACATGCTCCATCTCATAATGATCAGTAAGCAACGAGAAGACGTTTACATATTCCCCTGCCCATATCTTTTCTTTAATAGCTAAAGGAACATGCTGACCCAACCTCTCCCTTCGAGAGGGTGCCGACTCTTCCCTCGCAATTGGCAATGGCCGCTTACCTGAACTGGACGCTGTCTCTGCGACTAAAACCGTCCCCTGAGGCTTCTCTACGGCCGCGGCCGGCGTGGGTACCCTCGCTGCTTCACGAGTTTCCCGCAGTTGCTTCATCAACAACTGCGCGTCGACAGCCGTGGCGCCCTCGCTACTTTTACCCAACCACGCTGCTACTTGTGCTGCCAGCTCGGGCGGCATATCTTCCCCGGACACGTGGGTGACCACCACGGGAATCGGATTCCCTTCCTCCGGCACAGGAGTGGGTGCTTCGAGCGGGACACTGGGACCCGGGATATCTCCCCCAGCTGCTCCTCTCCTGGGCCTCTTGCCTTTTCCTCCCGGGGCCGTTCCCTCCAAAGGACGTTTCGGGCCCCCTTCCTCATTTTTATCCATCCGCCTCTTTAGGTCGGTCATCTCCTTCATGAGAACACGCAGCATCTGTTCGGTAGTCATTCGCTTTCCCGCCTTCTTCGGCATTCTCCAGCAGATTATCTAGAAAACAAACAAGAGGATTATAACGCTCAAAATTGGCTCTTCGTTCCGTCTCGAGCTCACGTGCAGCGAGGAGGTGCAGCTTCAGAGCACAGGAACAAGAGGATGCTTTCTGGTCTTGTTCCTCCTTTTATCCGTCTTCAGGGTGGGCGTAAACCCGCCCCTGCCTGCCCCAAGGGCGTGGCCAGCCGCGTCAGTGTCTAGGGCAACCCACTCTAGGGCGGGAACAGGCGCGCCCCGGCTACGCCGCTTCGGGCATACCAGCCGAGACTCGCCTCCCGCCCAAGATGGCTTCCCGGGGGGATCGTGGTACTCTGCTATACGTTTGGGGGGACCGATTGGTCGCCCCTTTCCATTCTCTGCTTCTCTCCCTTCTGTGTATTAGGCACCTTCAGAGTAGACGGCAAGAAATATAGCAGTCACTAGAAGATAGAGGTGCCAGTCGAAGTTCAGGTATTCTCTTCTCTGTCCACTTCCCCTTTCCCTTCTGCTGGTTGTCTTGCTCTTGAAGCGAGGGTACCGGTGGAGGGGTGATCGGGACATTCGTCAGTACTGCCCCTGCGAAGCGTTGGAGCACCAGGACATCGTGACATGGACTATCTCCCTGATTTGTTTTTGCTGCTTCGAGAAGCTAAGGATAAGTCTAATCTGGTCCTGGTCAGTTCCTACAATTTTCTGTTTCCTCCTGTATTGCAACAGATCTGTTCTGGCTATTGACTTAGTTTTCCCAATAGCTGTCTCAATCACCTCCGAACTGTATCCCCTATTCAAAAACCTGGCCCCACACTCATTCTGTTTTTCCTCACAGTCTGCCTCCCGGCTGCAAATCCGTCTTATATGGAGCATTTCCCCGTACGGGTTGCTCTTCAATAAATGGGGGGGATGCGCACTAGAGGCATGTAAGAGTATATTGCCAGATGTAGGTTTACGGTATAAGGTGGTAGTAATGGTATTCTCAACCACATGCACTCTCACGTCCAGAAAGGTTACCATTTCTCTGCTCATTTCTGCCGTGAAATGTAGGTTAACTTCATTCAGATTCAATTGGTCAATAAAATCAGTGGCACTGGCTATACTTCCGTCCCATACAATGAACATATTGTCAATGTAACGTAACCAGAATATTACATTGTTATTAAAAACCATCTCATGTTGCCACCTGAGGACCAGCTCCTCCCACCATCTCATAAATAAAAAGGCATAACTGGGGGTGAAGCTGGCCCCCATAGCTACACCCTGGGTTTGTTGGTACATCCTACCATCAAATAGAAAGAAAGTATTCTCTAAACAGAATGCTATCATTTTTAGCAACATGTTTGAATGCTGAGAGTAGATAATAGGCCTATTCCTCTAGAAATATTCAATGGCCCCCATGCCATCCCTATTTCTAATGCATGTATATAAGCTCGATACATCAAGAGCTATTAACGGTTGTATATCATGAATTTTTCTGAGGAAGTCACTCGTATCCTGTAGGTATGATTTCAAACTCCTGACTGAATCCTGCAAAAAAAAATCGATGTACCTGGAAAGATTCTCTAAAAGGCCATCGCAAGCGGAAATGATGGGGTGTTCCGGTGGCCTATCCATACTCTTATGTATTTTCGGTATGAAGTAGATCACCGGGATGCTGGGATATTCCTTCTTCAGATATTTAAATTCCTCCCAGTTCAACATCCCCCACTCTTCCAAGCCAATACTTGTTTATACAAAGCGTCCTGGGTGTCTTTGTGCTTCGTGAAGGGAACTTCTTTCCTATAGCATTCAGGGTTATTGAGTTGGCTGTAGGCCTCTTGTAGATAGTCTTGCACAGGCAATAATACCAAGTTCCCCCCCTTATCTGAGTTCCGTATGGTGTGCTGTTTGAAAAGGAAGGAGCAGCATTGTGTATATAAATATATATATATATATATATACAAATATATATATATATATATATACATATATATATATATATATATATACACACACACACATATCTAAAGCTCCGTTGCCCTCCAAATCCCACTCAGGACAGAAGGTACACGGACCTCTAATTGATGTGCACAAACAAGTGTCAGGTTAATTGAGATATACATCTATACAAATATATATATATATGTGTGTGTGTGTGTGTGTGTGTGTGTGTATATATATATATGTATATATATATATATATATATATATATATATATATATATATATATATATATATATATATATATATATATATATAACCTACTGGCGGTCGCCAGTAGGTAGTTATAGTTAGGACATATTATGCATAGGAAATCCGCAACATTCTATTGTCAATAACTTTGGCGCCGATTGATGAATCTTATCGAAATTTTCAAAACATTTGGCCGCTGCTTGAAAGTTTGGGGGTGATTGGTTAAGCGGGGGCCGAGAAAACGTTTTTTCCCCATGCAATTTCCCATAGGACCTTTAGCCACGGCTACAGCCCGAATGGCTGAATGTAATTACACAAAATTTGGCAAAGTGGTAGTTCTCAGTTCAGACTTGTGCCTTTTGCTTAAATGGTAGTAATCTGTTCTGTAGTTCCTGAGAAAATTACGGTTAAAGTGATTTATATATCTATGGGCGCTGTGGATCCGCGAAGTGTGCGAGGATTGTCATCGTACCATAAGCGCACCGCCCCGATCACGCGCTCAATGCTAATTGGCTGTCAAGCGGTTGTAAACATTCGAAACCAGGAACTGTTGGCAGCCATTTTGTGCCTCGGTAGAAGCGAGGCTGAGGAAGTCAGTGGAATATGTGTGCAAAACGTAGAAAGGGGGCAGGGTAGAAATAATTTTACCCTGAAGACCTCTTTAGGGCGGTCCCAGAAGGACCCCCAGGGCCCACATTTTTTTTTAAACCAGCAGGTGCGTGTAGGGTGCGCGGACTCTGCCGTAAAATAAATAAAATAAAACAGAGCTTTTTTTATAATGAGCTCCCGGGGGGGGGGGGTAAATACCGGGGGCAAAACTATTATATTTTATGGGGGACCCTTATATTTAGACCTCGGTGGGCTAAATACCAGGTGCAAAATTATTAAATTTTATGAGGGGCCTAGAGGGGCCCCCCAAGCCCCGGGGATCGTCACCCCCAGGGGCTAAAAAGAAAGAGGGGTCTAAGGTCCCCAAAGCCGTGGGGACCACCACTCCCCGGGGCATTATGTATTGTGGGAGGGCCAGCTCCTGCAGAGATTGATTTTCTACATGGGGAGCTGTATGTTACTAGCTTCCCATGTGGAAAAACAATGCTGGTTCCCAAACGCGTTGAAGTTGTGCAGCAAAGGCGCTGGATTCACTACAGATTTTGAGTCGTGCATGCAGCGCATGCACATCAGGGGGCTGCACTGCCGGGGCTATAAAAAAAATGGTTGGGGGGTTGCAAGTTCTCCAAAGCTGCATGATAGTAGCTTTCCAAGTGGAAAAGCAATGCTGGCTCCCAAATGCGTACCAAAGACGCTGGATTCGTGAAACCTACAGATTATGAGTCGTGCATGCAGCGCGTGTCCCGGGGTAGGCACCCCAGGACACTGCAGGAGCTGGCCCTTGGGCATGGCCGTCTCCAGGGCCTTCCAGGGCTGTAGGTGTAGGGCCACGCAGTCTGCCTCCCACAATACACTAAATCCCGGGGGTGGTGGTTCCCGGGGATTGAGTGGGGTCGTTGAGGTCCCCACACTTTTAATTTTGATGGTGGGGGGGCGTTGGAGCCCCCTACAACCATTTATTTTATAGCCCCGGGGGGTGGCTCTCAGTCTTGTATAGGAAACAGCAATGTTGAGAAAATCTTCCGGTAAGATAATGAAGGATTTTGAAGTTCATTGTTGATGTTTTTTTTGTACTTTGCAGGCGTTAAAGCAACAACAATTTTATCTCTGTTTTTGTAAATATGCCACTAAGTTTTGTAATGTCGACAATCTCGTCTTCCATTTAAATAGGCACAAAGTATTTATTGAAGTTCATTGTGAATCGTGAAGCAACAGTGTCTAGTTGTGTTTGATAAAGAAGCGAATGAGTTGTGTACTTGTTTTGCTTGTAATGTGCATAGGGGTAGATTTACAAGTTCATCGTGTTACTATTGCATCACTTTTAAGATGGGAAAAGTGACGCGAAAGTGGTGCAAGGGTGTTGTAGGGGTAACAATTACTATTCTATGTTAAGTGGGGTGCATCTGTAGGGTAAGTTAATGTTAGTGTAGGGCTAATAATTAGTATTCTAACTCCAGGGGGGTGCATCTGTACAGAATGTGCTGGATAGTGTATCAGTAAAAAAAAAATTCCACCCCCAAGGTGGGGCATCTGTAGGGTATGTGCTGGATAGTGTATGAGTAACAATTAGTATTGCAAATCCAGGGGGTTGCATCTGTGGGGTATTTTCTGAAGACTGTATGAGTAACAATTACTATGAAAAAGAAAGGAGTTAAAGGAGAAGGAGACACGCACTTTCACGGTGAACGTGGAAAAAGAGAAAGTGACGAGAGATGATATGTGAAGTGTTTAGGCTTGAGAGCCTGGTTAATCAATAAATGGGGTCTGGCAGTGAAGTGCGTACTTATTCTGGTAGAAGCCTTTCGGGGTCTTGCAGAAGCAAGTCATCTTTAATAATTGCCTTTTGCTGCGTGTACTTGCAAGGTCATCTGATTTGCTCATATGTCAAAACCAGAAAATTTCTACACCTCTTTTTCATTGGTTGTGAAGCATTGTAAGAAGATGTATTACCGACCAATCCCTTTCCTTGCGCAGATTTTGAAAAACATTTGATTGGCTGTTGTGTGGTTAACTCTACCTTCCTGATCCTAATGTTGATTGGCTTGTTTTTTCTATGTGAGGTTACGATACCCTCACCATGTGCGTAGCCCATTTTGTGACGCACTTTATTTTACAATGCGTTTCAAGAACTAGTTCTAGTAGGGTGTTTTTAACTTAAACTGTGTACTCTGCTTTTTAGTATGTTGACTGTAACGGTATTTAAAAATATTATTCTATTTTTTATTCTATCATAATTGTGCTGACTTTTCTCCTTTAGCGTGGAGCACTTTGTCCTGTCATTAAATGTATAATTCTTCAAACCAGCCTTAAAAGAAAAACTGCACAATTTTTGAAAATATTTTTATTGAATCTTTTATATTCATCACACGGTTGAAATGCAAAATCTTTTTTTCCTTCATTGGTAACACGCGTTGCACCACATTTTTTTATTTTATCATAAGCACTCATTCCTTATGTTTACATTATATAAGTGTTACCTCATCATTTTTATTTAAATGTTTGGGATTTTTTTACTTTCAGGTAAAGTAGAATAGAAGTGATACGACAAACACTCCCTCACTACTTCATCTTTCTTTTTTTATGTACACTTCATGTCATTATTACATTTAACAATCATTTTTAAAAAAGGAAAGAATTATTAACATTTGAAGACACAATTATATTATTTTTTTCAAAAAAGTGCTTGCGAATATAATCCTCCTGGTCTTTAATAGTGAAAATTGGGAAAAGCACTACTCAATATAAATACTTTTAGCCCATTTTCACTCTAGAAGATATAGAGTATTTTCTTTTATTTCAAAGTATTCAGTTGATAGTTTATTTATAGTACATTTTTCAATCATTAAGAAATACTTGCATACTAAAAAAATATTATTTATTAATGTATGACATTCTCAATTGAAAGTCGTCCAACTCCAGTTGAAGGATCATAAAGTTATATAGAAATTAAAATATACATTAACAATATGATCCCTCTGTGGAAATGAGATACATTGAAGTTAATTGCATCGCTGCTAATCATTACTTTGCACATAGTAATTCCTTAATTAAACTATATCTCTTGTAATTATATTCCATTTAAACTTAATCATACCATATTCAATAATCATTTAAATATTTTTCCTTTGTTTTTTACAAATATCAAACATATACCCATTCAGATAATTTACCTCTCTTCAATATTCTTTCCTTCTTTCGTCGAACTTCATCCAACTCCTCTAGAAGGAAGATAATGTTTAATGTATTTTTAAATATACATTAACAATATGTTCCCTCTGAGGAAGTGAAAGATATTCTGAAGATGCTTCCGCAGCCCCGAATCATTACCTTGCTAGTAGTTTCTTCGCCCGTATTAATTTTCTGAACGAAACTAATCATCCCACGGGTGTGGTTTATATACTTTTTGGTTACTTAACACTCTATGGGATCAATGTATTGCTCCTCCCACTTTTAAGTCACGTTTTTCAGTTGAGGTGGTCTCATTTCCACTGTTTTAGTGCGTCACGTGTTTATGTAAACGTGCCTCTTTCCATACTTTTTAACTTTCGTATAATTTCTTAAATGCTTTATTTAAACTTGTTTTTCTTATTAAAGCATTTTTATAGGTTACTTTTTTTTAATACGAGCATTAACATTCATTCCCCTTTTTTTCCGACTTATTATTCTAGTAACTTCCCTTTTGTTTGTAAAACTATTTTTTATATTCTTCATTACCGTAAACCCCTATTTTTCCTGCATCCTGTGCAAGAGGTTTTAATACATTTATTTATCTAATATTTCTAATCTTTCTGTATACTGTTATTTGTGTAGAATAACACTATGAATTAGTGTCCATTTGGCAAAATTGAGAGATTGATTAGGTTGGTTGATGTGTTTCTAGGTACATAAATACGTACGCTCTTGCAGTAAGCCAGGCTTTAGGGTATTCAGTGCTTAAAACTACTATGCATTATTCATGTAGTGGTGTAACCACCTTCACATTTGTGCTTCAGGCCTACAATTCCCCAGTCAGTATCTATATACTCCAGCAAACACAGTGTGAGTGTTGTTGCAATTTCAAAATGACTCTTTTGGTACCATTTAGTAATTCATTCAGTAAAGTAAAAGTGAACCAATTAAGAATTCACCCAGTGTCTTTACTTATATTAAGGTAATAATTCAGTCAGTAAGCTTGTACTCATACAGTGAGGCAGGCTTTAGGGAATGGAGTGATTCAAAGTGCTATGTATTATGCATGTAGTGGTGTAATACCCTTCACATTTATGCTTGAGGACTACAATTCCCCACTCACTATACATACCAGGGGTCTCCAACTAGTAGCTTGGGAGCTACTGTTAGCTCACCAACACCCTATAAGTAGCCCTCCGAGGTGAAGCCAAACCAAACCAATCTCAGAGAGTTTTACTACCCTTAAGAGTTACAGACAGCGAAAGCAATGGCAGGGCCTGTTGATAACACTCAAACACAAACTGTGGTGGCGTATTAATAAATCAATTAGGGATGTATAGATCTCACTACTCACCTGTGAGGGTTTCCAGGCGCTGGGGGAGTATGTGGAGGGGATTTGTGCAGCTGTGGTCATTCGAAAAGGCTGGTCTTCCTAAATCCTTTCAGTGTGGGGGTTTATCTGATGCTGAGGGGGAGTTCATTCCAGGTCTTGGCCATGATGTACGAGAAGGGTGTGCCTCCTGTCTGCTTATGTGAATATAGAGGATTTCGGGCAAGGCCTGGTCAGAGGAGTGGAGGTTTCTTTTGTGGGTGTAGAAGGAGATGGAGGTATTGGAGTCCGGTGTTGTGGAGGACTTTATAGGTGTGTGAGAGTAGCATGAAGGTCACTGTTTTTTCGACGGGGAGCAAGTGGAGTGCTCGTTTATGCTGGGTAATGTGGTCTTGTCATGGGATGCTGAGGATGAATCTAGCTGTGGTGTTCTGGACAGTCTAAAGTTTGTGGAGTAGAGATTTGTTGATTCCGGCATAGAGGGCGTTCCCGTAGTGCTTGGGTGATGGTCTTCCTTGATTCGTGGGGTGGTCTATTTGAAGGTCTTGCTGATGAATGATGTAATATGTGACATCATCACCAGTGGATTGCGGGTGCGAGAGTTACAGTTAGTAGAACTAACTATAACTGAGAAATTTTAATGGTTTTGTACAAGTGAAATGTCCAGCTAACTATATCACCCCTGAAACCTATGTCTTTTTCAGTGAATTTCTAAGGTTTTTTAAATGATAATTCCTAACCAAACCCTGCTTGAAACCTATGCATATCAAAACACTCTGCGTGTTTAAGTTCGCGCTAAAAACACTGACACGGACCCAGATTCCAGTCTTCCTACTTTATTGCTTGTGCCGCCATAACGTTTCGGCCCTTGACGAGCCTTGAACACATGACACAGGTAAGACAATACTTTCTGAATTTAAAGTGACAAGTGCATGCTTAAAGACAATCATTGTACGTGCATAACAATAGACATAGTAAAATATCCTTTTCCCTCATTTGTTTTTTTGGCGCCAATAGTATGATATACTGTGCCTAAATTTTACTTACAATTTAAATGAAAGCATTTGGTGTATATATATATATATATATATATATATATATATATATATATATATATTACCTACTGGCGGTCGCCAGTAGGTAGTTATAGTTAGGATTTTTTTCAATGTTAAATCTCAAAATTCTATTTGGAATAACTTTAACGCCGGTTGACGAATCTGCCTGAATATTTCCTCAAAATGGCCTCGTCGAGCTCCGGTCCTTCCCTGAAAGTTTGGGGGGGATTCGTCAAGCGGGGGCCGACATAAAAGGAGGGTCCCAAAACGCGTTTTCCCCATGTTAATTTCCATAGGGCGGTCGACCTCACTTTTAGCCCGAACGGCTGAATGGATTTACACCAAACTTGGCCAAATTGTAGGGACTGGTAGCCCGATATGCCTTTGCTATGTGTCAAGATATATGCTCCAGTGGATTTTGAGTAATTTAGGTTCAAAAAAATATATATATCTATAGGCGCGCCCCGGTACGCGCACCGGGCGTGCTACGCGACTTGCGCCTGGAAAGCTGATTGGCTCACGGGTGCCTGTAAACATTCCAAACAGTCCGGAGCGGCCGCCATCTTGTGTCTCGGTAGGATCGAGACACAAGAGGTGGCATAAAAAAAGGGGGAAATGACTATAAGGGGGCAGGGTAGACCCCCCCTGACCCCCTAGGTTTCATGTGGGGGCTAAAATAGGGTCCCACGGGGCATTTTAAAAAAAAGAATGTTTCGATTTGCACGGGCTGAGGGCCCGGTACACGCACCGGGGAACGGACCGGGGAGCGAAGCATGGGGAAAATCCAGGGCCTTATTTATGAAGGCCTTGCGACAGTTTTGCGCCGCCGGTGCGTCACTTTTTGTGATGCACCAGCGGTGTAAAAAATGCGCCTCGTTGCGCCATATTTAAAAAGTGACGCATCTAGGTAGATGCGTCACTTTTTAAACCCCTGTGCCACATTATACCTGCGTCAGGTATAATTTATGCAGAGGGGGCGTTCCCCCGCAAAAAGCCTCGTAAAAGTGACGCAGTGAAATCCATGAGATTTCATTGCGTCACTTTTAGGACGCTGTTGCGTCAAAATCTTGCGCCTGCCTCACAGCAGGCGTAAGACTGACGCAAGCCCTTTCACATGGGACTTTCCCCATGTGAAAGGACGCATTACTGGAGTTGCGTCCCTTTTGTGTCACACTCCAGCAATGCGTCACTTTTGCGCTTACAGATACGCCAGAAATACTGATGTATCTGTAACTCCTTGCGACATGATTCGTCATACATTAAATATGACGCATCAGGAATGTTGTAAGGAGTGCGCACTGAAAAGTGACGCATCGCTGTTTTCACGCAGCGATGCGTCACTTTTCATAAATGAGGCCCCCAGTTTATTCACTGTGTCACTTCTACGACCCTTTCTTGCGTCAATACGTCCCTTTTGCATACATTACACCTGACGTAGGAATAATGTGGTGCAGGGGCTTACAAAGTGACGCAACTACCTAGATGCGTCACTTTGTAAATATGATTGAATAAGGTGCATTTTTTACAGCACTGGTGCGTCAAAAAAAAAGTGACGCTCCGGTGGCGTTAAAGTGACGCATGGCCTCATAAATGAGTCCTTCAGTCTTCTACTCATGCGTCATATTAAATTTATGACGTATTATGTTGGAAGTTCTTACAGATACATCAGTATTTCAGACGTATCTGTAAGCGCAAAAGTGATGCATTGCTGGAGTGTGTCACAAAAATGAAGCAACTCCAGCAATGCATCCTTTAAAGGGCCTGCACGTCTGCTGTGAAACAGGCGTAATATTTGGACGCCACAGCGTCATAAAAGTGACGCAGTGATATCTCATAGATTTCACTGTGTCACCTCTACGACCCTTTCTTGCGTCAATACGTCCCTTTTGCATACATTACACCTGACGTAGGAATAATGTGGCGCAGGGGCTTACAAAGTGACGCATCTACCTAGATGCGCCACTTTGTAAATATGACTGAATAAGGTGCATTTTTTACTGTACTGATGCGTCACAAAAAGTGACGCTCTGGTGGCGTTAATGTGACGCATGGCTTCATAAATGCGGCCTTCGGTCTTCAACTCCAGCAATGCATCTTTTCTTACCCTTCCACACCCCCGTTCCTTTTCAACATTTTCTTTGAATATCCACATTCCCCATATTTACTCTTCTTCTCCTTACTTTCCTTCCCAACACTCACCTTCTTTCAGTCCCCCTACTTCACTTCCTTTCTCCTCTCATACCTTTCTGTTCTTTCTTACTCATTTTCCTTTCCATTATCAATGCACTCCATTTCACTTACTCTTTTTCATTTTTTTAAGAATATAGCTCTTTGATGAGAATTGGAGGTAGTTCTGAAAAGAACTTTTTTTTTCTTCTTTTTTTTAAGAACGGAAACAAAAACAGGGAATGGAAACTGCTCAACAGGAGCAAAAAAAAAAAAAACATTAGGGATGGGAACGGCAGTGATGGTTCTCCAATGCTCGAACCATGAGCAGGACACTTTGCTCCCCATAGATAAGGAGTTGATCGCAGTATCTGCATTTCAGGACAGCATTGTTGAAAGCAGGTTGAATATTTGGCACGAGCTCCTGCGATCGCCCCCTCCCAGAAGTAGTTGCTCCTCCGGTGGATGTAGAGGCCCCATCACTGGGAACCTCTTGTGCCAGAGCCCTGACACTTTCCCGGGCAAAATTCTGGGGGTGCCTCCTCTCCACATGCTGTATCATTGTAAAGTTTCCAAAAGAATATTTCTTCTTGGGGTCACCCCGTGACAAGACTTGTTTGCAGATCCTGCACTCCACTTTTGGAGCATTCACCTTTTTCTGGTTAGGTGGTATTTAAAAAAAATTCCAAATGAAATGCTCCTTCACCTTTGGTTGAGGAGGCTCTTCATTGATGAATTCATGCTCATCTTCACTGCTGGATTCTCTGGCAGCCATGGGAAACCAAGAAAGATCCAAGAGCAAAAAACAGGTCTTTCAGTCACAAAAGTGAAAGAAGAAATGAAGGAAATGGGTGGGGATTTCATTCTTTGTAAAAAAAAACTGTTAGCAACCAATGAAAAGTGTTATTTTAAGGTCACATGACTTGACGCGCTGACGCTGCGCGCACCGGAGCGCTTCCAGGTGCGCATACGCCGCGCGAACGTAGGCGCTTCCGGGGGCGCACACGCGGCGCGAACGTTGGAGCATATACGCGGAGCGAACGTAGGCGCTTCCGGGGCGCATACGCGGCGCGAACGTAGGTGACGTTTTGATAGTTTCACGGAAATGCAAAATCATTTTCATTTCCTTATTCAAAAAAACTGCTTTTATATGTATGGTACTAAATGCCTTGTGTTATTTACTTTTCATTCATTTTTTTTTCACGAACGAAAGTAGCGCTCTGGGTGCGCTTTCCGGAGAGCTTACCGGAGCGTGCACCCAGAGCGCCCCAGGAAATTTTTAAAAAAAAAATAAATAAAAAAAAATAATTAATACTTACACAAAACAGCAAATTTAAAAAAAAATCATAGGTCAGAAACTCGATATAGAAAGGAATTAGCATTTAAAAAACCTATGAAATTCACTGAAAAAGCCATAGGTTTCACACCAGTTATAATTAGCTGGAAATTTTACTGACATAAAACCATTGAAATTCCCACGTTATAGTTAGTTAGACTCACTATAACTTGCGCACCTGCAATGTACTGCTGATGACGTCACATATTACATCACTCATGACATGGTCAGTGACATCACTCATGACATCACTGATGACACCATCCTTGTGACAGAGTGACAGACCTCCTTTCAGTGTAATGTAAGCCTTGAAACACATATTCAAAAATAGAAATAGAAATTAACATTTTCAAAAAAATGGAGATACCATACCAGTTACAACAAACAATTCAGTAATTCCACCATCTATATACACATCCACTCATTCACCAACAGTTCTATATAGTCACTCATACATATACTCACTCATTATATGTAGTGATACACCTATACATCCTGTTACACACCGACAGTCATCCAAAAGTTACTCACACACATATTCACACATGCAAAAAAACTATTGAACATCCATTTATTTGCATATACAGCTATACACACACTACCACTTTACTTCTAAGGAAACTTACACATACTTACTCTCTTAAACAATCACTTATAGAAACACATACTTATTTAAACAGGAACTCTTACAATCTCTCACTCTCGCATATACTCACTTATATATATCAATACTCACATATACTAGATTAAAACATATGTCGTTACTGAAAAAGACAATAGTGAGACAGTCGTTTACTCACTAACATACACATATACACACTCATCCATCCATACAGTCCTGTACATATGCTGTCTTCAAAACACATACAAACAGTGAGTCAGTCACCAACCCATACAGCCACTTATACACAAAGTGAAACACTGATACATACATTTCAATATTTAAAAGTTACTTGCTAATATATGTATTCACTAAGATACACTTAATAAGGCAGTTAACCAATCAATTCTTTTAAAAACAAACATCCATTTACACACTTATTTAACCATTTATTCTTCCATCGTCCTTTACAAATACATATATAAAACATATAAGTTTTGTCAGAAAGACACACATTCACTGGATGGTGTCATCAGTGATGTCATGAGTGATGTCACTGACCATGTCATGAGTGATGTAATATGTGACGTCATCAGCAGTGCATTGCAGGCTCGCAAGTTATAGTGAGTCCAACTAACTATAACGTGGGAATTTCAAATATATATATATATATATATATATATATATATATATATATATCTACCACTTGGCTCCCTTCCTCTTCGTTAGGCGCTACTTTTCCTTGGTCGCGTTACTCCTGCGGTTGAGCCAACCGCTGACAATTCCCAACAGGTTTTCCCCGATCCCGGGGATGGTTGGAGTCGCAGAAAAAACGGCAATCAATCGCTTGCTTTAGTGAAAGTTCTGTATTTATTTCATAAATCCATTGGGGGATCAAAGGCAAAAAAACAACCAACGCGTTTCGACAGCGTCCGCTGTCTTGATCACGGTCAGTTTCGTGCGTGGAGCTCACAATTTTAAAAGGACAAAACAATAATAAGGTTACGCCCCCTTGGTTAATTAGTCCGTCCCACAAGTGGTTAGCATTCTGGGACTAGTAGTTTCTTAATTACCTCAATTTGGGTTAACCCTTTTGACAATTTTTTAGAAAGAACCCAGGGGATTTACACAATTTACTTTTATACTTGAAACGTTGCACATTGTCCAATTCATAATCCAATTTTTCAATTTTAAGCAAACCAAAATACCGCCCTCCGGTGGGCTAATCGTTAGCATGCCAACAATTATTATTTGTAATCATTTACAGCTGTTTACAAACAGTACTGCCCTCTAGTGGGCGATGCAAAGTCTGCTGACACTTTTAAATTTAAGGCAATTGATTTCTTTCTGTGAGAATTTTACAAAGGTGAGGAAAAAAGTGGGGTGGTGAAAATCAAAGGGGACAAAATTGTTAAAATCAAATATGGTAGGCAGGATTAAATAGGAAGGTTGATTTGCTCATTTTTACAATTTTTACAAGTGTATGTACAGTTCCTCTGATTGGTTAAGCCCAAAAGGGACAATACAATCAACGGTCTACAAAACAATGCTGGGAAAGAGCAAACCAAACAGCAAGAGCAGATTGCTTGATGCCAAAAGAAACCCAAATTCCAACGGGGGATGAACCAATCAGATTTATCACAAACTACAGCAAAGAAACTAAACAATTAAACCAAATCCTGAAAAGAAATTGGAAGCTTTTACAGCTGGACCCGGTGATAGGTGAAAAAATGGGCAACCACCCCACGATAACATACAGGAGGGCTAAAAATCTCCAGGACCAACTTGTCCACAGTCATTTCCAACCCACTATGAAAAAGAAACAATGGTTACAGACTAAGGGCTTTGTAAAATGCTACAACTGCAAAATCTGTGAAATTGCAAAACCGACGACTGAAATAGCCATGCCAAATAACAAGATCTGGAAAATCAAGGAATGCACAACATGCAACAGTAAATACACCATATATATGATTGAATGCCCATGTAAGTCAAGGTACATAGGCAGTACCATCTGCGAATTAAAAAAGCACATACTGGAGCATGTTCGTGCCACTGTGCGCAAGGACAGAGGCAATGCAGTTGCCAAGCATATGGAATTGAGCCATAATGGAGACTGGAAACAACTTCGCTTTTGGGGCATTGAAACCATGAGCCTCTCAGCAAGGGGTGGCCACAATGAAAAGTTCCATCGACGAAAAGAGTCAAAGCACATCTTAAGTTTCAGGAGAATGACACCTTTTGGGCTTAACCAATCAGAGGAACTGTACATACACTTGTAAAAATTGTAAAAATGAGCAAATCAACCTTCCTACTTAATCCTACTTAATCCTGCCTACCATATTTGATTTTAACAATTTTGTCCCCTTTGATTTTCACCACCCCACTTTTTTCTCACCTTTGTAAAATGCTCACAGAAAGAAATCAATTGCCTTAAATTTAAAAGTGTCAGCAGACTTTGCATCGCCCACTAGAGGGCAGTACTGTTTGTAAACAGCTGTAAATGATTACAAATAATAATTGTTGGCATGCTAACGATTAGCCCACCGGAGGGCGGTATTTTGGTTTGCTTAAAATTGAAAAATTGGATTATGAATTGGACAATGTGCAACGTTTCAAGTATAAAAGTAAATTGTGTAAATCCCCTGGGTTCTTTCTAAAAAATTGTCAAAAGGGTTAACCCAAATTGAGGTAATTAAGAAACTACTACTCCCAGAATGCTAACCACTTGTGGGACGGACTAAGTAACCAAGGGGGCGTAACCTTATTATTGTTTTGTCCTTTTAAAATTGTGAGCTCCATGCACGAAACTGACCGTGATCAAGACAGCGGACGCTGTCGAAACGCGTTGGTTGTTTTTTTGCCTTTGATCCCCCAATGGATTTATGAAATAAATACAGAACTTTCACTAAAGCAAGCGATTGATTGCTGTTTTTTCTGCGACTCCAACCATCCCCGGGATCGGGGAAAACCTGTTGTGAAATATATATATATATATATATATATATATATATATATATATATATATATATATATATATATATATATATATATAATATAATATATATATATATATACACACACACACACCACTCCTGGTATCACGCCGTGTTTTTTCACAAAAGCAGGTACCGGGGCCCAAATGGTGCTCAATGCTGTATTTTATTAGGCACACGAACAACAAACCCTACGCGTTTCAAAGTAGTACTTCTTGCTCACGGGTAATTTTGCTTTTGGCGGCCATTCTATTTAAAGTGCTCAACTTTCAAAACAACGTGCATGTGATCAAAGGACATAGATGAGTTACTATGTTGCAATGGAAGTCAAAATTTAGAAACAATAAAGTTACATTTAAAACATGAACATAGGTTATATAAAACAATAAAGTAGCACATTACATTTGCCTTTCAATTATCTAGACCACGTTATATTAATCAAATTTACCAAACGCCCAAGTGGGCTAGTCCATGATGCCAAACAAAATTTCTGTTGATATGCTCAGCCGTTTGCAAGTACAAAAAGTATTCAATACATTTGATCATCATTAAATCACGTGTGCTGGATGAAATCATTTATGGCAAGAATCGTGCTGACGGTGTATTGCCCAAGTGGGCTGTAAAGATCCAACAGCGGGACACGTCTTCAAAAATTAATCTGTAAATTAAAGGAACAACATGCAAAATATCTGCTGTTATAAGTCCATAGATCACGGTTATATTAAAAACTTTTTTTAAAGAATTGACAGAATGGTAATATATCAGAAACAGACAGCTTATTACTCATCTTAAGTTTGTAAATGGACAGCTAACTCTTCCCCCAAATTATGCCCTGTGGGGTATGTGGTGTTGTAACGTATGATGTAACGGGATTCCAGTTTGCGTAGTTCCAACAGCCTGTTACCCCCTCTCTCCTTGTTGTCCACAAAATCAATCACTACAAATTTCAATAGATCAGGATTCTGGTTGTGTGTTGTCGCAAAATGCCTGGCTACAGGGTATTGTGGGTTGACGTTTTTGATTGCCCTTAAATGTTCCAACACTCTTAACTTGGCTTTTTTTGTGGTCATGCCATGAAGAGTTTTAGATTTTTCCTGTTGGATTTTTCCCATGCAGAAATTGCAAGGCTTGCAAAAACAGCCATAAATGGTAAAGGTCTAAAAATCTCTAAAGATCAAACTGAGCATAAGATTACCAAACAACTGGGGTGCAACACTGAGTATGCAGTGTACGCACTACAATGCCCATGTGACACATTTTATATTGGCATGAAATTTGTAGTGATTGATTGTGTGGACAACAAGGAGAGAGAGGGTAACAGGCTGTTGGAATTACGCAAACTGGAGTATGACCATGAGATTATGCACAAATCGGGTAAAGTTCAAAACCTGGCAGATTACTTTTCACGAGTGCCACTATCTTGTCACAGTTCAACATCAAGGACAGCTGAAGCCTATCTCAACTTTATTTTGAGACCAGCACACCAGTGGCTCTGTCTGTGGAACAAATCATTTCTTCCACCAACGCAGATAAAGACGTGACCATAATCAAAGAACTCATTACCATGCTATCATGGCGAGGAAAGGTCCCGGCCACTTGCCGATGATGTTGAATTGGAAAAGTTAAAAAATATACAGAGTTTGCTGTCAACACTGCGATGCTCGAGAATCGTCGTACTTGGAAGTCTAAGACAGCAGGTCATCGAGCTGGACCATGAATGGCACCATGATATCATTAAGGTGACATAGCGCCCAGTGACATTGTCTAACCTTCCTGCACATTCATGGGAGAGGGTTGCAGTTGACTTTTTTGGGCCTTTAGGAAATAGACTTCATCTCATGATAGTCATAAGTGAATATTTTACATTTTCCTTTGGTGAAAGACCTATCTTCAAAAACACATGAAAGTGATAGAATGGCTTGATGACATCTTTGCAATGTGGGGTAAACTCAACATCCACAAATCTGACAAAGGCCGCCCTTTAACAGCAAATATTTCATAGAATTTCCTGTCTGACTCAACTCCAAAAGAGTACACCCTTTTGGCCCCAAGCCAATGGTGTAGTTAAACAATTCATGGGCACCCTCAAAAGGGGCATTCATTAAGCGTCCTTGGAGGGAATAGATCTGAACCAAGCCATTTGGCAGACCCTCTAGGCCTATTGATAAACTCCTTACTCCACAATTTGTGAGGTTCCAGCCTTCTTGCTTTTTGGGAGAGGTATCAGACCAAAGTTATCTCAATGGACCCCGGCTTGGTCAGTGAACACTAACACAGTTTGAGACACAAACGCGACTCGGAAAAGAAAAATTAAAACGTATGCAGATCAGCGTCGCCATGTCCATTAAACAGTCTTGAACAAAGAAGACTGGGTACTGGTTAAACAGAAATTAAGACGGAAAATGGATGCTCCATTTGTCGCTGATCCTTCACAGATCTTGGCATGGAAGGGACATATGGTGACAGTACACAGTCCTGGAAAATCCATTACTCAGGACACATCACATTTTAAACACCTACCGCAACACTTGTCAAGTCCTTAAATCACTCGTGAGGCGACCCCTCCAGCAGGTCTGGCTGAAGCACATGAGTTTATGTCACTGTTGCTCAATCAGGGTGAACCTTGATCACCTCAAATCACCCGAACTGGCAGACAAGTGTGAGCGCCTGGCTGATTAATCGAGAAAATTTGATGCTTCTTATTATTTAACAAAGGTGGGTGATGTAGCATGTTATGTGCACTTGGACCCTTGTGGTTCTGGGCAGTCTCCGAAGATGAAATACATCATATGCAGGGAGGTGTTAGGGTGTGGTTAATTGGGAAGTATGATGTAATGCCCAGTGCGTGAGTGTATGCTGAAGAATAAAATAATGCTTAACCGTAGCTTCTGTGTGATGAAATCCTTCTGCATGCTCCGGGGTGGGGAAAGATGCTACAGGTTTTTTTTAAATTAATTTAGTTGATTATAAAACAGATTGAGGGTGCATGCTCCTGCTAGACCACTGAATAACCCCTAGAACAGATATTGTCTGAGAAACAGGATTGTTGCATGAATGTCTCGCCACTACCGCCATCATAATTCACATTTATTTCTGTGCTATGTTCTTGTGGGATCCGCAAACAGCATATAGAAAAGATATTGTTTGAGGAATGGTACTGTTGCATGATTGTGTTACTTCTAAATGCACTTAATCTGTGCTAGTTACAGCAACTGTGGTGTTGAAGGGGGCAATAGCGGGGTTCTGTGTACTTATTGCTTATAGATGCAGCCTGAGAATTGGCTTTGAACCATGGTATGATTAACATTAATTGCATTTTAGTTGAGCTGCCATCTGTTTTAGATGCGTCTATTTTAGGCTCATGGTATGATTAAAATTGCATGTTATCTGTGTTGCTATTTGTATTAGGGGTAACAGAAAAGCTTGGTAACCTGTGAGAGCAAATGAAAACCAAAAAAATTGTACCAGTGAACTTATTAATTGATCACTGGTCGGGTGTATGCACTTACACAGTGAAATTTAGATAGACTTTGTAAGCGAAAATCTGAATTCCAAGCATGAGGAGAATATAGGAGTGTGCCCACATGTAACGACATGACAAGTGTATATTGACATCACTCAACAACATGTACCATTTTGTACAAGATCGTCACACTTTTAGATAATATAAAAACCAAAAGACACATATATATCAAAATAGATTGATGAGCATTATCTCTCTTCCAACAGTTTTATACAAAGATATGGCTGCGATTTCAATTTATCATATGCTTTCCATATTATATAAGGTGATTCACTAGAGGGATCGTCCGGCCCTCTGAAATTCTGCGGTGTATACCACATCATATGTGTAAATTTAGTTTTAAAGTTGGACTCCTCCACTTATAGTGGTCTACGCGTTTTGGCCTGTATAGTTGGGTCTCTTCAAGACATGGGAAGATGAGCAATTCACAGTCGTAAACTAGAGTTCTACAAACAGTCCGCGTTCGTTCACACTCAGTCCGACCAACCGAAATCCACAAGGAAACAGGTGATACCTCCAGAGGTGACCGCCTTAGTCAGCCGCCCATGTTGAATCATAATTATCAATTGTGAAGGGGGGATCCTCACCTCCAGCGTCCCCTCTAGGATGTGGTGCTGTCCTCACTACGGGACACGTTATGATCGCGGTCCAAGGGTGTATTGAGTCTACTGCTACTTGTCCATCGTTGTATTAGAAGCTTCATTTTCAGAGACAGAAAGTGGGCCCTTTTTAATAATTTCTAAATTGCACAGCATAAACTTTAATTGTTTGATGACTGTACATTATCTAAAAGAGGTGCCCCAAGAACAGATCACGACCTATGGCTAGATTAACAGTAATTTAACTGCACCTTATTTCCACAGCCATCTGCATTAGAAGAGTCCATTGTAGATATATGGCTAAGGATTCAAAAGGGCCTTTCATACGATTCAAGGAGCTGCGGGCATATCAAAATACTTGTACTACATTTTAATATTATAAACACTAAGATTACATATGTGATCGATGTATCTTCCATTGTATTTTACTGCCAGTAGGGTTTTTAAGAGTGTCTTTCCAGTCATGTAATGGTTTTAGTTAACTTTGCATGATAAATAAATGTTGTTTTTCTTATGTGCTGCTGGCTATCTTTTAACCAACAATATCCATTATTTCTAACATGAATTGTTGTACATGTTGTTCATAATTGATTACGTTGTCATGCCCCATCCATCTTGATCCAGGGCTCTGGGCCCACTCTCTTACCATTTGTCCACCAGTGGACCTTTTTATCTGACTGAGAGGTGAAGAGAGTTCACATTATATCAATCAATTTCAATTAACAGTGTAACCCAATTGGCTACACAATAAGGACCAGGATTAAGTAAGAATAGTTTTTTAAAAAAATGTGTTTATTAAGCATTTTCACATAATCAGTACTGCTTATACATAACATCTGTTTTCAATAATAAAACAAGTGAAAAAGAATTAAACTTTACATTCTTAGCATTGTACATTGCATTCAGTGAGTGTTAGTGTAGGTGCGTTAAATTTTTCAGCGCCTGGAGAGAACATTGCTTGTTAATCATATCCTTGTGATCTATTCAGAGGTTTACACTTTGTATACAGGAGCTTTATATTACAATGTGTCTGCCTATGTTGTGATCCAGAAGCACAACACTTCTGCTCCATATACTGCTGCTAGGTCTGATCGGGTCAAAATTCCTGCTGTGACCCTGTGGGCTGAAGCTTAACTCTGACAAGATGGAGGACCTCATCCTGGGCTCAGCCCCCTCAGCCTGGGACGACTCCTGGTGGCCTACCTCCCTGGGAACAGCTCCAGCACCCACCGAACATGCACGCAACCTAGGGGTCATCCTCGACTCCACCCTCTACATGACCAAGCAGGTCAACGCCGTCTACGCATCCTGCTTCAACACCCTTCGAATGCTCTGCAGGATCTTCATGTGGATCCCCTCAGAAACGAGAAAAACCGTCACCCAAGCCCTCGTCACCAGCAGGCTGGACTACGGAAATGCACTCTACGCAGGAACAACAACCAAGCTTCTGAGGCGGCTGCAACGCATCCAGAACACCTCGGCACAACTGATCCTCGACATCCCCCGATGCAGCCACATCACCCCCCACCTGAGAGACCTACACTGGCTCCCCGTCAACAGGAGGATAAGCTTCAAACTCCTCACCTACGCACACAAAGCCCTACACAATGCCGGAAATACACAAATACCTCAACAGACGACTCAGCTTCTACACCCTCCCCGCAGCCTCCGCTCAGCCAGCTTCGCCTTCGCTACGTTCCCCTGCATCCTTAAAATGACCGCCGGTGGCAGATCCTTCTCCCACCAACCTACGACAGACCCAAGACCTACTGGCCTTCAGAAGACTTCTCAAGACCTGGCTCTTCGATCAGTAGCAGCTCCCCCCCTCCCCCCCCCCAGCACCTTGAGACCCTCACAGGTATGTAGTGCACTTTACAAATTCCCTGATTGATTGATTGATTGATTGATTGGCCAATCTATATACTTTGCTGGAATCCCTTGTTGTCTTTGTGCCTCCTGTCAATCTTGACAGTTGGATGTAGTGGTTGGGGTAGAGAGAAGGGAGGTTTTGAGGGGTTCACATATATTGTTGGGCCTCAATGTGGGTGGAAGCAATTTTGCGTAGGTGAAAGCTTGTTCCTGCCAAGTCATGTCTAAAAGCCAATCTTTGAATTTGGGGGCACTGCCTCTGCCCCATCTGCAGTAGATTATGCATTTTGCTATCAATAGACCCAATGCTAGAAACTATTGTTTCCACCCCATCTGAGTATCCCAGTATAGCTATAATAAGAGTAACCTGAATGGGAGAGCCCACCATTTGTTCCAGAGCCACGAACACCTGTTGTCAGTATTCGTTGATGGTCGGGCATTCCCAGGCTAGGTGTAGGAATCCTGCCCTTTCCTGGCTGCATCGCGAGAACCTGTCGTCGTCCCTCAAATGGAGCTTATATAGCCTAGCAGGTGTGTAATATAATGGGTGCAAACATTTATAATGTATCATTTTTAGTCTACTATTTGCTGAGATATATCCTGTTTGTTTACAACATTAATTCCACTGCTTTTCTAGTATTGATGTAACTAGCTCTTTCTCCCAAACCGTATGGGATGCTAGCTGAGGTGCTTTAGTAGCTCTTTGTGTGTTGTGGTATATGCGCGACATCACATGCCGAGGTGGTTCTGCTTGGAGTATGTCATGCAATGGTGTTAGGATCTGAGGTTCTTGTGGAAACTCCGGTGTAATGGCATGGACGCTTTGTCTGAGTCTTAACAAACATGAACAACTCCATTGTTGTGGGATTTTTATCTCAAAAGAATTGTCCCTTGTCAAAAGCTCCCCATTTTCATAGAGGTCTCCCCATGTATTCCTCTGCACACCATCTAGGACCTGCCTACATGTCTTCTCATAGGTAACCCGCACATCAGGGTGGTACTCAATTGATAGGCGTGGGGAGTATAGCATAGGCACTTCTAGTCTCTTCGCTATTTTCATCCATGCGATGCTGGTGCATGCTACCGTTGAGGAGACTGCTTCTCGTTTTTTTTGGCTTAGTGGAAATAAACCTGACGGAGCGATTGGGTCCATATGTCCCATGTCGACCGCTAAGTGGGGCATAAAAGGGGGTTAATTGAACCAATATGTTGCACAGTGTGCCTGTGCACAGTAATAATACAGTTTGAGTTCTGGTACCTCAAATCCTCCTTGAGAGTATGGGAGTATCGGTACCTCCCATTTGAGTCGGGGTTGTTTGCCTCGCCATGCCAGCTGGATCATTTGCATTCGCAGGGCCTTAAAGAAGACCCTGCCTGGGTTGTATGGGACGTTTTTTGAATAGGTAAAGCATTTTGGGAAGTTTGACCATTTTTATTAATGATATCCGCCATGGATAGCGGCATCGCAATCCAGTGAGAAACAGAGTCTGTTATAGCGTCTAGGGCTTTGCCATAGTTGATACTCATCAGCACATTCCTGTCTCTTGTTACATTAATCCCAAGGTATTTAAATTCCGTCTCATTCCATTCTAGGGGATAATCGAGGGTGTAGGTTGTAATTTTGTCTGTGAGAGGAAGACCCACTCCACAGAGTCGAATGCTTTGGTGGCGTCAAGGAATACTGCCACCGCAGCAGTGCCTGAGTCTATATCCTGCAGGACTGCGAACAAAGTTCTAAGGTGATGCAGTGTCGCTCTGCCTGGGATGAACCCAGCCTGGTCGGGCAGAACCAGTCTGTCCATCAGTAGATTTAGTCTAGTTGATAGGACCTAAGCGAGGATTTTAGTATTGCAGTTTTTCAACAAGAGCGGTCTGTATGATTCACAATATTTTGCTGGTTTACCAACTTTGAGCAGAGAGGTGATCATAGCTTCTCTCATTGTCAGTGGGAGTATCCCATCTTCATACGCTTTCTCAAACACCTTTTTGAGCATGGGGGCTAATTGTGTAACGTTTGTCTTTTAAAATTCTACCAGTAGCCCGTCTGATCCAGGGGCTCTCCCAGAGCTCATTTGCATGATGGCTGCCGTGATTTCGTCCTCTTCTATGACGGCTGCGAGAAAGTCCCTTTGGGAATCCCCCAGCAAAGCCAGTGCGGTGTCTTCAAGGTATTGTGAAATGTCATGAGGCTGTGTCCTCTGGGTGGTGTATAGGGCAGAGTAATATGTAGTGACTTACTTACTTTTAAATTTACATTCCCGGTCGGCTGTATCCTTATACTCTGAAAGTTTGTCTCGTAAGGTGGCTTTCATGTGTCCCCCCGTGTTTGGCTTGCTCGCTTTTTGTTTTAAATCTTTTATGTCCCTCTCTAGTGAATTAAGTTGTGTGCAAATATCTTAGTATACCCCCACCCTTTGTGATACAGAGTCCTCGTATGGTGACTTTGAACACTTCCCACACCATGGCGATTTTGGGGAGAGTGTTGATATTGCGCTCAAACAAATCTTGTATCGCTTGTCCTGTTTCTTCTTTAAAAGACTGGGTCTAATAATATTGTTGAGTTTAGTCGCCACTAGCTATATGGTGGCTTGCACTCTGGAATGGAAAGTGTCATTTTCTCTGGAGAGTGGTTGGAAACTGTCTGAGCTAGGTGTTCAGCCTGTTTTGAACCCAGTGTCCCATTCTTCTTGAGAGCAGCCAGTAGTCGATTCTCGACCATGTCGAGTGCACTGCTGAGTAGTGTGTTCCTTCTTTTTCAGTGAGATGGAGATATCTCCATGCGTCAAGACGGTAATTGTCCAAAATAATTCCAACTACTTGACCATGCGCAGCGGTGTAGGGCTGCGCAGTCGGGTGTGGTCTGTCCAAGGCGGGCAAGACTGCTATTTTGAAATCTCCTCTCCAAATTATATACGCTGTTCCTATTGAAAGTATTTTACCCCATATTGTAGTGAAAAAATAGGGGTCATCTACATTAGGGCCTTAACAGTTGGCAATGGTGACTACATGTGGGCCCAGGCGTCCCCACACTATACAGTATCATCCTTGTTGGTCATTTAGTGATCACCCGGGGGCAAATAGTGTGTTTTTTCTAACAAGGATCACTACTCCCTGTACTTATGTGGAAAATGACGAGAAGTAGCGTACGAAGCCCAGCTGGCAGCGAAGCTTGGTTACATAGTGTGGTCAAAAATGGTCTCCTGTAGAAGTGCTATCTGAATTTGGTGTCTATCTAGGTATGCTAAAATATGCCTTCTTTTTCGTGGGGTGTTTAAACCCCTTACGGTCCAGGATATGCAATGAAATTTAACCGGTGTCCTTGTGGTACTCATAATGTTGGTGAACATATATGTAACATGTTTATTTCACTATGCAGTTTAAAAAAGATGCTCTGACCTGAATCTCTATCAAGGAATACTTGATTGCTTTGACTGCTTTCCTCTTCCCTCCCCCTCCCACACCGACGTCCCCAACTTGTCGGGTATGTATTTCCCACCTATTCCCCATCTGGGAAAAAAAACATTAAACAGAACATTGTACATGCAATCATCCTAACTGAATGTGCTAATGTCTAAGAGGTTGCTTAGGTGGGATCTCCCGCAGAGGTGCCGCTAGGGGGGTTTGCGCCAGCCCTCCATCTCATAATGCCTGATGACCAGGTAGGGTGACCTCCAACTTGTGGAAGTGCGTGGGGGGTATCCGGACCTTTGGTAAAGTTCTGTATCACTTAAGAAATCATATCACCATAAGGATAAAGAGAAAAGAGAGAGAAAGCATGGATTTTCTGTTCAATTTCGAAAGTTCTATGCCCATTATCATCTGTCAAGGCACACCAGTGGGTTCACCTCGGCTATTGTATGTATCCCATATTGTTCGACGGATAACAGCATACCATGGTTAGGGTGAACTGACTGCTCCTCAAAAGAGTACAATACATAGCATTGTTGCACTATAGTCTGTCTGTGAGTTCACTCAAATTTGCATAATGGTGAAGAAGATCGGGATCTGGATCTGCTAAGGGCATTATTCTCGTATTCCACCTTCTTTTTCTCACAAGCAAGCCGCAGCACAGAATCCCTATCAACGGTAGTTGAGGAATCTCACCACGATGGACCTTGGTGGCGTTCCCGGAGGTGGTCTCGCCCCCAGTGATCTGTGTGCTGTTTCGATCACTAAGTGTTTGGAGAAGGCTTTGGCGCCAAACAAGTCGCAGAGCAGCCATTCTATGTAATCTTCCATGCAGCCATTATTTGTCAATTCGGGTCGACCTAGCACGCATACGTTGTTTCGGCGTGATCCCGCCTATAAGTCATGCGGCAATGACCCTCAGTAGTCGATCCATCTGAGAGATCTGTTCTTTATGACTTGTGGTGTTGGCTTCCAGATCTGAAATTCTGGTTTCTGCTTCATTGATCTTGTGGCCTTGTTTTTCAATTTTCTGGACAATTGTGTCCATACGCGTGGACATGGCATCTATTTTTTATTCAATGGAGGTTAAGCTTCTTTTCATAGTGAGGAGTATTGCTTTCTAGTCGTCAACTCCATCATCAGGGGAAGCCCCGTCTTAGTCTGTTGTTCGTGCTGTGAGCGCGCTGTTTTTGGGGCATCGAATGGCAGTTTTGTACGCTCCATCTTGCTACTGTTGATACTCTGAAGTGTCTTGGCCCACTCCTTAGGGTAGTAGTTCTGTTTGACAATGTTTATAGGGTGGCTGTCTAGTCCGACGTTGGGGCTTCACTCTTTGTGCAATTTGTTCCTCTAAATTTTACTTCAGTCTCCTTGTGATGTAGCTCATTTCTAGCTAGGTTAACTTCCAGCAGTGTCTTTGCGTCCGCAGGGACCTTATGCGGGCTGCCAACTTCAGGGGGGGCCTTGTTACTGTGGTGCTCTGGGGACGTTCGGTCAGACACCACTCGCCTTAGTATGTGGGGGTACAGCCCTATGTTGGCCTGAGCCCACAGGCCTGGAGCAGGAGGGGGTGTTCTGTTGCGGGAGTGCTCCGTGTGCCTCGCGACAAGCCTTTGGGCCACAATCTTCAGTCCAGCGCTGTACAATAAGTGCTACTGTCTCTCATACATGGAACCAATAGGTGATCGCTATTCCGCTGTTTCGTGTCGGGGGATCTTTGCGGCGTATGCCAATAGTCCCACCGGAGGGGGTGCTGCCTGCATCGCGCTGGTGCCTTGTATGGAATTGCAGTTACCTCCCGGGCTTCAAAACGGTCCCTTCTCACCTTGTCGGGCGACGGGGGTACCCAAAGCCCCGGTCGCTCACTCAGGGCCACGCAGTCCGCAGGCCTCTCCCGCCAAAGGCTAAGCCACAGGCACGCCTTGAGCTCGGCCTTTGCCTCATGCACGACCGCGGGCTCGATTAGTTGATGTGCCCACCTCCGTGTTGCATGTCTCGTAATGCCGCACCCGCTGGGACTCCTGATCAGCTTTTTCAAGCTTTGCCTTGATCCGCTAGTACTGTTAAGGTAACCTGAGGATTCACAACTCTTTCCAAAGCAGTTTTTGGAATAGTAGGCATGCTATTTAGCAGCGGTACCGCATTTTTGTTGAGTATTTGCGGTCCGGGCCACCAGAGACTCATGTTATGTTATGTTATGTTATGTTAAAAGTAATTTATTAAGCGCACTGCCACTGATTGGTTTCCTGGCGCTGATAAAAGACAGAGAACGTAGCCTGAGGTTATGAAGCATGCTGGGATTATTGATATGCTTGTCTGAAAAGCCAGGTCTTTAATGCTTTCCTAAATGACATGAGATCTGGACGGATCTCAAGGGGGAAGGCATTTCACTGACGGGGAGCCAAAATAGCAAATTTGCAGCCCCCAGCACGCTTGCGTTTAAAAGCAGGTATCTGGAGGAGGGCCAGGTGGGCTGAATGCAGATTGCGAGAAGGTATATGTTTCGTGATACGTTTATCAATAAATTTAGGGCTTTGCAGTGGAGAGATTTAAAAATCATGCAGCCTGTTTTGAAGGAGCAGCGTGGGTCATGGGGAGCCAGTGGAGGTTCCTGAGCAATGGGGTGGCTGATTGCCATCTAGGTTGAGCCGTAATCAACCTAGCCGCATAGTTCCTTACCATCTGAAGGCGCCTTAGCAGATAGAGGGGTAGGCCTAAATATATGGAATTTGCATAATCCAGATGGGAGAGCACAGTGGCGATCACCACCTGGATAATGGCCTCTGGGGTGAAAAAACGTTGCACCTTCCGGATTTTCCTAAGCTGGAAAAGGCACTTGGAGATCTCCTGACCCACTTGCGCTTTTAGTGAGAGATCACTATTCAGGGTGACTCTAAGTGTCTTTGCTGAGGAGGAGGAGATTGAGGCTTGGCCCATATCAGATGGCCAATAATGCGGGCCACAATGTTTAGCACTGTCTCCTGTAAGCACCAGCTCCGTTTTTCCCGGGTTTAATTTTAAATGATTTTGGTTTATCCATGCTTGGATGAACCTCATAGTGGACTGAAAGTGGGGAATGGAAGTTTCAGAGTTATTGATAGTGAAGAGCAATTGCAGGTCATCTGCATATTTAAACACCGTCACCCGTTTATCTCTTAGGGCCTGGATTAAAGGGAGGATATAGAGATTAAACAGGTGGGGTGACAGCGAGGAGCCCTGTGGTACTCCACATGTGATGGTCTGTTTTGTACCGGCCAGATCTCCAAGGCGGACTGCCTGGAATCGGTCCTCTAGGAAAGACTTCAACCAGCAGGCTGCTATGCCCCCAATGCCGGCGCGGTTGACACGGTCGATCAGGATGTTATGGTCGACTGTGTCAAACGCGGCCAACAAATCAAGCAGCACCAAGGCCTGGGGGGAACATCTATCAGCGCAGTCCTGGAGAGTATCTAAAACTGTGACTACCACTGCCTCTGTTGAGTGGGCAGGATGAAACCCTGCCTGATGGGGTTCCAGGCAGTTCGATACCTCCAAGAAATTAGACAGGCATCTCGCTACGTGGGCCTCCATTACTTTTGCTAAGAAAGGAAGCAAAGAAATAGGGCGGTAGTTTGCCATGCAAGTTGGATCAGCCCCAGGTTTCTTAAGGAGCGGTATGACCGTCGCTTCCTTAAATGCAAGGGGCACTAGACCCGAGGTGAGGGAGTTATTCAACAGAGTGTAGGCCGGGGCTGGTAGAGCAGAAAAATACTCTTTAAGAATGTAAGGGGGGCATTTGTCCGAGGGGGCATCAGATTTAACTCTTACTAGCAGCTCCTGGAATTGCTCTGGAGTGATGGTAGGAAAACTATTAAGTAAGACGGTGTTGTTAGTGATATGAGTTTCTGATGAGGTATTAGTGAGGGGTTTTGGGATACTATCTTTGATGTCCGCAATTTTTTCGATAAAATAGACGTTAAGTGCATCACAAAAGGTCTGGGTTGGAGTCACACTAGGACGGGCGCTATTTAAGTTAGTCAGCTCATTAAGAATAGAAAAAATGTCCTTAGGTCTATCTAACGAGTTGAGGATGCGGGAGGAAAAAAAATAGGCAGCTTTTGTTGAAAGGATGGCCTTTATGTAGTCTTTCCTGGCCGTGATAAATCTGGTTTTTAAATCAGGGGAGTAGCTGCGACGCCATTGTCGCTCCAGTTGGCGCAAGGACAGTTTCTTTACTTTTAATTCTTTCGAAAACCATCGTTGGGCGTCTGCGCGCCGGGCCAACTTAATTTCCTTATAAGGTACATGAATATCGCTTGCTGCTTGAAGCCAACCAGCAAGGTTGGATTTGGATAAATTGATGTCAGGGTGAGGAAGTGGGACAGTGTTGGCTAATGTATGTAGAAACTCAGTTCTATCTAATGTGTTCCATTTCCTTGCTCTACCACCAGCTGGAGTGGCGGTTGTCTTAATGGGGAAGCAGGTAAGCTTAAATTTGAGAAGAAGATGGTCCGACTCATGGTCGTGCAGCCATCTTGGTTGCACTTCCCCTAGGGCCTACCAGGAATCAGTAACAATAATTAAGAATGTTTCTTACAAGTTTGCAATCAAGTTAAGGTACATGACTCTCAGAACCATTGCTATAAAGTCACAAAGTAACAACTGGGAAACCCGGCCTCCTTAAGAAGTTTAGACATACCAGTATTAGGTAAACAAGAAATTAAGTCACAGCAATAACAAAGATAAATATTAGAATTTAAGGCTGAGAGAAATGTCTTAAATGTTCTCTATACATGAGTAAATCTAAATCCCTTAAGCCCAAGCTAAGAGGATGGTTTTAAAATCTGAAGAATCAACAAAATCTGGGAAGTTCAATAAAGGGAAACACAGAATAAGGCAGGATAAAATATATTAGGGAGGTGTAAGCATTGAATAAGCTCAGTCAAGAGGCTTCTTGGGCCAGGGAAATAAGTGTTAGCCTACGCCACACTTTGCAAAGAAAAAAAAGGGAAATCCAAAATCTCGAAGCTTCTCCTCCACTTTGAATTCCTACTTTGATGTCCGGACATTCATGGGTCTCTTCATTTAGCCTTTTGGCTGCAAGCTTAAACTTGCTTCTGCCTGTTGCATCAGACCTGACAAGAGGGATGCTTTTTATATTTCTAAGACAACTCTGCTTCCCAGGTTCTCACTCGGCCTGTTAGGTCCTATTGCCCCAGAATCTGGAAGTTTCTCCTCCACTTTGAATTCCTACTCTGATGGGTGGACATTGATGGGTCTTTTCATTGCGCCTCTTGGTTGCAAGCCTAAACTGTCCTTCTTACCATTTAAGCCTTTTGCAGATTTCTGATGACTACTTGCAAGATTGCCCCTTCTATACACTTTAGTTAGTGGCCTGTAAAATACTCACCATTGTCATGATATAAAAAATAAGGGTAATCCCCTACTTTGGCACTCAATTGACAGTCAGAGCACATTGCTACTTTCTGCACTCCTTTACAGCCAGGCACCTTTTCATTCTATTTAGATCTAATCAAAACAGCAACTTCTTTGAAAGAGTACCCTATCTCCCTTGGGAGATAGGGTACTCTTTCAGGATTAGCCTTTTGCTCCCAAATTAATGAGTGCCACAACAACAAAAGGTAGTTGTTGGAATGCTTGAATTAATCTCAACCACTGGCATTCTCTCGGTGCCGCATTCTAGTCCATCATTTTTCGCCCACCAGGCCAAGACAAGGGCCTGCCTTATGCAAATCAGTGCTGACCCTGCTCCTCATGGAAACCGTTCTGTCCCGTATATCCAGGTGAGGCCTCCTCCAGAAGGGAGCGCAAGCACCTCCGACTGGTTTTGCCCTTCTTCTGGCTTGTCTGTACGGTGTAGCTTGAGTCCAGTCCTATGGCACAGAGAGCACCAGACCCAAGTCTGGGCATACCCGTCATATTTAGGGCATCAATTACAGCAACAACAAGGTGATGGATGGAATGATTGAATTAATCTCAGCCACTGGCAATCACTCGGGCTGCATTCCAGTTCCCTACAGAATAGACCACAAGCAACTCCAGATTGGTTTTGTTGTACTGTGGGCTTGTTAGTGGGGTGTGGTTTGAGTCCTATGGTGCCATGAGCTTGGGTCCCGTGTCTGAGCATACCCTTCACCCTTAGAGCATCAGCTGCAAAAATGACAAGGTGATAGATTGAATACTTAAAATGCATATCAGCCACTGGCAATCAGTCAGAATCGCATTCCAGTCTAGTGTTTTATGCCCACCATGTCACTCTAGACAAAGGGCTGCCTTCTGCAATTCAGTACTACCCATGCACCTCTTGGGACTGTCTGTCCTGAACTGCCAGGTGAAGCACCCTTCAGGAGGGACCACAAACATCCCCTCACCAGGTTTGCCCTATTGGGGGCTCCTCATTAGGGTTACTGTATTGTCCACCTATGATCCAGCGTTTCACAGCCTCCATCACCGATTTTCTACTAGCCACGTTCTCCGCTCCTCAACACCTTTTTACCGCTCGCACCCAGAATGAATTGCTATTCATTACTAGTGCCTACATACCTGTAATCTCAAGACACACAACAGTCACAAATAATCTTTGCTGGGTTCCCATCTGACCAATCTCAGATGTTAGCTGATTTGATTAACTTTATTTTTTTTAAGTAAATAGATGAGGATGGTCATTCCTAATAAACCTTCTCTGGTGTCATGCAATGCCTAATCAAATCAATCAAATGCATCACGTTAATGTAAAAGTATTCAAATTCAAGTACGTAAGGTTGTGCTTTACATTTTATGGAAGAAGATGCATAGCATCACTGATATTGTCTATGAATGCCTAATACCACATGCATTGCGGTATGTTCAAAAAGTAGATTTATCACAGTGAAATAGTCACATCTGTTCCTCTCACTGGAAATGCAACTGCTTTTTAACTGTGCCCAGAGAGCATATGTAAAGGCAAAGAAAATAATTCACATGAAAATAAAAGCACAATATCTTATGTTGCTATGGTAACTTCTTTTCCTTTTAATTTCTCCAACAAAAAAGGAAAACAGAAATATTCAGTGAGCATTGTAGAATATTCAGCATTGCCAATAAAGAAATAGTTGCAGCTGTTTTACAAGGACCTTCCTTACAAAATCCAAAATGGGGGCCTGAGGGATTGAAAATGTCCACCAAGTTTCAAGTCGACCCAAGAATATCATAATCTAAAGGCAGGGATTATTTATACATTGTGAGTCAAAGACAAACACTTCTACATATACCAGACAACTGACAACCTGTTTACTTTTTCTGAGGCGTATAAGTGCCATAAAACAAGAGAATGTTTGGATTTGAAATCATTATGCTGTAATGGTCAGTAAAATAAAAAGAAAGGGGTATGCACTGTAATTTTGTTAGTGCATCAAAAACTGCATGCCCCAACTATGCACCACAATGCCTCCTTGTGTACTCTTATTTCGATGGTGAAGTCTGTGATTAATAAACCTCTACTGTATGCATGGAAGTATTGCAGGGGAACAGTGTTTCTCTTTTTCCACACACTTTCACCTCATTTTTGTAGGCATAAATGTGGAAACTACTACTTGCAAAAGTTTAATAAATACCTTGTACTAAGTCGAATTGGGAATGTGTACAAAATGTTTATATGCCACCTTCTTCTCAGCACTTTCTTGCCCTTTCCCCACCCCTTATACAATGGAAATGGAATGCCAATTGTTGCAGTACTTGGTGGCCTCTGTGAGCATAAACTATACAGTGAATAAACCCCACAATTGTATTTTGGACTTGTTTGCAAATGTGTAAGATAACAGTATGAATTGTGCTGAATACTATTTTGACTGACCATGTTTGCAAGCAAACTACAGATTCACATAATACATTGGTGTCCAAAGAAAGCCGTGGAGAGAAAATAATGTAAAAACCCTCTATCCAGATCCAACTGAAAATGTGGTTGTGGCTATGACATTGTTTTCCACATAAATGTGAATTTTCTTCAGGCACCGCATAATGCACCACCTGCCTCATTATGTGCCGATTTAACAAAAATATTGTCTCTGTCTCGCATCAAAATGATTAAACTGTTTGCTGCACACAGCATACACTAGTAAGCGAACACTTTACAGAAGTTAGGTGATCACCCCTAGATGTAATTTGCCATGTACAGAGATGATAGTTTTGTCTAGGTATTACAAATATCTCCATCTGAGGCGCTGGAGAAGAATTGAGGTGTCTTGTCTGCAGCCGTAACCTTTAAATGCCTAATTCTAACCCGGTGGCTAAATTGACTCCTTATTTGTCAGGACTTTTTGATTTCACTATTCTTTATATCTTGACCATGTTCTCTGAGTTGCAGATATTTGAATAGGACACTCTAAGTTTGGAAGGGTATATGATGCATCTCTTTTTACAAGGTCCCCAGTCTTGAATGCTTAAGTTTCTTACTGTGAGACATTTACATAATACATAAGAAATTTAGTATGCTGATGTGCAGAGATAGAGATTGGTTTTCATGGAAAGAGGTGCTACATCCTTGGCTCACAATTCCCCTAAACTTTCAGCAGGGAATATTGCACTGGCCATGTAGTTCCTCACCTTCACCTACTCTACGCTGTGGCCACCAAGGAGGCTGGGCTATTGTCCCTTGGGCTGAGCCTACTCATGTCCCCTGGCATACAAACCTTCACATGGTGTGGCGGGGCTCTGCTGACCCTCTGTACCGGGTGCCATCATACACTCCTGGACACCTGCCATTTGGGGTAGTGGACCGGTCGCGTCCATCACCAACTACGCCGTGTATTATTTACCCTCTTCTCTGCTAAGACTCTGCTCACTTGTCACCTGCATCAGATGCGCCTGCGGCTCTCGTCATGGGCAAACATGAAGCTAAACAATCAAAACTCTCCTTTGAGAGTAGACACCTTACTCTCCAGGCAAAGCAAGGCCCCAGGAAATGGATCTCAGAGAGCTGTTTATGGACGCAAAGACAAGTCTGAAAGCTATGGATGCCAAGCTGAACCTGCTTACCAGTCGTTTAGATCATGTCAAGCAGTTCGTTGATAAGCATGAAACCCGACTTGATCAACTAGAAAACAGCGTGTTTGATGCAGACAACTTTTTAGCAGACTCCAAAGAACACCTGTTATAATAGGACAAGGTTCTTGCCCTCAGTAATGCCAAAAACGAAGATTTGGAGCCAAGATCAAGACGCAACAAACTCAGGATTATCGGGATACTGGAATCTACAGCGATCTCCAAAATTGAAAACTCTGTCCAGACCTTGTTGCGTGATCTCTTTGGTGAGGGCTTATCCAAGGTATTCATCATGGAGTGCGCTCATTGCTCGCTTGGCCCTCAGCACACCCATGCACGGAGGCTCGGCCCATAGTTTCCCGCCTACTAAACAATTGAGATCATGATACGTTTCTGTGGCTGCCACGAGAGCATGGTTAGATCCAATAACAAAGTAACAATATTTCACTACCCGGACTTTACATTGTCGATACAGGTGGCTGGCAGCGCCTTCTTCAAGAGAAATTCCAAGAAGATTCTTCAAAAAGTGGAAATGCCTTATGCTCTCCTCTACGAGGCCAGGCTGAGCGTCTCCTTCGAGGGCAAGTCACACTTCTACATAGATGCAAAATCTGCCCTAAAGTTCACTAAGCACACCGTCAATGGTCAACTATCCCCTGGGGGTCACCAAATGCCACAGAGGAGACCTCACTTAGCGACAATGACTGAACAGTGGCTACAGTAGGCTACCGTCGTCTTTGGGGGCTCTCACATTGCTCTCATTTGTCTTTACTGTTCAGGGAGCCTTACGCAGCTCCACATGGCACTTATGTATCCCTTATACTGTATTGTGTTAGCAGTCATGATACTTTATTTGTATGGGCCACCCCTGTGACTGCTTGTTCGGCCACCCGGTTGGTCTTGGTAGGGTTGTATGCCTGGTGTTTACTCGTACCCAGGGATGATTCCCGCTCTTGCTATGTTATTAAAAGGGGGTTCATCTCAACCTAGTTGGAGAGGTTAGAGTGGGAGAAGTGTGGTGTGAGTCATTTCTTTTTGTGTTGTAATTTTCTGTTTTGTTTGCCTTTTCTCCCTCAGTTTCTGCAACAGGACCTCCTACCCTTACCGCTTGTCCCATAGCATATGCCCTTCAAAAGCACTACGCCCTCACTGTAGGTAACACTGGCAAGCAAGGCGGACTAGGGACGCCGGACATGACGCTTTATGATTTTTGTGCCCAAGCTCAGTTTCTTCATTACTGGCTCCATCCAACCCTGTTCCAAACACATACAGCAGTTGAGACAGACCGCGCAGCTCCATGCCCTCTATCGACAGCTCTATACTTACCGTACAAATCTATTAGATTTTGTGTAAGAAATTTCTAGCAGCTTTATGTGTATTATATCTTGATTAGGATTGCACAGCCTGGGGTTTTGTTCCTGGATGTGCACCCGCAAGAATAACATACCGACTGTCCGGAAGAGTGAGGGAATGGGACATTTACCATTTAGCCTCCTGTGCAGTAGAATCGACACGCCTCTAGCATGGTTGGAGTAAGCGGAGGAGTAGGCTTCACCACACCACTGGGTGCGTAGACCTGGGGCCAAAGGACTGTGCATGTGAGTCTACAGTAGGAAGCAAATGTCATTATTATGTCTGTTGAGATAAACATGGACTAGGTATGCTTTCCTGTGGTCATTGAGGCCGCAGATGTTCCTGATCGTATTTTCCCATGATGTTCTCCGTACCCCTATCTCTCCTTCCCCCCTCCACTGCTTCCCTCCCATTCACCCCTCAAACTATGTCATTGTATTGTTTACTTCTTATCCTCCCATTATTAACCTACAGTCTAGAAGCTTACCCTGGAATTTGTAATTGCTGGTTAAATCAGACCAGGATGAAATTCTACATATCTGTTTCTGTCTTCTGAAATCAGCAGTTATTCTCAAACTTGTTTAGAATTTACCTAAATCGATCAATCACTTGCATTAACACAGCTTTATTTAGATATCGGTAGAATTTGAAAGAAGCTGATTCAAACTCATTTAGAGACTTTCTTTGCAAATAACTTGGGGGTAAATTGGGATCGAGTGCTTATCGCCTGCTGATGGTCTGAAATAGTTGAACAGGGGGCCGAAACATCAACTGTTTAGGAAAAAAAGGTGCAGTCACTTCATCACATGGAATCCATGACTGGCACAATGAAAACCACTTGCTAACATATAGGAAAAATAAGTTAGTTACTAAAATTAAAATATGCTGTTTTGGCACAAAATTAATGTATTTTATTTTACTTACTAAAAAGGAATCCTGTTTACAGAAAATGTGTGCATTTCAGAAATACGAATAGATTTTGGGGAAATATTAGTGGCTTTATATAATATTAGAAGGTGATATTTTAGTTTTTATTCATAAGATTCGAGAAAGAATATTGGTGATGTTATGGCATTATTCCTTTTTCACTGAGACCACTTTTTGGGCCTAAGGTAGTTAGTTCATACCTCATGCTACTTTGCTAGCTATTTCTAATGAAATTATCACTGTGTATACCATTTTGTTTCAGCCCTCAGTTTGCTGGCCCTCAGGCAGCACTGCAACTCAAAGACTACAAGCCACCCTTAATGCACCTACAGCCGGCCCTCACTAATGGGCTTCAGTCAACCCTTGCTGCCCCTCGGATGGGCTCAGGCTCCCTAATCTATTTTTTGGATTGACTCAGCGGCAGTCGGGCCTCACACATACTGAGATACCCTCTAATATTCCTTAAACATTATAAGAATGCCGCCTCTCAGTGCCAAAAATACCCCAGTGTGGTATGGTGTGTTGTCTGCGGGGGCTCAAATAGAATCAGCAGGTGCCCAGGGACTTTAGCCTCATCTGCCCACAAATAGCATGGAGCAGCCCTAAGCTCCCTTCAGTCCTCTTTCAGACACCCTAAATTGCCCTACTGGCCCATCGTTTGGCTCACTTATACAGTGCACCTATTTGGGCACCACTTTGGCTATGTCCCAAATAGCATCAGAAGGCCCAAGCTACTCTCATTCGGAAAACAGATGCCCTTCAAATGGAGTACTCCCAGAAAAGCCTAAATATAAACAGAACATTACTATGATAGTTAGAATTATTCAATAATGGAGCTTTTCTATTTGTTTTTTTGTGGTCTTCACTCCTCCAAAAACTATTGGGCAAAGAATAGTCTGCATGAGCTCCAATCCTTCAATAATATGTAAAACTCTGGACAGCAGCATGTGAAGAGGATCCTTTTTTGAATGCGTTTTTTACTGAGTAGCTATGGAAAATATATCATCAGCAATAGACTTGATTTATTGGGCAAAGAATAGTCTGCATGAGCTCCAATCCTTCAATAATATGTAAAGCTCTGGACATCAGCATGTTAAGAGGATCCTTTTTTGTATGTGATTTTTACTGAGTAGCTATGGGAAATATATCATCTGCAATAGAATTGATTGATATCAATGACATCTGTAACAGTCCAAATACAAAAAAGTTAATCATAATAACAAAAAGGGTCAAGCACCCCCTTTCTAGGCAGGAGTCAAGCATTCTCTTTAATGCTAAAAATATTTTCTACTACTTCTAACTTATTAGGTATTTAATAGATATACTGAGGTGGGTAGTACAAATAAGATGATCAATCTAAAGCAGCTTACAAGTTAATTTGTGCCACAGGCCATACGACTGTGTGTAACCAAAGATACTATGATTGCTAACGTCATGTTCATGCCTACAACCCATACATAGTCTCACTGTGATTGAAGTTGCCTGCCATAAACCTATATTACTCAAGACATGAAAAATATATTTCCAAAATAGATGCTGTTATCTTCGTTCCCTGGGAAAGTGCAGGGTGAGTAGTATTGGAATGCTTATAGGTTCATAAATTGAACAGAAGGCAGAAAAATCATGTTGGGTGCAAGAGCATATTATCTCAACATGCAATGCCTGTCTAATTTACAGCTTTTTGAAAGCTTATTTTAATCGCAGTAATATTGCAGTTCAAACCGATTTCTTGTGGCTTCTGATGCCCTAATGAGTGTCAATATATGTTGTCACCTAATACAGCCTTAATATCATGCTCAAACCTTAGCACTTTCACTGTTCCTCTTCAATCTTGGAAGTCCATGGCTCTGAGCACAGGCTCCCAGACTCTAGTCAACTTCCCTAACCAATCAAGATGTTGCTCTCATGCTTTTAATACTATTACCCAGCAAGAATAAAGCACCACGATTGGTTTAAGCGGGCTGGCTTGGCACTCCTCGCGACACTGATTGCACGTGTCTGCTCTCCACCCGGCTGTGCAACACAGCTGTGGTTGGTGAGGTTTAAAGTGTGCATGTTGAGCTGGCTGTTGCAAGACAGCTGGCTACTGACATGTGCACTTGTACTGGCCACCTCGCCTCCTTGCTGCTGTCAATCAACAGCAATGGCTCCACCCCACCCCCATACTTGGCTCGAGCTTCAAGGACAACAAATAAAATCATTTAATTGCCATTTTATTTTTCACATTTGCGGTGCTCGCAGCAAGCGGGGGGATGTTCCTCTGCTCCAATGCAAGTGCCGTCACTTTGTCCTGTCTTTCGCCTTGAAAAACCTTCCTTTGCTTGATGTTTTGTTTTACTTTGCTGTACATTTACAGTGGGGTACTTTTAAACTCCCCAAGAATGTCAGGATGAGCTGTATGCGGATGCCGTCCGCAGAGGCACTGCTCGATTTGTGCATAATACCTCCAAAGTATAAAACACCTGCACTGTGTATGTGCAGCAAGATTAGTTCCTTATCTGTTAAAAGTAGGTGTTAATTGTCAGAGCCAGTGGGTGTGCGTTTAGCGTGTTATTGTAAGCAAGCATCATTCACACTCGCCTATGTTTGCATGCGTAAAAACAATAGAGCCAGACCTCTTGGCTTTGCCAGTGCTTGCCAACGCGTGTGCTCTTCTTTATTTGTCTTCTATTAGTTCAGTTAACTCATTGCAGTTTTTTTAGTTGCCAACTCTCCTGTTACAACTATCTGGGACAAAAGGAATCATGAAAATAAAATATGGGTAGTCATCATTATGGGAGACCTGAGACAGTCTGTTCTGTTTATTGAGCAAGTGTTGTACTGCTGCGTCAGTGACCAGCAAAATTGTTCACATATACAATATTAACCACATTTTTCAAACCTCTTCCTCAGGGAGGACGCTGAAGAAAGTTAACATTGAACGAGTTTCCACTAAAATAGTCTGAACATTAAACATTTTAGTGTAGTGGGGGACTTGGCAAAAATAGATAGATCTATCCTTCCTCCTCCTTGTTTACCAGACCCAAACCTTTGTTTATTTATCAAGATATATATTGTAAATCACAGTTTAAAATCAGGTGCATGGGGACTGCTGACATTATGGCATGCTCTAAAGAGCATGTCTCCAGACTTGCTCCTTCTGCCTGTGTATGCAGTTTAAACTGCAATTTTGAACTGAACAAATACACCCTTTGCCAAGCCAAGCCTAAACTTTCCTTATTAACCCCTTCGCTGCAGGGGTAATTCCCCCACGGTGCGGGGGCGGGGGTGGAGAGGTGTGGAGCCACGGTGCTTGTGATGAGCCCAGCTCGACATGAGTCACAGTGGAGCTGTGCTCGTCGCGACTCTACCCACTTATTAATTCACCCGCACAGGCAGGGAATCAATCGCGCGTGGGCGGAGCACAGCCCTTATGACGAGACCAGCTCGTCATCAGCACAGCTCCACTGTGACTCATGACGAGCTGGGCTCGTCATGAGCGCTGAAGAGGCTAATAGATAAGTCACCCCTAAGGTAGGTAGGCTTTAAAGTCCTGTAGGACAGGGTGCATGGTATTAGGACTTGTGTGTGTAGGGGCCGATTATGATGTTGGGCGGAAAGTCTCCAGAGCAGCTAGAAAAATTATTCAATAACTCATTTTAATAGTAACTAGCAGCCCGTCTCGACGTTGTCCGGGTATGAATTGCTGCCGGCCAATAGTATATTGTGTTGTAGGATTTCGTTTTGATAGCATTTCTTATCTGTGACAGGCCTGTGAAACGCTCCGATTCTCAGTGCACTGCTGATGCACTTAAGAGTGTGTGAACTCGAGTTTCCCTACTTTATTCTTCCTTGCAATATTATATAGCGCAAACTCGACAACATGGCATGAGCACAATTTACATTACAGAAGAACACATTCATTTGTGGTAGGCATGGGGAGACAAATCGATTTGCCTGGAATCACAGGATGTTGAGCTGATGCCGAGATTCGGACGTAGCTCCCCAGCTCTAAAGTTAGCAATTCTAGAACTTGTGGCCGGAGGTGTGTCTAAAAGTGGATGTCGGTGCTGACCATCAATGAGAGAGACCTGTGCATTTTTCAAATGGGTGGTGAAAAAATATGAGTATGTTGCTGGAGATGTGGGCCGCCGTACCACCAATGTACTTACCGGGGGAGGGTAAACACCCATTATTCCGCAACTTTCTTTCCGCATACCATCACTCCGCATACTTTCATTACGAAAGTACCATGACTCCGCAATGCCATTATAACGCATGGCATTACATTTTATATGCTTTTACCACGCATACATTTACAACAAAATTCGTTGTAAATGCATGAATGGTAAAAGCATGTTTTTTAAAATGTTTGGATAAGGTAAGTGGTATAGGGGTATATGTTTTGGGGTACTGAGGTATATGTTTTGGGGTCTTTGGGTATTTTAAGGGTTCAGATATAGTTTTGGGTTATGGGGTACAGGGGTAGTTTTAGGGTTTAGGGATAGGTATGGGTTTTGGGCTACAGGGGTATTTTTAGGGTTCGGGTTAGGTTTTGGGTACAGGGGTATTTTAAGGGTTCAGGGCTAGGTTTGTGGTACAGGGGTATTTTAGGGTTTAGGGGTAGGTTTGGGTACAGTGGTATTTTTAGGGTTCAGGACTAGGTTTGGGTTTTGGGGTACAGGGGTATTTTTAGGGTTCAGGGGTAGGTTTGGGTTTTGAGATACCGGGGTATTTATAGGGTTCAGGGCTAGGTTTGGGTTTTGGGGTACAGTAGTATTTTTAGGGTTTAGGGATAGGTTTGGGTTTTGGGGTACAGGGTATATTTATAGAGTTGAGATGGGTTAGTGTTTAAGGGTGTTGGGGTATTTTAAGGAGTAAGGGTTGTTTATGATTATGTGGTGCAGGGGTTTATAAAGGGAGCAGGGTGGGATTAGCACACAATATGAGACATGGCATGAAGGGCGTAACGTACCACACACCCCCAGCGTTTGCCACGCCCCCAGCACACACCCACAGCACAATGCAGACACGCCCACAGGGGACTACTTTGCTGGCACCGTTCTTTTACCTTTTAAATGTATATGGTGGGCGTATGCATAGCCTATGTCCTTCTGCTGCAACTGCCCTTTCCAACGCTGTATTGGGTGTTGTGATTGGCGCTGTGGTTCCTGAGATTACCCGCCTCAAAGGTTTGGGCTCTCTCTTTATTATATTAGTATGGATTAAAAATACCCACTCAATTGTAAAGCCAGATCTTATATTGCCATTTTAGAAATTACACTTTTAGTAAGTTGTCATTTCTCTGCCTAAGTCAAAAGGCCTTTTTTGCCAGTGTCCAGTATCACCTGACTGTTCAGTTGGTCTCCAGTGGCAAATGTAGTTGACACTGGACCTGCCCTCTCTATTGCCCTGCTTGCTAGCTTGGCTTCAAACTAAGTGTGTGGGGGAGCTTCCCCAGAACTGGGTTAGAGTGACCCCAACAGGGGGTGGAACATTTCTATAGCCAGACCTCGAGGTGGGCACATGGAGTTCTGACCAGTGGAAAAAGGGTTTGTTGTGATTTGTTAATTTTAGGGAAATAGGACTACTATGTGATAGCTCATATTATAACACACCGTTGAATCCTGTAGTGAGACTGGATCTGCTTGCCTTGAAACCATGACTCCAGAAGTGACTTCAAGGGTCTGCTGGCCGACTCCTGTTTGAGCTGCAAAGACATAATGAGCTTCCAGAGGCCTTTTCCTGCAACTGCCCAGCTGACCAGTTTCAACTGGACTTTCCCTGGTACCTGCTACTGTCCTTTGTTGGAGTGAGTCTTAGCTCTGAGGTTGTGCCTCACAGGTGCTGGACCATTGAGTGTACTCCTCCTGTTCAAACTACAAAAGCTGAGATTTCCAAACTTTTTGCCAACTTTTCCTCTCAAAAAATGGCGGGAATTGAGGACCACCATCGAGCCAAAGCCATCAATGATAAAACATTGGCCAGATTCAACTTGTTGATTTGCCTCGCGGAAGAAAATCTGACTTCCATAAAGGTTTCTAAGTACAAACTAAAAGGGGTTTCTCGTGGCCAACCCGAGCATCAACCCATTAACTTCGAACCTTCCGGGGCTCAGATTTCGGTCTTCACCTTCTCAGAGCTTTCTCGCCTTAGTCAATTACAAGGCTAGGACAGCTCTTTTCAGCAATCCACTATCTTCGAGCCATGCTTGGGATCCAGCCTTCAGCTTGCACTGCCAATGACTTTGCTGATGACCACTTTTCCTCCATAAAAATGTGTGAGTCAGAAAGTCTTCACTGGGAATAAGCCAGTTCCTGTATCCCAACCGTGCTCCATCATGGTCAGCCTGAACTTTGACTTTCACCTGGGCTAGCACAACCAGATAACTGCAGTTGGTGCTTTGTGCCTTTTGGCGCTATATTTACATTTTGAAAATTCATACTTCTGGTTCTGGTTATTGGATTTTTGTAATTTTGGTGTAATTTTTAAATGAAAATGTACTTTATTTTTCTGGTTTAGGATTTTTATTTTGTTGTATTTTCACATTATCACTATTTGAGTGTTGCATAAATACTTTACACATTGCCACTAAGGTAAGCATGATTGGTTTTGTGCTAAGCTACCAGCCGGTTAAGTACAGGTTTATTTAGTGACTTTTGAGGCTCACCCTGAAAAGAGTTGATTTTACTATCTGACCCCCTCGACGCATAAATTGGAATTCATTATAATAATGTTTTTTATATAAAATGTGTCATGCATACACATATTATACACAAAACAAGCAATAACTAAAAAACTGATTATTTATTGTGTGAAGTACTTGATTGTGTCGAAGTGGGAATTCCTGTACCTTAATCTTCAAGTATAATCATTAAATAACTGGTGCAAGTGGTCATATGGATCTTGCGGTTTCCCAAAGAAATAATAGAGTTGGTATTGGTATTAAGGTTATATTTATAATTCAAAAATTGATTTATTCATTTAGTAAATATGACATTTTAGTCGTCATCATTACAGATTCAGGCAATCAATTAATCGATATTTCAAAACTAGATGAAATACTACATTAGTAGGAATTTCAAATAAAAAAGAGGAAATACAGCAAGTTTGTTCCATAAAGGAAATCCCTAGACTAAACTAATAGGGGTTTAGGTATCAAAAGGCTTCAATAACCAAGGTAACTACTCCGTTTCAGAAACCTAAATGAAGGGTTCTGAAGAGAGAAATAGAAATGCACAGGTATGAAGCCCAAGCACTTAAGCAATAGAAATTTGCAAGACTGGGAAGTATTCTCAGCTATATCTGCAGCAGGAGTACCTAGCCTTTGAGTGAGAATGGGAAGGGTTCAGATGGGGTCTCTTCTATTCAGTTCGCTCTCTCGCCCCTAAACAAAGGAACATACATTAATATACTTCTGCTAAAGCATAATTGCAACAATTTTTACTTTCCCTGTTCTCGGCAAGGTATCTGGAGAAAACATCAAATAAAAAATATTGAGATACGTAAATATTGAGTTTTTAATATTGTGACACATAAATATTGTGATGCAGAAATATCGTTGACAACAATATCAATTTTTTTAGGTGAGTAATATCTTTTTCAAGAATATCTGTTTTCAATACAGTTTTCAATAATATAGATGTCAATCAATCAAGCAGTCATTTATTTGTAGAGCGCGCTACATACCCGCGAGGGTCTCAAGGCGCTGGGAGGTCGCTACTGATCGAACAGCCAGGTTTTGAGTAGCCTCCTGAAGGTCAGCAGGTCTTGGGTCTGTCGTAGGCTCAGTGGGAGGCTGTTCCAGGTCTTGGCGGTGAGGTGGGTAAAGGATCTCCCGCCGGTGGTTGTTCTTCTGATGCGTGGGACGGTGGCGAGTTCGAGGTCGACGGAGCGGAGCTGGCGGTTGGGGATGTAGAAGGAGAGTTGTCTGTTGAGGTAGGCTGGGCAGGTCTTGTGGAGTGCCTTGTGTGCATGGATGAGGATCTTGGAGGATATCCTCTTGTTGACGGGGAGCCAGTGCAGGTTTCTCAGGTGTGGGGTGATGTGGCTGTGGCATGGTACATCGAGGATCAGTCGTGCCGAGGTGTTTTGGATGTGTTGCAGTCGTTTGAAGAGCTTGGTCGGGGCTCCCGCGTGTAGGGCGTTTCTGTAGTCGAGTCTGCTGCTGACAAGGGCTTGGGTGACTGTTCTTCTTGTATCTTTCGGGATCCAACTGTAGATCTTGAGGAGCATGCAGAGGGTGTTGAAGCAAGAGGAGGAGACGGCGTTGACTTGCTTGCTCATGGAGAGTGTTAAGTAGAGGATGATTCCCAGTTTGCGTGCGTGGTCGGTGGGTGTCGGGGCTGCACCCAGTGCCATCGGCCCCAGGAGTTGTCCCAGGCTGAAGGGTTGGAGCAGAGGATGAGGACCTCCGTTTTGTCTGTGCTCAACTTCAGTCGGCTGATCTTCATCCAGTCGGCGACGACCTTCATTCCGTCGTGGAGGTTGGCTTTGGCGGTGGTGGGGTCCTTGGTGAGGGAGAGGATCAGTTGAGTGTCGTCGGCGTAGGAGATAATGTTGAGCTCGTGCTGTTGGGCAACATGTGCGAGTGGGGCCATGTAAATGTTGAACAGTGTCGGGCCTGGGACGTTCCCCGGGGTACGCCGCAGATGATCTCGGAGGCTTCAGATTCGAATGGGGGGAGGCGGATGCTCTGGGTTCTGCCGGAGAGGAAGGAGGTGGTCCATTCCAGAGCCTTGTCTCTGATTCCTACGCCGTGGAGGCGTGCGCGTAGTGTGCGTTGGCAGACGGTGTCGAAGCCGGCGGAGAGGTCCAGGAGGAGGAGGGCTGTGGTGTCACTGTTGTCCGGCAGGATCCTGATGTCGTCGGTGGCGGCAATGAGGGCGGTCTCAGTTCTGTGGTTGCTGCGGAAACCCTGACTGGCAAGGGTCCAGGATTCTGTTTTCATTGAGGTATCGGGTTAGCTGCCTGTTGACTAACTTCTTGATGACCTTGGTCGGGAACGGGAGCAGAGAGATGGGCCGGATATTCTTGAGGTCTCTTGGGTCTGCCTTGGGGTTTTTGAGTAGGGCGTTGATCTCTGCATGTTTTCAGCTCTCTGGGAAGGTCACAGTCTCGAGGGAGAGATTGATGACGTTGCGCAGGTGGGGTGTGATGGAGCTGCTGGCTTTGTTGAAGATGTGGTGCAGGAATGGGTCTGACGGGGAGCCGGAGTGAATTGTGTTCATGGTTTTGATGGTGCCATTGGTGCTCATACTGTCCCAGGCTAGCAGCGGGTTGTGGTTGATAGTGTGCGGAGAGTCTGTGTTGTGTTGCTGACTGTTGGGGCTGTCTGGGTGTTGAAGCTGTCCTGGATGTCTGCTATCTTGCGGTGGAAGACAGTGGCGACGGAGTCGCACAGGGCTTGTGACGGCGGGATGTCGTTGGTGTTGGAGCTGGGGTTGGAGAGTTCCTTCACGATGTTGAAGAGCTCCTTGCTGTTGTCGGCATTGTTGTTGAGGTGGTCTTTGAAGGAGGTCCTCTTGGCAGTCCTCATGAGGTGATGGTCCTTGTGGGCTGCGTGGCTGTGCAGGGTTTGTTCACTGTGCCATTTCTTCTCTTGTTTCCGGCAGGCTCGCTTGGAGGCTAGGAGTTCCGGGGTGAACCAGCTGGCCCTCTTGCTGGTGTCTCTCTTGGGGAGGTTTCTTCAGCGGGGCGAGGGTGTTGGCACAGTCGTCGATCCAGCGTCTGAGGCTGTGGGCAGTGTCGTCGGTGTTGGAGGGTTCAGTGGGAGGGCTGTCGGCGAGGTTTGCGTGTAGTTGGTCTTTGGTGATTTTGCTCCAGTAGCGACAGGGGATCTGTTTGGTGCGGTGGTGTTTTGTGGGTTCCTGGAAGGTGAAGTGGATGCAGTGGTGGTCGGTCCAGAGGAGTTCAGGGGTGTGGCTGAAAGAGACGTGGGGGCTTGAGGAGAAGAAGGGGTCGAGCGTGTGGCCGGTGGAGTAGGTTGGCGTTGTGACAAGTTGCCTCAGTCCGAGGTTGGCGAGGCTATCGATCAGGGTTGTGGAGTTGCTGTATTTGTTGTTCTCAAGATGAAATTTCAGGTCTCCGAGGAGTATGTAGTCGATGGAGGTCAGAGCGTGCGTGCTGATAAAGTCAGCGATGGAGTTACTGAACTGGGGTCGGGGTCCCGGTGGTCTGTAGACGAGGTTGCCTCTGAGGGTGGAGTTGGGGTCTATGTGGATCTGGAAATGCATGTGTTTGGCAGTGATGAGTGTCGTCGGTGCTGGTCGAGACCCTGATAGTGTTCTTGTGGGCGATGGCGATCCCTCCTCTGACCCCGTTGGTGCGATCTCTGCGGGTGATCTTGTAGCCATCTGGAATGGCTATGGCGATGTGGGGTGCGGAGGAGTCGTTCATCCAAGTCTCTGTCAGGAAGGCATTGTCCGGGGATGATGTGTCGAGCAGGTCCCAGAGCTCGACGGTGTGTTTGCGTGTGGAGAAGATGTTCAGTAGGATGCATCGGAGGTGGTTGAGGTCTTTCTTGGCGGGTGGTTCGGCGGCTCTGAGACTGGTGTAGCTGCAGTTCCGGCAGGTGAAGGGGCCGTGTGTGCGTTCCGGGGCGGCCTTGAAGCAGGTGTGGGCCCGTCTGGAATTGAGAGCGTGCAGTGTGCTGGCATCGTAGTGGCGGCGGTCATTGTGGCGGGCGCGGGGACCAGGGGTTTTGACGCTGGGCACAGTCTAGGCACGGATGGGCGCAGACGGGCTTGCCTAAGGTGCGCCTTCGGTGCGCCAGCAGCGTGCCCGCTGCGCCATATATGGGGACGTGAGAGGGAGGAGCAGGTGGATGGCGGGAGGTAGGGGCAGCAAATGGGCATTCAGGGGGGGCGGTGCCGCAGGGGATGCAGCGGCGGGAACGGGAGCGGCGAACGGAAGGCAAGGGCACAGAATTACAGGGGTCACAGAAGGAAAAAACGGGCACAGAATCACGGGCTCGCAGAAGGAAAAACGGGCACAGAGTCTAGGGGTGACGATTCAAACAGAAGGAAAGAAGGGTACAGTAGAAAATACAGGCACAGGGGGAAGTCTGACAACAGCAGTCACAGACAACAAAGAAAAAAACGATAAGGGCAACACAATGAATGACACCAAAATAGGACAGACCTAAGGCATACCACTGGGCACCACGGATGAGGCACAGGTGGTAGCCTGCGGTGGAGGAGGGCCTCAACTTTCCTCAGCAGCGGCAGCTAGGGCAGGGTCAGGACGCTTAGGCGATGCTGTGCGGAGGGGGAGCGACCTACCTAACAAGGTCAAGGGTCGCTCCCCCTCTGTTACAAATATCGTTTTGTAGTTATCTTTGTGTTTTAGTTCATATATTAATTTTATATGTTAAATATGGTTTGTATAATTGTTGACAATATTTTTAAATATAGTTTGTTATTTATAACTTATATATATTTAATAGTAATTTATAGTGTGGAGATGCAGGTTTGTAGGGGTACAGGGTGGGAAGGTAATTAAGTATAATTGATTAATAATAATATTTAATTTAGTATGTAGTGGATAATTAATTAGGTAAATTGTGTATTTGTTATATTTTAAGTCCTGTTTTAATTGTGGGTTGTTTGGTTTGTAGGGGTAAAGGGTGGGAAGTTCATTAAGAAAAAATTGGCTGATAATTTATTATCAATTTATTGATAAGTTAATCTATTGTTAATTATGTAAATTGTCTATATATTATATTTCAAAAATTATATTTTAGGCGGGGTTTGTTGAGTTTGTGGGGTATAGGGTAGGAAACGAATTAAGTAATTATTGATCAATAAATAATAATGGATGCATTAATTATTAATTGATTGTTAATGATATAAATTATGTAAATATTATATTCTTTAAGTTTTCTTTTAGGTGCGGGTTGTTGGGTTTGGAGGGGTATAGGATGAGGAGTAGTAATCCATTAACAATGAATTATTAGGTTACTGATAATTATTAAATTCCTTATTAACTATGTCAATTGTTAAATATATATTGATTTTTTACATTACATATTAGGAGCAAGCTGGTGTATTTGTAGGGGCATAGGGTGGGAAGGTATTTAGTTTTTATTTTATTAAAAATATATTATTCATTTATTATTAAGTATCTATTTGATCATTAAACATGTCAATTGTGGTATAGTTCTTTATTTTAGTTACATTTTAAGTGTGGTATTTTAGGTTTGTGGTAGTATAGTATAGGAACGTAATTGAATAATACATTAATTTAAAAAAATGTATAATTCATAATTAATTATTCTTTTTTTCATGTCCATGTAAATTGTTAAATTGTGTTTTTAATTTTATAAATATACATTTTATATTAAGAGTTGTATATTTCTAGTCAACTAATAGAGTTATTAGAATATGTTTTGTGTTTGTAGTGAAGTAGTTTACATACTGTTGCACAAACCAAAGTGGTAATAGTAAATGTATCCCTTCTGTAGTCCAACGCTTTCCTTACTGTTGCACAGACTGGAGTGGGAATAGTAAATGTAACCCCTATGAAGTCCAATGCGTTCCCTACTTTTGCACAGACTGGAGTGGAAATAGTAAATGTAACCTCTCAGACGTCAATTGCATTCTGTACTGTTGACGAGACCGGAGTGGTAATAGTAAATTTCATCCCACCGAAGTCCAATGCTTTCCCCACTGTTGCACAGACTGGAGTTGGAATAGTAAATATAACACCTCTGAAGTACAGTGCTTTCCCTATTGTTGCACAGATTGGAGTTGAAATAGTAAATTTACCCACTCCCATGTCCAACACCTTTCCTACTGTTGCACAGACTGGATTTGGAATAGTGTATTTTTTTATTTTCTTATAAAAATACAATTTTTAAAAATGGTATTTCAATTTTGTAATATACTTAATAATTGTTTTTAATTGTATTGTTTTTTATATTCAATTATTTAGTAATTTCATTTAATGTTTCGTAATTGTGTTCTATTATTTTTTATGTTTCAATTTAGATTTTCATATAATTCTGCATTTTATAATTGAAAATTAAAAACCATAGTTTAAAAAATGTAATATAAATTAAAATATATATTTTTATTAATAGTGTTGCATTATATATATGTATATATAAACATGTATATATATAAATATTTATATATGTTTGTGTGTTCCTATATGAGTATATATTTTTAAAGATTAAACATGATTTATGATTATTGTAATGTTATATTTCAAATATTTTGGATTTACTACTTTATAGTATGTATGTATGACAATCAATATTGTTGTATGTTTTTTAACAATATCAGTGTGAAACAGTATTTTTTCGATATTTTTTTATTTGGCATTATAAGTATACAAAAATTATATTTTTGTGATCAATATTGTTGGCACAGGGGAGGAGCCAAGCTCGCGACCGAGATGGCCGCATTGTAGCTCGGCTCCGTCAACCTCCTGCCTGAAACACATATCCTGTACTTCATCCTGCCCCGAGGAGACACATTTGGCGGAATATGGGAAGGTGAAACGCTGCTCGCACTTACCGTCTGGCCTGGGGGCTCCGAGGTGCCGCGGATCTGGAGTTGTGCTCTTGTTTGCTCCGGAGCCTCCGCGGCGTGCGGGCCGGGTACTCGCCTGTGAAGCTCGGCCGGAGCGGGGCATCGACGCCGGCCCCAGGTGGAGGAGAGGGGTCGGCTGAAGAGGCCATCGTGCGGTAGTGCCGGTGGCAACTGACCGGGCCCGGTCTGGTGGCCCGGGGGCTCTGTTGCGGGGCGCGGCCCGCCTCGTACGGGGGTAGACTGTACAGGAGGCTTGTCCCCCCTTTGTTGTCCTGTCCGGCCATCTTGAAGCCCTTCGCCCGGAATCGGCGGGCAGCGCCCGTGAGACGGTGGCGCTGGCGACCCCTTGTTTTTTGGCAGCCCATCTTCCTGCACCAAGATTGCCATTACCGGGGATCGACGGAACTCCGGTGGGCCCTATTCGACGGCCCGGTCGGAGGGTTGAGGAGCGGAGCGTCCCTGCTGCACTGACAAAATGGCGGCCGGCGCCCTGGGTCCCGGATTTGTTTGGGGCGGCGAGTCTGGTCTGTCGAAATGCACGATGCCTGAAGCTTGTGGGAGTGAGCCCACGATTGGCGATGTCCGCGCCGCCCTATGTTCTTGGCGTGCGGCCATGGCCTTTGACGCAGCTGTGCAAGATAGCGGTTCTGCCGCCATGCCTGTTGGGCCGTCCCCCATGAATGCGGCCCGACTGAAGAAGTGTGCTGCTTTGCCTCCCTCGGATGTTGCAGTGAGTGATGCCGTCGTTCACCTGGGAGACCGTATGTCTGAGACCCCGGACCTCCAGGAAGTTTTGATTGTGGCGGACATGGGTGAGGGCCCCACGTCGGGGCCCGTCTGGGTCAGTCTGGCTGGGGAGCTTGGTGGCTGTTTGACTCGAACTGCTTTGGTGGGGTCCCATGGCTGCCCCGCAGGGGACACCTCGCCCCCTTGGGGAGCGGGACCGCACCCGGACTGTTTGCTGCTCCTGATGTTGCTCTTAGACAATTTGGTCTTCTGCCGCCATTGTTTGCATTGCTGCTCAAGACTGGAATCCCCTGTTTTGCACCCTTGGCCTGCCTTGTTTCGATCATGTGTACACTCCATGCCGAACTGCTTGCTGTATTCTACTTTACTGTATACTAAAGCTATGACCAGGAGAGGACAGGGATGAGACGGAATTGCCTCGGCGGACTGCTAATTATTGTATGGAGATGAGGACTGCTCGCAGCTGTAACAATATGACCGATTCCTCTTCATGTTCCTGGTATTTGAGGTTGTGTCTATCTCGTTTCGATGTGGGTTTCAGCAGTGTTAAGGCGGGGGGTAGGAGCCGAATGTTCGATTCCATATCTCCTCTCCCACTGGTTTTCTTTCCCCCTTCCCTTCTCTTTTTGTCTGTTGTGTTCTTTTCTCACTTTCTGATTCTTCTATATTTCGGGTTCCACTTAGGGCGACAGGCACGCTGCTGGGGGGGGTAGGCCGTAGCCTTCTGCAGGGGTGCAGGGTGGTGTGGGAGGGATGGGGTCTTTGTATTGTCCGTTCTTCTTAGTTCTATGGCTCTTATGTATCCCTTTATCGGGGCGCTGTGTCTGCGCGCGTCCTCCATGGAGTGTTAGCCGGCAGTGTGGGGTATGACTTCCTCACGTCCATGATATTGATAGCATATAAATCTTGTCTTACTCGCCTCGACCCCGATCGTGGGTCCCTAGTTCTGTGTCCTTTATTCGCCATGGGACGCGTATAGCGGCGCTGCGCTCTTTCTTTCCTGTTTTAATATTCCTTTCTCTGCCCTTCCCCCCTCCTTTTCCCTTTATTTGGGTTAGTATAGTGGATGGCTATCTTAGCGTTGCTGTTCTGATTCTTTTGTACTGTACCAGCACACATTCAGGTGGTGACGGGTTGATGGTGGGCAGCGGTGGGAACTGATTTGAAACGGGGCGACTCTATGTTGACTTTTGCCAATTGCTGCTATTACTTCCGCTTCTCACTGCTCCTTTGTATTGATGCTTTACCAACTGCCCACCATAGGATTTCGGATGTCAAAAGTTGCTACTGCTCCTGCTATACTTCCTTTATATTATAAAATTAACCTTCTTTGATCCTGCTCCTAGCTGTTATACTCGGCCTCTTAATGTTGATTGCTTGTTCATATACTGCTGAGAAACTGCTGGGGAATTCCAATGCTGACTTTGTGCGCTTATAATGTGTCGTGGCCGGCCTGATTGGTTGTAGGCCCGTATTTGTATGCTTCTACTTGCACAATAAAGGTTTAAAAAAAAAATATATATATATATATATTGTTGGCACAATATTTGTGTATCACGATATTTGTGTGATTGATATTATGTCATTGATCCCGACATCCAGTCAATCCTCAGCAAACTCAGGTAGCAGAAAATCTCTATAGTTTCTCACGATTTCACAATTAAGTACAAAATCAAGTCCTTGAAATGCTACACTGGAAACATATTGTGATTCAGACAGGTCTTTCAATGAGTCATGTTTCCTGCCAGCTCCTCTCCTTCCTGGGAGACTATCACTATCAGTTGTCTAATACATAACAAATGCCCATTCACTTGTTAACAGAAATAACTGCAGTGGAAGTGAAAAAATAGCTTGTTCAAGATAACTGTTTAATGTGAAAACGAGCCTCTTACCACTAACGTACACGTCAACATTATGGCATCCGTAGTCAGCCTAACCTAAGTCAATACATCATGTTTTTTAATTTGTGTGCTTAAAATGTCTAAATATGATTACCTACTACATATTATCATTTATTATAATGTATAATTCAGCATAAAATGTGCACTTTTCCGTTCAATGTGTTTAAATTACAACATGACGAAATTCATTCTATCAATTGTCATACTTTATCAAACCCAATGGCAAGCAAAGGAAAACGTGAATTTAGAAACATGAAGTGTTTCTGCAATTCATCATCCACTCAGTATACTCAACTATTTAGCAAAGGCTAACCCTAATTAAATTATAATCACATTTTACTGGGATAGGTGCACAATTTATTCTCTTTGTTTTTTTTATGGTGTTTATTAAGCTGTATTTTATTTTAGAATGATTTGAGAGGATCTAATGTAGATGTTGTTTCTATAATGAAATATTACTTTTTTCGATACCTTTTTAATTGTCAATTTTGGCAGCATCTCCCCCTACGTTAGATTTGCCTTTGTAGACTCTGTTGTATTCTGAAAATCATAATACACGTGCCAGTAAAACAAAACAAACCGCCAGACTTGAGTGATGCGGTGGTGGCGGTCCAACCACCTGGTTACAACTTGGGCAGTCGGATCGCCCTGGGACCGCCATTCCTCCGCTGTTCCCTGGAGGTGGTGTGGTGGTCTTAAGGCTGCAATATACTTGGTCGTACCTCTGTGGTTCCACCAAGCATATTACAAGTTTCCTCTGCACCAGAGTTTTCATGGAGGTTCCACCTCCATGAAGACCCTGGCGGAGAGGAAACAAAAGGGGTCCTACAGGGCCCACTGTGCCTCCACCGCATATAGATGCACACAGGGAGACAAAAAATGTGCCCCCTGTATGCATTCACATAGGTTCCTGCACAGTGTGGACTTTCGGGTCCATGCCATGTAGGAACCATGTTGCGTGGTCCCATTGCGGTGCCTTTTTCAAAGGGACCAATGCCTCTGAAAAAGGCACTGCCACGCCACCAGCCTGCCAGACTACTTAAAAGTCATAATCTGGTAGGTGGCCGACAACAACCTTCGTCGTAACGGTGGCGCAGTGGTTTGCTCAAGAGTTGAGGAGACAGGCACCTCGCTGCCTTGCTAAAAGAAACATGTTTGAGGACCAAAACAACCCACTAGACCCACATAGAAGTCTGCTACAGACCAGAGAGGGGTTGAAGGTCATAAGAACTGGGACAAGGAAGTAGTATTGGAGGAATAAGATTGCAAGTGAGCAAATAAAATATGACTTCCTCATCACTTTCTCAAGCCAGTCCTATTTTCAAAACAGATGCCTCCAGCATTGTTCGCTTACCATGGTCCCAGCTAGAAAGGGCAACAAAAAGACACAAAGGAGGAACAACTGAACCCCAAAAGCCAAAATAGCCCAATGCAAATTAACATTCATTGGGAGCCGAAAAGACAAAGTACACAACCAGTGTGCCCACAGAAACCTCCATAAACGCCTACCATTATGAGACAACAAGAAAGCCAGTGAAGCCAACATACTCCATCAGCCTGTTACATGGAGAAATAAACATATAAGGCACTAAAAAGTAGCAGCAAGAAGTTGCAATGCAGCTGACACATCCCAGACCATGCAAAAAAAGGAGAGGATTGCGTAGAAACCGGAGCCCACCCCCACTGCCAGCAATTTGCATTGCGTTACAACTCTGTAGTTTGTGGAATCTCAAAGCGATGTGTTGTTCTCAAAACCCTACATGGAGGCTCCTCTACGTCTATTAAAGTGCAGTGCTCCTCCAAGTCTGCCTCTTAGTTTCTAGCCATTGCTTTTGAAGCATGCCTCATTGTAAACAGTCTAACATTCCCAAATAGCTTAAGTACCTTTGAGACCTGTGAAACCAGGGCCTCAGAAAATAGTGCGGAATGCCACCCGCCAAATCCATCCAATTCTATTTTCCAATTCTCAGAGTGAAAAAGGCAGAGAAATTTAAAACAAAATAAAGACAACAGACAGTCGGCTGGCTGCACAACTAAATGGCTCACTTGGCCTGCCAGAAATAACGATAGGCCTAAAAGAAAAAGGGCAATGTGATAACACAGTTACAATCGGGTACTTTTTACAACAACTCTTAATTAAAACAATGTACTTTGTTTTTCTTATTGCAAATTGAAGCTAGAACTAATTTAAATGTATAGCTATAAAATTAAGGCGGTGTTTTTCAATTTTGTGTTCTAAATGAGATTAGCACCTTATTGGAATTTTGGAACCTGGACTACAAATTGGAATACGTTATTTGTAGGCAAAAATAGAAGTAGGGGCCAACTCTTAAGGCATTGTGTGGTTGCAAGCTCCTTGTCTCTCAAGGTGTGTTAGTTACCTCTACCAGTAAACCCAGGCTCGTCCTATAACCTTTGTAGATTTTTCTTCCATCATGGTTAGCTAACTTTAACTCGATAGTGAAGACAGTGGTGAACACATCTTGGCTGGTAGCTCTAAGCAGCCTCTCTGTGCTGCTGCACACCTCGGATTCGCTCTCCGGGTGCAAAGCCCAGAAAAATCCTGTTCCCTCCGAAAGTATGCCTCCTCCACCTTATGCTTCATTTAGGGATATGCAAACTGGAGCGCTGTATGGAGAACTCCAAATAGTGATGTGTTTATTTTTCTCTTCTCTTCTGTGATTGGTTAGTCTTGCTTTCTCCATCATCAAAGCAGTTGTTGGAATTCTACCAAAGTGGCAGTGGAGAGGGAGCATCTTTTCTGTTGGCTGGGCACCCAGAGTAAGAGAAGGAGCTCTGCAGCAGTATATGAAGGCTGTTTTTCACCACTGAATATGGTGTGCTGCATGCTCCTCTGTCCTTGCTTCTAGTGAAATGCAGCTATTGCTGTCCATGGATGCGAACAGTCATATTGACTGAAGTTGCAGTACAATAATGGATTTAAATCACCCTCCTCATCTACATGAGCCTTCCCCGGCAGATAATGACAACTATTGCCACCTCCCCGTACCACTTGGTGAAAACATCCTTGCAAATGATAGTTACTCATTTACATTTCTAGAGGACATGTAAACCTGAGAATTGCCCATGCCCACTCAGTTAAATGCATGGGGGGCGGGGGAGGGGGGGTGTAATATGAGAACCCGGCTTCTAGCACTCTCTGTGACAGGATTTCACAAAACTGGGAACATTATGTCAATTCTAGAGTATCTTAATCTGCTTCAGAAAAATAGTGAACTTCTTCAAATTAATTTTGTACTTGGCATAGGATGTTATGATCTCAATTTTATGTCATATCCGTCTCCTCATCACGTCAAAGAAGCATGTAATGTCCCTTTCTGTGGTGCCATCTAAGTCAAAGGTAATGACATGGCACTTCCTGGGATGCCATTGTGGACAAAACTCGCAATGTCTATCCCTGTGATTTTGGCCAAAGGCTGTAGATATGCAGATGAAGCACTAGTTCAATCATTTAATCCACAAGGCTTACCAACACTTTAGGCTATAAGGTTTGCACAAGCAGGCCCTGATCTGTATTGTAACTCTTTCCTCAGTTAGGTTGCTGCTTTTCATAAAGGAGGAGCATCATATTCAATGTGTGTCAATCTTTATATTTACTGGGAAATAGCAATTATGTATTTGGTTTCATAAGGTGCAAAGAGGCATGTGCCTTATAAATATCATGATATCAAGAATAACATGTGCTTTCCAATGTATATGCAACACAAGGCAATAACACAATCCCACGAGAGGTATAGAATTAAGGAGGAAAGAGAAAGTGATGTATAATATTTATAAGAATTTCAATCAGATTTAAAATAGCTGCTACAAGATGTCAGCTCATGTGCATTAACAAATACTTAGGGCCTGATTATGAGTACGGTGGTCGATAGGACGGCCGTACTCGCGGTGGCGGTCCAACCACCGCCACACTATGGGCCCACCAACAGTATTATGAATGTGGTGGTCGGACCGCCAGGAGACCGCCGGCCCAACAGGATCCTGCTGGTCCGGCAGTCTGCAACCGACATGAATGTGCTGGCAGTGCTGCTGCTGGCACCACCAAGCGTATTCTAATTTGCCTTTTCATCAACCTTTTCATGGCGGTGATCCGCCATAAAAAGGCTGGTGGAAAGGCAGCTAAGGGGATCCTTACAGCGCCACGGCTGAATTTAGGCCTGGGGGTGCATGTGAGGGGTTACATTTGTGTCCCCCTGTTATTGCACCCCAGTTCCTGCACAGTGTGGCATGCGTGGCACACCATTCAGGAACGTGCTGCAGAAGTGGTCACGGCTGCTGGCTACATGTTAGGGTCCGCTATGAGCTAACAGCCCACCTCTGTGAAACCACTGCAGCAGCACCTGTCCGAACTTGATTACACTTGTAATCTGGAGGGCTGGCACACCATGGCTTTGGCGGTCCTCCAGGTGACGGAGCAGCAGCGCTGGAGTACCACCAAAGTCATAATAGGACCCTATGGTTTTATGTTTTAAAATTCTGCTGACAGTCAGTATCAATCTATAGGGAATGTTTCAACTGGATAGCTGATGCTTCTGGAAAGTCACATATATTCTCCCCCTACACTCAAAAACTGCCTCTTAACCTCTCACTGTCAATAAACTATACTAAACTAGACAATTTTCAAAGAAAACATTGCTTCCTAAAGTTTTCATTTGGTCATATGGTCAAACAAATACTGTGGGCATCTTTTAAAATGTTCCTTTCTGTCTTTTCCAGACTCCGTGGCTATGGAATACCAGACAGTGTTGGTACAACTATCCATATCAGGTAATTGGATATTTTGTTGTTGTTTGAGCACATATGTTTATTGCAACAATAGGAAATCATTATATCTAAAATAATAATTAAAATAAAGGTACTAGCAAAATCTGCTGATTATAGAGGGTAAAAACGACATGATGATCTTACCTACACTTTGTGCTTTAAACCAATTGGCTCAAAGATGGTGTCATATATAATTGTGCCTGGTGCAAAAATAATCTTCACTCCTTTTATTCTAGATAACATTTTAAGGGGCTATACGGAATTTTACTTCAAAATTTGTGTATGAATACCGTCATTTAGAAGTGGTATTTACCACTGGTGGCAAATTGCTCTCCGTTACAGAATGTGACATTTGTATGCAGCTGTAAATTCCACTCTTCCGGTTATAAAATTTCAGCTGGCATTTCTACCTGTGGGAAGTTGAGACCTGCTGATTTTCTCCAATCTACATATGACCTACTTAACATCGGAAACAGTTATACAAATGTAATTGCCATATTTGATTGTTATGTACATTTTTGGGATTGAGCTCAAACAGTGCAGCCTGTATAAAGGTCAAATTCCAGATGTAGGATTGCAGAGGACATTTTTAGTACATTTACATATGGAACAAAAATTGCAATTTAGCTTATAAACAGCCACGTAGAAACACAGGCCAGGGCTGTATGTATTTTTGTTTGGGCATTTAAAATGACAGATCTAATACTCGTGCAAGTCAATTGAGAATGTGCTCAACACTTCTTAGTGAGCGCATTATGAAAAAATTGCTATACTTTAGAACTTAATTTTTGTCACCTCAAAAAAGCTACTATGGGCCGTGAAGCCATGTTTTATAATGGAAAAAATGTTAAAGCTTAACATGTATTTTTCCAATGTTAGAAAAAGAGGCATGCATGCCCGTCCGTGTGAACCATCCCTTAACACAGGGCTGATAATACCAGTACACTTATTACGGAACCCGGCTTTACGCTGAGAGTTACCTCGTAGAAAAATAAACACGTGATGAGCCATAACCGACTATGAGTAATGTTTGTTTAACTGTAGATACACAACTGCATCTATAACTTGAATTTCTTGATTTGGAATGTGCTCCAATGTTTAGTTTCTCTCTCGGTTATTTTACAATCCAGCTTTCACAGTGGGCAGTGCTGCCAAAATAACATAATCTCCGAGCAGGTCTTCCAAAAGGGTAAAACCTTCAACAGATACCTCAGTGTGAAGCGTGAGTAACTTGCTGCTTAAATGACAGTTAGTGAAAGAAGAGTGGTTGGTGTTGCAGGAGCTCTTTGCTAGCTTCTTCTATTTAAACATGGTAGGGTAGATAATATGAATTATTAACAGCCGCGGTCTGTGAAGATAACAGTGGTGGTAGGACCGCGTAGGGGGGTATTTCGAGGGATGATGCTGAGGAAAAATTAATTATTTATTTAAATTTCTCTCTGCATCGTCCCTCAAAACACCCCCTTACATGGCCCTACCGCTGGTACCTGCACAGACCCCGGCTGATTAATAACTATTGGCAGAGCATATTTGCTCCTGGGTGTATTGTGTCTATAATTGAACAGCAGTTGTATAGCGCAGCAGTGTCACACTTACGGGTATCTGGGTTCCGTGGGTGCACCGTCTCCGTCGAAGAGCCATATTTTGAGTTTCTTCCTGATGTCAACCAAGGAGAGTGCTGATCGGGTAGTTCAATCCAGGTCTTGGTGGCGATGTACGAGATGAAGCGGCCCTCGCTCCAGCTGCGACAGGTGCAGGGGGTGTGCGCACAGGCTAGTAAGGAAGAGCTCAAGTGTCTTGCAGGTAGGTGGAGGTTCAATCATTGGTTGATATAGGCCAGTCCTTGATCATGCAGAGCTTTGTAGACGTGCAGGAGGATCTTGAACTGGCATCTCTTCTGGATGGGGAGAAGGGATGCCAGTTCAAGATCCTCACGTGTTAATCCTGCAATGTTTCTGCAGGCAATGGTAATTCTACACATTATTTCAGCATTGCAAAAGGAATACATTGCACAGCATTTTAAATGTTAATGAAATTGATTCTCGAAAACCAAATGTGGTAGCATATTTGTAGGACTGTGTAAAAATCATTTGAAATTCCACATTATGCAAAATGGCGAGGATTTAGCCTGTGGACATACCTGGTTTTTTCCTAGAAAAAAGCTAATTTCATTTCGCATAAACCATAGTGGTGAGCCAAGGGAAGGCTAACTAGAGCAACAAATGGGGTGCAGTTTTTCATGGTTCCAAAGGAGTCTTTTGAATTATGAGGCAGCTGGGGTCAATGGGTTTCATTGTCGAACCCATAACCCCAGCAGGGTTATTCTTGCGACCATTTATGCCAGTGGTTCCCAAACTTTTTTGACCCGTGGCTCCCTTGACCTAATTGGCTGTTGGCCGTGGCTCCCCACCATTTTTTGACCGGTGGGCACGGGGGATGTAAGCACGACCTCAGGAGTACTTACCGTCAGATACCTAAAGTAATTGGGATGCAATGAAGGTATTATAATCATTCATTTTTTAACAGCACTGGCGAGATTAAGTGATTTGCCTAGATTACAATCTATGCTGGCATTTGCGGAAAGTGTTTACTTTACGAATTGTCCTTCTTCTGCCAAAGTACGATTTGTGCTTTTAAACTTTTACTCGCTCCCTGGAACCCGCCTTTTCACAGTCAAATTATTAATCAAGCACCATGATGATCTTTGGCACAACCTCCGTTTTACTCCCGTATCACCAGCATTATTTTTCATGTAAAATTTACAGTAAAAATAATGCTGGTGATACGAGTGTAAAACAGACTACACAGCCTTTCTATTTGGTACCCTGACTTTCAGTAGCACTAGCCATGGACTTCTAAACACATGGGCCCCAGCACTGCATATTTAAAAAATTAGGCACAGGATGGTTCCTTGCATTAGCATACACTACCTTGTTAGGGGTGGACGCTGGGTTTGCATATTGCCCGAACTAGATCCAGAAACAAGAACTGTTGCCGTTCTAAATTGTGGTGGGGGGCGCTCTTGACTGCAATTACACGTTTACTAGCCAGAAGCATGCTCCCCTTCCGCACATATGAAGAACGTGGTTTTCTTTCACCACTAGCAATAATTATCGGTAAGGAAGTGTACATCTTGCGTTGATAATATATTCCTGTGTCTTCGTAACACAACAAAAGGAGCGCTTACAAAGAGTGAGCATGGGCGTCCGCAGGGGGGGGGCAAGAGGGGGCGCTTGCCCCCCCTGTATCCAGGTCCGGGTCTAGAGGATGGGCCCCCATACCTGGGCCGACTTTCCTGCTGGGGCGACACCTGAAAGGCTGCTACAGTACAGCCCGAGTGTGAGTCCCAGCAGGTCACAGAGGCAGCCGTTCCATTGTCATGGGCAGTATGACAATGGGCCGGCAGAGGAGACACAGCATGGAGCATCTCCCCCCATCCCAGGCCTCAGGAGATGACGTTGAGTTCTTGGGGAGCTGCTGATGCTTTCAAGCAGCACAATTAGCAGGGGCTGTGAGCTTTAGTCCCTCACAGCAGGCCACAATGATCCGATACAAAGCTAAGGGGCGTGGGTGGGGGCGTATTTTGGGGAGCGGGGTTAGTGCCAACATTCTTAGTTTAAAAACTGTGAAGTGACAGACCGGATTGAAATTGAAAGTTTCGTTGTTATGAATTTGTGCAATGGGGAGAGTGCTAATACAGCTAAGAGTGGAAATACTCCGGAAAAAACACTAAGGACTGAAATAACTACATTTAAAGAACAATATGACTTAAAATGGAAAAAAATGAAAATTCGATTTTGACAATGTTGTAGTGGAAAAATATAACTAACCCTCCATGTTGAGGCTAAGGGAGACGTAAGAGTAGAGGAGAGATAAAAGAGAGAGACAGAGCCAAAAGGAAAAATAAGAGACGGAGTGGGGTGTAGAGACAAACGGAGAGGGGAGAGGAAAGAGTGAGAAATAATTGACGAGAGAAGATAGTGAAAGAGGCGAGGGGGGACATTATTATAGATTAGCACAATGAGGCAGGGAGACAGAGGGCGACAGAAGGAAGGAGACAGACAGAGGGAAGGGGGCAACAGAGGGAAGGGGGCACAGAGAGACAGATAGAGGGAGATACAGGGTGGGAAACAGACAGAGACAGATAGAGGTAGAGAGACCGAGAGAGAGGGAAAGAGAGGGAGACCGAGAGAGAGAGACTGAGAGAGGGAGACCGAGAGAGAGGGAGACAGAGAGGGAGGGGGACAGAGGGACGGAGACTGAGGGACGGAGACTGAGGGACAGAAACTGAGGGAGGGAGACTGAGGGAGGGAGACTGCGGGACGGAGACAGAGACAGACAGAGGGAGACAGATAGAGAGGAAGACAGAGAGAGAGGGAGACAGATAGGGCGGGGACAGATAGGGCTGGGGACAGAGGGAGAGAGACAGAGGGCAACAGACAGAGGGAGGGGGACGATAAAGGGAGGGAGACAGACCGGGAGAGAGACAGACAGAGGGAGGGAGACAGACAGAGGGAGGGAGACAGAGAGAGAGGGAAACACAGAGAGAGGAAGACAGAGAGAGGAAGACAGAGAGAGGAATACAGAGAGAGGAAGACAGAGAGAGGAAGACAGAGCGAGGGAGACAGAGCGAGGGAGACAGAGGGAGGGAGACAGAGGGAGGGAGACAGAGGGAGGGAGACAGAGAGAGGGAGACAGAGGGAGGGAGACAGAGGGAGGGAGACAAAGGGAGTGAGACAAAGGGTGTGAGACAGAGAGAAAGAGGGAGACAGAGGGAGGGAGACTGAGGGAGTGAGACAGACAGAGGGAGGGCGACAGACAGAGGGAGGGCGACAGACAGAGGGAGGGTGACAGACAGACAGAGGGAGGTCGACAGACAGAGGGAGGGAGACAGACAGACAGAGGGAGGGAGACAGACAGACAGAAGGAGGGAGAGAGAGGGAGGGAGAGAAAGGGAGGGATAGAGAGGGATGGAAAGGGAGGGGTAGAGAGGGAGGGAGACAGAAGGAGGGAGACAGAGGGAGTGAGACAGAGAGAGAGACAGGGAGACGGAGGGAGGGAGACAGAGGGCGACACACAGACAGAGGGCGACAGACAGGCAGAGGGCAACAGACAGACAGAGGGTGACAGACAGAGGGCGTGAGACAAAGGGAGTGATACAAAGGGAGAGAGACTGTGAGACAGAGAGAGGGAGGGAGACAGAGGGAGGGAGACAGACAGAGGGAGGGTGACAGACAGAGGGAGGGCGACAGACAGAGAGAGGGAGGTCGACAGACAGACAGACAGAGGGAGGGAGACAGACAGAGGGAGGGAGACAGACAGACAGAGGGAGGGAGACAGACAGACAGAAGGAGGGAGAGAGAAAGAGGGAGGGAGGGAGGGAGAGAAAGCGAGGGATAGAGAGGGATGGAAAGGGGGGTAGAGACGGAGGCATAGAGAGGGAGGGAGGGAGAGAGAGGGAGGGAGGGAGAAAGAGGGAGGGAGGGAGATAGAAGGAGAGAGACAGAGAGAGGGAGAGAGAGTGAGGGAGACAGAGAGATGGATGGAGAGAGGGATGGAGAGAGAGGGAGGAGAGAGCGGGATAGAGGCAGAGGGAGAGAGACAGAGGGAGAGAGACAGAGGGAGAGAGAGGGAGGGAGAGAGACAGAGGGAGAGAGAGAGGGAGAGAGAGGGAGGGAGTGAGACAGAGAGAGAGAGGGAGAGGGAGGGAGACAGAGAGAGAGGGAAGGAGACAGAGAGAGAGGAAGGGAGACAGAGAGACAGAGAGAGAGAGAGAAAGAAAGATGTGTGTATGCTGGGTCTGGTGGCTCTGCAGATGAAGGCGTCCGCTGCAGGGACCTGTGTTCAACCTCATGGTCATAGTTTTTTTGTTGCTCTAGCCCCACCCCCTCCCTCCCTGACCCCGCCCCCACCAGTGCAGCCCTCAGCCACAAACCACACTGTAAATTTGGCCCCTGAGAGAAAGTTTGTGAGTAACCATGCTCTAGAACCGCATCAACCTGATTTAGAATGTTTTTGTTTTTTTCCGGTCATTTTTAGTTTTCCCTCTGTTTTATTACTTGCCAGGTTGTCTGATGTTGCGCCTCACAAGATTTTTCTCTTCCCCCTATGGATTTCTTTGTTTATTTAAGCTCTTTGTCTTATTAGATTTTTTAAAATGTATTTAATACTTGTGCTCAATCATGTCGGAGGATGGTGATGAAGTTAAAATGTTGCCCCCCCCTGGAAACATTTCTGCGGATGCCCATGAGAGTGAGTGCTGTAAAAAAGAAACTTTGAACTTTCTAAAGCGACCTGTAATCTAAAATGCAAGAGACACTGGCGGGTCCCGAGATGATGGTCTCCCGAGATAACCTGACACTTTGTTCTCAGCAATGAGTGCCATCGGTGGGCCTTCCTACCTCAGGGCAACTGCATTTCATTTAACATTTGTTTTACCCACTGCCCTGTTCGACAGTCATTCGATGCAAACTCGATCACCGTCTATCAGGCAGACCTGTTCTCTGCATTTCTGGTGCGTAGCTGTGGCAGTCCGAGCCCGCCCTCGTTACAGGAGACTCTTTAATCAGGAGGCGGCGGGGAGGCTCTTCGAGGCATCCAATTAGACGCGCCAGTACTCTCAGGCCAAACTATGTACTCAGATTATGCACGGGGTGCAGGGGGCACGTAATTTGCACTAAAGCTGACACTAAGTGCACTTTCCCACATTGTGAGCGCGGCGCCCCTGGCACCTCATAGCGGCGCACCGGGGTGCCGCGGCGCACAGTTTGGGAACCACGGATTTAAGCTGTCTTCCACAGTTTAGGAGTAACTCATTCACCTATTTCTTTAAGGCTTTGTTTAAGCTCACCACCAGGCTGGCAGACACACCATTAGTGTGTTTAATTACTGGGCATAAGGCCTATTTTATATCACTCTATAATGCGCAATCACACACTATATAATTTCACACACATTACTGTTTTGCCAGGGGGAGCGGGTAATTCCTATGTGTAGCCACTACACAAAGGCGCTTGTTACAGTTTACCCAAAGGAGACCAAAGGTGATTAGTTGTGCAGCCTTAGAAGGGCAACTAATATCACACATTACATCATAATTTTACCTCTCAAATGTCTTTTAACGGATGTGGTACTAGGAAACTGGTTGTACATTCCAAAAGGTAAAAAAGATGTGCACCCAACTGAATGCGCCAATAGCTAAGGTCAATAAGTTGAATAGAAACAAGAGAGAATAGTGGACTGTACCGTGTGCTAAATTAAATAACTAGTAGCCACATTGACGTGACATATATGGACAAAATCCATGTGTTCAAATACTATAATTGCACGTAGTCAGACTATGCAATTCCCAGTAATGACGTGATGCTAATTCTCTCTCGTGTCTATTAAAAACCTATCTGACACATTGGATGTTTTCTCAAAAATATTGGGGTGCTATCCTGATAGATGTGGACTAAGATCAATGAAATGTTTAAAAATAGAACTCACATCATTATACATTTTACTGTGTCAATATCAGCATAAATACCTTTGGATAGCCAGTCAACTTGGAGAGTAGCCGGTTTCTTAAGAAGTGGCAACATACATAATTGAAGACAATATCAAACAATTTCCTTTTGTTAGGAAAAAGGCATTATGAAATGTATTAAAACATAATATGTTGAAAATAATCTGGCCTATAGCCAAATAAATCATAAATATTATAAACATATTTACATTTTAAAAATTATATTCCTCATCCCATCTCAGCAGTAAGTGACAGCTGATTTTCAAACCTAGCTTACTTGACAGGCGCCCCCGAAATGACATTAAAAAAAGGAATCCCCCCTCAAACACCTTCCTTCAGGGTCGAAACAAGAACTAAATCCTATTTTGTGAAAATCAATTGAGGATTAGTGACTCTGTTTCTAAATTGTATTTTGTAACTCTGTCCCTGTAATAATCTTTTCATGCTCCGTAAAAAAATGAGAGTATTTGCCAATTTGTGGGTACTTGTGGTGGGTGCTTAGGCTGGTGTTAAATTTCGCTTGAGCAAAATCAAGGAGAAGGAATGGATGTATGAAAGAATGTCTGTTAAGTGTGAAATATGTTCTAGAGGTGATAATTACTAATTTGGCAAATAAATATAAGTGCTAAAAAGTGGCATCTAAAGCTGGCAACTTCCGTTGGATGGGCATGAGCCCTGTACTGCAGGCAGCGGTTTTGGTCATTAGTAGAGGCCTGAATGGCAAGATACAGAGAGAGTCATGAAAGCCTAAAGGTGCTTCTGCCATGAGTTAGAGCTGTGGGCTATCTTAGTCATAAGCCCAGTGTGGCAAAAGAAAGTTGGTTGGTCATTGGCCCCTTTGCAATTATTTTGATGTTCAATTGTAGGAGAAAAAAGCTTCAATGTTAAGGTGTCAATTAAGATGTGCCAACAAGGGGTTTTATTTAGAAAATATAACTTCTAAAAAGTTGTATTAAAAAAGTTAGGTAGTTCAGTTTAAACAAATCTTGAACCAGCAATTGAACGATTACTTGTGCAATAAATGCGCAGAAAAACTAAATACAGAACAAACACGGGCATGTCTTATATATAAATGTATTTTCATATGTAAATCACGGAAGGGTACAATCGGAACAGAAATTAATTCAATGCAAAAACATGAAAAAGGAATATTACAACTCTACCTATAATACATATGTAAAAATATTAATTCCCAATTAACCAAAGAAGTGACGTATCTCCTGATAGACAAAGCGATCACTTAAAATAGATTCAATATTAGGGAAGTGGATGATAGTCGACGTTTTGGTCTTCTGTGGTATGAATCCTTCAGACCATCTTCAAGACAATAGATATTGCATCTAGCAAAGACCCCTGAGAGAGCACAATGCATACAGTTACATATATGCCCGTTAAAGTCAATTCTAATCTATTGATTCAACAATAATTCCAAACAACCCGTGTTAAATCAAGACAGCGTACATGTATAGTGACTATCGTATTCGACTCCGAACTTTACTGTATTGTCATCCAATTTCAATTTAAGAAAGCAAAATATGCCAAGCGTCAGAATATCTCACCCTCTCCACATTTAAAACAGGGATTTCATATTTAACATTTATGTGCTTACTTTTAAAGAAAAGCCAATCAGAAAGTGATTCAGCACAGTTGGTTCGGTTTCAAAGGAACACACTAAAGCTCCAGACCTTCAATGTCGGAGTTCACACTCTGAAATTGATATATATAAATTATTCCAAGGTTGCTTATTGATAATTTAATTATTTTACCCCTCGATGGAATACATTTCTGGTGTACATGGTCAAGCCAGTGATGTCAATTACAAAGGCGTTCAAATTAGTCTCAAGATTCAATCTTTTCGACAATCACTCTGACAACAAGTGACATCACATCAATTTGAATGTATTGTGCATGTACTTCATTTTTTCAGTTCAAAAACGGAAAGGCAAATTCTTAAGCAGTTGCCTAAAATATGCATCTCATATAAATCTTCTGAAATTGAGATTACTAATATACATGGTAATCATTTACTTGTATTAGTTAGCTGTACTCCTATATAGGGGAACAAAACCTGAATACTGGATACAGTTCCTCCAAAGAACAAGAAGGCATATTGCCTATCTTGGATACTTTATTATTAAGGTATGTAGGTCACCAAGATGGTTTTGCTTCTTAACAAACTCATTGTTCAATACAAACATGTCCTATTTTAAATAGACACGGATTCATGAATGCATATAAAGCTATATCCTGCTTTGGATCGTGTCTGAGATTTCACTAACGTCTTCTCTCGTTCCGCGAGTGACGATAACAAATGACAGTGACTGTTTACTGGTGCCGTATCTAGGCTGCGTGTTTCAGACAGCCGTTAAAATTTATGCTCACGTCGCCTAAATGTCTGATTAGGTTAGCGGAGAACACACTCCCATCAGTAAATGGAGATAAGTAGCTCTCTCACGATAATACATCAATAGTCAGACTTTGCCACAGTCTTTCTACACCACTAGTTGGTTGGCTCAAGTTCTGTAACAGTCTATTAAATAATGCCACATGTATCCTGAGGGCATCAAAAAGATATTGACTTGCATTTCCTCACAACAGGTTGGCCGATGGGCAGCAATCCTCCGGTAATGGTGTGGAGGTAGCCCACTGAGCAAGTGAGCTATTATGTTTAGACCGGGAGTGTTGGGGCAGCAATTCTCCTAACGTGGCAGCCATCTTAGTCTGCCTAATTACCGTAACGTATTGATTGTTTACAGCGAAGTTCAATGGTTACATTTACATATCCAGTTAGTGGTATTGCAAAGTAACTAATATACAACCACCTCGGTTGATAAGAGACCATTTATATCTACGACGTCATACAGAATTTAGTCTGAATTAACCCAATGGACTAAACTGTACATTTCTATGCGCTCATTGTAATCAGCGTGTATTCAGATTGTGTTAAAGGAGGCTAAAATGGAATATTCATTAGTTGTGTTTTTGTTAAAGGCCAATGTTAAGGTGGCCTTGGGGCACCTGCAGTCTATTAAGGCTGATAAAGCTGTGAGAGTAGAACCATAGCCATAGACCCTTCCTTACAAACTCACAGTGGGGGAAGGAAAAGGAAGGGTTCAAGCAAAGACGGTATCGGAAGCATATTAGGTACTCGTTCTCACTTAGTTTCCACTTGACTAGATAGTTATGCTTTTCTTGCTATATACCCCTATTGTTTTTGAATAGGCCTTGTCACCAAGAAGTGTTGTGGTGACTTATTGGACCCAAAAACAAGTGGTGAGTGGAAATATGAATTTCTGTGAGAAGTCTGCATACAATGATGAACAAAATATTGCTTCTTCCACTGTCATAGACCTGAAGTCTCAAATGAGATCCCTGGTAACATCCTTCATTGATTTTCTTCCTACTTCCCCAGTCAAAAGCAGTCTGTTCACATGGGCCCTTCCAGGTCCCAGAAGATACCTACGACACGCCTAGTCCCCCCAGGTTCCATCCTGTCCTGTCATCTTTAGCCTCTGCATCTAGCCACTTTGGGCTCCACTCACTGCTGAAAGCATGCACATTCATCAATATTCCAATGACCCATAACTCTGCTAAAAACTCTCCTTTTTTCTGGATTTCCAATGCCTTAAATAATGCCTGCATCTCATCCAGACCTGGATGCCCAACACCTATCTTAAGCCCAATCAAACGAAGACATAATTCCTGTTATATACCAAAAATAATAATAAGAAATAGTTCAAACCTTGCTCATTGGCATGAACTCTTATAGCTTCAAACCCCTGCTTTCACCAAATCCCGGCCCTCGTGAATTTATCCTGGACACCAACCTCACCCTAGAGGAAGCAAAGAGAACCTGCTACCAGCTCTCTCTACTAAACAAAGAGAAACAGTTTCTCCCAGAATCTACCCCAGAACTGTTGTTCACCCTCATACTGCTATTAGTCCTCTGTGATATCACAACGGTGCTAAGCATGCATGCATCCCCAGGACCTAAAAAATATAATCACATCATTGTTATCCTGATCCACTTCATTGGCTTCACATAGTAGCCCTCAACCGTTTCAGAAACAGCTGCTCTATTTCCAAAGCCTTCCTGACCAGCACCCTCACCATTTTTGGTGGCTCTTTGTTGGCAGGATACGTGAAATAAACACAATGCAGGTGAATGGTTGGAGACAGTTTATTGTTTCATAAAGAGAATGAGCCCACTACCAGGTCCTCAAATCGTCTGGAGCAGTGGTCAATGAGCCAGAACTTGGAACTTTAGCTCTAAGCATACCAACACAATTCTAAGAATCATGTGCAATTTTAACACATACACCACCACCCTTCCCCTTATACAAGAACCTGGCGCTTAACAGTATAAGCCTAAAACCAAAACTAATTTAAACATACACTTTTACAAGTACAAAGCAGAAATGGCAAACTTACTATAAACACTAAGTGCAAATTTCCCTGGTAAAGAAATAGTACCCAAATAACATACTGCAAAACACCACTGCAGATAATAATCAATAAATCTCCCCAATACAAAAACATTATGATCAGCTCTTCTTACAGCTCTGTTCGAACGATCAGTAGCTAACTCTTTAGGAACCAACACTGACGGTGAATCTATTTCAGAACTTGAACTACATACAGCGTCATCATTTACAACAGAACTAGTTGTATCAGTCAACAAACCACTCCCTCCAAGACTAGGGAATGCAGGTGTACGCTTAGAACTAAACTCAAACAAACTTGCATTGTCAATTCATCACATAATCTCACAAAACGTTTCTGTTTGGAGTCTGAATTTTTCTTGTTTGTTCTGATGAAATTCTAACCAGATTCCTTCTACACCACCACCCTTTATCTTCCAACAAAATGGCTCCAAAGGGTACTCTGGAAATACTAAAGGGAAGAGAAAATTTGGACTCTCCTTTATTAACTCTTTTGTTTTATAATAACACAATTGCAATCTTGTAATCAACTTCTTTTGCAAAATGTTTGCTTTCAAAGTAACTTTACATGGCACACTGTTTCTTTTTGACCACTTCCTTAATACTTGTGTTATGTATTATTTTAGGACCCTATTGTAAGTTTCCCGATTCATGCCCTTATATAGGTATAAATCACCATATCCTTATATAGGCATAGAAATCATAACCATATATAGGCATAGCTCATGCAGTCCAAATACGGCAGGGCTACTTTCACTAGTTCCGAAAATCCACAACGATTACTTGGAAAACTCAGCTTCAGCAGCTAGGGACTTCCCCTTGCTTGAATATTGATTTGTCCAAGAACTCATGGAGTTTTCAAAGAACTGAGACTCTTTGATGGCGTTATTATGTCCAACTGTACGTCAAACTCGCCACTTTCACGGTATAAATATGCCCACACTCGCCCAAGCAAACACACGGTGGTTTGGAGCAGTTCGACTATCTACTTGTCCGATGCGCCCTGCTACAGCAAGTGCCGAAGGAAGCCGACCCTTTAGCACACTCACTGAGAGAGACGCTGTCTTTTGTCCTGCCGAGAAATCCAGCTCCAGTGTTTCCAAGCTGCCCTTGCGGGTTGTTGGGAAATTGAGTCCCGAGACCGACCTTCTTCATTCTAAACTAAGTTACGGAGCTGATTAGACCCTTAGAGAAATCTTGGGCAGATTCTTGGCAAAAGACTACTACATTTATGCTACACCTCACTTACTTCTTCCCTCGTACTAAGCTTAGGTTAGGTACATCGGGGTAGGCGTATTTTAGAAGCACCAGTTGAGTATTTTTTAGCTTTGTTATTTATGTATGTATTTATCTATGGTTTAGGAACCATACAATGCTCTTACAGTATTATTTTATTCTACTCTTTATACTCCATGCATTATATTTTACAACCAGTTTTACGATTGTAGCAGTTCATTTCTTATGCTTGAGAAAGAAGACTGTTCAATAAAACCTTTTTATTGAAAACGCCTGTCTCTCTATTCCTCTGCACCTCTGGTGAAACGAAGCATGTACGATTTGCTGAGTGAAATATCTATCTATTGTTTCCACGACTCTGAAGATACGTTTTATCTTGGGGAAACAAAGTTGTCATGTTTATGCGGTTGTCAGAGACTAATCCCTTCTTGTGAATTCGAGAAAGTTTCTGGTGACCTCTGAGCTAGCTGGCACACACAATTAAGTCTAGTATATTCGATAGAGACCCAGTCGACCTCAGTCCTACATCTAATCCATAGGATATACTATTCCAATGCGCAGAGCCTATTGGTAATATAGGCACTACACTACACTTGCATTATCACTTGACCCAAAAAGACCCTTGATGCAAATGGGGCATAAAGCACATCTAGGTGACCTTTTGTGCAACAATTTAAAAGGAGACACTCCCGAAACACTATGCAGAGTTACCAAATATTTCCATGTATTTTTCCTAAAAATTTCTCCTGATTACCTTCAGAGGACAATGCAGGATGCACCCCCTCTTTCAAAAATGTGTTGACACATTCAATAAGGCCATTGGAGTTGGGTGAACACAGTGCAACTTGCAGATGTTTTATGTGAAACCTCTCGATGAAAGACTTCATCTGGAAAGGCTTAAAATGTGTTCCATTGTCTGTCGCGATATCTCTGGGAGGACCTTAGATTTCTTAAAATCCTTTTTAGGAAAGTAATCAGAGTTTTGGTATCAAAGGAAGCCATAACATCAAAATAGTTTCATTTTGAAAAATAGTCAACTAGCACAATCATGTACTTTATGTGACCAGGCAGGAGATCAAACAGACCAGCAAAATCTAGAAATACCTTTTCCCATGGATCATCAGGTAGAGGAACAGCTTGTAATATGGTTTCAGTAATCCTCCAATGTTTGTCCGAAACAATTGACATTCAGCTATACATTTATTAGCTTGAGCATCCAGCTCTGGCCACCAATAGAAGAAGTGTGGCTCAATGCTTAGAGCGGCAGACCTTGATGCAGAACGCTGGCCAGGGACCAGGGTTCGATTCCCGCCTCGGCGGGTTTCGGGCTTAAATTCCTCTGACCGGATATTCTCGCCTCAGTGCCAATTCTAAGCATGGGTCCCACGCTGCAACTCTGGGCAATAGCTTGCTTAGTCTCCACAAAGGCCCCCTGATACACAAGGGATGCCTGGTTTCACCATGGGATGCCCAGGAGTGGACACCCCACAAGGAAAAGCCAGGAGGGGTTCCCTTGTGGTAGGAGTACAAGCGCCGGGATGCCTCCGGGTCACTGTTCGCGCTATACAAATACGCCACATTTACATTTACAATAGTGTTGTTTAATGTTGCATGTAAATGCCCTTCATAGGAGATGTAGAACCACTTGTGGATTCAATAGGTCATGTCTAGTAAGAAATTTAAAGGAAAAGATGTGACAGGCTTCACCTGGATATGTATGCCTGTCACCATAACCAAAATGTATACATATGCAAATATTTACCCTGCCTCGATGCTGCTGCAAAAGGGAAAACACCTGTACAATTTGTGTCGTGTCAAAAGCTAAGCCACTAGCACAGCGCTGTTGAGCGCTACAACACAATGTCAGCTGACAGTATCCAGTAAGTGCAGGGAAGCTCAGCATCCAATGAGCGAAGGAGCACTCAGCTCGCAACATAGGCTGACGTGACTCAAACCAATTGATCCACCTCCAGAACAGCCACCTAGTGGTGACCAATCAGCACAGAGGCCAGAAGCAAGTGCCAATGTCACCACAACGCTGGTGATCAACGTCACGAGCAGAGTTCCGCCCGCAGGACGTGCCGCCCAACTATCACCCAGAATGTGCCTCACAGTCCCTGCAGGGATCTACAACAGCTGAAGGACTCTGCAGCAGGACACTCCATTGTCCAGTGAGCTCTCAGTTACTCCTGCTCATCGCCAATATATGTGAAATTGCCTGAAAGGGTATTGTTTTGACTTATACTGGGTGCTTCCTAGTGTCTGGGCAAAGCTGTACCTCTCTGAAGAGCTCTAAGTAGAGCGAAATACTGTGTCAAGAGTTGCTTTTACTCATTTCAGGTTGGCTTGGTTGGTATTTTACCAATCCAGGCTGTGATACTGAGCCTAGAGTGGTATATGATTTTTGTCATCTTACAGCTCGGCATGGACAGCACTGTGCTAGTCCTTTGCTGCTGTAGAGTGGCAAAAGACTTTGTCCCTATCTAGCTCATCATGGATGGCACAGTGCTAATCCTATGATTAAAGACTTTGATAGAAAAGTAGACATTTGAGGTGAGCAGATCTAGAGTGTTGCTGGTGTTGAGAGTGCTCAATACAAGAGCTGCTTTCCCCCTAAACTTGAGAACTACCCAGAGTTCCCTACTTCTTTTTTGCACAGTGCTGTCCATGCCGAGGTGCAAAATGACAGATTCCATATACCACTCTAGGCACAGTATCACAGCTTTGGATTGGTAAAATCTCACTAGTGCTCACTCCTGCAAAAATGCTAGAAAAACATATTAACCATGAGCTGTTCAAATTATTTAACTCTCATGATCTCCTGGATACGTCTCAGAAACAGTTGAGAAGTGGTCACAGTACAGAGTCTGCTCTTGTTGTCGTTGCAGAGTCCATTTGATGCCAGATTGACCGGTGGTTGCCACCATCTTGGTGATGCTGGACCTGTCAGGAGTATTTATTTATTTATTTTGAAAGATTTTATATAGCGCAAACATGACCCTTATGGGTATTAGATCTCTGTACAGTAGAAAAAATATGTGATTGGCCACTAAACAAGCAAACGTCATAAACATTTGTAGTTAACCAACCCAGATACAGTGAGAACCAACCCAAACATGTTGAATATGTAGCAAGATCATAAGTTGCATCTCGGAAATTCCTCAACGAATGAGATAGCCTTATTGTCTGTATGGTATAAAAGTTAGTTATGTAGTCTTCAGGACGATTGTTGCAGCTGGTTTTTCAGGAGAAACCCTATGACTTGTTTTTTGAAGGAGGAGGTCGAAGGGTTAGAACAGACATCGGGCGGAAGAGTTTTCCAAATTCTTTGGGCCAGACCCGAGAAGACGCGGTTATAGGTTCTTTTCTTTTTGAATTCGTGAAGTTTGAGCAGGAGGGTGCTCGAACTTCTTAGGGTTCTATTCATACCAGAAAGTTTGAGGTTTTTTTCCAGGTAAGGTGGGGTATTATAATGAGGAGCTTTGTGCGTCAGGCAGGCAATCTTGAACCTAATCCGATTGATAGCCAGTTGAGCTGAATTAGGCCAGTTGTGATGTGATCATGTTTTTGTGAGCCCGTGATGAGTCTGGCTGCAGAGCTCAGAGTGGCCCTAAGAGGGGCCAGTCTAGCTTTGGACAACACAGCCAAGGTCACAATCCCATATTCTGCACTGATCACTAGGGACTGGACTGCATGTTGCAGGTCCTCAGGAGGCAGGAGTGGCTTGATTTTCCTAAGAGTGTGTTGAGATGGTAGTTTGCTCCCCTAGTTGTTGTGCTGATATGGTCTTGCATATTCAGGTATTTTCTAGCTTGATACCTAGAGATCTTGTGGAATCAACAGCATGTCGATCGCAGTTGAGGGCAGAATATTGTTTGAGCCAGCCTTGAAAGGGTGTGGAGTGGGTGGATGGGGCAATCAGTAGGAATTCGGTCTTCAGAGTAATAAGCATAAGGTGATTGTGAGTTAACCCTTGTTGAGTTTTCAGAAGAATACAGTTCAGAGTTTTGATGTCTTCCAGAGAGGCCAATTTCATATAAAGTTGCGTATCATCAGCGTACTTGTGGTATTGTATGTTGCAACATATTAGGATTTCTCTCAGGGGTTCCATGAACAAGTTGAAGAGCGTAGGTGAGGGTGTGGTACCTTGAGGCACTCCAATTGAAAGTGGTGTACTGTTAGAGAGGGAATGGTTCACTTTGAATCTTTGTGTTGTATTCTGTAGGAACAAGGCAAACCAGTTTAAGACCGAGCCTGCTAACCCCCTCCTTTTGTCCAGAAGATCAATCAGGTTTTTGGGTTTGACTGTCTGAGGATAGATCAAGAAGGATAAGTAGGCAAGGATCATTCTGGCCAAGTAGACTCAAGGCTTCATCAACAATGTGGGTTAGAGCCATTTTAGTACTATGCCCTGCTCTAAAACCAAATTGGTATTTGTCAAGCGACTGAAACTTTTTGATGTGATTGAACAGCTGTATGTGTACGCTTTTCTCAAGAAGTTTAGCTAGAGGCATGATATTGGAGATTGGATGGAAATTGCTGGGATCAGATAGGTCTACATGAAGCTTTTTTGAAATGGGTGTGACTTGTCCTATCTTCAGGCAGTCAGGAACCATTCCCTGTAAGAGCAATTCATGTATAATCAAGGACCAGAGTGGGAGAATGGCAGATCTAAAATCCTTGAAAAATGTGAAACTATATCACCCTCTTGCCTAGTCCAAAGACCCCATCAGGTGGGCGTGAGGGCTACTGTTTTGGACGGATAGGGTCCAAACAGTTTGTTTTGGACATTTTAGGATGTGGTCTTTCAAGCTCCTCTGCGGGGTCCTGCAGGGTTCCTCCCTCAGTCCCACTCTTTTCAATCTGTATGTCTTCCCCCCTGAGTTGGTGCCCTTGATCGGTTTCCAAGTATTATCCTATGCTGATGATATTCAAATGATTGTGTCCATATCGGACAATCTGCCACTTGTAGCAGATAAGTTTAAGTACTGTATGAATGGTATCAGCGATGAAGGATAAATATTTAAAATTGAATGCTGAAAAAACTGAGATACTGGTCTTCGGGGCTCAGCACTCGCTGTGGTCCGAGCTTTTGTGGCCAGAAATGTGTGGTCCTTTGCCGTTCCCGGTTGAATTTGCAAAACACTTGGGGGCTATTTTTGATAATATACATAACTTTGACTCTCAGGTCAATCGGACTTCCAGCTCTTGTTTCTTCATAATCATGATCTTGAAGAAAGTGTTCTCTTTAATCCCTCCGGAACTCCGAATTGCAGTAGACATCGTCTTGATAACATCTTGCTTAAACTACTGCAATGCTTTACATCTGTGAATATCAACAAGTCCTCACTGAATAGGCTTCAGGTTATTTAGAATGTGGCAGCCCACCTTGTTTTAAATGTGCCTAAACATCTCTTGGTGAGGGATGGTATTTGCTCCCTTCACTGGCTGCCAGTAAGAAAGCGTGTAGTATCTAAAGCCCTTTGCATGGTCTTCCTGACTCTCCACCATCAAGGACCTATATCCTTTAGGACAACCTTCGACTGATATATCCGTACTAGACTACTCAGATTATCCTCTCACAGGAAAGTGATTGTCCCAATATTCCGCAAAACTAGATGGGCTGGCCGCTCCTTCTCGGTGGCGGCGGCTAAATTGTGGAATACTTTACCTGTGCACATCGCAACCTTGGAGTCCTTCTCTGTGTTTCGTAACCTAGCTCTTCTCTCTCCCATGAGTGCTGTTACTTGGTTTCTCTCACTTGTTTCTCAGTATACACTAGTGCTTTGGTACCCTCAGGTTTAGTGCGCTTTAAAAATTTCATTTCATTCATTCATTATTTGTGTACAGATTTCAGATGTAATTAATTACAGACAAATATAGAGACTAGACAGACCCTGACTACGGGTCTCATATAGCAGGTATGAACTTGGTGATAGAATGAGGGACATGATAATCATGTTTCTGTGGTCATCAAAAGGATGGGTTAAAGAAGGGACTGAACTTTTATAGTTGTGAGAGTTCTTCACTTACATCAAGATGGCTGGTCATTTCATTTGTGTATAACAATCTCTTAGGCATCTTCCCATGCTGGCGGTGCTAACATCCCTGTGCTTTGGAGGAGGACACTTGCAGAGAAGCAACCTGCTGTGGCCACTTCAATACATATCAATGCCATGTTCTCAGTGAAGGGGCGTTCATGGCCTTCCAACCCATGACTAATCTTCTTGCCAATAAGACCCCCAAGTCTGCAAATCTCCTCCTGTATATGACTTTATCCGAGAGCTTGAATACTCCCAGCTGACACACTTTGTGTGTTGCCAACAGAGGACCACCTAACCCGTTATTTATGTCTTGCAATGTGCACACTAACACTGTGCCAATTCTGTCTTATCCCATTCAGTAGGTATATACTGTGCAGCTGCAGCACTGCACCACCTACATTTAACCGATCCAACATTGACTATTCAACAGAACCTTGGCTGGTGTGAAATATGTTTGGGGGAAGTTATGACACAGAATGAGCTTAAGTCTAGTGTTTCTAGATACAGTCAAAAAGTAAACTGTAACTTTTTTCCAATCTTTGTTACATATTTCTTTACCCAGTCCCACTTGGTTCTCAGGTAAGAAGTGGTTTACTAGTGGTGTTTGGCAGGTTGTTATTTGTGAGTGAGTTATGGTTTGCATAGCTTTTGAGCAAGATATGAATTGTAGACATTTCCATACTTTGTGAATTTCATTCAGTGAGTATTATGTTTGCTTTATAACCATAACTGAACTTCAACTATATTTTTTTAAACACACACTAAGGTGTTTTAGCCATTCCTAAATGTAACTTTTCTTTACCTGTAGTTAATTCAGTCAATTTAGTTTTCTTTCTGATGAGGTACTACATCCAACTTCTTTTAAATTACTCTTGAAGGCCCCTTGCCCAACCTGCAGTTATCAGCCAACCCCGCTTCACATGGCCTTCGCCCAGCCAAGCATGACCTGGCTCTTTTTATTTAATTTTTTTCATTTTGTTTTTGGAGAGGCTTGTGAACCTCCATTTGGGTGTGTGTACCCCTAGATACTCGTTGGCCGTTGTGGGATTTTCTCAGAGTTCTTGAACTCAGTCTTGAGCCCGGGAATCTGTCAAGACTTGAGGTAGGCTTTGTAAACCTTGGAGCATCACTAATGGTGCCTACTGGCTACTGCTGAAGGCTTTGCCTAACCTATTTAGGGGCAGAGTTACTGTGTGTAGGACATGTTAAAAGCCTAAAACTGTGCCATTTGCCTGCTGAGCCTAAAGTCAGGCACTGTGCCGATGTCTCCAGGGCATAGCTTTAGGTCATGCATATAATTTCCCAGGTCTATTGATAAACACACCTGCAAGACAGTTTTTAAAGCATATCATTAGAAAAGAGAAAAATTTTACTGAAAGGACTTTGGTTGAGGAAAGGTGTGCTGTCTATTTAAAACAGTATCATAAAGACTTTGTTCTGTGAAAAAACTAAAATTGAAGTGATGTTAAAATTACATCCCAAAATATAATAACTACTCTGCAGAGCAAAACACTAGGAATACCTCAGTATAATGGAGTATTTTCTCTATCTTGTGAAAGACCCTTCCTCTGGCATCATTATATTTAGCTATCATTACGTTTAGTTGAGGCATTGCACATATCTACATGGACAAGGGTACAAACAGATCAAATAGGCATCATGACACTAATAACTGACATCAGTAACTTCTTAAAGCCAGGCAAAGTTCTAGCTCACCTACTGTAGTGTAGTTCCTATATCCCTAATAGGCTCTGCGCATTGGAATAATATACACTATAGATTTGACATAGGACTGAGGTCAGTATGTCTCTATCGTGTATATTAAACTTAATTGTGTGGGCCAGCTAACTCAGAGGTCACTAGAAACTTTCTCGAATAACCAAGAAGGGATTAGTCTCTGTCAACTGCATAAACATGACAGCTTTGTTTCCCCTAGAACCGGAACAATATCTTCAGAGTCGTGTAAACAATAGATAACTATTTCGCTCAGTCAATCGTGCATGCTTCGTTTCTACAGAGTTGCATAGAAATAGAGAGACGGGCGTTTAAATAAAAGGGTTTATTGAACAGTCTTATTTCTCATGCAAGAGATATGAACTGCTACAATCGTTGGACAGAATGCAAAGTACAGCATGAACAGTAATATAAAATAATACTGTAATAGCATTGTCTATTGCTATGACATATATAAACATACATACATAAATAACAAACGCTAAAATACTCAACTGGTGCTTCTAAAATTCGCCTACCCCAGTGTACCTAACCTAGGTCTAGTACGAGGGAAGAAGTAGGTGCTGTCTTAGCTATAGTTTAGTTTTTGCCAAGAATTGCCAAAGGTTTCTCTAGGTTCTAATCGGCTCCATACCTTAGAATGAGAGAGGTTGGTATCTCTTTTTCGGGACTCGATTTCCCAACACCCCGCAAGGGGAGTCAGAAACATTGGAGCTGGATTTCTCAGCAGGAGGAGGAAAGCTTCTGGTCAGTGCGTCAGCTGGAGAGTTGACTTCCTTCGGGACTTGCTGTGACGAGCTGGGTTGTGCAAGTAGGTAGTTGAACTGCACCGAACCACACTGTGCTTTGCCACAGCAAGTGAAGGTATATTTATACCTTGAAGGTGTTTAGGAATGCCAGTATTGACGTAAAGTCAGGCATATGAACGTCATGAATGAACCCCTAAGGAATAGATGTTCATGCACAATAGATGAGTTCTTGGAGAAATCCATATCCAAGCAAGGGGAAGTCCCTAACGGCTTAAGAGTCTGGTTTTTCAAGAACTCGTTGTGACATAGATGAACGGATGTAAGTAGCCATGCCTGTATTTGGGTAGCATGGGCTATGCCTAAATAAGGACTGGATTTCTATGCCTATAAAAGGGCATTGTGAAATGTACCTATGTACACATACGGAATCTAAATCGACATACAACACCCAATCCACTTTCTTATGTACAACATTACTAAGTTCTAAACATGTTAAACATATCCAAATCATATCTTTACATGAAGTGCTAAAAGAAATACATTCTAAATAACGCAATCAAACTATTGCATTGGTGCTGTACACATTAAAGCAATGCTTCATTCTAAGCATACATCGACATTTGAAATGCTAAATGAATGAACCATGAAAATATACTTTTATGAAATGGCTCGTAAATACAGAAGAAAAAGTGCAGAAACCATTTCATGTCAGATTACATAAAACTGTTAGTATTTGGACAAGGTCATATATTGTCTCTGGAAGTGTTCAAAGAATTCCAAATAGACCACAGCCTTTTAAACAATACAAAGCATAATCAAGATCATACAGTGTAAACAATCTAACATAATAAATATTTAATATACAATGCATGTTAAAAGAAGGTAACACCCTCAGGACCTAAAATTCATTAGACACAATTTACAGAGCACTCTAAATTTCAAAAAGAAAGAGAATTCACATTTTATAGGAGGCCTATAAATAATTAAAAACATTGCCTCTTCTGTAGTTTTTCCCTTACAAATTATTTTATAGCCTTCTGGAATCTTCCCAATCCTATTGCAATTTCCAGCGAGGACATATCTGTAAGTAGGCAGGCCGCTTGGGCACGTGAATTTATCCTATGCAATAAAAATATTGGACGTAAAAACTGTTTCTGTATGGCAAGGACAAATGTGCAATCGAGCAATATGTGCAACATGTCATGTTTAAAACCTATCCCACAATTGCATACGCCATCTGGGCCAATCAATACAGACTTTATTTTTCCGTCTATCTTCCATGAATTGATCCTGACTCGGGTCCTTAAGATCTCATGTCTTAAACCTTGGTTGGGCAATATATCCAGATACGGAAACCAGGATTCGTTTTCCCATGAATTCTTTAATCACTGGACCGATTTTTTCAATGACATATAGACAAGGTCCTGGGCCCTTGGGGAAGCCTGACCTTGTTCCCTAGCATTCTTTTTGTAAAATCGGCCACCAAGGAGTGCTGGGAAAATCTCACGTTAAGGCTCCCTGCTACTTTCTGGAGGGTACTTCTCACATCCTTTGCCCAACCAAGACGACTTGATTGGATCTCCTCTCTACACCATTGTGAGACCTTCTGTGCAACTCCAGGGTCCTGGCGCTTCCAAAACCTTAGTAATGCCATTTGAGCCTGCATTGTCCAGGAAGTTATCCCTAGTTCCATTCTGATTGTTTGTACCATTGTGCAGCTTGGTAGAGACATTAATATTTTTAAAATTTTTCCTTCTTCCCGATCCCACCCTTGTTTACCACTCAAGTATAGTACCTCTGCCCCATACAGTACTTGATCATTGCTTCAAATGCCTTTAGCAGTGGTCTATGTGCCATGTCGCCATATTCTTTATTAAACTTTTTTAGCCCACATATTGACGAGAAGGCTTATGCTTTTTGTGCCTCCAGGTGGGTGGACCATTTTAGCGTACGATCGAACCAGAGGCCTAAGTATTTATATTCTTTAACTGCCTCTAGTTTGTCGTGACCTAGGTACCAAGTAAAGTTCTTTCTACTCTTCCCAAAGCATAAAATCTTAATTTTCTTCTTATTTACGGTCAATAATTTCCTTTCTCAGTAATGTTTGAAAACATTTAGTTTCCTTTGGAGTCCTATTCTGTTTGATCCACGATCACTAGATCATCTGCGTATAGGAGACAAGACATTTTGTGACCGCTCATTCTTGGGCTTGCACTTCTTTTGACTTCAAAAGTCATTGGGAGATCTGCCAAAAAGATTGAAAACAACAGGGGTGCCAAAACGCACCCCTGTCTTAGGCTGTTTCCGGCAGTTATCTTATGAGTTAGTGAGCCCTGAGTATCTCGGATTATCTGGGCCCAATTCCCACTATGCAACTCTTTTCAGATCATCAATAGGCCATCCGCGATTTTATATCTTATCATGTCTTCCCAGAGTATACTACGGTCCACAGAATCACATGCTGCCTGAAAATCGACAAAGCAAAGCAACAATGTAACTTCCCATTTTGCTCTATCGATTTCCGGGCTATGAATAGTTTTACTTTAAGCAGATTACTTGTGCCAAAAATTAAAAAATACAAATTTGGAGAAAAAAATTAATCATAGGAAAAAGTCCCAAAGTTAGTACCTTGTTTTGAAAAATGAAGCTCAGATTCAAAGTCTCTCAGAACACTGTGTGCCAAATTCATAAGTCAGTGTTAGGGCTTGGAGAAAACATGAAATCTTCTATGTCTGTTGACAAAAAGTTGTCTACCATTGTAGGTGAATGTTGGATTACCTTGTTTAGAAGATTGAACGCACATAGATGTGAAGCATCGCCGTAAGAATAGGTCGCATTAGCAATGTTCGTAATGGATGGTAACTGCGCGCCTGATTCCTCTAGTACCTCAGCAGTTGCAATTTGCGTCTGTGAGATCTCAATGAATGCAGTCATCAGAAGTGGTAGTCGCTGTGGACAACACAGAGCATGGGCCGTTACCAGTTCAAGCAAAGTATTAACATCTGTTGGCATGACTGATGGGAGTGTGAGACATGTGTCTATCACGCATTCTTCTCCGCATAGCAGGCAGCGTAGAACAGGTAAGATGCAATCTTGCCAGATTGGTCTGAATGATAGAAACCATGTGGTATTTAATTCTCGTAGACGAGGAGGTAGTCCTAAAATTTGGACGATGCGCTCCGACACTACATCGCCAGTAGAGTTGTCTCAATGGAGAACTGGGTGTCGCTGGTTATTTGGCTTGCCATATCGCAGCAGTAGGAGCAAAAATAGTATCCATGCAACGAGTCCCAAAAGGAGTGGCAGTCCGCCAAACACAGAGTGCACGAAGTTTGGAAATATTACTAGGACTGCTTGAAAAGGTGCTAACAGTCCATAAAATACGGTCTTAAATACATGTACAATACCGCTCGTATCAGACATGTTTAAGATACGACCTAACATTACTGAGAAATGTATAGGGCAGTTTGTAGCTAAAAGGGCATTATCTCTGCAGAAATCCTAGCGATTTGTAGATCATAGGTTTCTTTGGCTGAGGTCATTGGCACAGTTTTTTGCAAAAGAATGGCTTTCATTCTGCTTAGAGTATCAATCTATATAGAAGAGATGTTCAGTGAAGGCCAAAGTGGCGACTCCTTGACTAACTTGTTTTTTGGAAGCAATACTTGCATACAGCAAGTGACCCTGTATAACACAGTTACTAGATATGGTATACCTGGCAACATGCCACAGCAGCTGTGATCGTTCAACATGAGGTAACTTTCATTTGAAAGTTGTCCAGAAATTGGATCAATCACTGCAGCTGGTGGCAGGATAAATTGTTAGAAGAACCATCGCAGGTCCTGTGTAAGTTTATACCCTGACATAGGAGAGAACCGCTTTGTGCGTTTTCACAGTTTGAACCGCTAAGAAACACTTCATGTCCCCCACTCCAACATCTGTGTGTGTATGGTAATTCCCAGGATGTCTTGATGTATTCTGTACCCAACCTTTCATATGTGCCTGTTGGTATGTGTCTTAGGCAATACTGAAAATTGAAAATTGTAACAGGCAGGGTGATTGTTCCATGTATTCATTCAGTAGCTGGTTTCTCTGCTACCGTAAATGGCAATCTTTCCAGTTTTTCAATGTTCAGCACCGTATAGCCAGCTCCCCTTTGTGCAAATTTGATCTGTGTATCAATGAGATTGAATTCTGAAAACAGTGACGTAGTATTGATTAAACGCCAAGGCACATAGCCTGAACGAAGGTTTTGTAACGTCCAGCCTAATAGTATGATAGAACGTAATTGCGACTGACCATGTTGCAACATGACCAAGTCCTGTCCCATGATGGTTATGCCAGAAGACACAATGCTGTCCAATGAATATATCCTGGACGACAGAGTCGTTAACCCATTGTCAACCACAGAGAGAGATTTCTCTAAATTAATTAGATCAATTTCTCGTATCCTTCCTGCAGTCTCTGATTGCGTAATCTTCCATATTTCATTGTATCCAGCATATATACCGGCATATATAAAACATTTTTGACGCGGTTTTCTTGGTCCTAGCAAGAATTCCCTAAGATCAGCGCCATCTTTAAGTAAAGATAAGTGTTGTTTTACATCCTTATGTGTAGATTTCTGTATGTTGTTACTATTCCATGATGCTGTCTTTGAACATATCTTGGGTCTGGCCTATTGAATGTGAAACCCTGTGTTTTGTTCAGGAATCTATCTTGACAGTTATTTGAGACTGTGGGCCAGATCAACCATTTATTCCAATCTGGATCTGTTCTGTTGTGATGCAAAATAGTATGTACGTCCCTCTGAAGTGTTATCAGTCTCAGGTGTAGGTGTAGGTATAGACAGATTGTTCATGTCTTTGATCTTGGCTAACCCAAGGCAAGACGTCTGTTGGACAGTGTCATTCAAAAACATAATTTGCTCAGGGATGAGATAGGCTCTAAACATAGCTTCTACATCCTGTACCTGCCAATCTTTTGTACCCCAGACAGTTCTTGTCTCAATGTTGTCTTTCCAAAAGTCCAAACCTAGTTTAGACAGTTGGGCATAGAAGGCTGCAGAATAAATCTGTTTGGGATTTGTCAACATACTTTTCATTTCTGTTTTGTTTACATTTTTAAAGAAAAACGATTCAGCATTGGATACATTGAACCCTGAAAAGTATGGAAATTTCATAGCAAATGTTTTTGAGCTACCCTTTGGTGGCGTAGGACAATGTTACCCTTGGATATACATGAATAATTTTTAGGATTTGCAGATTTGTGCAAGAAATGATGACCATAATGATTATAACAATACATTTGTTCATAGTCTGATGAACCGTGTAAATATTCATGATTTGTGAATACTGCAAACATTTCTAGGTCTGACATCATATTATTAACAGTCTCGAAGTCCCAATCATCTGAAAATGTACTAGATGAAACAAAATCACTTAATGAAATCTTGAATAAGTGTGGAATCTTCAACAGCTCCAACGGGCCAAAAATGTCATATTTTGTTTTGTCCCACACTATATCATCCGGTATAGGAACGACTGTGATGATCACTGATGACAAGTCTCTTTGTACACGATGGGCGGATTTGTGTGGCTCGAGGAGTAAGTTGACGTTCTTACTTGCTGTGTCCATTTTGACATATCTTCCATTTATCAGCATTCCCAGAGTTTTTACTAGAGTCTACCAAAGTAGAAGATAAAATATTCCCAACACAATTCAAAGTTCAATCCATGGTGAAATCAGATAAGTCTTTTTCATTTGATGAAAAATGTAATTTGCTTGTTCTTTGAAAGTTATTTTTCCTGGTGTTGTTTCAGGTTCACTGGGATCCTCAAAAAACGTATGAAAGTTAATGAAATCGCCAGAGGCAGTTCTGTCAATTGTTGGGATTGCATCAGAATTCGTTGAAATCGCTGGAACCACTTGATCATTTGTTACTTCATTGTAGACAGGTGCTACTTCGTTGTAGACAGGTGTTTCCTAACAAACTGTTATTTGGGTCTCAAGAGGCACAAATTCCATAACTTTGTTGCATAGTCCTTCTTTTCGCACTGCAGATTCCTCAAAGGTGATGAGTCTCTCAGTTTGAACCTCCTGGATTGTAGCTAGAGGAGTGTGTCTGCTACATTGTCAGAGTCCACTTGGCCTACTGCTTAGTATTGGCCACATAGTGTGGTTTTATCAGGTCGATGGACACAAACCTGTTCTCCTTTTTACCAGCAATGGGCGGCAGTAATATTGTTCTTGATCCGTGGATTGCTAGGACAGATACTGGTTGTCTGTAAGAAGGCCCAAATTCCTTCTTGTCCGTGATCTTTTCTCTGACTAGATCACCAAGCTTTGGGATCCAGACAGGCCTTGCTGGGATGGTGTTTTTTTCCCCAGTGGTGGTTGGCTTCAGGAACATGTTGCTTTGTTTCGTTCTTAATTTAATTAAGTCCTTTAAAACAGCCAAGGGATCTTTGAAATCAAATGTTTTTTGTTCCACCACTGATGTCTGACAATCAAGGTTGAGACTAGCATTTTTGTCCCAAAAAAGACCTTTTAAGGAGTGATACTCCCTAGAGAACTTCTTGGCAAGTTATTAAGACTACGTTGACACTTATTAGATGTTTGACCCACCCGTCACCTAACCCTAATACCCAGCTGTTATAGATTGCTTTATGTCCCGTTTTTTTCTCTCCACAACCGAATTTCCCTCAGGATGGAATGGAATAGAATACCGCATTGCAACGCCCCAATTGGTCATATTCTCCAATGAAAGCTCGAGAGCTAAACGCAGGACCCTGGTCAGAATGTAGCGTGCCGATTGCGTATGTGTCGATAAAGACTTGCAAATCTTTGATAACAGTTCAAGCGTCAGCCGAGCACTGAGGCCACATCCAAATAAACCTTGTCTTAATATTTGTGGGACCGCATTTGTCCACAGGGATGTCTGCGTGTAGGAAGTCTAATGCTGTCTAACAATGGTGTCTGTACTGGGCTGGCTATGCTATAGTCGGGTATCTGGCGGCGTCTGTGCTGCGATTTCTATTGCAACTTATGCAGTCAATGACAAACATATGAATGTGAGCATTCATTCCTGGCCACCAGTACGTCTCTCTTACAGTTAATATTGTTTTAAAGAGCCCTTGATGTATCAGACCCTCTCCCAAATGTGCTTTTGTATATCAAAGCTACTCTACGTTTCCTGTTTGGAATTACTCTATCCTCCACTCCAGGGAGTCGAGCAAAACGAACGCTGTTTGCATCAATTATATATGAGTATTTGAGTGGAAACCCTTTCGGTAATGTTTTACCACTGTCTTTGCTTGAAGCATTGACAGCCGCCAGCATTATTTCGCTGTCTGTTTTCATTTTTGAACGAGTGATTAAAGCTACGGAAGCTGTTTGCACGCCATCACGTTGATGACTCAGCGTGTGTATCACATGAGTGTTTTGTAGTCCTTCTTGTAATTGTAGTACTTGTTCCCAAAGCATTTTATGCTAGATTGTACCACCTATTGCGTCACGACCATAATTTGTTTTCCCTGTGCGAGGGCTCTCTCTTTTGCTACAGCAGTTTGAACAGCTGTCAGAATTTTCTGTAGAAGTGAATTTCATTTCTGCATGTGTGTTCAAGTGTGATTTGTGTGCACTTGGTACTTTTTCAACTTTGTTAAAAGTTAAGCAAGTGAATCCGCATTGACCTGGACTGATTTGAATCACTAAGTTGCGTATGTTTACTAGTGTTTGCAAATGTTTTGTTGTTAACATGTCTGTTTGGAGTGAACCCAAAATTTCTGTGTGTTTTTGTGTCCAATTTACTGTTTTAAAATCAGGTTTGATTAATTCATAGAGAGGTTTAACCTTTTTGCGTAGTTTAGAATGTAAGTACTTCCAAAATTCAGGAATCCTAGAATTGACTGCAAGTTCTTCAGCGTTTTTGGTGTTTGGCGCAGCGCACACTTTTCTAAAAAGTTGGCTGCCAGGCTTTTACCTTCACTTGATAATTCATATACTAGGAAAAGGATTTTGAGGTGGGCAATTCTTGATTTCCTAAAATTGAATTTGTGCCCTTCAGAGGCGAAGCCCAGTATAATGGTGTTCACCCTGTTCAAGTGCCTGTCCAAGTCATTGTCTGTCAGATGTCATCGACATATGACAATGCCTCGTCATCATAAGTTTGTGATAACGCTGGTACACTTGCTGAGAATAACCCAGGATTATTCTTGAATCCTTGAGGGAGACAACAGAAGTGACGCTGTTTCCCCATAATTGAAAAAGCGGTCAAATACCTACTTTCAGGTGCAATGTTTTGACAAAAAAAAATGTTACAAATATCTAATGTGGTTTTATATTTTTTACGCACAATGTTATTCATGTGTGCATTTTGCACTGCAAATGTTTTGCAACTAGAGTTTAGATGTCTGTAATCCAATACTAGACAATATGTATTGTCTGGTTTGGAGACAGGAAACAAAGGATTGTTCATTGATGAGGTGCATGCTTCAATCACCCCTTGATATTCAAGTTGATCTATGATCTCCCTGACCTGTTTTTTAGCTTCTTGCTTAACTGGGTACTGCCTTTGTGAAGTTGGTTGATTTTTTTAATTGGATTTTATGGTGAGGTGAATCCTATTCCCATCCTACATGGTTTTTGTATAATGCTGGGGCTTGGGCTACTGCCCATTTCCTGGCATAAGTATATTTTAAATATATTGGAATATGATTAGAGAAGGCTAGCATAATGATGTCTTTGGACGCCATGTAGTGTAGTTTCTATATCCCTAATAGGCTCTGCACATTGGAATAACATACACTATAGAATTGACATAGGACTGAGGTCAGTATGTCTCTATCGAGTATATTAAACTTAAAAATAACAACTTTGTTTCCCTTAGAACCGGAACAATATCTTCAGAGTCGTGGAAACAATAGATAACTATTTCACTCATTCAATTGTGCATGCTTCGTTTCTACAGAGGTGCATAGAAATAGAGAGACGGCCATTTCAATAAAAGGGTTCATTGAACAGTCTTATTTTTCATGCAAGAGTTATGAACTGCTACAATCGTTAGACAGAATGCAAAGTATAATGCGTACAGCGTGAACAATAATATAAAATAATACTGTAATAGCATTGTCTGTTGCTATGACATATATAAAAATACATACATAAACAACAAAGGCTGAAATACTCAACTGGTGCTTCTAAAATACGCCTACCCCACTGTACCTAACCTAGGTCTAGTACGCCTAGTGGAAGAAGCCACATTCTGAAATGATACAGTTTTCAGTCCCACTGCAGTGTGATGAAGTCTGCAAAACAAAAGGTAAGAAAGGGGATCTATTGTAAGGTCAGTCTAAAAATGTCCTGACAAACTGGCAGTATGCAAGTATGAGACATTCAGTGTGCTCATTTATGCTTTCATAAGAATCTTATTTTTTATATTTTGGCTTCTCCCCCAATGTTCCATGTCATTTCTACCGTTTGTTGTGACCTCCACTTGGGTTTCTTTTGCTTTTTTTGTCTTGAGTAACCACTTCTGAGAGTCATTCTTTATAGTTTCTTTGATTTATGTTTATAGTTCTTCTGGCTCCCTATCACTCAAACTTAGCACTTCAAATCAGTTGTTGACATTTTCGCAACAGATACTTAAGTCCAACCGGTATGCCCAAATACGTATCCTGTGCTCACTGTGCCACATGACTATAGCTTTACCTCACTGACAAGATCTGAGTAGGTTGAAACCAGTCTGGGGTTGCTTGTGTTCCCATCTAGAGGGGACCTGGCCTGGTAGATCGGGCTGGGCTTTTCCAACTGGAACAGGACCAACACTGATTCGCATATGGTAGATCTTTGGCGTGCCAATTAGGGTGATTAACGAGGGTCTGGAATATGCCCCATAACAATCATCTGGGGCTCAGTTTACCTGATTACCGCGTCCCGGCGTCTCCACAGCAACCGCTAGTTCCGTACGGGTCGGAGCGTTTCCGGGGCATAACCCTCTCAGGAAGATGGCGGAGGAGGAGGATGGAGAAGATACTTGATGGGAAATCCAGATCAGCTGTTATGGTTTAGTAGAAGTCGAAGCCCGGCTTCCACTAAGAAGTAGTCCACTTGGAAGTTCTCACCCCCTTAAGCAGAGAAATAGCTTATTCCTGGTAACTGTTAATGACCATCTGTCCTCGGGTTAATTACAACATTGGGGGCTGACACCTTGCTGGGCAGAAGGCTGCAAGAGACATTGCCGTTTCCAGAGGCTGTATTCAGAGACCTACACCTAGGTCTAGTACGAGGGAAGAAGTAGGTGCTGTTTAGTTTAAGTTCTGTTTTGCCAAGAATCTGCCACAGGTTTCTCTAGATTCTAATCAGCTCCATTCCTTCGAATGAGAGAGGTTGGTATCTCTTTAACCGGACTTGATTTCCCAACTCCCCACAAGGGGAGTCAAAAACACTGGAGCTGGATTTCTCTGCAGGAGGAGGACAGCTTCTGGTCAGTGCGTCAGCTGGAGAGTTGGCTACCTTCGGGACTTGCTTTTGTGAGCTGCGTCGTGCAAATAGCTAGTCGAACGGCACCAAACCACACCGTGCTTTGCCATAGCAAGTGAAGGTATATTTATACCTTGAAGGTGTTTAGGAATGCCAGTATTGACGTAAAGTCGGGCATATGAACGTCATGAATGAACCCCTAAAGAATAGATGTTCATGCATAATAAATGAGATCTTGGAGAAATCAATATCCAAGCAAGGGGCGGTCACTAAGGGTTTAAGAGTCTGGTTTTCCAAGAACTCATTGTGACGTAGATGAACGGATGTAAGTAGCCATGCCTGTATGTGGGTAGCATGGGCTATGCCTAAATAAGGACTGGATTTCTATGCCTATATAAGGCCAATGTTAAATGTAGCTTTATAAGGGCATGAATCGGGAAACACATACAGAATCTAAATCGACATACAACACTACTTTTCTTCTTTGCTTCTGGCTGGTTTGCCAAAAGCTTTGATAGATGCTAATGCAGCCCACTTAAACCTCTGGAGGGGCACCTAATCATTTTATTGTGTGGCGATATGGTCATACTAAACTAGAGGGATATTGTCTTAATTTTTAAAACCCCTGTTTAATTAATGATGAATATGAAAATTACTATAAAAGCTCAGTGCAGTCTTTGGGAAAAAAATAAACTTTTAGTAGGGCATATGACATATATGGTTTTTTGATATGCTAGCACAGGTATGCTGAACTCCAAAGATTTCATCTCACATTAGAGGCCTCATTATGATGTTGGTCGGTAAGCTTCAGACCACTCGTCGGAGGCTTACTGACCGTCATGGTTGGTTTGTAGTACAACAGACGAATTTTAATGTCAGTGATCGGATTGTAAACCGGCCAGTCAATCCGACTTAGATCCAAGTGGCTCAAGAAGCACGTCGGACAGTCAGAAACCTATCATAATCCCTTAAGTATGGTGTTTCCACCGTCGGGATTACGATGTTGGTTTGCGACCGTTTTTCCATTTTGGCCTTTCCGGAATGGAGAGGCTGTCGAAAAGCGACTTTGGGGGCCTCTAGCAGGGCCCCCATCTCTCCGTGGGCTCTGGTTGTGGGCCTTGGGGGCACCTATGGTGCCCATATGAAAATCCCTCCACCACGTGGCAGGCTCTGTGACATGCCTGCCACAGAGTGCAGGGATTTCCACAAACTCCCATTTCTCAATGGGAGCTTGTGCTGCGGGCAGTTTCAGCCCGCCGCATAAGCTCCGATTGAGAAATAGGAGATTGCAGCCGCATCCTATGGTCGGGCGGTTCCCACAAAGAGACGGTGTTGGTCGGAGGCAACTCTAACCGACATCGTGATAGGGGCCGTAGGCTCTTAGTCAGAGTTCAAATCTTATGAGGGAACAATATTAACTATGTAGTACTGATCCAGCAGAAGGCCAGGGATTAACACTTCAGAATCAACAATAAATTCAAGTTTCCTGGCTGTTTCGCTGGGGGTCAAGTTTTAAACTTTCCTTTATCTTGATTATTCAATTCCTAACCAATCTTCACAGATCAATACTCCTCTGTTCAATGGACCATTAGTCGAGTAGTTGAAGGTGATATTAACAAATTAACTAATTAGAACTTACAACTTCCAATAAAATAATCACAGACTCTGAGTAAGATTCATTACATTTTATCTAATAACTCAGTCAAAATGAATGCTCGTTTGTACAGATTTACATTGCAAATTCCATCAACTTTCATGGGAGGGAGAACATTTCATCTATCAAATACATTCAGTTCAGAGCCTCATTCAATGCATTAGGAGTGGATAGATAAAGAGACAAAAGGCATAATAACTCATACTTTTGCAAAGGATATGCAAATATAAGACAGAATAATAGTTACCAACTGGTGGAAAAGGAAACCCAGCCCTCTGGCCAAAGAACTGGTGGAGGTCCCCTGATTAAGAAAAAGGAGACAAAAACTATAGGACAAAATCAAGATAGGATAATACTTACTAAAACTTCTCTAGAACCCCCAACACACCGGAGCCCAACCCTCTCTTACTCTCTCACCCTCCTTGATGTTCTTCCGCAGTCTTCAATCTAATCTGGCTGTCTTTCAAGAATAAATCTTCCCAGTCTGTTCTTCTTCCTTGCAGCAGCAGCTCTTGCCCACACCTCACTCAACATCAACGTCACCCCTTTCAACTTAAGTCACTCTGGTTATACTCTTACTTCTGCATGTGTCACCCTCAAAAGTTGCAAATCTCAGAAAAATATAAAATATGATTGGTTGAAACTAGGAGAGTTCACATGATACTATGCTGACATGGCCAATTTATTGAGACCCTTTTGTTTTGTAAACCCTTCCCCTTTAGATCATCAATGCCTTCCTTTCCCATACACATTTTGTAACTAATTAAATATAATTTTATTCAAGCTCCATTGACAAATGTCACACGTTCCCATGTTCACACAACTACTGTCCTTGATCTTTGGCAGTTGTTCAACTTTTCGGGTACTAGGTCACATTCTGTCTCTTTCAGGACATGCGCAGTACAATCTTTCTTCCAGCGCCATTTTTTTTCATTGTCAAGGTTATACCGGGCCAAATGTACACTATTAATAAAAGAATCATAAAGAGATGTTAATTTCTCAAATATGTGATTATCACTGTTCACCACCCACTCCTACTCTATCCCATGTTAAATTATTTTTCTTTAAGCAAAAGCATAAGCAGAGCGTCTTTTTTAAATTTTCAGCAAGCATATGCCAGGCACGCGGTGCCTCCAGACCTAAGGTTCGTAATTCTTGGGCATGCATGAGAGTTTCCCTCTCAAACGAGTTAATCACATGTTTATTTATGTAGTTTCTTGGTTGCACATGCGCAGAAGCATTTTCGGTTTCAAGCAGGATTTGATCGCGCTACAAATTATTCTTAGTTATTTAAGCGTTCAAGAAGCTCTCTTCCCTATATGTGAATGTTGTGCGTGTGTTATTTTTCACTTCTTTTCTATATCTAGAGGTTAGTACTTATTAATGAGGAATTGATTCAAGCAAGTTCAGTTTTCTTGAATCCTTGCTCCATCAATCCCCCATTTGATGGCATTTTGGAGCCATCATAAAATACCCATCATTACCAAGTGCCAGCTTCATCATTTAATCTTGGTATCTACATTGTTTTCTACACCTTCCTTATTTTTCTCTTATAAGTTCATTTCTTTCATCTTGCCATACAGATTGTCTCTCATTTCCTCTAGCTCAATTTCCTCCCTTTTTCTCTCACTTCTCATCCTTCTATTTTTGATTTCATTAGTATCAACAATGCTATTGTAATTACGGGGATTACTATTTCCTCTAGTAAACTACTTCCAAAAGTTGAAAACCATCTACCTATAGTGGAAAGACTTTTACTAAGTCTCTCCCAAACACCGTCAACCTCCAGTTGGCTCAAATCTTTATGAATCTTTGTGATATTCTTGATATATCCCTCAATACCTTTACTTTTGTCTGAGATATATATGCAGCAGTGTTGAACTTTCAACATGCTACAGACTCCACCCTCTTTTGCCAATAGTATATCATGGGCAAGTCTAATTTGCAAAACTATAGATCTAATCACAACCATTTCAGTAATGATCATTAGGAATCCTCCAGCAGTATCCGTTGACAATTGACTTATTTTATGCAAGTTCAATACTACTCCAACTGACTGTATCAATGTCCAAATATATCACCTACTATTTCTGAAAAACTTGCTCTTTTATTTCTTGTTAGTCCTTTACTTATTTCATTCATTTAATTGTTCTTAGTGATGTGGTATACCTTCTGAATACAATGACCATACTACCGTGCTGGTAACCTTTAATAGGCCTTTTTACTGCACACATATTACATTTCTGGAAATACATGAATACACAATTATATTCAGTTTTTAGTCTATGTAGACAGAATTTCTCCAATTTTGACAAATCTAGGAGCATTGCAGCATGAGTCGCGCCTTTCTTATAGTCCCCTTCTAAAGCAGCCCATGAAGGTACATATGACTTTTGTTCAACAGCTTTCATTTGGAAATCCTGCCTTCTTTCTTCTACTAAATTCAAAAAATCTTTTTCTTCATCACGTAAAAGACATGAAGGGATTGTTTGTATGAGTGTGTGTGTTATATCTATGGGATTCGTTATTAAGAAAAATCGACCCATAAATTCTGCATTCTTACTACTAAGTACAGGGTTTAAATTTCTACAAATAGGAATTTCTGAAAAGACTAAATCCACATTACTATAATAGTATTGCAACTTACCAGAAACATAAAACAAACTAGTCATAGCACTACAAATTACACCATAATTTGATGATGGTATGTTACACCTTCTGAGACAGAAGTAGGCAGTTTCATGCAAACGTAACAATTATTCACATCCATTGTATCTAAGTATTGTACAGGAGTTTACTGAATACATTTAATGACGAATCACTACTTGATTTGTCATGATAATAATACATGCTCTTCTCCATTAATCTTAAATCTGTAGTAGTAGTTCTTTTAATAACCACATTCACTCTCTCACTAGTATTTGTGTTATTCTGAATATTAGTTACCATTAGGATAGGTATCACAACTGTTAACAATAACCACATCAATATTAGTAGTGTAATACTACACAAACAACATTTAACACATCTCCGTTTTAAACTAGAATTCGGAAGCTCAGTCACCTGTACTTACGTCATTTTAGTATCAAAATTGTATTTCTATTTTTTTTTTACATTTATTCTTTTCTAGGAAAAAAATTGTACATTTATAAAAAGGTAAATTCTTTGTATGATCCCACACTTCAAAGGCTTTCAGCTTTTAATCAGTTATTTTTCCCTTCCGATCTTTTCTCCTTTTGGTTGATCATTTTCCCAATCAATCCACCCTTTGTATAAAAGTCTTTTCTTTAAGGTGGTCTCAGTTCCCTTTCATCAGAACCTGTCAACAATGCCACTTTCTGGTTCTCCATTTAGATCAAGATTTTCGAAGTCTTCGAGTATTATATAGGTCCACTCTGGAGCCTTATATTTTATATTTGGTACTCTTCCTCTCTTTGAGAATCTTAATGATCTTCTTCTTTATTGTTCTTGCTCTACCTGAATTGACGCCTCTTTTACCTTTTCTAATTTTTTCCCTGTTCTCCTTTTCAGAATTTATCTCTGTCTTTTCACTCCACTCGGCCAGAAATCACCCTTTCCGATCCTCTTTGACTGTACTACTTTTTCACCTTCTTCACCTCTACCAAGTATCCTTTTATTTTCTCTTCCACTTGGTGGTTCTTGTTCTGATTCCCCTACCTGTTCTTTTTCTGTTGTTTGTCTTAATTTTGGACTCCCTACTCTTTTCTTCTTCTGACTGGTTTTGATCTGAACGTTCTCCAAATGATTCTTTCCCTCTTCTTAAATGAACTGGATCTGAATTTTCTACAATGGATTCTTTTTCTTTTCCTTCTTGCTATTGAATTTGATTTAAGTTTTCTGCAATGCGTTCTTTTTCTAATTCTAACTGAGCTGGATCTTGGTTTTCTGCAATGAGTTCTTCTTCCAGTTCTGACTGAGCTGAATCTGGGTTTTCTTCAACGGCTTGTTCTGTTCTTTCAAGTTCAAGCTCTCCTTTGGTCTTTATAGCAGTCTCTTCAGTCCCAGTAGCTGATGCTCACTCTACTTGACTTGTACGTGGTTGTTTGTTGTCAATGCGCTCTTCAGAGTCTGTTTCTCTGATTTATTTAACCTCACAACTTTCAGCTTCTGGCTCTTTTCTTTGTGCTGCTTTTATCGTTCAGGTAGACTTGGGACTCTTTGGGTATGACTGGCATAGATCCAATTTGCCAGACCGGCACACTTTACCAATAGGATTTGATGTGGACCTTTCCACCTGGGTTCCAGACACGATTTCCTCGTGTGCTTTTTCACCACAACCCAATCTCCAGGACACAAATCATGAGCTTGGTTTGGCTGTGCTGTGATTGTATCTTCTCCAACCTGGTGAGGCACAGAACATACCAGATCAGATAGTCCCTTACAATAGTCTAACATTAGATCATCAGTTATATTCACCAATTTGTTGCCAGGTACAAATACTTGTCTCATTGCTCTTCCCATGAGGATTTCATGTGGACTTAATCCTGTTCTTCGGTCAGGAATGCGTCTAAGACTCATCAATACAAGGGGCAAAGCATCAAGCCATTTCAGTGAAATGGATGCACACACTTTTCCTAACCTGGATTTTATTGTGCCATTTACCTGCTCAACCACTCCAGAAGCTTCTAGTCGATAGGCACAATGTAATTTCTGCTCAATTTTGAAAGCTTCACAAATCAATACAATTATCTTATTAAAATGAGGTCCTCTATCTGATTCCAAAGCGACTGGAAATCCGAAACGAGGAATGAGCTCTTTCAACAGAAGTTTGGCAACTGTGAGACTGTCATTCCTCCTTGTGGGCTAAGCTTCTACCCTGCGAGAAAACAGACACACACTGACAAGGACATACTTCAAACCGTTGCACGGTGGCAACTCAGTGAAGTCTAGTTACAATCTTGTAAATGGTCCCTCTGCTTTTCCAATCTTTCCCCAACTGACCATTGTCTTTCTCCCTGGGTTTTGCAGTTGCCAGGTCAAACATCTTTGACAGAGACTTTCTGCGGCTACCCTTAACTTCGGATTATACCATGCTTGTCTAAAATGTCTAATCATGGCATCCCTCCCAACGTGTGTGGTTCCATGATATACCCTGGCCATTTGTGACAACAAACTATCTGCCATTATTGGTTTACCATCTGGACACACCCATACTTCATCGTCCGCTCTTCTTGTGCAACTTGTTTTGATCCAGTGTTCCTTTTCCTTTGTGTCTGCCTCATCCTGTAACTGTCTAACTTCAGCCCATGTTTCAAAAGCAGAGAAAAATATCAGTTGGCAATTGGTAACTTCTTTTTCCATCCCCCTATTCAAGGACATTGTATTTCTTGCACAGAAGTGTGCCACTTGGTCTGCGTACCGATTATTCAATGTCACATAATTATTTCCTGACTTAGGTGCGGTACATGACCTCTGCAATTTCTTTTGGCGACTGTAAATCTTCCAATAGTTCTTTAACATCTTTGCCATTCCTGATTGTAGATCCTGAAGAAGTCAGAAATCCCCTCTGTAGCCACAATTGGCCAAAGTCATGCACAATCCCAAAACCATATTGACTGTCCGTTAAAGCGAGCAATTCAGCTATTTGTGCAGACCTGACTTCTCTTAGACAGGAAGCTTCTATGATACCTGATACAGTACATACAGCATAACCAGACATCAATTCTCTATTCTCCCTTCTCAAACATGACCCATCAATAAAAAGTACAAAGTCTGGCTCTTCCAATGGTACGTCAAGGAGGTCGGGTCGAGGCTTTGTACACATTTATGTCACATCCAAACAATCATGATCAATTTCTTCCTTCACTTCTTCGCAATAGGAATTGGGCAACAACGTTGCTGGATTCATCATTGTGCATCTTGTCACACTTAGATTTTCAGCACCCAAAAGTACTCTTTCATACTTAGTCAGCCGACTAGGGGTCAAATGTTGAGTACGAGTCATTGTTAAAAGGATCTCAACTGAATGTGGTACAAACACCTTTATAGGATGTCCCATCACACTTGATTCACTTTGTTCCAGAATCACGCAAGTAGCAGCTACTGCTTTTAAGCAGCCAGGTAATGCTGCAGCCACTGGATCCAGAGTAGCAGAAATGTTTTCTACTGACGCCATGACAATTCATGTCTCTGGGTCAATACTGAAAGTGTTCAACCTTCCCTTTCATAACAGAACAAATCAAACTCTTTCATATAATCTGATGTTCCTAGTACTGGTGCTTGACAGAATCAACTTCTCAATTTAATGAATGCTTCCTCACTTTCATCATCCCATTCAATTGGATCCATCATATTCTTTTGTGTCAACCTTAATAAAGTTTTTGCAATCGTTGAAAATCCACGTATCCACGAGAATATCCAACCACTCCCAAAAACATTTGCACTTCCTTTTTAGTTTTAAGCAGGCTCATTCGTCGAATCACTTTTATCCTTTCTGGTGTCACCTTTCAGACTCCTCTTTCTATGTTATGCCAAAGATATTGAACTTCTTGTTTGCAAAACTGTCATTTTTCTGAGGATACCTTGGTTCAGTATAGCTATTCTGTCAGTGACACAAGCCTCTCTTGTTTTTGATGCCACCAATATGCCATCAATGTACTGCACCAAAACTGAATTCCGGGCATAACCAAATTCTATAAACATCTTTTCAGAATCTGGTTGAAAATTTAAGGACTCTCTGTATACCCTTGAGGAACTCTGCACCATGCCAAAACACGGTCTCCGAACCGGAAAGCAAAAATATATTGGCTGACCAGATGTAATGGAATGGAAAAGAATGCTTGGCACACATCAATCACTGTGTACCAATGTGCATCCCATGGTATCTAATAAAGAATCACTACTGGGTTTTGTACTACGGGATAACAGGGTACTACTATTATATTTATTTTCCTCAAATCTTGCACTATTTTATATTTTCCACTGGGCTTTTTAAGTCCCATAATTGGTGAAGTACTAGGACTGCTCAATATTTCTTTTAGAATACCTTGTTCAACCATTTGATCAATTACCGGGGCAACTCCTCCTTTGACTTCAGGACTCATTCTATATTGTGGTGTATTTGGATATGTTGTAGCATCTTTAACCACAATTCTAACTGGGCTGACCTTTTCAATTAGACCAATCTCCTTTCCCGTAAAATCCCACACATCTGACCTCACTGTATTTCTTAGTTCATCAGGTAAATCACTCTCAGTAAGAAGGGAAAACATCTCATCCACTTCTGTTCCCTGTTTGGCTAGCATCATTTTGAAAGCCAGAACTTCATTCAGTGTATGGAAAGCCACACCATCAGGTGTCCAAAAGATGGTGTGGTTCATCTTGCAAAGTAAGTCTTAACCTAATAGGTGTACTGGACTTGAGTCACATACCACAAACCGATGCATGTCTCTGAAATTCCCAATATTCACTTCTATTGGTTTTGTGATTGGGGTCCTAATCTGTTTATTTGAGACTCCTACAACTTGGATAGTTTTTCCTGAGAGGGGTAGGTTTGGGATTTCTGCTGTTCTCAAAGTAGACAGGGTAGCACTAGTATCCACTAGGAAAGTGATGTCATTTCCTTCAACTTTTCCATCCACAAAAGACCTGACTGATCTACCGCCAAGGATGCGCCACGTACGCACTCCTCCTCCCCCTCTGGCACCATTATTGTTGCATTCCCGATTCACTTGCATAACTTTGCATCCAATATTGTTGAACAGTCTATGTATTCTTACCACTCTCTCCGCGGAATCAGGTGTTCACACTGTATCTCTGCACCTGAGCGCTCAAATTGTTGGGCAAAGGGGCTTGTGGCACCTGTAACTGAGGAGTAACTATCTGTTGCTGTTGCTTCACAACCACCTCATTCTGCGACTGTGGATTTAAAATTTGATTTACCCCATTATCCTGTTGTATATTTCTACAATCATTCTTCCAATGTCCAAGCTTTCCACATTCATGACAAAGGTATTTCTTATTCACTTAATCTCTATTCATTCAACCTCTTCCATTATTTCCATTCAATACTTGACTATTCTGATTCTGCATATTTGTCTGGTTGCCATTTTGAGAACCAGAAGCTGCCTCTTGATGTTCTCCCAATTTCACTTGTGCCCACATTATTTTCTCTTTTAACTTTTTATGTTTTGAATCAATGTCATCGCTACAGTACTTTGCGTACTTTAGGATGTCTTCAATTGGCTTGCTTTGCCAACAAAGCATATGCTGTTAAATCATCTGACTAATTTCTGATCTTAGCCCATACACAAATCTATAGACAAAATGTCCCATATCCTTATCACCAATGTTTTCAAATCCACAATACTGCTTAAATACCTGCAACAACCTCTCATAGTATGCATGTACTGACTCCATAGGGTCTTGAGTTGTTCTATTTTAACTCAATCTGTTTCTTTAGGGAAAAGCTTTCCTTTTAGAAAGGTAATCACTTGATTATATTTCTTCAATACTTCCTCTGAAGGTGCATCTAAGATATTCTTCAGCTGGCTAATGAACTGTAATTTTAAATTCTCTCCATAAATCTGCAGGTACCAATATATTAAACACACCATCCAAATCTTTCAACAAAACCTTTGAAACTTTTACAAACCTCTCTACCTGCTTGTACCATTCAAGTGGTGTCTCTCTCAATCTGGGAAAATCATTTGTAAAGGACAAAATATCCTGCTACTCCATGGAACATGAGCCTATCCACCACCAGGGATTTCTCTCATCGGACACATCCTTTCCACCTTTTCTACCTCCCTCAACGGAAATGTGGATATTTCCTTTGTAGCTGCTGCATCTGTCTTCCTTGACCCTCTACTTCTCCATTTATCTACGTCTCCCCATTTCTTCAAAATGTATATTAGGTCCTTTATTTGCAATCTTCTTCCTGATGCATTCAAACTTCTTTCTAAGTCCTTCTCAGTAAATTCTGATCTATAGGGTTTTTGTGTAATTTCTGATTTCTCTATATCTATTCCAAATTCTAAAGCTGCTTCCGCTATTTTTTCATGAAGATTCTTTGTCCTCCAAGTTATACTTTTACACGAAAACAACAATTCTTCATCTCCATATGAACCTAATCTGTCAAGACCTATCGTACCAATGATCATTTCTTCCAAATCTACCCTCAACTTGCGTACATCTATAGGTTTGGGAGGTATTTCCTATTTTCTTCCAATCCTTATTCCCATTCCTCTAGATCTTCAGGAGAAAATCCAATAGAATTTCCTGCCACTGGAGTGACAGCTGGTTCTTTCCTTCTTACATTTATGGGTGAAGTTCTTTTTGGAGTTTCGGTCACAACCTCAATATTTGGGAGATTTAACAATGAAACATTTGAATCCCTCTCACTAGTTTGATCTTCTAATATGTCTATCTCTTTTCTAGCACTATTCTCTGTGACTACTATATTTTGTGATTTTGGTGTAATTTGTTTATCACCATACAATGGAATAACAGGACCGAAAGTTACTGGCACTGTTAATGCTTCAGCATTTAAACCTAACTGATTTATTTTCTGAATTATCTCTTCTTCGGTTTTATTCAATACATCCCTTTCTTTTTCTTGTGAGGCTTGAATAACTGTTGGATCATATAGAACTTGTGGAATCGATGGAGTTCCCATCATAGGGGCACGTGGAGTTGCAACTTTAACATTTTCTTGATAAGGCGGGGGTCTTTTTACCAAAATATCTTCTAATTACTCATCATCGGACTCATCACACCCCATTCCTGTCCTATCTATGTGTTTAATTGTTTCCTTACACTTGCTCTCTTCCTTATCTTCAGCCGCTAATACTGGATATAAACCCTCCTTTACTACAGCCCTTCTCCATCTTTTCATTTGGTCTCCTCGAGTGTCCAATGGGTACCTGGGTAAAATTCCTCTATTTATTCTTCTGCCTCCTCTGTATTTCTCTCGTTCAAATTCCTCAACTTCCCATTCTTCCAAAGCCTCATACTGTGTTAACTTAGGATTTGGTTCCAACAAATTCATCCTGGTTCTTACATTTTGGAGAATCCAAACATTAAATATTAAATTTTCTAGAAAAGCTAGAACACCATCACCTTGTGTATACTTCCCCAATTCTCCAACCAAACACAAGTATGATATTCATTCTCCATCATTATAAAGGAAGCTGGCGTATTGGGAGGTGACATAAGAATTCCCTCCCTAGTCCCTATGCGCTTGTCCTTTTTTAATATATTTTTATTTTTTCGAGTACACACATTGTATATATTATACATTTAACCATTTACATTTACATTTACGATTTACAATATCCAGTTTGACGACTTTTCATAAGCTTTAAACTCTTTTTGGAACTACCAAACATTTTCATACCCTTCATAGACCTTATAATTCATGTTACATTTCACATAAACTACCCTATAATGCCATAGTCTCCTTCCATTTCGCTATTGGCTCCTAGATTTTTAAGCCTAGCCTTCTTCCCCTTTGTCCCTTCCGTGCATAAATTGCCTTCTCAAGGTTATACGTGGCTAATAAATGCGCCAGCCAAGTTTGCATAACCGGGGGATTCTTATCCAACCATGCTCTTGCTATTATCAACCTAAACACTGCCATAGCCATAAACATAAATTCCTTTTGTGCAGTATCTCCCTCTGGGCCTCTCCCCAACAATATCAACATAGTTGTCAAACGTGATTGTAACCCTAATACACATGCGCTTGTCCTTTTTAAAGAAATTCTTAATTTTATTAATCAGTTTCATCCTTCCGATTCTTGCAATTTAACTAATTCAGTCAGCAAAAAAATGCTCTTCCATATTTTCACAAACCCTGTTCTTTAACACTTGACCTATACCAGCGCAACTCACACCAACAGTCCAGTAAGGGCTTACTACATATTCCTTCCTTCACCCAATGCCAGCCCTCTACCTGTCTATTAACTAAACAGAGCTTTCAACACACCCACTCATCTGACCAATGCCAGCGCGGTACTTTGTGACGTCCGTATTACTCCTGCTACTGACCCTCCCTTTACAATCTGCAGTTTTCCTACACCCGCTGCATCAACCAATACCAGCGCAGCTCTCTGTGATGTTAGTATGGCTCCTGCTACTGACCCTCACTTTACAAGGTAATACAAGAATATTCTTTTCTAACTTTTCTTTATCAAATGTTGTTAGTAACGACGTAAAAACTACTCTGTCTGCTCCACTAAACCAAAGATAGTTTCTTCACTCGCTACAAAGAGAAAATTCCTTCCGGTCACTATGAGTAAAAACCACTGTTTACCCTTCACTTAAGCTCTAGGGCTACTCCTCTTTTGAGTAAGGCCTAATTTTCACAAGTGAGCCCTCTGCAGCCTTTCACACCCTACTCTAATACGATATAGTCCCTAATATAATACTGCCAAGCTTGCGTAGCTTCTTAGTATTATGACAACAGTCGAGTAGCCTTCTGCAGTGTGATTTCCATTTACCACACTCTTCTAAATTCCGTTCCCGGGATTCCCAGGTATCTCTGTACCTGTGCTTCCAGACAACGTAAAACACAACACTAACATTTAGTTTTAAACATATAGTTAATAATCAAAGACCATAATCAATAATCAATAATCAATCATCATTAATCACCAAACTAATCGACAATAACCATCGCTTTGCTACCAGAAAAAACGGATCCAGCAAAAGACCAGGGATTAACACTTCACAGTCAACAATAAATTCAAATTGGCCCATGTACACATTCAAGTTTCCTGGCTGTTCCCCTGGGGGTCAAGTTTTATATTTACTTTGCTCTTGATTAGTCAATTCCTACCTAATCTTCACAGATCAACACTCTTCCTTTGGTCAATGGACCATTAGTCGAGTAGTTGTTGGTGATATTAACAAATTAACTAATTATAACTTACAACTTGCAATAAAATATTCACAGAATCTGAGTAGGATTTATTACATTTTATCTAATAACTCAGTCAAAATGATCTCTCATTTGTACAGATTTACAGTGCAAATTCCATGAACTTTATGGGAGGGAGAACGTTTCATCTATCAAAATTATTCAGTTCATAGACTCATTCAACAATTTAATGCATTAGGAGTGGATAGATAAATAGACAAAAGTCTTAACAACTCATACATTTGCAAAGGATATGCATATATAAGACAGAATAATAGTTACCAACTGGTGAAATGGGAAACCCAACCCTCTGGCCAAAGGACTGGAGGAGGTCTCCTGATTAAGAATAAAGAGTCAAAGACTATAGGACAGGATAGGATAATACTTACTAAAACTTCTCTAGAACCCTGACGCACAGGAGCGCAACACTCTCTTACTCTCTCTCCCTCCTCGATATTCTTCTGCAACCTACAATCTAATCAGGCTGTCTTTCAAGAATGATTCTTATCAGTCTGTTTTTCTTCCTTGCAGCAGCAGCTCTCGCCCACACCTCACTCGGCATCGGGGTCACCCCTTTCACCTTAAGTCACCCTAGTTGTACTCTCACTTCTGCATGTCCCACCCTCAAAAGTTGCAAATCTCGGTAAAATATAATATATGATTCATTGAAACTAGGGGAGTTCACATCATACTATGCTGACATTGCCAATTTATTAAGACCCTTTTGTTTTGTAAGCCCCTCCCCTTTAGCTCATCGATGTCTACCCTTTCCCATACACATTTTGTAACTAATTAAATAACATTTTATTCAAGCTTCATTGACAAATATCACATGTTCCCATGTTCACACAGCTACTGTTCTTGATCTTTGGCAGTTGTTCAACTTTTCAGGCACTAGGTCACATTCCATCTCTTTCCGAACATGCGCAGTACTATCTTTCTTCCAGCGCCATGTTCTTTCATTGTCAAGGTATACCAGCCCAGATGTACACTTTTAATAAAAGAATCATAAAGAGATGTTAATTTCTCTAATATGTGATTATCATTGTTCACCACCCACTCCTACTCTATCCCATGTTAAATTCTTTTTCTTTACGCAAAAGCTTTAGCAGCAATGTCTTCTTTTAAATTTTAGGCAAGCATATGCTAGGCACGCAGTGCCTCCAGACCTATGGTTAGTAATTTTTGCGCATGCGTGAGAGTTTCCCTCTCAAACAAGTTAATCAAATGTTTATTTACGTAGGTTATGAGTTGCACATGCGCAGAAGCATTTTCTGTTTAAAGCGGGATTTGAACGCGCTCTAAATTAATCTTTCTTATTTAAGCATGCTAGAAGCTCTCTTCCCCATATGTGAATATTGTGCGTATGTTATTTTTCACTTCTTTTCTATATCTAGAGGTTAGTACTTATTATTGAGGAATTGATTCAAGCAAGTTCCGTTTTCTTGAATCATTGCTCCATCAGTACTTTGTCCATTCTATTAAAGCAGTACCTCAACTTCAACCTTTTTGATGCTAAGCTATTTGTGATGCTTCCCCCTCATATCCCCATGCACTTCTTTTTACTTTACATTTCCCTTGCTTCTCCAGCTTTTTTCTGTCCGCTCAACTTTTCTCCATTCGCTGCCCACCTTTTCTACCCACTGCTTAGAAGTGTAGACTTACTCCCTTCTGATGTTCCATTGCTTCCCTGCATCTTCACTGTTCTATTATTTTTAATGACATTTTTGTTGGGGTGGGGAGTTGGAGGTCTGGCGATTTGCTTCTGGGCTGCTCATTTTTCCATAAATCGATTTTGAGCACGTTTTACCTTCAAATATACCATTCCAACATTGGTGTTCTTCACTTGGAACAATAAACTGAAAGTAAAAATATTGGCTGCAGCAGCATCATCACACAGACATGTGTGCTTGCGTTATGATGCCTGCCCACTGGTTTTTAGTTTTGATAATACTGTTCAACACTGGGGGAAAAAATGGTAGCCCAGGCATCATAATGTATACGGTAGCATGTGTGCTGATGCATGCATGCATATACTCACGGAGATAATTCATTTGCCTTTTTCTCTATTTTTGTTGATGCTGCTCAGCATCGATAACAGTTTTTTTCCTTCTTTGTGCTAATGCTGTTGACAACAAGCATTGTCAAGGCTAAAAGCTCTGCTAAAACCTTCCTAAGACTAGACAAAGCTCGAGACCCAGTCTAGTTGAATTTACTTTGCTGGATTTACTTTAATGCATTTACTGAGCTGACAAGGTGACATTTTATTTACTGGTTGATGGCTTTTTGCTGTTTGGATGTCTTAACCTCTCATTAAGGAACATTGGTATTAACTGAAGCTTAGAGCTGAACCTAGCCTTCTTCGATTTCGGAAGCTTCTAAAAACCTTTCTGTTTCCTCAGGGCCCCTAATCTCACTCTCTGTTCTCAGTAGTCTGGGTTCTATAGCGTGGGGACGCTCCAGGGTAACCATTCGCTCTATAAATCCGCATCCAATCCAATCCAACTAATTCACCTTTTCATTTGTGTAACTTAACTTTAACATTCTTGATTTTTTGGCTAGCTTGGTGGACAGAGTAAATATAAACATGCATTTAGGCTTTTCTAAAGATGCAATGGAAATTCTAGCCATTCATTTAAATATATCTGTTCTGCAAAATATTTGCTTTCCATAGTTTTCTGTTTACAGCACATACTTCATCTTCTGACTACTTTTCAGAACACTGTTCTTGGAGGTACAACTTAACTCAAATAATGCAGTCTGTTCAGCGGCAGCTCCTTTACTGAGGTGGAGGAGTGATGCCCCACTGCTTCAACTGCAAGCTCAATACAAAAAAATAAAATGATAAAAACGCTCCGTTATTATCATGACATTTTTTTATTGAGCTTAGAGTGGAAGCCCGACTCGGTTAGGGTGGGGCGGCACAGGGCGCCCTAACTTCGAGAAGGAAGAGTGTTGGCTGCATCTTATGTGCGTATGATGGTATGCCCGGCCATCTCAGTTAGTCCAAACCTTCTTGCGCGCTTTGCATGTTCTCCACAGGCTGTAATGTACAGCCTGGATGGAGGACATGCACAGCCTCCCCGTCCCTCTCTGAGCACTGAGCCATGGCGCTCAGACCAATCACAAAGCTGCTGTAAGACAGCAATGTGTTTGGCTAGGGGATTCTGGGAGACTGTGTGCTTCCTGCTGTGTGAAGAGGATGGAGAAAAGGCCGGCAGTATTCAGGTAAGTGCTAATTTTTTTAATTCCCCCCCCCCCCCTCTGATCGCCCCACCTCCCCCATTCGGTAGCAGCTGCTACTGAGTCTGTTCCTCAGATGTACCTCACTGCCAGCTTCCATATTGTTACAATCTGAGATGTTGCTTAATTGCGGAAATTTCTTTCCAGGACAGTGGTGGACGACTGACACAAAAATCGCCCAACTATTATCAAACATGTTCCCTAATAAAAAGCCAGCTCACTTCGCTTTGCCACAGTTTCTTCTCCCTTGTGTTTAAAACTGATAGTACACTCATGGAGCCTTGTAGAACCATTCCCACAACACATTTTGTATATTTTCAATAGTTTAAGTTGTCAAATGATTCATTCAAATTTGTGTTGAAGTGCTTTGTTTTGTTTCACGTCTGTTTTTGTTTCAATAGGGTGCATTTTTCGTACATGGTAGTATGAACTAGTTTACTTTCTAATTATAAAATATTTTAATACGTATTTTCTGCTTAGTTTTTTAAAACATCTTCCCACACAAAAAAAATCATATTAACTGCATTCTACCCATTATGATTTCAGCCGCTGACTGCAGACCTCCATTACTACTACATAGTCGAGCTGTCCTTCTATTGGTCCTTAATGTTTTCTCAGTTCACTGACATCAAAAGAAAGGTAAGAATGGCCTGTGTTTAGGCATTATATCCATATATGTGTTACATGCACGCATAATACATATGGTTCATGACTGTATATACCATTCAATTGCAAAACTGGGGACATGTGTGCCATTGTAAGTTTGCAAAATACATTCTGTTAATTTTCTTCAGAAAACTACTTTACTTAAGTCTCATTCTGAAATTCCCCAAAAACGGTCTTTATTAGGATGGACCCTAAGAGAAAAGATTGCAGCCAGCTATGCCAAGCATTGGGCCGTCCACTATGAATATGGGGAAAAGGTAGGATGTGTACTCGCTCATCCAATTGCTGATAGAAAATCCAGGGGTGTCATTCATTCCAATAAAGGTATCGATGGTGCAGTGAATACTTACCCCAAGGGTATTGCGGACCAATTTTTGGTCTTTTACCAAGAACTTTACAGTCAGCCTCAAGAGTTTAATGCTTCAGGATTTGCACAATATGCTCTGTTTTATTGGCATGTATGATATTGTCTTCTATACAATCAATGTAAGTTCAAGACCACTGTAGTAATACAATTACTAAGAAAACCATGCAGTATATCAGTCTCAAATACATATCTTATATAAGTACAAATTAAACAGTAGTGATTTCAACATCATGTTTCCCTGTGTTTCTCTCCAGTGTAGTATTAGTTATCCTCCAGGTTTATACTAATGCATATTAATGCCTTGCTGCAGCGGGGTGCATTGTATGGAGAATCTAGGTCCGCTGTCAGCCTTGATTGTTCCGTATTTACATGCTCTGAACAATGTTTGTATAACTGCCTTACAATAACTAAATAACACATTTAAAAAAAGGAAAGAAAACAAAAACTTAGTGCATCTAAAATACAATTTAGATACTCCATTAAAACTTATGTAAATCCACCAGGGGTTACTGTCAATCGGTATGTATGAAACTGCTCGACTATCGGGCCCAGGGCCCCAATGGGGGAGAAGAGAGGGGAAAACAATGAGTACCCACAGAATGCTGGGGCAATGACCAGTACCAAATAAACCAAAGAAAATGACGGTGTCATCCAGGTGTTGTGGTGCTTGGGGGCTAAGCTTACCCTCCTCTCAGGATCCCAGAGTGTCACAAGGGTTCTGAAATAACCGTTATGTATTTAGTGGGGACGTGCCTCTTCTATTCCCACAGACTACGATGAGCTCCTCTGTGAGCATCGGTCAGGTGTATCACGTGTGTCCCAAGCCCTCAGTATGTCAGCCCTTGGTTCCACCAAGGGTTTTCGCCGTTTTGTGATCTTACCCTCCCGGATCAGAGATTTTTCCTCTGCCCTGGCCCAACAGGAAACATCAGTTTCCCAGTCTTATATTAAAGGGTCCGTCTGTGCTTTCCATCTGAGCGCTATTCTCCTTTTAGGCAGGAGGAAAGCCTGGTCCACAAACCTATGACCCATTCTTTTGGATTTGGGTCTCGGGAAAAGGCCCAGCAGGCACACCTCTGGGGAGCATGTCAGTTTTCGAGACAAAACCTCATTTACTGTATCCACAATTTTGGTACAGTAGTTTCGAAGCCCCCGACACGTCTTTATCATGTAATCAAAGTCAGCGTCTATTTGCTAGCATCTGGCGCAGGCCTGATCTTCTCTACCGTATACTACATTCAGCCTATGAGGGGTGAGGTAAGTTCAATGGAGTACGTTGAATTCGATGAGTTTAAAGGCAGCGTCCAAGGACACTTTTTTCGGACTTCCCAGGACCTTCTTCCACTCCCTCTCATTCAGCTGCCTCTCATTCAGCTGCCTAGTCAGTGTGCCCTCCCATCTCTCTTGTAGTCTAGGCAAAGGTCAATGGGTCATTACAGTTATGGCCCGGTACAACCATTTTACCAGGTGTCCCGCCAAGCACAAAGTCACCATCACCTGGAAGGCCGAATGAGTGGGGGGTTTGTTTGTGTCACCTCCCCACAGCCCCGTCAAAGCCCTCCGTATCTTATGATAATTTAGAAATTGCACAAAATAGCATACTTCAGCAAGATATTATAATTAGTGATATTGAGGCGGCTCTTTTAGCTCTGCCATCCGGAAAGTAGGCAGGACAAGACATCATACCACTGGAATTTTATAAAACATTTAAAGATCTTATTATCCCAGTGTTTTGGGACTCATTTGGCATGTCTATGCTGGTGGTGAAGTGTCAGCTATGTGGAATAGTACAACTCCCTAAAGAATGGTAAGCCATCAGATGAACGGGGATCTTACCGCCCTATATCTCTCATTAATGCTGATGCTAAAGTGTTTGCAAAGATTCTTGCTATCTGACTTACTCCTCTTATGTCAGACTTGGTCTCGCAGCAACAGCTTAGATGCTGAGATGGCATTTGACTGCATTGTATGGGATGAACTCTGGGCAACAATGGCTGCTTTGGGTATAGAGGACCAATTCTGCAAGTGGGTAGAGTCACTATATAGGAACCCTAGCATGCAGTTAGTCTGTGCCAGGATATTCTCAAAATCATTTCAGGTCTACAGCGGCACTTGACAGGAGTGTCCTCTGTCGTCTCTTTTGAATGCTCTTTATATTGAGCCTTTCCTGCGCTCTTTGTTTAAGAACGAGCAAATTCAGCCTATGACTGCAGAAGGTCTTGAACTCAAAATTACAGAATACGTGGGCGGAGGAGACCATTTACAAAAACAGGGGGTGTCCCAAAAAATGGAAGAAGATCTGGGGGCCTTGGAGAAGGTAGGGGGGAATGGGGTATCCTGGTAAAGGGTCTTACTTCGAATGTCCAGTCAACAAATAATACTGACTATTTTTATGCTGTACACTGCCTGTATGTCTGATGGTATGTGACCAATGGATTGACATGTCAACTGGAATGAGCAATGTTAATAAAAAGAGTTATAAATTAAAAAAATTACAGCATACGAGAATGACGTGGCCCTTTTTTCACCTACTCCCATCAGTTGCACTGCGAAACATTATTAAGGAGGCAAATAGATTTGGATTATTCAGCTATAACTTAACAAATTGAAGACTCTAGTCCTCCTTAACTTTAAACCAGAAGCCCTGATCACTGAAGTCTGCTTATCTGCAACATACCTGGGGGTCCAATTAAGGCTACTGGTTAGGAAAGTTGTCTAATTGAACTAAGACCACCTGCTGCTATCGGATGGTAGTAAACTGCGGCTGTGGAAAAAGGTCCAAATAAGCATCATTGGTCAATGCAACATCATCAAAATGATTGTTCTGCTTACCTTTTTATATCTATTTCATGCAATTCCCCTCTGGGGTCCCAATAATTTTTTTAAGCGCTTAGAAGGTACCATAATTTGCTTCCTTTGTGGATATTGTCGGGCTATATGTGCTATAAGACTTTACATTTTCTTATGGGCAGGGTGGGCTACAGCTTCCTGATTTTAAACTTTATTTCTGGGTGGCATTTGCCGGTCACCTGCGTAATCTGCTAATGCAAAGTGACCCAAACCCTTCAGGTTATGGTTGTCGATTAGCGTTATGGCCAGACTACAGGCTATTCTCATATAGATGCAGAGATCTCAATTATTTTAAACATGTTCAGTTTAAATGTCTTAGGAACATTATCAGTATATGGAAGAAATATCTATTAAATACTCTCTCCTGTTTATCCACCTTTGTGGGATAACCTTGCATTCCGGGCTATATTCCACGATGTAGTGGGTAAAGCTTGGCAACGCTATGGGGTGGAGATTGTGGGCCAATTCTATGACCTAAATGGATTTTGTACATTTGCTGGGCTCCAGGTCTCTCACAATCTCCTTCACCATTTCTTTTTTACACACCTACAGATAAGGGAATTCTGTATGTCTGAATGTGTTATATCTGAATCGGGTGGCTATGACCTACTTTCTTGTTTGCATAAGGTGCCTTGGAATTAAAACCTATACATCAAGAGTTCTGCCAATATAGGGTCGATGACAGCCCGCCCTGGCAGCCAAATGGAGTTAGGTGCTTCCTGATGAAATTCTTTCCTCAGAAGTTTGAAGTGCACTAGAGACTATTGAGGGCTTGGTTCATTCCATTAATCTAATGCTGCAACAGTTTAAGACAATCAACATGCTGTTTTATACACCGGGCAAAATAGCCAAGTGGGATGAGTTTCCTGGGAGTGAGAAGCAGTCTCCGTGTCCCAAGTGGTGGTACTATGCAGCAGATATCTTACACATGTTTTCTACCTGTCCTAATTTGCAAAACTCTGTCTTGGATATGATGCACAACTTTCCTTTGAGGAGATTATACTGGGCTACAAAATGGAATTTGACTTCTGCTTGAGACAGATGTTGTTAGTAGCAATTGTCTCGGCCAGTCTCTGCATCACTAGAGAATGGGTTGCCCACATTCCTCCTAGTACAGTTGGGTGGTGGACTGTTATTTGACAAACATATGAGTCAGAGAAGGCCCTGGCTAAAGCAAAGGGCGCCTGCACTATTAAAAGATTACATCAGATCTGGTCACACATTAACTGGGATCGATAGAGCAATGCTCATGTATGAAAATTAGGCGACTGTGGATTGGCTCAGAAAATGTTGGAGTCTGTTAAATAATCATGTATAATGTGATAGTGAGGTGTTCCAGCTTATTTTATCTTACGTTCTTTTGAACTGTTCCATTTGTAGTCTAATCTGTCATAGTTGTTTTCGGATTCAGGCATACTATCCCTACTATGTTTTCCACTTACTTTCTGCTCCTATGTCTGTAGTACAAAATGCATGCTCAAAGTTGGTGCCATTTTGGGACCTTTACATGCCGAACTCTGCTTTTGAACTACTGACTATCAAAACATTTAATAAAAAGAAAAAAAGGAAAAAGAAATTCCGGTAAAATGAAATGCCTCATTGCCCAACATTTCACCTCTCACGTTTCCTCCTCTGGTACACTCTCAGGTGGGATCAGATTTAGAGATTGTGAGCCACATTCTCCTCTTGCAATAAGACACCTATTTCAAATTGGGCAAATGCAACTGATCTCCATTAATTAAATATCAATCATTGCATCACACATCAGAGCTTGGGTTCCAAATTCTTCTTATTTAGGATTTACCAGGGTCATAATGAACAAGCATTAACAATGCAATGGTCTCGGCATTAATAAATTTAGAGCTATTGTCATTGCTCATGAAATCCTTTTTTTTTTTTAAATCATAAATAAATGGCATTGTCATTTACATTGCCAATAGCTTAATCTTTTGCATATGCGAGACCTATTGCATTAGCATCCACACTTAGGGGGCAGGAGCAGGAGAACAAGCACAACGAACGAGGGGGCAGGGGAGCAAGCACGAGCAATGAGGGGGCAGGACAGCAAGCACGAGCAATGAGGGGGCAGGACAGCAAGCACGAACAACGAGGGGGGGCAGGACAGCAAGCACAAGCAATGAGGGGGGCAGGACAGCAAGCACTAGTAACGAGGGGGCAGGACAGCAAGCACAAGCATCGAGGGGGGGCAGGGGAGAATTTGTTGAGCTGTAAACGTTCCTGAACATTTAATGTTTAAAAAGTTATACTACGTTGGAGGGCTAACACAAGCCACATAACGCATCCTAATGTTCAAAGGAAATAAGTGGTTGGAACACAGCGCACGCGTATGAAGCACTTGAGGGTGTGAAACCCAAACACATTAAATCATAAAACAAAACAGATGCCAGTTTCAACAATGCGTTTACTACTGTAAACTTCATTACAATACTTTCTGTTGCTTGCTTACTGAATACTGCAACATTATGTTGCAAGCCAAAACAAACAATACCACTCGGTGAATGTAAACTACAAAATAACTAAGCTCTACCCCACCAGGCACTGATTTGAGACACTGGAAACATGTGCTTTTAAAGTCGCTCGCTAGGTACAGGCTCCACTGCCAAGGTAGAAACACCTGTTATCTTCTGTTGTGGCATCACAACCAAATGTCCATCCCCGAGAATACATTTCAACGTAATCGGCGTTGGCTTGCGTGCAGTGGAGACTCTAATCTACCTTTACTGACGGCATTACACAATGACAAAGGAACGGAAGGTGGGATGAACGTATCGGAGCTCTGAAATAGACAACTTTAACTATGGATGAAGCAGGCTGCAGAAAAGGCGGGACTGCGTAGTCACAACTCACAATGTATAATATAAGGGGTTTAACTCGGCCTCCAGGGGGCGCGGCGCATTATCAGGCCTACATAAGCTATGTGGAAGCGGGAAACCCTTCAACCCTTTAATTGCCTACAGTGTCAAGGTCTAGACACCAAAATAATTAAGCATAGAGGCTGCACTGGCGAATGTGACATTTTAAATACATTGCACGGGTCCATGCAATATTAAAGTTTGTGGTCATTATATGATATCGGGTGGCCTTTCACGTAGTTACAATAACAATGAGCGTGGGGAAAGGGGATACAACGGACATCCTGCACAGAAGGGCAACACTCATTCGTCCGCAGTGTGTGCACCAAAGCAATAGCTTCGGCAACACTGAGTTTACTTGACCGCCAATTCCATGTGGATTTAGCTGCACTGTCAGAACAAACACAACACCCACACGCAAGGACGGGTTTAAACACGTGGTTCAGAAGGAATCCTTGGCAACAAAGCGCCGCCTAGCCACAGTGTAGCAGAGAGGGAATCAGACGAGAGCCGAGCAAACCAACAAGCGCGGAGAGGAGCACACCAGCTGAGCTAGCAGGCAGCTGCACACAGGCAAAGGGCTTGATGTAAAGGCGAAACTTAGGCTAGCCAAGAACAAAGGTGGAAAAACACGCGGCCTTCTGCAACCTGCAGGAAAATGTTCCACTGCGCTGGGTTGGTTAGTACGTCCTCTGGGTGTTTGGATGGCTGCAGCGGCATGCATTTATTTAGGACTTATCCCCAGCAGCAACGGCCAAAGGTGTGTGGCTGATCACCCTTTTCAACGTCAGGATAACCATATGCACACAGGCAGCCACGCAGGCCCTAGGGTGCAATCTGGTATTTAAAGCCTCAATTCCCTCTTGCCCTCATCGTGGAGACTTTACTATGTGCTACTCCCGGAACCCACAACAGCGCCCTGTTAACATATGCACTCTCGTTATCAGGCGCTCACCTTGGGCCTGCCCCGGGCCGGCGTGGCCTCCCTCTCCTCGTCGCTGGAGAAGTCGCTGCTCTTGCCTTTGTTGTGCACCGTTAGGTGCTTGCGGTAGAGCTGCACGTACACGTCCTTGCGCTGGTCCCCGGCCGGCAGCGCCAAGCTGTTGGCCAGTAGCTCACTCTTAAGCTTGTCTTTCGTCAGCAAAGACGGGTCCTCCAGGAACTCGGGCATCCTGCACCAGCAACCTGGTTTTTGCCTGGCTGGCCCTGATCAGTCCAGAAGCGGCTCCCGTGCTCTGAGCTGCAGCGGGTGGAGGAGGCGGAGGCGTCAGGCGACAAGCTAAGCCAGACAAATGGAGCCCGCTCTCACACTGGAGCCCACTCTCACACTGTCGAGGAGGGTAAAGCTCACTCTGCAGCAACGCGTGCTACAATTGGTCAAAAGCGGTATGAAGCGAGGTGCTTATTGGCTGCCCCCATCAAGACACCATAACCAGGCTCGTAGCTCTGTAACAGAAACCTTGAGTCGCACAAGCAAAACGGCAGGAAAATGCCCTGTTTGAATCGAGCGGGAGGGAGGGCGTGGGTGGAGCGGCCTGACTCCATCCTCGGCACTCCCCGTTTCGTAGTGTCTGCTTATTATTGTGCTGCTTAATAGCATTAAGGCCCATACTATTCATGAAACAAACAAATCCATCCAGTTTTAATAGCCCTATCAGAAAGTTAGTGTATGTGGCATCCTATAAATTAGGTTAAAAAAAACAAGTACAGAAGGATTACCCAACACAACCACGTTTCTCCGAGGCAAGGCAGAAATGCCTCAGAGAAAGTGTCTTCTTTTTCCGATTCGGGCGTGGTTTACTTTCTCTCCTCTTCCCATTGGCTGGAAGGTAAAATTCCAGCCAATGGGAAGAGGAGAGAAAGTAAATAGAAAGAAGCTTAAAAAAACACCCTCAAATCCGAAAAAGACGGGGCTTGAACCAAGTGACGCCCCTCTCTGCCAATGGCTGTCCTCCGTTTAGGAAGCCAGCCAATGGAGAAGAGGGGCGGGTTCAAGCCCCCTTACTAAAAAACATTAAATCTTCGGAGCTCAGCCCACACTGCTTACAGCAGTGCGACAGAGTCCTCGACCTAAACATAGAATGGCAGTAGGGATTACGTCATGTAGATATCTAGTTCCACTAGGTGACACTACAAGGGCTCCGAGGAATAGTATGGGAGTGTAAGTTCACTTCCATTGGCTTTCAAATCGCAACAACCCTCCCTTTCTCCTCTCAGAATCCCTGGGTTCTTTATGCTCCTGTGCAATCACAGCATTACACATGAGAATTTCAGGATTCTCTGGTCCTGATGACATGCATAGTAGGCAGTTTGGGAATTCCCGGGCATTTACCATGCTTAGTGGGACATGTACTTTAAAGATAGGGCTACCAAGGGTCCCTTTGGCCGTGTGCAGCACAGGGACGGAAACCTTAAGTCCTGTAAAGGCAGCCGTAACATTTTTCTCTGGGTTGAGGCTAGCCAATCAAATCATTTGTATAGCGGGAGGCCAATCAGAGGTCCCTATTTATTTAATTTACTGTACAATAGGACTCAATCTGGAGTTCCCTGGGGCCTACCGTCCAGATCTATTTAACTTTTTAACCCCTCCATACAAACATTTCTGGAAATCAGCTGAACAGATTTACACCTAATTGCTAAATATTTATATTTTTTGAGTAAAGTTCTAACTGGTTGGCATATTTTGGCAGGGAATGCCCAGACGTGGGTTCCTTGCTCACTTTGCCACTGACTCTGAACTGGGGTGGCGAAGTGAGCTAAAGAATAATGATGGATTCAACGTAGATCTATGATTGGGGATGAGTGTCTGAAAAGTTTCAGCACTTCGTCCATCATCTCCTTGTGTTTGCCATAATTGGTGCAATTACATTCAGCTGTTTTTCTCCGTATTGTAGAACAAAACATCCTATGAGAATAATATGGGAATTCAATGGTTTGGGATCCACACCTCTTTATTGCCGTCTTCTGATTGCTGTGGAACTTTCCAGGAAGGAGCTGAGGTGGATGAACTTTTTTGGGAAAGTTTTGTGTAGATTTGTGAGACAGTGCCAAAGTTATAAGCAAAATAAATACAACTGTGACTTCCACTGTGATATATAAATATATATATACATACAGGGTGCCTTTGACCATGGTTTGCACCGCAGTCCGAGGGTCCCGGTTTCTCAAAGGATGTGAACTGTTATATATATATATATATATATATATATATATATATATATTTTTTTTATCTACTGGCTATCGCCAGTAGGTATATATAGTTAGGATTATTTCTCTATGGAACTTTTGAAAATTCTATGTCTAATAACTTTGGCGTTTGTGGACGGAATTGGCTGAAATTTTCAGGAAAATGGCACATTTTGTTTCTGAGCAGCCCCTGAAAATTTGGGGGGGTTTCGTAAAGGGGGGGCCGAGAAAAAAGGGGGGTCCCAAAACGCGTTTTTCCCATGTTAATTTCCATAGGGCGTTTGGCCTCACTTTTAGCTCGAACGGCTGAATGGATTTGCACGAAACTTGGCAAAATTGTAGGGACTGTTAGCCCGATGTGCCTTTGCTAGGTCTCAATATATGTGCTCCAGTGGATTTTGAGAAATTAACGTTCAAAACAAGATATATATCTGTAACAGCGCTCCGGGCTGCGCTCCGGTCCGCTTACTTTTCGCGAAACGGAACTTTGCGATGCGAAGCTGATTGGCTTTCCGGTGTCTGTCAACATTCTAAACAGTCCGGAGCGGCCGCCATCTTATCTCTCGGTAGGATCAAGAGAGAAGAAGAGGTGAAAAACGAAGGGGGAATTTAATGAAAGGGGGCAAGGTATACCCCTCTTGACCCCCTAGGAATGATGTTGGGGTTATATGGCTGAGATACCCGCCACCCCCTCTCAACACAATCCCCAAGAATTGGGAAACCGGAAACCGTTCTTGAACTTTTGGAAGGCGGGAAGGGAGTCACCCTTCCCGGCCGTATTTATTTAAAATATGAAACAAAATTAAAACATTAAAATAACAGTTTCATATTATGTACAATTTCATTTCCACATTACGATGTTTGGCTAACCTTAACAGATCTCTAATACAAAGGTTCTCCTAGCCGAACTAACATCCTACAAAACATTTGACTTGAAATTGTACATCCTAACGTTAAGGGCCAACGGCAAGGTCGTAACCGGTGTCAGATCCCTAAACCAGAAATACCCCCCTCACTTGTGAGAGGAGTGACCGCACAGAGGCGTACCTCAAGTGCATCTACCAATTTCCCTTTGTACTTGACGGGGGCCCCAATAAACTCGACGCCATTTAACGGTCGTTCGAGGACTCGTGTGAGGTGTCTAAAAGGTAGCGTAAACCCCCTCCCGCACCCCACACAACTTACCCATCTGCCGTCGCAGATGTCCTGGCCCCGGGAAATTCCCCAGGAGGGGCCGTAGCCCCTCCTATCCAGGAAGGGGCCTTGACCACCTTTCCTTTCCTTCCGGCGGCCTCTCCTTAGACAGGACCGCCTCCCCGTTGAGGGGCCAATTGGCCACCTCCCCCGCGCGCTCCCATCCATAATGGGTGACGCCCCCTCATAGGGATCTTCGAATTACTGCTCACCGATCATGACCTTACCGCCCGACCAAAATAAATACGACAAGTCTAACTAAGTTACTGAGATTACAAAGCAAACATCACTTATTACCAAGCGTGAATACTGTTCAATCCTTGCTCCAAAACTTTATTTGCACAATGTACTGAAAATAACCAATCTTTATTGCATCTTAAGAAATTTCACGATATCATCACAACCTGTAAGAAAAACAGAGAAAACAAAAAGATACTATATCAACTGTATTCACAACGAATCGCTGTCCTCAGGGGCTGGTGGGTGGGTCAAAATTGGCTCTTCGTTCCGTCTCGAGCTCACGTGCAGCGGGGAGGTGCAGCTTCAGAGCACAGGAACAAGAGGATGCTTTCTTGGCTTCCGCTCCTTTTATCCGTCTTCAGGGTGGGCGTGAACCCGCCCCCGCCTGCCTCCGAGGGCGTGGCCGGCCGCGTCGGTGTCTAGGCCAGCCCACTCTAGGGCGGGAAAAAGGCGCGCCCCGGCTACGCCGCTTCGGGCATACCAGCCGAGACTCGCCTCCCGCCCAAGATGGCTTCCCGGGGGGGTCGAGGTACTCCACCATACGTTCGGGGGGACCGAATGGTCGCCCCTTTCCATATGGCTGAGATACCCGCCACCCCCTCTCAACACAATCCCCAAGAATTGGGAAACCGGAAACCGTTCTTGAACTTTTGGAAGGCGGGAAGGGAGTCACCCTTCCCGGCCGTATTTATTTAAAATATGAAACAAAATTAAAACATTAAAATAACAGTTTCATATTATGTACAATTTCATTTCCACATTACGATGTTTGGCTAACCTTAACAGATCTCTAATACAAAGGTTCTCCTAGCCGAACTAACATCCTACAAAACATTTGACTTGAAATTGTACATCCTAAAGTTAAGGGCCAACGGCAAGGTCGTAACCGGTGTCAGATCCCTAAACCAGAAATACCCCCCTCACTTGTGAGAGGAGTGACCGCACAGAGGCGTACCTCAAGTGCATCTACCAATTTCCCTTTGTACTTGACGGGGGCCCCAATAAACTCGACGCCATTTAACGGTCGTTCGAGGACTCGTGTGAGGTGTCTAAAAGGTAGCGTAAACCCCCTCCCGCACCCCACACAACTTACCCATCTGCCGTCGCAGATGTCCTGGCCCCGGGAAATTCCCCAGGAGGGGCCGTAGCCCCTCCTATCCAGGAAGGGGCCTTGACCACCTTTCCTTTCCTTCCGGCGGCCTCCAATTGGCCTCCCCGTTGAGGGGCCAATTGGCCACCTCCCCCGCGCGCTCCCATCCGTAATGGGTGACGCCCCCTCATAGGGATCTTCGAATTACTGCTCACCGATCATGACCTTACCGCCACAGGCCGGATAGTTGACCGGCTATCCGACCCCCCACAACACTCCTGCCTAAAGGTCATGTCATAAAGTCTTTAGCCAGGCTATCAGGTCTCCTATGAGTAACTCGTTCCCCATCCGGGACAAATGAACACCATCCCCCAAATACATACTGTCCCCTTTAATACAACCATGCGAAATAGAATGCAGTGTACTTGAACGGAACAATCTACTCACTTAATTATTAATTTACCTTACTGAATGATTCAGAGCAGAAATAGAAATAGCCCCCCGCCACACTTTTCGTGGGATCATATGGGACCATGCAATTGTGCACCCTGGAACTCTTCTCGCCAACCAACTTACCGTGGAAAGCATCGCCTCAAGAAGAAGTCGTCTACCAGTGGTCACCAAATCATTGCCCTCAAGATGTACTATGACTACAGACGGCGGTGACCTCGTCCGCCCTAACAAACCCTCGAAAAATGATCGAAACTGGTCAATACAGAGCCCGCCCTTTCCGTAGAAGGACACACTGTACCCGTATTCCCCAGCCACGTGAATCATGTCACCTGCTTTGAATACGTCCGCGGCACGCCTCACGTATGAGTGGCCCACGACCCACACCTCCTTTTTCACAGCCGGTAATGTCTGACCGCTGGCCCCCCGGTGTCGGGTCGACTGCACAGTCCGCCCCGCCTCGTAGGCTTGCGCAACTGAAAATCAAACAAAAAACAAGAAGCGTGAGTACATCATTACAGCTTCACAACATGTGCAACCGCACATACCTCTTATAACAGTTCGAGGACCAACGCCCCACACGTTTTACTTGTTCAACATTCAGACCCCTGGCTGTAGCCTCCGTAGCAGCCCCTATCCGAAAGGAATGGGTCCCAAAGTCGCCGGGGTTCAAGCCCGCGGCCGAAATCGACATCGCAAGCACCCGCTGAAACTGAAACCTCGTCAGTGGGGTGGCGTCAGCGTGTCTTAACAAGGTCCCCCCCATGCTGCCACCCTCTGCGCTAAATATTCCTCTACGCACACAACAGGGCACATGGAAGACCCGGGGATCCTCTGGATGATTACGCAGTCCCCGATTGCACCCTGATCGGATTTGGACCTGACAAACGAGACCGTCATTGTCTCCTCCCTGACCTGAATGTGTTCCCGGCACAGTCCCCCCATCGTATCCTGCTTGTTCTTTGCCACTAATTCGCTTACCCGTATAGCCCCATGGAATGCTAATGCAAATGCGGCTCGGAACAACACTGCTTCGTACTGGGATGAACATGTTACCGGTAGCACGGACAATAACAGGGCCAACCTATCCAGACCTATCGGGTGCCTATCGTCTACTCTGCGACCCTCAAGGCGTTGCCACCCACGTAGCGCTTTCTGCACAATGAAAGACGCTGTCGGGTCCTGGATCCCATGAGCCCTTGCCATAAAGGAAATGGCGGCCCGATGCCTCTGGGCCGTAGCTACTGACTTGCCTGCCTGATGTAAAGAGAGCAGGAATCTCACTACAAACTCTTCCTGACCCCAAAGTTCCCCCCCGGCAGTACCCAAAAAGGCCCAATAGGAACGGAACGCCCCTGCATATGCCTTCCTCGTCCTGGGTGCTAAACTCTCTCCCACGAGGTCTTGTAGTTCGGGGCACCGAGAGACCAGAGAGCTTCGGGAAAGGGTGCCGCCACCGGGTCCGCTGTGGGCAGAAAACCCCAGAAGGCCTGCATACGGAAACGAGAAAGCGCATCAGCCGCTTGGTTCATCACCCCCGGCACGTGTCGCGCCCTAAACAGTACATTCAGTTGCCTGCACAACAACACAATTTCCTTGAGCAGTCTCAGAATCAATTTGCATCGTGCTGCCTGACTATTGATACACTCAACCACGGTCATGTTATCAGACCAGAACACCACAGAGTGATCCCTAAACCCTTCTGGCCATGTTTTCAAAGCCACCAGAATAGGGAACAGTTCGAGAAAAGCAATGTTACTCGTCAACCCGCACTCATGCCACCATGACGGCCATTTTTGAGCCGACCATTGTGTACCCAATATGGCGCCAAAACCCATACTCCCCGCCGAGTCTGTCCAAAGCCCCAACTCCTCGGAAGACACCGCTGGTTTGTTCCAGACAATTCGACCATTGAAATCCGCCAGGAATGCAATCCAAATGCGCATGTCCTGGCGAACCTCTGCCGAGAGTCTCGTGCGATGATGTCCTTCCTTCAAACCGACCATGGATTGTGCAATCGAGCGGGAAAAAGGGCGCGCCATCGGCACTACTCTTAGGGCAAAATTCAACTGACCCACCACCTGTTGCAATTGATGCAGGTTTACTTTCGTTGCACGAATACATGTCTCAAGGGATAACCTGAATTTTAACACTTTTTCCTTGGGTAATCGAAAACAACCTTCCACCGAGTCGAGCTCGATCCCCAGAAACTCGATCAAGGTCGAGGGACCCACAGTCTTACCTGGCGCCAAAGGCACACCGAATTGATTCATTAGGACACAAAATTCATGTAAAGCCTGTCCACACTCAGAATCCCCGGCTGCCCCCAAAAACAGAAAGTCATCGAGATAGTGCATAACATGTTGAAAACCTGTCTTCCTCGTGAATACCCACTGCAGAAAACAACTGAACTTCTCGAAATAGGCACATGAAATCGAGCATCCCATTGGCATACATCTATCCATGTAATAGCGACCCTGAAACTGAAAACCAAGTAGACGCTGATCGTTTGGGTGTACCGGGAGCAACCGGAACGCTGACTCGATGTCCGATTTGGCCATCAGCGTCCCGGGCCCCAGGCGATTCAACATGGCAACGGCCTCATCGAAAGATGCGTACCGCACCGAACATACTTCCGGGTCTATCGCGTCATTCACGGAAAGACCACGTGGGGCTGACAAATTATGTATCAGCCGAAACTCACCCGGGTCCTTCTTGGGGACCACCCCTAGAGGAGAACACACAAAGTTAGCAACCGGTGGCAAATCGAATGGACCGGCGACACGACCTCGAGTCACCTCTTTCCCAATCTTTACCTGCACCACCGCCGTGTGCTGTAAGACCGACATTTGATTCTTACAGTTTGGTACCCCCTGAAAATCCCCCACTGGGATGCGGAAACCATATGAAAACCCGTTCCGTAACACCCCAGCGGAAGCATGATCCGGGTATTCGCTGAGCCAAGGAATCATTGCCATGGTATCAATCGGGGTCGGTAAAGGCGCCCCTCGGACTATATTAGACCTGTTTGGCGCCTCCCTTACCACCGTTATCACCCGTTTTGGCTCTGTACATGGACTCAGGATGGGATGGCTGCCCGCACCCCCCACACTCATGTCTGAATTTGCATGACCCCTGGGGCCTGGTACATTTGCCTCTGTTAAAATTCCAACAGATCCCCCTTTTACCTGTGTTGCCACTCGGCTTCGAGTGGTACTCGTTACCTGCACCCGTCCGAAAGGGTGTCCCAGAGTTTTGGCGGGACGATTCCCCCCCGTTACTCCCTACCAATGGCACCTTCAACATCCCTGTACTCTCCATTTTTTGCCAAGACACGGAGTCGTAACAATCCCAGGACAACAATGGGTTGTGTTCTTTAGCTTTTCTAAACAGATTATCATAGCAGAACCACTGATTGCCCCCATATGCCACAGAATACTCCATAATACGCGACTGATAAATGGGTAACTCGGTCAACAACTCAGGCCTGCGCTCACCCATAATGGAAGTAAAAATGCCCCACGCTCTGCCCCAAGTACCAATGGTCTCGTCGACCTTAAAGGCGGCCATTTTTGCGCGCCAAACACTCGGATGCATGAGCTCCTTTTGACTCTTCACATGCTCGATCTCGTAATGGTCGGTAAGCAATGAAAACATGTTTACATATTTATCCGCCCAAATCAATTCCTTGATTTCTTGTGGGACGTGCTGGGCAATCTTCTCCTTTCGAGAAGGTACAGACCCCTCCCCCGCAATCGGCAATGGCCGCTTACCTGAAGTAGACCCCACGCTTGTCGCCGAACTTGGGCCTGCTGTACTTCCAGCCGCCGGAACCTGTGGGGGAACAGAAGATGGCGCCTTCGCAGCCACCCTAGATTCCCGCAGTTGCCTCATTACTGCCCGGGCGTCGTCAGCCGTGGCGCCCTCGCTATCGTTTCCCAACCACGCTGCCAATTGTGCCGCTAACTCGGGGGGCATATCCTCCCTGTTCACGGGGGTGACCACCACAGGGATTGGATTCCCCTCTTTCGGCACCGGGGTTGGCTCCTCTCGTAGGGTTTCGGGAACCGGGGTCTCTCCCCCAAGTGCTCCCCTTCTGGGCCTCTTGCTTTTTCCACCGGGGATTGTTCCCTGTAAAGGCCGTTTCGGTCCTCCCTCCCCGTCCTTAGCCTCAACCTTTTTCTTCAGATCGGCTATCTCCTTTAGGAGTATGCGGAGCATCTCCTCGGTACCGACCCGCTTTCCGACTTTCTTGGGCATTCTCAGACGGGATATCTGTAAGACAAAAAAGAGATTACAACGCTCAAAATTGGCTCTTCGTTCCGTCTCGAGCTCACGTGCAGCGGGGAGGTGCAGCTTCAGAGCACAGGAACAAGAGGATGCTTTCTTGGCTTCCGCTCCTTTTATCCGTCTTCAGGGTGGGCGTGAACCCGCCCCCGCCTGCCTCCGAGGGCGTGGCCGGCCGCGTCGGTGTCTAGGCCAGCCCACTCTAGGGCGGGAAAAAGGCGCGCCCCGGCTACGCCGCTTCGGGCATACCAGCCGAGACTCGCCTCCCGCCCAAGATGGCTTCCCGGGGGGATCGAGGTACTCCACCATATGTTCGGGGGGACCGAATGGTCGCCCCTTTCCATTAAAGGGTCCCGTGGGGAAAATAAAAAAAAATTGATTTTTCACGGTAGAAGCGCTTCCCGGGCCGCGAATTGGGCCGCAAACTGGCAGCGAAACGGGAATTCGCCATTTTGTGTTTCGTTTTAATTAAATTACTAGGTATAAGGGGGTGCGGGAGACGTATCCTGATCCCTTATGTTTTCTGAGGGTGGCTGAGGAGGCTCATATATGTTGATACATGTCTTCCAGCGGCTGTGCGTGAGCTTTTTTTTTTTTTTGCTGCGTGACGTCTGTTAACGTTCGATTCGATGGAAATCAGGAAGTGTTGACCGCCAATTTGTCAGTGCGATAAAATATTTTGTTATAAATGAATCCTTATTGATAAACATTGTCTGCGCCATCTTGCCTTTTTTCCAATGCCACAATTTTGTGGTGCACGGCAGCCATTTTAGATGCCTTGACCAGACCCACTCTCTGCACGCCGTCGATTCTCAGCACGGCTCCCCACCCTCGCAAGCATCTCCCCCACGCACTGGTCACCCCCGCTCTCTCTCTCATGCATGGGCCATAAACTTCCCCCCATCTGCGCTGCTCTTCCCTGAGAATCACACCCTGTGCCCGCCCGACACCTCCCTTTCACCCTATTCACTACCGCACCCTCTGACACTCCTCTTCCTCTGTGTCCGATTGTCCAGGCCGGTCCCAGGCTATCACCTAGCCCTGCGGATGTAGTTTATGGCCCCAGCTGTAGAGAATCCAGACATGCCAACCCTCCCGATTCAGGCGTGAGACTACCGATTTCAGTGCTAATCTCCCGCCTCCCGATTCCTGCAAGCAAAAACCGGGGGGCATATTACCAACAACTAGCGATAATTTTTGTCTCTAACTTGTTTAGAGACAAAAATTATCGCCGCACATCGGCGATTTTTATCGCAGATAAACCTTGCTATTAGCAAGGTTTATCGCAAATGCGATAAAAAACGGCCGCAATGCATGAATATCACTGAAAAGTCAGCGATATTCATGCATTATCGAGCAAATGCTCTTAGCCATGTTATCCACCTCCCATTGGATAACATGGCTAAGAACTGCTCAGGGCAGGTGTTAGCTTTTGGAGATATTCGCGCTTAGCGCGAATATCTCCAAAAGTTGGTAGTAGGAGATAGCGATGTTAGGGACTGTTTCCAGTCGCTAACTTCTTGGCACGCCCACTTTGCATGTCATTAGTGATAAATATCACTGACATGCAAAGCGGGGCCCAAGATGGTCGCTATCTCCTTTTAGCTGTCACTAACTGGTGTTAGCGACAGCTTGGTAATAGGGAGATAATTTTATCTCCGCTTTCTTGGCTTTTAAAGCCAAAAAAGCGGAGATAAACCCCCTTAATAATATGCCCCACGATTCCTCTGGGGTTTCAGCTGACAGGGCTTGGTATTGTGTTACGTGCTAATTCTTCCAGGAAACGTCAGAGGGCCGATGCAGGGGCTCTAGAAGGGGTGATAAACCATTTAAGCCTCATGAACAAGCGCATGGTCTTTTAAAGATCTGTGAAGTACTCGGGGCGGCGGTGTGTGTGTGCCCTCTTTCAGGAGCGGGCGGGGGGGGGCACTGTCAGCAACTTGCCAGGCCAGGCAGTGTTCAACACTTGCATCACCCTTCCTCTGCCTGCTATTGCACTCCATGCTTCGGAAAGGTAAGAAAAAGAACGTGCATTTGAGTTTGAAATGTCCGATCCTGTAGCAGTACACTTGCAAAGCCCACACATGACAATAACCCGATTCAAGGCCCCATTCACCCGATTTTTTAAAAATATATAGCACTCCAACAAAGTAGGATTATAAAACTTTATTAACTTTTAAATATAACGAACGCAACAAAAACTGTAAATACATTTAAACATTTTTTGACAAAAAGAAGCAACAATGGTCAGTAGCTGTCTTTTGTGCGAATAGTCCCAAGGCAGCACAACGTGCTGAGTTCTGGACGGCACCCAGGTGATGTCACCTGGGTGCCGCACTGGTTTTTGGTTTCCTACAATGCAGCTCAGAAAAACAGCGTGGGGCGTCCCGGGTGGTGCGGGGAGAGGCCTCGTCAGTAGCGGTCTGTTGTGCGAATAGTCCCAAGGCAGCAGAACGCGCTGAGATGTGGATGGCACCCAGGTGATGTCCAGTAAACTGCCGCACTGGTTTTGGTATCCTACAATGCTGCTCCGAAAAACGGCGTGGGGCGCCCCGGGGGGGCGTGGGGGAGGCGGCGTGAACGGGCCTCCCCAGGTGGTGGCCATCCAGCTGAGTTGCGCCCGCTCTTGCAGCTACAGCGTCTCGCTCACCATGTAGTTGAGTTGTGCCCACTCTTGCAGTGCAGCGATAGGCGGCTGCCACAGGACTCTTAAAATGGCGGACGGCTCTTCGGATTTGGGCCTGGTCCACTAAAATGGCGCTGGGACACCTTGGAACTCGGACGCTTGCCTGCTAGGGCTTGGGCTCCATTCTCGAAAGCGTCCCCTCAGCCGTGAAGATTCTACAAAAGTCTTGGGGGTCCTCGACTCCTGCAGGCTTCCGGTGGGGAGCGGCTGCCATGATTGCTCGCGGAATGACCACGACGGAGCCACGAGATGGTGGTGCTCTCATGCTGACGCCAGCTTCAGTCTGAATCATCCAGAAACAAGGTGGGGCTTTCATCGTTTGGGAAAAAAAAAATGTTCTAAACCAATGAAAAGTGTTATTTTTAGGTCATATTACCAAGCCTTCCATCATTAGGAAACCAAAAGTAAAATGAACCAATGAAAAGTTTTATAAACAAGTCACATGACCTGTTATGCGGCATAGGGCTACAAAAAGCGTAGAAAATCCGTTGGCACGTGAGGCGGCGTCAGTAGCGGACCGATGTGCGAATAGGCCGAAGGCAGCACAACGCGCCGAGATCCGGATGGCAGCAAGTTGCTGCACTGGTGTGGCTATCCTACAATGCTGCGCCGAAAGTCAGCGTGGGGCGCCCCGTTGGCCTGTAAGGTCGCGTCAGTCAGTGGGGGCTGTGCGTCTCCCCCAAGATGGAGGCTCCTCGGCTGCAGTGGGGCGCCCCTTAGCGTTTCACTCGCCGTCCAACTGAGTTGCGTCCGCACTTGCGGCTACAGTAGGCCGAAGGCAGCACAACGCGCCGAGATCCGGATGGCACCGAGGTGGTGTCCAGCAAGTTGCCTCACTGGTGTGGCCATCCTACAATGCTGCGCCGAAAGACGGCGTGTCCAGCTGAGTTGCGGTCACTCTTGCGGTACAGTGACTCGAACGTGCCGAGATCCGGATGGCACCGAGGTGGTGTCCAGCAAATTGCCGCACTGGTGTGGCCATCCTACAATGCTGCGCCGAAAGACGGCGTGTCCAGCTGAGTTCCGGTCACTCTTGCGGTACAGTGACTCGAACACGCCGAGATCCGGATGGCACCGAGGTGGTGTCCAGCAAGTTGCCGCACTGGTGTGGCCATCCTACAATGCTGCGCCGAAAGTCGGCGTGGGGTGCCCCGTTGGCTTATGAGGTGATGTCAGTAGTGGACCGATGTGTGAATAGGTCGGAACCAGCACAAGGCTCCAAGATCCGGATGGCAAGTCCTGGATGTTGAGTGCCATAGTTGAGAGTTCTGAGCAGTGTTTGTAACACTGTCTGAAGCTTATTTGCACCTGCTGCAGCTTCATTATTGCCCTGGTGTGGCCAAAGATCGCCCATGACATAGGCGGCCGGCTCCCGAGGTCCGGCGGAACTTTTTTCCTTTTCTTTTCTGCATCTTGTCCCATAATCCATTTGACCTGAAGACACGACCAGGTCCCTGAATGTGTGCAGGGGGACGTTATTGATTGAATCAAAATGGCGGCTTCACACAAAGCTGACTCAAGCGTTGCTGTTGATGCTATACAGACAAAAATTGGTTTTCAGTTTGTACATTCTTCAGGATTTTATTTTCCATCCAAGGCTGATTGAGAGTTTGTAGAACAATGGCTTCAGATTTTCAACATACTACTCTTCAACATTCTTCCTAAATGTAACAATGTGAGACTCACTAGGAGAACGGCTGTTTATCTTTCCTTTCAAAATGCTGCCAACAATATTTTCTGAATGGAAGACACCATCTTGTAGCATAAATGGCCGAAAGGGGTTCTGGTCTGGCCGATGGTTGGTGGAGACATTTTGACTATATCTTGCACCTGCCCGGCCTTGCCCAAAATGGCGCCGGTATAAATGGGACTCGTAACTCCTTGTTGTGTACTGGTTGAACAACCATGATATTACGAGATATGAATGCAGTTTTGATACTCATGGCGGGTGGGGACGAGAATTGATTGAATATTTCGACATCCCTATTGATATTAAGTTCTGATGTGTTATTGATTACTGTACTATTGAAAGTTCGAATTAACGTCACCCATGGTACTTGCCCGCAAATGTATATCTAGATAATTTTTTTGTAAGTGGCCCTGTCGTATTTTAATTACAAAATGTATGTCCACCGATTCCGCAACTGTTAGACACCTTAGTTCTTGCAACCTAATGGCCCGCTCGTTACGTTCCTCTACAGTGTAAATGTCTCCTCATCATATACGATTTCAGTTTGCTCCGTGGCCGGCCCACGTGGTTATAGGCCCGTATTTGTATACTGACATTTTGACAATAAAGGTTTTTAAAACAAAACATGGTAGTAGTATTTACATTGGTAAAGTTTTTACTTTTAGTCACTGTTTTCGAATCAGTAAAAGGCAAGTGAAATAAAGCAGTCCAATTACATGACGGATAAAAGGTATAATACGTAGGAACGCAGTAAAGATAAATGGTCAAGGGCAGTTGTGTTTTCCACTCCTGCAACATAAAGTGATCGATAAGAATCTGATAATCAGGCGTATCGGCGACTAAGACAGCAGGCCCAGCCTCTTTTACTCAAGGGCTCCGTCATGGGACGAAGAAACGCCCTTTTTCTCGAAAAAGGAATATATTTTACTTGCAGGACAGTTGTAAATTTTCCGGGAAAGTACATTAGCCTGGAACATTATAACATATATGTTTAAAGAAAAATAATGTTCGAAACCAATAAAAAGCGTAATTTTTAGGTCATATGACCAAGCTTTTCATCATTAAAATAACAAAAGTAAAATGAACCAATGAAAAGTTTTCTTAACAAGTCACATGACCTGTTATGCTTACGTTAAGCGCTGCGCGCCGCGCCCCGGATCACTTCCGGGTGCGCTAACGCGGCGTGTCATATAACGCATTACGCGACAACGTAGGTCAAGAATATAGTCAAAATGTCTCCACCAACCAGTGTTCGGAACACAACCCCTTTCAGCAGTCCAAAAAGTTCTGTTAAATGACAATAGAGGGGACAGGCAACAAGAACCATCAGTCAAAGAGGGGAGGGCAAGTTCTTCTCTACCGGGTCATGTTGGGGCGCTACCGGAACTGATTGAATTGGTAGTCTACAGTGTTTCTGGATGTTTCAGACTGAAGCTGGCGTCAGCATGAGAGCACCACCATCTCGTAGCTCCGTCGTGGCTATTCCACGAGCAATCATGGCAGCCGCTCCCCACCAGAAGCCTGCGGGAGTCGGGGGCCCCCAAGACTTTTGTAGAATCTTCACGGCTGAGGGGACGCTTTCGAGAATGGGACCCAAGCCCTATCAGGGAAGCGTCCGAGTTCCAAGGTGTCCCAGGGCCATTTTAGTGGACCACGCCCAAATCTGAAGATCCGGCCGCCATTTTGAGAGTCCTGTGGCAGCCGCCTATCGTTGCATCGCAAGAGCGGGAGCAACTCAACTACATGGTGAGCGAGACGCTGTAGTCGCAAGAGCGGGCGGTAAACAGCTGAATGGCGGAAGAGGCACAGTGTAGCAAAAGCGGGCGGAATGGCAACTAAAACGGTAAAGGGGCGCCCCACTACAGCGTGTCTTCAGGTCAAACGGATTGTGGGACAAGGTCCAGAATAGAAGAGTCATCACAAGGCAAAAAGTTCCGCCTGACCCCGGGAGCCGGCCGCCTATGTCGGGGGCGATCTCAGGCTACACCAGTGCTATAAGACTTGGGGAGGGGGTCGGAGCCAAGCGTCTTCTCCGAGTCCGTGCCATCACATCGCCCCTCGGGGGCCTCCGTCAAGCGGTTTAGGGAGGTACCATATCACATTGTTTTCAAATGCAGTCAGGTCCACAAACGGCCCCCACTTACTTTGAGAATAGTGAAGCTGCAGTACGTGCAAATAAGCTACAGACAGTGTTACAAGCGCTGCTCAGAACTCTGAACTATGGCACCCAACATCCAGAACTTATGCCATTTGAGAATGGCAGTGACATCGAAGCAACTCAGAGTCCAAAATCATGAACGTACTTTCACGTATGAAAATCTTACTTGGGGAGGGGGCAGGAGCCAAGCGCCCCCTCCCAGTCCGCGCCACCACACCGTATGTTATTAAATCTGAAGCCATCGTTCTACAAACTCAACCAACCTTGGATGAAAAAAACTAGAAGAATGTACAAACTGAAAACCAGTTTTGGTCTGCATAGCATCAGCAACAACGCTTGCTATCAGAGTGCATGAGTTTCATGCTCGATCGATTGAGCTAGCCGGATCGGGCAACAAAAAGTATAAAATAGTTATGTAAATAGTTATTTAATAAAATGTTTTACCCTGTTACTTTGCTGGTGTGTTGTATATATTTTTAATATTTGCATTGGGTTTGTCGTTATTTTGGGCGGGGTGGGTGACGGAGCCGAGCTGTCTTGCAGCCCTCATGGTGTGGAGCTCAGTTCATCTCACTATTTTCGTATTTCTCATGAAGGGTTGTTCCTAATGTTTCTATTTTAGCGAGGTCAAAAAGAGATCCAATTAGTGGCCTACTGATTTTGCTCGATTACTTTTATTTTTTTACACGATTTTTCACTATCTGCAAAGACTAAACAGAGTATTGCGACTTTGTGCTTGTTTGTAAATAGAGAATGAACCAAAGAGAATCAATTGTAAAACAGTAAATGCTTGGATAACAATCAATCAAATGGAGAGACAAGCAGGCACGACGGATTACAACGGGGGTAAAGGCCTGCGTTAACTACCCTTCACTATCTGCAAAGAGAGATTACTACTAAGAGAAAAGAGGGGAGGGGGGGGCCGCGTTCAAAGCACATCAGCGTGCATAAACACGAAAAAGTTTTTACCTATCACGTACTTGACATTTGACAGCTTTTGATATTTGCTATTAAAAAACCATTGAAATTCACAGAAAAAACCATAGGTTATAGACCATATATAGTTAGGAATTTGCATTTACAAAACCTTATTTTACTCACACAAAACCATTGAAATTCCATATATAGTTAGATGCGCTAACTATATATCGCGCACCCGCAATCCACTGCTGATGATGTCACATATTACATCATTCATGACATGGTTAGTGACATCACTGATGACATCACTGATGACATCTCAAATGACATCACTGATGACAACATCCAGTGACTGTATGTTTCTGTAAAGTTAAAATATGTCTTACATATTGAAGAATGAGTGGATGTATAAGTGTGTGGAAGAAGGATTTAGTAGGTGCATGACTGACTGTATGAGAGAATGATTAAATGTGTCTTAATGAGTGCATGGGTTAGTGACTAAACTATCTTAATTTGTGCATCATTATATCTGTTGTTCTACAAACTGCTGCATGTGTTGATCAGTAGCTATATAAGTAACTGTATGGGTTATTGATTGGTTGTCCAAGTATTTGTATGGGACACTGAGTGTGTGTGTATGGGTGGCTGGGAGGTGTGTGACTCTGTACATAGATGTGTGAGTAGTTGATTCAGGGCTTAATTTGAGCCGGAGCTTGCCGGTGCTTAGCACTGGCACCTAATTATGAGGGCCGGGTCTATAGTCACGGAGGCACCCTGCGTTAAGAAGTGCACATGTCCTAGTCGTGCGTGGCACTGGCACACACAGAGATCGTGTGTAGTGTGTTACTGCTGTGGTGCTAAGTGCTGTGCTGTTTCCTGAAGTTTAAGATAGTTACCCGACGAGTCATACAGACTGTACTGGTTGTAGTCGATCATGCATGCTGTAAATTGTAAACACAAACACTTACTGTTGTGTCGGTCGGTGACGTCACGTGACTGACAGTGACACTGACTGCTCCGGTGTCCGATTCGATCGATTCTCAATTTAAATAATTTCCTCCTCCTCAATACAGACTACTCCCGGCCGCGGATGAGGCCCAGTGGGCGGGACACTGCAGTAGTTGTTGTTTGGCAGGCCTGGCTTTGCTGGTCGTCTTCTGTGGGGGTTGGGGTTAGAGGCAGTGACGCCTGCGCAGAGTGTGCAAATTAATGCGTGCGCATTTTCGCTGCCCGCCCCAGCATACCCGCACCTCTCCGTCCTCACCAGCAGCCACCAAGTTTCCACAGTCAACGCAACCAACGCACGCCCTTTGAAAATATTATGTCGGGACTCGGGAGCGACGACACAGGTGAGGTTGGCTGCAGGACATTATAGCCCATAGGTCTGGACCGCTCAGCAGGTGAGGGCGACCTGGGCGAGCGAGGCTGGCAGCAGGGCCTGGCAGCGTGATGGTGATTACTGGTCAGGTTTTTTAAAAATCATGATGATCTTGATTGGTAAGCCGGCGCCGGCGGCCAAATCATCATGGTTTCTTTTAAATAAATCAAGCTGCGCAGATGAGGCAGGGCAGGGCCTGGTAGGCCGCAGGCGCAGGATAATTTTTTATTTTTATATAATTGTTGATTGTGACAGCCAGGTTTGATCAGACCGGCGGCCAAATCATGAATTTAAAAAAAAGCTGCGCAGGTGAGGCCTACTGGTTTACTTTTTTGTTGATGATGTTCACGTCACCCAGATCATGAGAGGTTGTTTTTGATTATTATCGCCTTGTTTGATCATCACGATCATGTTTTGTTGGCAGTAGTGGGTGCACTGATTGCAGTGGGCAGTGAGTCACAGTGGCTATTTGTTGTGCAGTTCTACGGGCCGGCCAGGGCTGCCTGGATGTATAGTACTACAGGATGGATTCAGTTTCGTTTCAGGGCAGGGCACGCTCATCTGTGGGGTGGGGGTTGGGTTGGGGCTGTGGCCGTTCGCGACAAGCAGCGTGCGTGCGCACATTTTTTCACATTGTAAAATGCGCGCCCATTCACTGCTTTGCCACCACACCCCACCCCAGTGATAACGACGGTCAGTTCATGGTCCATAAAGTAGAAAGCTCCGATAGGAGTTCCTTAACTTTATTGTGATATCCTAAGGGCAGTGTTTATATATATAGATGTGCGTGAGCCCTCTTTGCCTTCAGTGGTGGTGCTACCCTTCATCTTCTGTGTTTGACCATTCACAAAGAACGAGAGACAGATATTGCATTACACTTTCCATTCTCGTGCCCGCGTTAATAGTTTCAATCATACTGATCGAAAATCCAGTGAATAAATACACGGCACCAACAAGAGAAAGACCACTGCCTCGTAAGTTCAAAGTATAAGCATTCCTTAATTTAGAGCATTGGACCATGCGTAATGATGGCACTTGTTTGTACCTGGTTTGGAGGCAAGGAAGGGATGAGGCAAAGGTACGATGGGGTGAGGTGTAACACAAATCCCTCAGCAAAGATCTGTTTCAGTCTTTCATGTAACACTATGGGGTGGGGTGGGTGGGTCAGTTTGCCAGTATATTCTTGTTTTAAAAGCAGCTGGTGCAGAGTTCCTGGGCTCCAGTAATATTCAGGCATAAATTAAAATGTTAAGATAACTCTGGTGATTAATCGTCCACCTGGAGAGAGACAGGAGCTTTGTCTAGGGGAAGCTGTGACTGCTTGATAGGTAGTACAGGGTTATACACCTGCTGCAAAGAACGTTTACCATGCAGATCAAAAAGTGCATATAATGTAAAATCGATCAGTGTGTTACTGCTTCTGTCAGAGAGATCCTTTTGTTACTTGCAGTTTGTAAGTTAAAATCCTATCATAGAACAGCAAGCTATTAACTAGTCTGTCTGGCATCAAAGAGCTACATGCAAAGGGCAAGTTCTATATTAGAGCCATATGTTTTTGGGGCCAAACTTTCATTATCCTAATCTTGCAAAAATGGTCTAATGTGGGTAGAAATCAATTCTTATTTAAGAGAACCCCGAACAATGGTGTTATGTTTTAAATTCTGCATTTGCGTTTTTCCAGACTTTGACCTCTTAAACTATATTGCCTACGATGACAATCATGGATGACATGTGACTCCTATACCTTGTGGTCCTGTCTGATGTGACATTCCCTATATACTGAGTTACACACATAGGATTGTATTTAAGCAATGTGTGAATGATGCAAAGTGCTCTGACCACTTACACTGGTATGAGAGGCGCTATTTAACTAAATTAATGTAAGAAACTGGGTACTCAGCTACATAATGCTCCCAAACAGGGCATTACACGTCAGTGATTGTTCAAGAACTTTGAGCAATGTTTTTAATTTTTAGGACTGCCGGAATGAGCAAGGCTCATTTGCTAAGTTTGTCCTTAGTGTATGTTTGGATTTTTTCACAATCTTATGACTTCTTCAGTGATGTAACATTTAGGGCAGCACCAACACTCTAGAAATTGTTCCAGTACCACAGGCTTGGGTGCCTTTCTTTGACTTTTTCATGCTTTCTCGCTTGTATGCCTTTGTACGATATTTTTATGCTTTCTGGCCTGGTTGGTTGACTTTGTGTGACGTTTCCATCATTTCTTTCCTGGGTGCCATTGTGTGACGTTTCCATCATTTCTGTCCTGGTTGCCTTTGTGTGATGTTTCCATGATTTCTGGCCTGGGTGCCTTTGTCTGACATTTCCATGATTTCTGGCCTGGGTGCCTTTATCTGACGTTTCCATGATTACTGGCCTGAGTGCCTTTGTCTGACGTTTCCATGATTTCTTTCCTGGGTGTCTTTGTCTGACGTTTCCATGATGGCTGGGTGCCTTTGTGTGACTTTTCCATGATTTCTGGCCTGGGTGCCTTTGTCTGACGTTTCCAATGTGGGTGGAGCTAATATAGTAAGTGGGTGGAGCCAGTGGAGGAAGTGGGTGGGGCCATAGAAAGGTAGGTGTGGCCTCCGATAAACATTTGAGCACCTACACTTCATATTTTACAAATTAAGCACTGAGTTGATTCACTATATGTATGGGTTCAAAACTGCATGTGGAAACAGCTGTATGGGCAGTTGACTGTGCATGAGTGTATTGGTGAGTGAATGGATATCTCAGTGCTACATGTCAAAGTAAGTACATATGTAAAACACAGTACATGTGAGAGTTGACATATATAAATAACTGTGCATAAGAGCCAGTGAATGTGTGAGTGGCTGTATGGATCATTGTGAACATGTATCAGGGATTGTATAAGAGAGTAAATATGTGTTAGTATATGTTTGAATAAGTAAGGTGTGTATAACTGTATAGTTGAGAAAATGGAGGTGTGATTGATTTTTTGAATAACTGACTAGGTGTGTGAGCAACTCCATGGATGAGTGACAGTCTGTGACTGTCTGTTTACACTGATTGTATCTAAGGTTATATTAGAGTCTGAAGAGGTTCATGGTATTATCACATGAATGATATCATCAGTGATGTGATCAGTAATGTCAAATGAGATGTTATCAGTGATTTTATCAGTGATGTCATTTGAGATGTCATCAGTGATGTCATCAGTGATGTCATTTGAGATGTCATCAGTGATGTCATTTGAGATGTCATCAGTGATGTCACTAACCATGTCATGAATGATGTAATATGTGACATCATCAGCAGTGGATTGCGGGTGCGCGATATATAGTTAGCGCATCTAACTATATATGGAATTTCAATGGTTTTGTGTGAGTAAAATAAGGTTTTGTAAATGCAAATTCCTAACTATATACGGTCTATAACCTATGGTTTTTTCTGTGAATATATATATATATATATATATATATATATATATATATATATATATATATACACACACACACACGCCATTGCCATTCAATTCACACTTCATAAAATCACCCTGATAAGCTCAAAATTGGACACAACAAATGTATGTAGCTCACTGTGAAATAGTACTCAAGCTGTTCCTTACATATGGAGTGGAAAAAGGACGAAGGTGGGCTTGGGGAATTATTGTGTTCTTGTCTGTAGGGGACCTAGCCTGGCAGTTTCGGCTGGCCTGTTCATACAGCAGTAGAAACCGGACTTGTTTGCAGATGTTTACATTGTGTCTAGACCGGCGTAGTAGGTAAAAAAATTATTGTTTGGAATGTGGCTTGAACGGTTGTCAGTGGCTAAAATTATTTCAAGAAATCCTTCTATCACTTTGTTTGTTGAACAAGTTTATAAATCATGAGTTTCACTAGATTAGGATTATTAAGGCCCTAATGGCATAAACGTTTGATAAGTTTCAGTTAGTTAAATACATACAGTCTAGAGCGTACTTGTGGCACATGAACATATCTGTAGATTTTTCAAATTTTGAAACACAAGACACCGGTGGGGGGAGTTTTTTTAATAAATACAGTGAAAGATGAAGTGCTTAAAATTTCAAGAATTTGGAACTTCAAATCATATATATGTGAAATGATGAGGGGAAAAAAAATTCTTTAATTTACTTTCAATACTAACGTGCGTCACTTAAAAATAAGCAGTCTACCCCCCATACGATTTGCGGAGGGTCCATTAGAGCCAGCAAGAAACGGAGAAGGAGCGGTAACTTCCCTATGGTGATTGCCTGGTTCGCGGTCCCCGGACCTGTGACTGTTGTGGTCTGAAACGCCTGGGTTGCAGCCCGGAATCCCAGAGCACCAAGCCTTGCTACTTCTGCTTGGGGTGCCCAGCGCCAGAGAAGAGAGGTCTGGTGCCAGAAATTTAAGCCCTGCACAAAACGAGTGCTAGCCCTCATGAACAGAAGCAGTGCGGTAAGGCCTTACCCTGACCTGGAGTAAGGGGTGGGGGAATCTAATGACTTAATCACCACTACTGGGCAGCCCAGTGGGAGGGCCCCATTGTTTACCTCTCTGCCCCCCAACTTTTGTTTTTGAGTGCAGGAGCTGCTTGAGACAGCGATGCCTGGTTCCTTGGTAAAATGGCTCTAGGGGTGGGGGCCCAGCCTGGGTGCAGATGTCCCTCTTCTGGACACTTTAGGACATACCTAGGCCCACTTAGGGAGATGTGGAGGAGACCAGAGGGTGACGGATCTGAGAGGAGCTGCTGGAGGGGTCCTGAGATTGTGTTGCGGATGGACCTTCCCCCCCCCCCCCTCTCAATTTCCCTTCCTCCTTTAAAATTGGCTATCCGCAGCCCATTGATGCTCCATTTGTGGAGGTGATTGCAGGACCATTGACTGCCTACTATATGGCCTGCCAACTGCAAGCCACCACTTTTTCCTCTGGGCTGGCTTGTCGCTGAAGAGGGGTAGTGCTCATCCAGCTGGTCCCAAAATTGCTTGCCACCACGGGAGAGGCGGAGAGATCCCCTCTAGGGGTGAGGGGTGCAGACCTGCCAGATCGGAGACATGGGTCCTCCTTCTTACCCTGTACTCTGGTCTTCTCCCCACATTCTCCCGGGGCCCTCCCTGCGAGAAAGAGGCACTGAGTGCTATGGCGAAGTTAAACTCCAGTAAGACACTGCGCCCTAATGGGCTCCTGGGAGAGTGTCTTAAGCGCAGCATAGGATTACGTGGATCCCATTTGCTTTAACATGTTCCTAGAAGCTGGCCAACAAGATACTCTCCAACCAGACCTCAGTCGGGCTGTTATACTAGTGATACATAAGGAGGGTAAACCCAAAGAGAGTTGGGAATCTTACCTCCCAATCTCACTCCTCAATGTCGAAGTCAAGATTCTTGCCACAATATTGGCCACCAGACTTCTACAGGTCATCACACCCCTGCTTCACAGAGATCAGTCAAGCTTTATGCCCAGTAGGTCAGCACAACATAATCTCTGGTGAGCGTACAACTGGACAAATGAAATCAAAACCCGTTCAGAGCTGCATTACATGCAGAGAAGGTGTTTAACATGATGCACTGGCCCCTCTTGGAATGCACCCAAGTGAAGTATGACTTTGGTCTCTGATACCAGCAGGAGGTTAAGTCCCTTTACCAAGCCCCTGTAGCAGCTGTTAGAGAAAATGGAACACTGTCTCCCAATTTCACTATTGCCAGGGTCACGAGGCAGGGTTGTCCCCTGTTTCCTCTCCTATTTGCTCTCACAATTAAATTCCTGGCCTGCATAGTAGGCAACCATCCTGGCATCTGAGGCTTCTCCCTACCGGGAGTGTATAGTGCGGAGGAGAGAATTTCGCTTTATGCGGTCAACAAGGGAGTGAGGGGGCTTCTCCCAGCCACCCAGGTTTCTTTGGCAGCCTGGGAGGAAGCCATGAAATAGCAGGGTTGGTACCAGAGGAGGTGGCGGAGCTGGGAGACCTGGAAGATGTTGATTGGAAAGCAGCCCTAATACATTTGAGGGAGGGAGCAAAAAATTAGAGACTACGATTATCCAATTTAATCTTTCAGTTATATTATATCGTGGGAAGGGCACAAGACCCATATTGTTTAAGATGTAATGAAGAAGATGGTTCCTTTTTCCACACTATTTGGGTCTGCCCACTAATCCACTCCTATTGGACTGAGATTACAGGGGAACCTAACAAAATCCATGCAGAATTGATCCAGCCATACACTAAATTTATTTGGCAAAGAGATATATAGCCCGGTACTGGAGGGCAAGTTAGAGACTAACACTGTTGGAATGGAAGTGGAACATGGACATGTATATGGTAGCCGAAAAAGTCAAATATGCTTGTAGGGGTTCCCCCAAAAATGTTATAAGGTATTGAACAGATGGATACATTTCAACTTCTTAGTGTGGCTGATGGGGGAGGGGAACGGGGCCATGACCTGACCTGACATGATGAGTGTTGATATACAAAGATACTGCCAAACGTGGCTGTGGACACCAATTACCTCCGATATACGACAAATGTGTTAGCTGGCAGAGGTCAAGTTTTGAGGGTGAAGGGAGAGTGGGTTGTTTGTTGACAAATATGGATGTTGCATATTCTCTTGTTTTGTTCCAAAGTTGCGCTTTCGATATCCTAAGTGCTGTTCTCTTCTATATTTGTGAGCTGGATGCAACTTCCCAAAAATGTATTGCAAATATTTATTAAAAAATGCATTATATTTAAAAATATCAACTACAAAAACACTGGCACAAAATAATGTGTCAAAATATCAACATCAAAAATATTTACTTTAGTTACATATAGGGGTCGATTCCGATCCTGGAAAAAAAACGTCTGTATGATTCGTATCAGGAGCCCTCTCCCTACGAATCGTAAACATGCCGTACGACCTGACGAGTACGATCCGGACCGGGTATGAGGACACGATTCGTACGGTTCGCATCAGGTAAGGGCGATTCGTACAGAAAAGCACACAATCACATACACACAGTACAGTCCGTACACCCCATGATCGCAGGGGTACACAACGTACACCCCATGATTGCAGGAGGTGCGCACCGTACCCCTGCAATCATGGGGTGTACGCACCGTACCTAAGGGGGCTGTTCCGTACCTGTTTCGGGGCGAACTCTGCTTTACAGCTGTCTTTAGCTCCCATAGTAAAAGGGTCGTACGGTGCGTACCCGACACGAATCGTACAGATGTCGCGTACAGCGGGTTTCCGAGGGAGATTCGTATGGCGATTTGATTCGTACGGTGTCTGTACGATTCGTACGGAGCCCAGCTCCTGGTACTAATCGTACTTTGTCATACGTACGGGGGACGTTGCAGGGTACGATTCGTATGGGAAAAACGCTCAGCCCAGCTCTTCAGAGCGGTTTTTCCCGAATTAGAATCGACCCCATAATGTAAGTAAAGTAATACATTATCATTCATAAAATGGTGTGATCAAAAATATTGTTATTATATTAGTAACTATATATTTTTTTGTAAATTACGTTAAATTGCAAAATCTGAGTTAATGTATTAATAAAAATAACACATTTTAAAAAACATATGCAAAGCATGGTCTCTTTTAAAGGGTTCTGCACATTTAAGCACTTTGTCGAGAGCGAGGGCACCATGATTTAGCTAGGGTATAAGCCAGGTTATAAGGGTAGTATAGTATCATCGTTGAGGTGTTTTTGAGTTATTGGAGAAACAAAATGGGGAAAAGAAAGCAGGCTGCGAGCCACATATCCAAAGTGCCCAGCAAACACAGAAAGATCAATATGACACTTCTAAATATTTAACAGGGGTCGTTGGAGACATTGAGAGACAGATTATCTCTGCAGAAGAAACAATATACAACTAATCTGTAATCCCTCACCCTGCTCAACAACAAGACCAGGCAAGTAAATCGAGTTGTGATGTAAGCAGCACAAAGGTGGGAGGGAAAGAGACATTAGATAATGTTACTTTTGCACTATCCAACAATTGGTGTGTCCGGGAAAGCTCTGACGTTATCTTAAATGTCTCCGAAGAGAGTAACCAATTACCACCCAAGATAAAAAGCTGTAGCCCGCCAAAGCCATCGGTAGCTAATAACACTATTGGTGATGCAGTAATAATTTATCAGGCCCCTGCTGACACCCCTAGATCTCCTAAGATCCAACTAAAAAGGCCGTTTGTGAAAACACAGGGTGGTAGGAATAAAACACAAAGGGATCCAGCCACCATGAGGGGCAAGAAAATGGCCAGGGAAATGCCAAGCGAAGTTGCAGAGCTATGTGTAGCCATAAGAGATCTAAAAGAATTTGTGTCACAATCTATTAATTCCCTTGGTTTAAAACTGAAAAATATAGAACTTAGTTCATGAAAACTCTTAGGGGTTAACCAGAATAATATATTATGCAATGGGATCACTGACAAAATATAGAATACAAAAATATAGAATACTAAAAATATCGAAGTAAAAATATAGAAAGCAAAAATATCGAAGTCCTATCTACAAGCAGGTAAGTACAAAAATATCAACAAAAAAATATATAATAAAAATATCAATTTTTTTAAATGTCTTAAAAGTAATTTAAAATTAATGAAATAACTATAATGAACTAAAACATACTTAAATAACTTTAAAAGTATTAAATAATTAATTTAAGTAAAAAAAAATAAACATACAATTTAATTTTTTAACACATATTAACATAATATTAATTAATAATATACAAAATTTTACTGTAGGATAGCGGGAAGGTAAAATTTACTATTACCACTCCAGCAACTGCAACAGTAGGGTAAATGTTGGATAGCATAGGGGTAAAAATTACTATTCCCACTCCAGTGAGTGCAACAGTAGGGATAGCGTAGGGGTAAAAATTGCTATTCCCACTCCAGTGAGTGCAACAGTAGGGAAAGCGTTGGATAGTGTAGGGGTAAAAATTACTATTCCCACTCCAGACAGTGCAACAGTAGGGAAAGCGTTGGATAGCGTAGGGGTAAAAATTACTATTCCCACTCCAGACAGTGAACAGTATGGAAAGCGCTGGATGGCGTAAGGGTAAAAATAACTATTCCCACTCCAGAGAGTGCAACAGTAGGGAAAGCGTTGGATACCATAGGGGTACAAAGTACTATTCCCACTCCAGAGAGTGCAACAGTAGGGAAAGCGTTGGATAACGTAGGGGTAAAAATTACTATTCCCACTCCAATGAGTGCAACAGTAGGGAAATTAAATACTTCGTATAATAATAAAAAAATATATATATTAATACCAATAAAAAAACTAATTAAAAGTAATTACCAATTTAATATAATATAATAATCAATTAAAAATGCAAATAAAAATGAATTAATAAAATCCAATACCTATTATTACAAATTGATTACTAATTAACAATTAATTAATTAGCAATTACAAATGTATTAACAATTATTTAAAAAAAATACCAGTAAATAAATTAAAATATTTAATTAATTACAATTAAATTACTTTCCACCCTATTCCCCTATAAACCCACAACCCGCTATGGGAAATACATTTATAAAATGAACATAATTATCAATTAATCAATTAATAAAAACTAATTACCAATTAAAATGGAATTAATTACCAATTAAAAATTATTTAACAATTAATTCAATATAAATACCAATGAATAAATTAAAATATTTAATTAATTATAATTAATTTACTTCCCACCCTATTCCCCTATAAACCCACAACCCGCTACGGAAAATAAACTAATACAATTTACATAATTATCAATTAATCAATTAAGTAAAATGAATTGCCAATTAAAATGTAATTAATTATCAATTACAAATTAATTAACAATTCATTCGAAATGAATACCAATAAATACATTTAAATATTTAATTAATTATAATTAAATTACTTCCCACCCTATTAACCTATAAACCCACAACCCGCTACAGAATTTAATTACGCAAAAATTAAATAACATAAAAAGAATTACTTAAAATAAATTATAAAATAAATATACACTTTTCACACATCTACTAACATACAAAACACTTTAAAAAATTCGATATTATAAAAAAAATGATATATTTAATACCTATATTATATACTTCGATATTTTGACTTTCTATATTTATGAAAATCGATATTAAATTACTTACCCTAAATTCGATGTTTTTGTTGACTATATTCTGTCCATTCAATATTTTGTCCATTCTATATTTTCACTTCGATATTAGTGCTTTTCTGTATTTTTGATTCGATATTTTGTCTGTATACCATGCAATGAAATGGTAAACTTGAATCCTCCAGATAAACCTGTGCATTCAGTTAGGTCCAGCGCAGAACTTACTTTACTGACAAACAAAAAAACCCAGGAGGCTAGCGGGTGGGGCGGCTGCCAGGACCAGCGACAGAATGCATTTACTTTCCCTGGCAAAGTCACACACAGAGTGAAGTGAGATCAGGATTAAATGTAACGGGTAGGGAACATAATAGACTTAGACAGAAATAAAGGCTGGAGCAAATACCAACATGGGGGATAACAATGCTTCTGGGGAAAGATACAATGCACAAGCACTTAACCTCCCCCCAGCGGCAACACCATACACAATCATATTAGTCAATGTCCCCCTAACTCTCACCAGTAACTGTGGAAAATTGGCCTGCCTTGAGAAATAAGACAATCAACTAGTTGGGTAATAGGGCAGGCCTAAAAAACGCCTTTTTTAAGGAATTTAAGATGGTGAGGAGGGTGGCTTGGGTGGACAAAAGTACTAAACTACATGAAGGAGATTGCATAGTTCTCTCACTAGGCTCACCGGCACTTGTTAGGGAAGTTTTATCAAGAATGTACAAACTAAATATACCTAATACTGGCATCCAAGTGCGTCCGCTGGGGTTCTTTGACCAACCATATTCCATTAATAACCCAGTTAACCACAGAGAGCAAGGATGGAGACAAGAGGACCATGTTACAGAGTGGCCGTGTCAAATAGTTTTGCTCCCCTCACCTCCTTAGATGAGAATGATTAACATCCAATCAACAGGGGTCTATATACATGGTAGTCCTCCTAATACCGACAACCTAGCTGTCATACACCCACAGAACCTGGGTTTGGAGGCATGAGGGGTGGAAATGGAAAGTATCCTAAGTAATACCAACGTCTTAGGAGGTAGCCACAAGATTCAAACTGATAATCAATCAGGGCTATGTAGAATCCTTTTTTGGAACGTGGCAGGCTTAAGGAATAAGGTCAACGATCCAGTCTGGTTGACTTTTATTAATAATTTCAATGTTTTGTGTCTCCAAGAGAACTGGGCTATAGACAGTAACATATAAACGAGTAGAAGACATACCATACTCCATTCACTCACCTAGTGGTAGGCAAAAGGAGGACTATGTGTCTATATCTCTAACTTGCAGGCCACACATAAAAGCAAGACGGCTAGCTCTGAAATCTATTTCCAAATGGTCTTAATACAGATGGACCGCAACAATGTCCTGCTCCTTGTTAGTTTCTATAACAACATTGAATTAAGACAACTGGAAGCCACTTTGGAGAAGCTAAGTGGAGATATTGCTTACTCAGAATCAAAGCCCGATATTGAAATTATACCTATTTGGGGCGGGGATTTGAATACAAGTCTGTGTCCAGTGGCGGGATTTGGGAGGTGTGGCTTAACTTTGGATAACGATGATCCATCATTCCATTTCCAACACCACTAAAGGTGAGCTGCTCAATGATGTTATGTATAAGTACGATTTGGGATTCTCAAACCGTTTGTGCACGCCTATAGTGGAGTTTGGCCACACGTTCATAGGGAGAGGTGCTAGAACAACTATTGATTTCATCTTCATTCCAAATCGCTATTTTAGCCACATGAAAGCCTACGATATTCATCCTAATGTTATGAGTGATCACCTGGCCATGAGTGTGGACAGAAAAGTCCCAAGCCGGGTGTCGAAGAGAAATGGTAATAAAATAGCGTGGGTGCAGGACATAGAATTGTGAAGAAAAAACAGATACGCTATCCGTTCGGGTAGCAGGGACCCTAAGAAATTGAGCACAGAAATAATAGTAAAGGCACTATTCTAAAATGCCTAAGTGATAGCCCCACACACGAAGAGGTCTTAACTGCTTTTTATAATATCACTGAAATTGTTAGAAACACTTTATTTAAAGAACATAAAGGTTCATCTAACACAAAGACAGGCTGGTTTGATAAATATTGCACCCAAAGTTATACAAACCTAAACATTGCCTTAGATAGTGAGATGAGAAATAAGATTAAGATAAGGGCATGCAGAAAACTGTACCATTAAGCAAGGAAAAACAGGATTTCTGAATTGAAAGATAAGGCCTGGAAGGACCTCAGTGAAGCCGCTGAGTCCAAGGACAGCGCGAAATTCTGGTCTGCAGTAAATGCACCCTTTCTTGTTAATACAATCGAGGTACCAGCCATCGAACTGGCTATAGATGAACAGCCCTGGATCGACTCTTTTGTAGTGTATATGCAAAACAGAAGTCAAATGAGGGTATTCCCGAGAGGTACGAAATAGTGAGTGCTGACCAATCTTTTACACCTATTAAACTCGATATCTCGCTTCAGGACATAAATGCCGCAGTCATTGCAAGTAAGAGTGGTAAGTCCGGCTGGCCCTGATGGGATACCGATTGACCTCTATAAGCCAAACTTGGAGGTTTAGGGCCCTATTTTAACTAGGGTATTACAAGCATGTTGTGAGGGAGTACTTATTTAAAAATGGTCCAAATCCATTATAGTCCCTATTTATAAAAATGGCGATTGAGAGAACCCTGCTTGCTACCAATATCTTTGTTGGATTCTTTGATGAAGGTGGCAGGCAGGATTGTCCTAGATCAACTCCATGGATGGACCGAAGAAAATGGTGTCTTAAGCGACGTCCAATATGGTTTAGAGCTGGTATAGGAATCCACAAGCAGATTTTAAATGTAAGTATTTTAATTGGTAAATATTCTAAGGCCAAAGAAGGGAAGTTCTACTTGGCTTTTGTAGACCTCTCCGCAGCTTTTGATTGCGTAGTTCACGAAAAGCTATGGGGGATCCATAATGAATTAAAAGTCGACCCTGTTTTAATCCAATTTTTAAGATAGTTCTACACCAGTGCCACGGCAAAAGTCTGCTATGGAACCAAGGGTGAGTGTACTGCCTCATTTAGAATAGAACAAGGCTCCACTCCTGTTTTCCTTCTACACCAAGGCTTTGGAACAGGAGTTGGTGTTACACACTAGGGATCCGCCATACGTAAACTCGCGCCCGATTGCATCCCTTCTTTATGTCGACGATGCTGTCCTCATGGCTCGCAGCCAAATAGAGTTACAAAGGGCACTCTCTTTTTATTCTACTTTTATGGATAGGCTTGGCCTGAAATTGAACGCCAAGAAAAGCTTTGTGAAGTCATGTGGGACAGCGTAAAACAAGACTAGAAGATTTCAGGCGGGGGGGAGCGTGCTTTTTGATAGGTCAGGTTGCTGGGCACCGGCAGTAAAGGCTAGGTCTTTACTTTTTATGAAGTCTATAGCAGCTCTTTTTAACTTTTCCAAAAAAGTAGGGAAAAGGCCCCTCGAAATTTCGCTAAAGATATATCACGCAAAATGCGTAAGTATAGCTGTTTACGGGGCGAGTATCTGGGTATTCCATGATTGTACTCTAATTCAGCGTATGGAAAACGTTTTTTTGAATTCCCTTCTAAGGGGCCCATTAGGATAGCGGGTGGATTGCCACCGCCAGGCTGGCGGTAGCCACCGCCAGCCTGGCGGGGGCAATCCGCCCACCATCCGCACCTAAATTCCCCCCCGCCAAATTAGGATGGCGGGGGGACCGCGGCGGACGGAAAGATCGTCCGCCGCTTTTCCGCACCAGTCGCCTTGCGGCCGGGGCGGAAAAGGTTTAATATATGGTGGCGGTGTCTGAGACACCGCCAGCCATATTAGCATGGGCTAATCCTTAGATGCCTTTCCGTGGCTGCGATGCCGCCACAGAAAGGCATGCAGAGACACCCTGCGGGGCCCGGTGCGGGCCCCTAGGGACTCCAAGGGTGTGGGGGGTGCACATGGGGGGTACCTATAGTACCCAGCATTACAAAGTACAACGTGGCAGGCACCACGCGGTGCCTGTCACGTTGTGCTTTGTAATGCATTGCATGTATCTTCAGCATTGCGGGGGTTGGTGCATTCAGCAACGCCCGCCGCAATGTTGAAGATACAGGATGCGCCCGCCACTGTGGCGGGCGCATCCTAATGCCCCCCACGGGACCCCCGCCCTTATGGCAGGCGGTCCCTAGACACAACAGGATGACGGGCGGACAAAGTCCGTCCGTCATCCTATTGGGCCCCTAAGTGTCCCAACCAGTGCACCAGTTTTTAACTGTCATTCTGAGCTGGGGGTCACATATATTTCTGACTTGATTAAGGCCCAGCCAGTTTTGTTATGGCACAGAATTTGGACCACTGAGAGTGCTGGCCTAAACAGGGATATAATGAGGGATGCAATGAAATTGCATAACGCCTGCAAAATGTTATGGCTGAAATATGTTGAGAATTTTATGCAGCACATTGGCCATCCGGAATATTTTAGCCTGCCCGATAACAGGAATGCTATTAAACGTAAAGAGTTTAAAAGAGTTGTTATGACACATTTAGAAGAAAACAGGTTACCGCTCGAACTGAATAAACCCATGGTGATCCATCATCAATTGATTATAATCACGTGTAATATTCAACCATACTTGCAACACGTCCTGAGTAGATACAACAGATATCTCCTGACCAGATTTAGGTTTGGGACCTTCCACCATCTAATCACGTACCCTACTATCAACAACTGGTCTAGGGAATTGTGTTGTTGCCCTTGTGATAATGTTTCACAACAAAGTACAATACACGCGTTTTTTTCTGCAAGTTTTACACTATCGCGAGGTTAAGATGGTTAAAGCCATTATAAAAACGGGGAGGCTGGAGGCAATGCCGCCCTGCCTTTATACATTTGCAGATGTTGGATAGCTTTTATTGTATTGGTTCTATGGTGGGCTACCTAAAAAATGTACTGAGGGTAAAGAAAACAATCAATTAGTGAATTCTGGGAGGATTGCATTGGAAAATGTACCCATGGATCTATAATATGTTTATAAGTAGATAATGAATGTATTAGTATTACCCGCTCACCTGCTGCATATAAATGTATTTTTTATGTGATATTTGATGATTCATTTTTTTTCTTCTGTATGTATGCTTTTATGATTTTAACACTTGAAATCGAATAAAGCTTGTTTTGATTTTGATTTGGATGCAACACTCAAGAATATATCACTGCTCCGTTATTTCCCAAACAAAAGAGAGATCGGCACTCATAGGGATGAATTCATTAGTTTAATGAAAAGATGTGCCAACAAACGCATTGCGGCTGTCGCCTTCCTCAGTGTATAACTAAATGAAACAAATGAATAAACCAATTTGCTTCCTAGGCCTAAATCTCCATCTCTGGGACACAGAAGGATTGAGGCACTTCCACTTGGCTTTTTTCTATCGACCCAGGCCTATTGATATTGTGTCTTAAAATGTGAAGGATGAGTGAAAGGGATGCAATCCTTTCGCGCGTTCTGATATCACAGTTGCAAACAGGTTTGCTGGACTATCGCAACTTGAATCTTTAGACTGACAATTAGGCAGATCAGGTGCAACAGATGTAATCAGACTCGATTGAAAGCATAACATCCATCACGTGGGAGAGGGTATACTAATAATAGCTAAACCCTGTTTATTATATACCCCTAATTTTGAAAATAAATGCTCTTTAACCATTGCGCGAGCAGGTTTTCTGTCAACCAAAAATTCATATATAAGAATTCATATGCATTCTCTGCCTGGAATCTAGCAGGTCTAAGCTCTTAGGCGAGCAGCAACCCAGAATGGTTGGGTGGTATTAGGAACTTTGATATTATTTGTTGCCAGGCCATTTACCCCTAATACATTGATGGGTTTTTATCATATGTTTTCCCTGAGACCTCTACATGATCAGGTAGACTAAGGGTGGTTTGCTTACCCTCGTTTCTACTTCATTCCCAGGGACATTTATTGTGGTTCGATTGCAGTTTTATGAAATTTCTTCTAATTTATTTCAATTATACATTTTTTGATTTGAACACCACCAATATGATGAATTCCCTGAGCAAGGAAATAGAGGGGTTCGTAAGTAGTCCGTGTGGTCCGGTGGAACTTGCATGTATGGGGGATTTTAATCTTAAATATTGTGGTTTCTACGGGATTGTGGATTCAAATGGGGAAGTTCTCACTTCTGCCATACACCGTTAGGAGAAGCACTCATTCTATTGCTTATTAAACATTGTTTATGATTTGCCTTTGGTTCGTTTTCTAGTACCCATATTAAATCCAACGTTTATTGAAAGAGACAGTAGCAGTTTAATTCATTTTGTACTGTTTTTGTCAGATATGCTAAATTGTTTCAGAAAATTCCTACAGCAATCACAATATTCTGCCAAACTGCTAGCATGGTATTCTGACTTCCCGGAAACACCAGTCTTAATATGTGCGTCAAAAAACAATGAGGTCCTAATGAGATATGATAGAGTTGACAAGGGAATTCTTCTAACTATACTGATCTTGAATAATAAACTGTAGTTTTGACATGTCTGAATGAGGGTACTAGCCAGAAGCAATTATCATTATGCGTCTCAATTAAGGAATTGCATTTGTCCCCTCAGCAGTTCAGTGAAGTAAAACCTATAAGATGGTTTGACACACATTATTCAAAAACCCATAAAACCCTGATTGCAGCATGTAAACATGTTCCTAGGAATGCTGAATAAGTGTGCTACTGCAGGTCAGAATATAAAAGGGCGATCATGAAGAGAAAGAAATATATAAGAGAGGAGGCCTGTGAATTCCTTCTGGCAGAAAGCACAAGTAAAGATACTCAAGCCTTTTGCCAAGCGTCAATTTCCCGTTTTCAAGGCTACACCAGCCTCGGAGTATGAAAATGTAATTTTGCATGCCAATTGGATTACTCAATTTACTGGGGTTTATGATGTCTCTGCATTGAATTTTAGGTCACCAGTTGATACAGAGTGCAGGGCGGTAGAAGTTGGTAGTCTTTGTATGAACTTTGAAGACGTACTGGCCACCATTAACACGTGTCCTAGAGGCAAGGAATTGGCCCTGATGGGGTTCTGGCAGATTTATTTAGGGAGAGTGGTGACTTATTGGCCCCTCTCCTGACTAATGTTTTCAAAGGTTTTATCAACTCTGACCCTCCTATGACATGGCCCTATGCCACTATTGTACCTATATTCAATCAGGGAGATAAAATTGATCCAATAATTTACCAACCAATATCACTGATTGACTCAACAGCCCAGATAATGGATAAGAATCTATTAGAACCTCTAAGAGCATGGACTCGTAACAATCAAATCTTGTCTGACTTATAGTTTGGGATTAGATCAGGCTTTGAGACAATTGAGCAGTGTTTGAATTTACACCTGCTAGTTAACACATATGCAGTCGCTAAATGAGTGAATGTGTTTTTTGGGATTCATAGACTTGAATTCAGCCTTTGATCATTTAAATTGTTCCAAACTTAGGGACATCATGTCCAGTTTAGGGATAAAGGCAAACATTGTTAACTTCCTCAGGCAACTGTACAACACCTGCTGTCCTTTGTGGCCCTAATGGTGAGGTTACTAACCCTTTCATACTATCTAGGGGTGTCTGCAAAGTTTGCACACTTGCCCCTTTTTATTTACTTTATTCATCAATGGATTCAATACATTTCTAACAAAATGCGGTATTGATATCCCACACAGGACATGCTCTCCTCTATGCGGATGATGCATTGCTTCTAGCCCGGGCCCCATTAGGGCTACAGAAACTCTTGGATACATTTTCCCTCTTTATGATGGAACTAAACTTAGCAATACATTAGTTGAACATACATATTATGTTTTATGAACCGAAAAAGTACAAATATAGGACTTACCTTGTTAACAATACCATGATTACCTCTGTTCCCACCTTTCCCTACTTTGTGGTCCTATTTGTTGATGTTTGTAGATGGAGCCCGCTGGAACGCACAGGGGTGACAGTCATCACAAGAAGTGTACCTTCATCTCAAACAGTAAACCATCAAAGAGCTTGTTGAGGTCTATAAGTCAAAATGTCTATCAATTGCCACTTATGAAGATATGCTTAGCGGCACTCAGGAAAATGTTGTCATTCAGAAGGTAAACGTAGTTTTCTGAGAAGAGTGCTGTAGTCCCTCAGAGCAATTCCACTTATTTCTGTCACCAAACTGAGGTAAGATTACATTTTGGATCACATTAAGCTTAGCCCTCTTCTTTTTTGGCTATCTATTTGGACAAAAAAGCAAACCTCTTTGAGTCACTTGTTTCTGTTGGACTTCCTCAGATGTGAAAATGTCATGATGATTACTTAGCTGGCTTACATTAGGAATCTCTGCAAAATCAAATTAATCTGAGTTTGTTGATTTGACTATAAAACTTTATTCTGCATTTATAGTGGATGATGTTTATTACTTGTGTATTTATAAGTTTTATTTTGTGTTTGGGTCTTTTATCGTTATGTATCTTTACATTTTTAAACATATAGCTTATTTGTTTGACAATTACTAAAATGAATATTTTTAATCTTAGAATATAAATTACATTACATTGCTTATACGAATAGATCAAATTGTTACATTAAAATAAACACCTGAATAGATATATAAACATACATAAATATTAAACATTTTAATAATAAATAAACATGTATTCTTATATTAAGGCATTGTAAAAATGTTAAAGACATATAACAAAAATGTCTGTTTCTACAATCCATAAATCAATTTAATAAATAGTTAATACTATTAAAAAGCAATATTAAATGGAAAATATTCAACAAAATAAAATCAGTATATCAAAATATATATCTCAGTTTAACATGCTCAAACATGGAGAAAAAATAAAGTAAATACTAATTTAACTCCAATCTAAAAAGTATAAACCGCATCAATTAAAATATTTAGAAAGCACTTTCTTTAACTGCAACCCAGCAAACATTAGGAAAGTACATAATTTGGTGGAGCAGTTAGAATTAATATTCTGACTCAAATCCAACAAACGCTGGAGTACATATGGTACATATGTTTTAGACCTGGCAACTTTGGTGTGTTTTTTCCCTGTCTTTTTTTGCTTCTGACCTCCTGTTTTTGACTGTGTGCTGCATTCCGTTTGTCTAGTATTCTGAGCACTTTACCACTGCTGATCAGTGCTAAATTGCAAGTGGTCCCTGTGTGATTATGATTGGTTATTTATGATTTGCATATTTGATTTACTGGGAAGACCCTAGTAAAGTGCAGTGTGTGCCCAGGCCCAATGCTACTAGTGGGCCTGAATCTCTGATTGTGCCACCCATGTGAGTAGCCCTGCAAACATGCCCCAGGCCTGCCACTGCCATGTCAACCTGGCAAGTGTACCCACTTGCCAGCCTCAAACCTTCCTTTTAACTACATGTATGATATCCCTAAGTTAGGTCCAAGGAAACTCCGTTGGCAGGGTGCACAGTGTGTGAAAGGTAGGACGTGTACTGCGGTGCTTTACATGTCCTGATAGTGACATACTGACAATTTCTGTTTCCATTATTGCAAAACCTATCTTTCCCATAGGTTAGCATTGGAGCTTTCAAGTGTTACTTCCAATGGGGAAGAGAGAGAGATTTGTGGTCCCTGAACTGACAATTTAAGAATACATTTTTTTGTGAAGTTGGTTTTTGAATTACGTGTTTGAAAATGCCACTTTTAGAAAGTGGGCATTTTCTGTGTCTCTGCCAGTCTGTGAAATCCAGGTCTGAGGGTGGGTGACAGTTGGGCTGTTTGTGCATTCACTCTAGACAGTCACACAAAGGGAGCTGAGGTGTGCTCTGCATATCCTGATGGCCCATCACCAAGCTGATGGGTCTTCCTGAGCTAGAGTGATGGGAGGTGTTGTCACTGACACCTGAATAGGCCTGTGTCTGTCCTCACAGAAAGCTATCTCCACCCCCCCTGTAGTGTGTCTGGAGCCAGGTCAGGGAAAGGCACAGCCTTTTGCATTACAAAGACTTTCCCTTTAAGTTTGCCTACTTCAATGGCAGAAACTGGTACAAGTACTGGAGCTGTGACACCATAACTTTGGAACACTTGTGAACTAAGAGAAGATTCCGCCAAGAAGAAGAGCTGGAGAAGCTTTAGGAGGGGAACTGCTTGTTGCTGTGTTGTCCTGGCCTACTGTATGTCGCTCCTGTCTTAGGTAGTGAAAGAACTAGACTTTGATTTCTGTGTCCTGCTTGCAAAGGTCCTCTAAGGGTGGCTTGTTTGTTCTTGTCTCCTGTTCAGAAGTATCAGGGCCATCAAAGGCTTTACCTGCAGCCCCTGAACCCTTCTGCTGGGAGTTCTGACCTTTCAAAGGGAGCAAATTCCAGTTCTGGGCCCTTGGAGGTGACTTTGATACAAAGGGCTGAAGAAAATGCATGCACCGATCTTCAGCGCCTGATTTTCCGACGCAACAATGGCGTGTGGTTTAAACCCAAATGCATTGCTGCGGTGCGGCTGAAGAATTGACGTAGCGCCTATCGTTCGGGTAAGAGATCGCCACAGCCCGAATCCTGAGCACTGTATTACCAACATCCGTGGCACCCGCTCCAACTGTGACGCAGGCCCTGCAGTGCAGCGGAAAAAATCGACGCATCACCTGCTCCGTGTCTGGAAAATCAATGCATCGCCTGTTTTGCCGCCGCATCAACCCTGAGTCCGGATTTTCGACGCATCACACCTGTGTACCAAGTTCTGCATTGACTTTGCCCAGCAGTAGGGAACCCGAGGGAGTCTCCGGAAATCGATGCATCACCTTCCCTCACAGTAAGGAACTCACCCATCACTCCCCTTGACAGTAAGGAACTGATGCATCCCCTACCCTGCAATAAGGAACTAATGCATCACTTCCCTTGGCCGTAAGAAACCGATCCATCACCTCCCCTGGGAGTAAGGATCCGACGCATTGCTTTTGCTTTTCCAGTGCCTCACCTCCCTTTCACCTGTTTTTGTCTTTTTAGTAATATATAATTTGGAGTTTTTTTGGGGGGTTTGTAGGGAAGTAGAGTGGGAAGTTATTTAAATTATATTTTATACTTAAATTAGTGATGTATATTTTAGTTGTGAGTTTGGTTTGTAGGGGATTATAATGGGAATTTTTGTAAGCTACAATATTTTTAAATTATTATTTACATTTCATTAAATAGTTCATTGTTAGTTATGTATGTTAAAAATTGATTCATTCTACGTTGATTTGTAATTAATTTCTCAATAAATCAGTATATTATAAAATATACAAAATGTATTTTATATTTAATTTTTGTTTTCATGTTTGTGTGTTTTGGGAAGTGCATGTTGTTAATTGTTTTATTTGTTACAATGTTGTATTTTTAATTGTTTTCACAATTAATTTTACCTATTGCATAGCAAATATTTTTTATTTTGAATGTGTCTAAATAATGTTATGTTTTAGGTATTTAAATGTTTCTTTAAAAGTTAGCACGTTCCCAGCTGTGGATTATGTTAGAATTGTAATAGTAAATCTAACCCTTCCAATAGTTTTCCTACCTTTACTTAAATTGATGTTAGATTACTCCAATTGATGTGTATGTGTGTGCATATATATATATATATATATATATATAGAGGACCAAAAGACGCTTCTTCTGGAGTGCTGGGACCCGTGGGAGTTGGCGCAAATGCCGGCGAAGCAGTCCGGTAATTCAAATGATTCCAAGGAAAACAGGTTAACGTTGCGCTCTCAGGAAAGAGACAAAGCGACTCCAAAGTGTAATAGTAGCAGTTTATTACACACTGCTACTATTACACTTTGGAGTCGCTTTGTCTCTTTCCTGAGAGCGCAACGTTAACCTGTTTTCCTTGGAATCATATATATATATATATATATATATATATATATATATATATATATATATATATATAATTCACTGAACAAAACATAGATTTCAGGGGCTTTATAGTTAGTTGGACATTTCACTCGTACAAAACCATTGAAATTCGCCCGTTATAGTTAGTTCAGGTAACTATAACTCGCGGGCCCGCAATGAATGCACTGCTGATGACGTCACATATTACATCACTCATGACATGGTCAGTGACATCACTAATGACATCACTGATGACATCTCAAATGACATCACTGATGACATCACTGACAACATCATCCAGTGAATGTGTGTTTTTCTGAAAGTTAAATATGTTTTAAATATGTATATTTGAAGGTCGATGGAAGAATGAATGGGTATATAAGTATCTAAATAGATGATTTGTTTGTGAAACATTGATTGTATAACTGACTGATTAAGTGTATCTTAGTGAATACATGGGTTAGTGAGCAATGTTTAAATATATAAATATCTGTATCAGTCTCTCACTTTGTGTTCAAGTGCCTGCATGGTTTGGTGAGTTGCTTGCTGCATGAGTGTCTATATAGGTTATTATTTCTTTTTTTGAGTATTAGTATGAGTGTCTGTATGGTTCGTTGGGGGGTCTTACGTAGTGCATAGATGCATGAATGAGTGACTCATTGTTTTTATGTGTTGAATGCAGCATGTGTTCAGGACTGTATGGGTGGATGAGTGTGTGTATGGGTGTGTTAGTGAATGAATGACTGTCTCAATAGTGTCTTCATGAGTAACTACATATGTTTTATACTAGTATATGTGAGTCGTGGTGTATATAAGTGACTATATGTGACTGAGAAATTGGAAGAGTTTCTGTATAAATTAGTATGTGTTTCTATAAGTTATTGATTAAGAGAGTAAGTATATGTAAGTTTCTGTAGCAGTAAGTGTGTGGGTGTGTGTATAACTGTATATACAATTTAATGGATGTTTGATACTGTGTTTGCATGTGTGACTATGTGTGTGAGTAACTCTATGGGTGAGTGTCATTGTGTAACAGGATGTATAGTTGTGTGAGTACATATGATGAGTGAGTAGATGTATGAGTGACTGTATAGGACTTTTGGTGAATGAGTGGATGTGTGTGTAGATCTTGGAATTACTAAATAGGTGTGTTGTAAGTGGTCCATTGTTTTGAAAATGTTGGTTTCTATTTTGAGTTTGTGTATCAAAGGTTATATTAGGGTGAGAGGAGGTCTGCCACTCTATCACAAGGTTGATGTCATCAGTGATGTCGTGAGTGATGTAACTGACCATGTCATGAGGGATGTAATATGTGACGTCATCAGCAGTGCATCGAGGGCGCGCAAGTTATAGTTAGCTGAACTAACTATCACGGGGGAATTTCAATGGTTTTGTACGAGTGAAATGTCCAACTAACTATAATACCCCTGAAACCTATGGTTTTTTCAGTGACTTTCTAAGATTTTTTAAATGCTAATTCCTAACTGTAACGTGCCTGAAACCTATGGTTTTTTCAGTGAATTTCAAAGGCTTTTTAAATGCTAATTTGTAACTATAACGTGCCTGAAAGCTATGTTCTTTTCAGTGAATTTCTGAGGTTTTTTAAATGCTAGTTTCTACCAATTCCTACAGAGGTACAACATGTGAAGAAAGAAGATAAAAACACACAGAAAGAAGCAAAAGAAATGCAGAAAAAAGCAACAGAAGTCCTCAAAGACGAAGAAAAGTGCAGAAAGAACAAACAGAGGAGCAGAAAGAGGTCTTGTTGCAAAATCATCCTGTACCCGCAACTTTTTCAGATGGGTACTGGTGGTAACTGACTCTGACTAACCAGTCCTAGAGCCAGTGCCATGCTAAAAGACACTTAGAATACAGTTAAAACACCTATATACACTAGGGAACAACATGCGTCGAGGTACCCCTGTGATTACCATGTCCTACTCCGTAAGCCCCTAGTACATAATAGGGCAGAGGGATTAAAACTACCTCTTAAAACGCGCCACAGGGCGCATTTGCACACTGGTGAAGGGAGGGGGAGTGCCTTAATGGAAAGGGGCGACCACTCGGTCCCCCCGCACGTATGGCAGAGTACCACGATCCCCCCGGGAAGCCATCTTGGGCGGGAGGCGTGTCCCGGCTGGTATGCCCGAAGCGGCGTAGCCGGGGCGCGCTTTTTCCCGCCCTAGAGTGGGCTGGCCTAGACACTAACGCGGCTGGCCACGCCCTCGGGGCAGGCAGGGGCGGGTTTACGCCCGCCCTGAAGACGGATAAAAGGGGACGCAAGACCGGAAGGCATCCTCTTGTTCCTGTGCTCTGAAGCTGCACCTCCTCGCTGCACGTGAGCTCGAGACGGAACGAAGAGCCAATTTTGAGCGTTATAATCGTTCTTTTTGTCTTGCAGATACTCTGTCGGAGAAATGCCCAAGAAAGGCGGAAAGAGAATGACGACTGAACAGATGCTTCGGGTCCTCATGAAGGAGATGACCGAGCTGAAGAAGCGGGTGGCGGAGAGAGAGGGGGAAGGGGGGCCGGAACGTCCTTCGGCGGGAGCAGCCCCAGGAGGGAGAGCCAAGAGGCCAAGAAGGGGGCCAGCTGGGGGAGACGTCCCGGTTCCCTGTACCCCGCTGGAAGCGCCAACCCCAGTACCCGTGGAGGGGAATCCGATTCCCGTGGTGGTCACCCCAGTGTCCAATGAGGATATGCCGCCCGAGCTGGCAGCACAACTTGCAGCGTGGTTGGGCGAAGGTAGTGAGGGCGCCACGGCTGTCGACGCGCAGGCGCTGATGAAGCAACTGCGTGAGAAACGGGAGGCAGCCAAGGTGTCCGCGCCGGCTGCAGTAATTGACAAGCCACAAGGGACGATTGCGACCGCAGAGGCAGCGTCCGGTGCAGGTAAGCGGCCATTGCCGATTGCGAGGGATGAGTCAGCACCCTCTCGTAGAGAAAGGTTGGGTCAACATGTGCCTTTGGCAATTAAAGAGAAGATTTGGGCGGGTGAATATGTGAACATCTTCTCGTTGCTTGTTGACCATTATGAGGTGGAGCATGTTAAGGGCCAGAAAGACCTCATGCATCCGAGTGTTTGGCGCGCAAAAATGGCCGCCTTTAAAGTGAATGAAAATATTGGCAATTGGGGCAATGCATGGGGAATCTTTACGTCGATCTTAGGGGAACGTAGGCCCGAGTTGCTTGCCGAGTTGCCGACCTATCAGTCGCGAATCATGGGGTACTCGACATCATACCAGGGTAACCATTGGTTTTGCTACGATAATCTTTTTAGAAAGGCGAAAGAGCATAATAAAAGCTTAACCTGGGATTGTTACGATTCTTTGACATGGGATAAAATGAAGGAGACAGGAATGTTGAAAATGCCATTGGTAGGAAGTAATGTTGGCGAATCCTCCCGCCAATATGGGGGGTCGCCCTTTCGTTCAGGTACGAGTACCGACGATTACTCGAGGCCTGCCGGCAATACAGGAAAAAAGGGGTTATGCTTTAATTTCAACAGAGGTAAATGTACTAGGCCCCAGGGATCGTGTAAATTTAAACATGAATGTAGTGGGTGCGGGTCGCCCCATCCTGAGTCCACGTGCAGAGCCAAAACGGGTGATAACGGGGGGAGAGGAGGCGCCAAACAGGTCTAACATAGTCCGAGGGGCGCCTTTACCTACCCCGATTGATACCTTGGCGATGATTCCCTGGCTCAGTGAATACCCGGATCGTACTTCTGCTGGGGTGCTGCGGAACGGATTTTCGTATGGTTTCCGCATCCCGGTAGGGGACTTTCAGGGTGTGGAGAAGTGTAAAAATCAACTGTCGGTCCTGCAGCATACGACCGTGGTACAAGATAAGATCCGGAAAGAGGTTACTCGAGGTCGGGTCGCCGGCCCGTTTAGTGTGCCACCGGTGCAGGAATTTGTTTGTTCTCCTTTAGGGGTGGTCCCCAAGAAGGACCCGGGTGAGTTCCGATTGATTCACAATTTATCAGCTCCACGTGGTTTTTCTGTAAACGATGCAATAGATCCGGAAGTATGTTCGGTGCGGTACGCATCCTTCGATGAGGCCGTAGCCATTTTGAATCGCCTGGGGCCCGGGGCGCTGATGGCGAAGTCAGATATCGAATCAGCGTTCCGTTTGCTCCCGGTACACCCAGACGACCAGCGTCTCCTGGGTTTCATGTTTCAGGGTTATTATTACATGGATAGGTGTATGCCGATGGGGTGCTCTATATCTTGTGCCTATTTCGAGAAATTCAGTAGTTTTCTACAATGGGTCTTCACAAAGAAGACGGGTTTCCAACATGTAATGCATTACCTTGATGATTTTCTGTTCCTTGGGGCAGCCGGGGATCTTGAATGTGGCCGGGCCTTGGCCGAATTTTGTATGTTAATGAAGCAGTTTGGTGTGCCATTGGCACCAGGTAAGACGGTGGGTCCTGCGACTTGCCTTGAGTTTCTGGGGATCGAGTTAGACTCCAGTGAGGGTTGTTTTCGTTTGCCAGCTGACAAAGTGTTGAAGTTCAGGGCAGCCCTGCGAGTGTGTATAAATGGATCTAAAGTTACGCTGCATCAATTACAGCAGTTGGTGGGACAGTTAAATTTTGCCCTGAGGGTTATACCAATGGCCCGCCCCTTCTCCCGTTCAATTGCCCAAGCTATGGTCGGCTTAAAGGAGGGCCATCATCGCACGAGATTATCGGCTGAGGTCCGCCAGGACATGCGCATTTGGCTGGCATTCCTGGCGGACTTTAATGGTCGAGTCGTCTGGAACAAACCAGCCGTGTCCTCGGAAGAGCTGGGGCTATGGACAGATTCGGCAGGTAGCACAGGTTTTGGTGCCATCTTCGGCACAAAATGGTCGGCACAAAGGTGGCCGACATGGTGGCCTGACAATGGTCTGACAAGTAATATTGCTTTCCTTGAACTTTTTCCCATTTTGGTGGCCCTGAGAACCTGGCCAGAAGGGTTCAAAGATCACTCTGTGATATTTTGGTCTGACAATATGACCGTGGTCGAGTGCATCAATAGCCAGGCTGCACGATGTAAACTGATTTTAAGACTGCTCAAAGAAATTGTGTTACTGTGTATGCAACTGAATGTGCTATTCAGAGCAAAACATGTCCCGGGGGTAATGAATCAGGCGGCTGATGCACTGTCTCGTTTTCATATGCAGGCTTTCTCGGGTTTCCTTCCCACAGCGGACCCAGAGCCGGCACCCTTTCCCGAAGCTCTCTGGTCTCTCGGTGCCCCGAACTTCGTCACCTCGTGGGAGAGAGTCTAGCACCAAGGACGAGGAAGGCATATGAAGGGGCGTTTCAGTCCTACTTAGCCTTTTTGGGGACCGATAGAGAGGGGCTTTGGGGCCACGAGGAATGGGTAGTGAATTTTCTGATGTCCCTACGTAGGGCTGGGAAATCAGTGGCTACGGCCCAGAGGCATCGTGCCGCCATTTCCTTTGTTGCCAGGGCTCATGGTATCCAGGACCCGACAGCGTCTTTCGTGGTACAGAAAGCGCTGCGTGGGTGGCAACGCCTTGAGGGTCGCAGAGTAGATGAGAGGCGCCCGATAGGTTTGGATAGGTTGGCCCAGTTGTTGGCCACACTCCCTTCCACATGTTCATCTCAGTTCGAGACAGTGTTGTTCCGAGCCGCGTTTACGCTGGCATTTCATGGGGCGATGCGGGTAAGTGAACTAGTGGCAAGGAACAAACAGGATGTGACAGGGGGTTTGTGCCAGGAACACGTTCAGATCAGAGGAGAGACGATGACTGTCTCCTTTGTCAGGTCCAAGACCGATCAGGGTGGGATGGGTGACTGCATAATCATACGCAGGATTCCCGGGTCCTCCATGTGTCCGGTAAAGTGTTTAGATGACTACCTGGCACGAAGGGTGGCATCATGGGGGGGGACCTTGTTGAGACACGCGGACGCCACCCCACTGACGAAATTTCAGTTTCAGCGGGTGCTCGCGATGTCAATTGCCGCTGCGGGCTTGAACCCGGGCGAGTTTGGGACCCATTCCTTTCGGATAGGGGCTGCTACGGAAGCTACAGCTAGGGGTCTTAATGTTGAACAAGTAAAACGAGTGGGGCGTTGGTCCTCCAATTGTTATAAGAGGTATGTGCGGTTGCACATGTTGTGAAGCTGTAATGATGTACTCACGCCTCTTGTTTTTGTTTGATTTTCAGTTGCGCAAGCCTACGAGGCGGGGCGGACTATGCAGTCGACCCGACACCGGGCCAGCGGTCAGACATCACCGGCTGTGAAAAAGGAGGTGTGGGTCGTGGGCCACTCATACGTGAGGCGTGCCGCGGACGTATTCAAAGCAGGTGACATGATTCACGTAGCTGGGGAATACGGGTACAGGGTGTCCTTCTACGGAAGAGGCGGTCTCTGTATTGACCAGTTTCAAACATTTTTCGAGGGTTTGTTAGGGCGGACGAGGTCACCGCCGTCTATAGTCATAGTACATCTAGGGGGCAATGACTTAGTCACCACCGGTAGACGACTTCTCCTGGAGGCAATGCTTTCCACTGTAAGTTGGTTGGCAAGGAGAGTTCCGGGGTGCATAATTGCGTGGTCCCATATGATCCCACGAAAGGTATGGCGAGGGGCTATTTCTATTCCTGCTTTGAATCATTCTGTTAGAAAGCTTAATAACAAAGTGAGTAGGTTGTTCCGTTCCAGGACATTGCATTCTATTTCGCATGGCTGCATTAATGAGGACAGTATGTATTTGGGGGATGGTGTGCATTTGTCTCGGGTGGGGAATGAGTTACTCATAGGAGACTTCTTAGCATGGTTGAAAACGTTAAAACATGACCTTTAGGTAGGAGCTTTGTGGGGGGTCCGGATAGCCGGTCAACTATCCGGCCTGTGGCGGTAAGGTCATGATCGGTGAGCACTAATTGGAAGATCCCTATGAGTGGGCGTCACCCAACACGGATGGGAGCGCTCGGGAGAGGTGGCCATTGGCCCCTCAACGGGGAGGCGGTCCCTTCTAAGGATGGGTCGCCGAAAAGAAAAGGAAAGGCGGTCAAGGCCCCTTCCTGTGTAGGAGGGGTTACAGCCCCCTCCTGGGGAATTTCCCGGGGCCAGTGACGTCTGCGACGGCAGATGTGGTAAGTTGTGCGGGGTTTTTGGGGGGGGTCTACGCTACCTTCTAGATACCTCACACGAGTCCTCGAACGACCTTTAAGTGGCGTCGAGTTTTATTGGTGCCCCCGTCAAGTCAAAGGGAAATTGGTAGTTGCACTTGAGGTACGCCTCAGTGCTGTCGCCCCTCACAAGTGGGGGGGGTATTTCTGGTTAGGGATCTTGACACCGGTTACGACCTTGCCGTTGGCCCTTAAACGTTAGGATGTACAATTTCATAATTTCAAGTAAATGTGTGTAGGATGTTAGTTCGGCTAGGAGAACCTCTGTATTAGAGAATCTGTTAAGGTTAGCCAAACATCGCAATGTGGTAATGAAATTGTACATAATAAAATGTTGATTTAATGTTTTAATTTTTGTTTTAATAAATACGGCCGGGAGGGTTACTCCCTCCCTCTTCCAAAAACTTCAAGAACTGTTTCCGGTTTCCCTCCTTTGGGGATTGTGTTGAGAGGGGGTGGCGGGTATCTCAGCCATATGGAAAGGGGCGACCACTCGGTCCCCCCGCACGTATGGCAGAGTACCACGATCCCCCCGGGAAGCCATCTTGGGCGGGAGGCGTGTCCCGGCTGGTATGCCCGAAGCGGCGTAGCCGGGGCGCGCTTTTTTCCGCCCTAGAGTGGGCTGGCCTAGACACTAACGCGGCTGGCCACGCCCTCGGGGCAGGCAGGGGCGGGTTTACGCCCGCCCTGAAGACGGATAAAAGGGGACGCAAGACCGGAAGGCATCCTCTTGTTCCTGTGCTCTGAAGCTGCACCTCCTCGCTGCACGTGAGCTCGAGACGGAACGAAGAGCCAATTTTGACCCACCCACCAGCCCCTGATGACAGCAAGTGGTTTTGAATAAAGTTAATGGATAACTCTGATTTTCGTTTACAGGTTGTGGTATTATCGTGATGATTTTGAGTATGTAATAAAGAATGTCGATTTGTGGTACGTTTTGCAAATAAAGAAATTCTGCTTTAGTGTTCATTGGTAGCATGCTTTTAATGAAAGTATAGTTGCTACTGTGATTTTAGTTTAGTCATTTAGTTAGCATTGTCGTATTTATTTTGGTCGGGCGGTAAGGTCATGATCGGTGAGCACTAATTGGAAGATCCCTATGAGTGGGCGTCACCCAACACGGATGGGAGCGCTCGGGAGAGGTGGCCATTGGCCCCTCAACGGGGAGGCGGTCCCTTCTAAGGATGGGTCGCCGAAAAGAAAAGGAAAGGCGGTCAAGGCCCCTTCCTGTGTAGGAGGGGTTACAGCCCCCTCCTGGGGAATTTCCCGGGGCCAGTGACGTCTGCGACGGCAGATGTGGTAAGTTGTGCGGGGTTTTTGGGGGGGGGTCTACGCTACCTTCTAGATACCTCACACGAGTCCTCGAACGACCTTTAAGTGGCGTCGAGTTTTATTGGTGCCCCCGTCAAGTCAAAGGGAAATTGGTAGTTGCACTTGAGGTACGCCTCAGTGCTGTCGCCCCTCACAAGTGGGGGGGGTATTTCTGGTTAGGGATCTTGACACCGGTTACGACCTTGCCGTTGGCCCTTAAACGTTAGGATGTACAATTTCATAATTTCAAGTAAATGTGTGTAGGATGTTAGTTCGGCTAGGAGAACCTCTGTATTAGAGAATCTGTTAAGGTTAGCCAAACATCGCAATGTGGTAATGAAATTGTACATAATAAAATGTTGATTTAATGTTTTAATTTTTGTTTTAATAAATACGGCCGGGAGGGTTACTCCCTCCCTCTTCCAAAAACTTCAAGAACTGTTTCCGGTTTCCCTCCTTTGGGGATTGTGTTGAGAGGGGGTGGCGGGTATCTCAGCCATAGTGACGTGTGCAAACACATGAGGTGGCCGTGTTAAGTTGGGAGAAAAAGTAACCTTGAATCCTGAGTGTTCCTTGGGTCCAACTAGCCCACTAGGTATCTCCAGGTAGCGCCACAGAGCTGCGTTGCAGAGACGTGTAAAAGGGGCGTGGTATTGGACCACCTCTCTACAACGCAGTGCGGTAGTGCTTACTGGAAGCATCTGATGTGCTAGTTGGCCCCCAGGGTCCCTCAGGATTAAAGGGTAATTATTTCCCCAACTTAAAACGCGCCACAGGGTGTGTTTGCACACGTCACCTCAGGCTTCTTCCCCTCCCTTCACCACTGTGTAAACACGCCCTACGGACGTTTTAAGTTGGGAGATTAAGTCCCCATGAATCCTGAGGATGCCTAGGGTCCGATTCCAGATTATTAACGGAGCTGCGACAGCGGTGAACACAGGGAATGATGAAGACTCATAAAGCTGGGACAATTTTTTTTTTATTGCTGGTGGATTTTTGGGGGGGGAGGAGGGGGAAGAGATGGAAACTTGGAGGCTAATATTATACCAGGTCTATAGCCAAAATTGGATTCTTTTCCCCTCAGTGCTTGTCGCATGTCTGGGGTATACGGGCTCAGACGGCCCTTTCACAGATCCGCTTGATAGTTTGACACAGCGACCTTTTCCTATTGCATTCATTGGCCACGTGACAGTAAAATACCAATTGCAAACTTAGACACCTTAGATATTTCAAAAGAACCAGTTTGCCACATGTTGCATGACACACAGATACGGGCACATACTCACTTCCTTAAAGTGCAAACAATTTTAAGTAACTAAAATAGACGGCTGCATTAACAAAGTTAAGGGGTCTGGTGAAAATTACATGTGCCTCCTTAACAAAATAAAAGCCCTATCACAAGTTGTAGTTTCTACGAAATTGTCGCTGGAGTTCATGCGAAAACAGGGCAAGTGCTTGCCTCTTTCAAACGAAATAGTCGATGCCCCACTCAGTATTGAAGAGCACATTTCTAACTGTGGCTGACAGCCCTTTCACCCATCTTAAGTCGATGCAATTAAAATGGCTCTGCTAAAAATAATTAATCTGTAACTTCAGTCCAAAAACACTTTTTTGTAGCACGCGGAGTGTAAATAATAACTGTGGTTATAGTACAGCATGAAGTCAGCTTTTGAAGCGAGCTGACAATTGAGTATGTGACAATACATGTTTTATTCAATTCATAATATGTTTGATGTAAATCGAAAGCACACTTTCAGTGACGTCGTGTGAAAGATGGGATTGCTTTACTGTGCCCATTTTTTTGTCATTGCTTTGCCGGTTCTAGATTTGAGTATGTCACGAATGGTGTACCTTTTCGGTGCTTTTCAGAGGTAAAATTGCTCGGTACAATGTGATCGTACTGTAGGAGAGAAGCCTAGGTGACAGCGTGTTGTACGCCGCCACTTGCATATGCAATTAAAGTTGAATCCTGGTAAAACACAGCTCGGTGTTCCATCATTCCTAGGTCGGTAAATAGAACCCCATTACGTTCGATAGTGGTACCGCCTGTTATATATATGGTCAAGAGGCCACAAAAGCCTGGTAGGAAGAGCTTTGTAAAAAAAACGAGTGGTTAAGTGAAGCAAAGAGAGTTGAAAGAGGCATTCACTGAAACAAGTTTTTGGACGTGGTTACTTGGAAAAAAGAACAGGTGTGTTTGGTGTGAGGCTGGGTATGATTGCAGGCTGAGGGAGTTGGTGCAGGCCCGGGGGGTGTGGCTGAAGGTGACAGAAATTTTCCAGGGCTGTGCGCTCAGTGACAGATTCTGTGGGACCTTTGTTCTGAGTGAGAGGGAATCGAGGGACGTGTACTCAGTGAAATATGGTATGTGGGTCAAGTGTATTCAGATTTTCTAGGGTGTGTACATGCTCAGGGACCGAGCTTCTCTGAGTCACGGGTACTGAGTGACGGGGATCCTGTTGTCACGTGGGATCGGTGACAGGGATGAGCGAGAGATGCTCTGGGTTATGTGTGCTTAAGCAGGTGTGGGAGGGCGCGGGTGGGGTGCAGGGTGATGTGTGCTTGGACAAGATGCAGACATGTATTTGGAGTGCACGGGTGACTAGGGTTTCGTGGGACGTGTGGGTTGGTGGACGTGGCATGGAAGTTGCATGGCATGTGCAGTAGGTACCAGCCGGGCATGTGTGCCCCAGGGCCCGAGTGTGTATGTGTGAATTGGGGGGGGGGGGGGGGGGGGGGAGGGGGGGGTTGGAAGGGATGCTGTCGGGAATGTGTGCTCGGAAATGGTGCAGGCGTGCAGTGGATGACTGAAGCTTTTTGGAGTGTGTGCTCGGTCCAAAATGCTGTGGGGCAATTATACCCAGTTGCAGGGTACAGACAGGGATGCTATGGTACGTGTGTGCTCGGTGATAGGGTAGTGACAGGGATGTTGTGGGGTATGTGTTATCAGTGGTAGGGAACTGACGGATGCTACTGGGCATTTGTGCTCGGTGACAGGATACTGACAGGGATGCTGAGGGGCCTGTGTGCTCGGTGACAGCGATGCTGTGGGTGGCTTTGCTGGGAGAGGGGTGTAGGGGGAGGGGGAGTAATCACTGTGTTTGGAAAAGCTGGAGGTGTCCGTCGGCAGGTCTGGGGTGGAAGTGCCGGGGTTACTCTGGGACGCGTGGGAGCGGGCAGAGACAGTGGTGCCAGTGGGCACGTGAGCTCTGAAGGAGGACAGGCGTGCTTCGGGCGGGTAATGCTGTGATGGAGATGCGGCTGTGCACTGGGGAAGGCCACGTGTGTTCGGTGACAGGGTAGACGTGCCTCGGTGTCGTGAAGACATGTGGCCGGGTGGCCGTGGGGCACGTGTGCTGGTGCAAGTGACCCTACGCCCGTACCTTACCCACCCTAAGCCAACTGTGACAATGTGCAGCAGGGTCGGGCCTGTAAGGTACGGGTAGTAAATAAACATGGGTGCACTTGAGCCATCAGGGATCGGAAGGATGGGGGGCACTGCGGAGAAGGGGTTCCTGCTCCAGCTTCTGTACCCCGCTCATGTGACACCTCGAAGCTCAATGTCTGTCTAATGTGAGTCGGCCTCCAGAACAAAAGCAAATCCTGTCTCAAGAGACCCGCCCCTGAGGCCTCTTTTTAGGTTTCGACTGGGGAACGGAGCGTAAGCTCCGCCCCCAGAGAAATCTCTAGTCTTCAGTAGGGACTCTTGGAATACGCCCTCTGTCCCATTGGCTAGCTCCATAAATGGAGGCTAGCCATTGGAACAGAGAGGCGTCCGTCATGGCCGGACCAGATTCGGGGGCGTTCCCGAGAGTTTTTGGCTTTTGGCTAGGTCAGCCAAAAGCCGGGAACGCCCCCGAATCTGCACGGCCTCCGCTCTCCCCCTTCCCCTCCCACAGCAGATCCCCGCCTCCCGAGCCGCAGCTGATTCCGATGCAACACGGCCTCCGCTCTCCCCGCCTCCCTCTCCCCTCCTACAGCAGATCCCCGCCTCCCTCTCCCCTCCCACAGCAGATCCCCGCCTCCCGAGCCGCAGCCGGTCCCGATGCCATTGTAACACGGCCTCCGCTCTCCCCCTTCCCTCCCACAGCAGATCCCCGCCTCCCTCTCCCCTCCCACAGCAGATCCCTGCCTCCCGAGCCGCAGCTGATCCCGATGTTTCAGAAGATAGAAATTACGGGATGTCACTGTATTTCGCAAAATGTGTGCAAGAACTTAATAAATCACCTACAGACATGCCAGTAAAATACCAGCCAGGCGATAGACCGGTTACCATGTCCCCTTCCAGAATTCCTCCTCACAAAGCCACAACTTTCGAGGCCACACCAGAGTCAGGCAAGCCTGGGCTCGACATATTTTCAATCAGCTCCTCCCTAGGCTCAATTCTCTGGACCTAAGCGTAAAGTGGCTACCCCGAAACGCAGCTTGAGTCATTGGAAAAGCTAATGACCCTCCAATTGTTACCTGATCCTGTGTGAACGGCCCTTCGCAGCCGTGAAGCGGTGCTAATGTCTGCCTCGCGCATGATTCAAGCCCCGGGCCTCACCTGCCGTCCGAGAGGGCGGGGCTTGGGCCGTGGACTCTGGGTTTCTGCTGAAACTTTGGAGTGAGCGGCGGGCGGAGGCTACCTGAGGCCCGGAAGAGGCAGGCGGAGTCGGCCTGGGGTTGGGAGGGAGGCACCCACGGAGGGGGCAGTCATTCGCAGCAGTTTGCAACAGACGCTGGAGGTTTTCCTTTGTGACTCTCTGGAGGAAGACTTGGTCCATTCAGCAGGATTTCTAGCTCCCTGAGCCTTCAGCAGATCAGAGGACCTGCCGATGGCCATGATGCGGAGGGTCGCGGCTCTCGGGGTGGGCGGTGCGCTCCTGGTGCTGTCCCTGGCGGTCTGCGGAGCCGCTTCTGCTGGTCTGACTACCACAAGTAAGTGTCCGTTGAGTCGCCCGCGTGGGAACACCTCAGGGCCTGGTTTATACGTTAATTTAGTTACACAGTGCGCAGTGGAAGTTATTAACACCAGAGTCTGGGGGTTCCGTCTTGACACAGTGCGGGAAACTGTTGCGCCGAACTCGGGGGTTCTTGCCCAAGGGTGCCTTCGTTTCGTAACATTAACCCCTACGTGTTATTGTGTTTCCGCCACAGAACCTTCCTTCTAGCCCACTTCCTTTACGTTTTGTAGCAGTCAACTACTCGTGCAAACGTGGTATATATTTTTATAAGATAATTAGAAAATTGCTGAGTGAAAATGGTAGAAGAGTGCCTAATCTCGTTTTAAACAGTTGGATCCTTTTAGGTGCGTTTGGCGAGTGTCATCTTGCTTTGGTGCTTGAGTTAATCATAGATGTCAATATTAGGAATCACCTTCGAAGGATTGTTTGGAAAAATGAGAAATATTGTAGTTCCCAGTAACTTAATGCCTGAAGGTGCCTTTGTACCTTTGTCGGTCAAAGCCACGCCCATCAGCTGTTGTGATAGAGGTCCCTCGGCAGCAATGCTCAAGCAAGCCTGAAAAAGAAAAGTGCCCAGTTATGTATAAAAAAATGAAGCCAAAAAGTATTTGGCAATGTTCTTATTGATCACATGTCTTTCAAAGACAATTGTGGAAAGGAGTGACTGGATTTGTGGTTATAATTATTTTCCTTTCACTCCAATTCCTTACAGCAGTGTCAAATGAAATGCTTTTCAATTGATTTATTTATTGTAGAGAACCCGGCTTTTTTAATGGCAGATTTTTTAAATTTCATTTTAGAATGATCAGCAGTCTTACAGTGCGATGGACGCTGAAGCAAGACAGTGCACCAGTGTCAGTTTCTTATTTACTAATGTGTTGTACATTTATTTATACTTTCAGTTTGCATTTGAGCAGAGTTGCCTCGTGCTCAAAGCGTTTCGTGACAGTCATGCTGACTTATAACATTTTGAATGGTGTAACGTCCAAAATTTGCAGTGTCCCTTTGTGCTTTTTGTGTCCGGGTGATGGAAGACCCACAAGCAGCCTATTCCCATTGAAATACGTCTGTGTGACCCCAAGCACCATCAACCCGTGTCTCGTATTCGTTTTCTAATTAAATAGCGCTTCCGAATTGAGCGAGAAACCATTTTCACTCATAATTCGGATTGTTTTATGGATCTTATTTGAGCGTGGTTTATTCACACATAATATATTCTAACATGCTCACATTCCTGAGGTTTGCACCCTTTTTGCGCCGACTACCGTAAAGTTCCCTTTGTGAATGTCGTTAATTTTTGTAAGCACGGGGAGATTACGTGATTTGTCCAGAGTCCCAGGATGTTGAGCCCACGCCGAGATTGCAACCTGGTTCCTCCGTTATAAAGTCGCCAGCTCTGGTTGTTACGCCGCACCCGCTCCCTTTGTTTTCCTTTTGCTGTGCTTCAGAGCGGCAGGAGTTAAATCCCAGACGGATGCTGCAGAAAGGTCGCCTGTTCCTCCGCTAGACTGCTGTGAACGGGTAGCACTATTAATGGGAAGAACTCGCATCACAACCCGATCAACCTTTATTTTACAATTTCACGAAAAATATGGTATGTCGCATCCAGATGCTTCAGAGCAAAACCTGCAAACTATTCATGGTAGAAATATAATATTTAGGAATGGGTGTCTGGCTCTGTGTGTGTGTGTTTGGCTCTGTCTGTGTGTCTGGCTCTGTGTGTGTCTGGCTGGCTCTCTGTGTGTGTCTGGCTCTGTGTGTGTGTCTGGCTCTGTGTGTGTGTGTGTCTGGCTCTGTGTGTGTGTGTGTGTCTGGCTCTGTGTGTGTGTGTGTCTGGCTCTGTGTGTGTATGTGTCTGGCTCTGTGTGTGTGTGTGTCTGGCTCTGTGTGTGTGTGTCTGGCTCTGTATGTGTGTGTCTGGCTCTGTGTGTGTGTCTGGCTCTGTGTGTGTGTGTGTGTCTGGCTCTGTGTGTGTCTGGCTCTGTGTGTGTCTGGCTGGCTCTCTGTGTGTGTCTGGCTCTGTGTGTGTGTGTGTCTGGCTCTGTGTGTGTGTGTGTCTGGCTCTGTGTGTGTGTGTGTCTGGCTCTGTGTGTGTGTGTGTCTGTCTGGCTCTGTGTGTGTGTGTGTGTCTGGCTCTGTGTGTGTGTGTGTCTGGCTCTGTGTGTGTGTGTCTGGCTCTGTGTGTGTGTGTCTGGCTCTGTGTGTGTGTGTCTGGCTCTGTGTGTGTGTGTGTGTCTGGCTCTGTGTGTGTGTGTGTCTGGCTCTGTGTGTGTGTGTGTGTGTCTGGCTGTGTGTGTGTGTGCCTGGCTCTGTGTGTGTCTGGCTGTGTGTGTGTGTGTGTCTGGCTGTGTGTGTGTGTGTGTCTGGCTGTGTGTGTGTGTGTCTGGCTCTGTGTGTGTGTGTGTCTGGCTCTGTGTGTGTGTGTGTCTGGCTCTGTGTGTGTGTGTGTGTCTGGCTCTCTGTGTGTGTGTGTGTGTGTGTCTGGCTGTGTGTGTGTGTGTGTGTGTGTCTGGCTGTGTGTGTGTGTGTGTGTGTGTCTGGCTGTGTGTGTGTGTGTGTCTGGCTGTGTGTGTGTGTGTGTCTGGCTCTGTGTGTGTGTGTGTCTGGCTCTGTGTGTGTGTGTGTCTGGCTCTGTGTGTGTGTGTGTCTGGCTCTGTGTGTGTGTGTGTCTGGCTCTGTGTGTGTGTGTCTGGCTCTGTGTGTGTGTGTGTGTGTGGGGCTCTGTGTGTGAGCAATGCCAATAGCTCTAACTTTTCCAAAGGTGAAACCATTGCATTGTAAATGCTTGTTACTATCGAGAGCAGCTCCGGCCTCCCTGCGATAGTGAATTCACTCATCACAGCCCCGGCCACTCACGCCCCCAGTCTCTTGACCAACGCCAGTGTCTCGGCTATTGTCCTCGAGAGGATGTAGGGACGCGCGCCCACCGCCCCCCAGGACTCCCACACGTATCCAGTGCCTGCTGTGGCCTGTGGGGCACCAGAGGACCGCTGTCATCTGCGGAGGAGCAGGGAGGTACTCTGATAGAGGCGGTGAGTAGGAGGCCCCGCAGCCTCTCCCCCCGCAATGTGAGATCATGCGGGTTTCCGGATTCGTTCCACAGGGGTCCCCGCACGGGGGTGATTTGTGGCTGTGCTCGCTCTTCCCAGCACTGGGCTCCACGTGCAGCGCTGTGCACCCCATCTGATGCCTGTGCACGTGGCGCATGCATCTGGGGCCACATGTGGTACCCCCGCGCACAGCCCTGTGACTCTACGCGCTCATATGCGCTGCATGTGGTGTTGCAACCCCTATGCAGCCCTGTGCTGGTACAGCCCGTGTGCCCCATGTGGTCTCAGTGTACTGCGTATGCAGCCACTTCAAATCACTGTGCGACAACTGTTGTGGCAGCCCCTGCCCCTGGGCACCACTGCACTTCAGCTCCACCCTCACCCCCACTACAGCCAGTACCTGAGAATAGCATAAGTACATTGTGCCCATGTGTGACGCTATGCTGCCCAGCCACCGCCGCATATCCCTGGGCAGCCCCTGAGCCTCACATGCAGACGCCACTCTGGTGCTATCAGTGCCCTGCCTCCGGTCATCGGTGTGACCCTTGTACCCTCCCCCGCCGCTCCGTACACCCACAATCACTCCTGACCCTGTGCTGCCCTATTCCTCACCCTACAGCACTGCCTACCCGACCAAGCCGCCTTGTGCACCCCCAGCATCGAGTGTGCCCCCTACCCCACTCACTGTACACCCTACAGATGGCCCTTGTGGAACCCACCCCTGGTGCCGCCAGTGCCACAGCCCCTGTCTTCCCTCGAGCACACGTAACCGTCTGCCGCCCCATACACCCGCAATCACTCCAGCCCCTACTCCTCACCCTACCCCTTCACCTTACAGCCCTGTGTACCCAACAGAGCCCCTGATGTCTTGGCCCCCCATCTGTTTAACTTATTCATGGCCGACTTGACACCAAGGCTTGATGGGATTAATGCACACCCACCACGCCTAGGAATAATGCCCCTCACGCACCTCTCCTATGCTGATGACGTTGTTCTCCTTACTCAGACGAAAACAGGACTGCAACGTCTCATAAACGAACTGGCTGAATACACCAAACAGAACCTTCTGCAAATAAACACCACGAAAACAAAGGTCATGATTCTAACTCACCGTCGTACAAAAGTACTGAATTATACAATTGACAACAACAAATTGGAAGTAGTGGACAGTTATAAGTACTTGGGAATATACTTGGATAGACAGTTTACCTTCTCCGCGCACTTCAATGACATTGAGAAGAAAGGAACAGCGCTACTCCATGCATTCAGCAGTTTATCTAAGTCGCTTAAGGGCCCCCTGTTTGCCCCCCTCTTAACAGTCATCAAAGCCAAGCTACTTCCAACAATAGCTTATGGCAGTGTGGTACATTGTGGAAAGAGCGCGTCGCTCTTGGACAAAATCAAAACAAGGGTGTATAAACGCATATTCAGATTGCCATGCGATGCCTCACCCGCCCAGGTTCGGCTTGAATTTGGATTGAAGTGTCAAGCACTGCAAAAAAAATGCGACACAGTTAAATTCTGGTACAATGTGTGGCTGAACCGTGAGACACAAATTAATCTTGCTATCTGGGAAGCCATGCAAAGCAACCCAAACTCCCAGTACGCAAAGTATTTAAGATCCTCCCTAGAAATCACAGCGCTCGCGTCATTGTGGCAAAAGAAATTACCAGTGTCCTTATTCAAACCGGCTGCAAAAAAGGCAGCTAATTGGCACTCGTTGATTGATGATAAAACAATCCTGAGACAACGCTCACACTCCTGGATGATAATCCAATCATACAAGAAGCTGGCCCCGGCACCCTATCTAGGGCTAGCCTTTTCCTCACATTTGAAATCCAAATACCCAACCCTACGAATGGGTAATTTGCCAACAAATGCTGACCAACCGGGCTGGAGGACATCAGGCTCAAAGGAGTGTAACTTATGTGGCGCTGCGGTACAAGACCTCATTCATCTGATCTGCATTTGCCCGCAACTAGACAGTGAACGTCGGCACCTGCTCAAGGCAAAATTCAATAAACTGGGAATCCGCACATGCCGCTCAGCCATAGTCCAAGTGTTGGACTCAGCGGACCCTCAATGTATCTGAACTTTTTAACCTGTATTATATAGAACTTTGAATTGGCACTTACAATTTTTTTTATACCAGTACCAATATTATGTTTACCTTTTAAACATTTCGTTTTATTATTCTATAAGAAAGTGCTTTCTCCGATCCATCTTAAATCAATATTGCATCTCATATTGTAATGGTTTTTATTAACTACACAATAAAGAATTTTTACCAGAGCCCCTGAGAACTTCCAGTGCCTTGTCACATCTACTGTCTGCCCTGCAGCCCTGGTGCGCCTTTAGCCGCCCGGGACACCTACAGACAACTCCTCCAGTGCCCGTTCAGGCCAGCCCGTCCACCCTGACTATCACATGCCGTCCCTGAGGCCCCTCGTGCAGCTCACGGATACCCCTACCGCAGCTACGTGCACCCCCCCCCCACACACACACAGGGTCCGTCCCAGGCCTTCTCCTGTAGGCCTGCACAACTACAGCGTGCACCAGCTGTCAACCCACATTGCAGCTCTGGCACTCTGCTGGTTGGGTTCGGCGCTATGCCGCCTTCTGCAGGTTCTCAGCATCCCATTGCGCAACAGGGCAGTGCAGCTCAGCTCCAGCCTTAGCCGAACTGCAACTCTCTTCCTAACTAACACCTCTGCAGCTACTGGACAGCTACTAGACATCCCCGGCGCTTCTGACCATTCACTTGGCACTGCTTCTGCACCGCACGTGTAGCATCCGAATAACACCAAGCACCTCCGCCCTTCTGCAAAGCACTCCCATTACAGCTGTTACCTGCCAAAAAGGGTCCATACAGGCCAGGGGGGGCCTACCCTCCTACAACAAATTTAAACACGTTTCCTCTTCTGTGCCAACCCCCCGCACCTCTTTGATCAAGCCCCGGGGAGGTGGCGGTCACTGGGGCAGTGTGGGGGGATTGGCCCCTCCCACAAATTTTTAACTGCCCCCGGGACCTGGCCCACCGGGGGTTTAATTAAACGGAGCGCGGAAGCCCAAGCTTTGATTTAAAAAAAAAATCGGCTGAAATTCGCGCTGGGTGCGCAAATCTCTCAGATTTTAAAAAAAATGCTTTTATTGGCCCTGGGGGTCCTTGTGGGACACGGGGCTGCATTAACAAAGTTAAGGGGTCTGGTGATAATTACATGTGTCTCCTTATAAAAAAAAATGCCCTATCACAAGTTGTAGTTTCTACGAAATGGTCGTTGGAGTTCTTGTGAAAACAGGGCAAGTGCTTGCCGCTTTCAGACTAAATAGTCAATGCCCCACTCGGTATTGAAGAGCACATTTCTAACTGTTGCTGACAGGTCTTTCACCCATCTTTAGTCAACGCAATTAAAATTGCTCTGCTAAAAAATAATTAATCTGTTACTTCAGTGCAAAAAGCACTTTTTTGTGGCATGCGGTGTGTAAATAATAACCGTGTTTATAGTACAGCATGAAGTCAGCTTTTGAAGCGAGCTGACAATTGAATATGTGACCATACATGTTTTATTCAATTCATAATATGTATGATGTAAATCGAAAGCACACTTTCAGTGACGTCGTATGAAAGGTGCCATTGCTTTTCTGTGCCCATTTTTTTATTTTATTTTTTTTGTCATTGCTTTGCCGGTTCTAGATTAACCCTGGGCTAAGCACTAAGCTACGCTCGCATAGTTTGTGAAGTTTGCACTACTTTGCACTACGCAAACTGCACCTACCACAGTGCAAACACATGTAGCGTAGCATAGTGCAGCAGTCATTTTTTGCTTGCTCGCGGTCCTCAACGTCAAGTTGGCAACCACGAGCAAGCAAAATGACATCCCGGCAAGACTTTTTCCTCGTTTGCGATCAGCAACATCAAGTTACCGATCGTGAGCGTGGAAAATAAACCTCCCGGCGGGATTCTCAACGCGGGGAGGTCAGGTTTCTCATTGTGAGTGGTCACATATGCTCGCAACTGCTCGCGATGAGAAACTACCAGTCCGCATTGAGAAAGCTGCCGCTCGAGTAAAAATCTACTCGAGCGGCAGTAAAAGACAGCTCGCACTGTGCAATATGCCGTTTTCAATGATTGCACAGTGCGGATAAACATCCGGCACTGTGCAATCATCTCGAGCAGGGTACTACGCAGTTCGCTTAGTGCTAATGCACTACACGAAATGCACTACGCGTAGCACTACTTTGCAAACTACGCTCAGGGTTATTCTAGATTTGAGTATGTCACGAATGGTGTACCTTTTCGGTGCTTTTCAGAGGCAAAATTGCTCGGTACAATGTGATCGTACTGTAGGAGAAAAGCATAGGTGACTCAGCGTGTTGTACGCCGCCACGTGACATATGCAATTAAAGTTGAATCCTGGTAAAAGACAGATCGGTAAATAGAATATCATTACGTTTGATAGTGATACCGCCTGTTATATATATATGGTCGAGAGACCACAAAAGCGTGGTAGGAAGGGCTTTGTTGAAAACAAGTGGTTAAGTGAAGCAAAGAAAGTTGAAAGAGGCATTCACTAAAACAAGTGTTTAGACGTGGCTACTTGGAAAAAAGAACAGGTGTGTTTGGTGAGACGGTGGGTATGACTGCAGGCTGAAGGAGTATGGACTTGGAGGTGGTGCAGACCTGGGGAGGTAGGGTGAAGGTGACAGATTTTCCGGGCCTGTGCGCTCAGTGACAGATTCTGTGGGACCTTTGTTCTGAGTGAGAGTCAATTGAGGGACATATACTCAGTGAAATATGGTTTGTGGGTCAAGTGTATTCAGATTTTTTGGGGTGTGTACAGGCTCAGTAACCGAGATTCTCCCTCCTACCACAACTTGAAACACTTTTTCCTCTTCCGTGCCCGCACCTCTTTGATCAAGCCCCGGGGAAGTGGCGATTCCCAGGACAGTGTGGGGGATTGGGCCCCCCCAAACATTTTTAACTGCCCCCGGGACCTGGCCCACCTGGGGCTTAATTATCAAAGCGCTTCGTTTTTATTTTTTTTTCGGCTGAAATTTGTGCTGGGTGCGCAAATCTCGCAGTTTTTAAAACATTTTTGGCCCTGATCAGTCCTAGGGGGCAGGGTGTTTCTATCCTGCCCCCATTTCTTGTTTTTCGCATTTCTTTTTCTGTTTTCTTGTGCCTCAGTTCTACCGAGGCACGAGATGGCTGCCAAGGCTTCCTGGTTTGGAGTGTTCACAGCCAATTAGCATAAAGCTTATGATCGGAAGGGTGCGCGTATCCTGCGCGGCCATAGATATCGAAACTTTTTTAATTTTGATTTTCTCAGCAACTACTGATCGGGTCTACACCATTTAACAAAAAGGGATCTTTCTGAACCAAGAGCTACCTTTTTCAAAATTTGGTGTAATTGCGTTCAGCCATGTCTAAAGTTTCCTATGGGAAATTGCATGGGGAAAACATGTTTTGGGCCCCCCCTTTTTTATCGGTCCCCGCTTGACAAATCACCCCGAAACTTTCAAGATAGGAGCGGACCGGAGCAGGCCACGAGTTTTGAAAATTTTGCGAAGATTCCTCAGTCGGCGTCAAAGTTATTGGAAATAGAGTGTTGCGATTTTCCTATGGAAAATAGGTCTTAACGATAACTATCTACTGGCGATTGCCAGTAGATATTATGTATATATATACATATATATGTGTGTATATATATATATATATATATATATATATATATATATTCACTGAAAAAACCATAGGTTATAGACCATATATAGTTAGGAATTAGCATTTACAAAACCTTGAAAATTCACTGAAAAAACCATAGGTTATAGACCATATATAGTTAGGAATTAGCATTTACAAAACCTTATTTTACTCACACAAAACCATTGAAATTCACATATATAGTTAGTTGCACTAACTATATATCGCGCACCCGCAATCCACTGCTGATCATGTCACATATTACATCATTCATGACATGGTCAGTGACATCACTGATGACATCACTGATGACATCTCAAAGGACATCACAGATGACATCACTGATGACAACATCCAGTGACTCTATGTTCTGTAAAGTTAAAATATGTCTTACATATTGAAGAATGAGTGGATGTATAAGTGTCTGGATGAAGGATTTAGTAGGTGCATGACTGACTGTATGAGTGAGTGATTAAATGTGTCTCACTGAGTGCATGGGTTAGTGACTAAACTGTCTTAATTTGTGCATCATTATGTCTGTTGTTCTGTAAACTGCTGCATGTGTTGATCAGTAGCTATATGAGTAACTATATGGGTTATTGATTGGTTGCCCAAGTATTTGTATGGGAGACTGAGTGTGTGTGTGTGGGTGGCTGGGAGGTGTATGACTCTGTGCATAGATGTGTGAGCAGTTGATTCACTAGATGTATGGGTTCAAAAGTGCATGTGGAAACAGCTGTATGGGCGGTTGACTGTGTGTATGAGTGTATTGGTGAGTGAATGGATATCTCAGTGCTACATGTCAAAGTAAGTACATATGTAAAGCACAGTACATGTGAGAGTTGACATATATAAATAACTGTGCATAAGAGCCAGTGAATGTGTGAGTGGCTGTATGGATCATTGTGAACTTGTATCAGGGATTGTATAAGAGAGTTAATATGTGTTAGTATATGTTTGTATAAGTAAGGTGTGTATAACTGTATAGTTGAGGAAATGGAGGTGTGATTGATTCTTTGCATGACTGACTAGGTGTGTGAGTAACTCCATGGATGAGTGACAGTCTGTGAGTGTCTGTTTACACTGAGTGTATCTAAGGTTATATTAGAGTCTGAAGAGGTTCATCGTATTATCACATGAATGATGTCATCAGTGATGTGATCAGTAATGTCAAATGAGATGTCATCAGTGATGTCATCAGTGATGTCATTTGAGATGTCATCAGTGATGTCATCAGTGATGTCATTTGAGATGTCATCAGTGATGTCATCAGTGATGTCACTGACCATGTCATGAATGATGTAATATGTGACATGATCAGCAGTGGATTGCGGGTGCGCGATATATAGTTAGTGCAACTAACTATATATGCGAATTTCAATGGTTTTGTGTGAGTGAAATAAGGTTTTGTAAATGCTAATTCCTATGGGGCCCGATCAGGATAGCGGTTTTTTTCCGCATCCTCGGGGCCGGCGGAAGCCACCGCCGGCCCCGAGGATGCGGAAAAAACCGCAGCGGACTGACCAAGGACCCACCGCCACATTAGGATGGCTGGTGGGTCCTGGTTTCCGTCCGCAGCTTTTCCGCCGCGGTTGGCTTACAACCGCGGCGGAAAAGCTCTAATATGGTGACGGTGTCTCTCAGACACCGTCCACCATATTAGGATGGGCAGTGAATTATACTTTTCCGCGGCGCGTTTCCCGCCGTGGAAAAGCATACGGAACTTCACTGCGGGGGCCCGTTGCGGGCCCCCTAGGTGAAGAGGGGGTGGGGGGTGCACATGGGGGGTACCTATGGTACCCCCCTGCATTTGCATGCAGAAAGCGGCAGGCACCGCACGGTGCCTGCCTCTTTCTGCATGCAAAAGCAATGCGTGCATTTTTAACAATGCCGCGGGTGCAGCTTGAAGCTGCACCCGCCGCAATGTTAAAAATAGAGAATGTGACCGCCAGGGTGGCGGTCACATCCTAATTGCACAGGAGGGAACTCCGCATGCCATGCGGAGGTTCCCTCCTGCTCTGGGGTCGCGGACGGACGCAAGTCCGTCCGCGATCCTGATCGGCCCCTATATATGGTCTATAACCTATGTTTTTTTCAGTGAATTTTCAAGGTTTTGTAAATGCTAATTCCTAACTATATATGGTCTATAACCTATGGTTTTTTCAGTGAATTTCAATGGTTTTTTAATAGCAAATATCAAAAGCTGTAAAATGTATTCTTCTTTTAAAGGAAAAATATATTTTATATGTATTTAATATAATTTTTTTATGTATATAAATTTTTTGAGGGAACGAATTTATCAACTATCATGCTGAAGAAGAGTGTGGGGAAAAAAAACCAAAGAGGAGGACTAAGAGGAAAGAACAATCAGTCCAAAAATACAATTGCTTTAAAGCATGAAGTGCTTTTCCACACATTTACATTTAAATAACCCATATTAGAACATACAAAATATCTACAGAGGAGACAGTGTACATTGAATTTTAGAATCTTCATTGGTACCTACATGCTGGTACTTACATCACCCACACAACACAACAGCTCTATTCAGAGCTACCCTACCTCAAAGCACTCTAAAATATTATTTTACTATTTCCCTTGGTTTTCCCCTTGTTACGCTTTCCGGAACGCTACCAGGTGCGCGGACCGGGCGCTAACCATGACAAAATTTGAAAAAAAAAAGTTGTTTTTTTTCGCATATATGGGCCTCCTCAGCCACCCTCAGAAAACCTAGGGGGTCAGGATATGTCTCCCGTGCCCCCTTATACCCATTCCCAACATTGTTTATCCTCCATCTTGTGACTAAATTCGTCCGAAACAAAAGATGGCGGACTCCCGTTACGCTACCGGTGAGCTACCTGGTTCGCGTACCGGGTAGCGCTTCCACCGCGAAAAATCGAAATAAAAATTATTTTATTTTTTTGCCCAGCGGGGCCCTTTAATAGCCCCCACATCAATCCTCGGGGGTCAGGAGGGGTCTACCGTGCCCCCTTTCATTCATTTCCCCCTTTGTTTATTTCCACCTCTTGTCTCTCGATCCTACCGAGAGACAAGATGGCGGCCGCTCCGGACTGTTTAGAATGTTGACAGTCACCGGAGAGCCAATCCGCTTCTCCTCGCGAAGTTCCGTTACGCGTCTGGTACGCGAACCGGGGCGCTAACTGGGACGCTGTCACAGATATATATATTTTATTGAACGTTAATTTCTCAAAATCCACTGGAACACATATCTTGCGACCTAGCAAAGGCACATTGGGCAAACAGTCTCTACAATTTTGTCAAGTTTCATAGAAATCCATTCAGCCGTTCGAGCTAAAAGTGAGTCCAACCACCCTATGGAAAACTCAATGTTAAAAACACGTTTTGGGACCCCCCTTTTTTCTCGGCCCCCGCTTGACGAAACCCCCCCAAACTTTCAGGGGACGCTCAGAAACAAAATGTGCCATTTTCCTGAAAAACGCCAAAGTTATTCAACATAGAATTTTCAGAAATCCCTATTCAAAAAAATCCCTATATTGTATATTATGATAATATTTTTGTTTAAATATAGTTTTTTTTTTCATTTTTGACTTTTGTGCGCTCCCGGTGCGCGTACCGTGCGCTCCCCCCGCGAAAAACGCAAAAAAAAATTTTTTTTTGCCCCGCGGGGCCCTTTTTTAGCCCCCACAACAAACCTAGGGGGTCATATAAAACAAAATTCATTTTAAAGAAAGACATACATTCACTGGATGGTGTCATCAGTGATGTCATGAGTGGTGTCACTGACCATGTCATGAGTGATGCAATATGTGACGTCATCACCAGTGCATTAGATGCGCAAGTTATAGTGAGTCCAACTAACTATAACGTGGGAATTTCAATGGTTTTATGTCAGTATAATTTCCAGCTAACTATAACTCGTGTGAAACCTATGGTTTTTTCAGTGAATTTCATAGGTTTTTTAAATGCTAATTCCTAACTTTAACTGGTGTGCAACCTATGGTTTTTCCTGTGAATTTCATAGGTTTATTTTAACTGCTAATTCGTATCTTTTTATAGGGCTTCTTGTGTTTTTTACTGAATTTCTAAGGTTATTTTTTCGCAAATATCTATAGCTTAGAAAGGTATGTTTTCCTAAAAATGAATCCTATATTGTATATTAAGATAATATTTTTGTTTTAAAAAAGTATACTCTTTTTTTTTATTATTTCACTCTGGTGCGCTCCCGGTGCGCGTACCAGTGAGCGCCCCGGTGCGCTCCCCGGGGGGCGTACCGGGCGCTCCCCCCGCGAAAATCGAAAAAAAAAAAAAAATCCCCGCGGGTCTACCCTGCCCCCTTATGGTCATTTCCCCCTTTGTTTTTGCCACCTCTTGTGTCTCGATTTTACCGAGACACAAGATGGCGGCCGCTCCGGACTGTTTCGAATGTTTACAGACACCCGAGAGACAATCAGCTTTCCTCACGCAAGTCGCGTGGCGCGCACGGTACGCGCACCGGTGTGCGTACCGGAGCGCTGTTACAGATATATATCTTTTTTTGAACGTTAATTTCTCAAAATCCACTGGAGCCCATATATTGAGACCTAGCAAAGGCACATCGGGCTAACAGTCCCTACAATTTTGCCAAGTTTCGTGCAAATCCATTCAGCCGTTCGGTCTAAAAGTGAGGCCAACCGCCCTATGGAAATTAACATGGGAAAAACGCGTTTTGGGACCCCCCTTTTTTCTCGGCCCCCCCTTGACGAACCCCCCTCCCCCCCCCCCCAAATTTTCAGGGGCTGCTCAGAAACAAAATGTTCCATTTTCCTGAAAATTTCAGCCGATTCCATCCACAAACGCTAAAGTTATTAGGCATAGAATTTTCAAAAATCCCATAGAGAAAAAATCCTAACTATATATACCTACTGGCGACCGCCAGTAGGTAATATATGTGTGTGTGTATATATATATATATATATATATATATATATATATATATATATATATAAAAAAATCCCAAGTTTGCCAATAAGCACAGCCGCGCACTCAAGGAGATGCAGTCAGGAAAATGTTTTATTTCCGGATAACGCTACGCGTTTCCACACCCCACGGTGTCTTGATTTGTGTCGAAACGCGTAGCGTTATCCGGAAATAAAACATTTTCCTGACTGCATCTCCTTGAGTGCGTGGTTGTGCTTATTGGCAAACTTGGGAATTTTCATTGAAATCATTCGGCTTTGGGTTTGCCGATTTCCCGCGCCACCTGACTACGGGAGGAGGTACCCGGAAGGACCCAGTGTGCTGTTTATATATATATAAATATATATATATATATATATATATATATATACATATATATATATATATATATATATATATATATATATATATATATATATATATATATATATATATATATATATATATATATATATAAAACCTACTGGCGGTAGGTATATGTAGTTAGGATTTTTTTGAATAGGGATTTCTGAAAATTCTATGTTGAATAACTTTGGCTTTGAAGGACGGAATTGGCTGAAATTTTCGGGAAAATGGCACATTTTGTTTCTGAGCTTCCCCTGAAAGTTTGGGGGTGTTTCATGAAGTGGGGGTCGAGAAAAAAGGGGGGTCCCAAAACATGTTTTTAACATTGAGTTTTCCATAGGGCGGTTGGACTCACTTTTAGCTCGAACGGCTGAATGGATTTCTATAGAACTTGGCAAAATTGTAGGGACTAGTAGCCCGATGTGCCTTTGCTAGGTCTCAAGATATGTGCAATAGTGGATTTTGAGTAATTTAGGTTCAAAAAAATATATATATCTGTAAGCGCGCCCCGGTACGCGCACCGGGGAGCGCTCCGGGCGCGCTACGCAACTTGCGCGCGGTAAGCTGAATGGCTCCCTGGTGTCTGTAAACATTCTAAACAGTCCGGAGCGGCCGCCATCTTGTGTCTCGGTAGGATCGAGACACAAGAGGTGGCCAAAACAAAGGGGGAATTGACCATAAGGGGGCAGAGTAGATCCTCCCTGACCCACTAGGTTTGATGTGGGGGCTTTAAAAGGGCCCCGCAGGGCAAAAAAAAATAAATCGTTTTTTTGCGGGGGGAGCGCCCGGTACGCACACCGGGAAGCGGTACGGGGAGCGTACTATGGGGAAAAAAGAATGATAGACTTTTCAAATATTGTATGTTTATTGATTGTTCTTTTTGTTGTTTTTTTTATTTATTTTTTATTTAAGTAGCAACATGTAGGTACCAATGCAGAGTCTAAAAATTAATATACACCGTCCCCTTTGTAGATATCTTGCATGAAGTTTCAGAAGTTATTGTGGTATATGGAATTCATACCATAGTCTGTCAGGAAAGCAGAAACAATATGGAGGCAGGAGCTGATAAAGAGATGATAAATACACATTTAATATAGTTGGAGAAAGGAAGTAACAATGAGCAAATCTATTATGTTACACAAAAAAGTTGCACAGTATATTTTAAGTCTCACTTTATATTATATGTTTTTGGGTACTATTTCATAATTTTCATATAAAAAAGAATAATGTGTCAAACAATTGTAACTTTAAAATTTTTATTTATTGTTCTGATTTTTCAAAATCTAAAAGAATTTGTAACATTAATTCATCTGGAATGTCCTCCTTTTCATTCCATGATTCACATTCTTCAACACATTTATTTAAGTCTTGGTCTAAAGTGTCATCCAAAAACTCAATTTCTTCATTTTCTTCCTTAGGAGTGTTTTCAATCTTAATTTGAAAGGAAATATTATTTTCTTTCTGTTGTGCTTCCATTTTCTTGCTGTAAATTACATAAAAAATAAATATATCAGTAGAGATAGGGCACTGTTGGGTTTAAGTTCAAACAGGTACTTGTGAGTTTTTAACAGTGAAGTTATCTTTGGGCACTGTATGGTTTCAGGCAGGAAGTAGAACTATTAAAAAGTGCCTGTGATGAAGCCTAAGTAAATTCATAATTATACCAGAGAAGCCTAACTCAATCCATAATTATAACAGAGAAGCCTATCTCAATCTCTAACTCTTACAGAGGGACAGTATATAACTATCTGAAAACGTTTTCCCAAATTAGCAAAACATAGTTCTCCTTTCAAATTTTTAAAATTACATCTTACATTTCAAAAAAAAGTTTAAGTTGTCAGTGAAAATGCTCTTGAAATGTACTTCAGGAAGTAGTAGTCAAAATGGCTGTGTTTCTCTCTCTTTCTTTATATATTCAGGTACATAACCAATCAAATGTCATGAAATAATAGTAGAAATTGAAAGTAACATTTTAATTGGTTGTCAATTCTAACACTTCATATGTGTTTTTGTCATGTAATTTTCCTCAGGATATTTAGACAGGGCTACAGCCCAAATGTCTCAAGGGAATGCCATCAAATTTGGGTAAATGGTAGGGACTGCTATGTAGTAGGGCCTATTCTATATTTGATGAAAGTGTCTCCAGTGGTTTTTCTGTAAATTACTTTCCCACCTTTTTTTATCGAGCGCTTACCGGTGCGCGCCCCGGTACGCGTACCGGTAGCGTTACAGGAGTCCTCCATTTTGTGTTTCGGTAGAATTGAGACACAAGATGGAGGACAAAAAACGTTGGGAATGGGTAGAAGGGGGCACAGTAGACACTTCCTAACCCTCTAGGATTTCTGAGGGGGGCTTAGGATGCTCATATAGGCCAAAAATTAAAAAAAAAAGTAAAAAAATCACAGGGGGAGCGCCTGGTACGCGAACCGGGCAGCGCTCTGGGAAGCACAACAAAGAGAAAAAAAGAAAGACCGGGTGTAAAAATTTTAGCAATTTTGATATAAATGGAAGGTAGTTCTGAAAAGAACTGTTTTTTTATTCTTTTTCTTCTTTTTTATTTTTTTATTAATTTTCAGAACAATGTTTTGATTTTTTAGGATTTTTGAAAACTATTTTGTGTTTTTTGTGTGTTTTATTAAGGGGAAATAACAAAAAATCAGGGTTAGAACATGTCTCAACAGGAGCAAAAAAAATCAAAAGGAATCAATGTTTTGTCTTCTTGTTGCATTTATGATTTTTTCCATCTAGGATAATCAAAGTAATACTCTTTTCTCCAAAACTGATAGTTCCTCCACAATATATACAAACTATTTTGTAGTTTTCAAAAGGAGTTTGAAAATTGTAGACCATTTCTCGGCCTTCTGGTCCGGCGAATGAGCTTTGTCCACTGGAGGTGCTGGGGATGACATTTGGGGGGTTGGCAGCAAGATCCCTTACTTGTGCTTGGGAATGGCTCTGCAATGGTGTTTCTGTCAGGAACTGCTTTACTTGCTCTTCCTCCTCCTCCTCTTCATCCTCATTATCTTCCTCTACACCAAAGTCCAGTGTTGGAGGTGGTCCTTTTGGTGGTGGTGGTGGTTGCTGAGAAGCACCAGCTGCAGCTAAAATAGAAGCCATTCTAAAAAAAAGGTCTTGCTCTCTGGAAGTAGAAAGTAAGAATGAGGTAAAAAGGTGGAGGCTTTCATCATTTTGAAAAAAAAAATGTTCAGAACTAATAAAAAGTGTTATTTTCAGGTCACATGACCTGTAACGCTTACGTTACGCGCCCCCGAGCACTTCCGGGGAGCTGCGCGTCGCGCTCTGTAGCGCTCCGGAGCGCCTCCGGGTGCGCTAACGCAGCGCCTCATAAGACGCATCACGCGGCAACGCGATACGTCGCGCTTACACGACGCGTCACGATGTTTTCTAACGCGGCAGTTGCGCTAACGGAACGTTTACCGGTTCGGGGACCGGGTCGCGGCACCAAATTGAGCTAACAGAAAGCTACCCGGTGCGCGGACCGGTAGCGAAACAAAAAAAAAAAAAATAATTATATTAAAAACATTTAAAAAATATTTTTCGATTAAAAGAAGAATACATTTTACAGCTTTTGATATTTGCTATTAAAAAACCATTGAAATTCACTGAAAAAAAACATAGGTTATAGACCATATATAGTTAGGAATTAGCATTTACAAAACCTTGAAAATTCACTGAAAAAACCATAGGTTATAGACCATATATAGTTAGGAATTTGCATTTACAAAACCTTATTTTACTCACACAAAACCATTGAAATTTGCATATATAGTTAGTTGCAATAACTATATATCGCGCACCCGCAATCCACTGCTGATGATGTCACATATTACATTATTCATGACATGGTCAGTGACATCACTGATGACAACTCAAATGACATCACTGACAACATCACTGATGACATCATTCATGTGATAATACGATCAACCTCTTCAGACTCTAATATAACCTTAGATACACTCAGAGTAAACAGACACTCACAGATTGTCACTCATCCATGGAGTTACTCATACACCTAGTCAGTCATGCAAAGAATCAATCACACCTCCATTTCCTCAACTATACAGTTATACACACCTTACTTATTCAAACATATTCTAACACATATTTACTCTCTTATGCAATCACTGATACAAGTTTTCAATGATCCATGCAGCCACTCACACATTCACTAGCTCTTATACACAGTACTTTATATATGTCAACTCTCACATGTACTGTGTTTTACATATGTACTTACTTTGACATGTAGCACTGAGATATCCATTCACTCACCAATACACTCATGCACACAGTCAACCACCCATACAGCTGTTTCCACATGCAGTTTTGAACCCATACATCTAGTGAATCAACTGTTTACACATCTATGCACAGAGTCACACACCTCCCAGACACCCACACACACACACTCACTCTCCCATACAAATACTTGGGCAACCAATCAATAACCCATATAGTTACTCATATAGCTACTGTCCAACACATGCAGCAGTTTACAGAACAACAGATATAATGATGCACAAATTAAGACAGTTTAGTCACTAACCCATGCACTCAGTGAGACACATTTAATCACTCTCATACAGTCAGTCATGCACCTACTAAATCCTTCATCCAGACACTTATACATCCACTCATTCTTCAATATGTAAAACATATTTTAACTTTACAGAAACATACAGTCACTGGATGATGTCATCAGTGATGTCATTTGAGTTGTCATCAGTGATGTCATCAGTGATGTCACTGACCATGTCATGAATGAGGTAATATGTGACATCATCAGCAGTGGATTGCGGGTGCGTGATATATAGTTAGTGCAACTAACTATATATGCGAATTTCAATGGTTTTGTGTGAGTAAAATAAGGTTTTGTAAATGCTAATTCCCAACTATATATGGTCTATAACCTATGGTTTTTTCAGTGAATATATATATATATATATATATATATATATATATATATATATATATATATATATTCGCTCCACCTTCCTATCAAAAGCTCAGGGCGGGTGCTATAGTTCTTGAGGACAGGAACTTGCTTGCTTAGTAGCAACTGAAGTATATATATGTATATAAGCTAGTGGCGGTCAGCACTAGGCAGTTATAGTTAGGGCCTACTTATCATGGGAAAAGCGTGTGTTGGTTTACTGAAAACTTTGAGACCATTTAACAAATCTTCACCAAATTCTCACAACTCGTTTGCCACTCACTTCAGCTGTAAGTTTCGGGGTGATCTGTCAAGTGGGGGCTTAGAAAAAGGGGGTGGGGTCAAAACGCATTTTTCCCCATGCAATTTCCCAGAGGGTTTGTAGAAATAACTACAGTCCGAACTGCTGGACAGAATTACACCAAATTTGGCGGAACGTTAGATCTTTGTCTAGAAAGAGCCCTTCTGTAATTTGGTGTAAATGTGTTCAGTAGTATTGGAATTATGTTAAAAAAGATTTATGTATATCAGTTTATGTAGAGATCGGATCAGTGCCACCACTTTAACCAGGAAGTGCTAGCATCCATCTTGGGACTTGGCCGAGTCCCAAGAAAAAGCACACACAAAAAGTCAAGGGGGCAAGGTAGAAATAACCTGACCCTTTATGCCTGGTGGTGTGGTCTGCCAGGGACCCTGTTGGGGGCCATAGACCTAGATTTGTTTTAATTTTCCTATAAATTCACAGGGAATTCATTTTTTTGAACTGAGATTTATTTTTACTATTACCCCAGGATGGGCAAGGCCCCAGAAGGGATTAATTTGTTAAGTATATTGGGGAGGGGTGCATGCTGATCCCCTACCCTGGCTCATTTCAGCCTGGGGGCCCCATCCTCTGGGGCCCACCTGCAAATTCAAGAGGGAGTGGGGCACTGTGGTCTCCATCCTAGAGCCATAAGTGGCCCGGCGGACCCCATCCCCAGGGACGGGCTCCAGCTATGGCCTGAAGTGCCCACTGCCGGGACATAACGGTTTATCTGCTCACAATGGTGCATCGAAGGAAACCTGTGCTTGCTTTACCTTGGCTGCAGCAATTACAAAGTGGAAAGCAAACGCGAAGTCCGCTGCCAGCTGGTTGAAGCTTTAAAAATGCTCCCGCCATCTGGGAGTGGGGCATGCATACAGATCTGACTATTGCTGCTGCCCACTGGAGGTGAGGAGCTGGTTGGGGTCGCAGGGACCTTGGGACCCAACAAGGAGATTGTGGTGCAGCTATGGCCTGGGGACATAAGAGGGAGTGGGGCGGGAGTGGGGCACTGTGGTCTCCATCCCAGAGCCATAAGTGTCCCGGCGGACCCCATCCCCTGGGATGGGCTCAAGCTATGGCCTGGGGTGCCCACTCCCGGGACATAGCAGTTTCTCTGCCCACACTGGTGCAGGCAAGGAAATCTGTGTTTGCTTTCACTTGGCTGGAGCAATTTCAAAGTGGCAAGCAAACATGAAGTCCGCTGCCCGCTGGTTGGAGCCTTAAAAATGCTCCTGCCAGCTGGGAGTGGGGCATGCCTACAGATCTGAATATTGCTCCCGCTTGCTGGAGGTGGGGAGCTGATTGGGGTCGTGGGACCTTGGTCCCAACAAGGAGATTGTGGGTGCCCTCCTTTCTTGTCTGGGCCCCCGGGGATGGGGTCCCCAGGGCCGAGATTGTCCCGGGAAGGGGGACTATGTTCCCCCTACCTATTTAAAATAATAGAGGGCCCCAGGGGATGGTGTCCCTGCGGCCAAATTGTCTCTGGTAGGGGGGCTGCATGCCCCATCCCTCTTTATAACATGGTTGGGCCCACAGATATGGGATCCCCAGGGCCGGAAATTTCTCCGGGAATGGGGACTATGTGCCCCCTTCCCTATTTATAAATCCAGCAGTGGGTCCAGGGGAATAGGCCACGTTTCCCTTCCCCTATATAAAGGGGCTGACCCCAGGGGATAGGGTCCCCGGGGCGAAGTCAGCACAGGGTGAGGGCTGCGTGCCCCCCCTCCCAGGTTTTAGCAAAACAACAGCGGCTCCGGTGGATAAATATAAAACACTTATAATAAGTATTTATGCACAATGGCAATGTAGGTGGTGAGGTGGACGTCAAATAAAGAAGCTGTATATTCATTTGGTTAGTTTGTTAAGGTATTTCCATAGTTTATACACACATAGATAATAAAGGTTTATTAACACATAGTATATAAAACATTTACATACAAAGTATATCAAGTGACAGTGTGTCCCAAGTGAATATATTAGAGAACCTACACTTCTATAGTGAAAAATAAGTAGCATAGAAAAAGAATTCTGTTTTGTATTTGGTTTTCATCAGAAAGAGGCGACAAAATAAAGTGTCTATAATAAATATACAATAGTTAGAAATATGGGCAACTATTGTGCGAGGTCCGTCTCTTTTTAACTGTCGACGACTTTTCGACCCTTGGTGGATGTCGGTTCTCTTCAGGACTTGTCAATGTGGGGACACCAATGAAGTAGAGTGTATAGAAATTGTCAGCTAGTGGACCAACGTTAAAGAACTATCTTATGTGATATTCATAGCAAGTGCGCTCTATTTTGGAACTGGGAATACCTGAAGTGGGTTTGCGCTGCTTGGTAACATGTAATTGGTAGAAGTTGCACCGTGTGTTGGAAGTGAATAAAAGAGACTCACAGGGTTCCCGGCCGGGAGCTGTGGAATCGTGACAAGAAGAGAACAGTATAAGACTTCTGTTTACACAGGACCAACAAATTGGCACTGAAATTATGAACAACGTACACTAAAGCACTTACCCCTTAGAAGGGTGTGGTAGGCAGGCAAACATGTATAATAGGTAGGTCCATAGAATCCGTAGTAACCACGATCGTGGTGTAGCTGGAGAGGCAGGGGACTGTGAAATGGATTCAAATATACAGACGAATCAATGCAGGGAGACTACGTGCTGAAAAATGAGTGTGGCCAAGGCACAGGCAATTCTTACCGAAATGCACACAATGGCGTTCTCTCTTCGGGAAGGGATGTTTGAATAGGATAATAAAGCTTTCACCGTCAATGGCTGTAGCTCATTTCTGGCGATGCAGGCACTGTGAAGAAGAGTCTGCTGTTAGTCTCTTCGTCAAGAATGACTAGGTAATTACCAGAAATACGGGAACGAGCTCTGTTATACTGAAAGCAATTTACTTAGCAATAGCGCTGTATTCACTACGGGTCTCCATGGTACTGCCTCTCACAATGGTACAATGACAGTGAGGACCCGTGCCGCGTTGTCTTATATACGGACAATGCGTCAGGTAAGCGTTTTTGGCGGGGAGTGGGGGCTGGTGAATAGAGAACAGAGCAGGGATGTGTTTGGTGAATCCATGCTCTTGGCGGTCACTGAGGTGTCGACATAACATAGAGACTGGGAAATTAGTGTGTCTACGACGGGTGTCTCTTAATAGCTCACGAACTGGAGCGGCCTCTGCATTTGTCATCCGGGTGCCTAGTTCTAGTGTGTTCCAGCTTCATATGACGTCCACCTCACCACCTACATTGTCATTGTGCATAAATACTTATTATAAGTGTTTTATATTTATCCACCAGAGCCGTTGTTGTTTTGCTAAAACTTTATACCCAGGCTCCAAGTGAGTAGGGTCCCCTTGTTTTTCTTCCCACCCCCTCCCAGGTTGGCTTCTTTTCGGGGGGTTGGCCACTGGGCCTTCGCCAGAACCTGCGACCAGCCTGCAGTGCATGGCGAGGGCACGAGCTATAGTTACCTTAGGGCAAGAGATATAGTTACCTCAGATAACCATACCTATAACTAGAGAATTTCTGAGGGTTTTAGAGTTTAAACGTTATGTTTTTACTGAACATTTGACCTAACTGTAAAGTTACTTTAACCTTTATTTTTTCAGTAAATGTCTATGTTTTTTTAATGAATAGTAATGTTTCATCGCAATAAGGAAATCCAACCCCCACGACACACGGCCTCCAGCTGTGCATGGTGGAAAGATGTTTGCAGGCACCGTTCCCTTTAAGGCGTGTTCCCACAGGCGCGTGCACCTCCCCTGACGTCAGCGCGCACTGCCTTGTGTGGAGCACGCACACAGCCAGGACGTCGTGCGAGAGAGTCGCACTGTCGCTTTAAAGAAGCAAGCGGCGTAAAAATCAGGCACTTTTGAATGCGTGAGTAAGTAATTGTTTGGTAGAGTTAAACTAGTGCATCTTCTGTTGCAGGTTTCACAGACAGTACCCCACACATTTAAACAGGTCTACGTGAGTATAAGCAGAAGAGGCAATTGTTTGGTAGAGATCTATGCCTGAGGAGATAAAGATTCTCATCAACAACGTGTTGCTGGCAGTCAAGATGAATACTTCGATGTTATCTGTACAAGACATCCATGACCACCTAGCTTTGTATGTCAAGATACCAGACAGCTGGAGGAGCAAGAACTATGCCTTTGAGTTCCTTGAGTATAAAGCACACAAATTGCCTAAACCACACTTAAACGAAAAAACGTTTTTAGGTTAGAAAAATATTTATTACATTCCAATCAGGCATGCATATTCAATGCCAATTATTTTGAATTTTAAAGTATCTTTTTTAACATTAATAGGCAGAAATGAAACGGACTGTGCATTCAATATTTACATCACTGTACAATTGGTTTGATACACATAGAAACAAACGATGTCAAAATAATATATAAAACATCAAACATCCTACAAAGAAATGAATTCATAACAAAACACTAATATCATATACATATAGAATCAATGAATGAAACAAATTGAAAGAATAGGGAATATGGTCAACTGAATGACTCGAAATTGATAATGTCTTGACTGGCTAATCCTAGTATTGTTTGTTAATAATGCTCTATTCCACCAAAGCTGCCGACGCGTTTCGAGATCAGGACAAACGTCCCTGGGCTCTCATCGCGGCTTTTATTCTTTGTGTCTGAAAGATGCAAAGAAAAAAGCGTTTTACTATTTTGATTAAATGAAAGCCTCTATTCCAAAGTTGCTACATATACTATTAGTTTTTGCATGGATAGAATCTACATACCAGGTACTTTTTATGGGGTGGAGAAGGCTTGTGGGACTTGTTGTCAGAGTGCGGGGAACCAAAGGGATCAATCGTTTTCTGTAGGAAGGCGATTTTATCTGAAAAATCAGGGTTTGATTGAATAAGGCTGAGCGTTTACATTGTTGCCTAATGAATAAGTGAATAGGCGGTATAACTCATAACCAACACTGACCTTGTGTCTGCCGCCAACCGGCGAGGTGGCTTGTGAAATATGACCATCTGCGTTATTTCCGAGCAAGGGCAAAGTAAGCAAATTTGAAAAAAGGGGGGGTGGGTCCTCATCTACATTAGTGAACACTATGGAGTGACAACAAGAGCCTACCTTGTAAAGGCTTCTTTATTCTTGAATTCAATGTGTTCCCAGCACTCGCGGTCCTGTCAAGTAAAAGGGACCCTTATTGGAAATTCAAACAAAATTCCAGTTTTGGCTCAAAAGTGGCACCTTTAGAGTAGAGAATTACCTTCTCCAAAAGCGCTTTCTCAGCAACTGTGTTCCTCGAGGTCTCAATCAAAATGGCCGTTTGTTTGTGGGCTGGATTTATTTGAATCGAGCCCCAGTGCATTATGGAACTTGTAGTTTTTGGTGATAAATAGTCGCAGTGAAACAGATGTTTTGAAAAAAATGATTTGAGGGAGGGGGGGTTAACTAGTATGAGTCTAAGGGCCACAGTGTGTTTAATTTTTTAGAAAAGGTTCTGTATTATTGGAAAGTTAATCTGGAGATGAGAAAGCATCTGTTGTATGTAGTGAGTATTACGCTCTTGTATGTTCTTCATTTTTGGATTCAATGTATTTTATATTCACGAGCTGGATGGTTGAAACGGCACTGGTGGAATGCCAAGGTCACTTTTAATGATGTTAAGGGTATATTTTTGCACATAATAGAAGAGTCGGTCCCACTGGCTCAGCCTGGCGAGTATAGCCTGACAAAGAAGTCACTCCAGAAAAAGGTTAACTTATTATAACCGCGCTATCTCCGAGAGATTGTTAAGTCCGGTTTGCGTGCTATTGAATTTCCGAATCAGGTATGCTTCTTTTTGAAGCAAAATCCGTTCGACATCGTGGCATTGATTTGTAGATTTTACTGTGAGTAAGACGGACCACTTGAAGTCATGCTCATCATGTCCCTTTTCTAAGAAGTGCTCTACCATGGGAGCTGACATGACTTTCTTCTTAATGCGGGACCGGTGCTGGCTGATCCGATGATTAATCTGCTGGCTAGTCTTGCAAACATACATTTTCATGCAAGGACACAGTATCGCGTAGACAACATTTTTGGTCCTACAATTAAAAAACTCTGTATGTGACCATCTAACTCCTTGGTGTGTAAATTTTTTGCCTTCGATTGTATTTGGGCAAGCTACACAATTCCAACACTTGTGGTGGCCCTCAATTGGTTTCAAATTCCATTGTGACAACAAGTCGCTTTTTGGCTTAGGTGTTGCGATATCAGCTCTGATCAGTTGTTGCCCAATACTCTGATTCGTTTTATAAGCAAAAATCGGTTTGGGAAAGGTACAATCAAGTCCTTCCAAAAGGTGCCAATTCTTCAGCACAGCCTGTCTAACTTTGTGTATGGTGGTATGATGGTGTCTACCGCTTTGCCTTCAACATTCTACACCAGTTTCATGTCTATTGATTTTGTATCTTTTCTTATGTAATTTTAATTGAATATTATATAACAAAAAACAATAACCCCAAAAAACAAAACAAGATAACAAAGAAAAAAAGTACATAAAAGTCTATATTTATATATAAAAAGAATAATAAAGCTATATCAGAAATATCTAATGTTTATTGGCTTTGTATACAGTTGGACTTTATACATCATATATATATGTGGTATATAATACCTTCGGTTCTGTTTTAGAGAATAGGAAAACAATTTGCTTCATCCATTTTGTCACTTGGCTATAGACCTTTCCAAACTCTACTTTTTCCCTATGTATAGCAAGTGCAACAGTACTATATAGGGGTCCCCTTTTTCCAAATACATATTTCACAAGCCACCTAGCCGGTCAGCGGCAAGCACAAGGTCAGTGTTGGTTATGAGTTATACCTCCTATTCACTTATTCATTAGGCAACAATGTAAACGCTCAGCCTTGTTCAATCAAACCCTGATTTTTCAGATAAAATCGCCTGCCTACAGAAAACGATTGATCCCTTTGGTTCCCCGCACTCTGACAACAAGTCCCACAAGCCTTCTCCACCCCATAAAAAAAGCCTGGTATGTAGATTCTATCCGTGCACAAACTAATAGTATATGTGGCAACTTTAGAATAGAGGCTTTCATTTAATCAAAATAGTAAAACGCTTTTTTCTTTGCATCATTCAGACACAAAGAATAAAAGCCCTGATGAGAGCCCAGGGACGTTTGTCCCGGTCTCGAAATGAGTCGGCAGCTTTGGTGGAATAGAGCATTATTAACAAACAATACTAGGATTAGCCAGTCAAGCCATTATCAATTTCGAGTCAGTCAGTTGACCATATTCCCCATTCTTTCAATTTATTTCATTCATTGATTCTATATGTATATGATATTGGTGTTTTGTTATGTATTAATTTCTTTGTAGAATGTTTGATGTTTTATATATTATTTTGACATTGTTTGTTTCTATGTGTATCAAACCAATTGTACAGTGATGTAAATATTGAATGCACAGTCCGTTTCATTTCTGCCTATTAATGTTAAAAAAGATACTTTAAAAGTCTAAATATTTGGCATTGAATAAGCATGCCTGGTTGGAATGTAATAAATATTTTTCTAACCTAAAAACGTTTTTTCGTTTAAGTAAGTGTGGTTTAGGCAATTTGTGTGCTTTATACTTAAAAAGGGTCTAGCCTTTACCACGTTTTCATAGACCTATCTCCTTTGGGTTCCAACTTAGAGTTCCTTGAGGACCATTAATAGCGTGATACACTGTGAAGCTATGGCAGAACTTCGGCACGCTTTATATCATACATTGATAATTGATGAGAGTACAGATATTTCTGTTACAAAAATGCTTATCCTGTATTTCAAGTTCTGACCTGTAACATCACTAGAGCACAAAACACAGTTTGGGGGCATAGTGAAGCTGACTAGTTGTAATGCTGAGGCTATCTCTACTGCTGTGAAAGAATTCTACACTGCCAATGAACTGGACCTTTAGAAAATGGTCATGTTCACATCCGATGGTGTGACTGTGATGTTGGGTAAGAATAATGGTGTTGCTACTTACTTTAAACAATCCATTCCTCATCCAGTAGAGCAGCATTGTATCGCCCATCGAGAAGATTTGGCGAGTTGATGATGCCTGGAAAAGGGTTCCAATGATTAAAGAGATGAAGCCTTTATTGTGGACTGTCTACACCGTGTTCTCCAGATCTCCTGCAAGGAAGTCCAAGCTGGATATTTTCGACCACTGAAAGAAGTCCGGTGGCTTTCAAGGCATTTTGCTGTTGGTGCACTAATTCGTAATTACGAGGCTGTTCTTTAGTACTTTGATCATGAGAAAGTTGAGGAGAATGATCCAGTTGCTAAATATTGTTACAAAAAGCTATCAAACTCCAACTACCCTATTTCACTTGCAGTACTTGATGACATTCTGGGTGAATTCACATCTTTGTGCAAACTATTCCAAAAGAGTTCTTTGACTACTGTTAAAGCTGTACAGTATGCAAGAGCAAAGGTTGGCCAAGTTAAGCAGCAGTATTGGGGGGACACTGTCTTTTGGAACAGCAATGTAAGAGATTCGATGGTGTTGTACACCTATTTTGTCTTTTGTTTCTCTTCTTTGTGAGCACATGCAAAAAAGGTTCCCTGAAAATGAGATGGAAGAATGGGCAAGGTTTGAAATCCAGGCAATAGCAACACAATCACATTTTGATTTTGGGACTGAAAATTTACAAAGACTTGTTGAAAAGTATTAAAATGTCTTGGTCCTGGGTGACTGTGAAACACCAGAAGATATTGTTCGACAATACAGGGACTATAAATATGTGGTGGCAGAACAAGTAAAGGGTGGGTTATTTACCACCATTCAAGCATTGGTGAATTTCACTGTACGCAATGCTGCTCAGTATAGTGTGGTGTCTCAGCTTGTTGATGTCTGCGCAACGTTTCAAGCATCTAGTGCAGATTGTGAACAAGGATTCAGCCTCATGAATACTATCAAAAGTAAATTGAGGAATAGACTAGAGCAGAAGCATTTGGATATGCTGATGGGGACAAAGGCCTACCTCCTGAATGGTAAAGTTGACCTAGTTAGAGTTTATCAGCATTGGAAAAATGGCAAGGATCGCCATGAGAAGCAACCCTGTCACCCATCTAGTGATGCCACTTGACGTGTCTGAACGGCCCTCTCCCTTATTGTTTATATGTGATATTGTATAGGCTCTCAACATTTCCCAACCCAATGAACAGTGCTCCAGTTAAGAATGCTTATTAAAATCTTATGATGGTACCACCGTTGAAGTCTTGTGCTTTTGTGAACCTGAAGTGTACTTGACTGTGTAACCAATTCATGTCATGACATGTTTATCCAATTTGCAAACTGGTCTTAATACCCTTATTGTGGCGCTGTTTGTGTGAAAATGCACCATCTTTTCACTTTTTAAAGTAAACGTTTTGAGTGACATTTGGCACCACATGCATGCGCGGTCTGGTTCCTGGCGCACATAGCCATGGTTGCAGCGCACAGAGACCCTCCACTGCCGCACACAGAGGAAAAAAATTAGAGGGAACATTGTCTGCAGGGCAGGGCCTGGCCAACCCCCTGCATGCATCCAATCCCATGATGCGCACAGTCTTTGGTGATGCGCTGTTGGTGGCTGCCCACCCTGTCCGCTGGAGCCCAGCATGATATTTAGGGTGCAAAGGGACGTACTGCCCTCCCCCCCTTCTCGGCCCGATTTCATCCAGAGGGACCCCATCCCACGGGCCTGGCAACATTTTGTTGGGGCCAACCATTATTGTTTGGGGAGAGGGGCGCATGACCCACTCCCTGGGCCTGTAATCAGCCCTGAGGCCCCCATCCCTGGGGATCAGTGATACATTAGGGATAGGGGGCATGGGAAAACCCTTCTGTCCCTATTTTGGACCTGGCGACAGAATACCCAGGACTTGGCCTTAATTTAAGGGAGAGTGGAGGCATTCTCCCCCCTCCCTGGGCCAATTTATGCTCCAAGGACCCCATCCCTCAGGACCTAGCATTAATATTATGGGTCCGGGCACAAGTCATCCCTCCACAGGTCTATTTTGGCCACAGGGACCCCATCCCTGGGTCCTACAGAATAAAAGGTGGGTGAGTGGAGCAGGCATTGCTCCCCTCATAGGGAGCAGCTAATAATGCATTTTTTTTGCAAGCAGGAAACAATATTTAGATCTGTGCATCACTGCGAGCAGTGAAACAGATGAAAATTCTGCTCCCAGCAGGTGGAAGCATTTTTTAAGCCCCGGCCCACTGGGAGCGGATTTAGTGTTTGCTCCTGCATGGCAGTGGATTTTAAATTGCTCCTGCCAATCAAGAACAAACACAGGTTTTCCTGCCTGCACCACTGGCCCGAGTTTTTAGAGTATAAAATATAAAATTTTAAACTCTAAAAACCACAGAAAATCACCAGGTATAGTTATCTCAAAACATGTTTTTTTTTAAAATGTGATGCGATTCACAGATCCTTTGTGGATTTGCGTATACTCTGAAATTTGAGGCAAACTTTAAAAAAAAAATTGTTGGCTCCAGGCACCAAGCCTATGGGGTCAGGATATTCCCACATTGCCACCTTGTGTCTTTTTGTTTTGATTTTTTAGGGCTCCTAATATGGCTGCAGCCACCTCCTGGTTAACTTGGTTGCAGCAAATCAGATCTCAGTTTGAAATCTGTTGGGATCTGCGGAGCCTACACGTTTTTTTAGCATAAATGGCTCAAACACTACTGAACAGATTTATACCAAAACCCAAAAAGCACTCTTTGTGGACCTAGATGTAGCTCTCTGCCAAATGTGGTGTAAATCCATTCTGAGATTTAGTGTGTAGCTGCGTCAATGTAAAAGTGAATGGTGAAACCATATTTTGGGACCCCTCATTTTTCTCAGCCTCAGCTGAATGGATGACCCTGAAACTTCCCATGCACAAGCTAAGCATAAAATAAAACTTTTTGGGAATGTTTAGTGGAGATTTGTCAAACAGCACCAATTTTATTAGCAACACAAACAAATGCATTTCCTACGGAAACTCGATCCTAACTATAACTGGTTATATATTTATATATATATATATATATATATATATATATATATATATCAAAGCTTTCCTCTCCCTCACCTTTGAAGAAGACACAGCACTCGCGGGAGGAGGGTTCAGATTCTTTATTTCACCCTCAGAGAACTAGACACGTTTCGGCTACTGCCTTTGTCGATGGTACATTGGCGCGCCATTTTTTTGTTTTTTAAATACCCATCACGTGTGTGTCATAGAGGTAAACAAAGGACTGTTACATAGTTGCCATCTTGTAATGGTTTTTTGTGACAATGTATACATCGCGCCCTGAATGGGCATTACCGTCTATCTGCATACATAACTGATTGTAGACCAGTTACCATGGACATCTATTGGTCTCATTGCAAATACATGTGACTATATATCGGCATAAATTATATTTCAACAACCTTATTATTTCACGCATTCGTTAATCACATGCGATATTTGTAAGCTGTTAAGACATTATAAATTTAGAAGGCAGTTATAACATTTATCTGATGATTTGAGATAAATGTTATAGCTGCCTTCTAAATTTGACAATGTATGATAATTTGAAATAATTGCAAATGCCCATCGAGGGCTAAATAACCAGGCGTATCATAAGCAGGCTTGATGAAAGTGGGAGAATAGCCCATATAAGAAATCTGCTTATAATGTCTTAACAGCTTACAAATATCGCATGTACTTGCAAGAGCTCTTTTTATTAAAAAAAAACACACAGGCATAACGCGTTTCGAGTTTTCATAACTCTTCCTCAAATGCCAAGATGCCGTGTCCATGGGTTCGTTGAGGTTTAAATAACGTAGCTCATAGGACAGTGAGAAGGGACTTCAGTCATTCCATCCAGTTTAAAGGGACAGTGTATGAGGTGTTTATTCAACGTTTTCTTAATACACCAGAGCAGAGATGAGTACTTCGGTTTCACAGGTTTTAAAAGTAACCCCCCAGTGGTGCCGGTATAACAGTTTTCTCTGCTGTCTCGTATTCAAAGTAGTGTCACTTAACAAGGGATATATATATATATATATATATATATATATATATATATATATATATATATATATATACACACACACACACACACACACATACATGCTTCTCACTTATGAGGTTCTTACGGATGTGCCATGTTTTCCCTCGCTTTCCCCTTCAACCGGCGTAGTTAATCATGCTCACACTGTCTGAGGCCTACCACACTATAGTTTTCTACATTGAAACAAGGCAGGCTTATGCACCAAGGGGCTTCTTTCACTTCGGATGAATTGTATACTAAATTTCCCCCCTATGGTACTCCCCTGCGTTTCAAAATACAACATGGCAGGCACCTCACGGTGCCTGTCATGTTGTGCTGTGAAACGCACAACATGCAGTTTTAGCAACCCGCCCGCCGCAATGTTAAAAATTCGGGATGCACCCGCCACTGTGGCCGGTGCATCCTAATTCGAGGCACGGGACCTGGGCCCCTGTGGCGGACGGTCCTGTCCTCCGACAGGACGTCGGTTTCCTAATTGACCCCTTGGTACGCTAATATTCAATTTCACAGCTCATCCCATTCCAATGAGTGACCATTACCCCCAGATTATGATTGTAGGCCACTTGTAGAGCCTGAAAGCAATCATATTTAATGTGATATTGATAACACTGTGGTTTTCACTGACAATTAGTTTTATTATAATGGTCTCTGAACAACCTTAATATTGTTTTTGAAAAGCAGGTTATTGATCACAGGGAGGCTTTTGACATTTGTTTGGATGACTGCTAATGATGATGACTTCTAGAAAGCTTGCTTAGTATATCCCAGGGGAATAACGAAGGCCTAACTAGATCCATGTCTCAGCCTAGTTGTAATAGTCCAGGTTAGTTTGATCCCAGTTGTTTCAAAGCTCAGAAGCATCTCATGGCAGCCCTTCACAAGATTCCGGGCTGCACTTTGAAAGTGAGAATGCATAGATGTGAGTATACTTTAGCACTGAAACTAAGTAAGAAAGAACTAAAGAATGCTGCCGGAGGATCCTTGATTGAAGCTAGTATAGCCAGATTGTTCAGCCTTCTGGTGCATAATTACCAGCCCTCTATGAAAGGACTACAGTGCCCCCAAACTAGGGGTTGCCATCAACGAGTCTGATTGGATGGCCCACTTTTCAAAGATCTACTCTACCTCTAGTGTGCAGACACAGTGGTGTGGCCCCACAACTGCTGAGGGCTTAGTATCGGACACCAGTGACTTATTTTTCATCCTGGTTGAAAAACAATATTTTTAAGGCCAATGTACCTTTATGGGGCCTAAGTTTGACAAGGGTATTAAGGACTTGTTGCTGTACTGGTATTCTGATCACCTGGGGCCTTATTACAGAACATTCCCCAGGGTCGCAACTAGCGTTTGCACCTGCTTTGCATGCCCCCGGGGCACAATGATATCACAGAAGGGACCACAGACACTTATGCACCCCTTCTGTAATACTGAAAGCGCTGGCGTACATGTAGGGCCAGCGCTTCCTCATGAGGGCATTCCCTCATTTGCATGGGGCTGTGGGCCCATGCAAATGAGGCAATCCCTTTGCCTCTGCGCACACAACATATTATATACGTGGGCTCAGATGCTGGCATCTGGAGTGGAAAGGGGGTCTACAGACATCCCCTTGCCGGCGGGTGCAGTCACTCACTGCCCCCACCTGCAAGAGGACCTCAAATCCCTCTTTAAAGTGCAGGCAAGTTTACGCCTGCACGGAAAAACACAGAGCACCTTTTAAACAGCTGCTCCATATTTTTCTTGAATACACTGCCCCAGGCAAGCACAAGTTCACAGTTGCCCTGAGGGCAGAGCATTCCATGATAGGGCGCACTTTTCCTGTTTGCACCTGGCGCACCTCCTTAAAGGTGTGCCGTGGCGCAAACAGGAAAAGTGCACCCTAGCTATAATAGGTCCACATGTCGGAGTCAGTGATAGTTTCCTTCTACAAGAAAGAGGAAGTGTACAAATTCAGCTTGCTACTCATCAATATCATTCCATGACTCCCTGGTGAAAGTCACACAGAGAATATTATTGAATAGATTAGAAGAGTGGGCTGAGACCAATGAAACCCTCTCAGTCTTGCAATATGGCTTCCATAGAGGTCTGGAGATGAGTGATCAGGGGTTAAATCTCAATCTGATAATTGGAAAATATACTTCAATGAAAAAAGGTCAGTTGTGTTTAGCATTTGGTGGCCTGTCAAATGCATTCAACTTTATTCTCCACAACAAACTGTGGGAAATTATATTTGAGCTTGGGCTGGATCCCCCGAGAGTATCCTTCCTTAGAGAAATGTGTTGGGGGTGCAGGGCAAGAGTGCATTATGGAGCCTGTGGTGAATGTACTCGCACTAGTGATCTTGAGAGAGGGGTTAGACAGGGTTGTGTTCTTGCAACCTTTCTGATATCCTGTACACTAACAGTCTGGGCTCTGTCATGACCAAAAACTGCAGAGATCTTCCCCAGATTGGCCCCATTGGCTTTGCAGCAGATACCTACCTGTTTTGTCAACCACATGGTAGACCTTGGTTTGAATGTTAATTTTGGGAAAACTTTCAAAAATTAAATGTGGGAGAAAAGCCATGAAGTGTCATTATTTTGTAGTTGGCAATGTCAAGGTTAGCTTCACTACCAAATTCTCTTATCTGAGAATTTTATTTGAGGCACAAGGCTCATGAAATCTGGTTGTAAACAACAGCAAATTGCACTTCAATAAATCTACTTCAGAGCTTCTAAACTTCGCCATCAAGTTTGGCAAAAATCACGAGGGAGAGGCTAACTATATATAAAGCTAATTGTGTGTCGGCATCTCTATATGGGGCAAGAATTTGTAAATGTAAATGTATAGGCATTTATATAGCGCACTACTTACCCGGAGGGTCCCAAGGCGCTTCGACCGCTGCGAAACCCTTCCTGGCTTCCCTGAGAGATGGTCCCTTAATGGGTATCTCCAGGGTGAGACCAGGCATCCCCGGCGGTCTGGTGGGGCCGTTAGTGAAGATGAGGCAAGCTAATGCCCAGAGTTGCCGAGTGTGATCGCTGATCAGAGTGGGCACCGAGGCGAGAGAATTATCGAGTCCGCTGACCCTGGTCCAGAAACCTGCCGTGCCGGGAATCGAACCCTGGTCCCGGGCCGTCCTCTGCTCTCGGGTCTGCCGCATCTAACCAGTGAGCCACACTACTTCACTTTAATTTGTTTTGTTTTTTTACAACATCAACTGGATCCAGATGGTAGAGAATGCCTTTTTGAGGAGCCTTTTGTCTGTCTGTAAGAGCTGTTCTTCTTTTGTATGTAATACTAAACCTGGGGTGAAGACACAGTTTTAAATCTTAAGATTATTATTGATTGTCGTATTCTGTCCCATATGCAATTAAGCCACTAGTTCAAATTTGTTAAACAGACTTGTCTGGATCTAGATCATGTTGAATATTTTAAAAACCCTGCCTTAAGTGAATTAAAGAAACAATGCCTGTCCTCGCTCGAAGAACGGATATTATCTTGGGAATTGGTGAAACCTACTGTTGTCAATAACCAGATACTTGTCATGGATGGCTTACATCAATAACTTAATTATGTGCAGAATTGTCATAAAAGGTTGTTTTTGATTTGTTTTAGATTGGATTTTGTTTACCATCTAGTCACATCTCCTAATATTAACAACTGGTCAGAGGTTCTGATTAAATGCCCTGTGACGATTTATTTAGCCAATGCACCTTTCACGTAATGTTCTTATATACTTTGCAAGGTCCCTCAGGAGCTTTTTATATTATCTATTTTACGGGATTACAATTTTTAACAATGTTGCCCTGCATTCGTTTTTACAACAACTCACTTCTTTATTGATTTGCTTCAGGAATTCCAGCTTTTTATGGTCTGGTATCTAACTTAGGAAAAATAGGCTATCGAGATATGAGGTTTTACTAACAATTTTAAATCCTAATTGCTCAATTGTTCACAATTGTGATTGTGTAAACTATTCTGTTATCTGTATGCTTTTATGGTTACTTTTATTAAAATCAAGTAAAACTTATTTTGATTGATTAATCGATTATATACATGTGCAAAAAAGAAAGTTGGTTAGTTCCCAAGTTTAGTTAGAGAGCAGCTCCTGTATATGGAACAACCTACAACAGCACCAAATCAATGCACTGCTTATGACCTCACATCTCACATCACTCATGACATGGTCAGTGACATCACTGGTGAAATTTCAAATGACATTACTGATTATATCATCCAATGACTGTAAGTTTTTTATACATGTTTCTGAGACTTAAAGATATATACTAAGCTACAGCATTAGTTGAATTACGAATCTTTCTGTAAAACCAGTCATGCTATTTCTAATATATCTAATCTGAGTGTCTCTGTGACCATATGTATTAATGTGTGAGTGGATGTCTGAGTGGCTATATGGGTGTATGAGTGGATGTGTGAGTTTCTGTATGGATGTGTTAGTGGTTATGTGAGTAGTTGTATGGCTGAGTGAGTGGCTGTGTGAGTGAGTGATAGTGTGAGTGGCTTTATGGGTGAGTGGGTGTGTGAGTGACTCTAAGGGTGTATCCATGTGTGTATAAGTGTCTGTATGTCTGTTTGATTGGATATGTGAGTAGCTGAATTGGTGAGTGAGTGGCAGTGTAACCATTGATACTGAATCTGTGAGTGCATGAGTGTCTCAGTGGGTGTGTGAATGTGTGTGTGTCTCAATGGGTGCATGAGTGGTTGTGTGAGTGTCTCAGTGGGCCTGGGAGTGACTGCATACATTTCTCACTGGGTCTGTGAGTGGGTGCATGAGTGTCTGTGTATGTATATGAGCTGGAGTGTGAGTGTGAGTGGGTCTGTGAATGGGTGTCTGAGTGGGCTTACGAGTGCCTCTGTGTGTGTGTGTCGCAGTCTGTGAGTGGGTATGTGAGTCTCTTGGTACATGTGTGTCTGAGTGGGTGTCTGAATGGAAGCATGAGTGTCTGAGTGGGTCTTTGAGTGGATGTCAGAGTGGGTTTGTGATTGCCTCCATAAATGTGTGTCAGTCTGTGAGTGAGTGTATGAGTGCCTGAGTGGGTCTGTAAGTACATACATGAGTCCCTGAGTGGGTTTGTGAGTGAGTGCATGAGTCTCTGGGTCTGTGAGTGTGTGTGTGAATCTCTCAGTGTGTCTGTACGTGGGTGTGTTAGTGTTGGAAATTGGATTATTGGTAGTGGCAAATGTATATCTCAATAAATCAAAAAGAGACTAGCTAGGAATGGGGTTAGCATGACATTAATATTATAACCATCATGGTGACTCAGTATTGTTTTGTCAATTGGTATTGGCACCTGCTGGGTGTCTTTAGAAAGCCCTCACCCACCAACCTAGTTGGTGGCATGCTTCATCATCGGGCCCACCCAGTGACACCTAGCGTGTCCCGGGTGTGCTACGACGCCTGATTACAGCGGAGCAGGTATGTCACTGTGTGTGCGGTGAAATGTATATCTGCCACTTGCAATAAGGCCACCATGGCAGTATAGGGCTCAGAATTTGTCTTAGAAAATTATTCCTATGCTCAACCCTTGGTTGCTTGCCTGTGAGCAGGCAGGCTTAATTTCAAAGACAGGTTTGTAAAGCATTTAAAAACACCAATTCAGTAAATAAGTAAGACACAATCCACAATAAAAATCCAACACCAATTCATAAAAGTAGGAAATATTTGTAACTTTAAAATGACACCAAAACGACAATAATCCAATGTAGGAAACCAGAGATATGAATTTTCAAATATTTAGCATTATCTAGCACATGGAAGACTATAGCGCCTAATCGGGACATCTGGTTGTGATAGACCGGGTCAAAGTCAAAGTTTCAGGTCAACCACAATAGATCCCTGCTTGGCTACCCCTCATGGTTGGTCTCATTCAAAATTTTTACCTTCTGACTTAGAAACTTTTCTTGAGCTTTTCTTCCCAGGGTCTCTCGAAACTCTCAGCCAGTCCAGATTCGGCGAGGGTTCACCGGATTGCCTTACCATGAGCTCCCGGTCAAATTTATGGAAGTCCAACCTCCGAAGCATTCAAGCGGGACAAACCAAGGATCCAGGCCGACTCGCGGTAGTCCACTTGGCTGTAGTTTTAGATGGTACAGAAGGTGCACTCTTCAGAGTGCAGGCCATAGGAAATGCACATCAAACCTTTCAGTGTGGCCTTCTTGCTTTCTTAGGTTTCAAGCAGCAGATATGAGAGGATCTGCCCCTCTCAGACACTTATTCCAAGTTCTCTGGGTCAAGCAGGAGGTCACTCCTGTCCAATGAGGTATAGTGTACCGCCCCAAGGCATGACCACTTCTGCCGAGGGTGGTACTATTTTGTCCTAGAGTGCACCAATTCTTCCAAATTCATAATGGCAGAATTTTCAGCAGGGAAAGAAGAGCTGGCTAAACACACCCCTAGGATGGCTAATCTCCATAGTCTCTCTCCCTTGCATCTGCTCATTCCTTCCTTAAGCCTAGCATCTGGCTGGGTTCAAAAGAGTAGAGTTTTAAATGACACTGGTGTCTTCCCCTTTCCTTGAAGTCCATTGTTTACTATTCCTCCTCCTGCTCTAGCATTCCTGTGTAATAGAGCACTGCCCTCCCAGCAGAGCTGGTTAACCCCAGCAGCTCTTTATCACCTCTTCAAAGGAGCCTGGCTAATCCACTTAACTCTGACCAGTCAGGACAGACCACTGGAAGGCTGAATCTGGGCTTACAAACAAGAAAGTCTTATAACTTCTTGTCTGTACATTTTAGGAGAAATTCAACAATATTATATTGTTGAGTTTATTATTGCCATTCTGGGAAGTCTTCGAATGTTTTTTTAGCCTTCTCCTATCAAGAGTTAGTAGTAAATACCTTCTTGCCATGTTAATCTATGTGGCATGGGATTTGAAATGGTAAAAATGGCGGGCCATTTCTCCAGCACCAGTGCTTATAGAAAAACATGTGTAAGTACTCTGCCTATATCTATAGGACCCCTACTCCTGGACACCTAGGGGAGATTTTAGGGTTTCTGAATATGTAAACATATTGCAGATCCTCCCTCTAAAGTGCTCCTAGCACCGAAGTCGATTTTGGGCAGCACTTTATCACAATCTGGGGAGTGAAATGTGCGAGTGAAATGTGCAATTTCACTTAACCCAGGGCATATAAAGCTCACTTTATAAGGGTCCTCCTTAGAAATACCTGACTCCCTACCCTTTGGGCACAATTTACTTTTTAAAAGCAGTCCTGCAACACAGGGCTACTTTTAAACTGACCTCAGGCTTCAGCAGTGCACACATGCAAGTGCAGAAAGGGCTGCTGGCCTCTAAACTGCCATGCCCTGTTATATACTGGGGACTGAGAGGTAGTTTCAATCCCCCTGCCCTGTTATGTACTAGGACCTTATTGGGTAGGCCATGCCAATCACAGGGGCACCCCAACCCATAGAGTACCCTAGTGTATGTAGGTGTTTTCACTGTATTCGAAATGTGTCTTTTTCAGCATAGCACTGGCCCTGGGCCTGGTTAAGCAGAGCCCAGGGTCAGTCAGAGCCAGTTACTACCAATCCCAGTCAGTAAAACGCTGGGGGGTGCCCAATGCACAGGATGACTTTCCAACAGTGAGTCTCAGAGTGGGTCTATAAATGGGTGTATTTGTCTCTGCTTGGGTGTGTGAGAAGGTGTGTGAGTGTCTATGTCAGTCTGTGAGAGGTTGCATGAGTGTCTCAACGGGTCTGTGAGTGGGTGTAAGTTTATGATTGGGTCTGTGAGTGAGTGCATGCATTTCCAGAGGACTGTGAGTGAATCATGAGTCTCATTGGGTCTCTGTGTGGGTGTGTGCGTGTCTGAGTGCTCTCTGTTTTGCCCTCTTCTGCTCTATTTTGCCTATTCTGCAAATTTTTCTGCCCTCTGTTTTGCCAAATACAATCTTTAAAGTGGGAGGGGTCTGCCCTCTCCCGGGCTGAATTTGCCAGCCAATCAAAGTTGCAAATGATGCATTATGGTCTTAATAGGCAATCAAAATAATCATGTTTTAATAAACAGCATTCCCACTGGAATATATCTGTTGGTATAAATGTCACAGTTCTTATAATTACTTTCAATAAGTTCACTTCCAATATGCCAGCCAATCGATCACCCCCAAATCCATGACACACAGAACCTACTTTGACACTTTTTGGGGAAAATGTCATGAAGATTGATCAAGCAAGGCCAAAGTTAGAGGCAAGTCAAAAAATGTTTTCCCTAAAATATAAAAAAAAAATAAGTATAATACAATATACATAATTGATAATTACATAATTAACAATTAATACATATTTTTGTAATTAATACTTAATTAATGTCCGTTCTATAACCCTACACACCCAGCAGTCCACCTAAATATAACTAACATATATAATTATTACACAATTTTAATATGTTTTAATCAATTAATTGTTTAATATTAAATTAGTAAATATTTATTTATTTATTAATTAACTTCACGCCCTATACCCCTACAAACCTAGCAACGTGCAACAAAAATATAACTGAAATATATAAGTACTAGCAGCCCGACCCGACGTTGTCCGGGAGCAAAAGGCTGCTTCATGGCCCCCGCCCGCCCCGCAGAAGAGTTGTCTGTGCAAGTCCTGGCCCTGTTCAACTGATTTGGCCCACTTGTGTTATTTTTTTAATTCGTATGTATTGTTTTCCGTGTTTTATGTTGTCCGCAAGATGTGAGGAAAGTGTTGTGTCACCTGTTTAATGTTTTTTTTTCTTTCGAAGGCTCTTTCCGTGTGTTCGTTTTTGTATCCCTTCAAAGAAGTTTCCCTTTCTTTTTGTCAATTGTGTGGTGAAGTCCTGGCAGTGCTCGAGTGATTATGGGGAGTTGTGTTATTTTCGTTATTCGTATGTCTTATTGTAAGCGTTTTATCTTGTCCGCAAGATGTGAGGAAAGTCTCGTGAATGCGCAGTCCATTGCGTTTCTTGTTGGCTTTTTTGGTTCGTGTTTACCCCCCTGTAACGGTCAATGGCTAATGGTTAAAGACTTTTTTTTTTGGTAAGCTGAAGTCGTGTGTGTGTTTTCTTTAGTGCGTTGTGATTGGTGTAGTATGCGATTAATCCTGCCCCCTGTGTGGCGTCATTTGACACTCCTCATCGATGGAAGACCCGCCCGGTTTTTAACGCGAAGGCGTCAATGTTGTCTGGGTAACTGCAACGAATGTGTGTATATTTCTTATAGCACGCACCTCTGCTGTTTTTGTATATTGGTGTTACCGCGCTGTATGTGTGAATTTAAATTCATTGAAAGCGCATTTCCGCTGTTTATGTTGGGATTTGCAAATGTTTGTTAGAAATTCATTGAAAGCGCATTTCCGCTCTATGTCTGCATATTGTGCGTTCTAAATTCAGTGAAAGCGCATTTCCGCTCTATGTGTGCATATGTAAGTGTGTTGTGAAGTCGCTTGGCCTATGTTTGTTATTTGCACTCGGCACGGCCCTGTAAACGCTCACATTTGTTGTTTGAGACACCCACGGCCACGCCCCCAAGGGACTACTTTATCACTGTTGGCGTTTTTTCTTTTTTAATGTATATGGTGTACATATCTATAGCCTATGTCCTTCTGCCACATCTCCCCTTTCAAATGATGTATTGGGTGTAGTGATTGGTGCATTACTTTTGTAGTTTACCTGGCTCAAAGGTTTGTGTTCTCTCTTTATAATAGAAGTATAGATTAAATAATGTACCTAATATTCAATTCAATAAGTAATAATAGATTATATAATTGTTAATGAATTATTACTTAACTAACTTTCCACCAAGAACCCTACAAACCTGTCAGCCCACAGCTAAAATATATATTCCATAATTTTCTTGATTATTAATCAATCAAATAATTCATATTAAATGTAAAAGGAAGAGGTAATAAATGATTGCCTAATTAACTTCCCGCCCAATACAAACATAGCAAGCCACACCTAAAAGTTAAGTAAAATAAATCAGTATTACATAATGTACATAATTAAAATCAAACACATACTTACCTAAAAATTATTAATAATTCATTATTGCTTAAATAACTACCCTCCCTAACGCAACACAAACAAGACAAACTACTACAACGCTATAAATAACTATTACCAATTACATGAAAAATTCTATTTCACTTAAAATTATAAACTATAATAAAATGAATAACAATTATACAAACTGTGTTATTAAAAACGATATTAACAACAACGATATTCTTAACAATGATATTACTTACCTGAAAAGAAGGATTTTATTGGCAACGATATTTCTGCATCATGTTAATTTTTGTATAGCAATATTCTTTGTTCCAATATTTCTGAATCCAGATATTTACAAGTCAATATTTTGTCAAAATATCGGTAACACTGCAGAGAGTTTAAACACTGATTCCAATTTTTCCAAGTTGGGTATTACCAACTAATTTCTGATAATTCTGCATTGCTTGATTACCAAGTGGTTACACTTTATCCCAGAAAGCCTTGCACAATGAGGGACTTCATGGAAAATTGACGATATGACTGATTTCCACGTGTAAACTTGTAGTTCTAGGCTTTTTCCAATACAGAAAGACCTGCAGCACCAAACATCTCACAGGGAATTTTTACTTTTTAATTCAGCATGCCAAATGTGAGGGCTGTCAATGTGTTAACTATGGTTTCTATAAAGAAAGATTGATCAATGATCGAAGCAATACTTTCTTCTACAGCATCTCCTATTGAGCAGTGCTGCATTCAGGAACATCCAGAAACTCCAAACTTTTCTGCAAAGTGGATGAACTGAGCGAACAATGTATAGAAGTCTTGTCTTGGTCCCGCAAAATCGACTCGTCCATAATTCACTTAGAGTTCAAACCTCCCATAACCTTACTCAAAATAGCTCACAGCAAAGGACGTTTAAGTGCTTCTCATCCCAGTTATTTTTCAATTCAAAATATTTTTGGCGTGGTGAACTTCTTTGCTCTCTCATTTGGTATGATCACATTTCGTGGCCAGTAAGCAACATTTCCTAATGGGCAAGCAAGCAATCTAGCCCTTTTGGAAAAAAAAGTCTTCCCTAGGAAATCAGTATAAAGTAGTTCCACTTGATTGAGATAAAAAATGTGAAAAGTAGGTATCTGGGGAATTATGTGATGTTGTTTTTCCTTCCAGATTGAATCACTGAGTACCACGTGGCAACATTCACTGTTGTACCGCAATACATACATGCCTTCACTTGTCACATAAACACCAGCCAAGAAGCATCAGCCTTTGATAAAGTGCCTGATTGTCAGTTCTTTTGAGAGTTTGGGATTGTAAATGTAACGCCAGATATCACCGAATTTGGGGCCTGATTCACAAAACTAACTTACGACAAAATCCTAAACTTACTACTCTTGGTATTCACAGAAGGCATTTAGTAATCTTAAATTAGGATTTTGTCTTAAATTAGGATTTTGTATTAAATTAGGATTTTGTCTTAAATTAAGACTTTGTCTTAAGTTAGGAATTTGTCCTAAATTAGGATTTTGTCCTAAATTAGTATTTTGCTTAAATTAGGATTTTGTCTTCAATTTAATTTACATTTAATTTAAGTTTGCCTTAAATTTAACTTAAGACAAAATCCTAATTTAGGACAAAATCCTAATTGAAGACAAAATCCTAATTTAAGACAAAATCCTAATTTGGGACAAAATCCTAATTTAAGACTACCAAATGCCTTCTGTGAATACCAAAAGTAGTAAGTTTAGGATTTTGTCGAGTTCTGTGAATCGGCCCCTTGCTATTTACATAGCAATGACTGAAATATCAGAGTGTACATGACTTTAGTATAACACCAGCTAGATACCTTTTTTTATAATTAAAATTAATAAAAATTGTTGTATTTCTGTATTGAAATCCTTGTGGCTATGTGATTTTGTTGCATAAGTATGAAATGGTGTGTGGGTTAATGTAAAAAGGGGATTCGACCGAAAATCTGCAATGATTAAATGGAGTCTTTCCCAAAGATATTTCGGAATATTATTTGCACGTTGGATGTTGTGGTGTAGTGTCTGATAAAGGTGCCTCTAGCCAGACCTACAAAAGCTATTGAAGTCATTTACACAGTTGATTTTTCCATATTTTCCCATAGGACTTTGGAGTTATGTCCGTACATCACCTTGCAACAATTTCACTGATAACATTTTCCTATGTAAACAACATGGTGCGTGTAGGTACCTTGGTTATGTGTCTTCACGATGTAGCAGATGTGCTTCTAGAGGTAAGATCCTTTCCTGTGCATTTCTGACATGTAATGAACCAGCCTGTTATTGTTTATTTGGTACTGCGTCTCGTTCTGTGAAATAGTAAGCGTCACAGCGAATGCTGCCTGATTTACAGGGGGAACTTTTACTTTGTTTGGGGGACCGAGGTCCGGGTTCTTACGCACACATACCGTATTTTCTGGCGTATAAGACGACTTTTTTAACCCTTGAAAATCTTTTAAAAAGTTGGGGGTCATCTTATACGCCGGGGTAATTTTATAAGCAAGTGAATATAACCCAAACCCTATATTTTAAAAGGAAAAGTAGGGTGTCGTCTTATACGCCTAGTCGTTTTATACGCCAGAAAATACGGTAGCTTTTGTTCTTCCTCCTGGAGCTTTCAATGGTGTTTCTTTGCGTTTCAGTGCTTTGGCAAAGGGCTCGTTAATTGTAGTAATTCAGCTACTTCATTTTAGTCGTGTGTATTGTTAAACACTTTTCTGCTGTTTTATTTCTGTTAGAGATAGTGCAAATTAATTAGTCTCCGTCATTTTACCCAAAAGAAGGTTATTTATGCCTCTTGCATGCTTTGCAATCTAAGACTACAACCGTACATGGAATACATGTATTTAATGTATTACACTATCCACTGTGTGTTATTAAACTTATGAGCACTGCTTGGCATTTCTTCTACCATCTTGCATTACAGTCTGCATATTTTTCTTCCGCAGGCTGCTAAAATGGCCAACTATTCCAAATGCCAAAAACTGTGTGACCTTCTGTTTATCACGTTTGCGTTTGTTTTCATCTTCACACGGCTTGCTATATTCCCGTTATGGTAAGTTGTTGTTCTACCTTAAAGTAGGACAATCGTTAATGAAAGAAAATGAATGTACATCAAAACGTGGACACTATGTTTTTTTCTGAACAAAGCAATATAAGAATTATGGAAGTTAAGAGTATTCTTCAAATTGTGATTAGAAATGTATTACCCTCATCCTCTCAGCATAAAAGGTCGTTTTCTAAATTAGCATTACCAACTGCGGAAACAGTCAATAATGTTTATGAGGCACAGACGGAAGCGCATTAGGGACATGAGGGACAATAATGGGCATCAGCAAGTGGAATGCTGGGAGCTGGCCAGCCAATCAGAATGCTCCCGTTCTTTTCTGGCTATATCTATTGTTACAGGCCTGAATAGGGAGTAAACATCCCTGCAGGGTGTTGTGGGCAAATAGGGAGCACTGCCGAAGCCGGAGCTGCCTCGCACCTTAGTGACTGGGTGAAAGACCTGCTTTATTCTCCCATGACATACACTCAACTTCTTCCCAAGGAGCTTTTTCTGAGATCAAACTCCTTGGTATGTGTTTTTAAAGGTCTAATCGATGTGAAGTAAAAATGTAGTTGCATTTATAGGAGGGTTAACCGAATATTTAAAATATTTGTCTTCATTTAGCAGTGAACGGCAACATCATTTTTACAAATCGATTTCCCGTCTGTTCTTCTGAAAGAGCAAATGTTAACGTTTCTGTAGACGTGCTTGTTTGTTTCTTAAAACCTGGTAATACTAAAGAAGGGAAGAATTGCAGAAAGAAGCAGCAACATATTCTAGGTTGAGGCAACTCAAGGTCCAGGTTGACAGGATCAAGGGGACAAGACTTCTGCGAGTTGTTGAAAGCTATTATTGTGCAATGGTGGTTAAGGAGTTGCAGTAAGAAACAGGAAATGGCGACCATTTTGAATTCTTGGACTAGGAAGATAGCAATACGCTAATGACAGCCCTCTTTCGAAATAACAGTCCTGTGTTCTTTAACTTCCTTTTGCCAAATCCCTAGATCTCTAGGCCCTCCTACACACAGAGACCTCCTAATAGGATAAAAAGGAAGCACGCTGACAACATGAGTAATAATGCCAGCAAAAAGCAGGAAAAGGGGAAAAACTGAGAAAAGCGCAGTGCCTGTGGGGAAGGAGGGAGAGAGTGAAGCGCTGCATGAACCTGAACCTTGAGTATGAGCCTGGTAAAGTGCTGCAGCTTCACTACGCTGCGTGTGCTCGGCTGCAATGAAAGTTGCACAATGGGACACAGATGAGTCTGGATCATGTGGAAACATTGCGTGCTGGTACTTCATGCAGCAAGATTAAGAACAGCGTTGGTGTGTATTTGTAAGAGGGTGTGTACATTTTAGTTTGTAAAATGAATGTATATATTTATGTTTCCTAACCCTATATTACTTTATTGTTTTAATATGTCATATGTAGTCCTGTGGTCTTTGTTTTTGCAAAGGTCAGTTTGTCATGAATTAAAGAAGTGGTAATGCAATTACCACAATCTAACAAGTAGAGGCGATATATAAGGATTTTATTGGAGGAAAGGGTTGTCCTTTCTGCATCTGAAATCACTGTCACAAATGAGAGTATCTGTTCTCTGAGTGTGTTTCCAGCTAATTTTATAAACTACGTCTGGGGCACCTATTGACCCCTGCCCTGTGGACATCTTTCATGAGTTGGCTACTATCTTAGCTCCTCCTCTGGCAGTACATTAAATAAGGTCATAGTGGTGGGCATCTCTTCTGCTGCATGGAAGAGAGCGTAGAATCTCCCTTTATGATAAAAACCACTTTAGATCCAGCGGAAGAGAAGATTTACTGCCCTATCTCAAGACTTCCAGTTCCAGCAAAAATATTGGAAAGGCACATGAATGTGGCTCTTTCTAAATTCCACGAGCAGAATGGGATTCTCGATAGAACCCAATTTGGCTTCAGGAAATCACATAGCACAGAGTCTGCTCAGCAGGTGGCAATGAAGAAAATTTGTGGAATCCTGAATAGCTGGGGGAAAAGCCTCCAGTGATAATTTTGGACTCTTCTGCGGCCTTTGACACCGTGAGTCATCGGGTCCTGATCCAAAGATTAAGTGAGATTGGGATTGAAGGACCTGCTAAAAGCTTCTGACATCTTTTCGTAGTAACAGAATACAGTCTGTCACTTTTGGAGATTTCACTTCTAGCTCCTTTTCTTTGCCATGTAGGGTCCCGCAAGGGTCCTGATTAAGCCCCACATTGTTCACTCCTTTGGCTGCACTGATTAGATCTTTTTGCTTCACTACAATATCTTCTGCAGATGACACAAAATTGGCGTCTCTAGCCATTCAAATGTAGATGAGGTAGCCAGTAGAGCTAATAGCTGTATGGTGACTATCGTCAATTGGATTGAAAGCCAGTTGAACTCCGACATGATTGAGGGGCTTCTCTTTGGATCTGACTTGCGATCTGGAACTCTTCTTTGTGGCCCTCTATGGTGGGTCCTCTACCCTCACCAGTCACCAAAGTAAAACATCTTGGTGTGATTTTTTATTCCAAATTAACGTTTAAAGATCAGACAAATCAATTGATTTCTTCTTGTTTCTATCATCTGAAAACATTAAAGACGTTTTTACCATTCATTTCTACAGATCTTCAGACAACAGTGGTGGTCTCTTTGGTATTATCTCAGATAGACTACTGTAAGTAGCACTGTCTGTCTGGGTATTCAACAAGGATGTTGTTAAAGCTTCAGAGGCTGCAGTTTCCTGCAGTCCTGCTTCGAAAAATCTCAGGAAATATGAATCAGCCAGCAAAGGTCTCAAAGAGCTTAATTGGTTGCCAATTAAGAGCTGAGTTGCATTTAAAGTGCTCTGCCTTGCATCATAAAGTCCTGCCTGGAATAGGCCCAGATTATCTAAAGGAAAAAAATGTATGGTACATTCACGGTAGATGTCTGCTATCAGCTTCTGCTAAGACCATGCTAGTACCCAAGATTTGTAAAGCTTTTTGGGCTAGCAATAGCTTTGTACCTGCAACTGATTTGTGATGGAATCAAATGCCTTTTCATCTTAGGTCCCAGCCGAACCTGATGAGTTTTAGAAAAAAGCTACAAATTTGGCTATTCTCATGTTGAAGACTTGATTTTCTTTTTTGCTCTCATTTATTTTTCTTTATAGCCGCTAGTGCTAAGACGCCTTCGGGTATTTGTTGCCCTTTATAAATATTAATCGAATCGAATTGTAATAGTAGGATGCATTTAATGTAAGTGATTAGGAGCATTGATTAACTTGTTTCTGCTGGTCATTTACAAAGTAGCATGGCATATTAGTAGGCCAGCAGAAAAGTATGTTTGCAAACCGTTTTGTATCTGAAACTGCTTTTGTTACTTTCTCATCAATTAATTTTAGCATGTCAAAACACACTTTTCTTAGGTCTTGCTACAGTGGCTTTAACTGTCTGCCAGATCTCATATTAGCACAAAAGAGAATACAACATATACACTATAGAGTGGGCTTTGGGTAAGCCGTCTTCACCTATTGGCTTCTCTAAGTGAGCCCCATTCAGTTGTTGCTTGTTTGGTGTGCCCTTCATATTGTGAATCAGCCCGCTGTGTAGTTTTCTTATGTCTTATATTTCCTTATCATTGCCAGGGTAGATGGCTTGGTAAACTCCATTTCCACAGAATGCTACTCCGACAAGATTCTGTAATATTATCTACTCTGACTGTTTGAATAAATTCATTGCAATAGTCCAAAAACTTGAATAAAAGTTATCTAGAGTGTACCTTTCCAAGCTGGGCCACATCAAACCGGCCCTTACAATGGAGGCAAGGATTAAATATACTGGAACAAAAGCCTTGATCATTATAGTGCAATATGTCCCAACAAGAGCACTCAGCTCAAATTCCACTCATCTGTCGAACCTAAGACTTTTCATAGGGATTATTGCAGCGTGAAGCATGCGTAAAATGTTTAATTGCACGCTTACTTTTCGTACTACTCTAACCTTACTGGGTCCTTTAAGATTAGACAGTCTGAAGCATTTCCATTACCACAGAGGCAATGATCCTCTGATGAATCTTTCTCCGCCGATAGAAGAAGTGTAAATTAGGGAGACCAAACTCTGTGTTAACTGTAGAATATAATGAAATTAAATCAATTCAAATTAAGAATGCATACATTTTCATAAAATATTATTACATGAAAATAAGTATTATAAATGCCCTACTACCACAGTTCTTTTACAACTTTCATATAAATGCATGTTTTTCTAATGTCTCCCTTCATAAATGTTTTTTAATAAGTCATAAACTATAGAGTCTGTACTATCATATTGGAAAATATCAAGCTTGTACTTAATTGCTACACATTTTTGCACTGACTTTTCTAACTGGTGCATTTTCAGCAAACAGCATAAAAAACACTAGTTCACTTCATCTAGCATCACAATTTCCCTGAATATACGTTAATAAACAAGCTATGCATTAAAATGTCGTTATAGCCATTCGTTTATTTGTATTAGTGTTGTCTTAGCAATTTGTTTTCATTTCACGTTTTAAAGCCAGCTGTTTTGTGTGTATCTGTGTCTAGCGTGTGCAATGTGTTTTTGTGTATAAACATGTTGTGTATATTAATAGCTTACTGTGACAAGCAGAGACAATATATTTATTTTTTGCACTCTTTAGATAGAGGACAGCTACACTCTTTCTGCAGGGTTCTACATGTTCTGAGCTACTGCATTTTATTTTTAACTGAATTGTATTGAACTGTTCTAATATCTGATTGCAACAAATATCTAGCAGGTTTTTGATGTGTTTAATTTTGTTAAAGATGTTTTATTTTTATTATTCATGTTTACAATTGTGCTTAAACATTCATTTGAAAAAGCTATGCACCAAGGTTTTAAGTGGTTTGTGCGAAAGGTGATGGTGTGACCATATATGATAAAGTCCTCCCTCGCGTACATCATAAGAGTTCAATAACCTTATAAAGGAACTCAGAATTCACGCTTGTTCCTCCTCATGGTAATGGAACATATATCCTTGCAATATCCTTATGATGTATAGCAGGGGGTACTTATCGCTTATTTAATAAAAAAGTATTTGAAACCAAAACAAGGAAGCCACTATTGTCATCTCCATTTGATAGTAAAATATGTATATCAAATAAAAAATGGGAAATTAGGCTCTTTTAAAATGAATCATTAATAGTACTGATCAAGTAATATCTGCATAACCGACCAAGAGTCCAATGTACAAATCAATTTTGCTTTTTCAAACCCGTGATTTTTATGGTCTGCCTGAAACCATTTTGCAATTTAGAAAAGCATTTCGAACGTTCAAAACATGTATGCCTACCCCCTTATCAAATCACAATTAGGAAACGGTGTGAAAGTGGTGTTCCTTCCTATTTGTGAATTGGTACTGTATGTACCAATGTGGTCGTAAACCATTGATCAGTTACTAACACATCAAAAGAGGTGATAACTGGTTTGCAAAGGGTGAAGGGATCACCTTGGGACACCTTCACTTTCTGGATGGATCCAACAGCCTCAGGGTGGTCCGTAGACCAATGCCTGGTCCCACTGATGTGTCCCGAAGCAGGAAACTTTTTTTGAGGGGGAGGGTCCTGATTTGGGGATATAAACGGAGAAATGGTGGTCTATTGTTCCGGTTTAAGAATTCAGCCTTTGTAGTCAGTCAGAGGTGGCTGCAAATAGCGACTTGCCAAATTAATTTTAGTTATCGAGGTCATTTTCCGACCCCCTAAATGACCGGACACTTTGCAAGGCGACCTATTAGAATATAGGTCGCACCACAATAATAAAACTACTTACATAAAAGTGGTGTGCAGTTTGCAACCACTTTTTGCGACCAGTCCGTTGATACATCTTGCCCCAAGTTCCCTTCATGTTTTTTTTCTTGGTGGCTTATCCCTTCCACGGGAACACTGAGGCCCCTATTTCGAGTGGCGCAGTAAACTTTCCATAACTTTTCCTCCTCCCCCAGAGTATCCTTGGGACTGGAAACTTCGGAGAACTGAAGATACCGGATGATTATATGTTAATCCTGGCCAGTGTCCCATACAAAAATATATGTAAATTGATGTGAGCATGTGTGTTATAATCCAAACAGGAAATGCATGTGAATAAAAAATGTAAGCCTATCTATGAACACTGACACATTTGGTTCAGAATGCTCTCATGTTTTCTGTCAACTTTCGAATCCTGAAGTCATACATATCACTTCTCTAGCTTCCACCCCTTTAAAATGCCACTAGTGTCAAAGGAGACACAGCAATAGGGGCAAGTCTTTTTTGTTTAGAATGGCTTCTGTGATATTTGAGGCGGAAACCATGTTGATACTTTGTCATCTTAATATGTCACCTTCTAGGTCCTCTAGAAGAAATGTCATTGTATTTGCTGCAATTTTAAAATGCCTTCACAGTGTATCTGGGTTAAATATGATTGAACATCTGGCCTGCTAAGTACGTTTATTCAGGAAGCCTTTGAAAGTCCTCTCGGAAGCCTAATGATATATAGTCAACAAAACGTGAATAGTGCATGTCTAATGAGCCGGGATGTCCTTTGATGAAGAAGCGCATTTAGCGCATTTAATTGGGATTTCCTTCCTATGCCTGTTTGAAGCTTGTTGGTTGGGAAAAACGAAGTTTAGTAAAATACATAGTTTGTACTTAAAGTGTATGATAAAATACGCCTGCGGCCTTCCATTTTGTTAGACCTCCATCCGATGCAGCCCAAGGCAATATGCACAGCTTGGTCCATCACTTATTTATCACTTCTGTCCTAGTTTTAAAATTTGCACTGGGACCTGTAATTGCAGAATCATTCCACAAGCATCAAAAGATTTTCCATGAAAATAGACTAGAAACGAAATAATGTAATACGTTTGTTTAAGCACGTAAAGTTTTAGTTGTGTTTTGATCCAAACAACAGTACTTGCTGCTGTCACTACCATAATAGTTTATGATCTATCTGGGAAGAGCACCCCTTCCTTCTCTTGTGAAAGAGAAAGAAGGACAGTGCCTTCTGGGGATAGCTCCATAACGGTACAATTAATTTGCCCGTGCATACATCTTCTTATTCGCTGTTGATGTCTTATAGTTTATTTTTTGTTGCTAATTAATTTTTTTATTTTTCCTTTTTTTACTAATGTTCACTAGTTTAATTTTCCATTGAAAAAGACTATACAATTTCACAATTCCGATCAAGATACTGCACACCTTTACACAGTTTGCTCAAACAAGTGCACCTAACACGCATCTACAATTTAATAAACATATAATTTAGATTAAAAAACATTGAAAAACCTTTTACTTATAAGCATGATGAAATATAATCAGAGCAACAACTTAAAATGATATTGCAGACTCGATTATTTTCTTTTCTTAATTGAGGTGTGCAAAACCTTTAAACATGTTCCTGAATGGTAATCTAAGAGTTTATTTTATCCCGCTTGAGGATTAATAAACTCAGTACTTAGTCTCATTAAGAGCAGGTAAAAGATCATAATAAAATTCATTAGTTCTAGCTGGGAGTTACAAACACTGCATGTCTAATTAGCTTCTCATCTCTTCCAATGTCATGTAACGGGAAACGGCCTCTACAACGAAGCCGTTTCCACGAAATCCTTTACCACGCATGCTTTACAACGCATGCGTGGTTACAACGAGAGGCTTTACCACGCATACCTTAACTACAAAATACGTAGTAAAGGCATGTGTGGTAAATGAAAAAAAAGGGGGGTTTGGGGGGTCTCCCCCATAAAAAATAAATAAAGCGTTGGGATAAAAAGGGGGCTGGGGGGGTCTCCCCCCCCAAAAAACAAAACTTACCTGAAAATCCGAAGTGAAGACGAAGCTGAGAGAGGAAACGGAAAGTAACTTCCGCTTCCTCTCAACGACGTACGACCGACGTAACCAAAGAAGAAGGAGAGAAGGCGAGTAAAAAGGTAAGGGGCATTTTAGTAAAATAAATATATATATATTAAGGGTTAAGGGCAGGGGTAAATATAAGGAGTGGAGGCAGGGGGCATTTAAGGGGAGAGTTATAACCTTTATCAAGAGTATGCCCTCACCATGCATACATTTACAACGAAAAACGTTGTAAATGTATGCGTGGTAAAGGTATATTCGAGGTAAAGGTTAAGCGTGGAAAACGAATTCCGTTGTAACGCATGCGTGGTAAAGGCATGCGTTGCAACGGAATTCGTTGTAACTTCATACATTCCATGTAACATCATTACAATGGAATTGTTCCATATAGGATACCTTATTAATTCTCCCTAACTATGAGTCAGTTCAAAAAGTGCAATATTAAGGCTACATCCCAAAATCAATGACAAACAGGAAAGAAAAAAAACGTTTTGAGCTAAATGCATTTTTGTGAAAAAATTATCCTTTTTGCATGGCCACCCCTATTTTTTGCTGGATTGTATTGTTGTACAGGGCCAAGTGAACATGCTCTAATCGCCAAAACATATACAAATTGGCTTATCCCTGATTTACATATTTAACTAGTCTGTAAAGCCATAGTACATGGTGTAGAGATGACAACATCCATAGCATGGTAACTTAAGTATCACATGTGAACTATAGCACCTAGTATGCCATCTACTAGCAAGACACATCAAAACATGGCTTAAGGCCTAACCTGTGTAGCCTGACACCAGCAGCTTGAACCCTTCTGCACTTACCTGTCAAAATCATCTTTTTGACAGATAGGAAAACCTGATTGGAAATAATAAATATCACACCTTGCCTCCCACAAGGTATGGTGGATTATATTTAAGAGGGGAACATGTTTGATGTTAGAAATGGCATGCTACTCAGTGACTAACATAACACAACAATGTCACTGGTCATGCTATAGCTTCCACATAGGAAAACGTCAAAGAATAGATTATACACTTCGATCAATTATGTTTGACTTGTACCAGCTATGGCCCCCATTCAATGTCTTTTTATATATTTATTAAAGATTCAATCTCATGGTGAAATCAGATTTTTATTAGATATATGGGAAATCTAACTTTCTTAAACATACATCTACCGTGCCCAAATTTACTGGGCACTAATTTGCATTAGCCTTCCAACCACTGCCCAGCCCGTACTTAGCCTGAATGAGGTGTAAAAGATGTGTCAAAACTACTCTGAGTATGAACAATGACCTGGGAACAGGTGGGTGCTTTCTTCCTCTGGCAGCTCTGGCAGGAAGACAAACTGGATTGGGCCTAGGCACTTTGCTAAAAGGGGCCTGCTCTGTCACAAGGAAATGTTAAATAACACCTAGAAAGCCCCATCCTTTGTCCTCCTATTCAGGTTCAGACCAAAACCAGTTTGAGGAAAGTTATCTCTAGAACCCATTTTGAGTGACCAAAGAGGAGGGGACTGCTCAATACCCTAGTCACATCTCTTGATGGATATACACACAAGGAAAAAAAGGGTTAATCCATCATGAATTGTGAGGACGAGGGGTAGTGTGGGATTGTTTGCAGTAGCGCAAACAGGAACGGCTGAAAAGTGGGTAGGGTTGCCCACAGACACTTTTACCTCATTGGTTAGTGAGGAGGCAGGGATCACCCCAATCTACTAGCTAGTGCCAACCTTAAACGTGGAACCTCAAGACTGCCTCCCTAGAACACTCACTTGCCCTGTGGAAGAACAGAAGAAGGACTAAACCTACTGTTTGAGATCTGGGAGGGGACCTGAAGAGCTGGACCTGCCCCTATTTCTACTTGGGACAAAGAAGTGGACTCTAAGGGTCAGTTGGTTGACCGTCTATGTGGCTACAGGACAACAACATGCTGCAAGAGGCCATTTCCCTAAATTGGTCAGCTGACTAGCAGCAACTGGACCTGGACTAGACCCTGCTTATGGCTGCTGACTGACACTCAGAGAGTATTAAGTGCATCTCCTGAGGGCCAGGGTTCCTTAGAAGTTTACTCTTTTGGTTGTTTGGTCACCAGCAGAAAGTTTTGAATATTTGGGAAGCGTTTTCTCTAGAGCTGCAGTGGAATTTGTGGGAAAAAGTAGCTAACAATCAGTTGCCCTGTGTCAGATTAAATTTTAGCTTGGTCTCACTCAGTGCTCCTAGCACCTCTGAAAAATTGATTAATTTTCATTATGCGTTGGCGGGATCAGCCTGCTTCTGGTATGTGGTTTTCAGCTCCGCACACGATGAGGAGTTTTTTTGCAAAAAGGGACATAGTCCGTTCCTGCATTGGGACTTAGAAGAAATGTCAACATTTTTCTTCAGAAAAGTGACAAATTCTCTCTCTGTGTAGGGACTTAAAAACATTTTTTAACCTTTTAAATTCTACACCATCACCAGTATCAATCAACCAGATGAATCCAGCCTGGGCTCCATTGTAGTTAGTCTGAAATTGCACGTTGGTCCCTGTCTTCTGTGTGCATTGACTGACATTAGGTACTTTTTTGATGACCCTATTTTCACTTTAAATTAAAAAAATTACTGTCTTAGGTTTACCTTATTGGATTTTTGTCCTGTTGGTGTTGTTTTGCTTATTAATGTTTTAAAATTAGAGTGGGGTTGATTTTTATTTTATTGTGTCCATTATTTCTTTAACTGTTTTGGTACTTCCAAAAGCCACACGCATCTTCTTTAAGGTAGGCCTATCAGCTCCATGCCATAGCTAACGGAATTTGAAATCAAATTTAAATTATTGAGACCTTTGACTGGACCTAACAGGTCACTGGCTGTATTACTTGTAGTGGACCACAGTAATAGTTCGCTTTCTTACAATGTTGTCCCCTCATCTGTAGACCAGAAGTAAATTGCATATTAGTTCAGTGGCGTAGCCTTATCCATTACTAATGCATCCTTTGAGAAGAAGCCTTCAGTAGGGGCTTACCAGTCTAATTGTTACTTGGCCCATGTGTCAGTGGTATCCAACTACTTTGGCGTTGTACATGACTCTAACAAGGTCTATAAGTTGAGAACCCTTTAGTGAGCTGCACTTTGTCAAATCACTTATAATCAAGCCATATATGATTTCGGCATTAATTGTTCTCAATTTAGTTTCTCCTCAAATATAACACACAATGAATTCAATCCAGTCATAGTTTGAAGATGTAACTTTTTACAGACTTAGGCAAAATAATGACTGCACAATCTCAAAAAGCCACTTTTTTGTGCTCAAACATGTAAAATCCCAATTCTTTTTTCAAACATTTTTGCAGACACTACACCCTCACTGGAATGTGGCTGAGTGGAAAAATGTCATCCACGTAAAAAAGATTGAAAAGTAAAGGCTGAAAACCATAGGTGACCCACCTCACCATTATACTGAGAAGATGACAATTGATGTCTGAAATGAACATGTTAAATAAAAGAGCAGCAGTATTAGACTGCATAAGGAACTGCAAGAAACCCATCTATATTCATAAGTATGCACTATGGGATGCAGATTACTACTTTATATTTTGTGAATTTTTACTCACCCAATGTCTACTGAGATAGTGAAAGGAAAGTTAATTTGCATATTTTGTTAGTTTTATTTTTATTCCTCTGATAGTGCATGTTTGTTTCAAGCCTTGTAAAGTTAATGATAAGCTGATGGCTGTCATCAAGAGGAAGAACAAGGTTATTTCATAGTTCACTACAATACAAAACAATTCCTGTAACTAATATATATTCCTGCTGATAGTGATAAAGCCATGGGAGCATGCTGGCAATGTGACCTTCATACTTGTACCATAAGTTCCACCATGCATCGAATCCATCCATCACTTGACCTCCAGGAAGTGTGAAAGGTAAAATTATAGTATCCCAGAGCTCAGGAGAGCCCCAACCATGAAAGAGGCAGGTTGACCATTTGATCGCCTTCACTCTTGTCCAGCCACTATCTCCAGCTTCAAGACACATGCGGCACTATGCTTCTCTCCATGATGACAACTTGAAGCAGCCAACACAGGACCCCAGCATCCACAAGCAACTAAACACATAAGCGTGTCATGTCAAATCTGACAATCAAGAAGAAAAAGATTCCTTTTCGATTGCTAGACAAAGGGTGATTCCTCCCAGTAATCACAGTGTCACCCTACACTTTAATACACATATGAAATATGTGTCTTCTTAAGATGGTCTCAGTTAGCAGGAAAAATCACAAAAGCAAAACAACTCCAAGGTAATCTTGATGGTTGTTGACTGTAATTGAGAGGCACGTCTGTGGTTGATAAGAAAGGTACCAAAACCACACTGAATCATGATTGAAAAATAGCCCTGAATACATTTTCTGGAAGGCCAAACTGAAAAGAAAGCCTGATGGGATTCAAAATAAATAACAATGGGAGTGGAGCTTGATGTAAAATTAGGGAATGGGAGTGGTGCTTGATGTACACTCGGGGAATGAATGCTTTGTTGCATCCTTCTTAAGCCCAAGCCTGCTCATGTATGTTTAAGACAGGAAGTGCTATCACAGGAAGAAAGGTGAAGGCAATCTTGGTTTGGGATTTTCAGACAGACAATGCTGGAGAGACATCCACCTAAGACAGGTGTCGGTATAACGTAGGGTCTGCCTACTCTTCCAGGAAAATGACGTTTCTCAATAACGGCTTCTGAAACAAGCATTAGCAAAGCCAATCGGTCGTGGCAATGCCGAGCTATTGGACTTGTCAATGTGAATGCCTTTTAGCCATGTTGTCTAGCAGCACATCTGCTGTTCAGCATGGCATGGATGTGAATTTTTCATTCACTACCATGGAGAGCATTGTTATGAAACCACCTCTCCTATTTTGTGTGCTGCAGGAGTGTTGCAGCTTCCAGCTTTGCACTCCAGTGTCAGCTAGTACCAGCTCCTTCCGTTTGCTATCTCTCGCACTCCGTTTGAATCCCTCTGAGGGCCGTTGGAGATAAGTGCCATGACTAAATTTCCACACAAAACCAAGAAGCAATCCTATTGGCTGTGCATGGGATTTTCCTTACTTAATAAGAGCTACGAGAGCTTAAAGAACACTCTCATTGATTCCATCTATCTGTGACACACACAATACAGTGCTTGACAGGGACCAATAATCCTTTATCTTGAGGATTCAAAATGGTTTTTCTTTAAGCAGTGGAGTGACCCACGCAAGTTTGAGCACATATTCAATTTCACTTGAGCTATCCCTGTGAGAAATGGGCTGATTCCATGCAGTTAGTGAGGTTGAGACTTAACCCCTTCGAGGCTCATGACGGAACGGTTCCGTCATGAGCGTCGGTTGGCCTGTGCTCATGACGGAACCGTTCCTTCATGAGTCCGTTGGCTCATTAGAACGTTCAGCACAGCGCACGAATCTGCGCCGCGCTGATGTGGTTAATCAAGTCTATTGTTTCGTGGAGTGAAATTTCCAGGAAGAAGACACTTGGATGATTAGCTTGTTTCATATTTATTCTATATGGTTGCAATATATGTTGGGTTTGTAATATTCTCTTGAAATGTGTTATTATATGCATACTGTTAGACTTTGTCAAATTACTTGTGCCCTTACATCAGCAGGGGTGTGCCATGTACTCCTCCTTTGCAATTACTTTGTCAGTCGTATTACTTTGCCGCTGCCGCCATTGCACCCAAACTAGGATGGAACATCAACGCCTCCTTCATGTCCGGCATCTTTCCAGACGACTGGAAGCGAGCGGAGGTAAAACCCCTCCTCAGGAAACCCACAGCCGACCCAACGGACCTGAAAAACTACTGGCCCATCTCTCTCCTCCTCTCGTGGCCAAAGTCACCGAAAGACTCATGAACGCCCAGCTGACCACCTTCATCGAAGAGAACTCCATCTTAGATGCCTCCCAGTATGGATTCCGCGGCAACCACAGCACCAAGACCTCTCTCCTCGCTGCCGCTGACGACATACGCCTGCTACTCGACCAGGGACACACCGTGGCCCTCATCCATCTAGACCTCTCCGCAGCCTTTGACACTGTCTCTCGTCGCACCCTTGTAGCCAGATTTCACGACGCAGGAATACAAGGAGCCGCCCTCGACTGGATACAATCCTCTCTCTCCAGCAAAACCCAGAGGATCAGACTCCCTCCCTTCCTCTCCAAACCCACCGATATCAGCTGCGGAGTACCCCATGGTTCATCATTCAGCCCCACGCTCTTCAACATCTACATGGCCCCCCTCGCTGCCATCGTCAGACAGCATGGGCTCAGCATTGTATCTTACGGCGACGACACCCAGCTCATCCTCTCACTCATGAAGAATCCTGAAGACACCAGACTCTGCTTCCAGGAAGGAATGAAGAACGTGGCAGCCTGGATGAAGGACAGCTGCTTGAAGCTCAACTCAGGGAAAACCGAGGTCCTCATCCTCGGATCCAGCAACTCTGCCTGTGACAACACTTGGTGGCCCTCTGGAATCCACCCACTCCTACTGACCACGTATGTAACCTCAACATCATCCTCAACTCTTCCCTCTCCCTGAACCTCCACATCAATGCGGTCGCCTTCACTAGCTTCAACTGCCTGCGCATCCTCAGCAAGACTTTCAAGTGGATCCCCCCCGACTGCACAAAGACCATCACCCACACACTCGTAACCAGCAGATTGGACTACGGCAACGCCCCTTATGCCAGAATCAACAGAACTCTGCTACAAAGACTCCAGACCATCCAGAACGCCGCCGCCAGACTTGTCCTCGGAACTCCACGTCACGAATACATGACCCAACACTTATGAGACCTCCACTGGCTCCCCGTCGAGAAAAGGGTCACTTTCAAACTCCTCATCCACGCCTACAAATCCCTCTAGAGCATCGGACCCTAATACCTCAACGAGAAAGTATCCTTCCACATACCCAAGAGGAACGTCCGCTCCTCTGACTTAGCCCTGGCAGAGGTCCCCCGCACCGGCAGAAACAGAACATGCTGGAGAGCCTTCTCCTACATCGCAGCCAAGATCTGAAACGAGCTCCCCATGAACATCAGATGCTCCCCAACCCTGCGCACCTTCAGGAAGGACCTCAAGACCTGGCTTTTCAACTGATCCGGAGCTGCTTCCCCCAGCGCCTTGAGTCCCTCACGGGTGAGTAGTGCGCTATATAAACCCCTGATTGATTGAGTCTGTAGTGTTGAAAACATTCCTCAGATTTTGTAATTATAAAATCATTTTTATGTAATTTCCTTGAGTCGCTATATATGTTCACCACTTACTTGCCTTCATGCGTGGTTCTATGTAAATCTAACGAAAAATCTACATAAAGAAACTGGTTCTGGTGATTTTTTTTTTAGCTGAACAAGTTAAGATATTTTTTTGCCATGGATAGTTTTCACCAGCTTTTTGATGCCAACCAGGAGAAAAAATATTTCCTTCATGTTTGTTTTCATGGTGGGGTGCTCCCATTTAAGGCTCTGAACCTTCGTTTCCTACATCGTGTATTTTCCTCTATGAGGGGGTACCCTCTCTTATACCCCTTTAATGCTTTTGTTTTTGGAACTCCTAGCAATACCACAACTCTAGCCCTCCCCACAGCCTCAGTTGCCACCGCTTTTCCCTTCTTACCTTCACTTCGTTATTCTCCACTTTTTCACTTTGTTGGCGTCCTGCTCTCTTGCACTATCAGTCATGGTAGGCATAAGTAAATAATTCTGTGAAGCTTAAAAAACCGTGTATTCTTACAATTCCTATTTCATTAGAAACAGTTAGAAGCTTGTGTTCCAAGATCGAGGGTTCAATCCTGGTCCTGGGAATTTTTTTCAATCAAAACATTCAATGTTCGTGTGAAAGGCATTTTTAACAAATTAGGTTTTGTCTATCTGATTTCGTCATGCTGGCTTTCTTCATTTTGTTATGATGCATACTCCTTTGCTGATCCTGCCGTGTATGCTTGGAGTATTTTTGGGCCCAATCCTATTTCAACAATCACAGAGAAAAAGTTAGGATTTATAAATTCTTGTCAGTGGCATGCCAAGTGCCCTCCTTAATCGAGCATCCCTTTCATGGCTATGCACGCCCCCTGGGTCACCTCCTCGAGAAGTAACAGGTGAACTTCCACATTTTTACTGATGCAAATATTCACTTATGCTAGAAGAAAATGCAGATAACCAATCAACATTACCATCTGACCAGATTCCAATTTCCACTGGATGAAGGAGCACTTCCTGTACATTAATTGTGCCAATATTAAGATCCTATTAACCGAGGACACAGTCTATCTCACTACCATTTGGCAGGCCGGCAAGCCTTGGACCCTCTTTCATCCCTTTGCCAGCATTTGGGGATCATCTTCGATGCCAGCCTATTTTTTGCTTCCCAAGTCAGTGCTGCAACAAAGATTGTAAACCTGCAGATATAGCTCATTCAAAAAAATGCCAACAATTCTCCATATGAACCACAGAGTCAAAGTGGCATGAGCCCTTGTTTTGGCGGCTGCTAAAATATCCTTTTCTCAGTACCTCATAAATAATCAGACCCAAATGTTTTCAGAAACAGTCAGCAAGACCTTTACTTAGGTGTTGGAAACAGGACCTCATCTAACCCTACCCTATCGCTATCCTCAGACGTCCTGATGTCTGTAGATGAAATTCAAAGCCATGGGTGCCAATGCAAAGGCCATGCACACTTTCAGGAACTGGAAAGTCACGAAAACCTAAAACCAGAGCCCCCCAAGCAACAACCCCACCGTTAGGTTAAAGAGGCTGTAAAAAAGGAGGAATATCAAGACCTAGCTCCTAACTAACAACGTGCGGTTCAGATTTTGCTTTCAAGCGAAACTCACTATATTTTCAGGATTGCGGTCAAAACATCTCAGACTTTTTGGCTTCATCCGATTTGGCTTTCTCTTAACATCAGGACATGCCAAGAAGCACTGGAAGTATGCAAGAGGGGCGACTCATCCCAGATGGCGACTCGCTTTGTAAAATTTATGTCTGAAATTAACTCTTTGTTACCACTACATGACCAAGAATGAACTCTAATTCCCAAAATTAATTTTCCCTTTCTTATGTGCTTACTGCTTTTATTAGAATTTGATTACTGTTTTTTTCTTAATTTTTAATCAGTGTCTGTATAAATTGCAATGATTGTAATTAATTATGCAAATAAAACTCTTACTTACTCTCAGATCTCCTAAATCACCCACCCCTCTGGACACTTTCATTCCTAATGCAAGAGCGCTTCATGACATTATCAGTGGTATGAAGCAATATATAAAAAATACATAACAATAAAATACACCAGGTATTTGTATTTGTCACAACTCCCTCAAGTGCGTTGAGTAATGCAGGTAGCACTCTATAAAACTCCTTAGTAAGCAAGTGAATAATCAGCCCTAGTAGCTACTGTAAAAAGAAGGTTGAGATACTATTTGTGGAGGTGTTTGTGGAGAGATTCCCGAGTCTTCTCTGCATTGTTGCCCTTTACAATTGTTCTTTGATTGTATAAATATACTGCCTTCTATAGTTTGATGCAAGCTTCCTCCGTTTGGTATGGTTAGTCAAACCCTTTTTCACCTGGTTAGGCCTCTTTTGGTTAGATCATGTTGCTGCTTACACAACAGCATGACGTCAGTTCACTTGATTTTTTTAAATGTAGCTGTGTTGTGGTTCTACTATAAGATGTTAATTTGTAAAATTACATTGAAATTTGCGAATAACTTGCACATTGTTTTTTTTTATCAGTATACATATACATAATGATTATGTTTATTGGGTCATGTTTCCTGGCGGTTTTGGCTTGCACATTAACCATGAAACAGTCAAACCAGCATCAGGGCCAGCGATTCATTAAAATACGCGCAGGTAGATATCCCTGTCAGTTTAGTATGCAATTATGCCAGACATGCATATCAAACAAAACAATTTTGCAACGGACTGCAAAATGAATGAGGAACCAAAATAGATTATGAATTATTTATGTGATCTAGTAAGAGTAATTGAACAAAGGTACTCTGGTGAGTTGTGCTCATGGTTTAGCGTGCTCACAGTTTTCAAACAGAAGCAATAAAAGCATAATATGATCTCTGAATTGTATTGGTGCCTAGAAACTAAACTAATATTTGAACAAACATTGCCGTACATCTCCCTAGAAGGAAGGCAACAAAATGTGTCATGGTTTATGAATTGTTCATCCTTTATGTGAACATCACGTCTCTGTGAAGCGATCTTGTTGAGCATAAGCACAATTTTATAGATGTTTTTCTACCGTTCATCCCCCGACAGCATTCTAAAAATGAGGTTTCCTGTTCTGGCCAATCTTTCTGTCCTATGGCTGATAAATGAATTCTGTATGAACTCCCTCAAGTGTGTCATATACAAGAAAGGCGGGCTATCATTGACTTCGTACTGTTCCACCATGAGTGCATCAACACAGGCATAGTCATGTTCTGATTGCATGCTGAAGCAAGCAGTGGCAGTTGGTAAGGAACACAGGTGGCCGGTTGAAAAAAATAGAATATAAAAAAATCCCGCTTACCTCTTTCTGGCTGCCATCTCTCCTCCGTTGTCTCTCCTCCACTTCTCTTCCTGACTCCGAGTCTCGAAAGCAGGAAGCACACAGGCTCCCCCAAGCAGGGCCGGCCTTAGGCATGTGCAAGCTGTGCACCTGCACAGGGCCACCAAATCCTAGGGGCCTCCACACTAATATATATCCTTAATATAACAATCCTCTGAGGATGGATACATATTTGTGTGGTGGCCCCTGGCAGGGATTTGGCGGCCTCCGGCTCTGTTCCACTTCCAAACACCTCCCTGAGCTCCGGAGATGGGGGGTGGGGGGGCTCCGCCGCACCCGGACCCCCTCTTCCGGGGCCCCCTACCTATGCTCCCTGCCCAGGGCCACCATGAGCCTAGAGCCGCCCCTGCCCCCAAGCCGATCACGGCGCTGCTGACAGCAGCATCATGATTGGTCTGAGCACCGTTGTTCAGTGCTCCATCAGGGAGTAGAAGCGTGTGCATGTTCTCCACCCAGGCTGTGCGCTTGACTGTTTGGCCGGCCCAAGCTGGCCTGCTAAACCGTCATGCACACTTATTGTGCACAAACCACTCCTCCGTCCTGTGATATCAGCCCCGCCCTAACTTAGCCCCTAACTAAGAAAAATATGATAATAACGTAATCATTTTATTTGTCCTTTTTCCACTGATCTGAGAGAAGTGGGGCGACGCTCCTCCACCTTAGCAGAGGAGGCGCCCCTGGCAGCAAGTCCATGTTCTTGTGAAAGAAGGCCTGACAGTGAGTTTCTCAGCTGATTATCTCTCTAAGGTGTTATGGACTATGGAAGTGGGGGTCACGTGCCAGCACTGGGCATCAAAGCAGCAGCTGTTGTGTGATGCTTTGATGCTACCCATTCTCCAACCCCCTGTGTTGGAGAGGGAGAGTCTCTCGCTCTGGCGTAGGAGGGGGGGTGGCTCTCCTGCCAAAGATGCAATTGCGTCAGTGACGCAATAACGTAATTGGCAGACTGACACCCTGGAAACCACGTTCTTTTCCCCCAATAAATAGGTGTACTCTGCAATGGAAATAAAATGCGGTAAATGTGAGTGTATGGTTGAATGTATTTGACTCGAGGAATGAGTTGATGAATGATTGGCAGTGGGATACTAAGTGTATGAGTGAACGTGAGTGGGAAGGTGAGTGCAGGTGTTCAGGTAAAAAGTGAGTAAATTTTTAAGGGGGAAGTGTGTGTGGGTTGTTGGGTGAATGATAGTAGGTGGCAGGTGAATGTGAATAACTGTGTGCCTGAATTTGGGAAATTACAGTTGGCTGAGTGATCTAGAATTAGTTGAAATTACTTAAAAATATCACAATAGTATGCATAACTATGTGAGAAGAGTAATTCTGTGTTATGCACTAAGAAATACAGCTAATGCAGCTGCTCGCGCCTGCTAAATATGCTCTTGGGTAGGATTGGCCCCCTCATGGCCCAAAATGGGCACGTGAATGCATTTTGCGCTAAGAAATAGTATTATACGATAATAAGTGTGCTCTTGGGCTAGGATTTCCCCCCAACTTACTTCCTGCATTTAGTGCTATTTTGTTAGCGCACAATGCACCCTCACATCCCAAATAGACATAAGGATGGGCAAAAAATAGTGCTAAATGCAGTAGAACATGAATTGTGAGGGGGAACATCCTTTACAACGAAACCCTTACAACGCTGTACCATTACAACGCAGGTTTAACAACGAAAGTCGTTACAGCGACTTTCGCTGGAGGGCACTCTAGGATAGGGAATAGTTTCATTTACTATCCAACACCTTCCCTACTATCCACGGGGACTGGAGTTGGAATAGCAAATTAAACTATTCACTATCCAGCGGCCCCCAACGCAAGTCGTTGTAACAACTTGCGTTGTAAAACCTGCGTTGTAACGGTCATACCTCCAATTGAGAGCGCAAGTGGATACTCACATTCTCTAAATGTGCTCTCGCTGTAGGATTGTTTCCCCCAAAATTATGCATAAAATGCGAGCAGGAGTAATTGCGTTATTATCTGTAAAATTGTGCCAGGGCCTAAGATTTATGCAGTTGTTAGCACCCTTATTGGCGCAGACAAATATATTTTAAAAGGAAACTAGATAAATATTTTCAAAACTCTGAAAACAGTTTAAAAAAGCATTTCAATGGGGTTGAAAAAATGTAAAACAGCAAATACTTATTATGAGTTGCTATTGTCCAGTATTCCTAATGAATTAAGTCTTATCAGCCACGTTTCCTACAGACATTTAGAAACAGAGAACACAATGAGCATTCTTATATCGGTTTTGCAAATTCTTAGCACATTTGTCCTGTCCAGCATGCCCATGTTACAACATAGCGCAACAACGCAATTAGCTCCAGGCTAGAGTAAGCAGCAAAAAAGAACAGTCATTTTTCTTCAGAATCTGCTGCTAGGAGGCATGAAGGGCACAGTGTAGACTTGGTGGAGGACAAAGACCAGGTGGATGAAAAATTGGCTATGGACATAAATCTGTATCCAAATTTCAAGTACAAGGATATTGCAAAGTGAAGGTTTATATTTATTTACTTATAAAGTTTTATATAGCACGAACAAGATCCCGACGGATATCAGAGTGCTTTACATTAGGAAGGAAGGAAGGACATGAATGCAAAATTGGCATCAGGTAGGAGTAAAAAAAGACAACAACAAAAACCCAGGATTAATCGCAGATTACAGGACAATTGCACCAGGCAGTGCTTAATTTGAGCCGGTGCTTTCTGGTGCTCAGCACCAGCACTTAATTGGTTTCCGGTGCTCGGCTCCGGCACCTAATTGTCAGCACCCTACTTAGAACAGTCGACCACACGGTGATGCTGCTCATCTAATTTAGAGATGAGCAGAACAACGGTTGTTTAGGAATACAATATACATTAAAATTGCTAATACCTGCCACCCCCAGCCATTCCTTTACCTTTCGGGTCCTGGAATAATCTGAACTGTTGCATTTACATGCGAGAGAGATGGTTAGTAGTTGTTTTGGCAGCGATGACAAGGGCGATGGGTGGTGCAAGCTGCAGTGGCCTCTTGGTCAGAGCCCTGCACTTAATATTTTACAAATTAAGCACTGGCACCAGGGCGGGTAATACAAAAAACGGGTATAAGCAGGCAATGATGGGGGTCACAATATGTGGTAAAGAGGAGCAGTAACAAATGATGGAACAATATATAATCTAAATATTCCTCACACTCGAAGACATCTTTGTGGTGCGAGAATGGTTGTGATAAAATACCTAGGGCTGCAGATGATTCCCATTTCTCCATAAATAACTCCCAGTATCTGACCTTCACTCTAGCGGCTGCATTTGGCCTGATATAAAATGGATTGTGCCAATAGCAGAGTTCAGCACCATAGAGAGCAGCATTAATTGCTTGTACTTTATGAATTTCAATTGCAGGGGAAATAGGGTATGAAGGAATATGATTTGCAAACCTAAGAATAGCTGATGCCCTGTGCTTTATAGGAAGGGAACTTTTTGGGATATGCAACATCCATGAATTTAGTGTTGGTTAACCAAATTCCCAAGTAATCAAATTCAGAAACTCTGTCAAGCTGATTCTCTTCCAGGCTCACCAGCCCCGAACTTTTTTCGGCAATTAAAACACATATCATTTGTCTTTTGAATATTAACCTCTAGGCCTTGCATATTAAAGAAAATGGAAAAAAAACTATTCAGAAGGGTGTGAAGTCCTTTTGAGGATTTTGAAATGAGCAAGGTGTCATTCGCAAAATTTAATGCCAGGTCTGTCTCCCCAGCTAGCCAAGAACATACCCCCACATGCATCAATCTAGGATTTTGCATTTCCTAAATAGCGAAAATTAAGGAATCGCTATTTAGGAAATGCAAAATGCTATGCATCAAGAAATCCTAAAAGTTTTTAGGATTTCTTAATTTTCGGAAATTGCGATTCCTTAATTGCGAAGTGCAATTAAGGAATGGCATTACATTGATTCCTATGGGCCTAGAGGCCCATAGGAATCAATGTAGTCAATTGGAAGGCAGTAGCAAATTGCGAGTGGCACAAAGGACCCCCCCCTGCACCCCTGAAATGCATTTGAAAGTGCATGTTTCACAAACACATGTCCTAAGGACATGTGTGTCTGTAACTGGACAGTTTAAAAAATGCATTTTTAAGCATTTTTAAACAATTTCGCAAATTACCACGAGGTTGAACCTCGTGGTAATTTGCACTTCCAATTTGAATAATCGCAATTTTTTTTAAATGATGCATAGCTTTTAAGGAATCGCAAATTTGCAATTCCTTAAAAGCAATCGCATTTTTGGAATTCGGTAAAAATACCGAATTACTCAAAAATGCTTGATGCATCCCAAACACATATTTAGGAAGTGCAAACGGCCGAATTTACCGATTCGCACCGTTTGCACTTCCTAAATAGGTTGATGCATGTGCCCCATAATTTTCACAGCTGAACAAAAAGCTAATGCGGCCATTAATAATTCGCTGCAGGGACCTGTGTTGATCTCATGTTCACAGTTTTGGATACCAGTGAATGCAGCCAGTATTTCATTTCCCTGAGGTCAATAAAATGAGTACCATTATAGGATAAGAATAGATATCTGCCTTTCAGACCCAAGATTGACAGAGGCGTATGTGCATTTTATAAATGTTGATTGAAATTTAATACAATAGTGCATAGCTACGTAAATAAAAAAAAAGTTGTTTTCGACACTGGCTCTTTCTGGCACAATACTAAACATTCCTCCTCTCCACACTTCGATGTGTATCCTTGCTTCGACTGGCAAACAGTATAGATGCCTGTGCCCTAATTTAGAATTCATATGATAGGATGCACTTTCGCCTTCGAGTGTTGTTCCAGGCCCGCTAATAGCCCTGACACAGATATACCAACTCAAGCTATCCCTTTGCAATGAGCACACTCACAAATGCAGATATAGTCATAGACAGATGCACACCGAAAGCAGACACATACAAATGCAGTAAATGCACAATAAATGTACAGAGGTGTTGTAAAAAATTGGGTTGTTTGTTGATTGAGGTGTAAGCCCCGGTCAAGCAGCAACCACAATCCTTGTCAGTGAAAGGCACAAGCAAACCCCAAATTAACCTGTGCTCACCCTCTTAGTGGCTTGGCACATACCAAAGTACAAAATAGTTTATTATGTTGATTATTTAAAATCTTACAATATTACACATCAAAAAGGAAAAACAGTAAAAGCTATATTCATGTATAAAACCACTTAAAATGACATTTCATCAGCTTTGTAGTCTGTTAAATATTTACAGTAGGTACGAATCCTGGTTTCCTTGTAACTATGTTTAGGAACTTTACAAAGGTAGCATTTAAAATGATATCATTCGGGTTCAGGCACTTAATCAGGGCCTGCCTGCATTTCCTTATGCCTCGTGCCTTGAAAAGAAACTTAAGCAGTGCTTTTCTCTCCTGCAAGAGTTCAGGGCAAGTACATAGAAGATGAAGAATATCCTCCTCACCACTATTGCACAGTCTACATTGTGTTTGGGTTACCGATCTCTCCCACGGTGGAAGGTGACACAGACCTGGCATTATTCCAAATCTGGCTTTAAGGAGCACCTGTTTGTTTTTTTCCGTCCAAGGTGTTACCAGATATTGTTGAATTTCCTTCTTTTTATACCGTTTATTGTCGCCCAAACGTGTTTTCTCTTAGTAAGGGTAGCTTTGTCGTTTAGAATAGATAGACGGTTTGTAGTTTTAAAGAATTATTTTCTTAAACGATGTCTTGGTTATATTATTTTCCCATATCGACATGACCGCAAAATCCTTTATTGCTTCCCTAAGATAGAGCCCTGCAGTAGAGTTGGTGTCGTTATTTAGTTCTCTCCATAACAGAGGCGATATTTTATTTTGGTGGTCATTTTTTATTTGATTCCAAAGACCGAATTCCAACCTTACTTGGGCAGGGGATACGTTCACTGGGAGATGAAATAGGGTCCGATATGCTCTGGTTATGATTTTGTTCAGAGTTTCAGTATCCTTATCCATTACCGCTTCACTACCGTATGTGATAGTAGGTAGGAGTCTTGCACCAATAATACTCAGAAGAGGGCCGTAGGTTAGGCTGGAAAGTGGCTTCTGCACAATTCTGAATGCTGCAGTTAATGCGTTCGCTTTTCTTTGGATGTCCCTTTTTTGTGGTTGGAAATTGCCCTTCACATCAAATAACACACCCAGGTATATATATACCTCTACTTGTTCTAGCTCGGTCTTGTCCATGAACCATTTGCTCTTGTATCTTATTTTGTTGTTTTTGGTAACAACCATGATCTTAGTTTTTGCCTCATTTATGACCATCCCGTTATCCTTCGAGTACATGTGGGTCTGCCTAATTAGACGCTGTAGTCCCACTTTAGTGTGGCTCAAAAGTATGACGTAGTCCGCGTACAACAGGTTTGTGAGACGCTTATCCGCTAGTTTCGGGAGGTGCGCATTTTCCTGTATTACAGTTAGGTCGGCAAGAGACAAATTAAAGAGGAGGGGGGCTAGAACGCAGCCATGTTTTAGGCCTTCGTTTGCTGGAATCTCCTTAGATAATTTTCTGCCATCCCCCATCCTCACCCTCACTCATGTGTCTGTATACAAGAGGCGAATCAGTTTCAGAAGGGGAGCTGGAATTTTCATTTTCTCAAGTTTTTTCCAAAAGTAAGTTCCTATTAACGCAATGAAATGCGATTTAAAATCTATAAAACATAGATACAGTGGTTGCTTCAGTCTGATTGACTTATCCATAAGTAGGGCGAGAACCAGCGTGTTTGTTGTTGTTCCTAGGCCTTGTATGAAACCTGTTTGGTTGAGGGGCAATTTCTTGGTTTCCATCGCCCATTCCGATAGTTTAGTCAGCAAAATTCTTGCAAACAACTTGGCTTCCGTGTCTTGCAAAGTAATCAGCCTATAATTTTCTGTAAGTGCCCAGTTTCCTTTTTTTTAAAATTTGAGTTATTAGGGATCCTTGCCAGGACTTGGGTACACTTCCTGTTAGGATGACTTCTACGTATAGTTTTTCTAGGACGGTCGCCCATAGTTCTGGGTTTTCTTTCAAGAGTGCAAATGGTATCCCATTTGGTCCAGGAGCACCGTTCTTCTTTTTTTTTTTTATAGATTTGATTAACTCTTCTTTAACTATGGGTATTGTCGTATCCAAATCATTCTCCTGAGCGGGAGATTCCATATTGTTGTCATTTTTGCACCCATGTCGCATTTCCGGTAAAATTGACTGTATAATGTCCTGATTTAGATGTTTCCTCAGGAAAATCTCCCAATCCTGCTCGGTTAGCGGTGATGAGACTACTTGCTTGCTTATTAGATCTGGCAAGACAATTGATAATTTTCCAGAAGTCTCTTGGATTCTTCTGCTTACTGGCATGCAATACTTTTGCCCAAGTTGCCTGTTTTGCTTTATTTTTTTCACCCCAAATTAGCTTCTTCAAATTTTGATTTAATAGCTTCAAGTTTCCCAGGTTTTCTGCTTTTACCCCCAATTTCTTCATTAACCTGATAGTCCTGTTTCGATCTTTCTTCAGTTTCATTATTGTATATGGCAAGTTTAAATGGTGTTCCTTATCCCTGTTTGGTTCTTTCCCCAGTCGCTTATTATTTGTTCGTGTTTGACAATGCGTACTGATCAACGACCCAGTGAAGTTTTCCCATTGCTCTATCACTGATTCTAGTGCAGTGTTTTTAAAGCATGCTTCCAAGAGCCTTTCCACCTGTTTGTTCATTTCATCTTTGTTTACAACATTTCAAAACAGTTTTTTATAGTTAGTTGTACCAACATGCCCTTGGAAAGTCTGATAAACCTTGTTTGTATTTGTTCCAATGTTCATTACAATTATTTTCTGTGCGTGGTCACTTTCATTTACTCTCTTTAATTGGTACGAGGTAATGTTGTGAAACATAAATAATGAGGACATGGTGTAATCAATCCTGGAGTGTACGTTATACCCAAAGTAACTATATGCTGGAGGCACATCCGTTTTTAATCTGCCGTTAATAATTCGAAGTCCCATAGCTTCAATGTCCTTTACAAATGTTATCCCCATTCTGTTCTTATTGGAGTAATTTTCTTTCCCTATATCCTGCTTTGGAATTAGCCATTGGTGATTTTGCGATTGCGTTGTATCATCTCTTATGTGGGGTGACATAAGGTTGAGGTTAAAATCCCCAGTAATCATAAAATCAGCTAGGGGATCCTACGATATTTTGTTGATTAGAACATTGTTCAAGGTTCCACAAATTGTTTCCCTACTTCGATTGGTAGGCAGTATGTATACAGTAATCAGGTTTTACATTTTGGGTTTTTGGTTGTTTATTTTATAGTTTAGTTTGACTATAAGGATGTTCATGCTATCTACTTTCACTTGTTCATGTAGTACCTGTAACGTATTAGAGATAAATATTGCCTGACCCCCATTAGCTCGCCCGAACCTTTGCTCTTTCTTTGCATGTTCATAGTAGCTGGCGTATCCATGTAACAAAAATGGGTTGGTTTCCCATGTTTCTTGTAGTACTATAATCTGGAAACTTTCCACTAGAGAGTCTATATGTACGGTATTGATCTTACCTCTCAACCCATTAATGTTCCATGAACACATTCTTATTATTTCTCTATCATTACTTATTGGTCCTAGTTGCGCTGGACTACCATATCATTGTTTATGGTTGCTATGTAGTGCCACATTAATCCATTTTTCATTTATTTCCAAATTTCTGACTATTGTCTTTTGCGACCGGGTACAAACATTTTTTGTGGGCGATCTACCAAGTGCATTTTTTAGGACAGAAACGATCTGTGTTTCTACTTTTTCAAATGTTGTTTCATCCCCAATAAAAAGAGTAGGATAGACCTCTGGGATTTGTTTGGTTAGTACTATGCCCCAGGTTTTGAATGTCATTTGCTCGTTCATGATCTGTTCAGATATTTTTGAAGATATTAATGTGATTAGCGTCGGAGTCTGGCTACTATTTTTTCCCTCCATAAACTCAACAGAGATAATGTCCTCACTTACAATGTTAGTCAGTGCTGGTATTGATTTAAATTGTCTGAGTAAATTCCCACGGTTTAGTATGTCATGCCTACCTCTAGACTGAAAATCTGTTGTGAATATAAGTTTTTCTCTGATCTTGGGGATTTGGAAAATGGGCACCTCTTTTTTTTTTTTCAATTTGCTTGGGTTTGAGGCTAATAATTTTTTTCCCTTCCCTGCTTTTGATCTGTAGATGGTCCAATTCTGTTGTTATTTTCGGTCCATTCTCCGCCTTTCCCACTGTGGGGTCCCCATCTTTGTTTAATCTCACATCAGTGCCGTGATTTTGGTGAGGAATCATTATTTGTGTTGATTTGATAGGACTACTTCCATTCGTTTTGTAAGAGTTACTGTTGCTTGTCGCTCTGCCTTCTTCTTTCTGGTTTGTGTCCAGTTTGGCATCCTGTAGCGGGTTGTCTAGGGTCCTATTGTCCACTTGGCTTTCTAGTCCTCTATCATCAGTCCTTGTTGGGATTTGGATTTCTTTTACATTGGGGCACATTGTTTGCTTTGGACTAGTTGTTGGTTTATTACAAAATAAAGGAAAGTAGTTGTTTCTGCCTTTCGTTGTATCCTCTGAGGTTATTGATATTTGATCATCGTCTGCCTTCCTTGTAGCAGTCAGTTTTGTTTTTTCCTTATTTTTTGATTTCCGAAGTTTTTTCCTTTGACTTTTTACATCGCCGAGAAACCATCTGATTCAGTGTTATTGTGGATTTCGTCCTCTTGACTAGTGTTACACATAATTTCGTTTCCCGGTGGGTCCATAACTTGATGGATTGGGAGATTAACGTTTTCACCTTGTGGTTGTGTTGACTGTTTTAATTCAATGCCTTTAGGGCTGTCAGACCCAATCCCTGTTTCATTTTTATTCTTTTCCTTTGTAATAGCATTATCCGTATTAACTTTCACCTTACTGACGTGGATGCTCCTTTTAGTGTCTTCTATTATGCTTGTTAAAACTGCCGGTAGTACTGCTAGTTTATCCATGATCTGTACGTAAATACAGTCAGAAGTTGTTTTTTCGTTTTCTGTCTGTGCTCTGATTATCAGATCATTTAGTTGGTCAAGTTTGTTATGAATTCCCGCCACATTATTTGCCATCATTTTTAGGAGGTCAATTTGTATGTCCATTTTATTTGATCGGTACTGGAGTGCTTCTAGCGTTAGTGTCGAAGTTTGATAAAAGATATTCCAAGGTATCTCTGCTTTGTGGTGTTTTATTTCCGATTCTGTATTGTGGGCCATTTCGCCCTTAGTATGTGCAATACCCTGAGGATTTTTTAGTTCCACTGTATTTTTATCAGTAATATTCGAAACTATGTCATTTTTTTCCAGAGGTCCTTCAAAATCATCCCCCAGCATCTTTGATTCTTTTATTGTTTCGTTGAGCATGATTTTGCTGTTATCACTCCCCTGGTCGGCCCTATCTTGATAATGATATGTTTCAAGTTCCTCAGGGGGTACACACAACCGTTTATTGATTTCAATGTTAATTTCAATGGGGTATTTTGGTGGCACTTGCTCCATCCTGTCTCCGTAATATTGTCGATTAGTTTCCGGAGTTTGTGAGTATAGATGACTTGAGGTAGACTTATCATCCTTTGCCTTTGTGTTCGCCTTTTTGTCTATATCCGACTTTGTATTGCCTTTTTGCAACTCTTTTGGAGGTTCTTGCTGAGTTATCCATTGGTGTTGGTCTCCCATCAGTATATCAAGGTCTACACTTTGGTTTTCCTCACAGTTTAGTTCTATTTGTTCCATTTGCTGACTGTTTTGTGTCATGTTGCTGCTAGTAGGTTTCATAGGGGTCTGTAATTTATCCTTGTTTGATTCTGATTTCATTGACATCAGAGCTCCGGTTGGATCCGTCATAAATTGGAACTTGTCCGGAATTTTACCGGATTTCTCGAACATCCGAGCAATCGGGGAGATAAGTGACTGGGTCATTCCAGATGCGTTGGTTTTTTACTTTTTTGATACCGTAGATTGATGCATTTTTTTTGCGCGTTTTGTAGTTGTGCCTGCAGTCCTTTCCCTTCCTGATCTCATGTTATTGATAGTTTCTGAGGTCTTTGTGGCTCTTTGTGGCTGAGTAAAATTTGTTTCATGAATGAGACTCAAAAACACACCCTGCTACTTCCCTCTTGCTTCTCTGCTTGTGCGCTGCTCCTACCTGGGGGCTCAGATCCGCACGGACCGTCTGAAATCCACACACCCTCCCAAGCCTATCTGCTCCTTACAGGCGCTGCCATGTAACCACTTCCTACACATGCACAGTACGTAGGGAGTTTGGAGCAGCTGCCGTCAGGGAGGGGCGGTGATTGCGGTGTTGCGGTATAGGGGAGAGCCAGAGGCAAAGGGATGGCTTAGTCCAAAACAGAGTTAACTGCAGGTTCAGTGCAGAAAGTACATATGTGTACAACAGGAAAGTTCAATGAGAGCTCGGTGAGAGTTTAGCAGCATGCAGCTTATGCTTTTTTGTTAAAGATCAGTAACGCTACGATTTTAGGGGCTTACTATTCCAATGTGCGGCAGCGGCAGCATTGTTTTCTCAGTGCTAGGCTCAGCGCTCACGCCTGCACGCAACCTGTCTCCTCTGGCCACCTCTCTCTGGTACAGCTAAGCTAAGCTGACCGCAAGACGTGGACTGGATCCACAAAGAAATGGTCCGACTCTTGGATCAGTTGGACTCTCTCTTGCCTGGCCTTTTTGGGGACGAGTTGCTCCTAATGGCCCCAAGTACTCTCTCCGTTCTGTGACTGCAGTTTGTCCTTCTGACCCTCCAGCCCAGGTGACCCAGAACCCAGGTACTGCCTGGTATGTTTGTTCCCTCTAGCGCTCTGGGTACTCTCTACTGCACTCTAACTGCTCTGGCGCCCGGGGCCCCTGGAGGCAACTCCTCCTCCTCCTCCTCCTCCTCCTCCTCCTCATCCTCCAAGTCAGCCCGGGTCCACTTCGGGCATGCTGGCACACCGAGCAGCAGGCTGGGAGGCTGGAAGGCGGGTGGCGCGGTTATCAAGGGATCGGGCGGGGGGAGCCGGCACGGGAATAGGGAGAACCACACCGACCTGCCTTTGCTCGACCGCCGGATTCCGAGTCCGTTCCTCCGGGCGCCTACTCTCGACGGCCTCCAGTTTCTGCCCCGGTATTGCTCCGGTCCGCTCGCTGCTCGCTGCCTCTGACGTGGCTCCTCCTCCCTCAGGTGCATCGATTCAGGCTCTCTCTCCTCTTGCTGGCACATACCAGTGAGGTTTAACTCGGAGACAATGTTTAAAGTACTTGAGCAACACTTCATACAGGGAAACAGTAACAATACACCACAACATGATCCCACAACAGATTTAGAACAATAGAGTTGTTTTTAATAAATAGAATCAAGACCAAAACAACAAAAATCCAATTAGTAGCACAGGAAATGCATAGTTTTAAGGTTTCTAGTGAAAATAGCGCTGGATCGGCAGAAAGTCACAGGTTCAGGCCGACCGTGTTGGAGTACTTAACAGAATACTTTTAACCCTGGTTGCGGAGCGTTGCATGGATCTGCTTCCAAGATGTGCAGCTGGAGCGAAGCGCTGGTTTCAAGATGTGGTGTGGCTGCGGTGCGAGGACCTGTTGCGTCATCATCGAGGATTCCGTCAACACGGCTCGCAATGCGAAGTCCAGGGGATGCAGAGTTCTACTGGTGATGCGTTATTTCAATGGAGCTGCGAGGCTGCGATGCGGAGTCCGTCATTGATGCTGCCGCTGATGAGAGAAGCGAGAATCAGGGGTGTGGATGCGCTGTAACGCTGGCCTTTTCCGAGGACTGTGGGGGTGATGCAGGTCTTTTTCGACGGGTCATAACCACCAAGCAGTGGCGGTACGGCAGTTCTGCTCAGGAATGCAATGCTTAGCCAAGGAGATGAGTTGGTTCCACTCAGGGATGCATCGCTCATCAGAGGGGATGCATTGGTTCTGCTGGCAAGCACCTTAGGCCCAATTCCAAGGCTGCAGGAGCGGGGTGGCACCACTTGGCTGGGTGGACTCCCAAGTTGCTGAGTCCTGGTGTTGGTGCAGGTTGTTGGAAGCCTGGTATGTCCTGTGCCTTCAGATCAGGAGGCCTGCCAGCTATCCCTTGGAGTCACTCTGGGTTCTTGGTTCAAGAGATGTAGGCCTAGTCCTTCTCACCAGGCAAGAGAGCAGCAGGCAGCAGGTCAGCACTGCAAACCAGGAGTCCAGCAGAGTAGAAGTCCTTCTTCTTGACAGAGTATCCACAGGTCCAGAAGTGTACTGAAGTGGTAGTGTCTGAGGTCCTTCTTTTATACACAGTGGTGTCTTTGAAGTGCGCAGAAATTTCTAGAGGCATGCCTTTGTGCACAGATGCCCTGCCTTTCCTGCTTTGGCTCCGGACAAACCACAGGGGGTATGCAGCCCTTTGTGAGGAGACTGCTCACAGCATATTCAGGGGTAAGTGAGGCTAAGCATAGCTACTCCCTCCCATCCTGCCAGTGATTGCTCATTCAGCCACACCTAAGCTCCCACTGTGTATGGCTGTCTAGGAGGAATACACAAAGCCTGACTACAAACTATACCCAGTCTTGTTTTTCTGATGGCACTGATCAAGAGATATATGTTTCATAATCAACTGAACATGTTTATTAGGCAGACAATAAGAAGGCAGATTTACTTAGAATTCACTCACTGCAAAAAAGCATATTGCTATGTTGGTTTGTATGAATGGTAGAGAGCTGAGAGTCCATATCTAGTGAGAAATTGCACTCTGTTCTCTTCCTGCGCTGGCTGACTTGGGGCTGACTAGTAGCACTGCAGGCATCTTTGTACCATGGTACATGGGTCCTGCATTATGAGCAGGATTGTTTTTGTGACAGAAGGGATATCTTCCTGCACAAAAACAATCCTTAGAGATGTATTCATCTTGGTATGTGTGCTGTAAAATGCAGCACACATGGAAAGAGGAAAAATGAAGAGAAATAAAGATCTTTCTCCTCGTTATGCCTCACTTGGGAAGAGGTAGAAGTTAAACACATTCCAGGTTTATTAGCTTTAGTAAATCTTGGAATGCCCATGCTCCACCCATGGAACACTTTCACAATGCAAGGTAAAGCAAGGCAGCTTTGCATGGTTTAGTAAATACCAAAACTGAGTTTGCGTCGGAACTCCACCAAGAAAGTGATGCAAACCAGAAATGTAATCATAGTAAATCTGCCCCTAAGTGTAATTCTCCTACAACACTCCTTACATATGTTTTTATCATTCAAATGAGCTACATGATATCCAGCTCTGGAAGATATCTACATTTGTAATCCATATTTAATATTCTAAGGAACATATGCCTTTAGTTTATGAGGAACAGCCAGTAAGAAGGCTCATACTTATTCAAGTGATGTGCCATCTTCTAATGAGGAATGAGTTGTATTTGAATCAATATAGTGAGATATTGTGCTGAATTTCTATGTGGATCCACTGTTGCATTATGATTCACTAACATAGTGGTGGGTGCCTCTGTACTCCCTACACCTAGGCCACAGCACTCCGTTAAACAGTCAGGAGCTTTAATGCTTTCTTTAAGCAGCTGTAAAATGTTTTGTGAAACAACTTACAGTATGATAGGTCTAGGCACAGGAGTTTACAAGTTTTATAAGGCCATATGTAAGTGTATAAATCACTAATCGATAGGTATTTGGTGCACCATAGAACAACTGGCAGTAGTTCTCCGTTACCTCTGTTAGTTCTAAACTCTACTAACTGGTGATTCTTGCCATAATAGCCCCGGAAGCTACAACAGCAGAGACAATTTAGTTTCGTTTGACTTTATAAAAATGGAGACCATGTTATGGACATTTATGGTTGGTCACTTGTGTGGCATGTATGTTCGTCATATTGGAAGGAGAGGACCCCTCTACCTAGTGCCAGGCTTTTGATCATGCTCTTGATCACTTATTTTAAGCCCTCTTTGAGGTATAACAACCTCTTTTTAATGTTTCTGAACACCAGAACCAGTGTTAACCGTATTCTGGTGAGTTGAAATCTTTTAGTTATGAGAGAACGAAGTTTAACACTCAGAATGACCTCATCAAGTTATTACTTTTATCATGCAGAACATTCCTTCCTTCATGTTCTCCTGCATATTGTGGCTTTTTCTGAATCATTTGCAAACATGCATATTCATGCCTTTTATTCATAAGCAAGATGACATGGATCTACCTGTATAATCAGAAATAAACTGACCATCTGTTTTGCAACACCCTTCAAATATGGAATAATAACATCCTTATACCAGGAAAATATTTGATTTGTGATGAGCTGGATCTTGCATAATGTTGCAAGTAAAATTGGTATAAAGTCGAAAATCGGCTCTTCAGGAGGGTTTGCGAGATTAACTGTCACGTCCTTTTAACTTTTACTGAGTAGGGGCCAGATGTAGGTAGGTAATCGTTTGCGATTACCAAATAGCGAATATTTGCGATTTGCTATTTTATATTCACAAACACCCATGTGTATTACACATTTTGCGATTCCCAGTGGGTCCGAAAACATCTACCTCATCAATATTAATGAGGCAGGTCTCGGTTTGTGGCTCATTGGGAATTGCAACAATCACAGGGAATTTACATGTTCAGTCAATGATGAGAGGTAGGTGAAGCATGAAGGGGTAAGCAGACCACTATGTCTGTGTTTGCTCTTCAATAAAGCAATTTTTTTTTAAATGCAGCCTATTTTCCTTTAAGGAGTAGGGACCACTGCCTGCTCTCAAAAAATGTTTTTACAAACATTCACAAAGGGGAAGGGGTCACTTGGGGGCCCTTCCCATTTGTGAATGAGTTACCACCAACATGAAGTTGTTGGTAAATTACAAATATTTTGCGACCGCATTTCAGTCATAAAACATTTATACATGCCACTGCAATTCATTACTAGGAAGGGATGCCCTAAACACTCCCCTTCCTCATATCCAATTGCACACCCAAATTGCAAATCGGTAATAGTTTAGCGAATTGCAGTTGAGCCTTTGTACATTTAAAAATGCATTTTTGTATGCGCAAACAGCCCACTTCTGCGATTCGGTCTGTTTGGAGACATAAAAAAGTTTTGTACACTTGACCCTAACTTCCATAACGAAATTACTTTAGAAAAAACAAGCAGAACAATTGTTGCAAAATCCTTGATGGGTTTGAAGCCTATACAACTTTTGGAGAGTTCAGTTTTGAAGCAACTTGATAGACCTCTGGAGGAAATTAGTTCAAAAATAAAATTCAACTTGCAGACCATGTTAGAATTCCACTCTAGAAATGCGTAAAAACTGCTGCAGTAATGTTTTGACATAGAAAAAGACTTGTAGAAAAATGTGCCTAGCACATCGAATGAGTAGATTCCTTATTAATGCTGAAAATATATATATATATAAATATATATATATATTATATATATATATATATATATATATATATATATATATATATATATATATATATATATATATATATATATATATTAATGATTTATATGTAGAGGAAAGAATGCTCAAAAAATGTTTATGAAATAATATAATGTTAAAGAAAATTGTATGAGGCAGTTATTCTTACATATGCCACTTTTGTTAGGCCTAAAAGCCTTTTACCCCGACTCTTAATTATGGTTTGCTAGACGTTTATGAGAATATTTTGCCTAGTACCAGCAACTTGCTTAAAAACATGCTGACGTCAAACTTGTGTTTCATTCAGTTCCCTCACCCCATGTTAGGTCATTTACCTTAATACAATGAGACTTGCTGTTACTGTTATAATAAATAATGATTTAGACATTTTATGTGCGCTTCATCAAAATATTATTGCTAGTTTGACTCCACATCTCTCACAAGCCTTTGTCTTCACACTGAAACTCATAGCACATCTTTTAGTTTAGGTTAGAAGGTTCTCATGAGAACTTTCCTCCATGTATCAAAGCCCTGAAAAAATGTTTATTCGTGCACTATGCTTATACAGCACTAACTTGGGCTTTTGGATGAATATACTCTAATTTGAGTGTTATGTTATGGTATGCTATGTTATGAGGGGAGTATCTTGGTGCTGAAGCAGGTGATGCATGAGCCGAGGCAGGGTCGGGGCTAGTTCAAGAGCCAGGTCTTCAGTTTCTTGTGGACTTCAAGAACTGAGGATGAGGCTCTAGTGTGAGGAGGCAGGTGGTTCCAGGTTTTAGGAAACAGGTACATGAAGGCATGAACTGCATATCGGGTTTTGCATATCGGGTGTGGTGGTGCGAATAGGAGTCACGCGGAGTAGAGGTGTTTGGTAGGTTTGTGGAAGCTTGTGAGGTTGTTGAGGTACGTAGGGCTAATGTTATGTAAGACGTTGTATGTGTGCATGAGGAGTTTGAAGACTGCTTGTTTGCAGATTGGGAGCAGGTGGAGGTCTTTAAGGTGTGGGGTGGCTGGTTGAGGGTGAGCCTGCCCTCATGGTCTCGGATCTTGTGGTTAGTTTAGCAGTGATTCCAGCAAAGAGTGCTTTGTTGTAGTCCAGATTGCTGATGATGAACTATAAGGTTCAGCCAATGATAGTTCCTGGTTTTTCTCTTGCTACATTTAGTGGGAGCACAAATTATCTATGATTAATATTACTGTTGCCTAAATGATCACAGTGTGATGATTTACGGCCAGATGAATGCTCTTTGCGTGAAATGGCTAGTCGCAAAATACAATTTGCAATTTGAAATCTATGTACCAAACTGGTACCAAGATTGCGAGTCACTAATGACTCACATCGCAATTTAGCTTTGAGGTTATTTGGGAGTCTGTAAGCGCTGTAAGCAAATAGTGTCGCACACTGTCGGAGAATTGGACAAAAGGATAATATGGCAAGAGATGCAACAGCGCATAAAAGCCCTGGGTGTGGCACACAGGTCCCTGGAAGACGTAAAGAAAAAGGTGATACGACCTGCACTCCAGGGCCAAGGAGAGGGTGGCAGCACTACTGCGTAAAATCCAAGGGACAGAAGGAGGGCCATCCAATGTATTGGTACCATCAACAGCAGAGGCTATGGTAGAAAGTACCATGGAGAGGAAGGCTGTGGTTGGATTTCGGACCCTTGATGCATCTCTGACTCCACCAAACCCTGGTAAGTGTGAAATGTGTAACCTATTTGCAGTTCAGCTCAAAGCCTGCTCTCCACATGCATGCAACACACCCACACCCTAATAGTCCATCTACATGAATCAAAACTCACTGGTGGTGCATTATGGGAAACGTAGTCAGTGACAAACCGTGTAGTTGCTGAAAAACATATTGACAACACCGAGATAGTGACTCACATATTTTTATTTTTATTTACCTATTCGCCACATAGATACTCCTCTGGGAGGAGCACAAAGGGCAGATGAGGCAGAAGTTGTCCTGGATGAGGGCAAGATGGAGGAAGGGCAGGATGAGGGATCATCAAGTGGGCCAAGTTGTTCAGATTCCAAGACTACTGCTACATCCAGCTCAACACAGGCTCCTGCTAGTGAAATCCCAGCATCACAGCAGCTAGCACCATCACAACGCACTCCAGTCAGCAGGGTATGGCTGGTGCGTCCAACCCAGCAGTCAGGAAACTGGCTGCAGGCAAGGCTGAACTACCCCCCACACACCCCCATGCTGGAACAGCCAATCAGGTGTTGTTTGGTGACCTGGAACAGGCAATGCTTAGGATTCAGCACCTGCATCAGAGACAAATTAGGCTGGTGAACGCCAAACTGAACCAGGGATTCACTAATATTGCCCAACAGACGGCTGAGAACCAGGGCCACATTGAGCAAAAATGTGATGCTCTTACAGGGGCTATTGGGGAGCTGTGTAAAAAGTTGTCTGAGGAGAGAGGGCAGCAAAGACTAATTGAGCTCAGCCGGTGCCACAGTATGGTCGCCATGACCAGGGCAATTGGGAGGCTGGCGCAGGCAACCACCAACACACTAAGCTCACCTTGAGTCTTCAGGTAGAGATGGGCCACTACAATAGTGATGTGGCACGAGGGCTCCAACAAATCACAGCATCAGTGGAGGCAATGCAAACTAAATTGTTTGCCAGTGGAGGAGCAACAGAGGCAGCAGATAGCGAGGTGTCCAGCCTCAGTAGTATGTCTGCTGCGGACATCCCAATGCAGTGGAGAAGCAGCAGCCGCCAGGCTGTAATTTAACCTGCCATCTCCCTCCTTAGTGGACGTAGTTACCATGAACATACCATTCAAGTGGCCCAACTTTTTTGTTTACTTTGTGGTGCCATAACCACATTACAGTTATACTTGTGCTAAGTTATATGGATGAAGATGGACAGGTTGTCCTACAATTGTTTGTGGAAGCTCGCGCAATAAAGACAAAGATTCATTGTTGAATTCACAGTTTGTATTGTCATTTGTAGAGGATAGTGTGTCAATAGTTCGGACGTACCTTGCAAAATAATTGTTGGCTATGTGGTCCCTGCTCCTTCTCTCCTCTGCTGCGGAGCTTCCCTCCCTTAGCTGTCGGGCAGGTGGTCCTGGGTCATCATTCTCAGAATCTGAATCAGACACATTCATGGGCCCTGTTGACCATGTTGTGGAGTATGGCACATGTTGCCACTGTTTTTGCATACAGTCTCAGGTGCCTACTGCAATGCTCCACCACTGTTGTGAAAGCACCGGAAGCACAATTTTAGGATGCCAAATGTGCGCTCAATCAATTGAGGTTGTAACGCCTTTCATGTGGATTGTTGGGAGACAGGTTCAGAGTGCGTATCCATTGCGGCAAGGCAAACACACTGTCACCCGGTAAAGGAAATATGATGGTGAGACAGCATGCTGACAGACATGAAAGTGCCAATACATTTCACTGTGGACATGACATATGAGTACCTAGTTGGTATTCTGCATCAAAGTCACTGGTTTCTAATTTTTTGGTATATGGCACTATGTCTGAAGATGTATGAGTCAGGGTGCTACCTGGATATTTGGCCACAATGTCTGTGATTATGTTGTTTGCATCACAGACAACTTGAATGTTGAGGGATTGTGTGTTGTTTCTATTCCAGAATATGTATTTGATGCAAGATGGGGGACATATGGGCACATACGTCCATCTATGCACCAATGGCCTATGGAAACCTTGCTATTCTCAAGATTATCGTTTGATATTTTCTACATCCACTTAATTCCTGGGCAGGTAGATATGTTGGTGTAGGCGGTGGAGCATGGCATCAAAGAAATTGTGGAAGAAATGCAAAAGTGCACTGTGCAACACCCCTCCATCCACTGCAATGCCATCTTGGTAGCTACCATTGGCCAATAGGGGGAGGGAGCACAACGCCTGAACATGTGTGGGGATTGCATTGCTGCCCTGGGTTCTGCTTTCCAGTTGTGGTTTCAAGGTGTCTATTAGATCTAGGATGACAGTGCTACTCAGCCGGTACTGCTCATATATCTCTTCCTCTGTCTTATAAAACAAAGTTAGCCTGACTCTGAATATCCTCTCTTGTCTCCGCATATTCTGCTGAGCAGCCAGTATCCGCATCCTCCTCGCTATCACATACAGGGCAGCCATTGTGGGAAGATTTCTGATGCATTCTGGGGCTGTTTTTATAGTTTGGGCCTGGTTACCACCTGTTTTTGGTTCATGGTAAATTGCATGTGCAAACGAGCCATTTTGCGCATGATTGCTATTTGCGACTGGTCTGTACATTATGATTAGCGACTCACAATGAGCGACCCCCAATTTAGGAAACACAATTGCCGGTTGCTTTTATTGTGAGTCGGTATTCAGTTGCATCGCGAAATTTTGTTTTGTGAGTGCCTGTTGTACATTGCATACGATCGATTTTGCATGTGCAGATCGATTAGTGACCGATTTTGCACGCGCAAAATAAGTTGTACATCTGGCCCTTGCTCGTGTCTTCTTTATGGGAATTATTAGGTAGCATGTTGTTCTTTTCTATTTTCCTGATGAATCTATAATCAATCAATCATTTATTTATTTATAGATTTATATATTCATGTGGTTTTATACAGAACACATCAGACCCAGTTGGGCATTACTGCATTTAATATAAATACTTCGGTGAAATAGTTACAAAAGTATTACATTATACATAAATGCCACAAACATTAGAAACCTAGAACACAATGCAAACAATTATAACGTTATATACTGTAACAGTGACACATCTCCCCATTTGGCACAGCTTGAGTGGCCCCAGATCCCAAGTGTCCCATCACCCCACAAACTGCTGATCTGGCACTCCACAGGGAGCCACTTGGTGTACCTCAAGTCTAGGAAGGGCTTCACAGAGAAATCTAGCCAAGAAGATTTATATTTAGAGTTCTTTTGGCACCCATCATGAGGTAAGTCAACAGTAATTCTGAAGTCGGTTACTAGATACCAATTCCTTCCACCTGCTCTCAAGTAGAATTGGCAGGGCAACCCTGCATGAAATATTAGCGATGCGGAACGTGTTTACCTCTTTGTTATTAAATACTCACTTTCTTTGGAACTGTTTTCGGAAAGTACAGCGCGCGTCTTGGGTGCAATGAACTTTCTACGCAGCGATGAATTAAAAAGACGTTAAGTACTAATTATGTAACGCAGGGACTTGTTCTGCTGCGTGTAAATTGATTTACAAGCAGGCTGCAGAACAATTTACTCTGTACCGCAAAAGCACGCTACATAATTATTTGTAATAATGGGCTAGAGCGTGTATCTAAATTTGCTTAGTGCTTCAGGAAGAAAACGCGCTAAGCATGCTTTCGTAGAAGTACTAAACAAAGTTTAAAGCAAATCAACATTTTAACATAGGAATAGGAAAAAAATAATTACAAAATATATACAGAAAAAGCTACTAATCATGACACTGACTATTCCAATATCGGAATATTTCTGAAGGCAATTCCAATAAATTACGCTGCCTGATAAGCTCTTGTCACTCTCTGTACTAGTTAGGCTAAACATATGAGTTTGTAAAAAGACGAACAGGGTAATGTATACACTGGCTTGTGCACTGTCACTGTCAGCACGCACACTCATGACTACAGACCGGATTTAGGCAAGAGACTCCCAATTTTTTAAGTAAAAAATGGCTTTATTTTAGCAACCTCCTGCCTGAAATTTTCTCTGTTTAAATAGAAGTCAATGGGGAAAATGCATTCCCCTGATTGTTTTTTCAAAATAGTCCACTTTCCTGGCAGACAATGTTTGTATGTGTACATGTAACTCAGAGCTAAATGCCAAGACGATACTCATTTTGTTTCGCGTGCCAGGTAGCCATTTTTGTTGTTTCACAAACTCCCAAAGAAAGAATTTGCAAATCGGATAGGAATCAGTGGCCATTCTTTTGAGGGTTTCCTCCTCACAGCGGCGTCACTAGGGTTGGTGTCACCCAGTGCGGGTAACTCATGGTGTCACCCCCTCACGACTTGAGCACCGACTTGGGCACCCACCCGGTGCCCGCGAGAACCTGGAAAGAAACTGCAGGGAGCAGAATCTGGCAGAGGTGCCCCTCTGCAAATGAAAGAGCAGGCGGATCCGGCTGCTCGAGGGCGCCAACGTGTGCCAACGTCCTGACGTTGTGAGCTCCAGAAATAATGATAAAGTATGAGTGTGCGTGCGGCTGCAGCAGGGGCCGGCCTGGAACACGTGTGTTGCCAGCACCGGGGTAGGGCCCTCTCACCACAACACCCCGGACCGATTGTACCCTATTAGGCTGCACCATTCACCGAAGCAATGCACCATACAAGACCCTGCCATGCAGCATAGAAATAGAGGAGGGAGGCTAACGCCAGGCACTATACCCACAAACACAGTGAACACCAGGCACTATACCCACAAACACAGTGACCACACTACCACCCTGACCCTTCAACTTGGCTTTGGGTAAATCCCCCCCAGAGCCACGAAACCATTGGAAACAAGGAAAGTTGTGTCATTCACACATTGTAGCATCACACCATGTATAATATAGCGCTGAAACAGACTCCTCAAGTATCTGAGGCGCTAGAAAGGGCATTTGAAGAGGAAAAATGCGTGGATGAAAGCGCAAGCTTTGGAATCCATGCACACCATCCATCCCAGCCCTGGCCCACCTGAGACCCCACGGCCTCCCCACGTCACGCCTGATCTCCGGGAATGCCAGGGTGGAGACGGGAATCCCGTAAGGCCTTGGGGGGGGGGGGGCCCTGTGGCCCAGCCAGTGCAGGAGGTTAACGGTGCACCAGAGCACACAGGGAGTCGTTAGCTCTGCCCGGAGCCGCCATTAGCACAGCGAGCCCGGGCCGTGAGCCTGGCTGGGCTGGAAGACTTCGATTTGGCTCAATTAGCCTCAAGCTATGAGCTGCCGTGGCACATCCGGGGCTGCTGCCTGGTCCGACTGGGATGAGACGTTTGGGGTCACTGGGGCAGGGTGCACACCTAGAAGAGGCTCGCAGGCAGGGGGAGGCTCATGGGAAACAGGTAAGGAGCTTCAAAAGTGTGGGTGGGGACTGACGGTGTCACCCCATGTAATGGCGTCACCTGGTGCGGTCCGCACTCCCAGCACCCCACTAGTGACACCACTGCCTCCTCACTCATCAGAGCCATTATTTGTTTCCCTGTCTGGATCTGGGAGTCCTGGGTTGAGAAAACCAGTGACGTTAGCCCTGCCTTAAATAGAGAATGGCTACTGCCACTGTGACATGGAGGTCCTTTGGCAGACAGACCCCTGAGTCAGTCGTTGCCACCAGCAGAGCCCCCTGAGGCTCCAATAGTTTAAATGCTGCAGTTCTCTTGCCTCAAAATGTGGGCTGAGAACTGTCAGTTTGAGCGCGTGAATACCCCCGCTGTGTGAAAGATGTCCCACATCCACCTACCTCTAACTGATCCCCTTAGTATAGAAGCCAATTCACCAAAGTGCCAGGGTTATCAAAAGTGATATTATGCACCCTCTGATAACGGGTGGCATTGACCCCTTGCCCCACCAATCTCTCCTTTACGTGGTCCTAGTTGCTGCTCAGGGATTAAAAACAAGAAATTCACCTCAAAAAGTGAAAGGGCTCTAAGCCCTACTTACTTTAAATGCATGTTGATGTCCTCATGAAACCTGAAACCTATAGCAGCCAAAGGTACCAAAGTGCAAGCAACTGCTATCTTTGGCTACTGTTAACCGAAGCACGTGCTTAAACTTGAAAAATTAATTTTTAATTCATAAATTGGGCAACCTGATGTCTAAGCAGGAAAAAAAACGTAACTGATGTTCCAGCAAACTTCACCCTTCTTGGCACTCTGCCTTGCAAACTGAGCATGAGAGAGGCAGTGTTTATGTTTTATTTTACAATGTGCCTGATCACCACCACGTGTTGCCAAGTCGCTGGCAATAAATGAAAATACAGTACTTGCCAACTAAAGAGGCAGGTCTTCAGGTGGAACGAAACACAAGGCACAGAGGTTGGTTAGGAGTGTTTAGAAAGATTGTCCACACATACCAGTACAACAGACATGCTGAGGCGTTTTCTGCATTTGAAGATATTATGTTATTTTGTGTTACCAGGATTTGTATAGCTCATTTCTACTCTATTTTTGACATGGTGGACTTGGCCCTCTCGACAGGGTCACCATCAATTCCAAATTTGTTTTTGTTGCCATTAGGATTCTGTGCACTTTCCCACTGCTAACCTGTGCTAAAATGCTTGGTTTCCTGGTGCCAGGGCTTCCCTAAATACTGACTTTAGGGGTCATAGGGGAGTATAGGGTGGTAGCCAATTGGCTGCTTACCCCTGTGGTCACAACGCCCCCTATATGACCACTTCCTGGGGGAAGTAAGCTTAACCCTGTCCCAGTGATCCTAAATTAGCCATCATCAAGAGGGTCACTTCTGAAAGTTGCATCCACTTCAGGTAGCCTAGTTTAGGTGGACACACCTGTCTTGCCCAGCTAATTTTCCCACCTGTCCATATGCCAAAGACCCTGGACAAAGGGGGTCAGTTTCCTCTCTTGTGAGAGAAGCCATATGTGCTTACCAAAAGCGGTGGGCCTCTTTGAAGCTCACTGGCCCTGGAATGCTAGTCCACTAGTCATCCTGTGGGTGGGGGTGTAAAGCACCATCTGCTTGAGCAGGCTTGGTGTATGGCCCTCTGAGAGCAAAGGCCTTCTCCCTTGGGGGTCAGAAATGCGTCTCTTGTAGCAGGATAGCTAAAACCCGTCAGTCAACCCACCAGTAATTGGTGGGCTTTCAGGAGGCACCTATAAGGTGCCCTCTGGGTGCATGTATTTATAAATCTGACGCTGGCATCAGTGCGGGTTTATTAGTACAAGATGTTTGATACTGAGCCTCCCTACTTTCAGTAAAGCCATTAGGTAGCTGGGGAACTCGTTTTCGCAAGTGTCCAGCACATGTACTTAAAATGGCTTCCCTGTCCACTTGTACTGGCAGTAATGAAACTGAGAAGCACTGGCGCAGATCTGCTCATGCAGTTATGGCCTCACATATAACATAGTGCACCCTGTGTTAGGGCTGTGAGGACTTCTGTAGGGGTGACTTACCTATACTGCATGCAGGGGTTGCAGTCATGGCACAGACTTTTTGTCTGTTCCAAGATGCAGCTAGCAGTTGTTGGTTGCATGAGCTTGCTGAGTTGTCCCTTAAGGGGGCACAATTTGTGATGCCTATTTAGTACTTCAGGACCTAGTTACCGGGAGGTACCATTTACTCGAGACTTGGGGAGGGCACAAAAGGTATCACCCATTGGGGAAAATAATTGCACAGTTTTTGGGAAAGAGATCAGGCTCTAGAAAGCCAGTTAGCAGGAACCCAGTGCTTTTCCAGTCGAAATCACATCATACACCTGGCAAAAAGTGGGGTTGGCGATACCGAAAATGGCACTTTCCTACAGTGGGATGTTTAATCATTGGAATACTTGCATGAGCATGACAATTCTTTGCAGTGTCACTGCTGAGGAAGAGAGGCTTTTGACCTATAGTGTTCTGTCTTGCATTATTACTATTTGTATAGCGCACAATGTGCCTTGGGTATGGTAGGCAGTGTAATCAGAAACCCTACTGGTCACACTAGATACTCCTGGTTGATTCCATGGTCTGTGGACAGAGGATGGGAGAACATGCTCTATTTAAAATATTGTAGGCACTTTTAAAACATTAGATGTGGGTTTTATGATAGAGATACCCAAATCCTGTGCTCCATGACTTGGAAGTATTTTGAACAACTTATATGGGATTTTAAAATGGTTGTGTGGGAAAAATCTTCTGCCTCCGATCATTGCAATTACTTAAAGGAATCGACTCCATCAGTAAAGAAGAGATCTAATGTGTTAATGAGGTTGGGGATTCTTCCTCTAGCCACTGCAGCATACCCATTTGTTTATTTATTTATTTAGCTATTTATTAAGTTACTCTTACTCAAAAGGATAGTAGTGTTTTACTTTTAACAAGAAAAGACCAAGGTCTCCAAAATGCGGTAAAATCCAAAAAGGTTACAAAATAGATTAGAACCCAAAAAAATGTAAATACATGTGTGTTGTAATTACCTGCAAATTACTGCTTAGTATATTTGATTTACCCACTATACATATCACTCAGGAAAAATTAGTAGAAGGTCACTTTATCTCAATGAGGAAATAAGGACAGAGAGCAGGGCCTGTTTGTGTTTGTGTTATATAGTTATTTAATTTCCCCATACAGTGTTTCATAATTCCTATGGACGGATAAGCAGTAATCGTCTTTTTCTTTGTGGTAGATCTCACTTGTAAAATTGTATAACTGTATGTAGTTCTATATTATGAAGGCAATGTAAAAAATAAAGCTGAACTGGTACTAAAGCTCAAGCATGAAGGTGAGGGGGTATGAAAAATAGAAAAAGACCTAGGAGCTGAGTCCAGCAAACCCGTGGTGGCTGTCCATGGACTGCCAGACTGGCGCTCCACCCTCCATAGTATGATTAGGGTGGTGGGACCACCACAGGCTTACCACCACTGCCAGGGATCAAGGATCCCACTGTGGTGGCGTGGCAGTGAGAGCCCCTAATATGCTGGCTGTGCTACTGTGACACTGCTGAGCATATTTGGAGTTTCCTCACCACCACGGTGTTTATGACGGTAAGTCCACCATGATAACGGTGGCAGTGAGAAAACAAAACGAGCCCTACAGGGCCCTCTGTTTCCTCAGGGCCATTGGGTGTCTGCAGGGGGGCACATGTTGTGCCTCCTGTGTGCATTCAATCCCTTTCCTGTGAAGTTCATGCCGTGCGGGAATGGCCTTTGGGGCTACCATTGTTGTGCAGTCGCGGCTGGTGACATTTGAAAGTGGAGGGGCGATTGTGTGAACTTGTGTACCTGGAAAGAGACCTTAAAGAGGTCTCAGTAACCGGCAGCTGTACCGAGTCAATAACGTAATTGATCTTTGGCACGCACAGATCTTCAAAGTATTCAGGATTACTACATTCGTCAACATGTTGCCTCATACTTCACTCGCAGGCGCAGAAGGCAGGAGCCCACTCTTGTAATCTCCCCCTAAACGTGAGAGCAGGAAGCGAACCCTCGCTGTGAAGCGCGCACATTTACGATTAATGGGTGTGTTTTAAGACTTCCTCTTCGCCTTATTTGAAGGACGTATTGTGCAAACAACGTCGACAATGGCAGTGCCATACCCGTCAGTTCACTTCCTTACAAATATTTATGGTATGTGGTGTTTGTTCTTCTGTCATTAATGAAAAGCCCGAAAACCAGAAATTAACCCATTGACCCCTGAGTGGAACATTAGGGAATCTTAAATATGAGACTAGTTCATTCTGGGTAACCCTAGGCCGACTAGATGTCTGCTGGAATTCTTAGTTAATTGCAAAAAGAACAAATGTTGAACGGAATGCTGAACAATTTCAAAACTCACCCCCAGTTGGAGATCTGGGCCTAAATCCATTGTTCTTTTTAGCTCACCATGCCATTCAAGTTTATACGCCACCATATGCACTACCCACCCCCAATCCCCGCCACCCTCCCCCCCCAAAAAAACATAAATAAACTTACTGTCCGGAGACACCGTCCCGACTCCCAGCATCCTGGTTTCAAGTCCTGCAGCACGTCATCAGGAAGGCGGCGCGGCAGGCAGCCTCCCTCCCCTCCACCGCCGCGTTTTTGATTGGTGCGGCCGGCTGCCCCAGGCACCTCATTTTCTCTCTGTATGCTGCTGCTGCAGCATACAGAGAGAACAGGGAGAGTGAGTGGGTGGTCTTACTCAAGGTCAGGGGGGAGTGGCTTGGGGGATTGGCTTTCCCACGGTTGTTAATATTGTCTGTATTAACAACAGTGGGCAAGCCACTCCCCCAAGCCACTCCCCCCTGCCCTCGAGTAACAACGCCCACTGTAAACCAATACCAGGAAGTTCTGCTTTCTCGCCGTGCGAGAAGGCAGAAACAAATAGTAGTTATATTATTACGGCAATAATTAACTACCATTTATTTCTGCCTTCTCACACGGCGAGAAAGCAGGGGGGCGACGCCCAAACGACCCCATGGAGGAACCGCCACTGTTGTTGTGCCTTTTTAATGGGCACTGCCGTGGGACCAATAAAACACCGCCCACCCGGCACGAGGAAATTCGTAATCTGGCGAGCGGTGTCAGTACGTCTTTAGCGGTATGGGAACGGGTGCTGGCATGGCTGCCTGCTCCCACACCGCCAAAGTTGTAATCAGGCCCTTAATCTTTGTATGATGGGCATCTGTTTGCATTTGATGTAAGTGGTTTTAATGGCAATGGACCCACTTTACAATCAGAGATTATAGAGAAATTGCAGATAGTGTCCTTTTGGTAGTGGGACCAGGAGGATACACAATAGAAGACTAGAACTGAACTTGAATGACTTGCAGGTTTAGGCTAAGTGTGCTAAAAATGTAAAGCTGGATTGCCTTAAGGAAAACATAGAAGTGAGATGAAGTGAATGAATAGGGGTGAGCAGGATTGCTAACTACTGGATCTAAATGTTGACCGTGTTAGTTCAAGAGAGTGGGGGTCCTTTAAATCACGCCGCTTGGGTTACAGATGATGTTAAAACGAACTTTCCTTGTGTTTTTGGGGAAGAACTTTTACAAGTTTTTTTATTCACTCTAACATTAAGCTACAAGCTACAGCATCTGCACAGGTGTGCTAGAAGGCGGCCCAATTTTTGTCTTAGTACCGGAGAACTCTGGGTCAACTTCCATCTCCCTAGTTGTTCTCTGCATAGATCATCTGGTCATAGACTCTGTGCTTTCTGAAACCAATGGAGTTTAACCAGAAATAGAAACCACACAGGTTAGGCACAATGGAAAACTGTGGTGCTATTTACAAGTGTCGACGTTTCGATCCCATCGCTCATTAATTCTCGGGATAATCATCAGGACCAAATAAATTGCCACAAGCCATCGTGCCATTGACATGGACAGCACACCGTTGCTGTTTCCAGCCCTCCACATCAAAAATTGAGCAGGCTCGCCATAGAGACCAGCAATCCTGATCCCCGGGAGCTCATAACTATCTGGATAATACGGGAGATTAAATCCCCTCGACCGCAAGGTTTTCTACCTGCCTGCCGCACTTGGGTTGTTTCTTAAAAGCGGCAAACATCTGGCGGCTACGGCGCTGTTTTCCTTGGCTGCAACAAGCGCCCAAAATTGTTTCGGGCTATTATTACTTTTACCAGGCAAATGTAATTTATTTGGTCCTGATGGTATACACCCGTTACAACGCATCTTTTACTCCGCACTACCATTACAACGCGACTTTTATAACGCATACCATTACAACGCATTGCGCTGGGGGGCGCTCTAGGATAGGGAATAAGTATAATTTACTATCCAACACCTTCCCTAGGGTCCACGGGGACTGGAGTTAGAATAGTAAATTATACTTACCACTATCCAGCACCTCAAAGCGCTATGCGTTGTAATGGTATGCGTTGTAATGGTCGCGTTGTAACGGTAGGTAGTTGTAATAGTATGCGTTGTAACATGGTACATCCGTCCTGATGATGATGTGGTTTCTATTTCTGGTTAAACTCGCTGCATAATATAATACATGCGAGTGACTACAGCTCAAAGTTTTTGCCTGTATTTATGTTTATATGTTTAGTTTTATAAATCTGTAATGTTCTACACACTCCTTTTCCTATTTAGGGTACAGGCTTGTGCTCTATTATAGAAACCGTTGATTCAGAATTATCTGACTATATTCTTAAGTATTGTTGAATAAAACTCCTCGTCCGGCTGGACTGTGGATTCATATAGTAACCTATTGTGGCCTATATTGTTTTTTCGTTTTTCTTTCTTCAGTCTGCTAAGGACCATTGTTTCTTTTAATAGAATTGTTACCCGTGGTCCCTAGCCAATTATCAGGTCCCCTTGTCCTTTCTAAATAAATTAGGTTAAGAAGGTGGCATGTCACCTATTATGAAGGTTACCTACTTTAAAGATGCAGTGGGTGCTATTTGGGGATTTATTTTGATCACCATAAATTACCAAATATACCTGTCTGTTCCAAGAGCCTCTCTCATTTTATTAGTATAGCAATGTTCTAGTGGTGGAGTGTCTTTAAAACTGAAACACATGAAGATTGGGCAAATTGGCGCAGGTCACAACCCTTCTCTGACGTCCAAGTAAAGACGTCTATTGATTACCTGGGATTTAAGACGTTAAGCACATGAAAATACAGCCAACTATATAACCAGATCTGCAATCATTGGTGGTTGTCCTATGGATTTATAAGGTATTCTTTTTTTTCCACGACTATGTCCTACTTTCATTGTGAATTCTGTCAGGTTGCATTTTCTGTTTTGGTTCTGTGTTCTTGCCTCACCACCTTTATCATTTTTTATATCATCCAGATATGTTCTTTTGTTGATGTTCCCGTCCACAGTACAGTTTACGTTTTTAAAAAGTATGCTCGTTCTTTTTGTTAAAAAAAAAGTCATGGACTCAATGTTCTCAAATTTCAATGCACTTTGTTGGGCGAGATCTTTTTGAGGTATGCTGGTATAAAAAGAATCCCATCGGTACGGATTTTTCTGGCAGTTGGTGTCAGCCCTCCTTATGATATTCCTGGCTGAATATACACCGAGCTGCTGTTGTCATTTTTAGACACACGGCTCAGTTAGATCAAGGTCCAAAGGTCATTTTAAGGAAGAAAATAAAAACAAGTTTATATGTTCGACTTTGAAAAGTAAGCAATGACAAGTACAAGGGACATAGTGCGTTTGATTTGGCCTGCATTTCAGATGGAATGATTTAGCAAAAGAACATAGTAGCAAAGCTAGGCACACCGACCGACCTGTGAGAATTAGTCATTGACTGAGAAACCACACAGGCTAAAATGTACTTTTCTTCATTTCAGCAGAGGGGGTTGGCCTGTGTCCAATTTGTGCACTCTGAAATGTTTCTGCGCTGTCACTTTAGTGATGGACCTTGCACTAATAGCACATTCTTTTGGGTTTCTGTAATGTGTGGAACGTAAACCTCCCATTTGGAGATTACTTTAAAAAATGTAAGCTATGCTTGACTCGCCCACTCTCCCATGCGACTGAATGTTGATGATGATTGATTTTAACTGGCCTGATACAGTTCATTTTCACACGCCACACTTTAATCGCAGCATTATTATTCCCTTTAAGTTTGAAACGTTTTTCCCCTGTCCTCTTTCACGATTTAACAGCTGGTTAAAGAGGTAGGAGTGGCCAGTAATCAGTTAAATGGTAAAAAGACTGCACAGTTTTGACTAAGCTTTCCTTGGTTACACAGTGGCGGCTTCTGCGCACAGGCGGAGAAGCAGCGCTCCACCGCTTTTAGCAGTGGAAAGGAAGGAAAATTAAAATGATAATAACTGGATGTTATTATAATTTTATTTGTTTGTGCATCTTTGCAGGGTTGGGCTACTCTGATCTCAGAGTAGAGGAAAGAGAGGTGGAACTCTGCAAAGTGCGCATGAATGTTTCACAGTACCTCTTGGGCTGGCCAAACAGTAATGGGCACTTTACATTTTCTGCTTGCAGGCTGCATTACAGCCTGCATAGATAACATGCCCAGGCCCCCATTCTCCATCTGATCGCCGAACCACGCTGCTCAGACCAATCACAACGCTGCATTGCAGCCTTGTGATTGGTCCGGGGAGCCTGGCCTTCCTCTTCCGGCTAGAGCAGAGGGGAGAGGACGAAGAGGGATGACGCGGAGAGACGGGAGGAGGTAAGTTTTCTTTTTATTATCGTTACCCCTGCCTGCCCCGCCACCCCTGATCCGTGCCAGCCGCTACTGCTTTGGAACCCACAAACCAGGTTTTTGCACACAGTTCCTTCGAGCATGTACTGTAAATGGGTTGACAAAATTCATCAGTGAACGTTGGTAATTACTCAGGATTTTGATTTGCCTGAAGGCACGATGAAACAGTAAATTTGCATCATCCGGCTGAAATAAAGGAACGGCTCACCTCTCCCTGTAGGGCAGACATATATACCAGCTTTTTTGACATCACGTATTTCAAAACAATTACAGTAAATGCAAGTGATAATAAGAAGATTAACTTAACACACTTACCACAACTAATCCACAAGATCAGAAATAAATCACTGTTTTATAATCTGCTATCTTCGTACCCCTAACTTTTACTTCTGAAGTAGCATGCTTTTCACTGCAAAGTGCTTCAATGCCTATTCAGGGGTAGTGAGCGCTAGAAATACAATTCACAATTACAATGATATATACTGAAGCAATTCTTACAGACCCGACAAGGCCTCGAGTGTACCTGTGTTTCATTAGATTTTAGTAAAGCAGGAGCTAAGAAGATCTGGATGCTGAAAAATGTCTCACTCTGTGCTAACAGTCTTTGTTAAAATATAGAATACGTTTATTAAAAAAAAAAAACACACTGACATAAATATTTCTAAATATTGGTGTAGGGTTCCACAGACAGAAGATTCATTAGTTGTGAGCATGTGGCATGAGTGAAAACCGGGGATCGTCTTACCAGAACTAACCCTTCTCTGCACGCCGAGAAACGCCGACTTCGCCGACGCCTTGACCTGGGAACTGCCACTCGTCCCTGCGGCCTCCCCGTGTCCCAGGAGGGATTGACCGCCGAGGCCTGCGCCAACATCTTGTTAGACTAAGACAACGCCTTGTCTTGCTAAGGCGTGGGGTCGAGGCTGCAGGTCATCACCCAGCAACCAGCACCGGGAGGAAAAAAGATCAGCGAAAGGTAACTGGGGGCGCGTGAGGCAGGGACTCCATTGACCAGGAGTCCCCGCGCTGCACTGGTGTGCACGGCCGCGCCCCCAGCAAGCCACGCCCCCGGCCGGCCAAGCTCTGTTAAAGAGCGGACTCTCCCAACATCCAGTGGGATCGTCTTACCAGAACTAACCCTTCTCTGCACGCCGAGAAACACCGACTTCGCCGACGCCTTGACCTGGGAACTGCCACTCGTCCCTGCGGCCTCCCCGTGTCCCAGGAGGGATTGACCGCCGAGGCCTGCGCCAACATCTTGCAGCACCCGCTTCGCGGGTGCCACTGCGCGGCACTAAGGTGTGGGGTCGAGGCTGCAGGTCATCACCCAGCAACCAGCACCGGGAGGAAAAAAGATCAGCGAAAGGTAACTGGGGGCGCGTGAGGCAGGGACTCCATTGACCAGGAGTCCCCGCGCTGCACAGGTGTGCACGGCCGCGCCCCCAGCAAGCCACGCCCCCGGCCGGCCAAGCTCTGTTAAAGAGCGGACTCTCCCAACACCCAGTGGGATCGTCTTACCAGAACTAACCCTTCTCTGCACGCCGAGAAACGCCGACTTCGCCGACGCCTTGACCTGGGAACTGCCACTCGTCCCTGCGGCCTCCCCGTGTCCCAGGAGGGATTGACCGCCGAGGCCTGCGCCAACATCTTGCAGCACCCGCTTCGCGGGTGCCGCTGCGCGGCGCTAAGGCGTGGGGTCGAGGCTGCAGGTCATCACCCAGCAACCAACACCGGGAGGAAAAAAGATCAGCGAAAGGTAACTGGGGGCGCGTGAGGCAGGGACTCCATTGACCAGGAGTCCCCGCGCTGCACAGGTGTGCACGGCCGCGCCCCCAGCAAGCCACGCCCCCGGCCGCAACACCTTCTACAAATAGAGGGCGGCAACGCGTAGCGGGACGCGAGCGGGACGCCGAGCGAAGCCCGGGCAAAGGGCGGGCCCTCTGTGGCCCTCAGGGGCCAGAAGAGGCCGGGCTGGGCCAGCCCCCCAAAAATTGCCCCTTCAAAAGCCGTTGTTAACTGTCTCTCGGTACCTAGCTCGGCTACTGGTCATCTTTATCGACACAAGTTACAGCCGGCTGTTACTACCCAACACAGCACCCCTTGCAATGAGGAAACTTGCTAAGAAGACCAGGATGCCTACTCTAAGATCGAGTACTAAAGCCAAACCGGATCATCCACCACCCCTACCGACCCTAACTGCCATCGACAAAATGCTTAAACAGACCATAGGGGCGGTTTCCGATGCCATAGCTAACACTGAGAGAAGAATGTCTCTACCACCTGTAACCATCATCCAAGATACCCAGGAATCACTCTTTAACCTTTCAGAAGCCTCTGATAACTTGGTAGAGGAGACCTACACTATCCGGCCCATAACCCCACCATCTTTCGCTGACCTTCCTTGTGCCCAGGCGACCGCTGAAACCAGCAGGGACAGACCTGGTGCACAATTAAGCACTCAAACAACCACTAAGGACGCAGATGCACTCCCTGAGGAGAAAACGCCGCATAGGGATGGCCGTAAACAAGGGAGGAAAAAAGGTCACGCAAAGTCCAGCAACCACAATCTGATCACACCCATCAACCCATCCACACCGAGAATACCATGCTGGATAACCAACATGGTGGCAGATTTGAAATCTGACCTAGAGCATTCCATCACGGTGCTGCTAAAACCCCTCATAGCAAAAATAGATAGACTAACATCATTGGTTAACAACAAGGGGATAAGCCCGAAAACTCATCCCGTGCAGGAACGAGATTCGACAAAATCTAAGGTCCCTACTACAACAAGTCTACCAAAAGAAAAGGCCTCTTTAGTACAAAATGGGGCTCCCAAACCCAACAACGTCAATAACACCAGTGCCTTGCAGAAAGGAGCTAAGGAAAAACAGAAGGTTGCCTCCACCCCACAAGCAGGTAAAAATAAAAATCAAACGCCGATTGGTAACAATAAACCTCTACCCGGTTCTTCACAAATGCTTGAAGAAAATAAGGCCATAACCCCGAAGGCGGACCCTAAGACCCTCCGCACCCCTATCGCGACAACCACCAACGATAAGAAAACCGCTACACGCTTCAGGACAATTAATCTTCCCCCTGAGGCATTACCATTTGTAGTTGTCCTCACAGGAGTGCCTCCATTAAAGGAGGGCCAAAGGGAATCACAAATTGAATTAAAAAATAAATGTGCACAGTGGCTGCAAACACATAGGCCCCTGCCCCCAAACATCTATGGGGAAATCCTCTCAGTGAGAAGGGGCGAGTGGATCGGCAAAGGCACTAAGACCATCGCAGGGGACATCATCACGGTGAATTTCAGAGACATGGCAGCAGTCAACTTCATCTGCAACGCCCCCCCGAGTTACACCCGCTCACAAATTCATCCGGTCCATCTATCTTACTTCTACCCCCTGGCACCTCAAAGGCCGAGGCAGAATTTCAACCACAACAGAACACCGCACTTGGGTTTCCAATATGGCCCACCCCAATGGCAAAGGCCAAACCCTGCATTTCCTGTATTCCCTACCTATGACTCCTCACTAATGCAGTACGCCCATTGGAACAGGTTCAGCACACTTGAAGGGGTGGACTGACAGAGAATGGACCGTTTTCCACCAAAAATCCAAAGTAGGAATGAACCAAGTTTCACACCATTAGGGGCGGAAGAAGGAGCAGCCTTCGGAGAACTTGACTTTACGGGCCTAGTGCACACTACAGAAGGTGGGAGTATACCACCAAACAGTACCCAGGGTACAGGGGAGGGGACAAATTTCGAAAGAAGAATCGCCACCCACCCCGGGACGCAATCAAGCCGGGCCGCCGTACCTGCAAAGGGCAAACAGCCAAGTCCATCGACAGGTGAAGGTAGAAGGACTCCCAAGGTAATAATCCACGATAACCTACTAATAGCTACCCGGAACATCGCAGGGCTAGCGACCAAGTTCACATCTCAGTACTGGCTCAGATACATAAGGAAATTCCATATCCTATGCCTCCAAGAGACTTGGGCCATCGAACCGCACGACTATAGCATGGAGGGCTACAAAAGCTTCTTTGTCCCTGCAAAAAAAGCTACCTCAGGGAGAGCGAGTGGGGGGCTCGCGATTTACGTCCACTTAGATATTAATGGCACCTGGTCCAATACCAAATGGGTCACACGTAACCTTCAGGTACTAAGGTTCACCTCACCAAGTTTAACATTCCTGCTAATGAACTGGTATAACACACCGGCTATTACGGAGAAGGGCGTAGCTATAAAAGAACTTGAAAATTGTTTGAACTTTTTATCTAAGACACCAAAGCCCATGAATCTAATTCTTATGGGAGATTTTAACTGTCACCTCTGCGAAAATCTGTTACCCTCTAATAATGACTGGTCAAAATGCACGATCATGAAATGCCCACACTTCACCCACTCATCAGAGGGTTGGGACCTAGAAAGACTAATGAAAAGGCACAACCTCACCCAAACCCTGGACCTTGCCATCTTAAATGAGAGAGGAGAACTAACTCCAACATTCAAAGGCAGAGGCTGTCATTCTTATATTGACTTTGCATTAGTCTCTCCTAATTTAAAAAGACTTATCAGTACAATCCTCATAGAGGCCAGTAGCTTCAGTGATCACAATCCGGTGATCATTAAAATGGAAGGCTTTGTCTTTTCAGCGGAAAAGAGACCGGTTATATTGGAAAAAGCAGTGGACCAGGGTAGAAGAATAAAATGGGCCAAAATTGATGGGAACTGTTTTTATAAAAAACTCTTATGTGAAGCCTCAGCAGCGATCGATAAATCTCTCGACCCCTGCGTAACTGGAGGTGCGGTGGTGAAGGCATTTGAAGAAATCGCGCAGGTTGTAAATAATTCCCTCCAAACCAAAGGAGCGAATATCAATATTTCCACAAACCCCCGCTGGTTTGATCCTAAATGCATAAAGGCGCTGAAAAACCTGAAGGTCAGTCTACACGCCCAACCAAGGGACAAAACGAAGGTGGCAAAGAACAGAGCCGAATATAAAAAAGCCGTGAAGGCACGAAAGCAGAGTATACAAAACCAGGCTTGGGAAGATCTAAGGGATGCCGCAGAAAGAAAGGACTCTACCGCCTTCTGGAAAGTGATCAATGCCCCCTGCTTCCAGGACCAAGGGGCCCCAAAAATCTTGAACACCATCTTGCCGGAGCAATGGCAGAAACATTTCCAGAGTTTATACAAGCATTCAAACCAAGGACCCCAAGAGGAACTATCGAAGGCCCATCAGCCCGCTAAACCAAACTTCACCTTAAAGGAGGTCGAATTAGGAATAACCGGACTGAGCAAAAATAAGGCGCCGGGCCCGGACGGAATACCACCAGACCTATTCCTAAGCAAACCAGACCTATGGGCTCCGTTACTCACGAGGGTGCTAAACGAGGCAGTGGAGGTAGGCCTCCCCCAGTCCTGGTCAACGGCGACCATAGTCCCTATCTACAAAAAAGGCAATCGGGACGACCCCCAATGTTACCGACCCATCTCGCTCATCGACGTGACAGCTAAGGTCCTGGGTCGAGTCATCCTATCAAGATTGGAAGATTGGGCAGAGGAGCAACAAATTCTCTCCGAAATCCAATACGGCTTCAGGAAAGGCAGATCCACCACCGACCAATGCCTAAATCTATACCTCCTGATTGCAAAATACACCATCGCCGGGAGGGGGTCAATACATATGGGGTTTATGGATCTCTCAGCGGCCTTCGACCGCGTAAACAGGAGAAAGCTCTGGGCCATGCTAATGGATCTAGGTGTGGATCATTCACTAGTTGACACCTTACAAAACCTACACCGCAATACCTCAGCAAGTGTGAGATACAGCCAGGAAGGAAAAAAGACCGATCCCTTTTTTTGCAATAGTGGAGTAAGGCAGGGATGTATCCTCGCCCCATTCCTTTTCTCCATTTACATTAATGCACTGGAACAGGACCTTCTTAAACTTAAAGTTGACTCACCCCAAATCGGTCATCGAGCTGTACCTGTACTACTTTACGCCGATGATGCGGTTTTGCTCTCGAGAACACCCCTGGGCCTGCAAAAACTAATTGACGGGTTTGTCAAATTCATGGACAAATTGGACCTGGCAACAAACCTGGAAAAGTCCTTCATTATGACATCAGGGAAACCTACAAAAGGATCTTTTACCTATAACATCGGGTCACACAAAATAGACCAGGTCAAGTCTTTCACATATCTAGGGGTGTTATTCGATCACGATCTATCGTTTATACCCCTGATTGAAAAACACTCGACCAAATTGGCGGCCGCAGTAGGAGCCATCATGGGGTATGGGCAGAGACTAGGGAAATGGTCCCCGGAACAAATCCTGACCTTATACAGATCCATCTGCTGCGCGAAAGTAAGTTATGGAGCGGAAGTGTGGGGCTTTCTGGGTAAAAAAGCTCAGCCACTCCAGACGGAAGAAAACAAATTCCTAGGAAGAATATTAAAAGTCCCACAGAGTGTTTCGGCCCACATCATACATGAAGAGCTGGGAGAACCTTTCCTGGAGGACAAAATTAAAATTAAACCTCTTCTGGCTTGGGTGAAGGTATGGACCAACCCCGAGGCGGCCCTAACCAGACAAATTATCGAGGATTGCCTCAAAAGAGACAAAGGCCATGTAATCCCCTGGCTGAAATTCGTTAAAGAGTCGCTAACAGAGATTGGCTGCTCTAAATACTTCTTAGCCCCCGACTCTTTAACTCCGGAGTGTAAAACCTCGGTCAAAAACCTCTTCCTCACACAGCTGAAGTTAACAAGGGCAGAAAAAGAGAGGCTTAAACCTACCAATCTCTCTTACAATAATCTCACACCGAAGCAAGGCATGGAACCTTACTTAAGGGTCATGTACAATGCGCAGGATCGCTACCTCATAACCCGATTTAGAATCAACATGTTACACCACATCCTTGCAGTGCCATCTGGATTTACCCACACAGTGGAGGAGAAGGGTACCTGCGGCTGCGATCATAGATCTCCGCAGGATACCCTTCATTTTGTCTTACTGTGTCCATTCTACGCGACACCAAGACGCAAGTTCCTGGTGGGTATCCTGAAAGAGCTAAAATTCAAGCACGCAAAACTGGCGTTGAGATTCCTACAGGAAGCCGAGGACGCTTTTACCCTATTTTGCACGATAAACTTCATTCGGATCGCAACAAGACTGAGGTCTACCAGAGACATTGTCCCTTAATGGAATTGGACATTTACATTTTTTAAAACTATCCTGGCCCCCCCATCAAGTACATAAAATTTTAAACACTTATACTTTTTAAGTTGAACATTATTAATATCGCTTTTTAACTTGTGTATGTATATTGTATCTGTGCTTTAATGGTGTCTTTTTAAGAACCGAATAAAGTTTATAAATTGAAATTGAAAACCACTCCAGATTAGTCCAAAAATGATGGATAGCACAGCTGACAAGGCACTGCAGGCCACACAATGGCAGCTCAAAGTCAAAGCTTACTTGATCAAGAGCCAGGCAGGGACGGCTCCTCCATAATGGAAGAAGAACGTCACCCCACTCATCAGAGTCAGTCACAGAAAAATACAATTATAATAAAACAATATCATTTTATTTTTCTGTGACTGGCTGGCATGCCTGCGTAGTAGGGTAGGGCCAGGCCATGAAAGGGAAGAGGGGTGGGCACTTAGAAGTGCGCATGTAAGTTTGGCCAGCCGACTTAGGCCGACGAAACTGACATGTGCACTTCTATTTCTCCAACCCGGCTGTGGCATCAGTGATAACTCCCACTGAAGATAAGGTGAAGTTGCAGACGTTTTGGACTCCTTGCGACCACAAAGTACTTTTTTCACACCAAGAAATGACTGCCTGCATCGACTCTCAAATCAAAGCTCCAGTGGGACCTACTCTTTGCACCAACTGTGAACCCCCGGGATGACCGGCAACACAGAACCAGCACCCTGCACCAAGAACAGTCATTGGCTCCCCCATTACTCCTCTGCCACTGCATACCAGTTGAAAGCAGGGACAGATAATTTGGGGGCCATACATACCACACAATTATAAATTGGTAAAAAGTGAATTACAGGTGTTTCTTACCTAAGGGTTCTGAGTGACATCATAGCAACTTGAGCTTAGATCACGTTGTCTATTCGATGTCACTGAGACCCCCTCAGTGAAACACATCCCCATAATGTACTGTTACCCATCTATAGTTTTATATATTGTCAACTGTTGCTATGTCATAGCAGTGGCTTATGAGCTTTAGCAACTGATCTAAACAATACAGGCTCTCTATGGGAGCCTTACATAACAATCCATTCATTCACAATGTGGCATTGACTTATACCGGTGACCTAGCCACCAAATTGATCAAATCAGTACTGTTTTGCATAGTGTAAACAGTTGGACCAAAGCACGTCTATTTCTTTTCAGTAGTTTAATACTTTATTAAAAATTATACACTAATGAAGTTTTTTTTCACAAAGAACATCATTGACATGTGGTGAAATTATAGTGTTGGATATTCATGGTGGCATAGTGATCTCAACAATCTAAGAATGTGCACCTTAAACCTATGATCCACAAAGCAGGCATACTACCAAATCCACCAGAGATTATAGTGCAAATTTACTCAGAAGTCATGAAGTACAGCACGGTAACCAAAATTGCTGCACTGTGTTGAGTGAAAGGAAGAGAGGCGTACAGCACTATCTTTTCTAAAATATGGCACTTTTGCTCACTCTTCCCCCGCACTGGCGCACTTTAGACTGCCTTGTGCTATGAGGAAAGCTTTTACACCATAGTGCAAGGGTGTGTGTGTGATGTCTAGCATAGGTTTTGTACTGAACGGGTAACCTTCCAGTATAAAATACTACTCTTACACATAGTTTAAAGCTTTTCCAAGTTTGTGTGTGTGCAGTACAGCACATATGCAAAGTTGAAAAAGCTCAGTGAAAAGTAAACTTTTCTCCAACTTTACACCTTTCATTTTTAGTAGATGGGGCTTTGCGCCAAAAACCATGGGATGGGGCTTTGCGCCAAAAACCATGGGTGGTTGCCTGAGGACATTTGCATTACTGTTTGTTTATTTAGAACTACTATACAGTACAAATCACGATTGCACTTGATAGTAAATAGTTTATCAAGACTTTGTGTCAGTGTTGTGTCATTTTTTGCGATTGCACAATCGCAATGCCTTAATAAATTTGTCCCCATGTCTTCACGGAATGAAGGGAGTTGACAGTAGAAATAGAGGCATGTTTCAGTGGGCTTAGGGCCAGGTTAATTGAGGGGAAGTGGATGGTTTTGATTCCATAATTGGGTAGGGTAATGCTGCAATCAGGCCTGCTGCCCCTGAGAGGATTGCTACAGGGATGTTATCACTGAAACGTTTTCTTGTGAAAGATGATGAGTGGAGAAATGTACGTTTTTTCAGTCAGACACATCTATTTATAGACATTTCCTCGTAGCCACGATGATCAGAGATTGTGTCTTTCCACCTAGAGGAATTGGTTGACCTAGTTCCTGTGCTGCTGAATTGATTAAACATATACCTGGGGACAACAGCTCAATAATATGTGACCTCGGGTCAGAAAGCAATGTCACCTTCAAACCTGCACAGTCTAAATTGCCTCATTTCACCATTCCCATTGCTGATCGCTTGTAACCAGATGTGTGAACAGCATGTGGGCTATTTACCCAGCTTTGCCATTTGACTTCCACAGCTACCAAGTGTGCTCATTCTGGGCGAATAGTTCCCTGGATGAGTCTTCCAAAGGTCAAAAAGTGGTTTTCGCCTCTTGCACATTGTGACATTGATGGCTTGTAGTGGGTATAAAGAGTCAATGCAGGCCTGGGATGCGAGTGGAAGAATGCGTGTAACTGTGAAGAAGTATGGTGAAAGTGCTAGTGTTGCAGTTGCTTAGCGCGTGAGGGACTGAGATTTGGCGATTCGAGGCCCGCGAAGTACACAGTGGCATACTAGTAAAGGCAAGACGGTGGGACAGATTTTGGATTCCACTCTGAATGCAGTAGAGAGAGTTCCATGGGAGAAGTGTATGTGATGGCAGTAGGGTTGATGATCCTAAGCTGTAGGTTTGGTGCAGTTATAGAAGATGTATTGTATTGCATTGTATTGTATATTGGATTTATATAGGGCTTATCACCCATGGGTCCCTAAGCGCTTGCCTTGGGAACCCGTCCTGGCTTTTCCCTGTAAGATAGCCCCTACAGGCCATCCCCAAGGTGAAAGCCAGGCATCCCGCCGCGGGGGGCCGTTGTGGAGATTAAGCAAGCTTAATGCCCAGAGTTGCAGAGTGTGAACCCATGATTAGGTCAGGCACCGAAGCGAGAATTATCGAGTCCGTGGACATTTGAGCTCAAGACCCTGACGCGTCGGGGATTGAACCCTGGTCCCGGGTCTGACCTCTGCTTCAGGGTCTGCCTGCTCTAACCAGTGAGCCACACTTCTCCACTTCTCCATGTGGGACAGAGTAGCAGAATGCAGATGGACATGATATGTGAGTAACAGAGATTGGGAAGTGAGAAGACAGATGGAGACAGCTGGACTTGTCTGTGTGAAGGTGAGCAGTGCAGGAGAGTGCTAGCATATCTATGTTCTGGGATCGGGTACTTGGGGCACTGGAGAGCATACAGTTCACTGAGGTTGCTTGGTGAGTACTTGTAGCATGGTTGCAGTTGAGAGCCTAGAATGCACGTTCGACGAGTACCTATTCTGTATGCATGGGTGGTGGTAAGCTCTTTCCATGCCCATTCTGGTAACTGTCTCTCAATTACATTCTTCAAGGCTAGTAGTATGAAGGAGTGAAAGTAGTGCTTCAAAGTCCTGCTGTGCACCAGATTTGAGAGACCGGCACCCTCACAGCAGAGGAATCTGAGGCGCCAGGCTTAGTGTATTTGTTGCATCTTCTTTGCATCACCTTTTGCCATTGTACAAATTGGTTCTTCCCAAACTATCATATGCATTGAAGTGCACTTCCTTGTCTTTGCACATTTGTATTGCTCTCCCAGGGAATAGTTCCTTTGTACAAAAAATATTGGGCTTTTGCTAGCTGTTTCATGCACGTTGCCTGAGAGGGGACCAACCCGAGGCAGCCTGCAGATTTCTTTGAGCATTGACAAGGTGTTTTAGGCTGGCTTCTTGGCTTTTGGCTGGTTAAGGCACAGAAGGAGGAAGCAGTGACACTAAACTCAGAAGCAGCTGCTACAGGCAACACAGGGTGCGCAAAAGCAGTAGAAACTATCGTGGATGTGGCAAAATCTGGGGACGCCTACTCAGGTGATGATGGCACTCAGAAGACATGTTACTGCCTTACTCTCGATTACTGAAACGGATACTCTGGCATGTCCACCTTTTTCCTCAATAGAATGACACAAAGGGTACACCTGAGGAAGGGGGGCAGGAACCGGCTTGTTGCATTTCATCTATGGTCAGGTCATCCGATGTGTGAGAACTAGAACCAAAATCTGTTTAAAATGTATGCTTAGCGGTGTAGCCTGTCCTTCCTTATATATAAGGGTGTGTTTTTTTCCAAGCAGAATTACATACTCCTGCATATTACCACTATAATCCTGCCTTTTCACAGCCTTGCCACTGTATGCTCTACCAAAGGTGCCCATTGGATGTAACACAACCTCCTTGAGAGAGGAAATAAACAGTGAATAATCGCATACATTACAAACAAAGTGTAGAGGTCTAATTTGTAACAGACATTACTCTTGGACATTCACACCATGTGATAATAATGGAACGCGTTCTTTACACTCTTGCTTTCTTTTTGTTGATGCCTGTGCTTGATGTCAGAGCAATATTGGCCATTGAGGTGTACTTGCAGCATGAGGTGACAACATTTAAATTCCTCCAGGGCCTTAGCTATCATTAGTAGATCAGGTGCAGTGGCACCAGGCCCAGAGGCTTGGATAACCACAGAAGCTTGATCATAATGAGTTTTACTACACAGCCAGTGGTGGGGGAGGAACATTTGTCTTGCTTGCAGTGGGGCCCATGGCACCCTTGCTAGACCACTGAGTTCTTCTGTGGATATCAAAGGGCTTGACCATACATTTTGCCTGCTTATTTGGAAAATGCAATACATTCAAAATCATTCTTTACGAGTGCTGATGCATTAGCAAAGACCGGTTCTAAATGCATTGCTGTACTTCTGCCACGTCATGCAGTTATATCACATTCCACCTCCTGAGTGTCACTCCTCTCTGTATCTTGGGCTTAGCTGTGTTTCTTTCCACCTACACATCTCCTCTCATGTGCTCGTAGTCTTGGTGTGATAATTCATTACTTGTGATAAGCGATTTATTATATCGTTTTAATGTAATCTTTATATTGTTCCTGGAAAGCCATCATGCAGACTCTGGTGGCAGGGAAGCTGGGCTACGGGAACACCCTCTATGAAGTGATCCATAAAACACTCTCCAGAAGGCTTCAACCCATTCAGTTCTCGGCGGGGAGAATCACCCTCATCCTTCCACGCCATGCTCCCCATTCATCAACGAGCACAATACAAACTCCTCACCCTCACTTTCAAGCCGCTACATAACTGGCCGAGCACTAGCAGTGACTCCTACTTGCACACAACTCATGCATACAGAAAACTAGATCTGGCAGTGGAGCCATCTCCTCTATCGCTTCTAAGTGCCTCCTCCTCACAGGAAGCTAATTACCTGGTCTTTTGCATAGTCCCACTAGGCCCTGCATGTGGCTAGACTTACACCTGCCCAGCACCAGGGTTCCCTCCCGGGTGAAAGTGCGCTCCACAAATCTGCTTAACATAACATTGCAGATTATATTATATGGAATTTTGTGAGTAGCTGGTTTCACTAATGATATTTAGTCTGCACAACACAATTTATGACATTTATTGGTGTCTAAGCACATTGGATCCGTTTATTGTTATATTAAAGGATTTAAGGACTGCATTACATGGTGTTATTTTTTTTACCTTAAACAATTTTGAGGACATTTAGGGCCCGATTCCGATCCCGATTCCGATTCCGATTCGGGTCGGAAGGGCTCCGAACCATGTTCGAAGTCTTTCCGACCGAATCGGTATGTGTCGGACGGATTCCTGTCCGACCAAGCCATTCCGGTGGACTTGATTGGAAAGAAATCCGACTCGGATTTCCGGATGGCCTACGACAACCTCGGAGAGCCTGTCTGCCATCTGGAAATCCTCCAGTACTCCCCCGGTCGCCTCTTTACGACCGAGGGAGTACGATGGCAGTTTTTCACTGCCTTTTCGTGCCGGTCTGTCTGGCACGAAAAGGCAGTCGGAAACTGTCTTTGGGGGCCCCCAGCAGGGCCCCCATTAGTGCAAGGCTGCAGGATGACAGCCTGGGGGCACCTATGGTGCCGCTCTGTGGATCCCTGCACCCGGTAGCAGGCACCTTGGGGGCCGGCCACAAGGTGCAGGGATAAACTGCAACCCTGCTTTTCTCAATGCAGGCATGCATTCCGGTCGGAATGCATGCTTGCATTGTGAAACATACGAATGCGACCGAACCCTGTTCTAGCAGGGCCGTAACTGATCACAGCACGTCAGTCGGTTACGGCTCCTGACCGATGTCGGATGGACCTGAGTCCGTCCGACATCGGAATTGGCCCCGTAATGGTAAATCTTACATAAGTATGCATTTATGGCCAATATAGTGCTTGTCCCACAGGTAACCTTAAATTGGACACCAGTGTAAATGTAAATGTAAATGTATTGGCATTTATATAGCGCACTACTTACCCGTAGGGTCCCAAGGCGCTTCGACCGCTGCGAAACCCTTCCTGGCTTCCCTGAGAGATGGTCCCTTAATGGGTATCTCCAGGGTGAGACCAGGCATCCCCGGCGGTCTGGTGGGGCCGTTAGTGAAGATGAGGCAAGCTAATGCCCAGAGTTGCCGAGTGTGATCGCTGATCAGAGTGGGCACCGAGGCGAGAGAATTATCGAGTCCGCTGACCCTGGTCCAGAAACCTGCCGCGCCGGGAATCGAACCCTGGTCCCGGGCCGTCCTCTGCTCTCGGGTCTGCCGCCTCTAACCAGTGAGCCACACTACTTCACTAGTGGTATCCATTGTCTCATATTTCACCCCTAAAAGAAAAGCGTTTCTCTCCAATAGTCAGAATACTAGAGTAGGGTATAGGATAGTGACCATCTAGAGGGGCAGGTTTAGGACCAACATACCTGCTACTATTCATCACCAACAAGATAATTTCTCATTCCGAATTAAGCTGTTGTTACTGTTATTTCTCAGTGCTTGAAATCAGCCAGTGAGATGCATTGTGTGTGGTGGGCTCCTGTGTCAAGGTCAACAACCAAATATTGCATAAAGTCTTGTAGGAGAAAACGTATGGCAGAAAGCTAAATTGTTTAGAGAAACCGGGTGAAAGATGTTTTCTTTTTTAGAAAACACTTTTAGTCAAGCTACCCTACAACAATATCAACAGTGGAAGTTTAATCACACTATCGCATGGGATTTGACTGCTCTTTCCTGGTTACAGCTTCCCTCCTTCCCGATTATGGTTTGCCTACTTCCTGGCACTCTTATTCAACATTTACCGCATCCCTCCTCCTGAATTGGTCTAATCTTGTGGTCTTGCTCGCTTCAGTCATGCAAATAACGGTCTGGCCAGTCACAAGGTCCAGGACCTCAATGACACCAAACCAGCGAAGCTGGCACTTTTATTGTTTGTCATCACAGCTTGGATAATTGCTTACTATCTAAAACTCAGCCCAAGGAAAACAAAAATCTTCCCACGTGGAAATTGGCTACTAAAATTATGTATGCCAGCCTGGCTCGCCCACTTAAAACAGGCTCCTTGACTCTTCGCAGTGGACACAGTTAAAATCCTATGACTCCTCCTATATGCAGGTCTTACTCTAACACATGAAAGGAATGCCACAGGAAAATCTTTTATGAATATGCTCCGAATCCTAAGGCAGACTTCCCCTACCAATGTTTCTCGCACTTTTTTTCACTTTTACATAACTTCCATTTGCGTCTAGACATGCTTATATGCTTCCCGCAGTCGTCCACGCCCAAATAGGAAACTCAGAGTATCTGGCCAGAATGCTGTTAGATCATAACTCCTTGTGGACCTGGCCTGGGTGCCTGCTCGCACTTGTATCACTAGCTGGCACCTTAGATGTAAAAACTTGGAGGACCAGGTGTTCAGTGAGACTTTGAGGGATGAAATTTGGCATTATTTTACCAAAAACACAGGATCCACGGCAATGCCTTGGTCAAGTGGGAAGCTTTTAAAACAGTTGTCTGGGGGTGCTGCATCACTTGGACGGGAGGGGTGCGTTAGACATTGAGGGAGGAGACATGGGCACAGGAGGTCAGGCTGCATGCACTGAAGCTCCGTCACCACACTGATCTCTCAGTGCACAGCGCTTGGTTGTTTAAAGGGGAAACTAGCGGCTCTGTTGGAGAAGCTCTGCTGTTTCAATGACAGGGCATACATGATTAGGGCTCATACAAAATGGGACTAGGCCGGAACGTTGCTTGCCTGGCTAGTGAATCCCACTATGTGTGGATCACAGATATTGGGGATGGTGGCTGCCAGCCCCACTCTCATTGGACCTCTTCTTGGACCCATTTGCCCTACCGGCCCTGACACCAGAGGGCGCAGAGGGGTTGGGAGCAGATATTTTGTCTTAGGAAATTGCAGCTCTGATTAAAGTCATGGCAACGGATAAGGTGCTGGGTTCAGACGGGCTGCCAGTTGAATTTTATGCTGCTTACATTACTCAGCTGGCCCCTCGACTGGTGGAGGTCGATTAATCGGTGTGTGAAGCTTGAGTGTTGCACCTATTTTGAAAGAGGCCCAAATAGTCCCCCTGCTTAAGCTGAGTTGTTCCTTTGCAGGAATTGGCATCATATCAGTCCATGTCAATGGTTAACATTGACTATAAATTCCTGAGTCGGGTGCAGGCTAACTGACTATTACCCCTTATGCCACAGCTTATTCATGCTGATCAGATGGGCTTCATTGCAGAGAGAAGCACAGCGTTAAATATCAAAAGGGTGATGGCATTGTTATTTGCTGCCTCCTCGCTTGACGCACAGTCAGCAGTCATATCAGTAGACATCGAGAAGGCCTTTGATAGCCTTAATTAAGACTACCTGTACTCTGTACTGCGCCGAATGGGCCGGGGGGGGGGGAGGCATGCATGTCTGAGGTTGTTGTATGCAGTCCCTACTGCAAGAGTTTGAACAGGGGAAATGGTGTCCAAATCCAGTGCGGTGGGGCAGGGTACCAGGCAGGGTTATCTACACTTTGGCTGTGGAGCCTCTGGCGAGGAGAGCACGGGAGGGTCCCTATTACAGCACCATCATGCTCCGGGGTACTGTGCACCACATTGCTTTGTATGGTGATGAAATGTTGTTTTTCCTCCAGAACCACTGAGTGGACATCTCTGGGGCCATTCTACTTTTGGAGGAGGTTGGTGCTCTGTCTGGCCTGAGCATAAACTGGTGAAAGACTAGTGTGATGCCTCTGGGGGTGTCCCCCAAGATCCCTTCTCCTCATTGGGAACTGAAATAGGTACAGCTATTTCGGACTGAGTCTGCTTTACTAGATCGGGAGCAAGGCTGGGCGCTTGTGGCACGCTGCTGATCAATACACTTATGGAAGACTCTCCCCATATCAGGGGTGGGGCCTGTGACAAACACCAAAATGGTTGCTTTGCCCAGGCTAATATGTTATTTTGCTACTCTACTCATTATAATCCCCCATAGCAAGTTTTAAGAGATACATTCTCTGATAACCAATCTCATCTGGTGGGGTCACCGCCATGTAGCCCTTGGGAAACTCCAGCGCAGGGTTTGGGACGGCGGTTTGGTGGCTCCCGACTTTGAAGCATACTATCTGGCAGCCCAATTGCAGTGGGTAAACAGGTGGGCAGGTGGTAGGATTTGGGGTGGTTTACTCCTGGAGAGGGGCACGTCGGAGCTTCCCTGGCTGTTGCAACTCTTGCTGGACCCTAAACGGTTCCGGGCTAAGCCCTGCACCCTGCAACCGGTGGCCAGGCATTAATGGGTGCGGTATGTACAAAATGCATGAGTGACCTCCTCCTATACCCCTGCCCTACCCCTCCCGTCGCTGGCTCTTTCTTCAAGAGGATGCCACTCAACAGTTGGAGGACTGGGCGGCTCAAGGGCTGGATATGATTGACAATCTATATGAAGCTGGGATCCTACTGTCCTTTGGGGACCTACAGGCGGCCTATGACTTGATGGTGGGTTACTTCCTTTTCTTTGGTGCCATCACTGCACTGATATGTCAGCTGAGGTTTAAAGGCAGGGGGAGCCTCCTACCCTACAGGGCTGCCATGTCCTATACACATCCTCGGGTAGGCACCGAGCAATCACAGCATTATATGCGGCAGTCAGGGCGGACACTGGCGTTCCTCATGGCACCCTCAGGGACACCTGGGTGGCTGATATTAGCACCCCAATGACAGACCCAGACAGGGCTAAACTCCTGGCCGGGTTCCCTGATTTTCCCGTAATGCACGTTTCAAATGTATTCTTTTTTATTATCTTCATAAGGCGTATCTCACCCCTGCGAAAATCAACAAATTTTCCCCATAGGCAGGGCACGGTGCCCCAGATGTGGCCTAGTGAGGGCAGATACGTACCGTATGGTGTGCGGTTGCCATCACTTAGGTGAATTGTATATGTGGTGTACATCACACATTACGCCTGCCGCCTGTCTGCTGGGGATGCTCCCAAGATTGTATAAACACGCAGGGCCTAATTATAAGTTTGGCGGACTGGGTTACTCCATTACAAACGTGACAGATATTCCATCCGCCGTATTACAATTCCATTATAGCCTATGGAACTTGCAATTCGGCTAGTATCCCATCCGGCAAACTCGTAATCCGGCCCAAAATTACTTAGTGGTTTATAGATCTTGCTCTGATACTGGCGAAGCAGAAAATCACTGTGAATTGGAAGAGTACGTGGGCCCACAGGTCTTTAAATGGAAGGTGGATTTGTTGAGAGGAGTGGTCTTTGTTCCTGGAAGCAATGAGAGGACAGTGCTAGTTGGAGATTGTTTGATCCGGGGATGCCTTGCTGCAGGAGCTGCAACATGGGTGGACAGGATCAGTGGCTGCTTAACCCTGCCTGCCAGGGAGGCTGATGGACCATTGTGGCTTCCACTTGCCCCACTCTACTCTCCTTTCTTTCGCTCAATATTGCTGTTTCTTTAAGTAAACTGCCTCTGTGGTGGTTGACCACTTTATGAATGGAGTGGATGCTTTCCACGGAAAAAGCTATTGGGGGTGTGTGTTGAAGCAGTTGTATTGGTTGAATTGTTATGTCGCAGATTTGATACGTGTGCTGCCCTAGTTGCTTAGTTTTGCACTGCTACTGTCTCCTCTGAGGAGATTGGAATGCTTTATCCGCATATATATTGTTGTAATGTGGCTGTCAAGAAAGTTGTCAATAAAATCTGTTTAAAAATAATATAGAAACACCAGCATGCATACCATTAGAAACGGTTCACTGGCAGAATATCGCCAACTAAAATATCCCCATACCATAATATCGATTTATAAATATAGATGTAAAAAATATAGACATCCTATCCTGCTATAGAAATAAAAAACACAAAATGTAATTAAAATAAAATGTATAACTACTAAAAAGTTAACAGATCTATTAAAAAACATAAACAATGACTATACAAAAAAATACATCACATACTTTTAAAATATATACTAAAATACATAACACTAATTAAAAAATCGATATTTTAAAACTATTTTTGTAAATGATATTAATGACTTCTATGTTTTTAAAATCGATATTTCTTACCTTAAACTCGATATTCTTCACTATGATATCCTTGCTGTCAATATTTTTGTGTCACGATAGTTAAAGCCCAATATTAGTGTAATTCGACATTTCCAACTCAATATTTTGACTGAATACCATCAGAAACAAGTTTGGTAAAACATGATCAAATCATTTCAGGACCCCAGCTCTTCTAATATAGGACTCAAACATACAGGTCCCCCTCTACTTGCTCTAGACAGCTGGGGCTGGACTGGGAACGCAAACCGGCCATGGCAATTGAATCAGACCGGCTTCAGGGAGGGTGGGGGCTGTGGGAAACACTGCAGCTGCTTTTGTTATAGGGGGACGATATTGCACCTATGATACAAAACCGGCCCAGTTAACAAACAATCGGGCCCCCAGGAGTCCAAAACCTGCCCCCACTGTGTCGGCCTACCGAGTAAACACCCGCTGCCCACTACGACCAGTCTGGCCTGTAGACAGCCTGAGTGATAGGTATGGTATTAGCATGCTTTGAAATTGTGAGATAACATTAAAACCACCATAGAATTTATAAACAAAACTTGACATTTAGGGCCTGATTCCGATGCGGTTTGGAAATCTTCCCGACCTAATCGGGTTGGGAATGGTTTCCGACCGACTCGGATCGGGAGAGTCCGACCGACCGATTACGATTTGGTTGGACTTCCATTGACTTCAATGGAAGCCTATGTCCCGACCAAATGCATAGGCTCCCATTAAGAAAAGGGGTGGCTGGGGAAAATCAAGCACCCTGTGGCGGGCAACCCCTTGTGTCTGTCACACTGTACCTGGCTGGTAACGGGGGACCCATGGGTACCCCCAGGGGCCGATTGGAAGGCTCGGGGTGCACGGGGGCCTGCTACGGGCCCCCAAAGTCTGATTCCAACTGCAATTCAAGTTGGACAGCATGATTCGTAAAGGCTGTCCGAATCCAGCATCGTAAGCGGTAGTTCAGAAACGTGACCCCTAGAGACGTACAATTATGCTCCGTACGGCTCAGTCATTCCGAATGCTGTCAGGTTCAGATTGGAATATTCCTAATGCTTAACTTGCATCGTATTCAATTGGTCGGAAACCTTTCTGATTCCGAGTCCAATTCTGATCTCGTTTGGAAGGGCTCCAAACGGGATTCAGAAGAAGCATATCTTATTTGGAGCATATGTTTCAGTCTGAATCATCCCCCATTCTGAACGACCAAGTACGAGCGAGTACGATGGCTAGTTCTGACAGCCGTACAGACTCGGTTTTGCTGGGACAAGACAGCTGTGGGAATCGGACTTCGGGTGTCCGTGGCAGGCCCCACTTCTCCCAGGGCCCTGTGAATCGGTCACAGGGGGTGCCCATGGGTCCCCCCTTTCCGTGCATGCACAGTGTGCACAAACCTCTTTTTGCAATGGGAGCCTGTTGGGTACACAGGCTCCAATTGAGTACAATGGGAGTCCAATCGAACCTAGTCCGTCACTATATGGACACATCGGAATCAGTTGCTCAGACTCCCGGAGTGCAAGTCATTCTGTATCCCAGTAGTCCAGAGGGCTTTCCGAACGAGATTGGAATTGGGCCCTCGGTGAAAGACATGTTCCTGATCCGATTCGGACAGAGCATATGCTTTTAGGAGGCCTTCCAAACCGCTTCAGAATCGGGCCCTTAATTGTGTATTATTGTATATATATGGTACAGTGAACAGTATTATTACTACAAATTATGACAAGTACCCCAACTGAAATATTATAGGACTGGAATCTAAATGGTAAATCACTTCTCTGAAAATGTTTGTCGGTGAACGATTATCTAAATCTTAAATGTTTTCAAACTGAAAAATTCTAATATAAGTTTAGAGGAATGTAAGGGCTAATTTTTCGAACAAAGTATATCAGTCAAACCTTATGTCAACCCTTCCCTGCTCTAAAAATACATAAAGTTACCCACTATGGCAGTACTTCCAGGCCTTGATCGCTGCACGGTGCTGTGTACTCAACTTTGCAAGCATGTAAAGCTCTCATTGTCCTGACATTTGGACAACCCCACTTCTGTTTCAAGGCGGAGATATTTGTTGGGGAATATCTACAGCAATTCATTGATTTCCAAATTGCCTTCAATGATCTCCAAATTGCCTAAGGAATACTCTGTTGTACAGCAGTTGAGAAATCTAGGCAGTTGTCCCTCCATAGATTTAAGAGTCTCAACCATTTCTTCACAATGAGTGCTTCACCTCAAAACATGAAAATTTGAAAGAACATTGCAAGTGGAACATGTATAGAAACAAATGACTTGACTTAGAGTCAAGTGAACAAACATGACAGAGTGCCCTGTTCACCAAATTGATGCTCCACCTGCCTCATTAAGAGCTTTCCGTCAACGGCTAGGGCAGTTGACCTCGAATCTGGGGAACTGGGTTCGAGTCTTGCCAATGACGCTGAACATCCTGTGATTCTGGGTAAATCACTTAATCTCCCTGTGCCTAACAAAAAAGAATGTGTCCTCATGTAATGCAATTGGTGTTATGTAAAGCGCTCTGATACCCGATTCGGGTCAAGTTTGGGCTATATAAAACTCTTTAAATAAATAAAATAAAATAGGTCTCCCATTTACTAGAGTTTAAGCTATTGACAATGCAATATCTTAAGCTCTCGCAAATGCAAAACCTATTGCATTCCAAATATTTGTTTTTTCACTTGTGCCCAAGTGGCGCTTTCACATTCATGAAGGCCAGCAGCTTTCTTTAGACAAGCTGTGTCTAAAGTAAGGAGACATTCTTATCCTATGCACACGCTCTAATAACAAGTTCAATTCACAAAACTGTAAATGCAAACAATAAAGAGGAGTAAAGTTCTGTTGTCTTTTAACATGTTCTTCGTCGTTAAGGGGAGACCCCACGACTTCTTCAGGGATAGAAATAATATGACAAGTGTTTGTATCAACAGATATGCTAATGTTTAAATATTTAGGGGCCTATTACGATGGCGGGCTAGCACGGGACCGACTGCCCATGTTGTGGCGGTCCCGCCATTCTAATTAGAATGCGCCCGCCACACTGGTGGTCGCATCCTGCATTTTTTACATTGCGGCGGGCGGTGGTGTTAGCAGCACCCGCCGCAATGTAAAAAATGCATGTTGTGCATTTGCATGCACAACATGACAGGCACCAGGCGGTGCGTGCCACCTTGTGCATGCATGTGCAGGAGGGTAACATAGGTACCCCCCATGTGCACCCCACATTCCCCCAACACCCTATGGGCCCGCAACGGGCCCCCAACAGCAAACACCGTATGCCTTTCCATGGCGGCAACACCGCCATGGAAAGGCTGCTCTCCGCCTGCATTGTGATATGGATAGCGGTGTCTTGCCGCCACCATATCATGCCCCTTTTCCGCACGGTCGACGAATCGACCAGCAGAAAAGCAGTGGACGATCTTTCCGTCCGCCCTGGACCACCCATCCATGCTAATATGGCGGGGGGTCTTTCAGGTATGGATGTCGAGCGGATCGCCCCCACCAAGCCAGTGGTGTCTACCACCGACAGATGCGATCCGCCCGCCATCCCAATAGTCCGCATAGTATTGGTGAACACATTTCACCTCATTGTGGAAACCCAAAAGGACATACGTAAATCGATGACTATTCAGTTGTGTATCAAGAAAGAATGTTTAAATATACAGTATTGGTGAACACATTTCACCTCATTGTGGAAACCCAAAGGACATATGTAAATCCATGACTATTCAGTCAAGTGTATCCAGAAAGAAGATACATATCACATATCATCAACTGTCTATTGTCAATAAGGAGGCCCATGAACCTTACCTTATCTTGAGGCCCAGTGGAATTTTTCTGAGTTAATGATATGTGATATGCATCATGGTCAGCTCAACAATGGAATTAATTATGGCTATTACTCCATTAAGGTCAGATTATTGAAATCTTCAGTATATTTTGGATCTCAATCTAATTCGGATTTATTGACCAGGCGGGTCGGAAGTATTACCGGCAGAGAGGTGAGATTCACCTTGCCCTTATGTTGATTTACGGATTATAGATATGGTTTTGTGACATTAATTTGAACTTTGAAATATTAATATTTGATCCCCTTAATCTCATGTCTAGAATACAGAAGTTAGGACTCAAAGAGCCATACAGGTAGGGAGCATGCCCGGATAGGCACATGATTTTATGCCTCCACCTACTCACATGATAATATCGATTTGTACGAGTGATTCCACAGGACTACATCTGAATGCACCATGAAATGTCCCCTTTGAATGTGTTCCGCACAAGTTATTGTCACCTGGTAATTTTATTGATTAATGCAGCAATACAAATACCTATTTTTTCTGGATACACTTGACTGCATAGTCATGGATTTACATATGTCATTTTGGGTTTCCACAATGAGGTGAAATGTGTTCACCAATACTGTATATTTAAACATTCTTTCTGGATACACTTGACTGAAAAGTCATGGATTTACATATGTCCTTTTAGGTTTCCACAATGAGGTGAAATGTGTTCACCAATACTATATATTTAAACATTAGCATATCTGTTGATACAAACACTTGTCATATTATTTCTAGCCCTGAAGAAGTTGTGGGGTCCCCCCCTAACGACGAAACACGTGTTAAAAGACAACAGAGCTGTACTCCTCTTTATTGTTTGCATTTACTGTTTTGTGAATTTCACTTGTTATAAGAGCATGTGCATAGGATAAGAATATTTACTATTTTGGCCTCAGGGTCCAATGCTTTGAGGGTCTGGGGTGTTTTCCTTCACCTTTTGCACCGCATAGGGAAATCTAATCCAATACTCACGCAAACTCTATAGGCGCCATTCTCTTAATTAATGACACCCCTTGGATGTTAATTCTAAAGAAAGGAGCTTGTTCCACATTGAAGTGAAAGCGCAGCATGGCGGCTTTGACAAAAAAAAATCTGTTTGTCAAGTTGACAATCAGATGGGTTTTTTTTAGGTAAAAGCTCCCATGCCACATTTTCACTTTAATGTCGGCCTCGCACCTTTCTTTAGTCGCAGTTTGTGTCAAGAATGTGAAAACGCCGCATGGGCGCTAGTAAACAAAATAAATGAATAAATAAGTATTAAGCGCAGCCGCTATACTTGAAGTAGTAATGAGAGCAATAGGGGCAAATCATTAAATAAAATAGTGCTCAGAGACAAATTAAGGCAGACCATTTAACAAGACAAGTAAAAGTTCCAGTTGTTATGGGAGATAACAAATGCAGACAAGGCGGTACCAAAGAGGGGCCAACAAGCCTAATAATGAATCGGAAGCCAGCGTTTACTAAGCACAATGACACAACACAATTACAAATATGGGCGGCGAGTGGGCGGGGCTTCAAGGCCATACCCCACTACTGCATGCCTCGCAGCAGCGCATGCGCTGCCAAGGCTCGACCTGAAAAAGGTTAGACTTCTGTCTATCGTGGTAGAAGACTTTAAGTCTAACATACAGTAATCAGTCTGTCGGGGCTAAATTTGCGTCTATTTTTCTAATGCCTGTTAAATGGCCATACTGCGAATTTTAGCCCTGGGTTACCACTTCGTTCTCTGTCATTTGTTAACATGTTTCCAAGACTGGGAGTTCTTTTGACAACATAATCAATTCCAGAAATTGTAATCTTTTTTGCTAAACTATACCTAATTGGACTTGGGCATCTAAAGACAATGACTTGTAACAAAATATCCAGGACTGATATCAGTCAAGATGGCAACCATATCTCTGGCCGAACTTATAGTGCTGCAAAAACAGCATTGCTCAGTGTGCTCCCCTTTCAACGATTCCTAGTAAGGCTCCAAAAGCGTTGGCTGGAGTTTACTCAAAACAGGTAAAATAATTTGGAATCAATAAATTAAATATGCATTTGTGCAGAGTGTCTGATGGCAATAACTGAGTAAAATGTTAATTTCACTGTTGTATCTTCTTAAGTCCAGGCACTCCACTGTGTCTATTTTACAAACTGTAATTGTTCTTTAGACAGAATAAGAGCTTGCCTAGTATATTAAAATAAATGTTGATATAATGAGAACCTCTGTTATGTGAGCTATACATTTTTCTTATATAGCTAATTATATTTCTTAGAAATAAAGCCTTAGCGATTTTTTTTAAACAGTAACTGACTGACCATTGATGAATTTCTACTTGAAGTTAGTATTCTATGCTACAAACAGCTCTCAGGAATAAAGTTGTATCTGTAGGCACTGCCTGCACATCAAGTGCCTGTTGGGGTACTTGCCACATCGGTGAGCTCACAATAATATTTGTCTTCTTTGGTTTCAGAGAGAGCCGCCATTAATAGGTTTGCCTATGAGTGTCTCTGGCTCTGGCGCACTAGCCTGACAAGTTGTTGCAGTTCCCTGTATGAGCTGCAAGTCACAAGTTTGGCTCTGCAAAATAGTTAAGTGGTGTGTGTGTGCCTGCTAAAAACATCTGCAAGATCCATGTTTGTCATACTTTTGAATCAGTAAAGGGCACAGTTTGGGGCCGATTACAATGTCGTCAAAAAAGATTTGTCCGGAATGCTTTCCGAATGCTTCTTATACGGGGAGTCCTACTAAGCGATTACAATGTGACCGGATGGTTATGGAGTCTGTTCGGTCAGACTCCCATGGACTTCAATGGGAGCCTGTGTTCTGAACTAGAACACAGGCTCCTGTTGAAAAAAGGGGTGGGTGGGGAAAACCTTGACCCTGTTGCAGGCATCCCGTAGTGCCTGCCACACTGTGCATGGTTGGGAAGGGGGGTCCCTTGGGCACCCCCAAGGGCACCATTCAGAGGCCTACGGTTGTAGGGGGGCCTGCTCAGGGCCCCCAAAGTGCAATTCCTACAGCCATTTTGTCTCACCAAAACCATTTTGTAACCGCTGTCCGAATCGGTCATCGTACTCACTCCTTTGAAAAACGTCTGCATTGAGCTGTACGATTCGGCTCCCAACAACTCTGGCTGCCTGAATCCAGTTCGGAGCTGATTCGGACAGCCCAAGCGGCTTCCTTGCATCGTAATCGGATTTCTGGAAAGGTTACCGATTTGTTTGGGAACATAAGTCCAGAATCGGATTTGCAGAATCCGGATACTGTTCGGAACCTTTCCTGACAACATCGTACTCTGCCCCTAAGTGGCCGATTCCGATGTCGGACGGACAAGAATCCGTCCGACATCGATCAGGAGCCGTAACCGACTGACCTGCTGTGGTCGGTTACGGCCCTGCAAGTAGGATGCGACCGAACCCTATACTTCACAATGGGAGCATGCATTCCGAGCGGAATGCATGCCTCCATTGTGAAATGCAGGGGTGCAGGGGTGCAGTTCATCCCCAAGGTGCCTGCCACCGGGTGCAGCCCTTCTGACTGGAATTGGAATCGGCCCCCAAGTCTGTAATCGGTTGGATAATTTGGTCATAATATTTCAAGCAAAAGCCATTCAGTTTGTATTGTGTGCTATATGAATAGTCATTACTACTATAGTTCTGCATAGATTGCTACAGTCATTATATAATATATTTTATTGAATGAATGTGATATTTTCCATGCATGTAAGCTTCAGTCTTTCATCATATTCGTTGGCTAGCATATGTCTCTATTATCTTTTTGGATAATATTTGTCTCTTTCATACACCAGTTGTGTCTTGGTATGTCTGTGAAGTGGTAGACAGACTGCCTATTTGTTTCGTCTGCGGGCCTGTTAAAACTGGTTCTAGAGAACCAAGTAAGAGTAGACTGGGGATGAGGTATATCTGTTCTTGCACCAATCATGGGTCTGTTTTCAAGTCTGGAGCCTGTAATACATTGGCTTAGTGAGGTGCAGATAACAAACCATAGTCTTTCTGCTGCTGGCGTCACATCCCGGTGATATGCCTTCTAGCCCATGCAGGGCAAAGATGCACACTCCACAGGTGTAAGACCACTGCTACGGAGCATGCATACTGCTAAGAATTTATCTCAATACTTTTAGTGGAGGCCTACTCTTGGGACAGGGTTCTCATTCTTGTCTTTATATCATGGTTGGACTGAGTTACAGGGCAATCAGGCAGTGCCCAACGGGCTAGTCTGGCAGGTCACTGTGTGGAAAAGTTTTTGGCAGTTTGTGGGCATGTCTTATAGTCTGCTTTGGCAGTGTTTACTGTCGATTTTCAGGATATTAAAACAAACACTGCCTGCAGCAACATCAAGTTTATTCAGTCTTCCATACATAACAAATACTTATACAGTGTGCTTTTATAAATTTAAAAACTGCCACAATTTGCAAACATGTGCGCCTTTTTTTAGCTTTCTTCTACTTCACTAATGAGGTCCGCTTTTAGTTTTGTTCCCGGGTCTATTTTCTATCCTAGCCCAATCATGTCTGGTTCGCTGAATATATACAATACTAGCTAGTATATTTTATTTTTTAGGTGTTGAACATTTTAAGAGTAGGCATTTACACTGTTGATTAAATCTAAAACACACTATTGCAAATCTTCTTCTTTTACAATAATTTGAAGGAGTTTGGCCATTTTCAGTGGTGAAGAGTGGTCTATGGCCTTCTCAATATTGCAATAGAAAGGGATCTCTGGCCAGAAACAGGAGGTTGGTGTTTTCAGAAGGCTGAAAACAAGCCTGGGTCTCTGGAGGAGGCCCTCCTGTTGTAATGTGTGTTTAGAAAAATCTATTTCCCTTTAATCGTATTCAAAATCTCGTTTGTGGGCTCTGTTTGAGATCACGTTAGTGCTCCAAGGGCAAACATAAATTACCAAAGATATGTTACAGTTATGTTATGCCATTGGCGAGTATCGCACATGCTGTCAGGTTTTTACCAGAATAAGGTCACCAACTTCAATTTTTGACAATCTGAGGGGTTGATAAAATGGACCTGCGAATTTTCTCTCGTAATCTTTCCTGCATTTTGACAGTTTCATCAGACTACGGAATACTTTTGTCAACTACAAAAACACCTCTCACATCCCATTTTGGTGTCCACTTGTGCAATTTCAAAATGGACTGTCTCAGAAAGTATTTCAGAAACATTGGGCGTCAAACAAATGTTGCTTTCTTCGCTATTAGAAGTACATTCTTCTTGGTGAATAAATCCCTTTCTCTACATCTCCTATATGTACATGGGAGACTGATGTTGCTGCTCAATTTTGAATTACTTTACTTATTCTTAAATTATCCTTTTAGCCTTCAATTATCCTTTTGTGCCTAAATAGTTGATAGTACAGCGGATGACTTGCCACACCTCTAACACTAGCTGCCCTCTTCAGTGGAGTTTGACACTCTTTGGCAATTTCAAGTGCTAATTGACTGCTTCAACTATCAAATGAATATGGCATCTCATGCCAATAGAAGAGTCAAACCATACAACCAGAAGTGTAACTTTATCCTTAGGGGTCACCATGTTTCTACCTGCAGAGAAAATGGCGTGGGTGATATTTAACCGCCATAAAGTTCTCTGGGAATCTATAGCAATAAATTCTCTATTTTAACTTGTTGAAGCTAACTCAAATGATTTCCTTTCATTTATTTACAGTGTCTCCAGTAATTTTGTAATAAACCACTCACCACCTCCATATCAGCATCGTTGCGAAACTTGAAATATCTATTTTTCAGTAAAACATGTAGAAGCTGAAAATACATTTTAAATAAAAGTGGAGAAAGGCAAGACTTCACAGAAACAGTGCATATCCGACTCTTAAATTATAACAAGCATTTGCAATGCAATAGGTCACGCATTTATGAGCGTTTGAGCAATGGGCATTGTAAATGACGATGCCTTTTACTTATGTGTTGTTTGTAAAACAGATAAATCAAAGGTATTGTCATTTACAATGCCAATAGCTTACACTTTCACAAATGTGAGATCTATTACATTGTACATGTGTGCTATAAAGATTTAAAAAAGCATTAGGAGAGAGCATGTCGCAGGCAGGACAAAGCTATTTTAGAAAATAGTGCTTGGAGGCTGTAATTGAAGCCTGTTGAATAATAACACAGGTAACAGGGGGTGTCACCATGGGAGGTTACAAAATGAGACAAGGCGGTACTAAGGAGGGACTACCAAGTCTTTTGACCAATAAACAGCCAGAGTTTACAGTGGACACTGACACAAACCAATAAAAAATGTGTGCAGAGAGTGGACGGAGCTTCAAGTTCCTACCTCAATACAGAATGCCTAGCATAGCAGTGCATGCACTGCCCAGGCTCGACCTAAAAACACTGATCCATTTCCTTGCCCGACAACACACCAACCAACCATCATACCCACTCCATCATGGAGGAGTAGTTCATGTTTTCAAAGCAGTGGCTAACCCCAACAGCGTGCCAACAGTATCTGCATCCTTATCTAGAATGTCACATAAAGAGGACTGGCCATCAATTAGTGCCATTTCTCTGTCCCTATTCAGGCAGAAATGAGACTGCCAATGACCTGGGGGGTTTATTTTCTCAAAGCAGCATTTGAATTGCAATGTGACGATATTTGCAAGAATATGAGGATAAAAGGGATATTGCCTTCGGTGAAATTATTTTTTCATTTTAGTGGTGTAATCCTCAATTGTTTTAAACATTAGGAGATATACAATCGACTGAATGATTGATGAATACAGTACTAAAAAGGTCTACTAGGTGTTTGTAGTTTTAGACTATCCTGGATTGTATTTGAACTCCAAACAGGTTGTTTGGTAAATTTGTCCAGCAACATTTAAATCTTCCTCAGTAGAGATTTTTCCAAATGCAACTCTTTTTTATTCAATGCTTGAGGCCTCTGTCTTGTTACTGTTACTTGTGCCTGCTGCTATATCATTAATGCACTGAAGAATACCTTACATGGGTAGGTTACTTTTCTTCTTGAAATAATCTCGAAGAGTGGTACACCAATTAGCCATTTCATGTTCAGGAGCTGAGTGCAAACAGCTTTAGCTGTCTGTTGCAAGCGCCAATGAAATCACTACCAGGTCGCGAAATATTGTCGATGGTTGCCCCATGCCTTTTACTTTAGATGTTTATAATATGGATGGTAATGTAGTTCCTTTTCTACCTCAAAATATGACATGCACTCAAAAATGTTTCCACCCTCTGTTTACTTTGTATATTATAGGCATACATTAATTCTTAACTCATGTAATCTAAATACAATGCAAGCCAGATGAGTTCACATGACCAGTACATGTTCTGTGCTCGTACAGAGATTGTGTATGCATTAAATATAGTTTGGGTGTTTTTCATTCTCTTTTTCCACTGTCACATAGAGCCTCCTGGTAGGACCTGATAATGTGCGGTGAAGTATTTACCAGGTTCCATATTATCAATTAAATTCTGACTTGCACATCTCACAATGGATGAGAATGCTGTTACACACTTCCCATGTTCCTTGATGTTAAACATAGATTTGTTAATATTTTCCCAGCACAAATCCGCACTGGATTTACCCCTTGATATGTCATGGAAAATTCTTGCGACGTTAGGTGATTAATGCAAAACTCAGAATCCTGATACATTTGGGATCAAATTGATATTCCCTTGAGGGTTTTAATGAGGCCCTAACGAGTGGTGTGTAAAATTTGTTTGAAAATACATTTGAAAGGTGAATGAATACTCACAGAGATAATACTTCTTGGTAGTTCACTACCTACCCGATAACCACTCCTGCATATCCATTGAGAACACACGTGTTCCTCCAACGCATAAATTGATTCCTACATAGAATCTGCTGTTATGTTGGATTTCCTATGGTTCTAAATGTCACCTGCAGCTATAAATGTCCACAGATATCGACTTGTAGTCTTCTATTTAATATTGTTGTTTATTTTGCACATCTAATTGGAGATAGTTGTCATTAAATGTGCATTGAAAACAATTAGTGAATGAACTACATCTCACCCCAAAATGTATTATATTTCACTGCCTGCAAATGGGCAGATAAATACCTACCTTCCAGGGGGGTGGGGGGGTGGGGGGTGTTTGCGATGTAAACCCCTCCCCCAAATAAAGCCATTCTTGGTTTCAGATTTGGGTCCGAGGGCCATGAGTCGGACCTCCTATGTCTTTGTTGTTTTTTCTTTGTCGTCCTCGTTTGACTAAAAGGTTTTAACTTTTTATTTTATTTTTATCATGAAGTTAGACTGGGGCCCACCTAATGCAAATGAGTATTGCACCTGTTCCTCTTGGCAACAATGTATTCCAAACCTTTGTCATCCCTTCACCTTTCAGCTTGCTGTTTTTTATGTGGGATATGTATGATTGACACCCACCCCATCTCACTGGCTAAGCTATGCCCCTGATAAATATACCCACTTCTCATCCTTAGCAGCAATGAGTTGTCCTGATGCCTTGAACCTTAATAATTCTGCAGCCAGCAGCATATCTACCACATCTATGTTCAGTCCCTATGAAGTGTCTGTACCAAACTCTACTATGAATATCTTTAATTCGATTTCAACTACAGACAATGGCCAAGAAGCACTATGAACATGAAATACATACATTTTGAAGACTGTTTATGAGCATCCTTAGGCAACTCTGTTTTTTCCTTATATGTGTAACCAATGAGTTCCTTTTTAAGATAATGTCAAATTGGGCACGATACATTCAATGCAGTTTTGAACACACTCTGTGGTTTAATGAAGGGTTGTGCATCAAAAGTAGGAGATACATTATGCAACCTCAAGGCGTTATTGCGTCTTCTGGTCATGCCACTTGAAGCCTGAAGAATAAGGTATCAAATATTATCATAAATGTTAAATTATGTTTTGTTGAAACCACAAAAGGGACTTTCTAAGTTTTATTTCCTGACTTGCCTGCCGCCATTTCTTTTCTGCTAATTCTAGTTCTCCTTTTTATTTGTTCATTTTTGACACTTTGAATCCTCTCAAATCAGATATTCAGGACAATCAAATAAATCAAATATGTGCTACAAACTTTGTCAGAAGAATGAGACGCTTCGCAAATGACGTTTCAATACGATACATTGACAATTTCCATCATCCTCTATTAAAGTTTTTCCGCTCAGAGATGTGATTGATCATCCTTGTGCGGTTTCATAAATCACTAGGCCCAGGTGGCACCATTTTTGAGGCGGCCTTTATAATTTATTTGGGAACGTGTTGCACCGGTGCGTTTTTGCAGGATACAGAAGTGGAGGACTTGCAGCAGCATTAGTCCACTAGCGCCATAAGCCTAATTTCGAGGCGCACTCCATGTGAACAATCGTGCTCAAGGATGCGCTCCCGGTTGTCACGTTGCTCTCATTAGGAGGAGATGAGAGTAAATATCTCTCTCTTCCGATTTTGGCACTGGCAGATTCCACTGCGGCCTGGTAGGAGATAAGAGTACGTGAAATTGCACCACTTTGCCAAAATGACTTTGAGATCAAATCTGAAACCGCAACAGTGACACGTATAATTAAAGGGGCACACTTTTTTTGTACAGGACACACTGGCTGCCCCTCTTCTGTCTCGCGTTCTCAATTCTTCTCATTGACTTGATGTTTTGTTATTTTGTGCATGTGATGTGTTTTTTGTCTCTGTTCACTCAAAACAAAACTGGCCTGTTTGGAATAGCTTGTTGTAAATGGACGATGAATAGTGTGGCACTAACGAGGATGCTGTATATAGTTGGACCTTGTAGAAGAGGACATTGAGTAGTTTTCTAATGTCCCTACTAGGCAAAAGCATGGATGTGTTCAGTTTATTGTACCCACCTTTGAAAGGTATTCTGTTCTCGTACTTCCAAGACGCAGTATTTCAAGTTACTAATGTAGAACCTTGCTATACTTGAGCATATGCAAATTGCAGCATTCTACCTGTTAGAAAGTTGTGCAAGAGAAAATTAAAAGAATATGATGGCACTTAAGCCCACTGACTTACAACATAATGAATTCGAGTCGACTTTCCACATTTGTGTTTCTTTGCTATAACACCAGGGATTGGATCTGCATGTGGGAGAACCTCGTTGGCCCCATGTCCGAATAATTGTAAAAAGCTAATACCTTTAGGTGTATTTGCTGGCTAGAAAATGCTTTCCTGTGTATAGAAAATGTATGCAGCCTTATTGTGTAGCTGAGGTTATTCTGATAGGTCGTCTCGTTGAAAACATTTGTCTCAGTTTTGGAATAAATGTATTTTTGCATTTGAATTCTGATACTCAAGTAAAGCGCTCTGATATCTTCGGGTCTAGCCAGTGCTATATAAAATCTTTCAAATAAATAATTGTGTCTGCAAAACTGTGCAGTAGGGTTAGCGCCAACACGAAATTCATGCTCGAAAAACATTTGGGCGATTTATTCTCTATTGATTACTGCGGAACTAAAACACGGGTCTAAATTCACATTCAAATAGTATTTGCACCGCGGTGTATTTTTTGTGATCACAACACTTGGAATAAAGTCACAAGTAGCAGGATGTTTATCTAAGATTGAGGTAATTACTAGCAGCAATACTACGTGTCTCTCGGACATCTTTCAAGTGCTCACCGTCCTTTTTCCCCTGCACCCCTCCCCCCCTCCCCCCAAGAGGCGGCAATCTGAGGGATAGCCCCGGGTGCCACCAGCTCTAGCTACGCCCCTGCCCTTCACCAGCCTTTGCGGAAGTAAACCTCTGACCTTTTCCACGATGGAAAGGGGTCTCCGAAATCTGTGAACACTTATATGCGTGACATTTTTTCAGTTTTATATGGCTTTCTTGCCTATAATACGCACTTCCACTCACGCTTTATCTTTTTGTGAGTAAAACCCCTTATTGAGTGCAAAAAAGCAGTTTTTCTAAACAGCAAAGGTATATTTGTACTCGTAGAAAAGCCTATTTACTTGTGGGTTATATGTACAAGTGCAAATTGTTTTGAGAATCGGCCCTATTCCTTTAATGTGGCATGTTAAGTTTTACCCGTCTAACACTTATCTTTTTTTCCCAAAAAGGGCGGGTTAATGTGGATCTAAGCAGCAAGAATTGTGCTTAGTATTTGGACAGATCAAATGTATTTTACATAAAATAGGGCTAAAATAACACTTAAAAGTCACAACAGTTGGGAGGGACACATTATTTGTAAGTCATTTATAATTGACTGATATTACTCCCTGTAAGTAACAAGTCCACAAAATAGCAAACATCTGCAGAATAACTTTCTATATATGACAAAAGAAACTATTAAAAATGAATCTTGATCATCTTGTAAGGTCTAGCATGGTTAAGAAAATAGTACCCTCCTACTGCAGTTGTACAAAGGCTAGATGCACTCTATGTGGATTTATAGGTGACAGGAGAAAATAGAAACATCTTGCAATCTGTTCGTGGTCACGATTCAGAAATAACTAGGACTATGTAAAAAATGCCCTGCTTTAAAATTAGGATTTAATACCGAAATCGAAAGTTATTTTCTAGGGCACGTTGCTCAAGTCCATCTACCTTTAGCTAATTGGTGCTCCAACTCCCACAGCACATAATAATTCAAATAATATAGTGAAAGCATAACAGTCATTTGGACACATCTTTAATCTTGTGGCTGATGGTGCTGTAAAGGGAATCCTTTTGGCATTAAGAACGGTTATACTACATAATCGACTCCCCACTAGTCTGTTTTATGCAGTAACTATTCATTTTGGAATGAGCCATTGCAATGTTGTAACCAGTTAGACAGATTTTCCACAAACCTTTGTTTTTGTTGCTCATGAACACATACAAGAAGATTGGACAGATTATTGGAGGAATTTTTGAATGTACTGAGTTGTCTTTCTACTATTTTATGTATAAGTGAATTTCATGTTTTTTTTTGCAACATGTGATGGAGGGGCAAATTTGGGAACAACGCATCACAGGGACTTCGCATGGATCTATGGTGTCAAGAAAGTATTGGATAGTGTAAATAAAATGTGGTTGTCAGTGGTAGGGTGGAAGCAAAGACAAACTCACTGTAAGCCAACGACATACTCCTGTCTCTTAGGTACCGATGATGGACTGGAGCCCCAAACAGATAAAGTCTATGACGATCTGTGAAATAAAGTTGTCTCAGTGGCCCCTCATCAAAGTCTGCAGGGGGGCCCTATCATTTTGTGCCAATGATGGGTAGGCACTGGGATTGGTCATTAAATGGGAAAAACACTATTCTTGTCCTGAGGTGGTAGCAAATTGGGACAGACAACCAAAATGCAAATACACACCTGTAGTTTCAGATATCTAGGGATGCATATCAACATATACCCAAACTAAGTTTGGAAAATAACATAATCTCACTATAGAAATTCTACAAGAAGACATGTATGGTTGAAACAACGTTCCTTTAACTATTAGAGGCAGAATTCCTTTATTCAAAATTATTGTACTTCTGAGAGTTCTGTACGTACTTTAGAACTATATATACGAATTTCCAAATAATTGCTTAGAATCAGTGAGTGCTCTTTATTGGGCATTTTTCTGGGATGGTGTGCTACATTGAATATCAATAAATAAATGTATCCTATCAGTGTACGATAGAGGACTGAGGGCGGATGAAATGCAATTGTATTATTGGGATGCTCAAACAATATTCATCCCCCTCTCCCCCCAGAGGGGGCAAACCAGCAAATTAAATAGAATTTTGTATTACTGGAAGATAACTCCTGTGCATATGATTTCATTGTGGCAGGGATCCTGGCTCCCCAAAGTGGCTTCCCTTAAGGGATTCAGACCCTGAAACCTTATCGGCATAAACACAAGGAGATGTCTACAAAGGTAGCATTAGGAAGTCCTTAGCCGTTCTGGCAGGAGAGTTTCAGCTGCATAGCTCCCATCTCATTAGATATTTACAGCTTCTAAGACTTACTCAAATTAAAAACATTCAGAAAACCACATCATGAAACTGTGCGTATAAATAAACTATTATCTATATTGCATCATATGATTGTTCAATGCTGTTGCCAAATTTCTATAACTAATCCAGGTCAGAGCATGTCAACATTCTTTAGCTGAGGGCACAAGACTATGTGCCTGATAAACACATGATCAACAAATCTTATCATTAAACCATCAACATTATCATTTTTCACCCGGGAGGTAGAATGTGTACTGGCTGCTAGTACAAGAAAGGATACGTTGTAAGATGCTTAATTAGGTAAGAGTGTGCCATGCGATTTTGTACCAAGAACATACGCACTTTTAAGTGTTTGATATCCAAACCATTCTGTAAGAAATTGAGTTATTGGTTTAGAGGGGTGAAAGCACCACTCAGGCAACAACCAGAGTCCTCTTCAGGATGAATGACAGAGTCCATGGATTAACCTTTGCTTAACCTTCTGACTGGCGCAAAAGCAGGCTTAACTTTGAGGCAATGTGTAAAGTATTTCTGCGGCACACAAACAATAATAAACTAAAAGCACAACGCACGAAAAATTCCCAATCTGTTTAGAAAAATTGAGTAAATTATAATAAATAAAACAATACCAGAACAACAAAAATCTAATCAGTAGAACCAGAGATATTGAATGCCTCGCGCCAGGCATTCTGAGGGGCAATGAGTAGGTCCCCCGCAGTAACCACAGGTCCGGGATTTCATGCAGTCTCTCCTGGCCTGTTTGGTATTCGGGTTCTGCGTGACACTGTTGACTGATTAAGTCTTTATTGGTTTCTGTAGTGCTGCTTCCATGTGAGCCCCCGGCCCTGAAGAGTTCCTTGGTCCTGCCTAGTGTGAGGAAGTTAGCTAGAGACTTTCCCGACTCTTCTAGTATTCGCTCAGGTAGTTTGGCGGAGGCACAACCCTGAATGAGTTCTTATTTGTTTATTCTCATCATTTAAACCACAAGTACCGACAAGTTCCTTTATCCATGCATTGAATACATCAATGGATTCCTCAGAATGCCGCCTTGCCTCACAAAGTACGGACCTTTCATAGCCCTGGATCGCCATCGGCTCAAACTGCACTGTGAGTGCCGCTATGAGAGTCAGGTTTGTCTTGGGAGCAGCTTCATTTATTGACTCAGAAATGTTGTAGATATCCCCCCCCCCCCCCCCCCCCCCAAGTGTAGGATCAGGGCTTTCTTTCAAGCATTGTCCACTTTGGTGGCTTCGAAATAGAGTATTACCCTCTCTACCCAATCTTTTCATTGCATTTATTGTGCTGACGTTCCAGCTTCCACCGTGAAGGGCTACCCCACTGGTATATTCGCCATGGTGTGGATGCAAAATAAATTTGCGCTGGTCAGTATAGTTGATTTCCCATTTTCTTATCTTCTGTTTTTTTGGAGGGTTTTGTACCCACCTGGCCAGCAGGCCACACACTTAGAGCCTTCCTTTGCCAGGGAGGTCACGTGTGACCAGAGTCCTATTGTTGTGTCTTTGCTGTTTGTTGGCAGTGAAGGCTATCTGCTTTGGCCAGCAGGCAACATAACAACACACTTAAAAACACAATAGAGCATAACAAAGCAGAACACTACACAACAAGCACAGTGCAAGACAACAACATCATATTGCAGAAATACACCAGAAATATACAGCAGCACAAAAATAAAGCAAAACACACCACCAACACATCAAAATGCCACACAGTAAATATGCACATGCTTTCTTGTCATATTATCCATCTCCTGAAACCTGCTTTTGTTCTAAATTAGTAAAAGGTGTTACCACAAAGCGCTTCCTAAACTAATAGCATCAGCCAAAAACGATTTATTTCATGGTCCTAAGACTGGCAAATACTTACTTTCAAAGTTTGCCTGTAAACTATGCACCAAAATGTAATTATGGTTTGGTACAACCATTAAAGTTTTGGTCCAGGCGTAACATGTCTGCAAGTTATTCCTGTCATTTCTCTGCACTGAGATGATGGTCTCCTTTTCTTCTTCACACTCTATTGCAATCCTATGAGACTTTTCCAAATCTTGTACTGTATCTTGAACTGTGGAAGAACAAATGACTCTTGATATCTGTGGTACCCCTGACACTGGGCACCGAGCCAGGCTTCTTTGCTGTTCCCACTTCTGATTGTATCAGCCATCTTTGAGCACCTGTCTGTTACGGGAAACATCATTTACAACGATGTCTTTTCCACGCTTGACGTTTTTAACGATCCACTTACCCCGCAAACGTCTCTTCAACGAGGGAGCCTTCAACGACCGTCTTCACCACGCAAGTGGTATTCCTTTTGGTCGTCCAGCATGTAAGTTCTGCGTGGCCTTGGGGGGTTGGGGGGTCTCCCCCCCCCCATTTAAAAAAAAAAAACGAGCAGGCTACATACAGTAAAAAAACGCAATAAAGTGTCAATAAAAAAAAAAAAAAAGAGCCGCACCGAAGACGTGGCGAGTACGTCATAATTGAAGTCCTTTTTTAGTTTTTGTGGACGTGTTTAAACGCATATTTCGATGGAGGATGGAAGTAAGAGCTGGTGAACGTAACGTTTTTGAAATGCGAGGTAAGAACTTGCGTTCTAAAAAGCTGCGTGGTACAGCCACTTGCGAAGAAACATTCGCGTGGTAATGCCATGCGGGGTATTTGTGTTCGTGGTAAAGTCATATATTCGTCTGTTACTCTGCCTGTAACTAGGGACTGTCAACCTTGATTGTGTTTTCCTAACAGGAGAGAGTGCCTGCTAGGTTTTAGCACCGCCTCAAAGAGCTATATCGTTTTTGTTCCATATGCTTTGCAGTTGCTATATCTCTTTGGGGGATGTATGGGGGTTTTATGGCTTATTCTTGAGTCTGGCTGTATGGGCTGGGGTGTCAATGTGACATTTCTGGCCACTCGATGTTCTCATAGCATTTTCGGTTACCTAAAAAGAGCTCCAGAATCTGTTTTCTGGCTTCTCTTCATTGCATAAGTTCTGGTGCAATTACATCGAGTCACATTTATTCAGTTTAACAGCCTTATTGATCCCACGATTTATGCCTATCTATTGTAATAAACAGGATTTTACTCTGAAACTATTTCTTCATTAGATTTAGTAGGTGCTGAATTTGTAGTGTTGGTATTGGTTTTTGTTTAGATTAGCCACAATCCTTATTTGGTCCGACTTAGACAAAGCTGTAGCCGTCTCACCAGCCTCAAGTTTTCCCAAACAAATGTAACATTGCACGCTTACCGAGGCCAGACCTATCGACCACAACAATGCTTGTTTCTGTTATAATCCGTGTAAAACTCAGACATATAATATGTTGCTGTGGTACGCATATTTTTGAGAATGCTCTATTTCCGTATCGCTGATGAAGAAAAATTGGTATCTATGTTTAACATTGTGGCTTAATTTTGAAACACAGAGGTTTGTGTGACTTTACAGATTAACCAGAAAGGTCTGTGTATTTTTTTATTCGGTTTCTTGCAGAACCTTTTTGTAAAGGTCAGTTTGAATGTGGAACTTTTTCTAAACAGTAGCTCTTCTGAAGTGTGACGAGCACACTTGGTGGGTCACTGATGGTTGATGGTAAGCAGTGTTGAGCTTAAGCTCCATCTTACACCATGTTTCCGATTTCCGGAACCCATTTGCACGATGTTGATTGTTATATGTGGCCACTATGATCAGATTTTGTGTATTAAATTTGCAAATACGGCCTTGTTTGCAATTTTTGGGGTTTATTGATTGGCATCTGTTAGATAGGAATGTCTAAAGGTCTGTTGTTTAATAAAGGACCATTGTGCCATCAAAATTATTGATATCGCTCAGAACTCAAACTGATCGAGTTGGTATCGGGGGCAGCTTGGAGGGAACTGGCATGCACCTGGGAATGAAGTGAAAGTCTGGACCAACTGGGGTACAGACCCAGGGACTAGACCTAAGTAGACAGTCTGTGTCAGCAGAGCGCCCATGGTGGAAGTCCAGCTTGAGGCTCGTGCGGCTCCGTGTGGCCCAAAGGCACACCAGAGGTAGCCAACAGTGTTGAAAGTTAATAGCATGGCCTCTTTGAAGGAGGCAATTTGCTGTGGGTTGATGACTGCCCTGGCAATTCTGTGTGTGCTGAGACAACTGCGCAACTACAATAGATTCAATAGACGCTGGAGGCCAGGAAGGAGCCCTTCAAGTATCGCTCTTGCAACTTCTCACCTGATTTCGAGTGGAGGTATATTATCAAGTCCCGCTTGGCTTTCTTGCACTTATTTTAACGATTAGGATTTGGGGAAGGACCGGCAGCAATTATTCCCCAGAGCAGGAAGTGTTTGTGTACAGTTGGCAGTAAATATCGTCAGGGGCGTAGCTAGAGCTTGTGGCTTTCCCTCAGATTGCCGCCCCTGGGGAGGGGGTGAGGGGGCTGGGGAAAAAGTACAGAGAGACACATAGAATCGCCGCTAATAGTTACCTCGATCATGCAAGTTACATTCACATACATGACACGGTCCAAGGCTACACAGTTAAATACACCGGTGACCGGCAGTACAAAGGAGAACACACAGACTGCCACCATACTAACACTTACGTTTGTGACATTTAATTGCAGCTCTCTCCAGCACCTGCACCGCCACATATGCAGTGCAATTCTTAAATCAAATATTGTAGCGTGAAGAACAAACTGACAACTTAATGTTCACTATAAGACAACACATCTTTGCTAACATGGATTTGTATGACTTGGATGGATTTCTCAGAATATGTATCTACAAATTGCAAAATGCTCTGACGTCATCCAGAACATTTCTTTGTAAATATGTATGTTTATTATTTGGAATAATTTCTCACATATTTTTGTAAAAAAATAACTGTAGAGTACTTTAACGTCGTCTACGTGTGGTATAAAATTTCAAATAAAGAAATAAAAACGTAGAAATTACCAGCATTCGCAGGGTTCTATACTTTATGGAATGTTCTCCGACTTCAGCCTAGGGTGGTATATAATCCTAAATATCCAAAGGAACAGGCATATAGGATTATTGTTCATTTTTCTGGTGTACCGATGAATTTATTCATTTATTGTTTTTGTACATAGGCATGTAATGTAATTCGCATATATGCTTCTTAGCACGTAACAAAAGTTTCATGATTTTGAAATTGTCTTGTATGCTTTAACATTAAGTTTATGATTTTGTGTAAAGGTGATGTTGAAACCTCGTTTTCTAACCAATGAAAGAATGCTAACAATGTAAAGATGTTAAATTCACCACAAGCTTTATAATTCACGTATAAGCTTAGTTGCTGAAAATTAAAAACAGCACCCAAACTCGAGACCAGGCACTTGTCTTTCTTCATGTACTGACGTCATCCAGAACATTTCTTTGTAAATATGTATGTTTATTATTTGGAATAATTTCTCACATATTTTTGTAAAAAAATAACTGTAGAGTACTTTAACGTCGTCTACGTGTGGTATAAAATTTCAAATAAAGAAATAAAAACGTAGAAATTACCAGCATTCGCAGGGTTCTATACTTTATGGAATGTTCTCCGACACCCCACTTTACAACCGGCGGCCATGTCTACGTTTCTGCAGTTGCAGGGCAATGCCTGCAATGTTCAGCTCATGGTTTGTGCACGTGGAGGGGTGCTGCCGGCACCGGAAGTACAGGTAACAACAGCAGGCCGGACATAAAGGAAGCATAGCTGCCAAGGTTTCAGATTGCTAAGTGTGACAATTTTTTTCGCAGGGATATTCAAGCAATAAAAACAACGGAAACATACATATTAGAAATTACACCCATTTGAGCAAAGAGAACTGTAAGAAAATCTCAAAACGGCAGCAAAGTACTAGAAATGGAAGGGTACACACTCTGCAGACTGTAATTTATCTCAAAAAGACACATTGAGCAATTTGATCAAAATTAATTGGCTCATAATAGCAGGATGTGCGGCTCCGCCCGTTATTTATTAACAACCTGAGGCTCGTTGCATTGCAAGTCTAAGCAATTAACATTGAGACACAATTAAGCATGGGGGTGAATGCAAGCCTCAGGAGAAAAGATTGATTAAAGTACACATAGCCTAGGGGTCACAACTCGGCTGTAGGCAGTTTTATTTCAAATATATATACTTTTTGAGAGAGTGAGCCTTAAAAAGCCTGCGCTATCTAAGAGTACTTGCACTAGTGCGTGTTGTGCAGTAGGCTGTAAAAGTAGTCTAAAAAATACATATGGTAGTCTAAAAAATACATATGGCACTGCACAGAAATGTTTGCTTTAAAACATACAGTCACTCGTACTGACTCCTGAACATGATCATTAAAACGCCAATACTTTAAAATGACCATCAGGGTCATTTCTTATACAGGACACTTGCAGGTTTATGCCTGGTCTAGTTAAAATCATAATTTATTTGATGCTAAGAATGATTGATCACAATGGTCCATTTGCTCGAGTGACTCCCGTGAAGTTTCATCGAATGAGCGCTCTTTCATGGTCATTCGATGTCTGTCCTTTCAATACCTACGCAAGGGAACAGGAATAAGATTTTTACCTTCTATATATGTCATGCTAAATGTTAACATCATTTCAAGCATTAGTTTGGAAGTGAATAAAGCGAGAAGGATACATTTTATTTGTATTTAAATATTTTGCTGACATATATTGCTCCGCATTACCCCAAACATTTTTCTACTGCCTGCGCGCCTCGCAGAAATAAAAATGGCTAGCGAAGTGAATCAGGAATACAACACCCAGAATGCAACAGAATGTGATAGATAAATCTAGGGCCAGGAGTTCAACTCGAGATAGAAGATGATCCCAGGTTCAAAAGTCAAAGGAATGAACAGAAACTGCCTCGATGACTCAAAACAATGCCTACCACCCGCACACAAACGAACACGCCAAATTAACAAATCCCACACTCAATCCAAAGACAGGTGGCGTACATTTAATCAAAGATAACGCATTAGAAAAACAAATACCTCTGAAACCCACGGACAAACCGCAACTATGACCTCTCAGGAAGAAGTTCCTTGCTGCAATCACGAAAACATGAACTGGAGTGGAGTCACTCTTGTCTGAGTATTTGTAAAGGAGTGTAGCAAGAGGAATACAGATGCGGAAAGCCAAATCCGAGCACGGTAAAATAATTTGTACGTATTACCAATGGCAGCTTCTAAGCTCAGTGCGTAATTCTACCGCGTCTGACATAAAAGGCGCCTATAGAACTTGGTTCCACTTTGTGATTTATTGTTTTTGGTGGTATGTTATATCCGGAATATGAGAATACTATTATTTTTTAATCGGAGGTGTGTCATGCAAATAAAATAATGGTGTTAACTAACGAACACGTTTCTGGCATTAAAAAAAAAGCGCACATACCTGGGGCGAGGAGATGGTTTCATGTCACCAGCTACTGATTTACGAGTGCACTGTGAAGATCTAATTTGGAACAAACGGATTTATTTTGGAGGTAAAGTTGTATGTGCGCGGGAGGTTGACATTGCACAGGAGAGACTGCCTGACTTCGGGGTTACCGGTCGGTCTCGACTCGGGCGCGCTCCACACCACCATGCGTGCAATGTCACGTGCGTGCGCTGCAGGCAGCAGTTGCAAGCAGCAAGCAGGTGAGTTTGCTTGCAGTTCAAACTGTGCCATGGGCGCAGCACTGGTGGCCCGTTGCGGCGGCCTTTATAATTTATTTGGGGGCTGGGGACACTGACTGGCAAAGTGTCAGACAACCCCAAATAAATCATAAAGGCCGCCGCAACGGGCCACAAGTGCCGCACTTGCCGCCTCCAGAACAGTGCCACCTGGAGCGGTTCACCCCCACCCCCGCACCACTGAATATCTTTTTACAAGCCAAGGCTCACTGCCTCACAACAGAGAACCAGGTCAGCAGAGCCGCTGTAGAGCCAGAGAACCAGGTCAGCAGAGATGCTGTAAAGCCAGAGAACCAGGCCCGCAGAGCCGCTGTAGAGCCAGAGAACCAGGTTAGCAGAGCCGTTGTAGAGCCATAGACCCAGGTCAGCAGAACCGTTGTAGAGCCAAAGAACCAGGTCAGCAGAGCTGCTGTAGAGCCAAAAAAAACAGGTCAGCAGAGCTGCCCGAAAGCCAGAGAACCAGGTCAGCAAGCTGCTGTAGAGACAGAGAACCAGGTCAGCAGAGCTATGGTAGGGCCAGAGAACCAGGTCAGCAGAGCTGTTGTAGAGCCTGAAAACCAGGCCAGCAGAGCCCCTCTAGAGCCTGAGAACCATGTCAGCAGAGCTGCTGTAGAGCCAGAGAACCAGGTCAGCACAGCCGTTGTAGAGTCTGAGACCCAGGTTAGTAGAGCTGCTGTAGAGCCAGAGAACCAGGTCAGCAGAGCTGCTGAAGAGCCAAAGAACCAGGTCTGCAGAGCTGCTGTAGAGCGAGAGAACCAGGTCTGCAGTGCTGCTGTGGAGCCATAGAACCCGGTCATCAGAGCTGCTCTAGAGCCAGAGAACCAGTTCAGCAGGGGTGCTCTAGAGTTAGAAAACCAGGTCAGCAGAGCCGCTCTAGAGCCAGAGAACCAGGTCCGCAGAGCCCTTGTAGAGCTAGATAACCAGGTCAGCAGAGCTGCTGTAGAACCAGAGAACCAGGTCAGCAGAGCCGCTCTAGAGCCAGAGAACCAGATCAGCAGAGCCACTGTAGAGCCAGAGAACCAGGTCAACAAAGCTATAGTAGAGCCAGAGAACCGGGTCAGCAGAGGCGCTCTAGAGCCAGAGAACCAGGTCAGCGGAGCTGCTCTAGAGCCAGAAAATCAATTCAGCAGAGCCGCTCTAGAGCTTGAGAACCAGGTCAGCAGAGCCACTGTAGATCCAGAGCACCAGGTCAGCAGAGCTGTTGTAGAACCAGAGAATCAGGTCAGCAGAGCTGCTGTAGAACCAGAGAACCAGGTCAGGAGAGCTGCTGTAGAGCCAGAGAACAGGTCAGCAGAGCTGCTGTAAAGCCAGAGAACCAGGTCAGCAGAGCCACTGTAGAGCCAGAGAACCAGGTCAGCAGAGCCACTGTAAATCCAGAGAACCAGGTCAGCAGAGCTGTTGTAGAGCCAGAGAACCAGGTCAGCAGAGCTGCTGTAGAGCCAGAGAACCTGCGCAGCAAGCTGTTGTAGAGCTAGAGAACCAAGTCAGCAGAGCTACTCTGTAGCCTGAGAACCAGGTCAGTAGAGCCTTTGTAGAGCCAAAGAACCAGGTTATCAGAGTTGCACAAGAGCCAGAGAACCAGGTCAGCAGAGCTGTGTAGAGCCGGAAAACCAGGTCAGCAGAGCCACTCTAGAGCCTGAGAACCAGGTCAGCAGAGCCGCTGTAGAACCAGAGCAGCAGGTCAGCAGAGCTGTTGTAGAGCCTGGAAACCAGTTTATCAGAGCTGCTGTAGAGCCAGAGAACCAGGTCAGCAGAGCTGCTGAAGAGCCAGAGAACCAGGTCAGCAGAGTCGCTGTAGAGCCAGAGAACCAGGTAAGCAGAGCCATTGTAGAGCCAGAAAACCAGGTCAGCAGAGCCGCTCTAGAGCCAGAGACCGAGGCCAGCAGAGCTGCTGTAGCACCAGAGAACCAGTTCAGCAGAGCTGCTGTAGAACCAGAAACTCAGGTCATCAGAGGCGCTCTAGAGCTTGAGAACCAGGGCAGCAAGCTGCTGTAGAGCTAGAGAACCAGGTCAGCATAGCTACTCTACAGCCTGAGAACCAGGCCAACAGAGCTGCTGGAGAGCCAGAGAACCAGGTATGCAGAGCTGCTGTAGAGCCATAGAACCGGGTCATCAGAGCCGCTCTAGAGCCATAGAACCGGGTTAGAAGAGCCTCTCTAGAGCCAGAGAACCAAGTCAGCAGAGGTGCTCCAGAGCCAGAAAACCAGGTCAGCAGAGGTGCTCTAGAGCCAGAGAACCAGGACAGCAGAGCTGCTCTAGAGCCAGAGAACCAGGTCAGCAGAGTTGTGTAGAGCCAGATAACCAGGTTAGTAGAGCTGCTGTAGAGCCAGAGAACCAGGTCAGCAGAGCCGCTGTGAAGCCAGAGAACCAGGTCAGCAGAGCCGCTCTAGAGCCAGAGAACCAGGTCAACAGAGCTGCTGTACAGCCAGAGAACCAGGTCAACAGAGCTGCTCTAGAGCCAGAAAAACATGTCAGCAGAACCACTGTAGAGCTAGAGAACCAGGTCAACAGAGCTGCTGTAGAGTCAGAGAACCAGGTCAACAGAGCTGCTGCAGAGCCAGAGAACCAGGTCAGCAGAGCTGCTGAAGAGCCAGAGAACCAGGTCTGCAGAGCTGCTGTAGACACAGAGAACCAGGTCAGCAGAGCCAATTTAGAGCCTGAAACCCAGGTTAGTTGAGCTGCTGTAGAGCCATAGAACCGGGCCATCATAGCCTCTCTAGAGCCCGGGAACCAGGTCAGCAGAGGTGCTCCAGAGCCAGAAAACCAGTTCAGCAGAGGTACTCTAGAAGCAGAGAACCAGGCCAACAGAGCCACTCTAGAGCCAGAGAACCAGGTCAGCAGAGCCGTGTTGACCCATATAACCAGGTCAGTAGAGCTGCTGTAGAGCCAAAGAACCAGGTCTGCAGAGCTGCTGTAGTGCTAAAGAACCGGGTCAACAGAGCCGCTCTAGAGCCAGAGAACCGGGTCAGCAGAGCAGCTCTAGTGCCAGAGAACCAGGTCAGCTGAGGTGCTCCAGAGCCAGAGAACCAGGTCAGCAGAGCTGTGTAGAGCCAGAAAACCAGGTCAGCAGAGCTGCTCTGGAGCCTGAGAACCAGGTCAGCAGAGCCGCTGTAGAACCAGAGCAGCAGGTCAGCAGAGCTGTTGTAGAGCCAGAGAACCAGGTCAGCAGAACTGCTGTAGAGCCAGAGAACCAGGTCAGCAAGCTGCTGTAGAGCTAGAGAACTAGGTCACCAGAGTGGCTGTAGAGCGAGAGAACCAGGTCAGCAGAGCCGTTATAGACCCTGAGACCCAGGTTAGTAGAGCTGCTGAAGAGCCAGAGAACCAGGTCAGCAGAGCTGCTGAAGAGCCAGAGAACCAGGTCAGCAGAGTCGCTGTAGAGCCAGAGAACCAGGTAAGCAGAGCCGTTGTAGAGCCAGAGAACCAGGTCAGCAGAGCCGCTCTAGAGGGAGAGACCGAGGCCAGCAGAGCTGCTGTAGCACCAGAGAACCAGGTCAGCAGAGCTGCTGTGAAACCAGAAAACCAGGTCAGCAGAGCTGCTGTAGAACCAGAAAACCAGGTAAGCAGAGCCGCTCTAGAGCCTGAGAACCAGGTCAGCAGAGCTGCTGTAGAGCCAGAGAACCAGGGCAGCAAGCTGCTGTAGAGCTAGAGAACCAGGTCAGCATAGCTACTCTACAGCCTGAGAACTAGGCCAGCAGAGCCTTTGTAGAGCCAGAGAACCAGGTTATCAGATCTGCGCAAGAGCCAGAGCAGCAGGTCAGCAGAGCTGTTGTAGAGCCAGAGAACATGTCAGCAGAGCTGCTGGAGAGCCAGAGAGCCAGTTCTGCAGAGCTGCTGTAGAGCCATAGAACCCGGTTATCAGAGCCTCTCTAGAGCCAGAGAACCGGGTTAGAAGAGCCTCTCTGGAGCCAGAGAACCAAGTCAGCAGAGGTGCTCTAGAGCCAGAAAAACAGGTCAGCAGGGGTGCTCTAGAGCCAGAGAACCAGGCCAGCAGAGCTGCTCGAGAGCCAGAGAACCAGGTCAGCAGAGTTGTGTAAAGCCAGATAACCAGGTTAGTAGAGCTGCCTTTGAGCCAGAGAACCAGGTCAGCAGAGCCGCTGTAAAGCCAGAGAACCAGGTCAGCAGAGCCGCTCTAGAGCCAGAGAACCAGGTCAACAGAGCTGCTCTAGAGCCAGAGAACTAGGCCAACAGAGCTGCTGTTGAGCCAGAGAACCAGGTCAGCAGAGCTGTGTAGAGCCAGGTAACCAGGCCAACAGAGCCGCTCTAGAGCCAGAGAACCAGGTCAGCAGAGCTGCTGTAGAGTCAGAGAACCAGGTCAACAGAGCTGCTGCAGAGCCAGAGAACCAGATCAGCAGAGCTGCTGAAGAGCCAGAGAACCAGGTCTGCAGAGCTGCTGTAGACACAGAGAACCAGGTCAGAAGAGCCGTTTTAGAGCCTGAAACCCAGGTTAGTTGAGCTGCTGTAGAGCCATAGAACCGGGTCATCATAGCCTCTCTAGAGCCCGGGAACCAGGTCAGCAGAGGTGCTCCAGAGCCAGAAAACCAGTTCAGCAGAGGTACTCTAGATGCAGAGAGCCAGGCCAACAGAGCCACTCTAGAGCCAGAGAACCAGGCCAGCAGAGCCGTGTAGACCCAGATAACAAGGCCAGTAGAGCTGCTGTAGAGGCAGAGAACCAGGTCAGCAGAGAGAACTGCTGTAGAGCCAGAGAACCAGGTCTGCAGAGCTGCTGTAGTGCTATAGAACCTGGTCAACAGAGCCGCTCAAGAGCCAGAGAACCGGGTCAGCAGAGCAGCTCTAGAGCCAGAGAACCAGGTCAGCTGAAGTGCTCCAGAGCCAGAAAACTAGGTCAGCAGAGGTGCTCTAAAGCCAGAGAACCAGGCCAGCAGAGCCGCTCTAGAGCCAGAGTACCAGGTCAGGAGAACTGTGTAGAGCCAGATAACCAGGGCAGTAGATCTGCTGTAGAGCCAGAGAACCAGGTCATCAGAACATGTTTTAGCACCTGAGACCCAGGTCAGTAGAACTGCTGTAGAGCCAGGGAACCAGGTCAGCACAGCTGCTGTAGAGCCAGAGAACCAGGTCAGGAGAGCTTTGTATAGCCTGAGACCCAGGTAAGTAGAGCTTCTGTGTCTATGTCCAGCACTTCGCGCGACCCCCATACCCCTTACCTCGGACGCTAATTCCGATGCTGCTTCTCTGACCTTGTGGATAAGCAAAACAGTGGACTCTATAGCGCCGGCCAGTAGTGCCACATCACGGAGAGAATCTCCCTCTGCACCGTGGTTCACCCCTGAACTCAAGGCCGAAAAAAGTAAATGTAAAAGACTGGAACGCCTTTGGCGAGCTAACTATTGCGACGCTGCCAAATCCAGCTATAAAAAAGCCCTTCATGCTCTACACTTATCTATTAAAAAAGCCAAGAAAAACTTCTTTGAGGCCTCCATCACACAGGCGGAACAATCAAGCAAAGAAGTATTCAAGATTGTTCAATCCTTTTTCAAGCCCAGAGCCATCGAGACGGATATCATCCCTTCAGTAAATCTCTGCGAATCCATTTCAGACTTTTTTGATACCAAAATTTTAAAAGTCTATGACACTTTTACGGACCCTGAGCCGACATTAATGGATGAGCTAAGAGTCTCTGAGTGCCTCATTACCCCTTTAAATCAATTTCAGCCTATTTCCCTCTCTGAAGCAGTAAAAGAAATACAAAAATGTAAATCGGGAGTCCCGGACGATCCCTGCCCACCGAAACTGTGGAAACTAATGTCGGAAGCAATTGCAGTTCCCCTTCTACACATATGGAACACGTCCATTGCTACGGGCACGTTTCCGGACTGTTGGAAACAGGCCACACTTCTCCCGCTGAAAAAAAAACCCCAAGGCGCACCGGATGATCTGAACAATCTCCGACCCATCTCTCTCCTTGCAGCCCCCGGCAAAATGCTTGAAAAATAATCCAGCGGCAGCTTAACAAATTTATTGAAGACAGCGGCGCCCTACATGAAACTCAGTCGGGCTTTAGGGCCGGCTTCAGCACCGAGACGGCCCTCATTGAGGTTGCCGAATCTATCAGGTGGTCCTTAGATTCAGGGGCATCAGCTATGCTGGTGCTCCTGGATCTATCAGCTGCTTTTGATACTGTAGATCACAGCAGATTGCTGACCCGACTTAAGGACATAGGTATTGGAGACAAAGCTCTCAACTGGCTACTCTCCTACCTCACTAATCGCTCCCAGAAAGTGGCCTTGGGCCCCTTCTCTTCTGGACCAAAAAATCTCTGGTGTGGCGTCCCACAAGGGTCGGCACTCAGCCCCCTGCTGTTTAATGTATACTTGGCCCCACTCTTCACCTTGATTGCCAAATGGGGGGTCAAGGCAATATCCTACGCGGACGACACGCAATTAGTCTTCCCATACACAGACACGTCCGAGGCAGCATTTAGCAAAATCAGGGGCTGTCTGCAAGACGTGGCCAAGTGGATGAACACAAACAAACTTAAAATGAACGCGAGCAAAACGGAGGTGCTATTCTTTGGTAACCCCAAACATCCCCCTCCGGATCTGTGGTGGCCAACGGAAATGGGCCCTGCCCCATCTCCCAGCCCCCATGCAAAAAATCTAGGAGTCAAATGGGATGAGAAGTTGTCTTTCTTGCCGCATATACAACAGCTCACCACGGGCTGCCTGCATAAACTCAAAAATTTGCAGAAATTTCTGCCTTTGCTACCAGTCGAGTGCCGGAAAACGGTTGTTCACGCAACAATCACTTCTCGACTCGATTACTCTAATGGCCTCTATCTTGGTCTACCTAAATATGCGGTGCAACGCTTACAAATCGTGCAGAATGCGGCTGCGAGATTAATAAAACGGGTCCCTTTTAGGCAGCATATCTCTTCGCATCTGCACGAGCTGCACTGGCTACCAGTGGCAAGCAGAATTAAGTTCAAAGTGCTAACCCTGGCTTTCAGAGCGCTAAAAGGCACATGTCCAAATTATCTGAAACTCCGACTTCCCCGCTACCACCAAAAACGTGAGCTACGCTCAAACTCCCTACTCAAGCTAACTGTACCGCACATAAGGAAAGCGAGACTTGGAGGCAGGTCCTTTTCGGCCGGCACGGCGAAACTTTGGAATACCCTGCCTCCTGCCATCCAATCCGCCACGTCAGAAGCAAGCTTTAGGAAACTCCTAAAAACCTGGCTTTTTACGCAATAATCCTGCCCCCCTTCCTGACTACTTACTCTTGTTGTGGGACTCGCTAGCGCCGGGACACCTCCCCAGAGGTAGCTGTTCGCGCTCAATAAATTTCTGTATTATTATTATTATTATTCTGTAGAGCCAGAGAACCAGGTCAGCAGAGCTGCTGTAGAGCCATAGAATCGGGTCATCAGAGCCGCTCTAGAGCCAGAAAACCGGGTTAGCAGAGCCGCTTTAGAGCCAGAGAACCAGGTCAGCAGAGGTGCTCCCTAGCCAGAAACCCAGGTCAGCAGAGGTGCTCCAGAGCCAGAGAACCAGGCCAGCAGAGCCACTCTAGAGCCAGAGAACCAGGTCAGCAGAGCTGTGTAGAGCCAGATAACCAGGTCAGTAGAGCTTCTGTAGAGCCAGAGAGCCAGGCCAGCAGAGCTGCTGTAAAGCCAGAGAACCAGGTCAGCAGAGCCGCTCTAGAGCCAGAGAACCAGGTCAACAGAGCTGCTGTAGAGCCAGAAAACCAGGTCAGCAGAGCCGTGTAGAGCCAGGTAACCAGGCCAGCGAAGCCGCTCTTGAGCCAGAGAACCAGGCCATCAGAGCTGCTCTAGAGCCAGAGAACCAGGTCAGCAGAGCCATTGTAGTGCCTGAGACCCAGGTTAGTAGAGCTGCTGCAGAGCCAGAGAACCAGGTCAGCAGAGCTGCCGAAGAGCCAGAAAACCAGGTCTGCAGAGCTGCTGTAGACCCAGAGAACCAGGTCAGCAGAACAGTTTCAGAGCCTGAGACCCAGGTTAGTTGAGCTGCTGTAGAGCCAGAGAACCTGGTCTGCAGAGTTGCTGTAGAGCCATACAATTGGGTCATCAGAGCTGCTCTAGAGCCAGAGAACCGGGTCAGCAGAGCCGCTCTAGAGCCAGAGAACCAGGTCAGTAGAGCTGATGTAGAGCCAGAGAACCAGGTCAGCAGAGCTGCTGTAGAGCCAGAGAACCAGGTCTGCTGAGTTGCTGTAGCGCCATTAAACCGGGTCTACAGAGCCGCTCTAGAGCCGGAAAACCAGGTCAGCGGAGGTGCTCTAGAGCCAGAGAACCAGGCCAGCAGAGCCGCTCTAGAGCAAGAGAACCAGGTCAGCACAGCTGTGTAGAGCCAGATAACCAGGTCAGTAGAGCTTCTGTAGAGCCAAAGAACCAGGTCAGCAGAGCCGCTGTGAAGCCAGAGAACCAAGTCAGCAGAGCCGTTCTAGAGCCAGAGAACCAGGTCAACAGACCTGCTGTAGAGCCAGAGAACCAGGTCAACAGAGCTGCTGTAGAGCCAGAGACGCAGGTCAGCAGAGCTGTGTAGAGCCAGATAACCAGGCCAGCAGAGCCTCTCTTGAGCCAGAGAACCAGGTCAACAGAGCTGCTCTAGAGCCAGAGAACCAGGTCAGTAGAGTTGTGTAGAGTCAGATACCCAGGTCAGTAGAGCTACTGTGGAGCCAGAGAACCAGGTCAGCAGAGCCGCTGTAAAGCCAGAGAACCAGGTCACCAGAGCCTCTGTAGAGCCAAAGAACCATGTCACCAGAGCCGCTGTAGAGCCAGAGACCCAGGTCAACAGAGCTCCTGTAGTGCCAGAGAACCAGGTCAGCAAGCTGCTGTAGAGCCCAAGAACCAGGTCACCAGAGTCGCTGTAGAGCTAGAGAACCAGGTCAGCAGAGCCGTTGTAGAGCCTGAGACCCAGGTTAGTAGGGCTGCTGCAGAGCCAGAGAACCAGGTCAGCAGAGCTGCTGTAGACCCAGAGAACCAAGTCTGCAGAGCTGCTGTAGACCCAGAGAACCAGGTCATCAGAACCATTTTAGAGCCTGTGACTTAGGTTAGTTGAGCTGCTGTAGAGCCAGAGAACCAGGTCAGCGAGAGCTGCTGTAGAACCATACATCTGGATCATCAGAGCCGCTCTACAGCCAGAGAACCGGGTCAGCAGAGCCGCTCTAGAGCCAGAGAACCAGGTCAGCAGAGGCTCAATCAAGAGCCAGAAAACCAGGTCAGCAGAGGTGCTCTAGAGCCAGACAACAAGGCCAGCAGAGCCACTCTAGAGACAGAGAACCAGGTCAGCAGAGCTGTGTAGACCCAGATAACCAGGTCAGTGGAACTGCTGTAGAGCCAGAGAACCAGGTCAGCAGAGCTGCTGTAGAGCCAGAAATCCAGGTCAGCAGAGGAGCTCCAGAGCCAGAGAACCAGGCCAGCAGAGCCACTGAAGAGCCAGAGAATCTGGTCAGGAGAGCTGTGTAGAGCCAGATAACCAGGTCAGTAGATCTGCTGTAGAGCCAGAGAACCAGGTCAGCAGAGCTGCTGTGAAGCCAGAGAACCAGGTCAGCATAGGTGCTCTAGAGCCAGCCAACCAGGCCAGCAGAGCTACTCTAGAGACAGAGAACCAGGTCAGCAGAAGTGTCTAGAGTCAGAGAACCAGGCCAGCAGAGCCGCTCTAGAGCAAGAGAACCAGGTCAGCACAGCTGTGTAGAGCCAGATAACCAGGTCAGTAGAGCTGCTGTAGAGCCAGAGAACCAGGTCAGCAGAGCCGCTGTAAAGCCAGAGAACCAAGTCAGCAGAGCCGTTCTAGAGCCAGAGAACCAAGTCAACAGAGCTGCTGTAGAGCCAGAGAACCAGGTCAACAGAGCTGCTGTAGAACCAGAGCAGCAGGTCAGCAGAGCTGTTGTAGAGCCAGAGACGCAGGTCAGCAGAGCTGTGTAGAGCCAGATAACCAGGCCAGCAGAGCCTCTCTTGAGCCAGAGAACCAGGTCAATAGAGCTGCTCTAGAGCCAGAGAACCAGGTCAGCAGAGTTGTGTAGAGCCAGATACCCAGGTGAGTAAGGCTACTGTGGAGCCAGAGAACAAGGTCAGCAGAGCTGCTGTAAAGCCAGAGAACCAGGTCACCAGAGCCGCTGTAGAGCCAGAGAACCATGTCACCAGAGCCGCTGTAGAGCCAGAGACCCAGGTCAACAGTGCTCCTGTAGTGCCAGAGAACCAGGTCAGCAAGCTGCTGTAGAGCCCAAGAACCAGATCACCAGAGTCACTGTATCGCTAGAGAACCAGGTCAGCAGAGACGTTGTAGAGCCTGAGACCCAGGTTAGTAGGGCTGCTGCAGAGCCAGAGAACCAGGTCAGCAGAGCTGCTGTAGACCCAGAGTACCAGGTCTGCAGAGCTGCTGTAGACCCAGAGAACCAGGTCTTCAGAACCATTTTAGAGCCTGTGACTTAGGTTAGTTGAGCTGCTGTAGAGCCAGAGAACCAGGTCAGCAGAGCTGCTGTAGAACCATACATCTGGGTCATCAGAGCCGCTCTACAGCCAGAGAACCGGGTCAGCAGAGCCGCTCTAGAGCCAGAGAACCAGGTCAGCAGATTCCCTCCAGAGCCAGAAAACCAGGTCAGCAGAGGTGCTCTAGAGCCCGACAACCAGGCCAGCAGAGCCACTCTAGAGACAGAGAACCAGGTCAGCAGAGCTGTGTAGACCCAGATAACCAGGTCAGTGGAACTGCTGTAGAGCCAGAGAACCAGATCAGCAGAGCTGCTGTAGAGCCAGAGAACCAGGTCTGCTGAGGTGCTCCAGAGCCAGAAATCCAGGTCAGCAGAGGAGCTCCAGAGCCAGAGAACCAGGCCAGCAGAGCCGCTGAAGAGCTAGAGAATCTGGTCAGGAGAGCTGTGTAGAGCCAGATAACCAGGTCAGTAGATCTGCTGTAGAGCCAGAGAACCAGGTCAGCAGAGCTGCTGTGAAGCCAGAGAACCAGGTCTGCAGAGTTGCTGTAGCGCCATTGAACCGGGGCAACAGAGCCGCTCTAGAGCCAGAGAACCAGGTCAACAGAGCAGCTCTAGAGCCAGAGAACCAGGTCTGCTGAGGTGCTCCAGAGCCAGAAAGCCAGGTCAGCAGAGGAGCTCCAGAGCCAGAGAACCAGGCCAGCAGAGCCGCTGAAGAGCGAGAGAATCTGGTCAGGAGAGCTGTGTAGAGTCAGATAACCAGGTCAGTAGATCTGCTGTAGAGCCAGAGAACCAGGTCAGCAGAGCTGCTGTGAATCCAGAGAACCAGGTCAGCAGAGCTGCCCTAGAGCCAGAGAACCAGGTCAGCGGAGCTGCTGTAAAGCCAGAGAACCAGGTCAGCAATGCCGCTCTAGAGCCAGAGAACCAGGTCAGCAGAGCAGCTCTAGAGCCAGAGAACCAGGTCAGCAGAGCCGCTGTAGAGCCAGAGAACCAGGTCAACAGAGCTGCTGTAGAGCCAGAGAACCAGGTCAACAGAGCTGCTAAATGGCCAGAGAACAAGGTCAGCAGAGCTGTTGTAGAGCCCGAGACCCAGGTCAGAACAGGTGCTGCAGGGACTGGAGAGTTACAAATGTAATCAGACACAGAAGATGTGCAATAATGCAGCATTATATGGTACATTCTGTCGCAATATTTTGCTATTTTGTCATTTTACAAAACAGTAGTACTGTCTGGGCAAACACTTCTCCTCATTAGCAGCACTCTAACACCCGATTACAGCCGTCCGCAACGAAATGGTGACAGTTAATCTTTGCAAAGCATCTGTCCCCCCGGGGACCAATGCTAATGCTTTTTAAAGCCTCTTTTGGTCCATCTGAGCTCGAATCAATGTTTGAAACTGATACAGAAGATCTGAACCATGCGGAAAGTGTGGAAAATATGTCAATACTCAGAGAATACGACCGCCTCAATATTGTGTTATTCCAGTGGTCCTGCCTATGAGCAAAGACAGACTTGTAGTGTAATGGCTTTGATTTACCTACTGTGTTGTAAATCTATGGAACTGCCTCCCAGAAGAATATTTGGGCAAAAAATAACCTCGAAGTACTGATTCTATGGTACTGATAAAGTTAGGGTAAAAAAGGAGGCCACGCAAGGTCACTGAAGTTAGGAAGGAATGGGCATATCTGCACATCATTGTCATTCTCCAGGTAGGATTTCCCATGCAGGAAAGCGCCAAGTAGCTGGAATGAAACAAGCATTTGCAATGCAATAGGCCTCTCATTTACGCGAGTTGGAAGCTATTGGCAATGTAAATGACAATGTCTTCTTTGTTTTAAAAAGCAAATCATGAATAAAAGGCATTGTCATTTACAATGCCAATAGCTCAAACTTGCGTAAATGCGAGACCTATTGCATTGCAAATGCTTGTTCAGTCTGGCGAAAGTTCTTGTCATCAATATATCAAAAATAAATCTAAAGCATTATAGAGAGAGAATGGTCTTTGAGTCACCCCTTTGTGACCTTTTGCAAGCAAGAGTTTTTTTATGGTTTGCCATTGTTATGTTGGATTGTTCATCAAGGCCATGGCATTTTGAAGATGGCTGTTTTACCCAATGTTACCATTACATTTTGGTGATGTGATCAAGTAGTCCTTTGTTAAACTGCAGATGCAGCATAACGTCTACCTTGAAATTGAGATCCAGTTTGTGTTCTTCTATTTACTTGCAGGCATAACATTATTGCTGATCTAGCCCTTTCGATGCTATTGACGGAACGGTTCCGTCATGAACGTTGGTTGGCCTGTGCTCATGACGGAACCGTTCCGTCATGAGCCCGTTGGCTCATTAGAACGTTCAGCACAGCACAGGAATCTGCGCCGCGCTGATGAGGTTAAGGCTTTGCTACTTCCACTTTGGGAGTATAAGCCTGACATAAAATAAAGGCACAAGGCTATTCAATAATTCTCTTGAATGTTCACTTATTTTTCTTTGCTGCCATAAAAATGTTGTTAGAATTGCAGATTTTTTGGTCCACCATGATGTGTATGCAGGCTTTGTTTTCTTAAATGCTTCATATCAGTTCTGCCTGGAAAACATTCCTGAGAACCATTCGATATATGGACAAAAATGAAAATACTGGTGCTGTGAGTTATACAACCCATTGCATTGCAGCTCATCCAGTCTCGAGGGTTTTGAACACCTCCACTAATTCCACTGAAAGCAAGTAACCTGGGAATTATCGTCAAGCTGGGCTAAAAGAGCTGGTAAAATAGTACAAAAGGCAATGCATTATCCTCTGAAAAATGTTCTTGATACTCAAAATTGGTCCTGGCTCACATTGACTACAGTAATATCATCAATGCAGGACTCCCAAAAGATACAAAATTGGCAGCCAGAATGTGCCTGATGTTTCTCAAATATTTTCACATCAAACAGACACGTGAAGTCCTACACTTGGTCCCAGTTGGTGTAAGTTAAAGGCCCTCTGTGTTTGTTCACAAATCCAACTGAGGGAAATTCCCAAAATACTTATACTTTCTAGTTCTCCACTATGCATCAAGAGCAAGCTTAGTTTAACAATTGCATACCTCCTCAGATAATAAACCTTCAAATTCCAAAACACCTGGGAACATCCTAGAGACCTCCGCGCCCTAGGCAATAAAATGCACTGAACCCAACCCTCAGGGCTGAGTCAAACTACATGTAGTAAAATGTGTGCTTTCCAAACATGAGTCTGATTGGGTTTTAGGGGTTGCAATAAAAGAAAAGTGGACAGGGTTCAACATCATCACTCCATCTTTAATTCCTCACTTGATTTGAATGAAACCACCATACTAAAGCACTTTGCAGTTACAAACGCTTTGATTGCTAAATCTTGCTTGCACCAGAAGGATTTTCTTTTTTTCAGAAAAACATGAGGATGTGAGCAAACAGCTTCACTCATTCCCTGAACTTGATTTTCTTTGTGTGTGATGATCCATTCTCAGGATGCTGTTAATTGAAATGGAAAGCACTCTGCACCACCAACTCCCGTCAGTTTGATCAGGACTGTGGAAAAGTCACAAGTTCAGACTGACCGTGGTAGAGCGCAGGCTGGCTACAAGGACACAGTTAGGCCCGCTGAACAAAGTACCTCAAATCCTGGCTTGCAGAGCATTGCGAGGATCAACGTGTGAGAAGCGTCGTGCAGCAGAAGCAATGCATCCGTTCTGAGGTATGGCGAAGCCGCGATGTGAAGTACTGCTTAGGCATCGAGGGTCCTGTCAACGAGGGCTTATGACATGAAGTACGACATCAAGTATGCGTCGCTCAGTCGAATGTGTTGGTTCCGTGGACACCAACGGTGATGCGGATCTTTGTGACAGGTTGGATCAATGCAGCACCGGCAATGTGTCCTTTTCGGCTTGGAGTTGTGCCAACCAGGAGAGTAGATGGTCCGGTACCACTGGATCCATAGAGTGTTCCAGGCACCCTTCCAATGGTCCAGGACTAGGGTAGGCATCACTTGGCAGGGTAGACTTACAGATTATAGAGTCCAGGTGCAGATGCAAGGGTTTTTGATGCTCGTTGTGTCCGTTAGGTTTCAGATCAAGAGAACAGCCAACTAGCCCTTGGAGTCACTCCAGGGTTCTGGGTTCAAGAGATGAAAGTCCGTCCTTCTCACCCAGATAAGCGGGCAGCAGTTCTTCAGTGCAGCAGTCCAGCTGAGCGGCTGCCCTTCAGGCACAGCAGTCCTTGTTCCTGGCAGAATATCTACAGGTCCAGAAGTGTACTGAGAGTTGGTGTCTGAGGTCCACTATTTATACCTAGTTATGCCTTCAAAGTGGGGAAAAAGCTTCTAGAGGCAGGAATTTGAAGTGCACAGATGCCCTGCCTTCCTGGTAACTCAAATGTTATCCTAAGGGAGAGGTAGGCCTTGCAATAGGAAAAACTTTATGTAAGCATTTTTCACTACCAGGACTTGTAAAACTCATAAAACTTTAATGTACATGTCCTACTTTTTAAATACATTACAATCTGCCCCATGGGTTGTTCAGGGCCTATCATATGGTTGACATATGTATTATAAAGGGAGGTTTGAGCCTGGCAAAAGATGTATTTTTCCAAATCAAAATGGCAGTATGAAACTTCGCACAAAAGCTGTAATAGCAGGGCTGAAACATATATATTTGAAGTGCTACTTAAGTGGGTGGCACAACTGTTGTTGTAGGACCACTAATAGCATTTTATTTACAGGCCTTGAGCACAGGTAGTGCCACTTTACTCGGGACTTCCAAGTAAATTAAATATGCCAAATGGGTATAAGTCAATCTTACCATGTTTTAAGGAGAGAGCACAAGCACTTTAACACTAGTTAGCGGCTGTAAAGTGCACATAGTCATAAGTCACGCAAACACAAAGTCAGCAAACCAGGAGGTCTGAAGGCAAAAGGTTAGGGGAAACCCGCACCAAGGATACCAGGTCTAACATTTGTTACATTGTAAAGGGGATAGAACAGAGGCCCGAAGAACGCCACATATTCACATTACACATTGAGACGCAGCTGTTACCAATTTTGAATAGGTGTTCACGATTTAGGAGGTAGGATGAAAACCATTTTAGGACTTTGCCACGAAGGCTCATTCTGTATTTTAGCAGCCTGACCTAATCTACTGTGTTGAATGCTGCATGGAGGTTCAGTAAAACCAGGAGACAAGAGTCAGTCTTACCAATGATGCAAAAGATGTCATCGAGCACCTTAATTGTAGCTGTCTCCATGTAGGATTTGATGATGTCCTGAAAGAAGTTTGTGGGCTTCATAGATTTAATGATAGTAATGTGGTCATCTCCAGAAAGACTGGAGGAGGACCCTATGTGGTGCTGAACGTGACCTACACCCCTCTCTCTCCGCAGTGATTATTCCAAACAACATCCAAGGGTGGTTACATCAGGCCCAAAAAGACTGGCATGCCCCTGACATCCATAAGTCAATCAACCCCTTCAATCACAGAGTACCGGTTATAAACTGGAACATTGTAGCCCACAGGGTTATAGCTTGTCCATTGGCATTTAAGAAAGGCGGGAGGGGGGTAAAACGAAGGTGTCCTCCCCAGCGTGTCCACAGGGTCAAAGAAGAACCCATGCACTACATGTGGGCTTCTAAAGCTGAGAATAATGCGGTCCCCTTTGGCGACCCACGGGTCCCAGTTCAATCCAACCCCCCCCCCCCCCCCCCCCAACGGCCTAGTAGGATGTTATTATCAAAATGTGACTGTCACCTGAACAGAGGAGTGAATGAAGAGAGCCGATCCAAAGCAACACTAGGATGTATGCATTTATGTTATTAATGCATGTTTTGCTTACACAAGTGTGGCAAAACAGTGAAGCTGGCTCCAGGCCAGACCTACAAAGATAGATCTATTGGCTTTGTTAATGTGTGGTTCTTTTACTTTGAAACTTCCATTATCACAGTCTCTATTAGTCACGCTTTTAATGATGTGGACTTTTTGCACTTATATTATGTTATCTTTCTGATAAAGTTTGCCTCGTGTTTTTTACATCTAAATTTGCAGTACTGTAATTGTCCTTTTATTTTCCTTTTTAGATCAGAATAATTTTCTTTTTTAATTCGATAAACCGAATTTTGTAGTTTTTAGCACTGAAGAATTGTATTTAGTGTAGTTATTAATAAGCAGCTTATTTGGGTAAAATCCCATTTGTTTTTATAAGATTGTTTTTATTATAAAATGTTTGGTGAACTTTTGCTCAATTCTAAGCGGGTGAATTGATTGCTCATATAGTTACAACTGTGGCGACAAAGGGCAGCTTTGTTAATCAGTGACTACCCTGTAGTTGCTCATTTTACCAGGGATATTTCCTGGTCCAATCTTTTTACTGGAATGCTTTAAACTGATTCTTTTCAGCTTCTATTATGGTTAGTAAGAACTGGTCTTCAGTATTTCTTTGTCAATGCGCCACCTGCTGGACTTTTGCTGTGGTGCATCATTGTTTTCCGGCTACAGCAGGCATCCATCACTCTTTTGACTACGAAAAGGAATGTCCATCAGGATTGTAGGTCTTACTCTCGAAATAACTGGAAAGCCTAACACTCAAACTGTTTTCTGCCATTAAAAAATGTCGATAAATGATCTCCTCTTCCCCTCACTCTGATTTGTTCCATAAAATGGTGTGATAACTGGCGGCAGGCATCACATTAACTGCTGTAGCATGCAAGCATATGCGATTTTTTAAAGTCATAATCAAACATTAACTTATATTTAAAAAAATAAATCAATTACTTCCTTGCCTATTCTCTTAGTCACAGCCAGTCCCGGCTACATGATGTATACCCTGTTTTGTTAAATCTCCCGTGTTCCCTAATCACCACACAGCAACCTCTGTTTCCTGACCCCACAAAGTGGAACTGACGGGGGTCAGAATGAGACAAAGAATAGGCCCGAGCACCAAAATCAAAGTGGCCCCGATTAGCAAACAAGAAAGCCCAGAAAAGGGGCCTACATTTACAAATCAGGCCAGTTTTGAGCTAGTACAGACATGCTATGTGGATATTTTGAAAGGAAGGGGAGAATGCATGCATGTGTTTGTGGTAATATCTTGGAAGTCAATAGTTAAAACCAGCCCACGCAGCCATAAAACAGGCCTCAAAACTGCTAAAAACCCGGGCCACACACGATCTTTCAGGCTAACCCTTTGGGGACTGCTTGATTGCCCTGGGAATGATGAAAACACACTTGCTGCAATCGCAAACACAATCCAACAGTTATGTGGTCGATCCCTCAGGCAGGGTGAAAGTTCTCCAGGACTGTGACGATGAAGACTAAGGCCTTCATTACGAATAGCTACTGATATCACAACAAATAGGAATTAGAAGTTTGATGGCTAACACGGCAGTCCCGCAATTTTTCACCAATAAATTTCCAAGACGTGGATTTTGGTGCGATAATTTAAAAAATCTGATTGTTAGCCCTCATTAACTCACAATTGGGAAGTTATTTACAAAGAACCACTTGCGGTTAACTGGTGGTGTGAGACCAGTGAACGTCACAAGTTCAGGCCTACCGTGCTGGAGAATAGGCCAGAGACTGGGACCAGGTTAGGTACAACCAAGATGGAAATTTGGGATTTGGGGATAATGAGTAACTACTCGCACCAATTGTGGTGAACTACTTTTTACTCGTCCATCTACATGCACTACATGTACCAGAGTGCCAAGGGGTGACCCGGAGGAGAGGCTAGTGGTGTGCGATCCATCTTGGTTGTACTGGGACCAGGTTAGTCCTTGTTGGACCTGGCCTACTCTGCAGGATCACTCCAAACTTTTTGGCTTCACTTCTCCTACTTTTTGCTGAATACTTTTGTGTTGGCCTTACGGCTCTGTGCACCTTACCACTGCTAACTAGTGCTAAAATGCATCAACCACCATGGCTCAGGAAAGACGGGAAAGAAACCTGCACGCTATGCAACTTAAAGAATGGTGACATTCTTCATGTAATCTGCTCATGTGCAGAACGGCAACAAGCACGCCAACTGCTTCTTAAAGACCAATTCAAGCAAAAAGGGATCAGCACTAGAAGGCAAGCGGTGCTCGCCTGCCTGAATCCGTTAAACACCAAACTAAACTGCAGATTGGTGAAATTTCTGGCAACGGCAGAGCGAAGAGCGCTAAGTCTGCCGAAACTGGGGGACAACTCTACAGACTCAGGTCGTACAGCAAACGATATTAGCACCTAAAGGGCACATCCAGTGCACATGTGCGTCCGGTACCAGAGGGTCATTTTTCAGAAACGCTAAAATAGCACATGGCCGAACAGGATGGGAACAATCCAATTAGAGGACCTTTACTGCTTACCACTCAGTGTAAAAAGTGTGTTGAATAGTCTCATTGAGCTACTTCTGTGTAAACTCCCAATTCTATGATCTATTTTAATGGTTTTAAATAATGATGTTTTAAGAATTTTGTAATACGCACTGCAACGGTTTTAATTAGCTATGCATAATAAACTAAACTTAAACTTATACTTAGTGCTAAAATGCTTGTGAACTCTCCCTTAAACATGGTAAAACTGGCTTATCCCTGTTTGGTATATTTAATTTACTTATATGTCCCCTGTAGATTGTAATGCCATATATGCACTAAATGTGCCACTCACTTAAGCAGCCCCTTAAAACATGTCCAGGCTGCCTGCAGTTTTAAACTGTCAAACAGACTTGGCAATATAACCCCTTGCCAAGCCATAAACTACCCTTTTATTGCATATAAGTCACCCCTAAGGTATGCCCTAGGCATCCCATAGGGCAGGGTGCAATGCAATTAAAAGGTTGAACATGTAATTTCAAGTTTTACATGTCCTGGTAGTGAATTCGTTTTTCACTACAGCGAGGTCTACCTGTACCTTAGCATTGGGTTGCTGTATTACATTTAATAAGTGATAACTTCTGAATGGGGACTAATAGCATTTCATGTGTGGTATGTATGTTATTGTGATTAAAAATCTTCTTTCATGGTAAAGACAGATTTTTAATTACAATTTTGAAAATGACACTTTCCTTCTTGGTTAGGGTAAGAAAATGCCAAATTTCTAGAAGTTATATAGGATGTCTAGATATGGTATCACAAATTAATTGAAAGTTATACATTACATTTTTCTTTTTTTTAATCAAAAAAAATAATTTCAGCTCAAAGGTGTATGTCTTTATACCAAATTTATATTAAAATCCGGAATCATAAAATAGGGGTTCACAAAACATTCTCCATATACATTGACAATAAAGTCTAAAATCACTTTCTATATTAGCATGCTATTTGTCAATGTATGTAACAACCCACTTTGAAGTAAATAGTGTATTAGTCTGTCTCTAACATAAAGACTAGAATCCATACCTAAATTTAACAAGCATTTGCAATGCAATGGGTTTTGCATTTGGGACCTTATACGTATTTAGCGTACAGACATACTGTGTAACAACCGAAGTAAAAGAACCTGTCCTCATGGGAAGTTACAAATGTAGACAAGGCAGCACTAAGTAGGTTGAACAGGGGGTGATTGCTGAAAATCTTTGAGAGTTGTTTAACGTGAAACTGTCCTTAGTTCCATGTTCTCCAACGTTGAACATAAGGGCGAGTCGGCGTTCTTCTACCTTCTCAAGCATTTTAATGAACACTCAAAAGCAGCTGGATGGGCCTCTTTCAACATTCTTCTCTGCAGTTAAAAGCACTCCGATGGGCATTCACAGGTGTCAAGATTTGTAAATGTAAATTGAAAATATGTAAATGTAAATTGATACTTGTATAGCGCACTACTCACCCGCAAGGGTCTCAAGGCGCTTGTACGAATACCGCTGTGGAACCCATCCTGGCTTTCCCTGTGAGGCGTCTACTCCTGGGCACCCCCAAGGTGGAGGCCAGGCATCCTTAGCGTTTGGGGGCCGTTGTGGAGATTAAGCAAGCTATTGCCCAGAGTTGCAGAATGGGACTCCTTGATTGGAATAGGCACTGAGGCGAGAATTATCAGGTCCGTGGAATTTTGAGCCCAAGACGGGGAACCGAACCCCGGTCCCGGGCTAGACCTCTGCATCAGGGTCTGCCGCTCTAATCAGTGAGCCACACTTCTCCAGATTTGCATTCACAATAACGCAGACGTGCATTCACAAGTGCTCAGACGTACATTCACAGGTGGCCAGCCTGTTCAGAAGGTTCAAATTTACATCCACAGGCTTCATAAATACTCTATATGCTGCTTACAAGGAAACAGTTTGCCTTCTAATAATTCAGCTGTGCCTTTACAAACCTCCAGAATTAATACCCACACAGATGTTCATTCACGAGTACTCAGGTTTGCATTCCTAATTGCAAAGCTGTCAGTTCACAGGTGAATAGGTGCAGTATAATCACCTGTATGTCCCATGCCTTTCTTGTTCTGCTCGGCCTAGCTTCTTAGGTCATGCGCCTAGATTTACTAGGATTGCGCAAGCACTTGTGCGCCAATACACAATTAACGCTGCATTTTTAGGCCTTTTGGGCACCCTACTGTTTTCCCCTGAGACACTTCATTGCATCTGCAAATGCACCCCCAGAGCACCCACTGCCACTGCTGTGCGCCAAAGCACCACTATGTTGAATCCGGCACCCCATGACCCATGACCCATGAACCAAGAAAAGCTCAGCAAGTGCAGCCTCACTGGCGAAATCTACGCACCATATCCAAACATGGTGAAGCACCGTTCTCTGCCCTGACCTCACAGTTCCAGAGGTCCGCTCATCTCTCAGCCAGTGCACTGCTTAATTGTAATTATTATTATAATTGCATTTATATAGCGCCTACTACCCCTGACGAGGTGTCAAAGCACTTTTTCGGCGAGTAGCACGCTACTCCGGGACCCACAGAGGATTAGTGTTGAATTAGTATAGGGAAACCTGCAAGTACATTTTAAGCGGTGGCTAGGTTAGTCAGTTATTTGGATTTGGAATGATGGCAGAAGGATAGAGGAGGACAAAGGTTTGTATTTATATAGCGCTTATTGACGCACGCTATTCAGGAATCCTACAAAGGATTAGTGATGAATGAATATGGTGAAATATGAAGTAATGTCAGTGGTAGATATTAGTCAGTTACTTGGAGTGAGAAGGATAGCGGAGGGATAAAAGGGGAAGAAAGATTTGCATTCATACAGCAGTTGTTACCCCTGTTGGGTGCTGAATCGCTTTTCTGGCGAGAAGCACGCCACTCCGGAACCCATAAAGGATTAATGTTGAAAATTAGTATGGTAAAAAAAAATATGAAGCGAGTGCACCAACCTGCAACTCAATAATGCTGAAATGGGACCCCTTTCACAAATCGCCGGATTCTCCCTTTACCCCCAATCGCAAAATACGGACTGTGTCACATCTACGGGGCTCTGAAGCAACATACACGCAGCACTCGAACTTCTTAATACACTCACAAATTAGGCTACCCAAAGCGTAAAACACTCGCCCACTCCTCACAGGACAGCCTTTCACTCTCACTTCAATGCTACGGCGCAGCACTCCGTGGAACAGCATTTCACTCTGGCACTATGGGGCAGCCTTTCACTCTTCATCACCCCATGCAACAGTCTCTTACCACACTCTTCCACTCCACAGCCTTTCACTCTCACTTCAATGCTTCAGCCCAGCCTTGTTACTCTCGCACTCAACTCGTAAAACAGCCTTTCACTCGGGCAGCCTTTCACTCTTCATCACCCCATGAAACAGTCTCTCACACACTCTCCTACTCCGCAGGACAGCCTTTCACTCTCACTTCTAAGCTAAGGCGCAACCTTTTACTTGCTCTCCCACTCTCTGCTGTGATGGCCTTTCCCTCTCTCACTGATGCTGTGTTTCAGCCTTGTTTTTCTACACGTGGGCACAGAAGGAGCCTTGTCGCTGCACACCAGCACAGGCAGCCTCAACACTGCACACCGGCACGGAGGCAGACAGAGGTTTATGTAAGAGAGCCATTTGTATTGCGCATGTCATTAGGATAGGTCAGGCAAAGCATAGTGCAAAGTCACCAACCAATCATGGGCCAAAAAAGAATTGAAAATGCAATAGAATTCGGATTTACCCGAGACCTATTTCATTTTAAATGTAAGTGCTGGCATGAAAGAAGGCACAAACGTGAGGGGGTGGGTGGGTTGGTTGTGGCTCAAAAAGTAACAGGGAGGAAAAGGGGAGAGATGGTATAAAAACGGTTTTACTAGTAAAGGGGCTGATGGCCTCGGAAGAGGAAAAATGATGGCATGGCAGTCAGGAGACGGGACTAAGACGCCAAAAAACAATCAAAATGCAGGATTTTCACCTGTAGCCAATCAAATTTATGGCCGGAAAGTGGGCGGAGCTTCCACCCACTATACTGTATACAGCATCTCTCGTCGAGACAGCACATGCGCTGCCTAGGCGAAACCTAAAAATGATTAAAATGAAAGTTGGGTTAAGTGTCAAAGTTTCGGTCTTTGTTGTTATACATCTATGGGACCATCTTCAGGACTGTGTAGTTGTGTAAAGATCAAAGACCCGCCTGTAGACATTTGAAACAAAAACATAATTAGTATGAAAAATATCTACAGACAGGCCTTGAGTGGAGTAACAGACATCTTCTCCAAAAGTTGTGTACTATATGATTGATACATTTGTTAATAATTGTTCATGAAAATGGATCCCTTGTTGACACCGTTACCTTTCTGGCTTCTAATACCCAAGACCCCAAGAGAATATTAGGTTGCCTTTAAACATTTAATAACTTTCTAAAAGTGGCATTTTCAAAATTGTGACTTAAAATCCGACTTTACCAATAAAGAGGGTTTACAATTACAATTCCGCAGACACCAAAAATGACTTTCCTACCTATTCCCAATGAAATGTGATCACTTATTTAATGTAATAAGGTAAATCCAATGTTATCATTTGAAGGAGGTAGGCCTTGCAATAGTGAAAAATATTTTGAGAATTTTTCACTACCAGGAAATGTAAAATTTAAAAGTATATCTTCAACTTCGTAAATAAAACGCACCCTGCGCTTTGCGCTATTTAGGGCTTAGCCGAAAAATAACTTATATGTATTAAAATGGAAGATTTGGTCCTGGCAAAAGGTTTATTGTGCCGGGTTAAAATGGCAGTTTAAATTGCACACACGCAAGCTGCAGTGGTATGCCTGAGAAATGTTGAAAGACTACGTAAGTGGGTAGCACAATAAGTGCTGCAGGCTCACTAGTAGCATTTAATTTGCAGGCCCTAGGTTTATGTTACCACTTTACTAGAGACTTACAAGTAAATCATTTGGTATAAGTCAACTCTATCATGTTCAAAGGGGAGAGCACAACCACTTTATCACTGATTTGCAGTGGTAAAGTGTGATGTGCCCTAAAGCCAACTAAAACAGGTTCAGAAAACAGGAGGAGGGAAGCAAGAAGTTTGGGAGTGACCTTGCAGAAAGGGCCAGGTTCGACAACAGCCCCGAAAAATTCTATCCCCGCAGAGTAAGATCGTACAATAAATATCAGCCCAAAAAACCAGGTCACTCATAATGAAGACTTTAGACGCAGAATAATGAGGTTTATTGATACATAGTTGGAGCATTTTCATTTGCAAGTTTCCAAATTGTTTTTCCATTGTTTCTTGATCCTAAGAATTGAAATGTCTCATCGAGCTCAACAAACACAGGCACCATTTTGAGTTCAGTTTGATGTTTAATTTCTTTAGGCATTAATGGCCTTAGCCACCATCCTACTGCTTGTACCTCAAGTGTATTTGTGCGAAGTGGCATTAATCCCCAGTGGGGGAAACAACCTTTACAACACAGTCATTACATCGCACTACCTTTACATAGCAGTCATTACATCACAACATCCTTTACATTGCATGTCATTACAACTCAGCCATTACATTGCATGTCACTACAACGCATGTCATTAAAATGCATGTCATTACAACGCAGGCATTACATTGCAAGTCATTGCAATAGATACCATTAGAATGCATAGTACCCTCACACTAAAACGGCACTTACCCTACTGTTGCACTCGCTGGAGTTAGAATAGTAATTTTCACCCCTACAGTATCCAACACTTACCTTAAATGCAATGTAATGGTATGCATTATAATGGTATGCATTGTAAAGGTATAATGCGATGTACTGGAATGCGTTGTAAAGGTAGTTTCTGAAAATGCATGCTGTGTAAAAGAATGCGTTTTAAAGGATGTTATGATGTAAAAACGGTGTTGTAAAGGCATGCATTGTAAATGTATGCATTCTAACATCATACATTCCCCAGTGGAGCTTGCCACATGCAACAAGATTAACCAGGCCTGTACTCCCTAATGAAAAATCTACGTATAAAATGTGATGTCTTGAATGCAGCAGTGTCTTATGTCATTTATGAATGAGGTATATGTATTGATGCAAATGTTCAATTGCTGGCCTGAGCACTTGTTGTTGTTCAAGTTAGCCAGCACGTATCTGTGAATTAGTTTGCTGTAATAGAGTTTTCCTATGAGCTGTATTCCAGAGGCCCCATGAGTGTCACCTTAAGTTCAGGCTGCATCTGTACTGTTAAAGGTTCTGTCTGGCACCCATCAAGGTCCCACGTGGATGATGCTCAAGTACTGACAGATACCAGAGCCTAGCATGTGCATTCCAGTCTCTATAAGAAAGTCTCTGATTGCCCAACTTGGGAGGGACACAAGTGCTGGATTGTGAGGGTGCTAAAAGCATACTTCCTCCTGGGTAGGGTCGGAGCTTGTTCAGTAAGGTTTCGAGGGGGTGAGCTTCAGATTTCCCAACAACCACGCTGGCACATAAGGGTTTATTTAACAAATACTTATGCAGCACAGCAGCCAAAAATGCTGCACTGCGTGAGAAGGAGAAAATAGGAGAGCGCCATATTCACAGAGATATGGCAATCTCCTCCCCTCTCCCTAGCGCTGATGCACAATCATGTAGTTGTGCGCCATGCACACACCTTTGCACCATAGCGCAAGCATGACTGTGAATCTAGCATAGGATTTGTAGTGGAAGGAAACCCTTTCAGTACAAAATACAATTCTTAGACTAACTTTAAAACTTTTCCCCACCTTGTATGTGTACTCTACAGTGCAGCACACATGCAAAGTCGGAAAAGAAAGGCGAGATAAAAGCATTTCTTCTTGATAGTGTCTATTTGATATTGGCATTATTTATTTTTCGATGGAAAACTCTGTACACTATTTTTAATAAATAGGATTTTGCATCAAATAACATGCATGGTTGAATGGGAACATCCAAGCATCACCCATGGAAGGCCCGCTTGGCGTTAAGTAATGTAAAGCAGCTCTATGTGCTGCTTTATATAACTTTCAAGTGTATTTGGAAAGTAAATTGAGAAAAAAAAGATTTTGTGTCGATTTGTCACTTTTGTGGCACAAACATGGCACAACATCTTAGTAAATATACCCCATAATGTTAAAATACATTATATGACAAGCAGAGGGACGAGAGGGGCTTAAGGGGCAGTGGAAAGGGAAAGTAATGCTGATTGGTAGGGGTACTGAGAAAACACATTATTTTGTGAACTAACAAAAAGAAAATGAATTCACTTTCCAAACAGAGAGGGAGAGTGTGTGTGCATTTTTAGTCTGTGTGTGTAAAGATTCCTGGTAGAATCTGACCACTACTTCATAGCCGATTGAAAGCACCTGTACCCAACGATTTATCACAAAATACTTTTATTAGGGGGGGTTAACCATTCTGTGCCTCTGCTAGCCTGTAGAATCCAATTCTGGGTTAGGATGACAGTTGGGCTCATGTGCATTCACTCTAGACAGTCACGCAAAGGGAGCTGAGGTGTACCTTGCATATCCTTGTGGGTCATCACCTGTTGATGAACCTTTCTGAGCTAGAGGAATAGGAGGAGTTGTCACTGACACCTGAATAGGGCTGTGCCTGTCCTCACACAAAGCTGTCTCCACCCCCTGTAGTGTGTTTTGGAGCCAGGTCAGGGAAAGGCAGGTTCTTGTGCACTACAAAGACTTTCCTTTGAAGTTTGCCTAGTTCAAAGGCAGAAAGAGATATAAGTATTGGACCTCTGACACCCCAAAATTAAAATGCTTCTGGACGAAAGGACATTCTGCAGGAAGAAGAGCTGGATGCTGTAGGAGGGACTGACAATCTGGCTGTTGCTTTGTTGCATGTGCCTGCTGCTTGCTGCTTCTGCCCTAGGAGTGAAAGAACTGGACTTTGCTTTCTGTATCCTACTTCCAAGGTTTTCCAAAGGCTTGTGTGTGCTTGCCTCCTGTTGAAAAGTCTCAGGGCCATCAAAGACTTCACCTAGCAGTGCCTGGGCTCTTCTGCTGAGGGTATTGACTTGCCAAGTGGTGCCAAATCTAGTTCCTGGATCCTTGGTAGTAGAACTGGTGAACTGAAGGAGAAAATCCATGCAGCGACTCCCAGCATCTGTTTTTATTGATGCATAGCTACAAATTTCGACGCATCACTGCCAGCACTGGAGCATAGTTCCCCATCAGTGCATCAACCATGGCTTTCACTGTAGGCCCTAGCTTTCCATTGCAGCATGCCAGAAGAACCGCCACAGAGTGAGTGCTTTGAGCACTGCATCACTGTAGTCTGTGAGCACAGCTCCAAATCTGATGCAGCACCTGCTTCATCGCTATAGAATCGACGCAGCGCATCTGGATTTTTGACGTATCGTCCCTGGGTGCCGATTTCTTCATTGGGAACTGAAGCCACATGTCCAGAGAGCAACACATCACCTCCCCTTCCAGTAAAGAACCGATGCAACACCTCCTCTTGACCGTAAGGAACTAATTTATCACCTCCCCTGCGCAGCAGTAAGGAGTCTACACATCTCCTTGAGTGTGCAGCAGTAAGGAACCGAGGCATCAACTCCTTGGGAGTAGGAAACCGACATATCGCTTTACTTTTCCAGCGCCTCACCTTCCCTGTGCCTCGCACCATCTATGAATTTTAAGGCAACCAAGTTAATTGGTGCTTAAGGGGACGCATCCATAGATTCCTATGGAGTATATTTTCTTAGTCTTTGAAAAGCGATTTCTTTGCTTGTGTGTGTTGGATTTTTCTCTTTTGCTCTTCTTTTTCTCGGATAAACACTGGCTATTTTACTAAACTGGTGTGGACTCACTTTGTACCATTTTCACTGTGTTACTGTGTTTATGTGCTACCAAGTGGATGAGCAGAGATTATTTTAGCTGTGTGACTCCCTTACTCTGACTAGAGTGAGACTTTGACAGGGTGAAAAACACTGCCAACTAGAGACCCCATTTCTAACAATTACGAATGAGATGGTTTTGCTTGGTGCATTTTTGTAGTTGATTATTCTTCTATTCCTCTCGCATTTTGCTGGGATAAGGTATTTTAACACGTATCTGGTAGCTCAGCAGTAAACAACCACTGATTATTACTCTGAGCCACATTACCGTCCGTCTTTTTTCGTCACTATACTTCTATAGAGTGGGTACAAAGATATGCGCATACCTGTGGCTCCTGCTCCAAGAAGGATAAACCTGCAGAAAGTGTAAGGCAGTGTTCTTTCTGTATGGGAACACATGAAACCACAGACAAGTGTGAACTGTGTTGAACCTTATTAGTAGTATAGAGCTCTATTCCTTGCTCAGCGTATAGTGGGAACCTCTTCTGAGCATACCCCTACAACTTGGGGTTGTTCAAGGAGAAAAAGACAATGTGATTGATGGAATGCTTAAATTAATTTCAACCACTGATAGTTACTCGTGCAACATTCTAAGAATTTTCTGGCCACTATACAGGGGCCAATCATATGCAAGCCAGTCTTGGTTCCATTCCGAAATGGACAGTGCAGCCTGAACCCCCCAAAAATACCTGTCTGTTAATAAATGAACCCTACACATGTTTCTTCCTTAGTAAGCTGTATCAGTGAGGTGCATCTTGAGAACTAAAGTCCCCATGCCTAGGCTTAGCCATGACAATCGGGTCTCCATTTAAAGGGCAGTGGCATAGAGTCACGGTAGATGATAGATTTTTGGGACTAGGGCTAAATTGCTTAATGATGATCCCTGTTTAAAGCAGCACTGAAAGCACGGAAACAATTACATGGAATGCGTTCCAAACTAAATACCAGTTTCTGAGAAAAATTCAAGGATTTCATCATTAGATGTTTTAGTAGCTCTGCTCTGCCTGTTGTAAATGTTTGCAGTATACTTTTTGGGCGTGGAGTGATTTTAATGGGATCAGGGCAATTTTGTGAGAGGCCGATGCATATATCCTGTTTTCAACATCTACCACAAGCAAAAGGATGAGTGGTTCCTGCACTTTGGCAATAATCTTTTTGATCTATGTGTAAAAATCCATCAAAAGCATCAATACCTGTTAAATTCCCTTTTCATTTGAAGAAAGAGAGGTCTGGGCAGTGTGGAAGATAAGGTGAATGTACATGGCGACGATTAATCGGTTCATGGCTTAGCATAGGGTAGCGTATACAGGGCTTCTGGGTTCGTCTGTGCTGGCTAGCCGAAGAGTTGTGTTGTTTGATTTTTGACTCATGATGGTTTTGTGATGGCATCTAATTTGTTGAACATGTTGCCCACAAGTCCTACCCTATAGCACATTTGATATATATTCATCCATTGCATTTTGTTTGTAAAAGCAATCCATATAGCTTGCGAATTGAACCTTGCAGCCCAGTTCATACTTTGCATGGGAATGCCTGGAAATAGAATTGTGTGGGGGCAATGGTTGTGATTGGATCCTATTAAAAAAACGTTCATTTCCAAGCTATCTGTCTGACACGGGTTCTAGTAGCTCTGTTTTACATTAAACATATCCTAGAGTTTCTCGAACTTCTAATAATATTTGGTTTTGTCCATCCCCTGTACAACTGAGGTGACCCAGAAAGTCTTATTTCCATGTTTAGAGTGTGGACGTGTGTACAGAATGGGATAATTGTGTGTATGCGTAGGTGAAATAAATGTTCATTATGTGGTGGATTTTGAAGTGCACTTCATCTTGCAGAGAAGTGAAGGGTATGTTTTTAAATATTTACTGTTTTACTTTGTCTTGGAAAACCTAAAGAAACATTTTGCCTGTAGACATTTCAGAGGCATTTATATGTATATATAGTGATGGAATATTGTAATCTAGTACTGTCGTCTTTAGACCACATATGATAGAAGCACAGATAACATATACCATTTTAATGCTTTTACAGTGGGTGGAGTTATGAGATTTGTTAGGGCATGATGGGGAGTCAAGCTTGTATTTGAGATAACCTCGTTGATAGCTTGACCAATGCTTCCCTCCTACTTGAAAGTCCTGTAGTGCTATGGAAGTGAGGCAAACTTCTTATTCAGTAACATTATTTTACCGTCAGCCCTAGGCCAGGTGCTTAATTTGAGCCAGTGGTTTCTGGTGCTCAACACCAGCATTTAATCATCAACATTGGCACTTTTCATTAGCACCAGTTAAGGATACATACATTTTTAGGGAGATTAAGTGATTTGCTCAGAATAACTGCATGTCAAGTCGACACCAAGACCCACCCTGGCTCCCGAGCTCTGAAGTCCGCAGCTCTGGCCATTACGCCACATCCTCTCCCTGCTTTCATGGTTAGCAGTTGGTTCTGATTGAGGCGGCGCTAACAGAAGAAATGAGCTGGTGCAAGCTGCCTCCTGGCGAGAGCCCCAGCATTTTTATTTTATTTTTTTAGAAATTAACACCTGCTTAGGACCATGGCTGACGATGTGCGCTGAGCTTGGTTGTCTTGGTACGTTAGAGGATCCTTAAGCAACTAACAACATAGCCCAAAATAATTATTTTCTGCATCTGCAGAGAGGCTCGTAGTGCCCATTAATGAGGGCTCCAGGAGAGTTCCTCACTGCATGTGCAGTTGTAGAGTGAGATTCCTGTTTGCTGTCATGTGTTCCTTCATTTTAATCAGCAGCGAAAGCAGGTTGGTGCCTCACCGCTGGTCTTTGAAGATGTGGATTTGAGGCTTTAGGATCTCCATTATATTTCCTTATGTTTCTACACGAAAGTCACAGAAAACTTGAAAAGAGTGTCTGCAGAAGCCACACAAATGAAACTGCTGGGGTGTCTTACACAGCTGCAATGCTGCTCTGTATTGAGATGCTTTTGCTGTATGCTAGGCTGTGCTTACATAAAATGGTGGGGAATTGTACAGTTTTGGTCCAGTGACTTCTCAATCTGTCGCTTTACTTCTCAATCTGTCGCTTTACTTCTCAATCTGTCGCTTTACTTCCCAATCTGTCACCTTAAGTCTAGATTTGATCAGTTTTCCTACAAAGTCTTCCCTGTCATCTGTCTTTTTCATCATTGTCGGAATCACTTACTCGACTTGTCACTTATGGGGAAAGTCTTTCCTTTTGGACAAGAAGGAAAGACATTGTGATGAAGTGACCTGCACTGCAATCTACGTGTACTGTCTTTTTATGTGGGTCTAGTTAGTCCCTGGTACTAGAGGAGAAACTATCGTGAAATGTGATGGCAAAAGTTTTTTCATTGACTTATAATGATTTTAAAATGTCATTCTGGCTGAATTCGGAAATGTGATATCCACAGCTGGTGAATTTATTCAAAAACGGTGTAATTTCTATTATAGTGATGTGTTGCACAAGGCACAGCTTATTTTCCACATGCAATCTTATTGTATGATTCTTGCTTCAATTATATATTACATAGCAACTGGCATATTTGTTTTTTATACAGTTTGTTTATAACCACTTTACTATATTTCCTGAAATAACGTTACTAATACCCATCTTTAAGAGATCCCATTGTATCGCCCTTGCGGGGGCTAAAAGAGAAAAACACCTTTTTGAGATTTGTACTTGTGACTTCATTTCACAAGTTAGCAGTGAAATCGCAGCTTGCTCGTCCATCATACCATCATTGTATGTTACATGCGTGTTTTTGTAATGTAAAGTAATTGATGACCCAAGGCTTCAAGAGCTGTGTGATTGCCTGTGTTTGTGTAAGAGACAAAGACACCTGATGCCCAAGGATGTGATAATGAACGAGAATCAACCGGGTCATTATATTGACTAGGGCCTTATTCTAGTGAAATGGATTAATAGGGCTTATACGAGACTTGGCTATGCTTGACAAGAGTAATGCTGTCCATGTAAAACAGTTTCCTTGCTAAAGTGAAACTGACTGAACCGATTATCAAAAAAGCTTGTACATTTTCTTTCCCACTTCAACACACTTTTATTCATGTTTGAAAAGCTTTATTTGAATAATAATGGAAAATACAAAGGCTAGCAATACAAAGAGTAGCATATTGGAATAACACATAATAGTAAAATGGTTAACAGAGAAGTAAAAGAGAAAGCTATTTAAGTTTATAAAGGACGTGAGGGGGAGGGGAGGGAAGGGGAGGGAAGTGGTAGAGAAAAGAGGGGGAAGGAAGGGAGGGGAAAGGGAGAGAAAGGGAGACTTACATATTGGAAAAATATTAAATTGCATATTTACATAGGAATGCAAACAATAATTATCATATAATAATAAAGATAAGAAATTTACAAGAATTAATAGGAAAAAGCTGAGAAGATAAATATTTAAGGAGGCTTAACATTTTCTGCATTTAAATGAGAATTATCTGCTAGCACCAATTTATCTAAATAAGAAGTGAGTGGCAACCAAAAAAGTTCTCTATTAATCATTGGCTTACAGGAGGAGGCGAAAGCAATATCAAGTCGGTGAAAATGGCATAGACTGTTCCACCAATGTTGGACAGAATGTTTTCCGAGCGTTTTCCAGTTAAGAGTTATGTGTTGAAAAGCTAGAGCTAACATGAGGTCAAAAAGACCATGCATAGGAGTGGGGAGATCTAAGGAATGAAACAAACTACCAGAGAAAAGAAGAGGGATAGAATAAGAAATGAGAATGTTAAACACGAGAGATGTAGGACCAAACCTTCCCCAAAAGGTAGAAATGGAAGGGCAAAGAGAGAGAAGATGTATGAAGTCAGCATTAGGGGAACCACAAGAGCAGCAATTAGCATCAGTAGAGTGGGAAAATATAGCAATAGAGACACGAGTAAAGTAAAGTCTATGGTAAAGGAAAAACATAGACTGAGTAAGAGAAGCAGAGCGAGAAATGTTAAGAGGACGAGACCAGAGTTTGTCCCAAAAGATAATAGTCCATTCACATGCCAGGTCAGATTCTCATGCGCGTTCTAATCTAGTTTTAGCACTATCAGGATTAGGAGACAGGATAGGTTTATAAATGAGAGAAGCTTCGGGAAGAGTAAGGAGTACTTTGAGAAAAGGGTTCTGATCAGAGGGGGGAGGAATGGAGGGAAGAGAATACAAAGTGTCAAAGATGACCGCCGAAAGAATAGAGAATTTCTGAAAGGAGCGGTACAATGAAAGGTATCTTGAAGTTGGGGAAATGAGCGTGGGGTAAGGCCATCAAATAAATCTTTAGCCCAGATTATCCCCTTAAGTCTCCAAGACTTCCAAAAATGGGTCTATCATTAATATTAAGAGGTCTTTACAGGACTTGAGGTAGTTCGCTAAGAGTTTTTCCACTTTATTACGTTCACCATAGTACCGAGTGCTGCTACGAAGAAGAATGGAAGATGTGTTATCAGTTGTGGTTTTATTAAAGGCCAATTTGGCACAAATAAGATCAGGAAATACTGAGTCTGTCGATGAGGTATAACATTTATGTTCTAGGGATTTAATGTGTGCTAGGAAATCTTTGCCCTGCTGGAGGAAATGTTTCTTCTTTTTTTAAACAAATCTATAATAAAACCCCTCGCAGTAGCCTTAAAGGAATCCCAAAATATATGAGGCGGGGTACTGGGAGTATTGTTTAGGTCAAACAATTCATTAGCAAAAGTAGTAAAAGAGGAAGAGAAAAGAGGATCAAGGAGAAGAGAATTAGTAAAGCGCCATTGGGAGAACCTAGAATGTGGAGGGAGCAAATCAAGGTACACCACAACTGGGGCATGATCAGAGATAACAATAGGTTCAATAGAGGAAGAAAGTGAATTTCGAGATAGAGATTGAGATAGAAAAATATAGTCAAGGCGGGAAAGAGAGTTATGAGGAGGAGAAAAGAAAGAAAAGTCAAGAGCATCAGGATGTGAGAGTCTTCAAGTATCCACAAGGTGAACTAGGGAAATGGTGTCGAGAAAGTGTTTGTGTGTTTTATGGGGAACAATGGGTACCTGCGATTGGCGGTCAAGAAAGGGGTCAATAACTTGATTGCAATCACCTCCTAATATAAAGAAGTCATCTTTAAACTGTATACCTTTCTGAGTAATCAAAGGCCAAAAAGAACATCCAGGATGGGTGGGTCCATAGACATTGAATACAGTCAAAGATATGTTATTAATTAACAGCTTCGCCAACACCCATCTACCCTCCTTACCAGTCTCTTGCGAGATAACCTTACAATTCAGCTGCTTGTGACAGAATAATCACACCATTTTTTCTTGTTAGAGGTGGGGGAAACTAAGACTGAACCCACCCAACCCAACCTCAGGTTCTGTAAGGTGGGTTTCTTGTAAGAAGACCAAATCAGGGTTATAGGAGGCAAGGGGAGAAAGTATTCTCTGTCTCTTAATTGGGTTAATAAAACCTTTCACATTCCAGGAGATAGCTTTGAATGCAAAATCATCAAAAATACATAGAGAACCATATATGCAACAATAATAATATAAGGTAGGAGAGAAAGATAGAAAAAGGGGAAAGATAATAAGAAATCACACAAGGAAAGAAATATATAGGAAGAAATAGGGAAGTCTGTTAAAAGAGGAGAAGGAAAAGATACGAAAAAGGGAAGCGAGAGGAAGGGGAGAGAGAATAGAAACAAGAGGAGACAGTACATGTCAAATGACGACTGTAATACGTACCTTACGGGAAACGATGAGACGGACAACAGAAACAGCACACCTAACAAGGGGAAAGGCACCACACCAGGACATCAAATAATAAACAAAAGCAGGAACGGAAACATGTATAGGAGGAAGGTAAACCTCAATTAATCTGTGAAAGGAAACAAGAATTATGCAAACTAGAGCTAGAAAAACAATGTAGTCTAAAAAGTATAAACTATAACAGTAACTTCAATGCAGTATTATAAGAGGAGGCGCAAACAGTCAAGATCCAGCGAGAGAAGGAGCAGTCTCCATTGAAGCAGTAGAAAGAGCATGAATAAATCTTCTGAGGTCAGCTGGGTCTTCAAAGTTGGAAGTCTTGTTAAGGAAGGTGACTTTACAGATGCAAGGATAAAACAAGCCATATCTGGCACCCAAAGAACGCAGAGGTGGACAAAGATCCAGAAATTCTTTGCATCGTTGAAGAAACATCCTGTGAGATAAAAACTTTGATGTCATGCCAGGAGAGATTCTTTTTAGATTTTGTGGCATTCAGTACTAGGAGAAGGTCAGTGAATTGTAAGAATAAAATATTTATTCCACAAGGGGGCGATGGCGCAGATGAGGAAGAAAGACGAGGACCCAGTCTATGCGCTCGTTGTGTATTCAGTTTGGTTGCAGAAGGGAGACCCAGGAATTGTGGCAAGAAAAAGGCGAAGAATGCAGCAGGGTCCTCACCCTCAAGTCCCTCAGGAAGACCATAAATGCGTAAGTTAGTACTCCGATTTCTATTTTCCAAGTCCTGAAACGCTCTTCTCAGTTGCGAGACTTCCTTCTCCAAAAAAGAGATTTTAGAAGATGAATCCTGTACAACGCTGAGCTGTTGTTACACCACAGTCATGTGGAACTCCATGGAAGCCCATTTATTGTCCATCGTTTGTAGGCGGCCATTAGTTTTCTCAATAAAAGGTCGGAGAGCATGTATCTCTTCCAGAACCATGTCTAAGGACTCCGGCGAGACAGACTTAGGGGGAGAGGGAGGATCCTGCTTGCGCTTCTTGCTGGTGGTTGAAGGCAACAGTACTTTAGATACCATTGTTGCGGTGGATTCTGAAGTGGGAGAACAGTCCCTGTATGATGAGGTTTCAGATAAGCAGGAAAATTTGTTAGAGATAGTGATTGTGGTTCCAGAAGTAGTAGGAGTATTCAACTTTGACCTTTGGGCGTTGTGGAGTACATGTCAGCTCCTACCCATGAAATATGGTAAAGAGAATACAGGGATGCATTGGCATCAATTAGATCAAAGACAGAGTATCCCACAATAAATGGCAAAAAATGATAAAAAGTGAAGACTTCCAGCATTAAAATAGTAGACCTTGAGATTAAATGTAGGAAATAAGCAAGAAATGCCGAAAGACAGCAATGTGGGATATCGTACGAAAAATCATGAGGAGAAAATCGGCAGAAAAATATACAAAATGGCAGCCATGAGGCAGAAAAAAAGAGTCCCCTGCATGTTCCACTTCCTTCCCCAAGAAGCGTTGGTAATCCAATTCAGGAGTTATCTTCTGTTCCTACTCATAAAGTAAAGTCTGGAGGGCCTAGGGAAGTATAGGCGTCACGCAGGAGAATAGCAGAGAAACTCACCATGAACAGCAAAAACGACAAAAAATGAGGACTTCCAACATTAAAATAGTTGTCCTTTAAAGTAAATGCATGAGACATGACAGAAACGATGAAGTATACCAGTGTGGGACATCATGCGGAAAAATGTGAGGTAAAAAAAGGGTAGGGAGAGGAGCAAAATGGCCACTATTAAGCAGAAGAAAGAATCACCTGCATAATTGTCTCCCCTCCTCACAGGAATTAATTCTGCAAACTGCACCCTCCAGAGGCGCTAGTATTCCGATTCAGGAATTTGTCATTGTTGAGGGGAAAAAGACGCTGGAGCCGCTCTGAGGCGTGTCCAAGGTCCGGCGGAATGTAGAGCTCTGATGTCAGGCGGCCATCTTAGGCCGCAGTGCACGCGATCCCCCCCACTTCAACACACTTGATATGTTACATTTTCCGTTCGTAGGTAGGACTTTTTTTCCCAAGTGAAACTATATATGAATAGTACAGTTTTGCTTTGGGAAATGGTGATACCGATGTGCAATTGCTCACTTGTATTTTGTTCCATGGAGAATACATTTTGCACCCAGAGAAACCCTTTCCTCACACCAATACCACATTTAGGGATGTTCTGTTTCCCTACCCACACTAGAAGCAGGGGCGGCTCCTCAATGTGGGTGAAGGAGTGTCGCCCCACTGCTTTCTCGCAGTGTGAGAAGCAGAAACATAAAGTAGTATTATAAATACTATTTTATGTTTCTGCCTCTCGTACTGCGAGAAAGCAGAAGGGTTTGGTTGGGGGCGAGCAGGTGGGTGTTCCTGCTCGAGGGCAGGGTTGGAGTGGCTTGCCTACCTTTGTGGTCCCTGACTTTAGGGCCGACCAAACCAGTCATGCACACTCCCCATAGGCGCGTGACTGGGTGCAGTCACGACCAATCACAACGGTGCCATTGCAGTGTTGTGATTGGCTGAGTGGAGGGGAGGGAGGCTGCCTGCGGCTGCTTCCTGTTGCAAAGAAGACGACGCGGGACCGGTCCGGCAAAGGTAAGTAAATTTTTATTTTAAATTAACCGCATCCAGCACCTACGAGTCATGCCGGCCGCGACTTCCTAGAAGGGGATTTACCCAGCTCTTTGCTAGAGTAAATCACTGAAACTTCCCACAGTTGGAATTAGGGAGTAAGTAGTTTGTAGATGCTCACATAGTAATGTGTTTGAGGGCATTCATAAACTCTCAGGGGTAACCATGCTTTACAGAGCAATACCCCAGCTCTTGACTAGGATTAACTGCTGCATAATTTCATAACTGTTCACGGTTGTGGAATATATTTTCTCACAATTAAATTTATTGACATCCTCTAGACATCCTATTTTGAATAGCTAGCCTTGATTTCAGGACGCATACTTATTCGGGCAAAAATCCTTAGTGAATCAGTACTAGTGTGCTTAAAGACGTGCATCAATTGCAATATCAGTAATGTATTGAGATCTGTGACAACGTTTTTAATATCCTAAAGTTCAATCCTGATGTATATCCAATGCCGTTGCATAGTGCAAAGTGATCTAAAAAATCATATTTTTGCTTTAATGACAATACCTGGCTGCCCCAAAGTACATATTATTATTTCTATAGTGCCACTTGCACATGGAAATAAGAGAACAAGAACCGTAATTGGCATACTTTCAGTTTTATATAACGGGCCACGCTCATGTAAGGTAAACAGCCCAGAATTGTCTTTGTACATTAGAGTTTAGTTCATAATACCTGGCCCATTTAATCACGTGTCCAAAAACCAGTATATTTACATTTTATTCTAAAGTTGTCATTTGCTACTGGTTTTTAGAAATGTCTCCTTGGGAAGTAGAAAATGAGCAACTGTCAAAGACTATGCTGCACACCATTTGGAGGGTAGGTAGCAACCTTATGTCATCCAGGTTAAGTTTTCAGTGTAACTATGCAGCCAGTCCTTCATCGCCTCTGGCTACTAATAATCAGTGATATCTCAGCAGGTGATTTGATTTCCACAGCAGTTCACTTGACACTTCTGCCTGCAGTCTTCCCCTTTATAACATGGGAACATACAACAGGAGAAAAGTTGCAGTGTAGAAAGCTAATTTGCTGTAAAGAAAATAGTGGAGTAAAATTGACTAGCATGGTGCCTGAAAAACCTTTATTGAGACAGTCACCATGGTGCCAACATTAAAAGCAGAGTGAAAAATGGATATAAACAAATATTACCATTTTGAGATAGATCAAACGGTCGACATGTTTCAGCCTTGGAAGGCTTTCTTCAGGATCTCATAGAACACTACTGCAATGGTGATTGTGAAAATCAAATTATATACCATGCCAAAACACATTAACCTACCAGTATTGTATTTATCTATGCAACTTTTCTCCTTTCCACAGCCCTTGAGACACTATTACCCAACTTTACATCTTTGGCGAACCACATACTAGTTGTTGTACTCACATTTCTTCCTTAAGTGAGACACCTAGTAGACACCAGGCTGGTGTTCTTTCAACCCAGATGATGAAGTTCCGCCAATGGGTGGGCTGATGGGTTCACGTCTGCTCTTTCCTCTCATTCATACAGCCTATACCTCTATACTTTAAGTGTTACAGAATTACCTACCTATCCAATAATTTACGAAGGTTGATCGGGCTCTACTATCTTTACACATAACATCAAAATATGTAGCATGCATTTGAAAATCATACATTTACCTCACGGGGCATCCTGGTACTGAATACCAGGCGCTTCTTGCTATACAGCTCAATGCATTGCCTTCAGAAGAATGACTTACTGAATGGGCTTCTTGGAATTTGTACCTGTGACTATGCAGTCAGATGCAGAGTCTTGGAGTGGGTGCATTAGTTCAGTGAGCCATCTGTCCATTGCACAAAAAGTTCTTAAAAATAAAGCAAATTATTTAATAAACATTACTGAATAAATAGTAAGTTGCTTTATTAGCAGTTGCTCTTTGTTCTCAGCATACTGCTCTAAATTCAAGTAGATATATGGATTCCTTCTCTGAGACACCTAAAACTATAGGGCCTAATTCACAAAGATACACTTACACTTTTGTGTAAGTTTACCTTTGTTTGCTATTTACAGAGGTATTTTATCAGTAGTATCTTTAGGACTGCGGAGTAGCCTCACATAAAAAGATAAAACAGCCCTATGGTTTAATGTGCAGAAACTCCACAGTCGTAAAGTTATTACTCATAAAATACCTTTGTGAATAGCAAACAAACGGACACATAATTATAAGTTTACCTTTGTGAATCAGGTCCATAGAGTGCCCATATTTTTTAATTGGCCTCTAAGCTTGCGTGTATAGCCGGTTTTCTCTCAATAATACATACAGCCTAACTTGATTGTAGAACTGTCCGCTTTCTGTGGTTATTATTTCTCTACTAAGTGCTGCTCTTCAGAAAATATGTAAGCTTGTTTATGATTTAATTTGGACGTTTAACTGCTTAATGGGTTGAGGCTGTAACATGCACATGGAAATGCAACATTTAACAATCTCGGTCTTTGTAAAAGATTTAATTGTTTCATTAAATAAAAGACACAGACAAACATTAATTCGCTGTCTCACTTTTCTAAAAAGCTGCTAATTTTTGCGCTAAAGACTACTGTACTGAGTGTTCTTTTGCCAAACATTTGAAAATCAATGAATCAATTTGTCGCTTTTGATCTCTGTTGATACCACTCATGACAGAATATTAATTACTAATCATTGTTCTTGACAGCTTCCATGCTGAAAGTAACTTCTGCATTGTAAGTCTGGTATCAGAAAGACTGCTGTTAGCCAGAACACTGAAATTTTCTGTCAAAGGCAATCGTCTCTGCCAAACAGTAACAAACTCGGCAAGACAGCCAGTCTGACAGTTTGCTCTTTTACGGCACCTCTGCTATGGCAGAGGAGCGTTGCCTCCCTACCAGCCTCAAAACTTGTAGAATAGAACTATAATAAAACAGGTTTATTATCATTTTATTTTTCAGGTTCTAAGGGCTAGCAGTTCTTGGGGGCGGGGCCAGTGCAAGGGCAGTGTGGATGTTGGTTTGGCCGACCATCTCAGGACGGCCAAACTGACATGCGCACTGAACTGTCTCCAACCTAACGGTGTTGCCTGGTTGTAGACTGCAAGCACAGTCTCCCAGTCTCTTTGGGAGCACAAATTCATGATACCCATGCCAATCCTGATGCTACTTTCAAGCATGAGAGCAGTGTCTGGGTTAATTCAGGGGACACAGGGAGCCTTTGTGCTGCAGCGAGGACACCGAGTAGAAGAGCGTTGGGTGTCAGGTACGTTTAAAAAAATGTTTTTTTTGTTGTCCGTTAACCCGCCAACCTCCTCATTATCCGTCGTCCCCCCTCCCCTACCTTGCCACTCCAGCCGCTACTGCACAGTTGGCACTTTATGATCCAAAGCGCTATTTTCACTTGAATCTTTAAAATTGCATATCTCCAGTTCTACTGATTGAATTGTTGTTGTTCTCTTTGCACAAGAGCAATTCATCGATTTTGACAAATTCACATCACCCCTGTTTTCTCTACAATGTGGTGTGTCGCTGGGCCATCTCTAAGTCCTACCCATTTCAACCTCTAAGTTACCCCTCTGGCACTGCTCTTTAAATCTTGTGGGTTCTCAGTTGTTTCATATGCCAACGACACCCTGATTGTGGTGTCAGTGGGCAGTAACCCTGAGGATACTTCTATTAAGTTCCATAACTGCATGCAATCGATCAGCAGGTGTATGAGCAAAAACTGCCTCAAACTGAATTTAGGTAAAACTGAGGTTCTGCTGTTCGGAAGGGACACCTCCTTTTGGCCAACAAGCTGGTGACAACAGGAACTAGCTAGTCTATCTACTCCAGTAACAAAACTTAAAAATGTGGGAACAACAAACCTTCATTTGAAAGTCAGACTAATGCCATTACGTCCTCCTTCTTCACTCTGAGACATCTAAGGAAAGACTTTCCATTTATCCTGCAGGAGTTGCAGAAGACTGAAGTATCTGCCCTCCTGCTGTCCAAACTAGCCCACTGCAGTGCAACATTTATGAATTTGCAGAAAGGACTTTTAAACAAGCTGTTGACTCTACAAAACGTTAATTGTTGAGGATCCCCAAGCATCAATCTGCCTCTTAAGCCCTGATCAAACTTCATTGGCTCCCCATAATGGAATGCATTGATTTTAAAGCACTTTATATTGCGTTTAAAGCCCAATATGAGTCTGGCACTGCCTATTTGAAAATAAGCTTGCAGTGGTACACTCCCTCGAGGTCCTTACACTTATCCTCAGCGTTTAATGTAACTGATTCCAAACTCACAAGATCGAACTGGGACAGCAGAAGATTCATCGTCTGTACTACAAAGCTTTCGAATACTCTTGCCCCAGATCTTAAGGAAATGACAGGGCTGCTTGTGACTTTACCCTTACAGAATTGTGGTTTCTGCCACAACAGAATTTCCAACAGTGGTGTTCAGTGGAGGGATTAGGACTTTTGTTTGTGTAGTGCCAGTGATGTTCTGGTACGCTAAAATCCCAGCTAAATATGTTAAGATCATTCAGACTTTCAGATGGCAAAATATAAGATGGAGGAAAATAAATTGCCCTAGGAGGCAGAGTAGAGACAAATGGCTCATGAGTGGAGCGTTAGAGATCGGGCCATTAGAGCTAGGCAAGCAGAGTCAAGCAACAATGATGTCAGTAGGCACACACGGTGTCTATGGGGACAAGAAAATTAACATAATGAAAGATGTGGAGCCTAGATATGTGATAAAGATGACATAGCGAAGTGGTTTTCTACCTATGAGGTGGCCCTTAAAATGCACAGGGTCCCAGATGTTTTGTGGGGCATCACTCTGGAAACACATGCCCACAGTTGGGATAACTCACTTACACTGGAGGTATGGGACCAGATGAGGTACATCCCAATAACAACCATCCTTGTTACCAAGTTTTAGACTCACTCAAGAAAAGTACCGCATTAGGTTCAGGGATAGGAAAAAGACGCAGAGCCAGTCATGTGGTGAATTTTCAGGATTACACCAGCAAGGCACTGAATGGGTGGGGGTGTGTTACAGCAAACTTAATGATTTTACTGGGTTGTTTAATTGGATTATAAGTGAGCACATATTAAATATTTGTTTTACAGAGCTGCTCCAGCACCTAGTTGAAAGCAAGTTCACTGATCCCAGAAGTTTGCTAAGGAGGCAAACTTCTGTGTCAGCACTAGAGTATACAAAAGGGTATCTGGGAGTATCACCAGAAAGGTAGTTAGGGGTCCCACCATAAGAAAGAGAAGGGTTTTTTTTGACAAGTGGACAAAGAGATGTGTCATCTCATTTACTGAGTGCTCCAAGTATTAGCATTTCAAAAGGTATACCAAATGTCCCAAGAGGTTGCAGCCGCCCACTGGTGGGCAGATACCTGGGTTGGACATTGTAGCACTTTGGGAGGAGGTGGTCCCAGTTAGCATGGGAGAGAGAGCAGTTTACATTAGTGTCCCTAGGTGATGGAGAGATTCTGCCTAAAACCCATTTGCCTTCCGATACTTCTAAGTATAGGCAGTGAGTCACCCTTAAATGGCACATGGTTGAGGCTCTGAGAGATACAGGAGGCAGTATGGAAACTGTAAAGTGTCAACTAGTGTACTCATAGCAAGTCATCCTAAATTTATCCCACCAGTTCATAATCTCAGACAACCGTGGCAGCCACTAACATGTGGCTCTGGTTTCCTTTGAGTAGGGGAGGGGGGTGGTGTCATCTTCTTTAAAAGTAGCTGTGAGCCCTGCCATGCCTGTAGGATGTGTGTTGGGCAATGGCCAAGAGTACATTTTATGGAAGGAAGTAGACCTTAGGTCACACCTGGAGATGTTAGGCTTTCCTGAATGTGTCTGTAGGACTACAAGGTCCATGGCTGTCCAAGATTGGCGTCAAGGAACCTGGGGCCTAGAAAAATGGCCTACGCATCTATCAATGAGAAGACGGGCAGGGGGTGCAGGAAACCAGTCTGTGAAGTTCCCGCAGTCCAATTTAATGGAGTACCTGAGGAAGCCACCCCTGATTCTACTGGGGAATACATTGCAAACTTAGGAGACCGGTCTGACCTGTCTTAGCCTGCTGGATGGCAAGTTGAGGGTGACACCACAAGGGAGGAATTCTGCAAGGTGCAGAGAAAGTGCCCAACTTGAGAGGGCTTGAGGGGACAAGCTGAGGTCAAGGCAGCAGGTAATATCTCTTAAGATCCCCTTATTTATGGGGAGAATTGCCTCCTTAACAATGAGCCCAAGGTTCCTTGGCATGGGAAATCCTGTTTACTGTTGCCTGCCACCTCTACCCCCCCCCCCCCCCCCCACCCCCCGCCATAGTGTTACAGGGCCTTCCTACCGGGGATGGCTGTTGATATACCCCTGGTAGGACACCTGTTGCTGGACAAAACTTTTGTCCCCCAATTCTATTGCCGCCAAATGAAGAGAGCCTCAGACATGTGCTGCTCAGCTGCCAGGCCAACTGGAAAGCAGGGGAAAAACTGAAGGCTCCCCTGGTTTCTTTGGCTGTTGTTGGCACTCTCTATGAAGCTGTGGGCTTTGACATTGTTGGTCCCTTAGACCCCAAGACAGCCTTGGGCAAAACAGTTCATTCTGGTCTTGGTAGACCATGCCATATGGTACCCAGAAGCCATCCGACTAAGGTTGATGATTGTACCTGTGGAGGCTAGGGCCCTGATGGGAATTTCTACTTATGTGGTGTTCCTTAATGAGGTACGGTCTGATAGAGGTGGCTGAAGTCCATGTAGGATGAGAGTAGGGTAACCTATAAGTTCTCCACACCTTACATCCCTCAAACCAATGGGCTTGTTGAGAGATTCAGCAAGACCTGAAGGGCATGATATTGGGCCAGCCTGAACCCATGGGGCTGTCGTGGGGTGTCCTCTTGCCATCCTTGCTATTTGCCTAAAGGGAGGTAGCACAGAAGGGGATTGGGTTTAGCGGATTAAACTCCTCTGTGGTCATCTGTTAATGGGCCTCTCAGCCTTGTGAGAGAGGGTGGGAGGCCAGCTCCCCAGAAACCCCCTCAGGAAATACTCAGCTACCTGCTGGCTGGCTGTAACCAGATGCATCACTTCTGGAAAAAGGTTAAGGACAATATTGAGGCCAGTCCAGAAGTAGTGAAATCTAGTAGGACCAGACGGCCACTCTGGTTGATTTTGAACCTGGCCAGAAAGTGAGTGTCATGGTACCTGTGGAGCCCTGAACTCACCAAGATCATTCAACAGGTCCATATGAGATGGAGTAGAAGGGTAATGCCAACTACCTGGTGGACCTCAAGTCCTTTAGAAACCCCTTAAGGTTGCTCCATGTAAACCTCCTCAAACAAGACTTTAAGAGGTCTGAAGTCACAATGCTCTTGGAGACAGATGACCGAGAAGAAAAAGAGATTGAACCTCTCCCTGACCTCTTATCTACCTAGAAGCACGATGGGTCAGTAGAGGGTGTTAACTTCCCCTACTCTGACCCCAGAACAGCAGAATAACTCTCTCCAGGTACTTGGGAAGTTTTCTTCTCTGTTCTCCCTCACCCCTGGACATACACATTTGTTTGCCCACAACATAGATGCTGGAGACAGTGTGCCATTTAAGAACAACATATACAGGTTGTGGGGCAAGGTATGAGCTAGCATCAATGAAAAGGCCTCCAAGATGCAGACATTAGGCATGATTGTTCCCTCCAACTGTCCCTTGTCCAGCTCGGTAGTGTTTGTACTCAAGGCTGCCCCACTGAGCACAGCCTTAGAACTTAGGTTCTATATGGACACTAAAGACTCCATTCTGTCACTAAGACTGACACCTACCCCATCCCCAAGCTGATGTCCTCATAAACAGGATGTGCATTATCAGGTTACTCATTACCTTTGATCTCACCTCAGTGTACTGGCAGATTGCTCTTACTTAGGGTGCAAAAGAGAGGTCTGCATTCTTGACCCCAGAGGGCCACTTCCTTTTCAGGGTGATCCCCTTTATTTTAAAGAATGCCCCTGCTACCTTTCAGACATTGCTGAACAGGGTCCTAGCTAGGAAGGAGGCATTCGGTGTTGCATACCTAATGACATATCTGTCTTCAGCTCCACCTAGGGGGAAACAGCTGTACCACTTTCAGGTGGTAGTTCAGGCCTGTCTATCAAGGCCAGTAACTACCACTTAGAACAGGGTACTCTGGTATATCTGGGCCACATGGGGGGCAGGGTCCAGGTGCCGCCCCTCTAGGGCAAGATTGAGACTATCATAGCCTGGTTACCCCACAAAACACAGACTTAGATGAGGCCCTTCCTGGGTATCACCGAATATTACAGGAGGTTTGTTAGGTGTTATGGCATCATTGTTGTCCTGTTCACTGAGCTGACTTAAAAGAAGCAGCCGAAGAAGGTGATTTGGACAGAAGCCTATCAGAAAGCCTTTCACTCCGTCAGGGGAGCTACATCTACAGCGCCTGTACTCAAGGCTACTAATTTCTCAGAGGAGTTCCTTGTGCAGACAGGAACTTCAGAGCATGGCGTAGGGGCTGTCTTAGCACAGTTAAATGAGGAGGACCTATACCAACCTGTAGCCTTAGTAGGAGGTTACTTCCCCAGGAATAGAGGTAGAGTGCAATTGAGAGGGAGGCCTTTGCTATGGTCTGTACACAGAAAAAGCTGAGACCATACCTGTTCAGGACTCACTTCTAGATTTACAGAGACCACAGGCCTCTCACATGCCTTATGCAAATGAGGGGTAAGAATCCCAAGATGTTGAGGTGGTCCATCTCCCTCCAGGTAATGGACTGTATGATGGAACACCGCCTTTGGCCAGACCATGCCTGTGCTGAAGGTCTCTCTAGGTTCTTCTGCCTTAATGAGGTGGATTCCCAGGAGATTGGGTAGTTCTCCCCACTTTCAGCTGGGTAGGACATGTTACACCTGTCTTCCTTAAGGTTGTTTTCCCACAGACTTTGTGCCTTACTCCTATATTTTTGCTGATCTCGTTTTTTGTTGGCCTCAGTACTCAGTGAACTTTACCACTGCTAAGCATGCTAAAGTGTGTGTGCTCTCTCCTTTAAACATGGTGAAATTGGCTGGTAGGCAATCGGCTTATTTAATTAACTTTCAAGTCCATAGTAAAGTAGTACTACATGTACCCAGGGCCTCTAAATTAAATGCTACTAGTGGGCTTGCAGCGCTGATTGTGGCACCCACTTAAGTAGCCTTTTATATACGTCTCATGCCTGCCACTGCAGCCCCTGTACAGTTTTAAACTTCTATTTTTGCCAGGTCTAAACCTTCCATTTAAATACATTTAAGTTAACCCAGGGTAGGTTATACACAGCCCATAGGGCAGGGTGCAATGTATTTAAAAAGTAGGACATGTACTTTTAACTTTTACATGTCCTGGTTTTGAAAACTCCTAAATTCGTTTTCTTTGACTTTATGCGGGGAAGGAGCTATCTTCTAGCATACTTGCACATTGCATAGGTTCTGCCTGAGCACACTCACAGAGGTTTTGACATTAGTCTTTTGTGACACCAGGCAAGCTGGGGCCTAGACAGAGACAGGGAGGCAGGAAAGTCCAAGCCCCTCTGGGGGTAGAAACCCCCAGAACCTTCTCCTACTTAATATTAGCAACAGGTATAAATGATAGACCCTCATACCCTTCTCTTCAGTATGCCTCTGGATCTGTGAACGAAGACTTCTGTGGTGCTCTACGAGAAGGGCTGCCAATCTGTTTGTTGCCCTGCTGCCTGAGTGAAAGGGCTGGACCTGCATCTTGAACCCAGGACCATCAGAGGGACTCCAAGGGATAATTGACTGGCCTTCTTGAAGAACCGGGTCTTAAACCCAGCTGCGCCAGGGGCACGCCCAAAGTCTTCGGATTCACCTGTCTTGGTATACAGAGACACGGAATACTTCTGGGTGGCGTCAAAGACCAAATTTATTAGCTGCAGCTGGTAACAGTGATCCTAGAAGTACATCACGGTGTACATTCTCAGGAGACTGCTCAATTTTGTAAGGCAAAACATCTCTTTTTATACCCAATATTCACATTATAAATGCACACCCACTGCACAAAATTCTAGCCAATAAGGTACATTTTCAAACAAAGTATCACATGATAGAAAACTCAGTTTGCAATAACCTAACCCAAAGTTAATTATTAGGAATGTCCCAAATTCAATCTCCACAAGCCGGACAAACCCATAATTGAAAGCACAATGCATGTAATGAAGGAGCATAGAAAGGAAACAATGACGGATAACGAGCATGATAAGGCATGTGTAAAGAATCTAAAAGTTAACGATGTCCTGAACATTGATTGGCAATCTTAGACAATGATCAACCAGGGAAATTGGCTTAGCAGGGTCAGTTTCAGGTGAAGAAGTCATATCCTTACAGTTCACCTTAGAGTCAAGAAGAACCTAGTTAATGTATACCGGTACGAAAAGGCCAGGTCACTTTATTCGTTCGACCATAATCATCGGCCTACGTGATGGCAACACAAAATGGAGGCACGGACAAAATGGAACCCATATTCGAGACGAAGTCTCTGAATACGTAATGAACTCGCTAGTTAACGTGATGAATTCACTCCATATTAGCCGAACTTACTAATCACGGTACGACATCACCAAAATCATGACGGAACCATAACCTCACGGGACAAGATAGGATTTACAGAACCTCATTCTGATCAGAGATCAGGGACAGGTAAGGCTCCAACCACCTTTAACCCATCACCTGAACTTTTCCTGCTGCGGTTCCACCCCAGTTCTAAATCCTTGAATTGGGCCTGAAGGTGTTCTGTTAACCCAGCTGTGGTCCTGTAAGCAGAACAGACGCAGCTTGATGCATCTCCGCACAGCTGCTTCGGAACTGCACCTGCACAACACATTCTTGGAACCGCAGCTGAGCAAATCATCCCCAATGCAGGCCTTTACATCTCAAACCCCTCATGTAAGGCATTCCCAATGACATCACAGGACTCCGCATTGCAGCCCTGCAGCTTCTTTGAAACGGCCAGTGCGCTACGCATCTTAGGCACTGGATCTTGCAATCCTCCACAAACCAGGATTTAAGGTATTTTGTTTAGGGGGCCTACCTTGGTCCTTGTATCCGACACATGTCCCAGTCTGGCACGACCAGATAACCACAGCTGGCTTTTTGTGCTTCTAGACACTACTTTCGCTTGAACCTTTCAAATTGCATATCTCAGGTTCAACTGATTTGATTTTTTTCATTTCGATCTCAAATAATTTATAAAATTTCACTCTATTGTCCTAAACTGCTGTGAGATTGTCCTTGTGTTGTGTGTACACTTTATTACTGCTTGAAGTTTTGCATAATTACCTTTAGGTTGCTTGTGACTTCACCCTGTCAGGAATTGTTGTTTCTGCTGGAGTAGGGTGCCACTCCCTTCAACCAGTAACACAATTTACAACACATGTGACATGAGGCTTTGTTGGGTTCTTTTAAAGATTGTTCTGAGGTGATTTCACCTGAGCCAAAAAGAAAATTGATTATAGATCAAAAACCTGATTGGGGCATAGCAAAATATTATGGAGAAGTGTGGCTCACTGGTTAGAGCAGGCAGACCCTGAAGCAGAGGTCAGACCCGGGACCAGGGTTCAATTCCCGACGCGGCAGGGTCTTGAGCTCAAATGTCCACGGACTCGATAATTCTCGCTTCGGTGCCTGACCTAATCATGTGGATTTACAAAAGGGGGTGGTGATGAACAGAGTGTCTGAATTGAGCAGACCACTCTTACCCAGTCCAAAGATCAGGGCTTGATCCATCACCGTTATTTATCTCACTGCCCCATCCCAGCTCAGAACCTGGCTATATGCAAATCAGTCTGTCCCTGGCCCAGTGCATCATGGGAACAGGGCAGACTAAACTACCAAGCCAATTCTTTACCAGAAAGGAGACAAGCTACCGGGGACCGGTTTCTGGCATTTCAGCCGTCTTCGGCCCGGCTTGCTTGAATCCTGATGGAGCAGTGAGAAAGGGACTCATGTCTGAGTATACCCTGCCACACCTATAGTGGCCAAAATCGATTTACAAAAGGGGGTGGTGATGAACAGAGTGTCTGAATTGAGCAGACCACTCTTACCCAGTCCAAAGATCAGGGCTTGATCCATCACCGTTATTTATCTCACTGCCCCATCCCAGCTCAGAACCTGGCTATATGCAAATCAGTCTGTCCCTGGCCCAGTGCATCATGGGAACAGGGCAGACTAAACTACCAAGCCAATTCTTTACCAGAAAGGAGACAAGCTACCGGGGACCGGTTTCTGGCATTTCAGCCGTCTTCGGCCCGGCTTGCTTGAATCCTGATGGAGCAGTGAGAAAGGGACTCATGTCTGAGTATACCCTGCCACACCTATAGTGGCCAAAATCGATTTACAAAAGGGGGTGGTGATGAACAGAGTGTCTGAATTGAGCAGACCACTCTTACCCAGTCCAAAGATCAGGGCTTGATCCATCACCGTTATTTATCTCACTGCCCCATCCCAGCTCAGAACCTGGCTATATGCAAATCAGTCTGTCCCTGGCCCAGTGCATCATGGGAACAGGGCAGACTAAACTACCAAGCCAATTCTTTACCAGAAAGGAGACAAGCTACCGGGGACCGGTTTCTGGCATTTCAGCCGTCTTCGGCCCGGCTTGCTTGAATCCTGATGGAGCAGTGAGAAAGGGACTCATGTCTGAGTATACCCTGCCACACCTATAGTGGCCAAAATCGATTTACAAAAGGGGGTGGTGATGAACAGAGTGTCTGAATTGAGCAGACCACTCTTACCCAGTCCAAAGATCAGGGCTTGATCCATCACCGTTATTTATCTCACTGCCCCATCCCAGCTCAGAACCTGGCTATATGCAAATCAGTCTGTCCCTGGCCCAGTGCATCATGGGAACAGGGCAGACTAAACTACCAAGCCAATTCTTTACCAGAAAGGAGACAAGCTACCGGGGACCGGTTTCTGGCATTTCAGCCGTCTTCGGCCCGGCTTGCTTGAATCCTGATGGAGCAGTGAGAAAGGGACTCATGTCTGAGTATACCCTGCCACACCTATAGTGGCCAAAATCGATTTACAAAAGGGGGTGGTGATGAACAGAGTGTCTGAATTGAGCAGACCACTCTTACCCAGTCCAAAGATCAGGGCTTGATCCATCACCGTTATTTATCTCACTGCCCCATCCCAGCTCAGAACCTGGCTATATGCAAATCAGTCTGTCCCTGGCCCAGTGCATCATGGGAACAGGGCAGACTAAACTACCAAGCCAATTCTTTACCAGAAAGGAGACAAGCTACCGGGGACCGGTTTCTGGCATTTCAGCCGTCTTCGGCCCGGCTTGCTTGAATCCTGATGGAGCAGTGAGAAAGGGACTCATGTCTGAGTATACCCTGCCACACCTATAGTGGCCAAAATCGATTTACAAAAGGGGGTGGTGATGAACAGAGTGTCTGAATTGAGCAGACCACTCTTACCCAGTCCAAAGATCAGGGCTTGATCCATCACCGTTATTTATCTCACTGCCCCATCCCAGCTCAGAACCTGGCTATATGCAAATCAGTCTGTCCCTGGCCCAGTGCATCATGGGAACAGGGCAGACTAAACTACCAAGCCAATTCTTTACCAGAAAGGAGACAAGCTACCGGGGACCGGTTTCTGGCATTTCAGCCGTCTTCGGCCCGGCTTGCTTGAATCCTGATGGAGCAGTGAGAAAGGGACTCATGTCTGAGTATACCCTGCCACACCTATAGTGGCCAAAATCGATTTACAAAAGGGGGTGGTGATGAACAGAGTGTCTGAATTGAGCAGACCACTCTTACCCAGTCCAAAGATCAGGGCTTGATCCATCACCGTTATTTATCTCACTGCCCCATCCCAGCTCAGAACCTGGCTATATGCAAATCAGTCTGTCCCTGGCCCAGTGCATCATGGGAACAGGGCAGACTAAACTACCAAGCCAATTCTTTACCAGAAAGGAGACAAGCTACCGGGGACCGGTTTCTGGCATTTCAGCCATCTTCGGCCCGGCTTGCTTGAATCCTGATGGAGCAGTGAGAAAGGGACTCATGTCTGAGTATACCCTGCCACACCTATAGTGGCCAAAATCGATTTACAAAAGGGGGTGGTGATGAACAGAGTGTCTGAATTGAGCAGACCACTCTTACCCAGTCCAAAGATCAGGGCTTGATCCATCACCGTTATTTATCTCACTGCCCCATCCCAGCTCAGAACCTGGCTATATGCAAATCAGTCTGTCCCTGGCCCAGTGCATCATGGGAACAGGGCAGACTAAACTACCAAGCCAATTCTTTACCAGAAAGGAGACAAGCTACCGGGGACCGGTTTCTGGCATTTCAGCCGTCTTCGGCCCGGCTTGCTTGAATCCTGATGGAGCAGTGAGAAAGGGACTCATGTCTGAGTATACCCTGCCACACCTATAGTGGCCAAAATCGATTTACAAAAGGGGGTGGTGATGAACAGAGTGTCTGAATTGAGCAGACCACTCTTACCCAGTCCAAAGATCAGGGCTTGATCCATCACCGTTATTTATCTCACTGCCCCATCCCAGCTCAGAACCTGGCTATATGCAAATCAGTCTGTCCCTGGCCCAGTGCATCATGGGAACAGGGCAGACTAAACTACCAAGCCAATTCTTTACCAGAAAGGAGACAAGCTACCGGGGACCGGTTTCTGGCATTTCAGCCGTCTTCGGCCCGGCTTGCTTGAATCCTGATGGAGCAGTGAGAAAGGGACTCATGTCTGAGTATACCCTGCCACACCTATAGTGGCCAAAATCGATTTACAAAAGGGGGTGGTGATGAACAGAGTGTCTGAATTGAGCAGACCACTCTTACCCAGTCCAAAGATCAGGGCTTGATCCATCACCGTTATTTATCTCACTGCCCCATCCCAGCTCAGAACCTGGCTATATGCAAATCAGTCTGTCCCTGGCCCAGTGCATCATGGGAACAGGGCAGACTAAACTACCAAGCCAATTCTTTACCAGAAAGGAGACAAGCTACCGGGGACCGGTTTCTGGCATTTCAGCCGTCTTCGGCCCGGCTTGCTTGAATCCTGATGGAGCAGTGAGAAAGGGACTCATGTCTGAGTATACCCTGCCACACCTATAGTGGCCAAAATCGATTTACAAAAGGGGGTGGTGATGAACAGAGTGTCTGAATTGAGCAGACCACTCTTACCCAGTCCAAAGATCAGGGCTTGATCCATCACCGTTATTTATCTCACTGCCCCATCCCAGCTCAGAACCTGGCTATATGCAAATCAGTCTGTCCCTGGCCCAGTGCATCATGGGAACAGGGCAGACTAAACTACCAAGCCAATTCTTTACCAGAAAGGAGACAAGCTACCGGGGACCGGTTTCTGGCATTTCAGCCGTCTTCGGCCCGGCTTGCTTGAATCCTGATGGAGCAGTGAGAAAGGGACTCATGTCTGAGTATACCCTGCCACACCTATAGTGGCCAAAATCGATTTACAAAAGGGGGTGGTGATGAACAGAGTGTCTGAATTGAGCAGACCACTCTTACCCAGTCCAAAGATCAGGGCTTGATCCATCACCGTTATTTATCTCACTGCCCCATCCCAGCTCAGAACCTGGCTATATGCAAATCAGTCTGTCCCTGGCCCAGTGCATCATGGGAACAGGGCAGACTAAACTACCAAGCCAATTCTTTACCAGAAAGGAGACAAGCTACCGGGGACCGGTTTCTGGCATTTCAGCCGTCTTCGGCCCGGCTTGCTTGAATCCTGATGGAGCAGTGAGAAAGGGACTCATGTCTGAGTATACCCTGCCACACCTATAGTGGCCAAAATCGATTTACAAAAGGGGGTGGTGATGAACAGAGTGTCTGAATTGAGCAGACCACTCTTACCCAGTCCAAAGATCAGGGCTTGATCCATCACCGTTATTTATCTCACTGCCCCATCCCAGCTCAGAACCTGGCTATATGCAAATCAGTCTGTCCCTGGCCCAGTGCATCATGGGAACAGGGCAGACTAAACTACCAAGCCAATTCTTTACCAGAAAGGAGACAAGCTACCGGGGACCGGTTTCTGGCATTTCAGCCGTCTTCGGCCCGGCTTGCTTGAATCCTGATGGAGCAGTGAGAAAGGGACTCATGTCTGAGTATACCCTGCCACACCTATAGTGGCCAAAATCGATTTACAAAAGGGGGTGGTGATGAACAGAGTGTCTGAATTGAGCAGACCACTCTTACCCAGTCCAAAGATCAGGGCTTGATCCATCACCGTTATTTATCCCACTGCCCCATCCCAGCTCAGAACCTGGCTATATGCAAATCAGTCTGTCCCTGGCCCAGTGCATCATGGGAACAGGGCAGACTAAACTACCAAGCCAATTCTTTACCAGAAAGGAGACAAGCTACCGGGGACCGGTTTCTGGCATTTCAGCCGTCTTCGGCCCGGCTTGCTTGAATCCTGATGGAGCAGTGAGAAAGGGACTCATGTCTGAGTATACCCTGCCACACCTATAGTGGCCAAAATCGATTTACAAAAGGGGGTGGTGATGAACAGAGTGTCTGAATTGAGCAGACCACTCTTACCCAGTCCAAAGATCAGAGCTTGATCCATCACCGTTATTTATCTCACTGCCCCATCCCAGCTCAGAACCTGGCTATATGCAAATCAGTCTGTCCCTGGCCCAGTGCATCATGGGAACAGGGCAGACTAAACTACCAAGCCAATTCTTTACCAGAAAGGAGACAAGCTACCGGGGACCGGTTTCTGGCATTTCAGCCGTCTTCGGCCCGGCTTGCTTGAATCCTGATGGAGCAGTGAGAAAGGGACTCATGTCTGAGTATACCCTGCCACACCTATAGTGGCCAAAATCGATTTACAAAAGGGGGTGGTGATGAACAGAGTGTCTGAATTGAGCAGACCACTCTTACCCAGTCCAAAGATCAGGGCTTGATCCATCACCGTTATTTATCTCACTGCCCCATCCCAGCTCAGAACCTGGCTATATGCAAATCAGTCTGTCCCTGGCCCAGTGCATCATGGGAACAGGGCAGACTAAACTACCAAGCCAATTCTTTACCAGAAAGGAGACAAGCTACCGGGGACCGGTTTCTGGCATTTCAGCCGTCTTCGGCCCGGCTTGCTTGAATCCTGATGGAGCAGTGAGAAAGGGACTCATGTCTGAGTATACCCTGCCACACCTATAGTGGCCAAAATCGATTTACAAAAGGGGGGGTGGTGATGAACAGAGTGTCTGAATTGAGCAGACCACTCTTACCCAGTCCAAAGATCAGGGCTTGATCCATCACCGTTATTTATCTCACTGCCCCATCCCAGCTCAGAACCTGGCTATATGCAAATCAGTCTGTCCCTGGCCCAGTGCATCATGGGAACAGGGCAGACTAAACTACCAAGCCAATTCTTTACCAGAAAGGAGACAAGCTACCGGGGACCGGTTTCTGGCATTTCAGCCGTCTTCGGCCCGGCTTGCTTGAATCCTGATGGAGCAGTGAGAAAGGGACTCATGTCTGAGTATACCCTGCCACACCTATAGTGGCCAAAATCGATTTACAAAAGGGGGTGGTGATGAACAGAGTGTCTGAATTGAGCAGACCACTCTTACCCAGTCCAAAGATCAGGGCTTGATCCATCACCGTTATTTATCTCACTGCCCCATCCCAGCTCAGAACCTGGCTATATGCAAATCAGTCTGTCCCTGGCCCAGTGCATCATGGGAACAGGGCAGACTAAACTACCAAGCCAATTCTTTACCAGAAAGGAGACAAGCTACCGGGGACCGGTTTCTGGCATTTCAGCCGTCTTCGGCCCGGCTTGCTTGAATCCTGATGGAGCAGTGAGAAAGGGACTCATGTCTGAGTATACCCTGCCACACCTATAGTGGCCAAAATCGATTTACAAAAGGGGGTGGTGATGAACAGAGTGTCTGAATTGAGCAGACCACTCTTACCCAGTCCAAAGATCAGGGCTTGATCCATCACCGTTATTTATCTCACTGCCCCATCCCAGCTCAGAACCTGGCTATATGCAAATCAGTCTGTCCCTGGCCCAGTGCATCATGGGAACAGGGCAGACTAAACTACCAAGCCAATTCTTTACCAGAAAGGAGACAAGCTACCGGGGACCGGTTTCTGGCATTTCAGCCGTCTTCGGCCCGGCTTGCTTGAATCCTGATGGAGCAGTGAGAAAGGGACTCATGTCTGAGTATACCCTGCCACACCTATAGTGGCCAAAATCGATTTACAAAAGGGGGTGGTGATGAACAGAGTGTCTGAATTGAGCAGACCACTCTTACCCAGTCCAAAGATCAGGGCTTGATCCATCACCGTTATTTATCTCACTGCCCCATCCCAGCTCAGAACCTGGCTATATGCAAATCAGTCTGTCCCTGGCCCAGTGCATCATGGGAACAGGGCAGACTAAACTACCAAGCCAATTCTTTACCAGAAAGGAGACAAGCTACCGGGGACCGGTTTCTGGCATTTCAGCCGTCTTCGGCCCGGCTTGCTTGAATCCTGATGGAGCAGTGAGAAAGGGACTCATGTCTGAGTATACCCTGCCACACCTATAGTGGCCAAAATCGATTTACAAAAGGGGGTGGTGATGAACAGAGTGTCTGAATTGAGCAGACCACTCTTACCCAGTCCAAAGATCAGGGCTTGATCCATCACCGTTATTTATCTCACTGCCCCATCCCAGCTCAGAACCTGGCTATATGCAAATCAGTCTGTCCCTGGCCCAGTGCATCATGGGAACAGGGCAGACTAAACTACCAAGCCAATTCTTTACCAGAAAGGAGACAAGCTACCGGGGACCGGTTTCTGGCATTTCAGCCGTCTTCGGCCCGGCTTGCTTGAATCCTGATGGAGCAGTGAGAAAGGGACTCATGTCTGAGCATACCCTGCCACACCTATAGTGGCCAAAATCGATTTACAAAAGGGGGGGTGGTGATGAACAGAGTGTCTGAATTGAGCAGACCACTCTTACCCAGTCCAAAGATCAGGGCTTGATCCATCACCGTTATTTATCTCACTGCCCCATCCCAGCTCAGAACCTGGCTATATGCAAATCAGTCTGTCCCTGGCCCAGTGCATCATGGGAACAGGGCAGACTAAACTACCAAGCCAATTCTTTACCAGAAAGGAGACAAGCTACCGAGGACCGGTTTCTGGCATTTCAGCCGTCTTCGGCCCGGCTTGCTTGAATCCTGATGGAGCAGTGAGAAAGGGACTCATGTCTGAGTATACCCTGCCACACCTATAGTGGCCAAAATCGATTTACAAAAGGGGGTTTGCCCTGTTCCCATCATGCACTGGGACAGGAACAGACTAATTTGCATACAGCCAGGTTCTGAAACTGGGATGGTGCAGTGAGCTAAAAAACGGTGTTGGATCTAGCCCTGATCTCTTGACTGGATGAGAGTATTCTGTTTAATTCAGAGACTCTGTCCCTCACCACCCCTTGTTGTAAATATTTTTGTCCACCCCAAGCGTGGAAGGGTATACTCAGATGTGAGTCCCTTGCTCATTGCACCATCAGGATTCAAGCAAGCCGGGCCGAAGAGGCTGAAATGCCAGAAACCGGTCCCCGGTAGCTTGTTTCCTTCCCAGTGAAAGAATTGGCTTTTGTAGTTTGGTTTGCCCTGTTCCCATCATGCACTGGGACAGGAACAGACTAATTTGCATACAGCCAGGTTCTGAAACTGGGATGGTGCAGTGAGCTAAAAAACGGTGTTGGATCTAGCCCTGATCTCTTGACTGGGTGAGAGTATTCTGTTTAATTCAGAGACTCTGTCCCTCACCACCCCTTGTTGTAAATATATATGACCTAATCATGTGTTCACACTCTGCAACTCTGGGCATTAAGCTTGCTTAATCTCCACAATGGCCCCCCGCGGCGGGATGCCTGGCTTTCACCTTGGGGATGCCCTGTAGGGGCTATCTCACAGGGAAAAGCCAGGACGGGTTCCCAAGGCAAGCGCTTAGAGACCCCTGGGTGATAAGCGCTATATAAATCCAATATACAATACAATACAATACAATACAATAAGATCGTAAGATCGTACCCCAGAAATAATGCACTTGTTCCACATAGTACAATATGCTTGTACTCAGCGGAGCTAGAGGAATCCAATAATATGTATCTCTAAATTATATGTGAACATGTTTGATTGTTGTACTGTCTCAGTAGCACAAGCAATGTATGATCAAAAACTATAAAAGTGAATATTTGTAGAGAAGATATAACACCCGAACCTAAGATCATGCACGATACACTGTAGGAGTTGACCTTTGAAAAACATTTGTAAACTCAGTACACTTCCGCTGTCACCCTGTTCAGATGATATTCTTGAACGCCTTCACAGAATAAATGATATCCTGACAAAGACATCCACTAATCCGAGACTTTAAAAATTATGAAAGCTACATTTTCGAATGTTATTTAACGATGGTGTGATTTTGAATTGTGTGTATCAACTATATCTACTAATTGTGTTTTTTTCTTTTTATCAGGATATTAAACACTACTTTATTTGAAAGTTGGGAAATTGTTGGCCCATATCCTTCGTGGTGGGTCTTTAACTTCTTACTCTTACTACTTCAAGTTTTGCACTCCTTTTGGTCATATCTCCTTATCAAGACGGCCTGTAAAGCTCTTTCAAAAGGCAGGGTAAGAAGAAATGTGTTCACTCTTGACTGACAAAATATGTACTTTTATATTTGTCTAATTGTTTTAAAATGTTGTTTTACAAATCGTATTTTACTAAATGGCTGTGTTAGAAAGGAGTATGATTGTTTCCGCATTATTTTATGGAATATTTTCAAATCTAAAACTACATATTCAAAGTTTAAAATATAAAACAAGCACTGGAAAAGCCAGCAAGTCTTGCCTTTAAATGCCTGGACTTTAGACTTTCCCATTATCTTTTTTATTTGCTGGTACAACTGAAAGAATGCATCATGAAAAATGCTTTTGCATGTATGACAATTTTGCAATGGGTTTTCTATTAAAGAAATCCCATTCTTCGATCGCTGCTGATGCACAAGCACACCTAGGCGTCATTATGCATGGTAGTTATTTTCCCATTTTTTATTTATTGTTCTAATATGGTAGATGGCAATGTTAGGCAGGAGAATGAAAATTAAGTAAGTGAAAAATAAAGTTTGCACCAGAACGGAGACGACTTTACTAGACTACATACTCTACGATTTTAGAAGATTTTGAATGCTCACTCCTAGTTACTGGTTATTGAAAAGGTAAGAAGATATCAGTTATTCTTTCTCCAGTGTGTGTTTAAGAAGAAAAGTTTGAGTTTTTCAGCTGGGTGTGCAACGTGCATGGCTTATGATTGGATGACGTCTAATGGTTGTTACTCTGGCCCCAAAAAGGAGTAAACCATATCTTTGAATGTGTTTGGATAGGATACACTTTTTAAAAAAATTCGGGAATGTAAGGTAAGTGTGCTGTAATGACGTTTGTTTTTTTTACACTTAGCTGGTGTTTTAGGTGTATGGCAGAGATGGGCGGTAGCTAGTTAGGGGCTTTAAATTATCAAACCACGTCAGTGACTTATTCAAATCCCTCTCATGACACACAGCTATTAATTGTTAGTTTGGGATTAATACCGAGACAACTACCGCCTACGCTTAGAACGATACCGACCCAGATGATAGTTCACAAAAAAAATAAAAACAACATGGCTTTTCACGGGCAGTCCCATATGTTTTCTTTTGTCAGGTTTCAGCAGCTAGGAGCCCATTCTCTTGGGCATTAGTTGCCCTCTCTAATTCAAGTTTACAGTACATTACATTAATATGGAGGCATCCTGGGGGTCTTACATGTTTACTCCTGACACCACAGGAGTTTCTTGACTGCATGAGACAGGCTGTATTGGGTTTCCTTTGCAGAACATGAGTTAATAATATTTTTTTTTATTCAGTGGTGTACGTTACTTCATACAGCATACTATGTGGAAAGGGAGGACTTTGAGGTATGGGTAGGGGTGGACAGAGAGACAAAGCGAGTAGAGAGAGGACGCTCAAAAAGAGAGTGAGGGGGACTTACATTACATTTTTGGTAGAAGAAGCAGTGACTAATTCGAGCCGGTGGTTGCAGGTAGGGCCTCTGGTACTTTTCAGAGACCAGCATTTATTTTCCCTAAATCAGACTTTTACCCAGAGTCAGAGACGGAAAAACACAAAAGGGGGGTAAGTAAGATTAAGAGAAATCTAAAGTACAGATCAAAAGAACCTGCAAGAATGAGACAAAGGGACAGGGAGTGTCTGTCGGTCAATGAAAGTGGCATGAATTCACAGCCTTGGTATTCAGCACCACTGACGTTTGTAGTGGCAGCTGCAAGCTTCTGAGCAACCTTCGAGCCCCGGCACTTATTGTTTAACAAATGAAGCACTGAGAGGAATTGTTATTGCTTCTGGTTTTGTCTTGAGAAGAAATATACACATATTGCCATGATTTCTTGTGAAGGTGTATTATTTCGCAATTGTTATATTGGCGCAACAAGTGTGGGGGTTTCTGAACTGCAGGATATTGCAAGCAATACTAAATACTTGCTCTAGTCTTAGAATCAGGCAACTGCCCTGGACCTGATTCACCTCATTCCCCTTTTATTTGCCTCTATTGTCTCACGGAATGAGAAAGCCAGTTCCAGTAAGAAACCATAAAGAAAGGAAGTGATGTATTCTGCCTCTCTCAGAAGGCATCCCCACACAAATGTGTACATATAGAGGCTTCTAGCTGCTGATTCCTTACCTTAGAATTTTCACCAGGTGTCAGCCTGGATCTGGAAATTTTAAGTGAGCAGTACCCCTGCAGGTGGTGTCATTAGGCTCTGCATGACTTCATCTGCGTTGTCCGTGCCGGAAGAGACGTTTACGGTGCATGTATAGCCGCCACCCCAGTGTGCTCAAGTAAGTTCTTTTCTTTCTGCACATGTCAGAGCAGATCCAGAGAGAGCTACAATCATTCGCTTTATGACTGTCTTTTTGTCCGAACTTTTTTGACACTTGCATCCTGGTGTGACAGGGATGTCAACAAGGAAGGCTGGATTCAAGCCCTCCGGTGCCTGCCACTGACAAATTTTGGCAACTGACCCAGACTGTGATTGTCTTTTGTGCCTCAAGTGTGACCAGAACGCCAAGACCTGCGCAGATTGTCACGCCATATACCCAAAGGCCTTAAGGGAGCGAATCCTCAAACTTCTTGCCGCTCAATGTGCAACGCCGCAATGGTCTTGATCCCGGTCAAAAGGAGGGTCCCGGGATTGGTCGCTGAGTTATCGATCTTCATCGCAGTCGAAGTCGTCCCATTCTGTTCCGTCTCTGCTGGAGTACCTTCGGGCCCTGCAGGTTTGGGAGGTGCCCCTACTGGTCTTCTGCTGGCGGGTTCACCCTCAACGCCAGTTAGCCCCTTAGATCCACAGATGGATCTGGGCCAGCACTGTCAAGACACCTAGACTTTCTCTGGCACCGACCCCGCTGCCGACACTCCTGATGCCTCCAGTTGTGGGTCCCCGACTCTGACACAGAGCCGGGTGGCCGTCGATCGATGCCAACACTGGCGCCGACTGGAGCCATTCCACCATGCCATTGTCAGACCCCTATTCCTATGGGCTTGGACCTTGGGAAGACTGGGAGGGGCCTCTGGGCTCCTATGATTACAAGTCCCTAGACCCAAATGAGGGCGATAAGTGTGAGCATTTGTCAGAGGGCAGTGGACTGGATACCTCCCCAGATACTGACTTGGTCCCTCCCCCTACAGTGGCAATGGAGGAGGAAGCCAATTTTTCTATGGCGAGAAAGAGGAAGGCCGAGTTCCTGGACCTTAACCTGCCCTTGACGGCAGTCAAGACTTATGTCTTGATGGAGGTGCTTCATCCGGGGGTCACTCCTTCAGAACCTCTCCTCCCATTTAACGAAGCACTCAAGTACATCCTGCTTGGGGCCTGGTCCAAGCCCTTCAAGGGTCACCTGTGAACAGAACGATTGCCCACCACCATTAGCCCATACCAGGGGACACCAATTTCCTCACCCAACCCCAGAAAACTTAATGGTCCAAGTCTCTACCTCCGAGTACATCCTTGTGCATCCCCTCCCACCCCACCATATATGGAATCCAAAAGACTGGACACCTTGGGCAAGATCATGTTTTCTTCCACCAGTCTGGCACTGTGGTCAGTGAATACCACGTGCATTTTGGGCTGTTACTCACAATCACTCTGGAATTACATTGAGCAGATGTTGCCTATGGTCCCAGAGGTGGCCCAGGTCACACACTCCCAAGCTATAGCTGACAGGAGAGATGCAGCTAAGTTAAAAAAAACTACTATGCAAAGCAGTTTCTTCGTTGGTGGCCTTGCGGGGCCACGCCCGGCTTAGGACAACTGGCTTTTCAGGGGATGTCCAGCCTTCACTTATGGACATGCCCATTCATGCCCCAGTCCACCTTTCTCTCCTTTCATGGCCATGGAAGGGGCTTTCAGCCATATCTCCACTCGCCCAGCCACAATGGCGTCCAAGCTTCCCAGCCCATGAATGGCCAGGCATGCTGTACCCACAGATGCAGGGGCCTAGCAGCCAGAGGTTAGGCCATTCCACCACTCCCCCTGGAGCTGCGGCCCTCAAACCTCTTTAGATTGTCCTCCAGCCATCAGGGACCATCAGTGGGAGGTAGAATACGCCATCCACTGGAGGTCAATAACATCCAAATGTCAGGTTCTCTAAATTTTCCAAAAGGTCTACTCCCTCCCCATCATGACCACCCCTTTACTCATGCCACCCACTTACTACAGGTTGATGGAGGACCATCTTTCCTTACTCTTCCAGGAAGTAGCTGCTCTCTTGACCAAGGGAGCCATAGTGAGGGTGCCAACAGCAGAAGTAGTTACTGGTTGCTAATTCCGCTACCTTCTTATGCCCAAGAAGGACGTAGGTCTTCATTCTATGCTAGACCTGCTCCCTCTCAATTTCTTCCTGAAAAAGGAGACATTCAAAATGCTAATACTCACTCAAGTCCTGTCTGCCGGGAAAACTGGAAGGTTGCTTTTGACTTGCGGGACCATACTTACTCATTCCTGTCCTGCCTGCCCACAGACATTACCTGCGGTTCACGGTAGGCTACGAGCACCTTCAGTTCACGGAGGCCGAGATCAGAAGCCTCTGGTCTCCAGTGGAATCCAGATTCCACATCAACCTCTTGGAGCTCAGAGCAATCCGACTGGCATTGAGTCTTTCGACCCTCCATCAAGGAAAGGCTAGTGCAGGTGTTCACTGGCAACACCACTCCCATGTGGTACTGCAACAAACAAAGTTGGGGTGGAGTCATGGACCCCTTGTCAAGAGACCCTGTGCCTCTAGACATGGCTGGAAGGTCAGGGCACATCCCTGGTGGTTCAACACCTTGTGGGCTATTGGAATGCCAAGGCAGACAAACTCAGCGAAGATGCCTAGAGGATAACCATTGATGTGTCCACCCAGAGGTGGTTCAAGGTTTCATTCAGTAATGGGGAGAGCCTTGGTTAAATCTGCTCACCATCACTGTGAACATTCAATGTCAGAGTGTCAGAGGTGTCTCTCTCTCCGAGACACCTTTATCTCGAGTGGAACTGATGCCTTTTGTACGCCTTTCTGCCTATACCACTCCTGCCCAGAGTTCTCAAGAAGATCAGGAACGACTGAGCCCAAGCTGCCCTCGTGGCTCTTAACTGGTCTTGGAGAGTTTGGTATCCTGAACTATTGAGCATAGCATGGCCGTTGGTTCTCGGATCATGCTGCCTCTTCAGCAGGATCTTCTGTCACAGCAACAGGGGAGGATTTTCCACCCGAACCGGTCAACCCTGTGCCTTTATGGGTCGAGATTTAGCAGCAATAATTGACAGCCTTTGACATTCCGCCCGTAGTCTGTGATGTTATTTTGGCAGTTTGGCGTCCCTCCACCAAGACTGTATAAGCCGGCTGTTGGAAAATATTTGTGGCATAGTTTGCTGAGAAACAGGTGGACCCCTACCTGCTCCTGTTTCTCAGGTTCTTTTGCTTATTCCAACCCTGGCCCAGCATTGGGCATTTTGAAGGGTTATTTATCTGCTGTCTTTGCTTTTCTACAGCTGCCAGATCAGCCTTCTCTCTTCAATTCCCCTATTGTACATAGGTTCCTTAAAGTTCTGCACCCGCCCTTTGTTATGCCTCAAAGGGACCTTAACTTTGTTATTACTTTCTTAATGTGCACTCACTTTGAGCCACTCCATGCATCTTAGGCTGCTCACCATCAAGACTCCCTTTCTGATGGCAAATACATGTGCCTGGAGGGTCAGTGAGTTACAGGCACAATCCTCTCAGCCTCCTTACATTTTGCTTTTCCCAGAAAAACTGGTCCTTCGGATAAGAGCATCCTTGTTGCTGATGGTTGCCACCCCAGCATGGATAGATTCATTAAGCCCTGACAAAGGCCCCAGACCCGTTTGGGCTCCTAGAGTGGACTGACACATGTTGGCATAAATACAGGAGGTTTAATTCAATAATTATATGCAATAAAAAACCTTGGAACACGTTTTTATTCATACCAGAGGTACCTGACGAATAAAGGAAACCTTTGGGTACTGCTGTAGGTATTTTTAATAGCAAAAGTTTCACCTGGATCCCTGGTTACCCAGTTAGATTTAATTCAAGAACTCCCATTTCAATCTTTGGTTCAGTCCGTCCTGGTGGAATCATCCTACCAGGGTGTGATAGGTGCCGATGATTAAAAATGTCACAATAAGTGAGTGAGGCGTCTACTTCAATATCTTTGGATATTCAAAAGGTTATCTTTGGGACCCGTTCTGATAAATGGTCAATGAATGGACTCCCTGGAAACCCTTTAAACATTGCAGTTGCCCTTTGTGTTTGTCCAGTAAATGTCTTGACTGCTTCTCCTGGATAATAAGGCCCCATGTGTACTAAAGTTCTTGTTGCTGTTGGGTACAGGAAAGGAGCAGATCGGAGTGCAATGAGATGTGCAAGCAGGAGAGGCGATGGCAGCTTGGAGTGCAGGAAATGCTCCAGGCCCAGTGAGAGGGGTAGTTGTGCCAGGAACAGCCGGAGATCATTGTGCTCAATCCAGACAGTGTCTAGACTACTTCATTACAATGCTTTCCCACTCTAACACAAAGGACATTGTTTAAAATAAATGAAAATATTTGGGTAGCAGCAGTTAGAAGTTACCAAAACCTCTTTAGAAATGAATATATAAAAATAGTATACAACAAGTTGTGAAGAGGGTTCAAGAAAGGGGAGCAGAAACAGTGGGGATCAGATGAACTAGTGGAGAAGGAAGGAAGGAGCAAGGAAAGGCATGGATCTTTGGAATGCTGAATGGCAATTAAAAGTGTCACGAAAAGCTAACAGTAGTCCTGAAAAGTTAGCAGTCGCATCATACACCTCCTCCAATTGCAGCCATGTAAGACTAAATTGTTCCTGGGTAGAACAAAAACATGAATGGTTAGGAAAGCAATAAAAACTCAGGATATACAAGTGATATAGACAACCCAATATCCATGATGAGCAAGGGGTTGATCCGAAGCTCACACTAACTATATGTTGTATGCAATAGGTCAGTCTAAAGAGCTTGATGTAGTAGACACCTAAATATGAAAGCTATCCATTGCAAGATATTAAAATCAAACTGTGTCAAATATGCTCAAAAGACAAGCTGGCTCAACATTTACAACAATATTCCCGGCGAGACTAAGACAAGGCAATGTGTTTGAATCACAATACGCCCAATTGAGACAGAAATCTTCAGTAGAGTGAGTGCTGTGAGAACCACAAAAAATCAAAGCAAGTCCTCATCAAAAGTTGGATGTCATGAGGAGGGCACATAAAATAATATATATGCAGACAGAAGGAAAGCTTTTGGTACTGGTGCCCTAGGTTTCCCTTTGAGCTACACACCTCTGCACAAATGTGAGTGGTGATTGTCAGCCTGTAAATATCCATTAGGCATGCAGCTTATCAGGAGCCCTCTTGAGAAGACAGAAAAGCTGTTAATGAGCTGTTAAGAAAGCTGATGGTGAAAAGGAACAGGGCTTACAAGGAGAGCAAGTGCATAAAACTGAAAGCAATTTTTTTTTGCAATGACTTCATGTTCACACTGCTATCATCAAAAGTTTCTGTAAAGAACTCTACATTTTCATTCTGCAGCTCTCCTGAAATCAAAGCCTGCCCTGCAGCCATCCTCATGCACCCTTTTCTTTGCCTCGTATTGCAAATATTTCACTGCCCTGATAGACTTTGTGGCACCTGCAAGCATATATGAAGAGAGAGAGAAAGAGAGAGAGAGAGAGAGAATGAGAATTCTGTGGTACAGTAGCTCAAAGATTAACTATTCTGTGAGCGTCCTCGTAGTTATATCCTGCTTTAAATTTATGGATTTTTGCAAATTCCAATACCTTTCACACAAATAAAAAACAATTACCAAGTTAATACTGCAATTCCATTGCTAATTTCTTCAGCACGGTTAGTTGTGAACTAAAAACGTGTGTGTGTATTCTATCACCTGTTACATACCATGTACTGAAGTAGGTAAGCAGCTTCATTCTAATAGCATCACAAATATGTCCGAAGATATATGTAGGCAGAATAGCAAATTACCCTTTTAGACTAGCCCATACAATTTGGAATTCATGTTATGTTGCGGTTTCTTATTCTATTTATCTGTGCTTTTCCTTGTGCCAACATGGAAGACTGGGAAGTGGAATCCTTTGCACGTAAGTTTCACTGAAAACATTGCATGAAACATTCTTACATATTAACAATAGACTAATCGTCAATAAAGTAGCTTTTGTTAAGTTTGTGCCTTAAGATTATTAAATTGTAACATTTATTAACAGCCGACACGTTTCTGCGACGGTTCCGATAGGCTGTATGCCAAAATATTGTTAAAGAAATATTGTGTCCTAAATGTCTTTTACAAACAATATTGCTAAATTAGGAGCAGATATATCATTTTTAACTTATTTCTGTCAGACGATTTTTTTAAACAAATTTCTGATACATATCTTACAATATTGTTAGCAAATAGTAGAAAACCTCTCTACTAACAAATTCTGAATTGTTGATCAGAAATATGTTTGTTCAGACATTGGAAATAATTGTGAAAGTGACAGTCCGATACCACAGAAATGCATTTGAGAAAGAACGTTGGCGCCAAAGAATAGGAGACAGCGGAGGCAGCTTACATTGAGTATTTCCACTATGGTCATTCAAATTGCACTTAGCATCTTCATCCTTAATAGAATTAGAGATTACTAGTAGTGCATTAGAAATTTTTTTTGCCAAAGCAATGAAAATAAATGTGGTCCAGTAACAGTATTTTTTTAGAGCAACTGCACCAATAGAAGCATATTATTACTCCATTGCAAATGTCAAATGAGTTTTAGTAACAGAATAAACCTGATTTGATTATGAGAATTTAGCATGGGAAAACAGTGTTTACTTCCTTACAAATTGCATGATACATTTACTTTACATATGGAAACGACTCTCCAAATAGTCAGGAGGCAATTTATTGTGAGTTTATCTTGCGGCACATATTTAACACCCTTCATCCATGGTTTTGTTAAATAATTTTTTTTAAACAAATACACATGAAAATTATTTGGCATCAGCCTTAAATGCAGATGCGCAGAGTGTAATGTGATACTTATTACCGTTATTGAGTGACGAGAGGGCAAGCATGAGCCTCTTGAGGCATTGCCTCTTGTGAATCCTGGTCCTTCCCCCCTACTCAACAATGGTAATAGTTTGCATACTCATCTGCAAGATACAATTTCAAGTCTGACAAAAACTTCTTACAATTTTCCTATAATATATACAAAACCAGTAAAGGAGGCCACCAATTTACTTTATATACCCAAAACAAATTATCGATATTTCTTCTCTGTATGGAAAACTAGGAGATGACTTCCCTTCGCATACTAAGGAGTCGATTAAGATGCTGTCCGGAAAGGCTTCGCACGGGATTCGGATCCGGCAAATCTGAATCGGAACCTATGTTTCCGACCGAATCGGACACCTTTCCAGGCGACTGATTACAATGCAAGGAAACCGTTCGGGCTGTCCGAATCGGTTCTGGAATGGCATTCGGACAGCCCGAGTTGTTCAGAGCCGAATTGTACTGCTCTGTGGACATGTTTTACAAACGAGTGACTACAATGATCGTTTCGGACAGCGTTCCAATTTGGTCTGCTCAACATGAAACAGCTGTAGAAATCTGACTTTTTGGGCCCGTTGCAGGCCCCCCTTCACTCGGGACCCTCCGAATGGGGGTAACCATGGGTCCCCTTTTTCCAACCCTGCACAGTATGGCAGGCACCAGAGGGTGCATGATTTTCCCACACCACCCCTTCGTCAATGAGAGCCTGTGTTCTCGTTTGGAACACATGCTCCCTTTGAAGTCAATGTGAGTCCGACCGAACAATGTACGGGTGCATCGTAATTGGCCGGTCAGACTCGCAGAACCCGAGTGGGTCAGAAATGATTCTGAAACCGATTTGATCAGAAGAGTTTCCTAACAAGATCGTAATTGGCCCCTAAATTGTTTCTGATTGCTATACTTTCGCCAATAAATGATATAAATATATATATTGTACTAGTTAGGTCTTCTCGCAATAGGTTGACTACCTCTTTACCATCACTTCCAAAGTCATAGATCACGGCAACTTAATATGTGACTAAGAATAATTGCATTTGGCTGAACGTTAATACAATAATGCTTTAAATTGGCATCATTTAAATAGAAAAGGAAACATTAAAAATACAATATTTTACATTTTTATCTCAAGTCTACTTTACTAAAAGAAAAAATTGCCAGAAATGTACAAACTAATTATTTTCACTCATTCTAATTCATTAAGTAGTGGAATGCCTCTCCAGTTGATAATAGGGTAATCCATTTTACGTACAAAGTGCAAAGTGTAGAGAGACAAATATATTAATCCTAAAGAGCAATTTTCAGAAAAACATATACAGCATTATCAGTGATCTGATTTTCCTTGTTGTATGTAGTTCTTAGACCTGTCAACCTTAATGTGGTCTTTCCAAAGACATTTTGCCATCACTCCTCCATTTTCCCTAATCTAATTTTTGTTGGCCTTAGGACTCTGTGCACTTCACCAATGCTAACCAGTGCTAAAGTGTGTTTTCTCACCTTTAAACATGATTAGCTTGAAGATCAAATCGGGTTTGTCGGCTGACCCATTGACACCTGCTAATTTCCGTCAGTTTCACACTTGCCTTTCCCCGTTGAACATCGACCTTGTCAATCTTTCGTTGGCATCAGCCTCTGTACCGAGGGCGTGGAAACACGCCAAGGTCATCCCGTTGCTCAAAAAACCCTCCTTGGACCCTATGGAGCCAGGCAATTTTCGCCCTATTTCCCTATTGCCCTTCCTGGGGAAGCTAGCTGAATCACTTGTGAATTCCATTCTCTCTAAGTTTATTGAGCAGAATGCCATCCTCGATCCATCTCAGCATGGTTTCCGAGCCAGCCACAGCACTCAGTCTGCCCTGTTGTTACTTACGGAGGCCATCCGGGCAAATCTGGATGACGGTGACTCAGCAGCCCTGGTCCTTCTGGACCTAAGTGCCGCTTTTGATACCGTCTCCCATGCGATTCTTCTAAGACGCCTTGAGGAAATAGGCATCCGGGACGCGCCTCTGACTTGACTCTGGTCTTTTTCTGGGGGGAGGTCATTTCAAGTCCTCGTGCCTCCTTTCCACTCTCAGGAGTTCGCTTTGCATCAGGGGGTGCCGCAGGGATCAGTGTTGAGCCCCTTATTGTTCAACATCTATGTCCGGCCTTTGGCCATGCTAGCAAAGGGAAGGGGCTTGTCACTGGTGTCGTATGCTGACTACACCCAGCTGGTGATTGCTTTCTCCAAAAATAGATGCACCAATCTGTTTAAGGTTAAAGAGGATCTCTCAGCGATCGCGGACTGGATGATGTTAAATTGCTTGCAGCTGAACGCCAGTAAGTCAGAGATCCTATTGTTCGGGAAGGATCAGGGGCTGTGGTCCGAGCAATATTGGCCGGAGCGCCTTAAACCTGCCCCACTCCCTAAGGAGAATGTGAAATACCTAGGCGTGTGGTTCGACTGTGGCCTGTCGTTTGACGCCCAATCGAAGGTAGTGGCTGGGTCTTGTTTTGGGCTTCTGCGAGGCCTGAAGCCACTGTCTGGGTTCTTCCCTCCAAGAGTACGCCAAACTATAATCCAGGCTTCAATTCTATCTAGACTGGATTATGGCAACTGCCTCTATCTGGGTGCCAACAAGGCCAGTGTTAAGCGTCTACAGAGAGTACAGAATGCAGCTGCCCGCATTTTGGTGGCTCTCCCGAAATTTTGCTCAGTTTCTCATGTGCTTCGCAAACTCCATTGGTTGCCTGTCGAGAAGCGCATCCAATTCAGGTCGCTTTGTGTGGCGCATAGGATCCTGACGCTTCAGGCACCCATGGGGCTGGCTGGTCTCGTTTCGAGAGCGAGAGCGGGCGGCCGCTCCTTTCGTAGTTTGGCCGCGCAACTTTGGAATTCACTCCCTGTGTCCATTAGTGCCAAAACCATCTCGTTTTCCGGAAAGCCATAAAGACCTGGCTTTTCCCTGTGTAACCTGTCCTTCTTTTGGTCCTTGTCTTGGAGTCTGTGGTTGCGCTGGGACGCCCCGTCGCTGGGGCATCTATGCACATTACAAATCTGACTAATAATAATAATAATTAGGTTGGCTTAAACCAATTGGTCACAAAGCAATGTACAAAGTTCCCCGGGGTAGAGTGGTGGAAAACTAGAGTATGTCGAGTGAAGCGTGAAAAGAGAGGTAGAGAAAAGCCAAAGAAGGGGAATACCCTTGTTGGAACTAAAACCCTCACACACCTAGCAAGCTAGATGTCATGCTTCATCATATGGGTTCTGCTCCTCGTCAGACTGGCGCTGCAATGTCTGACGGGCACCCGTAAAGGGGCTCTTTATCGGAGATCTTTTGTCCCGGCCATATGATGCATGCGGGTGTGCGGGAAGAAAAAGGGTGTAGTCGTGAAAAAAGTGGTGAAGGTTAAAAAAGGTGGGTCATCCTGGGCTCCTCTCCCTCCGCCTGGGACGACTCCTGGTGGCCTCCCGCCCTGGGCACCGCACCCAAACCGACAGACCATGCACGCAACCTGGGCTTCATCCTGGACTCCTCCCTCTCCATGACCAGGCAAGTCAACAACGTCTCCTCGGCATGCTTCAACATCCTACGCATGCTACGGAAGATCTTCTGGTGGATCCCCACAGAGACCAGGAAGACCGTCACCCAGGCCCTCGTCACCAGCCGACTGGACTACGGCAACGCCCTCTACGCCGGGACCACCGCCAAGCTCCAGAAGAGACTCCAGCGGATCCAGAACGCCTCAGCCAGACTCATCCTCGACATCCCACGAACCAGCCACATCTCCGGACATCTGCGAGACCTTCACTGGCTCCCCGTCAACAAAAGAATCACCTTCCGCCTCCTCACCCACGCACACAAAGCCCTACACGACCAAGGCCCGAGCTACCTCAACAGCCGAGTCAACTTCTACGCTCCCAAACGCCACCTCCGATCAGCCAACCACGCCCTCGCCGCCGTCCCCCGCATCCGAAGAGCGACTACAGGAGGAAGGTCCTTCTCCCACCTGGCCGCCAAGACCTGGAACTCCCTCCCGACCGACCTGCGCCTGACCCAAGACCACCTCTCCTTCAGGAAGAAGCTGAAGACCTGGCTGTTCGAGCAGTAGCGGCTCCCCCCCCCCCAGCGCCTTGAGACCCCACGGGTATGTAGCGCGCTTTATAAGTGTCACTGATTGATTGATTGATTGGGTCAGTCCACAATGGAATTTATTGGCGTGGCTGACTCCCTTGGTTAAAATGGTGGGAGGGGAGATATAAGCTATGGGTAGTATTTAAGCTATATACCTACAACCCCCTTATTATTATTATTATTATTATTACTATTATTATTATTATTATTATTATTAACACCTTAGCTGCGTGTAAACATTTCTCCCCAGTGCTGCGCTGTCCATTAGAAGTAGTGCTGAATGGACGTTCAATGGTCGTGCGCAGCACTGGGGAGGTAGCGCTGCTGACGACCATTGGCCGTCAGCAGCACTTAAGGGGTTAATGGCGATTTGTATACAGAAAGCGCAACTAAACCCATAGGCATCAAGGCGCTGAGCATCAAGGCCTGAGCAGGCCAACATGTTTCTTGCCTGGATGGCAAATCTTCAGGACCTTAGTGAGACGTACTACACAGTGCAAAAAAACTTTATGTTCATACACCCTTATCCCTTGAGATCGTATGAGGGCAGGCAAAGAAGTCCTGCTGACTTTGGGTGACCCTAAGGGAGATCCTAAGGTACCCCGCAGTCTGCTCCAGTGGGACCTGCACGTAAAGGTCAGGAACCCGGATAGCATGCGGTCAGCGCCGCTAACACCTACCCCCACCGTCTGGTCAGGACAGAGCAGCTTAAACCAATTGTCACATTTAATTTACTTGTAAGTCCCTAGTAAAGCGGTACTAGAGGTACCCAGGGCTTGTAAGTTAATTGCTACTAATGGACATGCAGCACTGATCGTGGCACCCACTTAAGCAGCCTTTTAAAACATGCCCCAGGCCTGCCATTGCAGCCCGTGTGTGCAGTTTTAAACTGCCATTTCAACATGGCAAAATATTCCTTTTGTCAGGCCTATCCCTTCCTTTTTTAGTACATATGAGGCACCCCTTGGGTAGGTCCTAAACATACCATAGTGTAGTGTATTTAAAAAGTTGGGAATGTGCTTCTAAGATTTACATGTCCTGGTAGTGTAAAGCTATCATATTCATTTTTCACTATTGAAAGGCCTACCTCTTACAAATGATACCATTGGGTTACCTTATTACATTTAATAAGTGATAACATTTGATTGGTTATAGGTAGAAAAGTCATCTGTAGTGTAGTGTAGTTCCTACATTCCCAATAGGCTCTGCGCATTGGAATAACATAAACAGTAGTTTAGACGTAGGACTGAGGTCGACTAGGTCTCTACTGAATATGTTAGACTTAATAAGGTATGCCAGCTAGCTCAGAGGTCACTAGAAACTTTCTCGAATGAACAGGAATGAGTTAACTTTCCTGATTAGACAAGAAGGGATTAGTTTCTGACAACCGCATAAACATGACAACTTTGCTCCCCCCAGAATAAGGAGTATATCTCCAGAGTCGTGTGAAAACAATAGACAGCTATTTCACTCAGTCAATCGTGCATGCTTAGTTTCACCAGAAGTGCAAAGAAATAGAGAGACAGGTATTTTCAATAAAAAGTGTTATTTATTGAGCAGTCTTCTTTCTCATGCAAGAGAAATGAATTGCCACAATTGCAATACTTATCATGAAGTAAAGTGCGTACAGTAAAAGGAGTATTATAAAATAATACGATAAAAGCATTTATATGGTTTCTCAGCCATATGATACTTAAAACGGATAAAATATATACATACTTAAAATCATTGACTTAACGTGCTCAACTGGTGCTTCTAAGATACGCCTACCCCGGTGTACCTGACCTAAGCCTAGTACGTGGGAAGGAGGAAGTGAGTTGCAGTTTAAGTTAAGTTAGTTTTTGCCAAGAATCTGAATCAAGAATTCTCTGAGGATCTAATCAGCTCCGTACCTTGGTTATAGAATGAAGGAGGTCTTGTATCTCTTTCTCAGGACTCGATCTCCCAGCAACCCGCAAGGGTGACTGGAAACACTGGAGCTGGATTTTCTCAGCAGAAGAAAAAACAGCGTCTCTCTCAGTGCGTCAATGGGGGGGTCAGCTTCCTTCGGCACTCACATCGGCTGGGCTTCGGATAAGTAGATAGCCGATCTGCTCCAAACCACTGTGAAGGTGCCGAGTTTGACGTAAGGTTGGACGTAAGACGTCACTAAGAACTTGCAGTTCTTTCAGGACTCTCAGGAGTTCTAGGACAAATCAAAACAAAAGCAGGGGGAATTCCCGGGCTGCTGGAGGCTTGGTTTGTTTAAAGAATGCGTTGTACTTTCTAGGAGTCTATGGGAGTAGCCTTGCCGTATTTGGACTGCATTGGCTATGACTAAATATGGATATGATTCTTATGCCTTTATAAGGATATGATTTGTTATAACCACATAAGGGCATGAATCGGGAATATTTAATTAGGGTCCTAGATACATTCACAACAGTAGTGTCTGAGGAATTATAATTTGAAACCCTCTTTAATGAAAAAGTCAGATAGTAAATCATAATTCTGAAAATGCCACATGTTCGAAATGTCTGCATTTTCTTGTCCTAACCATTTGGTTCCTGCAGCCTGTATCCGGGGTCATATCACAAAGCTTAGTTGGCAGTGGCTTTTGTGTATTACTTAGACAGCATCAAAATAGAGGATTGGGGTGTTGGCTGTATGGGTCAGCTCTGGCAATATGGGGGAGGTGGTTGTTGTGTTTTCAATACTTGTTTAGTTTTGCCCAGCTCCTAGCAACAAGGTTCTTTCTTGAAATCCTGTCTGTGGAGTCCAACAGAGGGAAGCTTGGCTGAGGAGCTGAGAGGTTGGCTCTGAGGGTCGCTTGTTATATTCTTCAATAAATCTTATTTTAATCTAATATTGGTTCCTGATTTTTCAAAAATGGCGACAAGGATGGGGTAAATTCAATGAGGATATGTTCTTGGAGAAGATTACAGGAATTTTGAAGAACTTGGAAGAATTCTAAAATAATTATAAAAAAAAAAAAGGAAGACCCTCGGATCCTTCACCATCGAATTTCTAAGGTCAGTGTGCGCGTCTGACAATGTATTGAATATTGAATCCGTCAATCTGCGTAAAGGTAGAGAGCAAACCAGTGTGTTATGGTTTGAAAATTGACTGACTGTACCTGGTATTTAATGGAACAATCGCGTGCTGAGCTGATCTGAATTGCATGTCGAGCCGAGTGTGCAGTGGCGATAGCGATGGCTGGAGTCCACGAGGACCGCTGTTGAGTGTCCGCGCTGGCCGTGACTGCAGAGACTACCGGAGACTTTTAAAGCAGATTTTGGTTATTTCGGACGAATTTGTGTTTCGGGACGAGGAAGCTGTGTGAGGCTCGTTCCCAAGCACGCGAGACCTGACGTGGTAGTGCGCGAGGTACACATGATGCACTGAGTAGAAAGGAATATTTCTAAACACGACGTAGGCGGTTGCCTAGATACACCGATTGCCGTGGACGTCTATGTGAATAACAACGTAGTTGCCAGGATACTGCATCAACTAAATAAACATTGTGAGGAAATCTACGTGGGAGACGACGTGGAACAAGTTGCCGAGAGACAGTGACAGCTATTTTGCAACGTGGAGATATTTACGTGAGCGCACAAACCCGATATACTCTACGAGGAAACAATGAAATGAGCAGAATGTTGAAGAGGGACAAACAACTCTACGTAAAAACTACAAAATTAGAGCGAGAAATATTGTATTTACTTGCTAATCTCAGGTCTTACTAGCAGTAATTTTACGCTGCATCAGAAGGTTGTTTAACAAAGTGTTGGTAATTGTAATTTCATTTTGATGTTCTAAAAAAAAAGTACCATATTTTAATGCCAAAGAATTTGCTTAACATCACAGACTAAAATATGATTATTTAAAAAGGAATATTATGCTTAAAAAGGAATAATAACAATTTGAAAGTACAGCTAACTGTGTGAATACCTACGTAATAACCGCACATTCCTTCCTCCTCATTCTGCACAAATATGGCCACGCAATCTTCCATTCCAATTCCACCCATTTTCCTTCCTGAACCTGGTACTCCTTGCATGGATTGGGAAGATTGGAAGGAAGCTTTTAAAACGTATTAAGAAGCAATAGGTGGTGATGCATTTATTTCTAAAAGGAAACTAGCAATTTTAAAGGTATGTCTTGGCGTAGAAGGTAGAAATGTATTGAAAACTTTACCAAATTTCCAACCTAATACTGCTAATGTTGACAATTCTGCTGATGATGATGATGAGGATGTATATGAAATGGCATTGAATGCGTTAGCTGACAATTTTGGTAAGAAATTGAGCATCGTGGTTGAAAGACACACATTTTTCTCTCGTTCACAAAAACAAGTTCAGAAGATTGAACAATATGTAGCTGCATTAAGAAAATTATCTATCAAATGCAAATTTAAAGATTTGAGAGACGATATTATTAGAGACCAACTCATAAATAGGACAAATAATAAGAGAATCCAGGAAAAGTTATTAGACTTAAAAGATCCTTCTTTAGAGAAATCCATTGAAATAGCTAGACTTATTGAAAATACCTCAAGATATGTGAAAGAGTTATCTGAGAATAATTCGAAAACAGAAACCGAGTATAACAAAGTGTGTGCAGTAGATTAAAAAAAAACAGTCAAAACAAATAAAGATGAAAGTAATGTCATAAAGAAAAAAATAGATGTTAATTACAGAAAAAATTGCTACAGGTGTGGTAGTTACAGACATAATTCAGATGCCATACAATGCCCCGCAGCAAAAAGCCGTTGTTATAAATGTAAAAGAATTGGGCATTTTTCTCGTGTATGCAGAACCAATGACGCTTCTATTGTAAGGAAATCCGTAAACACGAAAGGTAAATCTGAAATGAAAAACACTAAAAATGTATTAGATGTTGAGGAAGATAGTGACATTGAAGTCATGGTAATTGAAGATGTAAATAGTGTGCAAAACAATTCAAATGATGCTTATGTGTCCCCAAAGTGCATAATATCTATCAATGATAATGATGTGCAAGTATGGGAAGATTCATGTTCTCCTTTTACTTTAATAGATAAGGACAGGTGGAAAAGTTTAGGATCCATAACCTTAATTTCTTCAGATGTGATCCAATTGGATATTGTGGAGTCAAGTTACCTGTCCTAGGATATTTTAATGCAAATATACAGTTCAAAGGTCGTTCCACAATAGCCAAAATATATGTTGTGCAATCTGGCAGGAGTTTATTGGGGTGGAAAGAACAGAAGAATTTAGGGATTATTTTAAATCCTAACCATCCTTTGCAAGTATTGTTGACGGAGACACATGAAACAAACAAGTGGGTAAGAGATTTTCCTAATTTATTTAAAGAAGAATTAGGATGTCTCAAAGGATTCGAACACCAAATTATTGTGAAAAAAAGATGCAAAACCCAAAGTACATAAAGTACACAATGTGCCAATGGCTTTGAGGGGAAAAACTAAAGGAAGAACTACAGAGGTTGTGTGAGCAAAAGATCAGTGAACCGATTGAAGCGTCAGATTGGTTAAATCCAATTGTAATTGCGCACAAACCCAATAACAAAATTCGCATGTGTGTGGATTTGAGAGACTTAAACGAATGTATATGAAATGATAGGCATCCTTTACCTCCAAATAAATGAGATGTTGTCGAGTGTGGAAGGTGGAAGATATTTCACCACTTTAAACCTATCTAGTGCCTATCATCAGGTACGTTTGCAAGCAGAATCCAAACATTTGACATCCTTTATTACTCCAGAGGGTGCGTTCCAATTTGTTAGGATGCCATTTGGTCTAGCTTCGGCTTCTGCCGTTTTTCAGAGAATAATGCAGAAAATTTTAAAAGATGTAAGGAATACTTTAGTGTTCCAAGATGATGTGTTGATTTGGGGAAAATATGAGATTCAGCATGATGAAAATCTCAAATCTGTATTAAAGAAACTTGAAACTGCAGGTCTTACTATTAGTTTGAAAAAATTTAAATTTTGTCAACAAGAGGTGGAATATTTAGGACATACATTGTCTCACAAAGGAATAAGACCTAAATTGAATCTAGTAGAAGATTTTGAAAAAGCTCCACCACCAATGGATAAAGATCAGCTAAGATCATTTCTCGGTATAGCTTAGTATTATTCTAAATTTGTACATCATTTTTCAGATATAGTACAACCATTGCGTGATATAATGAAAAAGGGGCATATTTTGTATGGTCAAAAGAGTGCCAAAAGGCGTTTGATGCTATAAAAAAGCAGTAGCTAATGCTACCACTTTAAAATCTTTTAATCCGCAAAACAAATCCATTATCATAACGGATGCCAGCGGTTATGGATTAGGAGCTGTATTGATGCAAGAACAAAATGGAGAAGAATTTGTGATTATATATATGCATCACACACTTTAAAAGGTGCTGAACCCTCATTACCATCTAAAAAGAGGCGTTGGCTTGGTGGGGGGTACAACATTTCAGAATATACATTTGGGGTACGAAATTTAAACTCCGCACTGTTCACCGGCCTTTACTTGAACATTTTACTACCACAGGTGCTAATAGAGCTACCCCACGTATAGCAAAGTGGTTATATAAATTGCAAGAATACACTTTTGAATTAAAATATGTGCCAGGAGTGAGGAACATAAATGCAGACTGTTTATCACGGTTGCCAGTAGAATGTAAACGTAATGAGGGAAATGAGGAAGATGATTTGTTAATTGCTAATATTGAAGATTCCCATAAATCTATCAGTGAGACTGAGTGGAAGGAGGCCCACATACATACATTTACATACATACAATTCTGATGCATCATTATTGAAGCTGATAAAAGTTCTTCCTTTGACAATTAGTGGAAAATTGGATGATGATATTGTAATGTACAAAGATGTTTGGGAAGAGTTATCTGTAGTGAATGGAATAATTAAACTAAATAACAAACTGGTGGTACCTATTACGTTGAGAACCAAGCTAATGACATTGTTACATTAAGGTCATGGAGGTATGTCTGCGTAAAAAGAAAGGTTAGGATGGATTTCCGGTGGCCAAATATGGATAGAGATATAGAAAGGTATGTGAGAGATTGCATATCCTGTACATGCAGCGACAAGTCACATGTACTGACGGATTCTCGCATCACAACCATAAAGTTACCAGATAAAGCATGGGAGAGACTTGGTATTGATATATTATTTTGAATGTGGCTTCTCACCAATAAGCCACACCCAAACACTGCACTCCCACCTGGAAGGCAAATATATAATTACACCTTTGAATAATATATGGTTTTACGCATATCTTACCACCCCTGGCACAGCAAGACTGCAACACAAAACAAACAGCACGTTTGAAAAGGAGTTTTATTTAACAAAATGCAAAGACTATCACTTTTAGAATAAGGACTGGGGTTTATTACATAATACTCTCTAAACAGAGGCTGTCTTAGATACCAAATGCATTAAATTCAAATATATGTAGCAAACCTATAATCTACAGGCATGAATCAATAACTGAGCAAACTTATAATCTGAATGGCATGAATCAATAATTATACTGATTAATAAACAAGCAATAACTGATATAAGGTAAGATACACAGGACGTCCTGCAAGAGATCAGAAAGATATATATACAGAGTAGAGGATCACTCTGGATGTGCACCTCCCACGCCACAAAGAAAACACCTCAAACGATCACAGCCACTGGCTCACATCACAATGGCAATAATCACAAAACTCAATACATCACCTGATGCATACACTGCCCACTTCTGGCCGGGGAAAGTCTTCACACAGCCGGGGATCAGAGCTCAGCAATCAGTGTTCAATCCGAGATAGACACGTCTGCCCTCACTCGAAATCCAAACTCCCAAAACATCCACTTCCAACTTCCACCAGACCAGTGTTGGCTCCCCCTTTTAATACAAATGGAAACGTTGGTCGAAGCTTCTAGCAAGCCACGCCTCCTTTTCCCATCAGATTCCTTACCACTCCGTGCCCAGAATACAGCATTGGTTGATCAGGCCTTTGCTATGACCTAGAGAAGGAGCCTGCACATTCCTCTGATAAGAACCGGTTTCTACTAGCACACAGAGTGCATAAAACAAGTGAAAGCAAAACATCACTTCCCACCTAGAAAGGCTCAGAAGATGGAGTAGCTTAAGCATAGGTCACTAATGCAAGATGGCATAAGATTATGCCAAAGCCAATAGGCAAGCCCTGCCATTAAGCAAGATAACGTCAGAAAAGAGATGGTCAAAGCCAATAGTAAGAACTCATAATTCTAACCACTGACACATTCCTACACAACTGCGCACCTTCAAATACACATCCCACAAGCTCTTCTCTTGGCCAGACTGTTTCACTCAGTAACAGCTCACACTGAAAGACAGGAAGATTACAGAACAGAAGAGAAGCAGGCAAATGCAGGACCAGCCTACACTAAGGCTAGGGTAAAATAACACGCTGAAATCAATTAAAATGGTGATAGTTGGAGGTCATCATAGTGTGCCAGACTACAAAAGGGGCTCTTTCACTACGTTTATGTGGACCGTTTGAAGGGTTGGGTTCAGTCGAGAAATATGCATTGGTGTTGTTGGATTATTATTCTAAATGGCCGGAAGTGGCTTTTGTGACAGATATCAAGACCAGTAGCGTCATTGCCTTTTGTGAAGAAATCTTTACTAGAGAGGGGTGTCCAGCAGAGATTATATCTGACAATGGGCCACAATTTATTTCTCACGGTTTTGAGGAGTTTCTAAACAAATGGGGAGTCAAGCATTTGAGGACTCCTGTGTATCACCCAAGGGGAAATGGTTTGGTTGAGCGCTTCAACCGAGTTTTAGTAGAACACATTTAGTTGGCTACTTCAATGAATATCTGTTGGAGATCTCAGATTAGAAAGATGTTGTGGAATTATAGAACTACTCCAAATTCTGTAACTGGAGAGATTCCATTTTGTCTTCTCAAAGGAAGGGTTCCCTGCACTGTAGCAGTTCCTGCATGGATGGGTAAAAGTGGTAATAAAGATGTGAATGAATTTGAGGTACGTGATAGAGTTGGTAAATATCAAATAAGTTGTCAAACAAGACACAATGAAAAGATTCGCAAGAACAGAATAAACATAAATCAAGGAGATTTTGTGAGAGTTTGTCCTAACATTTTAGTAAAAAAAGGAAATTCAAAGTTATCTTGTCCAAAGAAAGTTTAGAAGTCAAGGGTAGTGCTATCAAAACATCAGATGAAAATGGTGGAATATTTGCAAAGTAGTCAAGTGCAATGATGCTGAAGTAAAAGTATGGTTAAAAGATCATTCAGAAATATTGGGTAAGTCTAGGAGTGATCTTGTGAGAGCTCCCAGTACACGTCAAAGAGTAAGACCTATAAAATTCAACGATTATATATGCACTTGAGAGATATTATTGTTATCCTAATTTGTTGTATTTAATTGATATATTCTTCACATTTTTTTTAATGTAAAAAGGGAGATGTGTTGTGTTTTCAATACTTGTTTAGTTTTGCTCAGCTCCTAGCAACAAGGTTCTTTCTTGGAATCCTGTCTGTGGAGTCCAACACAGGGAAGCTTGGCTGAGGAGCTGAGAGGTTGGCTCTGAGAGTCGCTTGTTATATTCTTCAATAAACCTTTATTTTAATCTAATATTGGTTACTGATTTCTCAAAGATTCTCTAGCAATATGGGGGAGGTGGTGAAGCTGTCAACTCCCACACTTGCACTTCAAACGCACTGGCCAAGCTCACACACAAAGGACTTCACCCTAGCCTATTGTGCCCCCTGTCAGACTGGGACCAGGGCAAGGAGGCAGAAAACTCAATATACCTTTGTGTGTGGGGGTGGGTAAGTCCAGAAGCTTCTCCTCAGACACACTCTTGAATACACTCCTGGACCTGTGGATACTACAAAAGAAGGACACTTTGCAGCCCTGCTGCTTGAGGCCTGCCCTGCTTGCTGAGAAGGAAGGTTAGACCTGCACCCTTCATCCCAGGGTGAAGTGACTCTAATAGTCAGCTGACTGGCTCCCTTTTCTGAGCTACAGGGAAACAACAAACTCAATAGGCCACTCTGCAACAGCCCAGCTGACCTGCTGCAACTGGACCTGCCTGGGCCATCCTGGTCTCTTCTGGAACGAGTTGCTGGTGCCAAAGAGGTGCCTCCCAGGTCCTGGACCCTTGTTGTGGCATCAGCTGAGCTTCTAGAAGAAAAGGAGAAATCTTGAAGTTTAGGGAAGCTGTGACCAGTCCCATTCGCACCAAGATCGCTAGACGTACCGACCACTAGCACGAAACTCCTGTGAACTCAACTCTTCAAGCTTTTGCGACCGCCAATGAAAACCAGCAACAAAAGATCTGCACTTCGCGCTACAGCATCAACAGCTCTCAGTGACCACCATTGTGAATCTTCAGCAACGACCATCCGTAACCCCCAACGGGATATTTCCGCTACAGCGTCGACTGTCTGTGAAGCTCTCCCTGCTTCTTGCAGCCTCCTCCACCGCAAAGGGAACTCTCCACGCCGGACTTTAGAAGGTAATTTTTTCAGCAGGACTAAACGAGTACCTGTATTCAGCCAGAGTTCCATCGCAATTAGCCTGAACTTGTAGCTTTCACCCGGTGTTGCATGATCTGACACCGTGTGTTGCACTTTGTGCTTATAGGGGCAATACTTCCCCTCAAATCTTTAAAATTGTTTATCTTAGGTTCTATTAATTCCATTTATGTCATTTTGGTTTCAAATTATTTATTACATTTTAGTCTATTTTACTGAATTGTTATGGGGTTTTTCTTGTGTTGTGTTTTAACTTTATTACCTTTAAGAGCTGCTTAAATACTTTACACATTGTCTCTAACTTAAGCCTGACTGCTTTTGTGCCCAGCTACCAGAGGTTTAGTGACATGGATAATTTAGTAACTTTGTGTGGTTCACCCTCTCAAGGATTGTGGCTGTTGCCCTGAGTGGGGTTTCACCTTACTCAACCAAAAACCCAATTTCTTCCAGCAGTGGTTAAGAAAAATGGCAGTTGGCCTAATCAAAATATGAAGAGTGCATGCACATCCTTAAATGGGACAGGACAGGAAGGATAAGTTCAGTACACACCCCCTCACCCTTAGAAAAGATCATTTCCTTTAGATGTGTTTTTTTAAGAATGTCAACATCACTAGGTTGTTTCTAGGATTAAAACGTATCTTCAGTGTACTTTTTTTTCCTCCTACTGTTTGATTCACTGATAACAAATGATGCGACAGCTGACCTCACAATCCACTTATGACCAGAAAATAAAGAATACATATGGTCACGTTTTTTAGTAAATAGAGTTTACTGACTTTCAGTAAATAGTTTAATAAACAGTTCAGCTCTGTTGATGACTCTGTATACTGCAATATTAGCGATGCAGATTCCAGGGCTTCTTTCTTAGGACATGTCATTACAAGTTTAATCTCACTGCTTGAATGGGAATTTGTTTGCATAGTCTTAATAGTTCTTCCGTATTTATGCTGCAATCTCATCTGGTGTTAAAAACACATCAAACCAACGAACAGAAGCTGCAAATGTACTACATCCGATAGCGTATACCCACCTATACTTTTTTAAGCTCTTAAAAAAAGGTTTTCATGTCTCCCTTAATACAATATTATTTAACTGCAGCCTGAGGAAACTATATTCATTTGCAACTTCCAGTTTTTCTTTATTAAATCCTCATGATTTGCCAAAGACAATGAGTCTAATTTGGTTAATACTCACTACTAACACTTAGGCTTTGCAATATTTTACAAGCTCTCTTATGTTGCACTGCTTACCAGTTATAGTATGTGCTATTAGGACAATTTCATTCTTATTGTTAAGTGCTAGTATTTAAGTTAGTCCCATTCTTTGGGCACAGTGATTTATGTTTCCAGCAATTAACATTGCTCCGGGCTCTACCTTCCTCAGTGCTAAAACTTGTAGGAACAAGAACTGGAGAATAGCCTTAGAGCCTGGCTATATAGACTGAGGAGCTCCTCTGGACTCCCATAATGATGGGGGGAGGTGTGGGAGTGAGTCTCAGGGAGCTTCCCAGGGCAACCAAGTTATTTCCAAAACTTTATCTCGGTAACGCTACCTTTGAAGTCCTACACTGATGCTGTCTCCTCAGGAGGTGCCGTGTGAGAAGCTGCAGAGGGGAGAAGGGTGACTCTTGAGAAATGAAAGGTCCAGATACAGTTTGGTTGAAAGCACAATGAAACGTTTGCCTATTCTGAGTTACTGAAAGAGCTGGAATGCAATGGAGAATCAATCTTTACTCTACCATCAATACTATGCATGTCACAATGTATACTGTTGAATATACATGAGCAAACGGGAATGAGACCATGGGGGTGAGAGGAAGGATCTCAGGTGTTCATGTTATGGGGCACGATAACCTGTAAAACTCTAGCAGTAAGCCAGTACTGTTTTTGATTACTGTACAAATCCCAATAAAAAACTATACGAAAAAAAGCCCTGGGCTAGACTCAAAATGTTTACAGTATTGCCCAATGATGTTGGTGTGCTGCCCTTAAAACAAAATCATATCGCCTCTGACATTGTTCTTTTGTACTCCGCGTTAAACATGGGCTTTAGGTATTTTTTCTAAACATCAGGTAGTGCTAGGCACAAGCATATTGTGTTTAATGGACTCCTGGGCTAACTTACCCATCCTGGAAATACTGCATATGTAATATTTTTATGTCTCGACAACAGCAAATCCTTAAAGGGGAGATTAAAAAGCTTCAAAAGGAAAAAGGCAATATTCGCCTGAGGTCTCGTGTCAAAATCGAAATAAGATTGCCTTGAAGGGGTAACCGTATTGAGGAAGTGCTTATTGTGCCGATATATTGCTGCAACCTCCATATCCCTGAGCAAACTTGACTCTTTGATTCCCTTTTTCACCACTAACTGAGTCATTCTAGACATGCTTGCTAGTGTTGCCAGGAGGGGGCGGGGGGTGGGGGGGGGGGGGGGGATTATAATGCACCTGCAACTTTATGAATGTAATTTCTGAGAAAAATACTTCCTCACTAGGTACAGTGCTCTTAAAGTGATTATTCCTTCCTATTTAGAAGGTATATTGTAAATGATTCTGTTAATATTAGCCATAGCGAGCAAAGGAGTAAATCCTAGTTCTATTCTTAAACAGCACAAAGGAGTAGACTGCCTTAAAGGTGAAAGTCTTTGAATACAGTTCAAACACATTGAGTCTAAATTTTGGGTAATTGTACTAGGCAAAGTTAAGGAGCAATATAAAAGAACAGGAATAATCTTTGCTTTTATGAAGTCCATCAAAGGACCTAGCGCTCCACCCCCATGAACTGTAGAAAACCTTTTGAGTGCTCCCATAGTACCCGTAATTCTACTTCTTTGTTTCTCTTCATGACTTTTCCAATCTACATTTTTGTCTACTCCAACACCCAGATCTGTATCTTCTTAGTCTCCTTCGATCTTAACACTACCTATCGTCCAGATGAACTTAGAACTCCTTAGACCAAAGGACATTACCATTGTTTTGTTCGTTAATGAAAAGCTTGTTTTCCACATTGTATGTCTGAATTCTATCCAGTTGCCTGTGTAGGCCTATCAAAGTAGTCACTAAAATAACCAGATGTTCAGCATTAGCTAAAAAGTTGTCTTTGTTCTCCCCTTGCTGAGGAGCGTGATCTAATCTATGTACTAATATATCTGCAAGTTCTGTTCACTCAATGATTTACCTTCTAGGCACTTGAGGTCAGAATGTTTTGGTGTAATGCAAACCACTCTCTTAATAAGGACTTGAACATTTCCTTGTTGATACCTCCATTCTTTTAAAGCACTACCTTCCTTATCTTATCAAGCCAAGACTCCATCATCTACAGTTAAACCCCATTATTTAGACCTGCAGTCATTGATCCCTTTTGCATCCTATTGAGCAAGTGACTCCTGTCTGACCAGTAAAGCAAGAATTTCTGCATTACCCTGGACTTCACGCAGGTGGTCATGGCAGACATAGGTCCTCATTTCAAGTGATTTATGTCTGTAATTTACCTGCCCCGAATGTACTGCTACTGGTGATGCTGGTAATTCTGGGGATGGGGAAATAACAAAATTTATGTTTTGGGGGGACTAAAATACAGTAATTTAATTTATCATGCTGGTATTCCACATGCTTGAAGCAGGTGAAATCCTGGGTAGGAATATCCGTGGCGGTTCCATTTTAACTCATTATTTCAGTCTGGTATTACATTACTGGGCCCATCAAATGTTACCATCCACGAGTACCGAGGGCCTCAAATGTAAAGTTCACGGTTATTTTTTCACTGGGTGTCGGTTTCACAAAGCCCAGTACTCATCGCCAAAATTTCGAAAAAATCTAAGTTGCTTTTAGTATAAATCAGCCAACTCAATATTTATAGGCGATTCCAGAGGTCCATTGTGCTCCATAAGCTCTTTGCAAAGCAAGTATTGACACATAGGTGTGGGCAAAGATTTCGCTCAAAAAACGAAACAGCAAAATAGGTTTCTTTTTTTCCTTCACTGGAAAAATAGAATTGGGGTTACTCTCCAGGTGAAAGAAAACAAAAGTGAAAACAGCTGGTTTTAGGAGAACAGTTGGGGGTAGTACCATGTAATTACCGTTATGGTAATTGTATTAAGGTAATTACATAGTCTGGCTTTAACAATTCTCTTGAAAGTAAATTCTGTGTGAGGGATGTTCCAGCATGATTCTGCTGTCACTCTAGCAGGCATATGCCAGTTGCCATATTTAGCAAAGTCAATTATGGCAATTAATATAGCCAAATCGTTCCCATAGCTTAGGCAAGTTCACATGCCCTGATACACAGATTGGACGTACTTCATTGCCTAGAGTTCCAAAACACCAACTACACAATGTATGCCAAAATTCCAACTTGAACATGTAAACAAATATGAATTTTCCACATTCTTCAGGTAGTATGCATTGTTTGTGTGTTGCCCACATAAAGTGAGAACGTGGAATCCTCTTTTTAGACGTCATTTTCCCCACTTACTTCCACATTTATAAAAAATCTTGCAACTCAATATATTAAGGACTTTATCTGCCCAGGTCTTTTGAAGTCGCATTAGATAGTAATTTTGGAAGTATATTTTGAATACCCGAATTTAAAAGGTGGTGTCTTACCCCTGAAAAATGTCAAGATATGCATCTAATTGATGCTAGGGAATAGAATGATCTCCTTCATGGAATCACCCACTATTCCTTGCTATTTATGTTCAGTTCTTATTGAGTCATGGACTGGTAAAGAAGAGATTAAGTCAACAATGACATACTTATTTCTGTAGTACTCCATATTGCAAGGCCGTCTTTTAATTCTTCAAGCACAGTATGATGCTCAGATTCAGTACTGGTTTTAAAATGTAGGCAACATGTTTGGGTATCGTTATTTCTACCCCAGCTACTTATGAGGATGAGGGGGTCCACACTATATTCACCTACCCTACCTTTATCGGCGAATCCGCGGATCCCTCCCACGAGAGATGCTGGGATCAAAGGCTCACTCGTGCAGTTAGGACTAGGAACTATCAGAGATTTATTTCCGGGATGTCACGTTTTATATGTTCTGAAGATCCACGATTTGCTAAAGCCACGTTCATAGAACACTTTTCACTGACTCGTATACAAAGCGTGCTCAGAGGTGCGATACCTACCTACCCGCTTGAACCTGCAGATTTCACCCCCCTTACTTTAATAACAACAGACAATAGTGGCGAACACATCACTTCCAGGTTATATAAAACTTGCCTGCCGTTATTGCCACAGCAAGATTCTAAAGTTATAGACGCATGGGCGGTGGACATCGGACAGCCACTCACAGATGGCTCAATGTTTAGAGCGGCAGACCCTGATGCAGATGTCTGTCCCGGGACCAGGGTTAAATTCACGCCTCGGCGGCTCTTGGACTCCATCTCCCCGGACCTGATAATTCTCGCTTCGTGCCTAGTCTAATCATGGGTCCTACTCTGTGACTCTGGGCAATAGTTTGCTTAATCTCCACAATGGCCCCAGTTTAACTTGTGCGACAGTTCATCTTTGGTCAGTAAGGTGTACATTCCAATATCTGATCTCTGTTGGGTAAGTTTGAAACAATGTTCTCATCAGGAGTATGAAACTCAATACTGTTTGGGTACAGCAAATGTAACAATTTAGTTTACATAAAAGGTCTTGTCCAAGTAGATTGACCAAACTCGAATCGCACACCACAAAGCTGTACATCTCCTTAAAAGCCACGATTTTGACAGGTTCTGCTTCTGAAATTGGCCTAGTCATCTGTTTATTAGCAACTCCTATAACTTGGATTATTTTGCCTGAGAGGGGTAGGTTCGGAACCTGTGCTGTTCTGACAGTAGGGTGAGTAGCACCAGTGTCAATGAGGAATGATACAGGATTCCCATTTACCTCACCATCCACATTGGGACCACTCTGGTCTACCTCTAAGGTTGTGCTAATTACTAATCCTCCTCCCCTCTCAGGCCACATCATTGTGACGGGTCTGAGTTATAATCATCTGTTTGAACCATAGAATACTGCTGGGACATACTCTGATTCACAAAACAATGTGAGTTACCATTTGGGACCTGATTTGTATTGCATCTCTGAAATTGTATATTTTTCTGTGGCATTGGGGTGTGGAGAACCTGAATAGTTTGAGCTTGGAGCACATTGAATAATAATAATAATAATAATAATAATAAGCAAGTGTATAAAGCGCCTGGTTACACTAGGCTAGTGTGTCCCTGCGCTACGGTACAAACCTAGCAACACCTTCACAAAGATTACAGAAATTACAGACGCCTCAAAGGATAGAGACAGCAGTGGTCTAATATACAGTATATATTATATATATGCGGAACGCCGCCTTCGAAGCCTCCAGCCGGAGCCCCCACTGGAGTTTGTTCCATTGCTGTGCTGCCAAAAAGCGAAAGGAGCGACCACCCATCGTTGCTCTCCTGATGGTAGGTATACTAACCTGCCCCATCCCGCTAGATATTAATTGATGGGTGGGGGTATACAGAGTTAGAAGGTTGTGAAGGTAGGTGGGCCCCTTCCCTTGTATGATCCGATGGCTGACACAGATTGGCTTTGAAGAAGGATTCGTTGCTTAATCGGAAACCAATGCAAAGTGCCCAGGGCCCTCTTGGAAGGGGCTCTCTTAGGCAACATCAAAGCCAGGTGAGCTTCCGCGTTCTGAATACGTTGCAGCCTCTGGATGCATTTGACATTAGCTCCCAGATAAAGGACATTCCCATAGTCAGACCTCGTTTTCACCAAGGCGGGTTCCATGGTTTTCCTGACTGTGGTAGGTAGCAGGTCCAGGGTCTTCCTGAGTCTCCGCAGGATTCCAAAACATGTACCTGCAAATCGTCTTGTGTGCTGCTCAAACGAGAGCTTGGTATTAAGCCACACCCCTAGATTCCTAACCTGTTCGCTAGGCGTGGGTATAGGACCCAGCGTTTGTGGCCACCAAGCCGATGTCCACATTATTGGAGCCTTCCCTATAATCATCACCTCTGTTTTGTTTCCATTCAATTTGAGGCAATTATTGGCCATCCAAGATGCCAATTCTTGCAGACATGTTGTAAAATTACTTGCTGCCTTCTCATCTGGTTGTGTCAGAAACACATCAATTTACAGGTAGATGGCAACAAATTAACAACATCCGCATACAGAAAACCCACAGCATACAACTCAGTATTTCATGCTACGAGTGGCCACCCGGTAGCACAAATAAAGGCAATCCTAAATGTGGAGATGCTCAGAATTAAATGAAACTGCAGTAATGAGGGGATCTTAAATCAGGAACTGAAAAGGTTGGAGGACAGATTCTGAAATAGAGGATATAGTAAAGAGCTACTGACAGAAGCACGCAACAGAGTTAATAGAGATAAACAAGACAGCTTACTAAAAATCAAAAACTGGAAAAAAAGTAGAAGAAAAATTGCATTCATCAGTCCCTATTCAGCTTTGAGCACGGAAGTGTATAGAATTCTTTGAAAACATTGGTACATACTTACTCAAGTTGATACATGGAAGGAAGTCATTTAACCAAAACCTATGGTAACACATGGCAGAGGAAAAACGCTGAGACAATATCTTTGTTCAAGCTACTTACCAGTCTTTAAAAAAGACACTTGGTTACCCTCTCCCCCAGTTGGATTCTACAAATGTGGTTCATGTTGTGTATGTTGTTTTGCTCCAGATAAAATAACAACTTTCAAGTATAACACGTGCAAAGTGTACAATATCCGCTTCTTCATCAACTGCAATACCAAATTTGTGGTGTACTTTATTAAATGCATCTGTAACCGTGTATACATAGGTAAGACAATAAGGCTGCTCAAAGAAAGGATACAAGAGCATGTCAGAGCAATAAGAAACAATACTCCATACCATCCGATTGCCCCACAATACAACCAGGTACACAAAAGCAATGAGTTAATTAATATCGGTTTTCATTAAGTTGAATGCGTAAAACCATAACTAAGGGTGGGGAGACAGAACACTTAGATTAAGACAGCTTGAAACCGATTGTATTATCAAATTTAGGGCGGTTGAACAATGCCTCAATATTGACAAAGAATTGCATGTCTTCTTCTAGTTCCAGGAGAATTGACTAGATAACAATATCAATGTATACACCACCAATATACATCTAACATCTACGTGTACCAATATTGTACAGCATTATATAATTATGTCAGTGTATACATTACCAATGTACATCTAACTTCAATATTTAATAATATTGTACAGCACTATGTTACAACATTTATACAGGATTGTATACTTTTAACATGTTTCATAGATGCATCTGTATATGAGTGTTAGAGTCTGTGGGTTTCAATTTGCATGACTTGCAAACACGATAATTATCTAGACATGAGGGAAAACACCAAACATTTCAATACCACTAGCCGCTTTCACTTAAAAACATGGGTTATAGATTTTTTCACGGTTTGTTTTTTCTCACCTCCATTAGAGGCGCAGATGGATGTTTAGATTCATATCTATATATGCGAACCAGATACATTGCAACACCACAACAGTGGCGTTCTTAGTAAGACAGGCCAGCAATGTATACATTTTTTCTGAACTCATGATATTACTTCATGGTTTCAACTATGATAGTATAGCTATTTCCCTACATGCTTTAGAACTCTCACATATGGTGGCCATGGTGTCATTCGTAACTCGCCATTAGATGGTGCATAATGTATGTTAGTCCAATGGACCATTTCTTGCATTGAAACAGGGATATAAATTCGTTTTTTCTTTTGTCACTCTTCCTATTGTGACAAAATCAACAGGTCAAATTTACTTCTCGGTGTATACTTCTGTCAAATTGACTTTAGTTTACTTACCATTTATTCAAATTGGTAGTTGCTTCGCATTTTCATGTGATTTTTGCTATTCTTACAAGATGGCAGCCACAAATGGTTAGCCTGGCCTTCCATCTGTGATCCCCTTTTCATGGTTATGCTCTCCACTGACTTACTCATTCTTAAACAGGGATCAGATGACTCCCTCGTGCATACGGCGTTCACCTGACCCCAGACACGGTGGAGCGTGTAAGAGTCCACGATGTGGAACATTATTACAATTGCTGGTTCATATCCCCTTTCTTTTTACTCGTTACTTAATGACCCAACAATTTATCATTGTGGAATAACTATGTTTATACGCACACAAACTGAAGGAGTGTCATTTGGCTTGCTTACTTCTTCCTGTCTGTTGTATTAGCAGACCCACTAGCCCATTAGCGGGTTTGAGCTCAATACTCATTCGTGCCTTATTACATTGCGGATCCATTAGCTCACTAGCGGGTTTATGAGCTCATCATTAATAAGGTTGCCATGCCAGTTCAGATTGGTTTGTATACCAACTGGCATACTTATCTGTTTCATTGGAACAACAACATTTCACTCTTTGGAACTCAGGAATTAAGTAAAAAACCCGGTTGAATTTTTTTCCATTTTTCCTTGTTCAATAGTGGGCTCATCAGGGTCTCGCCACACATTCCCCAGGACACTCTGAAGATTACACATTTCGGGGATAAGTGCTTATATGTTTAACTTCTACAATAGCCCATGGCCCTCACTTTTTAAGATACGCTGTGAATCTCGTCCATATTCCCCCGTTGGGAATTTCATAATCTGACAGGCAATATGTTTCTTTTTACAGATCCTACTCGTGTGTTAGTCCATTATTGTGACAACCTTTTTGTTTATGATGCTTCAGATTGAAGGAATTGCCTCAATATCTTTCATACACCTTTTTTGAAGAGGACTCTAGGATTAGTTCTGACCAGCATTCATAGGTAGGATATCTTCCCACACTCACGTCTTATTTTTGGTGATGGCTCAGACTTTGGGCACCTTATAATTTACCATCACGCAAAATTGTACTTGCATGGATGTGACTCCATGCACTCTGATGTTTTCAATACGCCTTTGAAATGAAGACACTGGGTGGATTTAATTTTTCTTTGAAATATTGACAACTGAGTTTAAACCTCCTTGCCTTTCGTTACATACATGTCTTTTTGTGACAATAGGGTGTAACTGATGATGGGGGCACCCACACAGATGCTAATTAAAAAATAACAGTATTGCTAATTTTTGTGCAATATAATCTTGCCGCCTTGGCAAAAGTCCAGGAGGATGAAACACGTGTCAGCTGATGTGTTTTGGACAATACTGTGAGAAAACTTATCTATGAAGTAAAAACAATGTTGAAGAATTTGAATTTTGTGGAATGGATCTGATCATTTCAACAGAACTCACTATTCTAAACTGGACTGTGTGTGCTTGAGTGCATTGTTTCTCTTTAGAAAACCTCTGGGATCAGTTTATCACTGTTGGATTCGAAGCAAAAATTGCATTGGAAAAATCTGAAGTGTTCCCTTGTGTTAAAGCATAGAAGTCTGTGGACAGTGTCTCACCACTTATCCTACTGAAGTGCCAGTTACAGTAGTTGTCCCAGTAGGAACATTCGAAATATGTGTAGTGTTTCCTATTGCTCTGGGTTTATACACAGGAACTACAGGGCCTATGGTGATGGAAACTGTAAGTGTATATGTAACATTTAGAGCATGTGATGTGGAAGTAACTGAAGCTACTTAATTTTCTCCAACTACTTTTGGATTCAGATTGAACGGTGCAGAAGGAACATCAAAAGTTCCATCAATAGGTGTGTTACTTGGTCTGGCAATTGGTATTTCGTTACATGGGTGTGGACGGTTTAGCAATCATTCTGATCCAATTTGCTGTCATCATCCTCAGGTTTATTTTCCGTCCCTTCTATCTCTAGGTGCTTTTATTTTCCTTGCATTTGCCCTTCTCTCCTCCTTCAGGTATCAGTAAAGGATAAAATCGAGTCCCCTCAAACAGGTTAATTCTCCAGGTTTTCTGTTAAGCATCCCACCTAGCATCTGCACAAGTGTATATGGCTTTCTTGACTTTCCCCTTGATATTTCTCTCTCTCTTTGAGATGCGCAACATGTTCCCAAGCATTAAGTGCTTCAAATTGAGTAGGTCTTCGAAGCAGTTTTATGGCACATAATTTTCACCTTAAATTCCCAATAATTCTCAAATTGAATGTGCCATAATGGGGTAACCGCAAAACCCGATCTTTTTGGCCAATTTCACTTCTGCCTGGATTTTCAAAAATTGCAGAGAAGCTGGTTAACCGTCAGCTCTCTCACCATCTTGAGTCTAACCACCTGCTAGGAGACTCCCAGACTGGTTTCCGTCCCGGCCATGGAACAGACACTGCCTTGCTGGCAGTAGTGGAGGAGGTAAGGAGCACTCTAGATACAGGAGGGTCAGTGGCAGTGATCCTCCTGGACTTGAGTGCTGCCTTTGACACTGTGAGTCACCAAGTGCTCCTCCAACGTCTGTCAGAGGTAGGTGTCTCAGGGACGGCCCTGAAATGGTTGGGATCTTTTCTCTCTGACCGTTTCTACCAAGTCTGGGAGGGGTCAGAGCAATCTGCCCTAATCCCTCTTCAATGTGGAGTCCCGCAGGGCTCATCGCTGAGCCCTACTCTATTTAATATATATGACTCCACTTGAAAGAGTGGTCGCCCCCTCGGGGGTGAAGATCATCAGCTATGCTGATGATACTCAGCTGGTGGTCGGCCTCACTCAGCTGGCGGAACAACCTGAGGTTTTACACGACTGCCTCGCCAATGTTTATCGTTGGATGTCTATCTCTGCCTTAAAGCTCAATGGAGGTAAAACCGAGCTGATGCTCCTGGGCAATCCCAGTCCCTCCATTATTGCGACCTGTTGGCCCCGGTCTCTTGGTGACCCACCATCCCCCAAGAAGGAGATCAAGTCCTTGGGAGTATGGCTGGAAGAAGATCTGTCCTTCAGGACTCATGCCAGGAAGACCGCAGGGGTTTGCTTTGGCTTACTGAAATCAGCCCGAAAGGTGCTACCTTTGCTTCCTGATCCAGCAAGGAAGCTGTTGATACGTGGCCTAATTCTATTGAGGCTCGATTATGGGAATGCGCTGTTTCTCGGTGCCCCCGAAGCGACCTTCAAAACCCTCCAACAGGTGCAAAACGCAGCTGCGAGAATCCTTATGGATGTTCCCAGAAGGCAGTCTGCTGCTCCTGCCCTCAGAGCGCTTCACTGGCTCCCCGTGAAGGAGCGGGTGAAATTTAAAGCGCTATGTACTGCCCATAAAATTTTGCATGGCAAAGGCCCCCCTATCCTTGCTAATATGGCCCGTCCCTATAAACCCCCACGTCTGCTGCGCTCGGACCAAAAACACCTTTTGCAGTCAGCCAGAGTAAGAAAAGCTCGTTCTGGGGGCAGGCGTTTCTCGGTGCAGGTGGCGTCTCTTTGGAACTCTCTGCCCCTCAGGATTCGCTCAGAGCCCAAGATCCTACCATTTAGGAAACTTCTTAAGACCCACTTGTTTCCACAGTAGTGATTAGCTGAGTCTCCCCTTCTGGTCTGTTGCGCCGGGACGCCCCTGGGTAAGCTGAGCGCATTATAAATTTCATATTATTATTTGGGTGCCATTATGCGTGCCAAAGATATGTGTGGAAAATCGCATTGCCCACCATGGTGCGACCTGGTGTACCTTGAGGTGGTATTTCTTCTCCTTCTCTAATGAGTACAGTCACATCTCCCCTTACTATGTGCTGTATAGCTTTCATGAATGTAATGTTAGCTAAATTTAGTATGTCATTCTCAAATGACTTTCCGTTGAAAGCAGGAAATGAATCTCTCCCACAATTCTCTTATTTGGCAGTCACAACCAATACCAGCGCAACTCTCTATGACGTATACAACCAATCACAGCGCAGCCTCACCTCAACCGACCTAAACCAGTGTGGCACTCTGTGACGTCAATCTCACTCCATGCAGTAGCTCACCCTCCTATACAATTTTCTTCTCAAGCACATTATCTAAGCAATTCAAACAGAACAATGCAAGCCACTTCAGCAACTAAGTCTGTTTGCTCCACTAATGAAAGGAAAGATTTCCATACACAAGGTAATATGGAATTATACTTTACAGGTGTATTCTAACACTTACTCCAAGTGAAACCTCGACCAGAGGGTCTCTCTTAGATTGATACAGCTATTCTGTGTGCATTGAGATGAACTATACCAACCTCTTCTCACAACCACACAAATGAACAAGTCACTATCTTAAAGCTGCTGTAAACAATGTCTCATGACAACCACCACAACACAGCAGACAACTACATCAAGTGTCTTCTATGCTGATACTCACGGTGTAGGTGGGTATATCCCAGGATCTGAGGTTTCAAGGGACCCGCTAACCCCTTCAACTTCTGTGCATTAGGTTCCACAATCACACATGAACTTAAATGAACTCCGCATGACATCACACAGCCATTACAAACACAACAATCTAAATATAAGCAATTACAACATGCAACCCTATTAAAACTCACACTCCTGCTGGTACAAGTCGTCTCAGCATTGCTAATACTCCATCACTCCTCTGACATAACCATGGGCATTGGGTCAGACTGGTCTTGGGCAGTTTCTAGATTGGACAACCTAACTCCCTCACACCAGTGGACAGAACATTCCAACAAGCTGCCAGATTTTATCTGGCAGATTTGATCTTGCGTTACTGTGCCTAACTGGTACTGAGGATTCACCTCCTTTACTGGATCATTTACTACCTTTTATTTACTTACCAACTTGGTCCTCTGATAGACCTTTTTCGTCACACTGAGGGGAAAGAGAGTTAGCATAGCTTTTCTAGTCACATAGCAGCCTTAGCACTAGCCCCACACTAGTGAGCAAACAAGAATGTGGCCCTGAGAAACGTTGCTGCAGGGATGTCTGATGGATTTGTGCCTTGAGTACAGCCTGTGACCCTCAGCTAACCTTTGCCAGTTTGCCAAATTTTTAGCTCCCACCTCTGTTAGATGTTCCTACTACGCTGTTGCCTTCCTGGATTTTCTTGAAACCATAGGGTGTTCCTGCTTCGACTAAGGTTTGTAGAGCTGTGTGTTTCGTTGATAATCTTTGTAGGTATGCTGAGGAGGGCAGTCCAGTTCGTTTTCAGATGTCATCAGTTTTTTTTATCTCCAAATGTTGATTCTAAAATCAGGTTATCCTTGCCCACATTTGGACACCCACCATTTTCTGTACAAATCATTGTTAATAGTAGATGGGGTAATGACAGGGGGATCTAGAAGAAAGGCAGGGGTCTAAGAATTGGAAGCTTAGCCTAAAAGGCAGATAAGGTAACGGATTAGTATTCTGATCAATTGATGGATTTAGACACGGGGTAGTTACCCACTGGTGACAGGTAGGGAGAGGAGTTGGCCTAACGGCTAGGGTGGTCGACCTCGGAGCTGGGGAACCGGGTTTGAGTATCGGCAAAAACGCACAACATCCTGTGATTCTGGGAAAATCACTTAATCTCCCTGTGCCTAACAAAAAGCGAATGTGTCCTCATGTAATGCAACTGGTGCTCCTGTAAAGCGCTCGGATACCCGATACCCGGGTCAAGTTTGTGCTATATAAAACTCCGTAAAGAAAGAAAAAGAAAAAAAAGAACATTTAGGGGCAGATTTGGTACTGACCCAGGAGCAAATGGCCATGTTGTGCACTTGTATCCAGATTGGTACATGTTCCTGCCATATCGATAGACATGCAGTCCAGTCACAAGGAGCCTGTGGTCTTCCCTGCTATTCTCATCCTTTTTTATAGAATATCATTAAAAATGGGCATATGGAAAGGCTTCCTATACTAACTCCCATTTGCATCGGACTTGGTATTACTGTACGAGTGCAAACTCTGCAACAAGGGATTTTGACAGAGGCAATTTTAGAAGGTCAAGGCTGGCAAAAATGAACAGGCAAATAGTGCACGTGCACTGTTTGAGCACTTAAGAATGAGGATTAGCATTTTTTTTGCAGAATATGCTCCATTCCGAGTTATATAAATAGAAACCAGATGCAAACTGCACACCTGCTAAATACTGCACCTCCTTCAATTAGTATTTGTGGGGTGCCCAGTTTGCAACCTGAAGTGTGTGCAATTTGTGAGCCACATGTGGTCAGGGCTTAGGTGGGCCAGTCCTAGATTGCTGCTTACCAACTGACTGTTGAGGATTAGAGGTTAAATTGAAAATGATATTGGTAAAACAAATCCTAAATGGAGCAGTATGTAAAGTTATGATGCACAGATCTGCAATAGAGAGCTGGGGCAGTTATCATTTACAAGTTCCCTTTTCATGTACACAATTCATAGGGCCAACACCTGACATACTCAGCAGCAATCGTTCAAGTGACAGGACCAAATTAGTTTGAGATTTTCTCAACATGACAATGCACGAGTGAAAACAATTGAATAATGTGTACAGACTTGACACATGATGGACAGATTTTGGGGGGATGTCTCATCTACCTAAAAAAATCTGGCAAGCACTAGATCGGACTGTAGCATTGAAAATGGCCTGCGCTGAGGGGAAAGTTGGTTCTTTACTCTTCAGCCTGAGAGAAGGGCTTCATTCCTAGCATATATTTGGAACCACAGTCACCATAGTTAATGCCCAGACTGGGAAGGAGGAAGGATATATAGGGATTTATGTGGAATTATGTTTGTAGAGCTAGAGAGTGTCCACAGTTCAGAAGAACTGGAGAGCAAGCATATTTCCTCATATCATGTGTTATATGTTTGTAACTAAAGGGCACTAAACCTCATCAATTTGAGGGATATATTAAGAGAGTATATGGCATAGAAGGAAGGTGCAAGAGACTTACTATAATTCTTGATGTGTTACCCAAACATACGTACCATAGCCAGGAAGTATTAAAACTCAATTAATCAAAAGGAGGGTGCATATGAAGGAATCGGCTCTCGAACCTACTAGTGCTCTTAGAAGAAACTGTGAGTGGGTTAGACAATAACTCCTTTCATTTGACAATTTTGTAATGAGTATAGCATGTCAAAAGCTCAACTATCAAAAACACATAATTGAGTGCACACCCTTTTTTACTCTGGTTCTTTAATTTAATGTCATGCTCAAATGCGTAGTTTCCGGCGTGCAGGCTTGATTTCTGCTCTGTCCCGAAGCATAGCATGAAATTACCAAAATTCAACTGCTGCGCCGTCGCGCTTAGTTACAAACCGCCCAGCCAAACAAATGTACTCTCGCATCAACACAGCGTGAGTTCAAGTAAACCAGCATAATCCATATTTCTTCATGTTTTATCAGCCCCATGTCTCCTTCAAGGTGGGTCGGCGGTCACATGCTTAATTTGTATAACACGGCACGTTTTGAATGGATTGGTTACACCTGGAGAACATTGGGAGTATAAAGAGAAGAAGTTCTCTGCATACGTATTTGGGATCACTAGAAGAAGGAGACATGGGGCTGATCACGGCACTGTTATGTTGCAGAAGTGGATACCCTGTAAGTGCACTTTCTGGATGTCTGTTGTGGGTTTTTAAGTGCATAGTTTAGCACGGGTGACTTTCACGGAAGTCACTCTGTTTTCATGGATCAAATATTTTGCTGACTTTGGCTTATTCTGTAGTCAAAACGTGGGAGAGATGGTATTATTAATGAGATACTGTTTAGTTAAATGGAGTGGTTTTTAGGTCTCGCCTAGGAGTGTGTGTGCGCTGCATAGGCAAAAGACCTTTAGCAATTGCTTTGGTTTGTGTCTTAAAAACGTGCATGCGTTCTATTGCCTCCAACGGCAACGCATGCACGTTTTGCGATTCCCTTGCGGGAGCGAGCTTGACACCATATGTTTGTAATTAACTTACAAACACATGGCGCCCCTGGCTCGCTCCCGCAAGGGAAAGGCTTTCACTTTTGGTGACACTTTTTTAGGTGTGCACGCTTGTTAGTATTGTTGGTGCCATATTCTACATGACCGCTTGGGGGCACTATTGCCTTTTAAAAGAAGAATAGAACATACGCTGTGAAGGTGCTTTAACCCCTTCTCTGCGGGGCTAATTTCCCCACAGCGCGGGGGAGGGGGGCCACGCACGGCGCCGCTGTGCTCATGACGAGCCCAGGCTCGTCATGCAGCACGGTGCTCGTGTGCTGGTGACGAGCCTGGGCTCGTCATGACCACGCCCGCGCAATGGAACGCTCAGCACAGCGGGGAAATTAGCCCCGCGTGTGAGCGTTACACGGCTCATGACGAGCCTAGGCTTGTCACCAGCACACGAGCACCGTGCTGCATGACGAGTCTAGGCTCGTCATCAGCACAGAAGGGGTTAAACTAGAGACTAGTTACTAGTAGAACTTCCTTCACAACAACCAGGGGGGATGATGGTCAAGGTACCATCACACTCGCCTCTCACAAAATGTCCCATAGAATTCTCTCCCCGGCAAAGATTACTGCCTTTTATATCGAACCTTCTTCTGAAAGTATTATTTATTTAAAATAGCAAACCTCCTAGTTTTAATGCACATAATGGGTGTCCAATTGTCTTCTCCAGCACACAGTGCCCCGGTAAATATGGGGTCTGACCAGCAGTCATGCGAGCATCTCTTCCTACGTATGCCATGCCAAACTCATTGGAATAATGTGTTTTCAGCCTTCAATACCGTCCGAGCATGCCGAGGCTTGACGTTTAACTGTCACAGTAATCGTTTGGGACTACAAATACCAACATGCACTGTAGTGCCTTTTCTTAAAGAGACACAACTTGACTGCATCGTACTCTTATGACATGGGGCCAGTTGAGACTGTTAGTTGTAACTTTTCTTTTACTGAGGCATGTCCACATTCAGCGCCCCGAGAAAGAAAGTAACAGGGAAGGGCCTGGGTTGATTGTAGACTTTGCTCTTTAAACGGTGTCTTGCTGCTTAGTCACAGCATGTTATTTGCAGAGTTTACATTCAACGTTTTGTTGTCAGGTTTGCGCGATGCGGCAAGCACTTTTTGTTTCGCGGTTTTATGTGGCGCGAACTCGACCCGAAGGTATCAGAACGCTTTACATGAGCGCCCGTTGCATAACAGACGGACACATTCATTTAAGCACCGGGGAATTAAGTGATTTGAGCCGAATCACAGGGCTTTTGAACCTCCGCAGACTCGAACCTAGCTCCCCCGCTTCAAAGTTGCCTGCGCTAGCATTCATGCGCACTTACATAGTGTACACCACTCTTCACCCTGCTCTGAGAGCAGAGCAGCTCTGCCGCTCCCCGCAAAGCTGCCACAGCAGGAAATAATAAAATGATAATAACAAGTTGTTATCTTTTTATTTTTTCTTTATTCACACTTCTGGAAAGCAGTGGGGCGGCTCTCCTCCGCTTTAGCAGAGGAGCGGCCACTGTACAGTGCTTGTGGGTTAGCAGCAAACAGCTTCTATTTGCTCATTTAACCCCTTCGCCGCAGCGCGAATTCCGGAGCAGCGCGGGGGGGTTAGGGGGCGGGCGCGGCACTTCGGTGCTCATGACGGCACCACGCTATCATGAGTCACGTGCGGTGTGGTGCCGTCATGACTCTTCCCGCTCATTAATTCACGCGCACAGGCGGGGAATTAGTGCCCCGTGGGTGGAGCTACAGCCGTCATGAGCACACGGCTACTGTGACTCATGACGACGTGGAGCCGTCATACGCACGTAAGGGGTTAAGAGATTTCTCAAATCAATATATACTCATATAAAGCATTACCGGAATATCTATACAGGATTTCCTTAACAACATATTATCTAAAATATGAAGTTTCGTCGACTTTGCAAGCTAAAGTTGAAGGAGCTTTCAGGTATGTTTTCTTCTCCCAAATCAAAGTTTTGAATATTTGGCTGCAGAACCAAGTTCGTTTGGTGACATTTTAGACAATCTGTTGAAAACTGCTGTTTACATTATAGACCAGCTGTTTTATGTATCCTTAACAAACCAGGATCTAATATCAGTTGTCCCCTGCATGGCTCTAAAGAGCATGCTTAACTGCCTTATGAAAAAGGTGCCTTGCGTCAGGTGACGATGACGTACGCAACGACTACATATCAGAGAACGTGGTAAATCTGAAACAAAATCTATTTGTTGTACTTCAGATGTGTAAATACTTCAGTTCAGTGAACATTTCTCTTTTCCAAGCTTCTCACAAAGCGCCCCGGTTAATGTTGCCAAAAATTCGCGTTACATATATTTATTTTCTATCCTCAGGTGTCAAAAGACGACCGAAGTGACATTGAGACCAGTTCAGATGAGGAAGGCACAGTGCGCCACAAGAGCCCGCACAGCACCACTACCAACGGCACGAGCGGCGGCGCCGCCAGTGGGACAAACGGCTACCTCACAGGCGCCACGTGCTCGGAAGAACATTAGCCCTCCAGTCGCACCACGAGACAGAACAAAACAGACTGTTTCCTGCTGGAAGTTCGTAATAAATTGTGAATGCGGTTTCTTCATACAGTATATCTCAGCATCGGAAAAGAACACGACGATTATCAAAGCTTTCTGATCGCGCACTGCCATATTTTCTGTTTGTGAATGAGGATTTTGCCGTTCTATTATCCGTGGGCATGCTCTATGTGTATGTAAATGGCATAACGGGGACAGTATTTTGAGGTGCACTGTCTTTACATTTTATTTATTTTTAATATGTTTTATAGAAGCGACAAAGGCAAGTTAACCACTTTGGTTCGCCCTGCTTACTTTCATTGATGGAAGTATTTAATACCCGTCCATCCGTGCCTAATTCAGGAGAGCAAAATATGTGCCAATCAGCGTTAATTGGACCTTCACATACACCGTAGTTTAGAACAGTCGGTGTAGCGCTGTTTCAAAGGAAAATTATCAATAACTTCTCATCGTTTCAATATATCCGTGGCATGAATTGGCAGTCAAACAACTTTTAGGCATTATCTCTATCCAAACACTTACTGTGAGTGACAGAAGAAAGCTTTGGTATTTTCATACAGAAGTAAGAAAACCAGTAATAGTATAAAATGAGGCCATCTTATCACAGTTACTGAAAATTTGCATCACAAAATTGCAAATACTGAATGAAGTGCCAACATGGACATTGACCTCCCCGAACGTTACTGTGAGGTTATATCAAATGCGAGTGCTTTCAAGGGCTGAGATATTGAATTTTTCTTCGTGAGTGTAGCTATACTCATATACTTGACTTACTCTTTTGGGGGTGTTTTTTTTTTTTACTATCACAGGAAATGTAATATAATAGTACTTAGATGGTGCATAATTATGCCAATCTCTCCAATGCCTGTGCATTTGCATAAACACCACATACCGTATTATCATTCCACTCAAGCTGCACCGTAGGGGTGAGTTGCCAGGTGCAAAACACAAACCCTGTTAGCGCAGCCGCCACTGCTGTGGAACTTTGTGTATGTGCACCTTCACGTTAGATGACGGACCAGAATCCCTAGTCTATAGCTGAGCTCCCTTTAGAGGGACCTGAAATTCCCCTGGGATGTATCACCTTCTCTAACGAGGACCCTCAACGGGACAACAAAAATATGACTTGCTATTGGTGTCTGACATTCAATACCCAACTGAGGCCGGACCCATCAACCTGTGTGAATTAATCTGTATTGGAAACGTGAACGGCTAGCATTTCTGACAACTTGAGAAGGAACAGCCCAGGGCTGGCTTTAGCGCTGGTGGTGCCCGATCATCTTTGGTGCCCCCACGCCCCATGACTGCCTCCTTGGATTCTCTCACCACCATCAGGCAAAAGTGCCACTCATCTCTCCAATCACAAGTTATTGCTAAAAACAGCCCCCCACCCGAGTTCAGCACTCCCTCCCAAGGTCAGCGCCCAGTGTGACCAGTCGCACTACCCTAAAGCCAGTCCTGGAACATCCCCTTATCAACGTGTTTTACCGCAAGCAGACTTCTATTTACTTATAGTATCATATAAAACTGAGTGCCATGGCCACACACTATGAGGATCCTTGATGAAGTGGGTGGAGCATCTGCACTAAGCCCACCTCTTGGATTCTGCATATGTGTGTTTTTATTGTGGGGGGGGATCAGGCCTATCTGAAATTGCTCTTCTATTGAATAAGAGCAAATAATACTGCTCATTCACATTAAACGATCTAGTGAGAGGTGTTAACATATTGCTCATGCACCGCGTGGAAAAGTGCATTGTAAGTGTTAAGTAGAATAGCAGTGGATTTAAAAATAGCATTTAGGTGGGCACTTTCCCAATGTACTGTTTCGGAATTATAATTTAACGTTTTAAGAAGTCTTCTCATGCTCCTCAATTAATGGTTTTAATAATTAGGTATTGTGGGTAATATCTTTAGCACCGTTTTGAAGTCTAAATTGGTGATTCAATTAAATATAATCCGTTGAGTTTTAGTGCAGGATAACTACTTACATATGTATGAAGGCAATGTACAAAAGTATTACAATAATGCACTATTCTCTTTTCATCTAGATGTATCTGAGTTTTTTGCTTGGTGTAACTATCTTCTTCAACAGGAATTCTAAGTGAATGTGAATATTTGTTTTGCAAACTGGAAAAATGACAAGAGAACACAAGAGCGAGTGCAACATAATTATTTCTACACACTTTATGAAGTTTCTTTCTTGCAGATGACCTTACAAAAAGTAGTGCATTCTTCTGTTGCTTGATAAATGGAGGGTGAATTGGTAATTTGTTCTATAAAATTGCATTGTATTCACCAGTCAATATTTTAATCCAATTAATTTATAGGCAGATATAACTCATACACCTTTTTAACTAAGCTGTAGATCCATCTACCAAATGAAAGGAAACCTCTAATGCTGAACATTGTTCCCCAGTCTTAAATTGAATGATGATGACCCGGATAATTTTCATAAAGCCCTGAAAAACTTAACATGATTTTCCAACATGGCCTAGTCCTCTTAGCCAATTGTGATCTACTTTTGAAATGCTAGCTAACATCGTTGTAGTACAGAAACAGTCAAAGTCCTTATTCTTTCAGAAATTGTTAATTGTGATTTTCAAAAAGACACAAAGCACCTGGGAAAGACATAACTGCAACCCTATTGACTGCAAACGATATATATTTACCCTGATTCAGAGAATCCTTTATGTCATATCTTAATAGGGACTACTGGAAAATGTACATAGAATTCTTTTTATGAGTTCAATTCGAAAGCCACCTTGGTGTCTGTCTTCCCCTTTGTGCAGGTTTTCAATAATATGGCTTGATAAGGAGAATGAACATGGATCAAGGAAATGCTAAGCAAATAGTGACGTCTAATTTTAAAACAGCATCCTGAAGGGCTGGATTTTTCGACAAGCTGGATATACACATGCCTATTGTCATTCCAAAGCTCATCACTGCAAACCCCACAATAGTCCACACTGACTGCGCTTGTAGACGACAGCAAAAGCAGTGTGTAATTGAAAAGAATTAGGGTAAAACTGAATGGTGGGAGAAGGGCTTTCTCTGAGAGCAAATAAATGTCCCCAATATGTGGAAATACAAGCAGCTGATGTATAATTCCAGCACTGCCTGTTAAGAGAGGGGCTATCCTTACTATAAATGATTTTGTTACTAAGACAGGAACTCACCAGTACAACATTATTTCTGATTTCATTTTTTAAATCAATTCAGTTTTTTAAAAATAATTATGGTTTCAGAAGCAATCATGGAATGTCTGATTGTGTTTAGCTCAGCATACTGTGGCAGTGATCACACCATAATGTTTGGTATTGATTAATAAAGAGTTAGAAAGTCTTACCCTTTTATATTTCAAAAGCTAGTTCTATTACTTTCTTTGGAACCATCAGTTTACAGGCGCAATGAACCAGGAACATTATGTGCTGTGTTTATTCATAACCAGACAATTGTGAAAATGTATTAAAGCTATACAGAACAAAAATCTCCTCACTCTTACTCACTCATTCTCCCTCTGTCTCAATGACCTTTCCTTCTATAAATGCCTTTCTCTCTATTTCCAACCTTCTCTCTCTCACTCTTCCCTTCAATCATAAATAATTCCCTGAAATATTAGTATGAAACCCTTGACAGTTCATTAGGAATGTAAAAAATGGCGAGGAATTTTTCTCAATGTGAACAACCCTATAGAAAAAGAAATAAGTGCTCTAAACATGATTAAAATATTATGTTGAGGTTGAAGAAATGTATCTGTCTCTTAATTTTGCGCAAGTGAAGTATCTGTGCTTGGTATGGTAATGCTTACACTCACGAAGAGATTCCAGATGAGGGGGAACACACTCTAGGTCGTTGCTTTGCATAGACGCACTTAAGAGAGGGATGGCAATTGAAGTGGTTGGATGAACCAAAAGCAAGAAATGTAATGGATAATGGTTGGCAAGGGGACGTGGTGATTGACCACTAACAACACAAACATTAGGATATGGGTTCTGCAGTGAAAAAAAAGTTGGCAATTTGCACAAAACCCAGTCCTTGTGAACTTACTTCAAAATCCCACACTTTGGAGCATGCTGTCCATGAAGTAGTACAACATGTTAGCTATGCTAGTCTTAGAATTGGTTTCCTGAGCAAAAAAACGTCCATGCACAAAATACCCCATGTAAACTGCAACCACTGTGCTCTAACAAACGACCGAAATTAAAGAAATGATACATGAAGTGCGAGCCAACAGTGGCGGATGGGTAGTAAGAATGAAGGAATATCCTAAGCGGGGTAGTAAATAAAAAAAAACGAAGCAATTCAAAAGTAAGAAAAATTCAATTTATATCATGGCTCTCAGAACTTCAGTCTAGAAAGCAACTGATACAGGAGATAGAGAAAAGTAATATGTTAACTATTCTTATGTGAGACACAGATAACACCAGCTCATCCCAGTAGTGGGGCAGGTTTGGAGGGTGTGAAGAGTAACCAGCCTACACACAGATGTAAGAGAATGGAGTTTTAGGCGGTACTCTTTTACTATACATTTGTGAAATGGATCAGCAGCATGGTGTGCTCACAAAAGCACTCCACAGGATGCATGCTGATGTCTCCGTAGATATCGCCTTTACTTCCCAACAATGTTAAAGAGACAGGGGACAAACCAGTATGTGTCATTCAGGTCATCACTAAATGGGCGCAGCAGAACCATGCAAGATATTTTCTTGCTCTTGGAGATTAATGTCTCAGTGCTCACAGTTGAGAAGCTGTGGTGATTAAGTACACCTTTCTACTATCTCTCATTTCCTTTCACAATTTATTTCTTCTTCTGGCTAGGCAGCTACCACTTTTCTAACAAAGTGGCATGATCAAGGTGAAAGAACTATCCTTCTAGTGCCATTAAATGTATAATTGTAATGCTGCCTTACTAAGACATCAAAATTCTGTCGCTCATCCTGGGTTTCCAGTGGCACCACTCCTTACGTTATGCCTATAAACAATGTAAAGAATATTCAACATTCTTTTAAAAATACTGATCCCTTGTTTTCCCTATTATCCATTCTAAGAGTCTCGGGGGCAACTCGTTTTCATGTAAGTTGTTTTTGACCCAGTCTGCTGTTTTCCTGTCCAATGTATTTTTCTTTAATCTATAATTTCCCACTAGATTCCATCTTCTCTTGAGGGATAGGGGTGTCACCCACAATATTTATTCCCCCTTTTCATGACTTTCTCTGTATTCAGTTTTCATTGTTTCATTTTCTATTGGATGCTATTAGAATACTTCCACATTATCTATCCGATTGTGATTTTGATCTTTGGTCTACATTCTCTTGCCCAAGCTTTTTTAAACTTGGACACATTTTATTGTGCCCTAGCTTTGTTATTATTTTATTTAACCAGTTCCAAAGAAAATTTCTGAATACTTTAACCTTGCTGACTGCTTTCACACTTCATATGCCATCACATCTTCTTAACCTTTTGCAAACCTTCGGAACCTTGGATTATCTCTATACGTTTGTTTTATCTGAATATACTTCTAATATTGCTTTTGTCATCCCATCCCATATTGTCTTTACAAATTACCACTTCACACATAATTCCTTGTCTCATACACTATGTGTTCCCCCATATCACCAAACTTCAGTAAATATTGTGGTACATATGGTAAACATTTGGGGGCTTAAATCCTGTTGACCTTCTCATCATGGTCTCTTCTTGTTGGTATTGATCCTGCACTTTCTCCAGTTATGAAATTAAATCAAATGAAAAAAGCATTTGTTAAGCACATGGCAACCCGAGGGCGTCCCAACGCTGAGAACAGCAAGTAGTGGGAAGCCAATTGGTTTAGGGGAATAGCCAGGTTTTTAACAATTTACGGAAGGCGAGATGGTTGGGTTCCTTTCGGAGATTAAGAGGAAGGGCGTTCCACAGCCTGGCTGCATTGTAGGAGAACAGACGACCCCCACTTCTTGCTTCCCTAATCCTGGGAACAGTAGCAAGGTGCAGATCATCTGAGCGGAGGCGTCTGTTAGCACAGTAGGGCCGAACAATAGAGTGCTTGATGACAGGGCCCATTCCAGCAAATGACTTGTGAACAATGCATATAGCCTTGAAATGAAATCTCTACTTGAAAGGGAGCCAGGGGAGAGACTTCAGAGCAGGTTTCGCTGATTGATATTTCGGGATATCCAGAAGGATATGCCCAATTTTGTACAGTCTGAAGTTTTGAAAGGGTTTCGCATGGGGCCCCTAAGTAAAGGGCATTCTCATTGTCGAGAAGCAACAAAATAAGAGCCTGGAGCAATAGTTTTCCTTGCTCGTGATGGGAGATGGGGAAGGACTTTACAAAGCATCCTCAGGATGCCATAGCATGAGGCCCCACATGACGTGCCTGGACCTTGAAAGTCAGGTCTTGGTCAAGCCAGATACCCAAGCTTTAAATCTGGGTCCTCGGAGTCGGGACTGGGCCTAGAGTGGCCGGCCACATTGTATTCAGGTCATAGGGGGACTCAAGAATCATGATTTCAGTTTTTTCCCCGTTCAATTTCAGGAAGGAGTCATTCATCCATTTAGGTACCTCTTCCAAGCATGGACAAAGGCTGGAAGGAGAGTTTTTGACATTGTTGAGGCCCAACACAAGTTGCATGTCGTCTGCATAGGTCACTATGTGGACCCCAAAGGGCAGCACAATCTCCGCTAACGGGCGCATGTAAATGTTAAATAGGGTGGGACTCAGAAATGATCCCTGAGGCACTGTTTTGAGGCCATGTCGGCCTCGAAGACCTGGAAAGATCTATCGCCCAGGAAGGACGGCAGCCATGCTAGTGCAGCCCAGTCACTCCCAGTTTTCTGAGTCTGTAGACCAGGATTTGGTGCTTGACCGTATTGAAGGCAGCACTGAGGTCCAGGAGAATGATCACAGTGGTACCCCTGGCATCCAGGATTTTTTTAGACTCTTAGACAACTGAGAGCAGGGCTGTGTTTGTTCCTTGAAGAAGACGGAAGCCCATCTGTGACGGGTGAAGGAGACTATGCGTCTCTAGGAAGGTGGACAGCACAGAATTAACATATTTTTCAGCTATTTTGCTGATTCCTGGGAGAAGTGAAATAGGACAATAATTTCCCAGGGAGTCTGGGTCAAGGCTGATGTTTTTTTAAGAGTGCCTTTACCATGGCTTTCTTCCAAGGTGGAGGAACAACTCTGAAAGCAATCGAGGCATTAATCAGCTCCAGAATAATGGGGGAGACAGTGCCTGCAAATTAAGATTTTGAGAGATGCAGGGTCTTTGGGCGACCCGCTTTTCAACTGTCATTAAATACTATCAAATGCCTCATGGACCAACAAAGTAAATGTGTTCAAATAAGGTTCAGTGCTGTGAGGACTAATATGCAATATTTGGCTCTCTGTCGCAGAGAATGAGGTATAGATAGTTTGAATTTTGTTAAGGAAAAAGTCTGCTAGTTTGTTACAGCTTGAGCCTGAAGTGACGGAGATCATTGGGGGAGTGGGGATTTTGAGCAGTGATTTTGCAATGCGAATGAGCTCGCGCACAGAATTAGATGCCAAAGAGATTTTATCATCAAAGTATGTCGCCGGGGCTGATTTAATTTCCGCTTTGTATAGTTTGATAGCCTCCCTACATTTCAGTTTCTTGTCAAGGGAGAAGTCCTTCCCCCAAGTTCTTTCAAGCTTCTTTCAAGTTTGTTTTAAGGCCCGAAGTTTTGAAGAGTATCAATGCCATTCTGTTACTTCATATTTTCAACTGGGTAGATTTTGTTAGGAGGAGTAAATCTAGAGAACTTTGTATCCACTTATTAAAGTTCTCATTAGCTATTACACCATCAGAATTGGGCGCAGCTTTTTTTTTCTAGTTCTAAAATCCATTGTTCTATCAAAAGTTTGGACCTGTGGCGTGACCTTATGCTAATAGGTTTAGTATTGGACACTGCAGAGTTCGGGGTCCAAAGAACTGGGATGAGAAAATGGTCTAACCATGGTACTGGGATGGGGTTCCCTCCTGCTAGGTCTTCCAGATTGGAGAAGATAGCGTCCAATAAGTGCCTTTTCATATGACTAGGATTGGCAACTTTTTGAAGAAAATGATATGCCAGTGTATACACTCAGTACAACTGCTGGCATGATGAATGGAGTTTTGGCTGTTCCCCATTGTGGGCCCATTTTGCTGAAGTAGCTCTTCTGCTTAGTAATGCAACCCTTTGGAAATTATAGCTGTAGGGGTTCTGGCCCCTGGCGCGCCCGTCGCAGCATTTCTCTTAAATGAGAATTAAGCCCCCGGAATTGAGGAAGCTGACGGGAGAGGTAACGTCCCTCCGCAAAAATCATCTGTTAAAGCCGCAGGGGACCGGCGTCTGGAAAGTGCATGTGCTGGAGTGAACAGGTGAATAAGTTAAGATGCCTCGATCCGAGGCTTTGTTATTAAAAAAGTAATTTAAAATAGTGCAAAACACAATTGTTAAAAACTGGCGCTTAAAACCAAGGTACGGGCTTCAGGTTTGGCGTGCGCTGTCTCTATAGTTATGTTGTCTCTGACACTGTGTCTGCATCCTTCATTGATATTACTGATCCCACTGCTGTCCTATCTGATTCTCTATCTTTCAGCAGATCAATTCTCAAACTTAATATAGCTGTTGTGTGAAAAAATCTCTTTCCTCATTATTTTTTTAACCTATTTTGTTTCTTCTTTTTTTGCCGGGCTCCAATGCCATCATCATGTACCTATCTTTATTGTTTTATTGTTACTCTATTTATTCCATCTGCAGAATAACTTACATGTACTTCAGTCTTCTGATTCAGATCTGTCCATGGTTATTATTCACCAAATAATGTATGGTCATACTTTCTGATGTATTTTCCACTTTTGCCATCGCGGATCTCACACTCAATTTCAGAATCATTTTTCTTGGGTATCTCTGCAACTGTCATCACTTGGATTTTCCATGTATTTCTCTAAACAATACAATTCATCTTGCCTTCCATTAAGAACTTCCTCAAAATGTTGTCTTTATGCCTTTGGGAATTTGGATTGTTATTGTGCAAGGGAAAGACACTTCAATCTTATGTGAGCTGAAACAGGGTTACCAGAAAGGTAAGTCTATCTAGCATCTTATCCAGTCCTCCAGAGATGAAAACGTCCCAACTTTTTTCCAAAGTTCTGTATCATTCCCCCTGATGCTTCAGATGCTCATTGGATACCAGGCCATGGGGTACAATGAAGATAAAAGATATTTTCCACACGTAGAGCTAGGAAAACAGCAAGACATCTAGCTGCTACTGGCTTCACTAGATTTCTTCCAGGCAGATGCAGTTGTCGCTGTTCTAAGGAATGTGTAAGTATCTCTTCGAGAAAAGGACTTTCCAAGCAGCAGGCTTCTCTCAGAGGTCGTCAAAGACCCCTTTTACCCATTTCTCTGTCACTCAAGATAAAGGTTTTGATCTAGAGATTCAAGTGGAAACAGAAGCCGCACTCCTCAGTACTTCTCCAAGTAGATTGTAATTCGCCCCCAGCAGTCTGTTTATGCCTTTTGTGTCCAAGCAGCTCTCTGTCTTGAAAATAGTTATAACATTTTCAATAATATGAACCCAGCAGTTATTAGAAATTTCTAGATGCAATACACAGCTACATTCAATGCATTTCCCTTTTTATTTTTAGCTCTATGATCCAGTTCCTGGTTGCCACCACTGATTCTGCTAATGTAAGCCCACAATGGTTAGTTCTCCCGTTTTGCGAAATGTGGTAAACAAATTTTGTCTATATTCCTCTTTTTCCCTCTCCTAGCTCCTCTTAAGGCCAAATTACTCTTGCAAAACCTATCCTGATTAGGCAAATCCTCCTTCTCATGTCTGTAGGTACAGCGATTGTGAAATATATCAAATTAAAATCTACATAATGTTCTTTTATTATTCTTCGTTTTATGCTACAAGAATGACTTAACTGCCTATTGTGTATCCAGAGTTACAGATAAATAGGCTTTAGTAGGTTGGTTGAAACCTCATTTATAAGGTGGCACTTTAGCTCATGTTACCCTTTTTGAAATGTAAATATATTACCACTTGCTTTTTAGATTTAGGAATTATGCAGCTAGGCCCAACTTTTAAAAAACACAATGAGAAATGACTTACATAGTTTTTCAGTGCTTAGGTCTAGCCTTCAGTGTTACGTTATTTTGCTTCAGATATGAGTAGCGCAAGACTCACATTTGTAATATGACATTGATACATCTGAAATTGTTTGTGCCGACTTAATGGGTGAATGCCATGGACTGGACACTGTGAATATCTATCAATTTCCCTAATGATTTCCTGGGGAAAGGGCAACTCCTGCTAGTAGCCAGGGTGCCATCCTCAACTCAATACACACATAGATGGTGGTTGTTAAGTGTCTCCCCAAGAGGGTCCCAAGTTAGGAGGAAAAAGCCACAAAGATCAGAAATAACCTCTCTGGATATCTTGGCACTTCTTATTTGAAGATTAGGAATTGTACGTTTTGTTATTCTTTATTTGTAATTTTTGCACATAAAAATCGTTTGAACAAAAAAGGAATTAAATAGCAAGGTACTAAATCTACCTTGAAACAGTGTTGAGCCCAACAGATTTTCCAGAACTATAAATCAAGTCAGGAATCTAGCTACAACGTGGAGTAAAAAAACAGGAATAAAAGTAGTAGCAAGTGGGGTAAGAATGTGACAAAAATAAGGAAATTAATGTGTTGTGATGCATATATCTCTTATCAGTGCCCTTTTTATACATTGTGTAAAGAGAAAACAATATCACAATAAATAAAATAGGTTTGTCTTGGATTGGAAGCGCTATCCAATAATCACTGGAAAAGTCACCAGCTTGGGAATGTTTGAATGTCTTTTTCTTTAAGCTATCTATAGGACAGTATTGTTATAATCTGTTCTATTCTGGTGCATCATATGTGTGTTATAAAAAAGCTTGCCAAATCGTAATCCTCTTGTTTTACTTCAATCAGCCGTAACTTCATCCCTTGCTATCTTACAAATACTTATATCTTTACTTTCCTTGCATCACAAATCCTATAAAACATAGATATGTTTTCCTATTTTATGCTCTCATGCTAATATTCCTTTTAGGGCCCTCACCTTTCCTGCCCTAACCTTCATATTTTGTTTGTAAATTTGTGGTCATATTAGACTACTTAAGCTTTTTCAATACATAATACTTTCACTATTTGATTTTCCTGCCAGGATTGGATCTTTCTCTGCAAAATATGCCTGCACGTTACTTTCCATGCCAACCAACTTAATTTCTCATGTTTCTGTTTTACAACACGAGATACTGTCCGATTCCCCTTCTCTCCTAGGCTACAGTACTTCACCAATACAACTCTACATTCAACACTTCTTGAACTTTCTTTTTTCTCTTTATATCTCTTCTCACACCAATGACCTAGAATAACTCCAATGTACTTGTTTTCTCATTTTGCTTAAATATATTCACAACGTAATTGTTTCTTATATTTATTTTCTGACTTTTTTCCTCCTTCACGACTGCATGTTACCACACTACTTACCCTTACCTCATTTTCGCTTGTTCTCACTAAATGCTCCAAAGATCTTGAATCCCATACCATCATCTTATACATACTTTTTCACTATTTTGCATTCTCTTGAAACAAAGTTCTTTCTAAATCTGTTATAGCTTTTGTAAAACACGTAAAGAATCTCATGTACATGATATAATATAGTTAGGGCTGACAATTGTTGGTGTGGTCTTCACCCAAACATTTTTTGTTCTCCCCTCCCGTTTTGTGAATTTTGTTTTTGTTGCCATTAGCACTCTGTGCACTGTACCACTGCTAACCAGTGGTAAAGTGATTTTGCTCTCTCCTTTAAATATGGTCAAATTGGCTTACACCCAATTGGCCCCTTTAATTTATTTAAAGGTCCTCATTAAAGTGGTAGTATATGTACCTAGGGCCTGTAAATTAAATGCTACTGGACCTGCAGCACTTGTTATGCCACTCACTGAACAAACTCTTTAAAAAATGCCACAGGCCAGCTATTGCAGCCCGTGTATAGTTTTACACTGCCAATTTAACCATGATAAACAATCCTTTTGCCAGGCCTAAACCTCCCTTTTTAATACACATATTATTCCTAAGTTAGACCCTCATGAGGCCAATGGACAGTGTGTATGGTATTTAAAAGGTAGTACATATGCTTTCAAGCTTTATATATCCTGGTAGTAAAAAAAAACTCCCAAATGTGTTTTTCACTACTGTGAGGCCTACTGTTCCCATTAGATAACATTGGGTTACCTTAGTACAATTTGTTCAGTTCATAATCTTTATTTCAATCACCAGGATCACAAAAGTGATTCACAGCGATATACACAACTTTTCAATTAGGGGTGCATACACCCTATGTCCATAGTAATCGGTGTATGTACAAGATTATTTTAAAGTTTGAGGCCTTCGAGGCCATATAAAGATTAAGAAGTTCAGACATAGCCATGCACACAATGTATCTTAAGTGTAAAATATTCATATTGTTCTTAAAAACTTTAAAATATCTTATTTCATAAAAATGTCATAAAAAAGAGCAGATAACAGAAGAAAAAGTATGCATCAACCAATGGTGGTAAAATGGTTGGCATGGGAACTGTCAATATACAACAGTATAAGTAGCACTGAAATGAGTGTAAAATTCTATACCTGTCACTGCTCTTGTGCCAAACAAGTTTACATTAGACGTTACTCGACAGGCTGCCAATATAACACTGTCCTAACCATTTTTTGTGCCGACTTACTCTTTCATTTGTATTGGTCATCAGTATTCTCATTGCAATGGTACTGCACAGAGATTTCAACCATTTGTTCCGGAGGGCCTTATAAGCTGGGCAGACAAATAAAATGTGAGATAGTCTGTCTCTAGGCTTACATATAACATCCCAGAAGGGTTCATACTGAGGACAAGGCTTAAACTCTATGAACTTACCTGTCAGCGTAGCACTCTCAGAGGCTTGGGTACTATTCTTTATGACCATAGACCAGTAGAGCGCTTTCATTTCTTTTTTTGAGGGGGAACTATTGTCCCTCTTGATCATCCCATAAATGTCGCACACCCATATTAACCAATGTGTTTTTCATTTTTTGCAACTATGTAACTTTACGCACCCTAGTACAACGCCTCAGCAACATCGGGATCCAAGAGAAGGCACTGGAGTGGATCATCTCCTTCCTCACCGGAAGAACGCAGAGAGTCCGCCTCCCCCTGTTCAGATCCGAGGCCACCGAAGTCATCTGCGGCGTACCCCAAGGATCATCACTCAGCCCCACGCTGTTCAACATCTACACGAGCCCCCTTGCGGCCATCGCACGCCAACACAACCTCAACATCATCTCCTACTCTGACGACACCCAGCTGATCCTCTCCCTCACCAACGACCCCGCCAGAACCAGCCTACATGAAGGGATGAAAGACGTAGCCGAGTGGATGATGAACAGCCGCCTGAAACTGAACTCAGATAAGACGGCAGTCCTCATCCTGGGATCTTCACCCTCCGCCTGGGACGATTCCTGGTGGCCCCCTGCCCTGGGCAGCGCACCCAAACAGACAGACCATGCACGCAACCTGGGCTTCATCCTGGACTCCGCCCTCTCCATGACCAGACAAGTCAACGCCGTCTCCGCGTCATGCTTCAACATCCTCCGCATGCTACGTAAGATCTTCCGGTGGATCCCCACTGAAACCAGGAAGACGGTCACCCAGGCCCTTGTCACAAGCCGTCTGGACTACGGCAACTCCCTCTAAGCCGGAACCACAGCCAAACTTCAGAAGAGAATCCAACGCATCCAGATCGCCTCGGCACGCCTCATCCTTGACATCCTCCGACACAGCCACATCTCCGAACACCTGAGATACCTGCACTGGCTCCCCGTCAGCAAGAGAATCACGTTCCGACTCCTCACCCACGCACACAAAGCTCTCCACAACCAAGGCCCAAGATACATCAACAACCGCCTGACCTTCTACACTCCCACCCGCCAGCTACCATCGACCAGCCACGCCCTCACCGCCGTCCTCCGCATCCGAAGAGTCACAACGGGAGGAAGATCCTTCTCCTACCTGGCTGCCAAGACGTGGAACTCCCTCCCCATCCACCTCCGCCTGACCCAAGACCACCTCTCCTTCAGGAAGCAACTCAAGACCTGGCTATTCGAGCGGTAGCGGACCCCCTTCCCCCAGCGCCTTGAGACCCTACGGGTGAGTAGCGCGCTATACAAATGCTTTGATTGATTGATTGATTGAGGTGTGAGCGTCCCAGACATCTTTGAGGGCAGTTGCATAGTGCGATAGCTCGAGAGTGGTCCATAATCTTCGCCAAAAAGCTATTGGGCAAAACCATGCTCACTCATCCAATCTGGAAGAGGTGTGGCGCCGCGGCTAGGGCGACTGACTCCGGAATCTGGGGATCACGGTTCGATCCCCGGCAACGGCGGCAGATTAGCTCAGCACCATGTGTCGCTGGGCAATTGCTTAATTAATTTTCCCAGCACCTATAGACCCTTACGGTGATTGTGCGCTTTACAAATGTGGATTATTATTATTATTATATACTAGCAGCCCGTCCCGACGTTGTCCGGGGCAGAAGGGGGCTGGGGGCAGCACCGCTGCAGGAGACGCTCAGCAGAGTGGCCAGCAGCGGGAGCAGCAGGAGCGTCGAGTCTGTCTGTTATCCTTAGGGAACCCTTTGCGTGGCGTCGTGAAGGCTGTGACGTATGTAATAGCAATAGGCGGGCCATGAATGTAGCGTTCCTACGTAGCGCGTCTTGTTGATGGAAGCCGCGCCCCTTATAAGGCGTAGTTAAAGAACTGATGCGCCGAGTGTGTCTGCCTGAAGTGAATACACATCAACTTCTACATTCATGGCATATGTGAATGTTTTTTCCGTTTACTTACACATGGCGATGTCCCTCAAACCCCGCCCATGCTGTTTATGTCACCTCCCTCAGTAAGTTACACCCGCCCACGCCCACTCTTTATGTGCCCACCGTCACTATCGCTTACTTCTATAGATGCTTCAATGTTGCAGCGATTTTCTGTCTTCATGCAGCGAGTTTCTGTGTTACTGAACTTGCGGTGTTTAGTGTGTGCCTGCTGCGCTCTGTGTGCCTGAAGCTCGCAGCCCCTGGAAGCGAGTGATGTTGTATAGCCCATGCCCCTCTGCCAATGTTGCCGCCCACAGGTTTAGTTTGACATGCCCATGCTACTCCCTAACAGCAGAAGAACGCCCACAAGGAACTACTTTACCCCGAATATTGTTTTCACTTTGTAATGTATATGTTGCCCTAATGTATAGCCTATGTCCATCTCCTGGACCTCCCCTTTCCAACGCTGTATTGGGTATTGTGATTGGTGGTGTACTTTTCGAGTTTACCTGGCTCAAAGGACACAGTTCTCTCTTTATAATAGTAGTATAGATTACAGCCTAGGTCGTAGTATAAAGGCTTGAGTGGAGTGTTCTGAGGTAGACAGGTGACGCCTTTCATAAATTTGTGTTGGGCTAAAACTAGTGGTGTCAGGTTGTCCTAGCCCCGGAGTTCAGCACCATATAGTACAGAAGCTAAAACTTTGGTGTTATAGATCTTCAGAACTGGGTTTATAGGCTTAGTTAATGAGGACTTATGTTCCTTCAGCAATGCACCTGCGAGTTGGTGATGTTTTAAGGCCATGGTTTCTATCTGGGGTTTCCAGTTAGGTTTATTTCCAAGCGTGATTCCTAAATAATTAAAAACGTCCATTTGGTCAAGATATTTATTATTTAGGGATACCCACCCCTTAATAGCCCGATGTTTATGGAGGACCATAACTTTGGTTTTGTTTGTCTTTATCACAAGAACATGGGCATCACAGAATTCTTCACACCTCGTTAACGTTGTGTCATCTGCAAACATGAGTATGGGTGTTTTAATGCTTGCAAGGGTGGGTGCATCAGTCGGGAAGGTGGTAAAATAGTTGACGATCCCATTGATGAATAGTGAAAATAGTGTTGGATTCATAACACACCCTTGTCGGACCCCTTTGGATACAGAGAATCGATTTGTAGTGTTACCCTGTGTACCCCATCGGACCTGTGCAAAATTCTCTCATGCAGCCTCACCACAACGGATAATAGTTCTAATGGCATCCCTAAATCCTTAAGGACCCACCAAAGTTTGTTACGGGGGACCAGGTTGAATGCAGATTTTAAATCCACAAAAGAGGGTTAAATGGTACCTCCTGCTATCACTACAACATGCCAGTATATTAATGCAAAGCGAAAGACCTGGTCGACCATACTCACAAGGGTGGGGAATCCTGCCTGTAGAGGGAACAGTATATCAAAGTCAACAAGCCATTCCTGGATTCTATTTAGCACCATTCTTGCCATTATTTTTTGTATAGCATCGATAAGGCTTATTGGTCTGTAGTTACTGGGCCTTGAACGACCACCTTTTTTATAAATTGGTAACATTTCTGCACCCCTCCAGGAGACGGGAATGGAAGCTCCACTGGCTATAGCGTTCTCTAGCAACAATATATACTCATGCCAGATGACCCAATCATATAGAAACAAATCTGCTGGGATACTGTCCAGGCCCGGGATCTACCACTTGTAACTGCACCCAACGCTATTTCGACCTCCCCTATATTAAAGTGCAATGCAACATCATACAATGGAATTTGAAATGTTTCTTCAGTTTTTCCCTCTTCCTCTACAGCAAATTGCTTGGCAAAATGTGAGACCCACATTTCGGGAGCTACATGATTTTGCAGTGATCGTGCTTGCCCGCCTCTCCCCCATTTAACCAGCTGCCAAAAGTATTGAAGATTTTTCCCTAGGCTGACCTGATAAAAATCAGCCAGCTCAGTTCATCCCAGTCTTTTTTAGCTTCCTGCTTTATAGGTTTGTACTTCTGGCGGGTTACTTTGACAGTGGCAAAATCTTCCTGTTTAATGGCTGTCGCCAATTACTTGTATGCTTCTCTACAAGCCTTGTTATACCAATTCGCTTTTTTTTCTTCCTATTTGTTGCGTTGGCTGGGAGGCTTTATAAAATATTTCTTAATTTTACCAAAAAGGTCTTCATGGGCCCTAGTTATGTTTTTATTTAACTTGGTCTGGGTGGTGATGGTTTGTAACTCTGTCATGGTATTGGTAACATCTGGCCGTATTGCTAGGAGTGTTTGTTCGCTTTCCACTATCTTAGGGGATTGTGATCGCTTTCTGCTCTCTCATGAACCTCCATGTTGATAAGGGAGGCCCAATATTCCAAATTGATGAATATATATTGTCAATACGGCTCGTGCTCACGCCATTATGAAAGGTGTTGGAGCCCAGCCTATCAGATGGAGTTCGATCATTTACTGCCCTGAGACCCCTCCCCATACATAATGCTTTGAGTTCTAAAGCTGCCTCTGTCCATTTCTTGATCAGGGGCAGCTCAATACTAGGGATGCTCCATTGTACATCTTCTTCTGTAAGTTTGTTATTGTCTTGGTCAAGGAGCTCAAAGGTGGTATTGAAGTCCCCTGCAATTACAGTGTCTTGGGTACCAATCGTCCTTTCCAAGAAGTTCTCTAAAATGGCAACTGTATCAGACAGTCTTTCACCTGTAAGACCTCCAGCGTAAAAATTAAGGACTATTATCTTAGCGTTGGGTTTATCTGTAAACAAATGGCCATAATATCGAGGCTGTCAATATGGACTTCCCAGATTCTATAGCGTAGGACCTGTTTTACCCAAATTGTCAGCCCTCCGGATGGTCTACCTCTCTGCCCTTGGGTTGCCGGTTTGTGAAAGTTAAGATAGCCTGATTGATGTAATGTGTTTAGGGACCATGTTTCCTGAAACATGTTGTGGATTTCAATGAATTCAAATCAGTCCCTGGACTCTAATTTCGACTGCAACCCGGTATGTTCCAAGAAATGTATGATAACTGAGCTGGTTTTAGGGAAGATGTCGGGTCTGTGCTGCCTATGATTTTGCAAGGGATAGCATCCTTGCTTTCTTTCTCTGGGTAGGGAGTTAAATGATTGACTAGCCCATTATTGCTTAAATAGGTGGTCAGAAGAATATAGTTGTATTGCTCCAGATCGCTAAGAGGGGCATATCTATTCTCAAGGGTTACCCTTACATTGTCTGCAGTGCCTTATTCTTCGTTCTACGTTTGTCCCCCCCCTAAAAACACTTGTTTCTCTTGCCAGCGTTTGGGGTTGCCTATAGGAAAACACATAGGGTAGAGCTCTAATTTGTGTGCCTTTAGGTGGGTCCCAATGTAGATGGTCTAATAGGTTGCTTGATACATGATGGATTTATAATCATACAATCACCCGCCATTGTTTACTTGGCCGGTCCCAGCCACTCCACCCTTATGGCCATTATCATTTGGGAGGCCAATGGAACCCCCCAGTTTCCCCTACTAGATTGTTGGTGTGTTAACCAATGCAGGGACTTGTTCATTAATTAGATAGTGGGTTCGGACTGATCATCCTCTAGATAGGGACATTGCCTAGAATCAGTACTAAAGGGGATGAGGCTCATGGAAGGTGTAGAGGCTGATATGTGTTGGAAGGACTCTCCATGTTTGGTCGACACTGCCTAGAGCAGAGCTCCCTCCCTCTAACCCCCTGTAATGGCGGTCGTGCATTGGTAGCTGGCCGGTCTGAAAGGATAATAGGATGGACTGGGAGTTTAAGACTCCTGCTAGGTTCGAGGAAAGGTAACAATGGATGGTTGTTACGAGAGGTAGCTTCAGTGTTACGCGCATTGCTACCCATGCGTGGATGGTTCCCCTCAATGTTACCACCCTTTGGGCACCCCCCCCCTTCCAGGGATGATAGTGGCCATGCAGCTGCTCCAGGAAATAAGCATGGGCAAGGGCATGCACCTTTATTATGCATTGATCTACCCAACCCTTCAATATGCAACAACCTCTCCTTAATTTGAGATAGTTTCGCTAATAAGGGGTTCGGGAGGACAGTAACCAATGTCGCTAGTCTTTTCCATAATTCGTCATCACTCCCCTGGACCAACAAAGTAAAAACATCATCACCAGCCGTAGGACACAAGTTTAAACTTCAGAAGGGCACCACCTCTTCTTTTTATTTTTCTGTGTTTTTAGGGGGATTTATAGAGCTCATGGCTTCCCCAGCAACAGGGCGTCCCAGTGCTAGAGGACAGATGACCAGGGGAGATGTGGCTAGATGGAAGTGAAAAGCTAAGTTTTGATCAGTTTCCTGGAAGCCCAGTGATCCTGGCTGCGGGCAGCCATTGGGTTGGAATTCCATAGTGCTGGGGCCTGATATTTAAAGGAGCGACCCTCGGCTGTGCGTCGGCAGACCCTTGGGATGCACAGCAGATGGTGATCAGTGGAACGCAATGGACGCAGGGGAACATAAGGGGTGCAGAGACCCTGCAGGATTTGGGGGCCCTGGCCATGTACAATCTTATGTGTGGTGCAGAGGGTTTTAAATTGGACTCTGTTTGATTGGCAGCCAGTGTAGACGGTGAAGGAGATTGGAGGTATGACTTTTCCTAGGGAGGGCAAACATAGTACGTGCAGCTGCATTCTGTACCTGTTGGAGTCTTGCCTTAACTGTTTTATTTACGCCAAGCAGAAGACCATTGCAGTAATCCTGGCGCGATTGGACAGCTGATTGGACTATCAGTTGGCGAGTGGCAGCGTAAAAAACATCCTAAAAAGGGTTTTAAGCCATGCAGAAGACCGAAACAGGTGCTGACCACTTTTTTTGCAATAGGTTCAAATGAGAGGGCGGTGTTAATCAAGACCCCCAAATCTTTAATTTAATTTTTCAGTGTGGGAAGGGTTCCCAAGGACACTGGCCACCATTGGTAGTCCCACTTGTGAGTGTCCCGGCCAACCAGGAGCACCTCCGTCTTTGCTGAATTAAGCTGTAGATAGTTGTTTGTCATCCAGTCTGCAATGGCCAGAACATCGGCACAAAATTTTAGTTGGTCCAGAGCAGGGTTGTTGGAAAAGGTGAATATCAGCTGGGTATCTTCTGCGTAAGATACCATTTTAAATTTGCGCTCTTTAGCCAGGAGGGCCAGAGGGCAAACATACATATTGAACAACGTGGGGCTCAAGGCAGAGCCCTGCAGGACACCACAGCTAAGAGGGTAATTACTAGACTGGTAGCGGGACCCTGAGGAGTGGGACCGGGGTTGAGCAGAGAGCTATGCCAGTGACCACTGGGGCTACTGTGTGGGGACCCTGGCTCTAAATCTGCTTGGCGCTGCCAGAGGTAAGGCCCGGGCTCATCGTGAATCGCTGGAGTGCACACGCTGACACTTCCTGGATAACAATCAATGCCGTTTCAACTCACTGCTCGCCTGCCAGACTTTAAAATGGCAGCCACCATGTAAAATCACTTGGACTCGAGGCCCCACGCCTACCTCTTACCAGGTGCTGCTCTAGAGGGGATAATAAATTGCTGGTCTCTTAATCCTGGTGCGGGTTCGACGAAGCTCCACGATCGTCTTTTTCACCATCTATGCGACCCCTGAGTAAGCCCCCTAGCCACAAAATGGCACCCATTCCGCTTCATCACGGATAACCTATGCATGTCCCAGACACTTGCAACACCCCGCACGCAAAGAACCACTCCAGCCTGCACAATGGGGAAATCAAAAATCATGTAGAACCTGACTGTACCTGAGATGGCACCGGCGAATCAGCCGAGTACCCGCACATTGGCTAAGCTGGCAACTGTAGCCCACCAGATCCATGGGAACTTTCACCGGACTAGCCTCCCCCTACCCCTCTTTGCTCTACTCCTCTCCGCTTTCCTGCTACTGACCTCTGCCTTCACCTGTCCTGGCCCTTAGCCCCCACCCTGTTTACCTGAGAATTTTCCCTCGCCATCTGAGATCTAGCTATTCTGTCTGAAGTCCGATGGAGCTACCTGGTTTAGCTATAGGGGAGACAGGTCGGGGATCCCCTCCTTTGACGTCACCTACCCAGTCGGTCTTTAGCCAGACTTCCTTTCATCTCTCCTGTCGCTCCTTCCCGCACCCTCCGCCTATTTTTGTCTCTCCTTCTCTCCTCACTCAATATACTGAGACTGAACTATTTTGTCGAATGCCCAATGGAGCTACCTGGTTTAGCTATAGGGGAGATGGGCTGTGAAATCCCTCCTTGGTATTCACCTACCCAGCCGGCCCTTACACAGACTTAATTTCGTCTCTCCTTGTTGTCTCTTCCCCTATCCCCCCTTTCTCTACTTCCATGCCCCCTCCCCTCTACTCTCCATCTATTTTGCCCTCCATGTTTCTTTAAATATTTTTCCCACTGAGACTGAGCTATTTGGCCAATACCCGGTGGAGCTACCTGATAGCTATAGAGGAGACCTTGGACAGACTTTCCTTTTGTCTCTCTGCCAGTTCACCCTCCCACCCCTTTACCCGTACCCCTTCCCATCTACACCTCAATTAGTTTATCTCCTATGCTCTTGTTATTGTTTGTCTAGCAATTGATGTAAATTGGAACTGATTTAATCTTGTAATGCAATTTTTGTGGAACCTCATGTAAAGTGCTCTGATACTTCCGGGTCTAGCCAGCGCTATATAAAATTCTTGAATAAATAAATAAATATCCGAAAAGAGCGTTCTGAAAGAAAAGATGCAATCGAGGCAAGAGGCCTGCCTTTGACCCCAATCTCCTCAAGACGTTGAAGTAGAATCTTGTGGGAGACCGTGTCAAAGGCCGCACTAAGATCAAGTAAAAATAGTGCTGTAAATGTAAAATGTAAATTGATACTTGTATAGCGCACTACTCACCCGCAAGGGTCTCAAGGCGCTTGTACGAATACCGCTGTGGAACCCATCCTGGCTTTCCCTGTGAGAAGTCCACTCCTGGGGACCCCCAAGGTGGAGGCCAGGCATCCTTAGCGTTGTGGGAGCCGTTGTGGAGATTAAGCAAGCTATTGCCCAGAGTTGCAGAGTGGGACTCCATGACTGGAATAGGCACCGAGGCGAGAATTATCAGGTCTGTGGAATTTTGAGCCCAAGACCCGCCAAGGCGGGGAATTGAACCCTGGTCCCGGGCTAGACCTCTGCATCAGGGTCTGCCGCTCTAATCATTGAGCCACACTTCTCCACTGAGGTGCTGAGGTATTGCCCTTGTCTAGCGTGGACCACAGGTGCTCAGTGACTGCCAAAGGCGCTGATTCTGTGCTGTGCCTGGGACAAAATCCATTCTGAGATCTATATAAGATCAGGTTGGGCTCCAGATATTTGGAGAGATGTTGACATGGGACTTCATAATTTTGGCCAGGTAGGGAAGCAGGGAGATAGGTCGAAAGTTCTCCGGCAAAGATGCGTCTAGTGTGGGTTTTTTCAGCAGTAGGACAGCTTTGGCATGCTTCCACGACTTTGGAATTACTGCCGACAGAAGTGAGCCATTGATGAATTCCCGGCCCTCAGTCTTAAGACAGTTATGGAATTTCCTGAAGATATCTGGTTTTATGGGATCATCAGGGGAACCTGATTTGACTTTAGCCTCTAGGGTGGCTAGGACTTCGAGAGACATGGGTGGCAAAGTTTGTTATGTGTGTGGGAATGCTCTAGATATGGGGGGCACCATGGATTCAGTGGTACTCTGCCTCATTTCTATCGTGTTGTATATACAGTCCACTTTGTTAATAAAGTACCTTGCCAGTGAGTCACAATGGGTTTTGGAAGATATAGTGTTATTTGGTTCCAGTGGGAGGTGTTGACATATCTTTCACGAGTTAGAAGATAGTTTTAGAGGGGTTAGAGCTAGATGAGATCAAGTTGGTATAGAACAAGGCTTTGGCCTTTTGAACAGATTTCTGGAAGGTTTTTATGGCCTTCCTATAGGTATTTTTTAGTAATGGCGCCATAAGTATGTCTCCAGGCACGTTCCAAGATTTTACACTTTTTCTTTTCTGCCCGTAGGGACTCATTGTACCATGCGTGCATGTGCGTGCGCTTAGTCCCCGTCAGTTTCATCGGGAGGCACTGGTCAAGCGAATTACTAATCCAGCCCCTAAAGGCTCTGTCAGCTGCCTCCAGGTCCACAGGCCAGTCTGGACGGGACGTATTTAATGAAGGCGGTTTCATGCAATTTGTGCCACGGTCGCTTCAAAAGGGATTGGCTAGGGGGCCTCAGGATAGGGCCTGCCATTTCAAGACTCAAGGAGATCAGAAAATGGTCAGTCCAAATCAAAGGAAGAGGAGTATTCGCTACTACATTGAAGAGATTCTAAAAGATTGGGTCCAATAGGTGGCCTGACTGGTGAGCAGGTCTTTCTGACAACTGGATTAGTTGACAGGCCTTAAAATCGCCCAGGAAGTTGCAAATCTCAATCCCGGTGTTCCAGGTGTAGGTTGAGATCGCCTTTAATGTTAAAATTAGCTGATTCTAAGGGTGGAAACCGAGTGAACCAGGGCCTCTTGAAAAGCCCTGGCTGGGCCTGGTGGATGATAAGAAGCACCGTGAAGGTAAAGTTATGTGACATGGAAATTTTAAACGGGGCAATGTTGCAACTCGGGATAGTTTGTGGGGGCAGTGAGCAGTGGAAAGCACTTTTGAATATGACTGCAAGACCACCCCCTCTTCTGCTAGGCCTGTTCTGAGTGAGTAGCTTACAGCGTGCAGGTAAGGCTAATGCCGGTATTGTTGTGGAATCCGTGTTAGCCAGATTTCCGTCAAAAACAGTATGTCTGGGGCTAAGTCCATAAGAAGATCGAAGATATCTGCATGGTGTTTTATCAGTGACCTGCAATTAAGGTTGCATATACTGATATGGGTGGAACCTGGGGCGATATGAGATTCTTTAGGGTCAGTTGTAACTTTAAACCCACAGTTGTTACACTGTTTCTGAGGGGTTTCATGATGTCACTTATAGTATTTGTAGGGCTCATTGGGTTGCAAGGCAAGCAGCAACTCCCGAGTATAGAATAGGTTTTGGGGTAGCTCAGGACCAGGGGTCCTGGCGCCTGGCAGTACAGGCGCAGACGGGCTTGCCTTAGGTACGCCTTCAGCGAGCCAGTGGCGTGCCCGCTGCGCGCGTCCCCTTTTTACTGGTGGCTTACTGTTAGTGTCTAGTAGGGCGGTTGCAGCCTGGCCCCTTGAGGCTCTATTTGGTCTGGTTGAGGCTTCGGCTGAGAGTGAGACTTCGGCGAAGCCGGGAAAGAATACAGCTAATGCCACAGGGTCGACAAGTGCTAAGGCTGTGGGTAGTACTGAATGCATAAGCATTGGTGAGGAAGCAATGGGGGGACTTTCCACAGATACACTGCCAAGAGAAGAACGCTTCTGGATGGCCATAGAGTCCAATGAAAGTCACTTCTCAGTTCGATTTGGTGGGTCAAAACCAACTTCGCCCTTGTTAGGAAGACATCTAATGTCCCTGTTATTCCACCCTCGGATTATCACTAGTGCCTTTACACGTAACCATTCTTTATACGAGGCACTTATATAAAAAGATCACTAAGAAAAAGCCAGTACCTCAAAGTCAAGAGCCTTAGGGACCTGCAGTCCTGGTGTTAGAGGGTGGGCCCAGCCCATCCTTCTCCTGGGTCTGATGGGCGTGGAAGAGCCCGGGCTTTGCCCATGCGCACCCGCTCGTGTCCCGCACTGCAGCAGCCCTCTTTGGATTATGAAGCGCCTCCTGGCACGCAGGGATGACGGTGTCACTGGTGCAGAGAGGCAGCAAGTCAGACCAGGATAGTGGTCCCCAGCAATCAGGCAGGCAAGTTACTGGTGGCAACATAGGCTTGCCGTCAATTAGTATACGTGAACTTTTGATTGGGAACAGGCAGCAATATCATGTTTGGTCTCATAAGAATTGGTATGTAATATTCTCTTCAATTGTAAAATTGGATTGTAAGTCACAGATCTGAAAATGCCACTTTTAGAAAATTGGTACAAAAGGGGGTGGTGATGGACGGAGCATCTGAATCAATCAAACACTCACACCCAGTCAAAAGATCTGGGTTTAATCCATCACCGTTCTTTAGGCCACTCTGCCACCCCAGTTCAGACATGGCTATATGCAAATCAGTCTGACCCTGTGCCTCATGGGAACAGTCCAGCCCGAACTGCCAAGCCATGTCTTCCCTGGACCGGAAACAAGCTTCCGAGGACCGGTTTCTGGCATTCCAGCCGTCTTAAGCCCGGCTTGCTTGAATCCAGTGGCAAAGTGAGCAAGGGACTCACGTCTGAGCATACCCTGCCACACTTATGGTGGCCAAAAGCGGTACAAAAGGGGGTGGTGATGGACGGAGCATCAGAATCAATCAAACACTCACACCCATTCAAAAGATCTGGGTTTAATCCATCACCGTTCTTTAGCCCACTCTGCCACCCCAGTTTAGACATGGCTATATGCAAATCAGTCTGACCCTGTGCCTCATGGGAACAGTCCAGCCCGAACTACCAAGCCATGTCTTCCCTGGACTGGAAACAAGCTTCCGAGGACCGGTTTCTGGCATTCCAGCCGTCTTCAGCCCGGCTTGCTTGAATCCAGTGGCAAAGTGAGCAAGGGACTCACGTCTGAGCATACCCTGCCACACTTATGGTGGCCAAAAGCGGTACAAAAGGGGGTGGTGATGGACGGAGCATCTGAAACAATCAAACACTCACACCCAGTCAAAAGATCTGGGTTTAAGCCATCACCGTTCTGTAGCCCACTCTGCCACCCCAGTTCAGACATGGCTATATGCAAATCAGTCTGACCCTGTGCCTCATGGGAACAGCTTGCTAGCTGCACTATCCAACTAGCTTGGCGTCATCTTCCTCTAGTTTTGTTTCTTGAAGTAGTACTTTGGATTTTGCTTGGTAATCCACTATATTCCTGCCTTTAATGGGGTGGTTAAGGCACTTTACATTGAGAGATGTTATTTTGAGGTCTGCCACAAGGATGATCGTTTTGTTATTATTCATCTTATTTGCGTGTTGTGGAGGTTCTGTTTGCCCAACACTCAGGGCTCTGTGCTCCTGTAATAGTGTTTCCCCTTTTTGTTTCCCTGGTTAGGTTCGACTGGGCTGGTAAGTCGCCCAATGCATTGGTATATAAGATGTGGATGAGAGAAAAGATAGAAAATAAAGAGGAAAGATACCTGAGATGTACTAATACTGCTCCTCCACCCTGAGCCCCCCTCCCACCCACCCTACGCTCCCCCCTCTTTATTAGAATACGGGAGGTGTGACAGCAGGATCGCCATTCCGCCTCCTGGAGCGTAATAGTCTTGTATAGTCTGTTTGTGAACTCCCTTTTCCCTTATATCTTGATCTGGCCTTGTAGTGGTCTGTAGGAGGTATGGGATAACCAAAGTAAAAGGATATGTTGTAGTCCCTGAGTTTTTCCTTTTGTCATTTCCGGTTTCTCCCTTCCGAGTTTTTGTGCTCTGGCCTGCTGGTACTCCTGTGGCCGCTTACGTGATCTTGAGGTAGCTGTTGTTGTTATTCTAGAAGGCAAACTTTGTTACAGGTATAGATGCGGGTCTTGTGAGGTAGCGCTGCTTCGTAGATTTGATGTCACAATGATTAGAATTGTTGACTCACTCTGCTGCTCCCTCAATGTTAGGTTCCGGTGAGGGGTCTCTTTGCTGAGCCGTGGAGCGATGTGTCCATGGCCTGTGTTGATGGGCCCTCCAGATAGCGGTGGAGGTCTTGGGGGTCTGTGAAAAGGTGAGTTTTCCATTTATCTATTATCTTGAATTTTGCAGGTGCTACAAACGAAAATTTAATGTTTCTGCTTTTCAGTCTCTGGCGTAGGGCTAGAAAGCCTTTCCTGGTGTCCACCGTGGGCTTTGAGTGGTCCTGTGTTAGGATGATTTTGTGACCTTTCCAGTTGATCTAGTTGTTCCTGCGTGTTAAATATCTCTTCAGTGTGGTGTGATCTCAGGAGCTTGCATATGATAGGCCTCGCGTATTGGGACATCGGAGACTTGGTGGCCGGCACCCTGTATGCCTTGTCAGACTCGAATTGTCGGGTGAATTTTAGGTTGGTAAGTTTGGGGATCAGGTCTTTGAGAAAAGTGGTACAGGATCCCGTTGCATCCTCTGCCCCTTCTGGGATTCCAAGTATTCGTATGTTCCCTCTGCGGTTCTTGCTCTCCATCTCCGCTGTTTGCTTTTGGAGGAAACCTGTTACTTCTGTTAGGGCCCTCACTTCTTTTCTTGTGTTGTGGCCAGAATCCTCTGTATCGCTGATCCGTTGCTCCGCCCCTGCCAATCCGATGTTTACTGAATTCAGATCGGCTCTGACTGCTGCAATCTCCAGTTGGATTGTTTTTGTGGTCAGTTTTGTGGCTTTCGCCAGGTCATGGACCTCTGCTAGTTTCTTGAGTATCATTTCCAGGGTGTTATTTACATCCAGCTTTTGTTTAATCGGGGAATCCGATATGGCTGTTTCTCCTTTGCTCTTCTTCATTTGTTGTTGTTGCAGCCTCATTTCCCTGTCGGACATGTTTCTTGGCTTTTTTTGCTCTTGTATATTGTCTGGCTTGCTTCTTCCCTGGTGCCGTTTGTTGACCGCTCCTGTCCCTGTTGGTCTCCCAATCTTACTTGCTTGCTTGGTTCCTTGCTTCTTTTATGTTTGGGTCATCTCGGGTCTGTACTTTGCCCTGCGGCTTGTATTTGGTTTGTTTGCCTGTGTTCAAGTGACTGGCTAGCTCTGGTTTGTTGTGCCCTATGTTAATTCTAAGAGGTTCTGCTTTTTGATTGCCAGAGAGTATTTAGTTGTTTAACACTGCCCTCATTTGCTAATGGGCGAGTATAGTCCGGTTGTTACTCTCTGGTGTGATTGAGCCCCCTACTATTCCTTGTCTCTCTCCTTCTTGCTTCTTTCTGTTCACTCTCACTGTCTGTAGGGTTTATGTGGCCTGCCTTATTCCCTCCGTGTTTTGGGTCGTTGCGTGAAGCATGTTGCGCGCTTGCTGGGTCTTCCTCAACCTAGTTACTCGCCTTTCTTCTGCTGCTTTCCGTGAGCCCCCCGTATATACCCCTCCGCTTGCTTCTTGGTCATTCCTGATGTGCAGCATTGTGTGTGGTGTTCTGGGTTCTTGGGGGGTCAGTGTTGATGCCTATCGACCGTCTTTTGAAGGCTGGGCTCTTATGTTGCAAGCGCGCAATGGTTTGCTGGTTGTGGTCCTTGTAGGTGGTGAGTGGTAAACTTTTGCCTGCTCGGGGACCTCTGTGCTCCAATGATCGTGTTTTTTTTTTTTAAAGAATCTTTTTATTTAACAAACAAAATATAAACAATAAGCATCAGGCGACCATAATTACCTTACAATAATATTTGTACATTACCAACCATCACAGTGTATACATCGAATTTTCTTGGGGATCATGGAGACTCCAGCGCTACAGCATCAGTTTGCACAGTTGGTGTTGCACAGATATCACCCCTATATCTATTCCAAGCACCCGAAATCTTCCCCCACTTTCCAGGGCGACCCCTAGCCACATATACTGACCTCTCTCTAAACATACTCCAGTCAAGATCTTCCATCCATTTCCCAAGTTGAGGTGCCTGATTGGCACCCCATAGTTGTGCGATGTTACGTTTGGCAATCATACATGCAAGTGTCACGCATTGTTTCCCATGCTTTGTGAGGTCCGAGGGCTCCCAGATATTCAATATACAGCGTCAAGTCTCCATCTCCATCTGCCACTCCACCCCCAGCACCTCCCGGATCTTCGCATGAATCTTGAGCCAATAGAGCTGTATCTCGGAAAACAATGCCACAACATGTGCATGAACGTTCCAGTCTCTCCACATTCTCTCCTGCACCTCCCGTTTTCAGCCAAACCCATCTTCACCAATCGAGACCCCCGTCACGTAGGACCAGTGCAGAATTTTCAATTGCACTAATCGTAATCTCATCTGGACAGCCACTGTCTTGGGGGAAGACACTGCCTCTCTCCACTCCTCAGCTTCAATAACTAAACCATCTGCAGTCCATTGCTCTCTAAGTGTTGCTAGTGGATCCTCCATGTGGTTAATCAGTTTTCTGTAGATCAGGGATATGGTTTTGGTGGGGAGATGTCCGTCAAGCACTCGATCTTCCAGAGGGGAAGCCTCAGGAGGCGTGGTGCCCCAGGGTGCGGTCGGTCCAATGAGGGAGATCCTACCCGGTCGCTTGTAAAGTGCTCTCATATAGTCATGTCCTGGCATCTGGCCCCGGTCCATTGCATACGCAGGATCCAAGGGCGATCCATAAATCACCTGGTTAATCACCGCCGGTTGGGAGGCCCAGTAGTATTTACAGAGATCCGGCAAACCAATTCCCCCATCATACCAGGGCAATGTGAGCTTGGAAAAACCAATACGTGGTCTCCCTTCCCAGAGGAGTCTACTCTGCATAGATTCTATGTCCTTGAAGTAGGAGGTTGGGCACCGGATCCATAGCATTTAGAAACTGAGGCAGCGCCATCATTTTAAACAGAGTAGCGCGTCCCAGCAGGGAGAGCGGCAACTCCTTCCATCTCTCCGCATTTCGGCGGAGCCGAGCCAACGGGGGCCGCAAATTCCTGTCATATCGTAGCTTCGGGTCCATGGTCATAAAAATACCCAGATATCTAAAACCCGTCGGCTCTATCCGGAGGGGACAATACTTCGGGATGTCAGGTGGGTCAACGATAATCACAAAGAGGACCGACTTCATCTAGTTAATGGCAAAGCCCAAGTACCTCCCGAATATGGCAAGGATGTCTAGGAAAGTAATCGGGGATTCCCAGGGAGTAGTTAGGTAAAGCAGGATATCATCCGCATATAGCGATATTTTGTCCTCCCAGTCTGGCGTCCATCTTAGTCCTCTAATCATCCTGTCCCATCGCACCCACGCCGCCAATGGCTCAAGCGCCAGTGCAAACTGTAACTGGGAGAGAGGGCATCCCTGCCTCGTTCCACGTCCCAGAAGATGATGCACTGGCCAGAATCCAGTGCAGCCTCCGTATATTTAGCGACGTGTTACGGCGGGGCATAAATCCAGACTGGTCCGGGTGTATCAATGCCGTAATGACCTTCACTAGTCTAGTAGCCAACAATTTTGCCAGTATCTTGGGTTCTGTATTTAGTAGTGAGATTGGTTGGTAGGAGGAACACTCCGTCCGAGGCTTACCCACTTTATGAATGACTACTATATTAGCTATACGCTGATCATAAGGGAGTCTACCCTCTTTCTTGCTCTCAAGAAACATATCTCGCAGAAATGGTGCCAATTTATTGGCATTCGGTTTATATAGCTCCACGGGGATTCCGTTTGAGCCAGTGGCCTTCCCGGATTTTACCCCCTGATTGCCTGCGCCACTTCATCATTCGTGAGGGGAGAGTCTAGAAATTGCCGGTCTTCCTCTGTCAGAGTCTGCAAATGGATATCCTGCAACATGTCTGCGTTCTCGGACTCGGTGTATGTGTTTGTCGCTGTGTAAACTAGGCTATAGTAGGACGAGAACTCATCTACTATCTACTGCGGATCCATAATTTTACCTGAGTCGTTTGAGTGCAACTCCAGCACAAATCGAGTCACCCTTTCCCACCTCTCTAATCACGCTATCAACTTTCCAGCCTTATCACCATGTTCATAGATCCTTCTTTGAGTATCTGCATGTTGCGCCTTAGCCCTCTCTCTAGCCAGGTTCTTATACTCGTCATGGCGGAGCTGCAGTCTGTGTCTCGCCTCTGGATTTCTAGCCTTAGACTCCTCCCCCTCCAGCATCACCAGCTCTGCTGCTACTCGATCTACTTCTTCTCGACCTTTCTTCTTCTTTCCAGAGATCAGTGACAGCGCCTCTCCTCGGATCACTGTTTTGTATGCCTCCCAAAGGGTGCTCTTTGACTCCACTGTTCCTGAATTATTTTTAAAGTGGCGGTCTGTGGCCCGACTGATCTCCTTCCTAATAGTAGGATCCTTTAACTGCCATGCATTTATGGATACAACTCTGCCGACATCTCTGTGTCCCACCTCTATGCGAATCCAGACCGGCGAGTGATCAGAGATCCCTCTGCCCAGGTGTCGCACCTCTCCAACTCCCACTACCAGCGACGTCGGCACCAAGACAGTCTATTCTTGAGAGGGAACCATGAGCAGCTGAGGAGTGAGTGTAATATGTGTCGAATGGGTTTCTCAGTCTCCATCCATCTATCAAACCAGTGGTCTCAACAAAATCTGACAACCATCGAGAGGATAACAGCAAAACTCCAGGAGGGAATCTATCCGATTCTCCATTCATCACAGCATTAAAATCACCCCCTACAATCAATATTCCAAGGGGCAAGGATAGGAACATTCTACTCAGGTCGCGGAAGGTTTCAGTCTGGAGGGCAGGTGGAACATATACTGACAATAGGTTCACCATCCTTCCCTCCCGCAACCCGGAGATCCCAACATACCTGCCACGGCTGTTTGTCCAAGTGGCTTGAATTGTCAGCGGGAAGGAATTTCTCACTAATAGCCACACGCCCCTGGATCCTGAGGTAAATCCAGCATGTGCTACCAATTTATATCCTCCCTTAAGCAACACCATACAACGATTTCTAACAAGATCTAACAGGACTACATCGGGTGCCTGTCTCCTGATCAACTGGTTGATCACCCCTCGCTTTATATTGTCTCCTAGCCCATTCACATTCCAGCTGAGCATGGTAATTCCCAATCTCTGCCTACCAGAAGACATTAAGATGATACAGCTCGTCTAAGTCACCTGATGCATGAAAAAAACAATAAAAACAAACTGCGCAAAAATCAAATACATAATATACAACACATCTTAAATTCAAAACTAAAAGAAAACCTCTCATTTCTCAAACACCCCTCAACTTCTGTCCCACCTCCCCCCTCCCTGCACCCCTGCCTAAAGCTTGCGCTCATCCCCAAATAGCAGTGTGCCCGTCACCCCAACCTACTTTACAGCTAACTAAACGTAGAAATTGAGGCGGGCCCAGGGATCAAACCCCGCTTCACCCCCCCGCCATGCTGCTCATATACAGTCCAGTCAAGAACTATTACTCATCTGTCTCCCCCCCTCGCTCTCAGCTCTCAATAAATCAAATCTACCCGGGCACATTTAGACAATAGCTAATATTCGTCCGCCTCCTCCTGGGGCCGGTCCTCAGTCCCAGCCGCATGCGCACTGTCTAACCAATCTGCCGCCACTTCAGGATTGTCAAAAAACCAAGCCTTCCCATTATGTTCCACTCGAAGCCGGGCCGGAAACATCATGCCGCACTGCATACCCTTGTCACGTAATCTCCTCTTCACAGACAAGAATCCCTGTCTCTGTTTTTGCACAGTTTGTGTGAAGTACGGAAAGAAAGAGAGGGTCGCATTCTCAAAACGCAGTGAAGGTCCCGCTCGAGCCACCTGGAGTATGACATCTCGGTCGCGAAAATTGAGGACCCTGGCTATCACCGGGCGGGGGGGGTGCCCCTGGTCTGGGCCGGCCCCCCGGGACCCTATGCGCTCTCTCCACCGTGAAGAAGTTGCTGAGTCCCTTCGGTTTGAGATGATTAAGTACCAAATCTTCGACAAACAGGTCTGGCCTTTGCCCCCTCTGACTTTTCAGGCAATTGCAGTATGCGAACGTTATTCCGCTGTGCCCTACCTTCAAACTCATCCAGGTTGCGATCCGCCAAAGTTCTCGATTCCTTAAGTTCCCGCACCTCTTGTTGCAGTTGGTTGACATAGTCAATTAGGCTGGTTGTTTTGACCTCTAGGGACTTCACTTTCTCACTCGTCTTCGTGAGATCCGCTCTTATCAGCCCCACCTCTATGGTGACAGTATCCAGTTTAGGATCTAGGGATTCCATTTTCTGGCCCAGGGATGTTCGAACTCCTGTGATAGCTGCCATGAGACCCGTCAGTGTGGGCTCTGCTGCTCCTGGCGCATCTTCTTCACCACCCACTTGCAGCCTTTTGGCCTCCATGGGGGATCCCCGAGGCACAGTATAACAATCTAGTCTATTGGTCTGAACACTCCTGGAACCTTTGGTGCTTCTGGACACAGCTTTGTCATTTTCTGTTTTTGTCGCCATCTTGCTGCACCTCTGTCTCTGTCACCTCCACCACAACTGGTCCACCTCAGGGTATCCTCCTCCCCGCGTCTATGTGGCAGGCTCCACAGTCCCTGGTCAGTCCCGACAGTCCCGTTTTGCCCGCTACCTGGCGATCCTACAGCACAGCTGGTGTGGGGAGCTCCCAACTCTCCTGGGTCACTGCCTTACATCAATATCCACCCTGGATTGTTGCCTTCTTTTGGGCCGCCTTGCCCGACGGACCGGTCCCGGCCCTCCACTCTGTCCACCACACTGCCGATCTCCCACAGAAAGCAGCTGGGTTTGCGACCCTGTTAATCCTTCTGGCACCTCCTGGCTCATATGGTTCCTCTCACCTCTCACCGCCCCCCTCCACCAGCATTCTCATTGTACTGGCTATCTCTCTCGGGGGTGCCAAAATTACTCTCGGCCAAAGACAGTCTTTTCGGGGTGTCACACCAGCTTTCCCTTTACAGGGCAATGCCCTCCACACCAGGACAATGCAACTCAGAGCAGTCCCAGCCCCACAAGACTATGTTCATTTGTGGTCGTTTTACCTCACAGCACCCCTGGCACCTTTCAGTTGATTTCACCCCTCCGGCGCTCTGCCACAATCAATGCCACTTCTCAGCCTTTTTCCCAACAATGTAGGGCTTAAGGCCGCCTTCTCAATGTTGCCGCCATGTGCGCTGCACTTGCCAGAGCCTCTGAACGCTTGGCGGATGTTTTCTCGCCGCATGAAACGGGCTGGGTCATCTACTCCTCCCGGCCCCGCTGTTGAATCACTGCGGGGCGGATCATGAAGTACTAGAGGCCCCTGTCTGAGTGTCAGGCTGCAGAAAACTCTGTGGTATTGGACTGCACAGGAACAGAGATGCCAATTCCCAAATCCACTCTGAACGATAACCCAGAGCCCACAGATAACATGAGCCTCTAAGCCATCATCCCGAGGGAATGGGGATTGGATAAAATAACAAAAGAGAGAGAAGAGAAGAGACTGTCTGGCAGATTCTTGTCTTCAGATCCGGTCTGCAGATCTTGTCATGACTAATGCAAACAGGGAAGAGAGAAACATATCATTAGCTCCTAATTCTATCTCTCTAACCTATCTAAATTCCCTATGGGTTCTGACCTACCAAGTAAATCTCCAGAACTAGCCTCTCTTCTGTACTATCAGCGTGCATGAGAGTTTCTTTGCTGAATTGCACCTTCTCTCCGGACGTCAAGAGTATGGCTTTAATGTTCTTTACTTCGTGCTTTTCCTTGATACTTTTCGATGACTGAAAACTTAGGGCAAACGCCTCATGAATTCTCTTGACTTGACAGTTCTATGTAGAGATAGTAATACCTTGACTAGATCATTCTCTGCTCGAAACTAGTCTTTGACTTCACAATTTCTCAGAAGACAATCCAATAGCTAGTACTTCAGAATTACATAATTCACAGTCTATTAAGCATGCTCTAGATGACACTTATCTACTTGTTCCGTTCTCTCTCTTCACCGAGAAAACGGAGCGCCGACTCCTCCTCAGTCGTCAGTGCGGGACATACGCACTCGACAACGCTTCACGGAAAACTGGAAATTTCGTGCTGCAAGTTTCTCCAGAATGATCTTCTCTTGGCTGGGAAAGGGGCAGGGAAGCTCTAAAGGGAAAAACTATGAGAACGGGACTCGAAGATTTTCTTCACAAGAAACACCTTGATAGCTTCTACCTCAGGCAAGGTTCACGGTGAAGTGCGCAGCTCTCTGGTTGACGGCGCCTCACCTCAGCTGCAGTGATGATGAGGCTGGAAGACTAGAACGCTAACTCCGCGCGACTCTGGCGGCCATCTTGGAGTGCCAGAGTCGCATGCATGCTGACCAAGAACCTCTTCCTTGTCGTGCATTTTCTTTCAAGGAATGTTCCGTCGTGATAACGCTCACACGAGGGGTATGAGTTCTGACAGTACCCCCCAACAAGGCAGATTCCTTCCCCCTTGGCTTGGCAGGGAAGCGTTGATGAAACAATTTAACCAACCTGGGAGCATGCACATCTTCTTCTCTTTCCCATGATCTCTCCTCAGGTCCATAACCCTTCCAGTCTACCAAATAGTACAGTTGGTTTCTAGATTCCTTTGAATCGAGAATTTCCTTCACCTCAAATTCTTCACCGTCTTCCAACTGTATTGGTTTGGGGGTTAAGATTTTTCGCAGCCTAACTGGAACCTTTTTTAGCAACGAAATGTGAAAGACTGGATGAATTTTGAGGGTGTGCGGTAGAGTGAGTCGATAGTTCACCTGGCCAATCTTTTCTTCCACTGGATACGGACCAATGAACCTTGGTTGAAATTTTCGGTTTCCTCGTAGTCTCAGATTTTTAGCATTTAACCATACACGATCTCCAACTTCAGTGCAAGGCCCTACTCGTCTTTTCTTGTCTGCGTATGCCTTGTATTTAGCCTTGGCTAAGGTCAGATTCTCTCTTGCACTCTGATGTACTTGCTCTAGATGAGAGACAATTTCTGCTACAGCTGGAACTGATATATCTGTCTGTCTAATGGTTGAATTAGGGTGTCTTCCATAGTTCATATAGAACGGGGAGTAACCAGTAGACTCATTCTTGGCATTATTATGGGCAAACTCTGCAGCCCACAAATACTCTGGCCAGTTCCCCTCCTGTTTCAAGAGATATAACCTTAAGTATTGCTCAACCTCCTGATTCACCCTTTCCGTCTGACCATCGGTCTCAGGATGGTAACTAGTGGAGTACCTCACCTCAGTTCCTAAGCTTTCCATGAAGGATTTCCAAAAATGGGAAAGAAACTGGGATCCCCTATCTGAGATAATAACCTTCGGTATCCCATGTATCTTAACAATTTGAGTACTAAAGTGAGTGGCTAACTGCTTGGCACTAGGCACCCCTTTTAAGGCAGTAAAATGGGTCATTTTAGTAAACGAGTCCACTGCAACTAGTATTGTATTGTAACCTTGGCTTAAGGGCAAATTGGTGATGAGGTCTAGGGTGACAGTATGCCAGGGATAGGGTGGAGTGGGTAAAGGTTGAAGGAGGCCTTTTGGGGCTTGCCGTTCGGATTTTCCCCGAGCACAGGTTTCGCATGTCTTAACATACTCTTCAATATCTTTTGTCATCTCAGGCCACCAGTAATGTCTCTTAATTAGTTCTTTATTTTTTACTTCTCCCTTGTGTCCGGCTAACTTGTCATCATCGCATTCACGTAGAACTTGCTGCTGCATTTCCTTTGTGGGAATGAATAAGGCGTCTCGATAAAATGGTAATTGGCGGATGATTCTCCGGTCTTCTCCTTACTTAACCCAATTCTGCACGGCCGTCTCGTCCATTACCTTTAAAACATCCTGTTCTAGACTGACAGATGATGACGTGGCTCCAATGATTCTCTCCGGAGGGATGATTGCTTGACTTTCCAGAGGGGTTTTGTGGTCTTCGGTATCCATCCTTGACAAGGCGTCGGCCTTGCCATTTTGAGCGCCGGGCCTATAGGTGATTACAAAGTCGTAATCCGTAAAATACAATGACCACCTTAACTGCCTCGGAGTAAGGGTCCTGGCGGTCTTCAAGAATTTCAGATTACGGTGGTCAGTGAAAACTGTCACTTGATGTCGAGCCCCCATGAGGTAATGGCGCCACTCCTTGAAGGCATCTTTGATGGCTAAAAGTTCCTTCTCCGTGATGGTATAATTTCTCTCCGCTGGAGACAGTTTCCTCGAACGATATGCCACTGGATGCAGTCGTCCAGTCACCTTATTCCTCTGAGATAGCACCCCCCCAACCGCTTGATCGGAGGCATCAGTTTCCACATAGAAGGGTTCCATGGGGTCTGGATGTTGCAGGATGGGTGCTGATGTGAAATCCTGTTTCAAGGCCTTAAAGGCTTCTTCAGCTTCGTTCGACCATTCAAATTTAGCTCCCTTCTTTAATAATTGAGTGAGCGGCAAAATTCTCCTCGAAAACTCGCTGATAAACTGCCGGTAGAAGTTCGCGAAGCCTATGAAGCTCTGGACTTCCTTGACGCTTGTGGGCGACTTCTATTCGACCACAGCCTCAATTTTCTTTTTATCCATAAGGATTCCACTAGGTGAGATGACAAATCCTAAGAACTCCACTTGATTCACGCTGAATGCACACTTCTCCAGCTTCACGAAGAGACTATTGTCCTTAAGTTTCTGTAGTACTCCCTTGACATGCATTTGATGTTCCTCCGCATTCTTAGAATAAATAAGAATGTCGTCAATATAGACGATGGCACATTGATCGAGGAAGTCTTTCAGGACATCGTTTATGAAATATTGGAAGGCTGCCGGGGCGTTGCACAGGCCATAGGGCATAACCTGGTACTCGAAGAGTCCAAACTTGGTCCAGAACGCCGTTTTCCACTCGTCACCCTCCTTCATTCTCACCAGATGGTAAGCTCCGCGGAGGTCGAGCTTGGTGAAGATACTGGCTCCTTTAATTTGGTCTAACAAGACTGAGATGAGGGGCAGGGGATATATGTTCTTTTTGGTGATCTTGTTGATGGCACGGTAGTCTATACAAGTTCGCAGATCCCCTTCCTTCTTCGGCACGAAGAACAACGGCGAAGATACTGGAGACTGTGAAGGTCGAATGAACCCGTTAGCAAGATACTTATCTAGATACTCCCTCAGGTGCTGATGCTCTTTTTCTGTTAGAGCGTAAACTCTACTGCATGGCAGATTAACCCCAGGTTCCAGTTCGATTTCACAGTCGTACCTACGATGGGGAGGGAGCTGTTCGGCCTCTTTTTCATTGAATACCTCTTCGAAATCCTTGTATTCTTCTGGCACCTCTTGGGCATCGATGATACAGACAGATTGCCTGGTTTGACACAGCGAATAGGCAGGATTCGGTTCACGTATTCCTTCATGTTTCCCAAAACAATTTTCCAAACAGTAATCTGAGATCATTTGGATGGATCTGGTGCTCCAATTAACCATTGGGTTGTGCTCGGTGAGCCATGGGAGTCCCAAAATCAATTCGAACTGAGGGGCGTCTATCAGGTTAAATTGGATCTTTTCTTCATGCCCATCACTCGAAATAAGTTGAACGACTTCGGTGTGGCTTACTATGGGGCCCGAAGATAGGTTTGTGCCATCCACAGCCCAAACCGGTTCACTCCTGGTTTTCTTGATGGCTAGTAGGCCCACTCTGTCGGCAAACTTCAAGTCGCAGAAGTTTCCAGTCGCTCCTGAATCTATCATCACCGAAACTTCCGACAGGACAATGTCTCGAAATTTCACCCTCATCGATAGTATCAAATGAGGTGTCGCTGACTGTAACGTGTTGGCCACTCTATGCTCTTCTGGAGTTTTCTTGATTAACGCATCCACCTGTTCAACTCCGTCAACAGGTGGTGCCTCTAGTTTTCCTTCGGCTTGAAGACTGTTTTAGGTTTCTTAGGGCAGAATTTCACAAAATAGCCACCAGTACCACAGTACATACATAGATTGTTTGTTCTTCTTTTCTCTTTCTCCTCTCTGGTTAACGGACCTCGAATGGTGCCTATTTGCATGGGTTCTGTCCCCGTCTCTCCATCCTGGCTCCGATGATTCTCTGATCGAACTCTGTCGAATCTAGGAACGGTTGGTCTGAAGTCTCTCCTTTTCTCGCCCTTTCTTTCGCCTTGCCGAAAATCCAATTCCAACACAAGATCCACTAGCGCTGAAATTTCCGTGGGCCTATTAGGGATGGCCGCCAGCCCGTCCTTTAACTCGTCCTTCAGGCCTCTGTAGAAAACTGCCGCTCTCTTGCTCTCCGGCCAGTCTGTCTCCACTACGAGCTTGTTGAATTGCGCTAGATAAGATACCAAATCCCTATTACCTTGTTTTAGGTCCAACAGTTCATTATCCGTCGCTTGGGATATTCTTCTCCTATCGAAGATTCGTAAAAATTTCTGTTTAAATTCTTCGTAGTTTTGCAAAATGGGGTCATTCTTGGTGATTAATGGTAAGGACCAAGCAGCAGCGTCCCCACTCAGATACGAGAGTATAAAGGCGATCCTGGACTGTGCGTCTGGAAAAATCGAAGGGCGACACAGAAAATGCAAAGAACACTGCGTAATGAATATCTGCGCCTTTTGTGGGTCCCCACCAAATCTCTCTGGGGCAGCTAGTGGAATGACGGGGGATAGGGAGTGAATAACTTGGGTAGTCATTCTATTTGAACTCTCGGACAGGGATCCCGCTAATTCCTGCTCTGGACTAAAAGGTTTTCTAATCTTTTGAGCCAACTCTGCAGTTTCTTTCTTAGAATTTATTAATTCCGACCTAAGGTTTCGGTTTTCCTCTCTCAAGTCACTAAGTTCCTTTTGTATGGTGTCTAGAATTGCCCCTAGGTTTTGTACGTTTATCCCCTCTGCCATCTCTGTTCAGGTGCGAAGGCAACTTGGGCACTTCACTCTGTCAGGCTGCAGAAAACTCTGTGGTATTGGACTGCACAGGAACAGAGATGCGGATTCCCAAATCCACTCTGAACGATAACCCAGAGCCCACAGATAACATGAGCCTCTAAGCCATCATCCCGAGGGAAGGGGGATTGGATAAAATAACAAAAGAGAGAGAAGAGACTGTCTGGCAGATTCTTGTCTTCAGATCCGGTCTGCAGATCTTGTCATGACTAATGCAAACAGGGAAGAGAGAAACATTTCATTAGCTCCTAATTCTATCTCTCTAACCTATCTAAATTCCCTATGGGTTCTGACCTACCAAGTAAATCTCCAGAACTAGCCTCTCTTCTGTACTATCAGCGTGCATGAGAGTTTCTTTGCTGAATTGCACCTTCTCTCCGGACGTCAAGAGTATGGCTTTAATGTTCTTTACTTCGTGCTTTTCCTTGATACTTTTCGATGACTGAAAACTTAGGGCAAACGCCTCATGAATTCTCTTGACTTGACAGTTCTATGTAGAGATAGTAATATCTTGACTAGATCATTCTCTGCTCGAAACTAGTCTTTGACTTCGCAATTTCTCAGAAGACAATCCAATAGCTAGTACTTCAGAATTACGTAATTCACAGTCTATTAAGCATGCTCTAGATGACACTTATCTACTTGTTCCGTTCTCTCTCTTCACCGAGAAAACGGAGCGCCGACTCCTCCTCAGTCGTCAGTGCGGGACATACGCACTCGACAACGCTTCACGGAAAACTGGAAATTTCGTGCTGCAAGTTTCTCCAGAATGATCTTCTCTTGGCTGGGAAAGGGGCAGGGAAGCTCTAAAGGGAAAAACTATGAGAACGGGACTCGAAGATTTTCTTTACAAGAAACACCTTGATAGCTTCTACCTCAGGCAAGGTTCACGGTGAAGTGCGCAGCTCTCTGGTTGACGGCGCCTCACCTCAGCTGCGGTGATGATGAGGCTGGAAGACTAGAACGCTAACTCCGCGCGACTCTGGCGGCCATCTTGAAGTGCCAGAGTCGCATGCATGCTGACCAAGAACCTCTTCCTTGTCGTGCATTTTCTTTCAAGGAATGTTCCGTAGTGATTACGCTCACACGAGGGGTATGGGTTCTGACACTGAGCGCCGGACCGGGCCTCACAATGCCAGTCGACGTATCTCCGCTCCTGAGCCTCGGAGGAGGCTCGTTGTTTCGCCGGCCGGCGTCACTTCACTTCACAAACTCGGGGGATTAAGTATGCGGGCAGGATGTGCGCAGGATATTGCGGCGGGAGGGTGATCAGCGGAGCCGACCCACTAGGCGGCCATCTTGGTCACCAGCTTGCCTCCTTTGAATGATCGTGTTTTAATACTTATTGTCCTCCATCTTGGATTTTCTCGCTTGTGCGTTATACCGCGTTGCCCCTTCTCTAAGCCTTACCTTTTTAGTGTTTTGGTATCATGGGTCTCTTAACTGAGTGACTTTTTAGCGGGGGACATAAGGCGCTGTGGGGTAGTATCAAGAGCCCTTCTCGGTTTTGTTTCTCCGGGTCGCGCTTCCCTTAGTGCGGTTTCGGGTTTTTTTTTTGCTCGCTCCTCAATCGCTGTTTTGATGGGCTGGCGCCACGCAGCAAGGGGGCTTGCTCTGATTTGGTCATGAGGTCCTTCCTTGACTGTCTTTTATCATGGTTGGTGGGGCATTGTATAGGCTCCCCCCTTATTATGGTCCTTAGTTTCACCGGAGCCCGCTCCCCTTCCTGCGGTTTTGTTTGCGGACTTGTTTACTTGCTCACTCTTACGCCGTTAACTTGTCGGGCTGAGTCCCTCAGGGAGTGGGCCGCCTTCGAGCGGCTCTGAGGGAGGACTCTCTTAGCTCAGTAAGTTGATTTTAAGGGCGCCTCCTCTGTGGCTGTGGTCTTGTCTCGATGTGCGCGGAGGCTAAGAGTCCGGGCTCCCCCCACTGGCACTCACGTCTGGCACTGTCAGTCTCATCCGGCTTCTCACTTGTGTTCCTGTAGAGCCGTAAGACCTACGCGCTCTGGCTGTCTTTGCGGCTGTTCTCTTTCCGTTCCGTCCTCCGTGTTGATCGGCTCAGTTCCATTGCTTGGCCTCCATCTTGAGGCAAACTCTCTCAGGGTGTGTCGTCGCTCAGGGAGAATTTTCCCCCTTCTGGGCTTTCTCACTTCTCCTGGACGGATGCATTCCAGGGCGCCAATGTCCCAGGGTTAGCTTTCCTCTGTGTTTGGTCTCGGGTAAACTCAGTATTTGGCTTCGATCTCTCCGTTACGGTGTAGCGGCTGGATCAGGCAGCCATTAGCTCTGCCATCCAAGCCACACTTCAGCTCAAGCTGTTCTAAATGACATTTTCCTTATGTTCAAAATGGAAAGAAAATAAAGATCCCCTCGTTGTGCCTCCCTTATATCTGTGATACCTACTGTGGTCCTACTCGGGATCCTGAGTTTCCTCACTTCCACCCTTTTCATGGTAGGCTCACTGGCATGAAAATGAGGGCAGTGAGGAAACTCCTAATATGCTTAGTGGTGCCAGTGCGGCACCTCTAGCATATTACTTCCTCGGACTGCTGTGGCACCACCATGGTATCAAGGATCCGGGGGGTAGCAGTAGTCCATTGTGGTCTAGAGTAGGACCACAGTAGGTATCGCAGGCGGACGGGCATCCTTGATGAATGTGTGACTAAAGGATTCCGCCCCCTTCGGGATCACTATCAGCTGCATATTCCCTGTAGCTCTTATCTTATTCCTGACAGTGAGAACCATAAGTTAGGTAACATCACCGCACAACAGCACACCTTAGAGCGTGTTCTGAAATATATCCACAATTCACTTGCTTTCGTCCTGAAGAAAGACTCAGAATCCTAGCGGTACTTTTAAACCACACTTCCAACACCCTCTTCTCACTCAAAAAAACAGAACCCGCTCCGCTGTATCTCAGGCGTCCCAGCACAGCTGGGTTGCATTCGGCAGCCCAGCTGGAAACTCAATGATGAAGCATGCCACCAACTAGGTTGGTGGGCGAGGGTTCTTCTATTAAACTCACTGGTTATTTTCTCCATTCCTGTGTCATCCTTGTATTTGGATCCCCAATAGGGTCTGTCCAAGTTGTTGTTTATTGATTGAATCTGGGGAGAAGGATGTTCCCTTTGTTTTTCCTCACTGTCTCTTTGTTGTTCTTTTACCGTTACATGTACAACACAAACATACAACCATTTTTTTATGTTAGGAATTTAAAGTGCAGAAAATTTTTCTGCAAAGATGTTCATAGTAAGGAACATTTTTTTGCACTTTATATTTCTCCCATTTAAAACAAATGGCTGTATTTTTCAGTTATAAATATTGCAGCTTGTTTACTAGCCACTGCAATCAAGATGCCTGCTGTGTATAAATGTAATTCTTTGAAATGGGAGAAAATGAACTGAAGAGTAAACTTTATGTTAATATGCATTACATAAAACTCATCATTTTTATTTTCTCTCTTGTCAAAGTATTTAAAATAGCAGGCAGATTACTCCTATTTGCCTATAGACATGGGGCCATAGTTATATCAGGAAAATATAGTCATTGTAAATATGAGGAATTTAACATGAAGAAACATGCTTCATAAAACATTAGGACTAAATTGGCTAAATTTAAAATAGAGAAAAACATTAAGACAATGGTTCATGGAAAATGTTTTCTTCACTTGAAATTTCTTCCATTTAAAAGAAAATGTCTAATTATCTGTTATAACTATAGCACTGTGCCTACCAGCAACTGGGAGCAAGATGCCAGGTGACACTTTGCAAAGGGAGAAATATAAAATGAAGAGTTAACTTAATCATCAAGTTTACTCTTCATTTTAATTTACTCTCATACAAAAGCATTCAGAAATAGTATTTTGTTCTCATGCTCCAATATTGAGTATAGAACAACCTTTCTTTAAGAGGTCTGCTTTAAATCCAACAAAGCAGTCCAAAGTCTTAAGGAATCATTAAAAACCCAAAAACAAATAAAAAGAAAAACACTAATTGGTTAAGAGAGCAATTGCGAAGAAGTGGGGGGAGCGGGGTGACGTTCAATAAATGCTTGGATGGCTGAACTGGATAAGTGCATGATTGTTGAAAAAGAAGTGTTCAAATTCAGTGGGCGCCCCAAAAAATTAGACAGAAAGTGGAGTGGGTGGAATGCATATTGTGGAAATATAGGTGTACTCCGACTGTAAAATTGACTAAGGAAAATCACTTCACAATTGACATGATTGATTGAATATGTATTTGTGTTCAGTACTACGTATCGGATGCTATAAAACCACACTGTCTCCAATTTATATCTGTGATGATTGGAATTTGTTTCTAATAAAAAAAAGAAAGATAAGTACTCCTGGAAAACCGGAAAAACAAATCGAAATTTAACATTTTGGTTTACTAGAAACCAAAATATTTTCTTTAAAAACTAAACAAAACATCTAAATGTCCACCTGATAAATTCCAATCCATAAACCTGTACAAAAACCATACAATACCCACCTACAAAGAACACTGGGCCTCATTTATGAGGTTTTGTCATGAAGCTGTGCTGCCCTACGGCAAAAGAAAAGGGCAGGAATGCGACATATCTGTCAGGTAGGGCACATTTCTGTGCTTTTCCCTTGTGTTGGCGCACTATCTGCTGCTTTTCGCCAATGCAAATAAAATAAACAGGTAAAAAGCGCCTTCAAAAGATTTATTTAGAATACTCTGTTCTTCTGCTTTTTATATAGATTTTAAACTGCAAGAATTATTGATAAACTCACCAGAGAGACATTATTCAAATGTCTTTTATCTAAGGAATATGTTTGTTCCTAGTGAGGACATAAGAACCAATGAACCAATCACAAAACAATAAATATTCAAACACGGGTATATATAGAAAAAGGTTTTATCATTTGGAATTTATCAAGGGTTCTACTCAGTTATACAAACAATGTAACAAGAGGAAAATAAATACAATTGTTTAATCCTTCAATGCCACTATTGTAAACACTTCTCATTGTACATTATTTTCCAAAAGAGAGTGTAAGTGTCGTCGTTTCGGTCTCTATGCATTTGTCCATGAGACCATCTTCAGGACTATCATTAATTTAACAGTTCACCCCTAGTAAAACATGAAATATATAATTACCATGCATGAATTTAAACTATATATTCCATTATTTACAGAAAATAATTGATACACCGAGGAAAAAAATTATAATTTCTCAATTGACAAAATTTCACATCAATGAAGTTAAGAATATCTCAAGATGAAATATTATGTAACATCCTTAGAACTCAAAGAGATTTATATCCACAAGAGCACAGACAATGATTCTAATGTGTCTGATTTGATCAAAACCATGATTTTCATGGATCTTTTGTAATTAGGCACTATAGTTTAATCCAGAACCAAACATCATGGTATTGCATATACATTATTTTGAGATTGATTTGTACATGAAATAAAGACAATATATTAATAAAAGTCATCTTATCTTATAATTCATCAACTACAAATTCAAACAGCCACATCCTATATTTCTAAAGTCTTTTATAAAAGAGTTATGTTGTGGAGCCAGAGCAATGGGGAATACACATATCTCACTACCATCTTAAAATGCCTTGCCATTATTTTGGATTACTTGGAAAACCTATTTCTTGATTCTCCATGCATATACAGATAGCAATCCTCCAGAAGTTTCATTATAAGAGTGATATTTTACTCATGCTTACATGTCTGGTATAATAGACTACCTAAATAGTTACATGAGAACCACTCATATTAACTATCAGTTTTTTTAACCTGATTACACATGCCCCTAGTTGTATTGTCCATCTTACGCATTAAAATATGGACCTATACTTTCTGTTATAGCAAATGTGACGTAACCAAAAAAGGAAACAAATACCTGAATGGTGTTTCCAAAGATTACATCAGTTTGAGTTTATTTATCTTTAATTATATGTGAATTAGTACTTTAATCTCCTTACCTACTTTGTTTAAAGTGAATAATCGTCAATAGATACAGGTAAGTGAACTCTGGTGTTTTTTGGAAGGTGTAATTAAATTTCCTGTCCCCAGCAACTTCTCAATTGAAGGAGTTTATTCTAAAAAAAATTTACATGTAATTTGAGTCACTATTAAGTTTGTTAATATGGAACAAGGCATTAAATATAAATGGCCTATCTTTTCTAAGTCATACCTGTTAAGTTTTGTTGCGCAGAGAAAATTCGGCAGTCTGCAGTCGGATTAGTATCAACCCGACTGCCGGTTTGAGCTCACATTTATACTTTGTTTGGAGATCAAAAGAGGACTAGTCTCATGCATCTCCTTATTAATGAATCTCACTGTGGCGGCCATCTTGGACACCCTTTTTACTATTGGTATAATACTGTTTATTCTTATTAAATTATGGGTTAATTTGACGTGAATTATATCCTCCACTTTTATACTTGACGATAGAAATAATTTTAAACTACTATTAGTATATGTTACTTGTGTATAGTACAAATATGTCTAATTTTCCACATCTTATAATGTGATTCAAACGTGAGTTATACAATGATTAAAACCACTTCAAAAACACATTAAATGTACACATACTGAAATTCAAAATAATCATATACTATTAACATCTACATTTCAAATTGAATACATTTAATCCATGCAATGTACATCATTTAAATCGCTAGGGATATCCAACATTTTTGATACTGATGCATATTTCTGAAAGAGAATAATCATACAAATGACTCATATATTTACGTCAATCAGATCGTGTGTACAACCGCTTATTTATATATACATGATCCGTCAATTTGAAAATGTACTACATTGTTTCATATAAATCACAACTATGATTATGAGTTTTATTCTACACAAAACTTAGCTTGTGATTTTTACAGCTTTTCAATCATTCGATCAGACAAAGGTACACATTGTTATACATTCAAATAGATATCATAAAGCTCATAACGGACTAAACATCATAATATTTTCGGGACTTTACTTAACATTCTGATGTCTTTTCATCAACTTTGCTGACACCAACAGCTATTAACATATAATCCTTTTAAGAATAGCTATTATCTAAACTGACCTATAGTACATAATGAATTATCAGTTTGTTTCATCTCTCATCGTTATTTATCCGTAAAAGGAAATAAAGTACTGATTTTACTAAAGGTGTTTTATTTATTTTAGATTGATGTTGTCTCTCGTAATCATACCTAAGGACCTCTATTCTCTTTATCTCATGGCATTTGTGTGAGCCCACACAATTTATAGCAAAAGATATTTCGGACACATATTTCACTTAAGACATGCTAACGCATGCCACTCCGAAGCGGAGTTGAGGCCTCTATTAACCAGGTTAGTGTGACTACCTTCTTTTACTGACAATGTTTGCTCTACATTATTTTGTCTCCTTGTGGGTTTCACTACTTCAATTACCCACCAACGCATATTTTTTTCTGAATGTCCGGTTCTTCGGTAACGGTCTACCAGTGGGGCATTATCTCCATCAGACCTAATACGTGACTGAAGCTAAAGGATGCGTTTTTTCACTGCCTGTATTGTTTTTCCAATAGAATGTAACCCACGTAGGCACTGGATACAATAAATTACATTAGATGTGTTACAATTAGAAAACATTTTTAAAGTGATCGAAATATCATTAATCACACATGTGACATTTTAACCATTTGGATGGTATTGCACCCCAAACACATATTGCATCTGTGATGACCTATTAAAGGTGTCAGTTGTCTCATGTTGTCTACTGTTTTCCCTTTGTTCTCACTATATGCATGAACTAGGCGGTCTTGTAAGTTCGTACCTATTTTAGAAGAGAACATGGGTTATTGCTCAAGTCCTGAGACACCTTTTATTAGGCTTCAATGCTTAGTGACAATCTTTTTTTATTTGTTTTAAAGACCTTTATTGTACACTCATTGAAAAACACAGCATATGGCCTACAACCCCGGGGGCCGGCCGCAACATTAGTGGGTGCTTACCAATACTGCCGGAGTAATGCACAGCCATTTAGCCGACAACCCTGGGGTCCGGCGGCGTCACAATATTAAGCCTACTTGGTAGTATCAAGTTCACATATCGGATAAGCCATAGGTCTAGTGCTTTTTATATTTTTCTATTTTGTCAACAAACTTGCAACTTAGGTTCAAGCTATCAAACTTACACGTTGGATGTCACCACAGTCATGGTAATACACATTATTGGACATATAGGTATATGAAGACAGAGGCGTTAAGAATTCTGTGTTAAGTGGTATATCACTATGTTCTCCACTCTGCCTATAACTCCTTACATGCGCTATCTAGTCCCCCTCCCCCTCTTCGTCTGAGCTGACGCTATCATCTTCTGGCAGTGGATTGCATAGGTCACCTCTGTATGTATTCCATGCAGACCACACTGTTCCACTTATGGGGACACGCTCTTATCACATACACTACCCGCTCCGTAAACATCAGGGCATCCATATTTCTGCACCACTGTGACACCGTGGGAAGGTCAGACGTGCCCCATTTTTGAGCGATGTCACGTTTTGCTACCATTATGGCTAGTGTGCCCCATATGCAGCCACATCTAGATAAGTCGGTCGGGTCCCATATGTTTAATAAACTTTTACGTGGTTCTGGAACCAAGGAAACCTCGAGGGCCTGCGAGAGAGTACGCATCACCTGACGCCAGTACTCAGCTATGAGTGAGCAATCCCAGAGTGTGAGGAGCAACGTACCTTCCTCTCCGCAGCCACAAAGACAATATGGGTGTGGTGCTCTATGTAGCCTGTGGAGCAGGGGCCTAGTGTAATATATGCGGCTTAGGATTTTAAGTTGAACTAATCTGAATTTGGCCGAGATGCCCACCTCCCTCGGGGATGCCAATGCCTCATTCCAATCCGAATCATCTACTTCGCCCATCTCCTCTGCCCAATGCTCTCGCAAGTGCAGTGTAGGGTCTGGTAGGTTATTGTGTAGTTTCCGATATGTAAGGGAGGTAGCCCCGTGTTGCATATAATTCGTGAGTAATCTATCCTCCAGTGGTGAGGATTCCTGAATGTAGGTGTCTGCTGGTATTGCCTGCAATAATGCGTGTCTGATTTGCACGTATCTGTAAAGCTCGTTGGGTCCCAGGTCATTTTGTCGCTGGAGTAGGGTGAATGGGACCACAGTGCCCTTGTCCCACATGTCCCCCACTGTAGAAATGCCTATGCTGTCTCACTGTGCAAACCCTTTTCTCTGTTGCAGACGCCCCAGTGCCTTTGTGTCCCAGAGAGGTGTGAGTTTAGTGATCTTCCCCCTCCATCCTAGTTTCGCTTGTGCTGTGTGCCACAACGTGGCCGTGTGTCTCGTGGACTCTAACAGTTTTGTCACCTGATGTTTGTTGTAAAGAACTGCCAGCATGCTATTGGTTCCCAATTGTGCCCTGTCGGCCCTGTAGGCTGGGTATTCCTGCGGTGCATGGACCCATTGATTTTCTATTTTGAGTTGTGAAGCCCAGTAATACAGCTGCAGATTGGGCAGTGAAATTCCCCCTTCATACCAGCTCCTATTCAATTTGATATGGGCAATGCGCGCCGGCTGGTAATTCCTTAATAGGTTGGAAACCAACACTGTGACCTGTTGGAAGTAGCGCGGCGGAACCTGATAAGGGGGATTTTCTAGGGCATATAGGAACCTCGGAAGCGCCATCATTTTATAAAGAGCAGCTCGACCGAGAAGGGTCAATGGTAAGGCCGCCCAATGCTTCACGTCCGCGCGCAGACGTTCCAGGGGAGGTTTTAGATTTTTGTCGAAGAATTCCGTAGCATTGTCAGTGATATATATACCAAGATATTTGAAGGAGCCCGATGTCAGCAGGAGTGGGCAATCCGCTTCTAGCAAGGGCTGTGGCCCTTTCAAAACGCAGGTCACCGATTTCGACCAATTTAGTGTGTAGCCAGATGTTTGCCCATGATCATCACAGAGCAACTGAACTGGGGTGGCAGAGTGGGCTAAAAAACGGTAATGGATTAAACCCAGATCTTTTGACTCGTGTGAGTGTTTGATTGATTCAGATGCTCCGTCCATCACCACCCCCTTTTGTACCACATGATCATCACAGAGCATAAGGAGTGCTGGGATGCCCCTTTCCGCATCCGCTAAGATTAACATATCGTCGGCAAAGAGCGATACTCGGTCCTCCCATCCCTCATTCCAACTGATCCCCTTAAATAACGGCGTTGACCTAATCAGCGTCGCCAGTGGCTCTAAAACCAGAGCAAAGAGCAAGGGGGACAGGGGACAACCCTGTCGGGTGCCTCTCGCCAATGGAAACGTGTGTGAAATGTGGCTGTTAGCGGTCACTTGAGCACCTGGGTTGGTGTACACGAGGCAGACCCAGGCAATGTATTTGGGGCCAAAGCCCATATGGGATAGGACTGCGAATAAATACTCCCATTCCACCATATCGAACGCCATTTTGGCATCTAAAGAGAGGATCACTGCCGATTCCGACAATAAAGGAGCGCGTGCCAGGATTCCATAAACCCATCTGAGATTTAGGGCCGTGCTTCTGTTAGGCATAAAGCCCGATTGATCAGGGTGGATCAACAGAGGGAGATGGGTCATTAGTCTATTAGCTAACAGTTTAGCAAGAATTTTCACTTCTGCGTTGAGAAGGGAGATCGGGCGATATGATGAACAAACCATTGGGGGCTTACCGGGCTTCGGTATAGCCACAATCGTTGCAGTACGTTGGTCCAGCGGGAGTTCCGCCTTCGCCAAGCTCTCAGTATACATTGCTAACAGTGGTTTACTGAGCTTATCGGACATTAGCTTGTACTATTCTATGGGGATCCCATTCGGGCCCAGAGCTTTCCCGGATTGTATTGACAGAATCGCCCGCTGCGTTTCCTCCAGTGTCAGGTCTTGGACCCCTGGCACCTTTCGGTTGATTTCACCCCTCCGGCGCTCTGCCACAATCAACGCCACTTCTCAGCTTTTTTCCCAACAATGTAGGGCTTAAGGCTGCCTTCTCAATGTTGCTGCCATGTGCACTGCACTTTCCAGAGCCTCTGAACGCTTGGCGGATGTTTTCTCGCCGCATGAAATGGGCCGGGTCATCTACTCCCCCCGGCCCAGCTGTTGACTCATTGCAGGCGGATCACAAAGTACTCGAGGCCCCCTTCTGAGCGCCGAACCGGGCCTCAAAATGCCAGTCGGCGTATCTCAGCTCCTGAGCCTCGGAGGAGGCTCGTTGTTTCGCCGGCCGGCGTCGCTTCACGAGCTCGGGGGATTAAGTATGCGGGCAGGATGTGCGCCAGGATTTTGTAGCGGGACATTGTATAGGCTGCCCCCTTATTGTGGTCCTTAGTTTCACCGGAGCTTGCTCCCCTTCCAGCGGTTTCGATTTAGTTTACGGACTCGTTGACTCGCTCACTCTTACGCCGTTAACTTGTCGGGCTGAGTCCCTCAGGGAGTGGGCCGCCTTCGAGTGGCTCTGAGGGAGGACTCTCTTAGCTCAGTAAGCTGATTTTGAGGGTGCCTCCCAACCTCCTCCTCTGTGGCAGTGGTCTTGTCTCGATGTACGTGCAGGCTAAGCGTCCGGGCTCCCCCCACGGCACTCACCTCTGGCACTGTCAGCCGCATCCGGCTTCTCACTTGTGTTCCTGCAGAGCCGTCAGACTTGCGTGTTCATGCGGTCTTGGCGGCTGTTCTCTTTCCGTCCCGTTCTCAGTGTTGATCGGCTCAGTTCCACTGCCTGGCCTCCATCTTGAGTCGAACTCTCTCAGGGTGTGTCGTCGCTCAGAGAGTATTTTCCCCCTTCTTGGCTTTCTCACTTCTCCGGGACGGATGCATTCCGAGGCGCCAATGTCTCGGGGTTACCTTTCCTCTGTGTTTGGTCTCGGGTAAAGTCAGAGTATTTGGCTTCAATCTCTCCGTTACGGTGCAGCGGCTGGATCAGGCAGCCATTAGCTCTGCCATGCAAGCCACGCCCCAGCTCAAGCTGTTCTAAATGACATTTTCCTTTTGTTCGAAATGGAAAGTGATGATAACCCTTTAGCAATTGACGTTAAAGGAAACATACCTCACCACTGGAGGGAAATTCAGGACCCCAGGTAAGGAACACCTGGAAATGGGTGGTCAGATAGGGGTAAGACAAATCAATCTCTAGAAAGCAAGTTTGAGGAATGGAGAGACAGGGCAGAGACACAGGACCTTGTGTCAAAATTAAGACATGAAACTACCTTCCAAGGAAACTAAATGTCCAGTTATCAAACATTTATGCTATCCTCACTCCCACGGTTTTCCAAAAGTGCTGTTCCTAATACAAAAGAAAAAAGCATGACTAAACAACAAACATATTTAGAAAAGGGGGTGGTGATGAACAGAGTGTCTGAGTTAAACAGATCACTCTTACCCAGTCCAAAGATCAGGGCTTGATCCATCACCGTTATTTATCTCACTGCCCCATCCCAGCTCAGAACCTGGCTATATGCAAATCAGTCTGTCCCTGGCCCAGTGCATCATGGGAACAGGGCAGACTAAACTACCAAGCCAATTCTTCACCAGAAAGGAGACAAGCTACCGGGGACCGGTTTCTGGCATTTCAGCCTTCTTCGGCCCGGCTTGCTTGAATCCTGATGGAGCAGTGAGAAAGGGACTCATGTCTGAGTATACCCTGCCACACCTATAGTGGCCAAAAACGATTTAGAAAAGGGGGTGGTGATGAACAGAGTGTCTGAGTTAAACAGACCACTCTTACCCAGTCCAAAGATCAGGGCTTGATCCATCACCGTTATTTATCTCACTGCCCCATCCCAGCTCAGAACCTGGCTATATGCAAATCAGTCTGTCCCTGGCCCAGTGCATCATGGGAACAGGGCAGACTAAACTACCAAGCCAATTCTTCACCAGAAAGGAGACAAGCTACCGGGGACCGGTTTCTGGCATTTCAGCCTTCTTCGGCCCGGCTTGCTTGAATCCTGATGGAGCAGTGAGAAAGGGACTCATGTCTGAGTATACCCTGCCACACCTATAGTGGCCAAAAACGATTTAGAAAAGGGGGTGGTGATGAACAGAGTGTCTGAGTTAAACAGACCACTCTTACCCAGTCCAAAGATCAGGGCTTGATCCATCACCGTTATTTATCTCACTGCCCCATCCCAGCTCAGAACCTGGCTATATGCAAATCAGTCTGTCCCTGGCCCAGTGCATCATGGGAACAGGGCAGACTAAACTACCAAGCCAATTCTTCACCAGAAAGGAGACAAGCTACCGGGGACCGGTTTCTGGCATTTCAGCCTTCTTCGGCCCGGCTTGCTTGAATCCTGATGGAGCAGTGAGAAAGGGACTCATGTCTGAGTATACCCTGCCACACCTATAGTGGCCAAAAACGATTTAGAAAAGGGGGTGGTGATGAACAGAGTGTCTGAGTTAAACAGACCACTCTTACCCAGTCCAAAGATCAGGGCTTGATCCATCACCGTTATTTATCTCACTGCCCCATCCCAGCTCAGAACCTGGCTATATGCAAATCAGTCTGTCCCTGGCCCAGTGCATCATGGGAACAGGGCAGACTAAACTACCAAGCCAATTCTTCACCAGAAAGGAGACAAGCTACCGGGGACCGGTTTCTGGCATTTCAGCCTTCTTCGGCCCGGCTTGCTTGAATCCTGATGGAGCAGTGAGAAAGGGACTCATGTCTGAGTATACCCTGCCACACCTATAGTGGCCAAAAACGATTTAGAAAAGGGGGTGGTGATGAACAGAGTGTCTGAGTTAAACAGACCACTCTTACCCAGTCCAAAGATCAGGGCTTGATCCATCACCGTTATTTATCTCACTGCCCCATCCCAGCTCAGAACCTGGCTATATGCAAATCAGTCTGTCCCTGGCCCAGTGCATCATGGGAACAGGGCAGACTAAACTACCAAGCCAATTCTTCACCAGAAAGGAGACAAGCTACCGGGGACCGGTTTCTGGCATTTCAGCCTTCTTCGGCCCGGCTTGCTTGAATCCTGATGGAGCAGTGAGAAAGGGACTCATGTCTGAGTATACCCTGGCACACCTATAGTGGCCAAAAACGATTTAGAAAAGGGGGTGGTGATGAACAGAGTGTCTGAGTTAAACAGACCACTCTTACCCAGTCCAAAGATCAGGGCTTGATCCATCACCGTTATTTATCTCACTGCCCCATCCCAGCTCAGAACCTGGCTATATGCAAATCAGTCTGTCCCTGGCCCAGTGCATCATGGGAACAGGGCAGACTAAACTACCAAGCCAATTCTTCACCAGAAAGGAGACAAGCTACCGGGGACCGGTTTCTGGCATTTGCACCATCAGGATTCAAGCAAACCGGGCCGAAGACGGCTGTAATGCCAGAAACCGGTCCCCGGGAGCTTGTTTCCTTCCCAGTGTAAGAATTGGCTTTTGTAGTTTGGTTTGCCCTGTTCCCATCATGCACTGGGACAGGAACAGACTAATTTGCATACAGCCAGGTTCTGAAACTGGGATGGTGCAGTGAGCTAAAAAACGGTGTTGGATCTAGCCCTGATCTCTTGACTGGGTGAGAGCTTTCTGCTTAACTCAGAGACTCTGTCCCTCACCACCCCTTGTTGTAAATATTTTTGTCCACCCTAAGCGTGGAAGGGTATTCTCAGATGTGAGACCCTTGCTCATTGCACCATCAGGATTCAAGCAAACCGGGCCGAAGACGGCTGTAATGCCAGAAACCGGTCCCCGGGAGCTTGTTTCCTTCCCAGTGTAAGAATTGGCTTTTGTAGTTTGGTTTGCCCTGTTCCCATCATGCACTGGGACAGGAACAGACTAATTTGCATACAGCCAGGTTCTGAAACTGGGATGGTGCAGTGAGCTAAAAAACGGTGTTGGATCTAGCCCTGATCTCTTGACTGGGTGAGAGCTTTCTGCTTAACTCAGAGACTCTGTCCCTCACCACCCCTTGTTGTAAATATTTTTGTCCACCCTAAGCGTGGAAGGGTATTCTCAGATGTGAGACCCTTGCTCATTGCACCATCAGGATTCAAGCAAACCGGGCCGAAGACGGCTGTAATGCCAGAAACCGGTCCCCGGGAGCTTGTTTCCTTCCCAGTGTAAGAATTGGCTTTTGTAGTTTGGTTTGCCCTGTTCCCATCATGCACTGGGACAGGAACAGACTAATTTGCATACAGCCAGGTTCTGAAACTGGGATGGTGCAGTGAGCTAAAAAACGGTGTTGGATCTAGCCCTGATCTCTTGACTGGGTGAGAGCTTTCTGCTTAACTCAGAGACTCTGTCCCTCACCACCCCTTGTTGTAAATATTTTTGTCCACCCTAAGCGTGGAAGGGTATTCTCAGATGTGAGACCCTTGCTCATTGCACCATCAGGATTCAAGCAAACCGGGCCGAAGACGGCTGTAATGCCAGAAACCGGTCCCCGGGAGCTTGTTTCCTTCCCAGTGTAAGAATTGGCTTTTGTAGTTTGGTTTGCCCTGTTCCCATCATGCACTGGGACAGGAACAGACTAATTTGCATACAGCCAGGTTCTGAAACTGGGATGGTGCAGTGAGCTAAAAAACGGTGTTGGATCTAGCCCTGATCTCTTGACTGGGTGAGAGCTTTCTGCTTAACTCAGAGACTCTGTCCCTCACCACCCCTTGTTGTAATTATTTTTGTCCACCCTAAGCGTGGAAGGGTATTCTCAGATGTGAGACCCTTGCTCATTGCACCATCAGGATTCAAGCAAACCGGGCCGAAGACGGCTGTAATGCCAGAAACCGGTCCCCGGGAGCTTGTTTCCTTCCCAGTGTAAGAATTGGCTTTTGTAGTTTGGTTTGCCCTGTTCCCATCATGCACTGGGACAGGAACAGACTAATTTGCATACAGCCAGGTTCTGAAACTGGGATGGTGCAGTGAGCTAAAAAACGGTGTTGGATCTAGCCCTGATCTCTTGACTGGGTGAGAGCTTTCTGCTTAACTCAGAGACTCTGTCCCTCACCACCCCTTGTTGTAAATAAACAACAAACATAAGCTGGTTTGAGGATCACTATAAACTTTTGAAAGATGATCTGAAAAAACGTATTCATATAGCAGTAGCTATGGATGAAATTAAGAAAGTCGAAAGCAAATGGAAACATGATAAAACAAAAGAAAGAAGCTGTTTTGCTAAAATTAATGATTTTTTTGGAGGAACTTTTGGGAGAATTGGCAAAAAAATCACTTGGGGAAAGATTCACAATCTTTTTGTCAGAAGATAGGTAAATGCATGGAAACAAATAGAAACCACTTGGAGGCCAATTTTTCAGAGGAATACTGGTAAGACCATTTTCAGCAACATTTCAATTATGTAATCAGTTGCCTAGGAAAGATCCACCGCCTATTACAGGGCCAGTCAAAGACAGTGAATCAGAAATTGAAATAGCTGCCAAGAGAGACGTTTATGAAAATATATTGAAAGTGGAAAAATAAAGGCAGGGCAATAGGATCAATCAAAAGGCAAGGCCCTGGGGCCAAATATGGTGCCAGCAAAAGTGTGCAAATATAGTCCTGCCTGGTGATGAAACATCTTAGTGGAGAAGGTTAAAGTGATCGCCATGAGTAAGGCAATCCCACTATCTTGGCTGAAGAGTAAAATTGTATCATTGTAAAAAATTGGCTCCATAAACAATTCTAAGTCCTACAGACCAAACAGCCTCATTGATATCAACTGCAGCATCATCTCCAAACTTACAGAGCTTTAAAAGAATGGATTTCAAATTCAAATAAGCCTAATCCCATCCAAAGAGGCTTGGGGGAAGGTTTGCCCACCATTGATTACATAGTCACCTTTCTTCATATTGTCGGCAAACCCACGCCTGCGAAAAAGATGCCACTGTCAGTGGCTTTTTTGTCCTTCACGTCTGTATTTGATCTTGGAAAATATTTTCATTACATGAGCCTGGACCCTGCTTTTCTATTCGTGGTGATAATGCTTTTTTTGGATAGAATAGTCTAAGTCAGACTAATTCAAAAAGGACTTCTTAGCAAACGATTTTCCTGCACAAGTGGGTTAAAACAGAGTTGCCTGCTAGTACATTTACTGTTCTCATGATATAAAAATAACTTCAACTGTGAATCTCAAGATGTACCAGGCATTGAAGGATTTACAATATCTGCTTCATTATGTGCTGATGACTATTCTAATAGCAAGATTCCCCACGAATATACAAGGCAGTTTGAATGAAAAAATACTTCAAAAATAACTGGATACAAATAATTAGCCAGATAACAAAATCCATGGTGTTCAGAAAGAACCGAAAAATAGCAACGTAAATAGCACAAGGCTAGAAGAAGTAAACAACTTCACCTATCTAGGGCTTTCAAAAGCTAACAACCACAGCGGGAATGCTCATATGAAATCAGCCAAAGAAAACTAAGGAGCTGCTTTAAATGAAGGGGCATATTTACAAGCCCCTGACTTTTTTTGATGCACCAGTGGTGCTCTATGCTAGCCCATATTTATAAGGTTGTGCTAAGACACTTTGCATGGCTCAACACCGCCTTGTAAATATGGGCCTCTGCAACGCAGTTTTCTGTGACAAAGTGGCATGCAATGGGTGTTGCAGTGGGCTTTCCCAGCAACTCACTTGGCTTTTTCACACTGCTCCAGATTTACAAGGATCTGTAAATTTGAGGCAGCGCCAAAGACTAAGGCCTTTCAAAAGGAGGCATTAATGTGGTGCAACAAGGAGAAATACTTTTATTTCTCCTTTTTTTTAGCTTTCTAGCATTTTAGCTTTCTGTGTGTGCTGCATGGAGCAAAATGCCATTAATGATTGTTTCACTCTCATACCTGCAACACAGGCACATGGTGCAATGATACCGGCGTTGGCGCTAGGTAGCTTTTTTAGCTGCATATTCTTGTTAATGGAAAATGATGCAGCTCTGAACAGCAAAATAGCTTTGTGGCACCTCAATGTGCCATTTTCATTGACATATGCCCCGAAGTTTGTAGAATGGTACGCAGCCATGGTCATCCTTTCTCAGTACATAGAGACCTTGTTGTCATGGCAGGAGTAGGAAGCCAAATTACTTATGGCGCTGAGCTGTGGTGCTTGGAAAAAATGACTGGCAAATTAGGATTACATAAAGAAATCTCTGGAGGTCATTCTTGATGCTCCCCGAGGGACTATCTTCGGGTGTTATGAAATGTGGTGTCTGCAGAAATTTCATTCAGAGCAGATGTCAAGCCACTGCAAAATGCAGTCTAAAATGATAAAAATCTACAGAGGAAACCATGATTGCAAAACATAGAGAGAGCACTCTACCTGGGAAAAGGAAACAAAGAGGGCTGGCCTTGAAACATCGGAAAATATGGCACAATGATCTATGGCAAAAAAAGTTACAGTTTGATAAACTGCAAATGGAAGACTCGTATAAAGTCTTAGAAACTTTCCACACCATAGGACAAGGTGCTTTATTTGACTCCGTAGAGCAAGTTCAATCTCCCCTGCTAAAGCTAATCAATGACCAGGAAACAAGGGGCCTCATTTATGTGTTTTTGCCGTAGGGCAGCGCAGCAGGCCTTCCTGCTGCGCCCAATGATGAAGCATGCCACCAACTAGGGGGCTCATTAGGATTGTGGTTAATCCGCATCCTCGGGGCCGGCGGAAGCCACCGCCAGCCCGGAGGATGCGGATCAACCGCTGCGGACTGAAAAAAGACCCCCCGCCAGATTCAGATGGCTGGGGGATCTTTTTTCCTTCCGCTGCTTTTTCGCCGCGGTCGCCTTCTGACCGCGGCGGAAAAGCTCTAACATGGCTGGTGGTGTCTATCAGACACCGCCAGCCATATTAGGATGTCAGCGGTCCTATGCCTTGCAGCCGTGGAAAGGCATACAGACTTTTCTTTGGGGGCCCGTTGCGGGCCCCCAGGGGTGAAGGGGGGTGGGGGTTGCACATGGGGTACCCCCCCTGCCTTTGGGTGCACGAAGCGGCAGGCACCACGCGGTGCCTGCAGCTTCGTGCTCGCAAAGGTAAACATGTTTTTTTTTAAATTGCGGCGTGTGCTGCTTCAAGCCGCAGTGTTAAAAATACAGGATGTGACCGCCAGGGTGGCAGTCACATCCTAATTAGCATGGAGGGACCGCCGCAGCCCCTGCAGACGGTCCCTCCTCCTCTGGGGTGGCGGATGGACGCAGTTCAGCCCGCCATCCTAATAGGCCCCTAGGTTGGTGGGCGAGGGTTCTTCTATTAAACCCACTGGTTATTTTCCCAATTCTAATGTAGGACATTGTCATCCTTGTTTTTGGATCCCCGATAGGGTCCGTCCAAGTGGTTGTTTATTGATTGAATCTGGGGAGAAGGATGTTCCCTTTGTTTTTCCTCGCTCTCTTATTGTTCTTTTACCGTTACATGTACAACACAAACATACAACCATTTTGTTTTTATGTTAGAAAATTGTTCTGCAAGGATGTTCATAGTAAGGAACATTTTTCTGCACTTTATAGTTCTCCCATTTAAAACAAATGGCTGTATTTTTCAGTTATAAATATTGCAGATTGTTTACTAGCCACTGCAAGCAGGATGCCTGCTGTGTATAAATGCGATTCTTTGAAATGGGAGAAAATGAACTGAAGAGTAAACTTTATGTTAATATGCATTACATAAAACTAATCATTTTTGTTTTCTGCCTTGTCAAAGTATTTAAAACAGCAGGCATATTACTCCTATTTGCCTATAGACATGGGGCCATAGTTATATCAGGAAAATATAGTCATTGTAAATATGAGGATTTTAATGTGAAGAAACATAAAACATTAGGACTTAATTGGCTTAATTTAAAACAGAGAAAAACATTAAGACAATGGTTCATGGAAAATGTTTTCTTCACTTGAAATTTCTTCCATTCAAAAAAAAATGGCTAAGTATCTGTTATAACTATAGCATTGTATCTACCAGCAACTGGGAGCAAGATGCCAGGTGACACTTTGCAAAGGGAATAAAATAAAATGACGAGGTAACTTAATCATCAAGTTTACTCTTCATTTTAATTCACTCTCATACAAAAGCATTCAGAAATAGTATTTTGTTTTCATGCTCCAGTATTGAGTATAGAACAACCTTTCTTTAAGAGTTAAATACCTCAGTGCTTCAGTTGTGCACCTCTGAAACCCACCTGGGTCATAATTCTGAGTGGAGCATTGCTCATCATCAGGCTCTGCTTTCTACAGCCTGATAATAATGTAAAATAAACATAGCCTTTCCTTAACTTTAAATGGAAAATGCAACACTTGTTTGTTGCAGTTTTTAGGTAAAAATGAACTCAAGGCTGGGAGCTACTCTGAAGGTTTCTGTAAACTACTGGTAGCTGATGATCGACTGGGTGTAGCTCCTGCAATAGCCGATGTCTCTATATCAGAGGTAGCTAATCACTACAACTTTCTTATAGAAAGTCTGTACTACCAACAAAACAAATGCAAATTAAGGGCTTGATTACAGGTTTGGCAGTCTTGGAGCAGGCTGCCATGCGAGCAACCGCGCCAAAACCACCAAACCCGTAGTCAGTCCACCTGCTGGATTACGAGTTGCAATCCTGGTGGGTGGTCCTGCAGTGGTGGTCGCATGGCAGTGCCTTTCCAAGGCTCATAGGAGAGCCTTAGAAAGGCACCCGCAGTCCGTTTCCACACTAACAGAAAAGCACAATGTCGTGCATTTCTGTTCGTGCAGGAACAGGTGGTGCAAAAGTACAGGGGGACAACATGTGACCCCTGCATGCACCCTCTAGGGCCCTATAGTTTCCTCTCTGCCACCCTTTTCATTGCGGGCTTACTGGCATGAAAATGAGGGCAGGGAGGAAACTCTTAATATGCTCTGTGGTGCTGGTGAGGCACTGCTAGCATAATACTTCCTCAGACTGCTGGGGCATCGCCACGGGATCAAGGATCCTGGCGGTAGCAGTATTCCAGTGGTGGTCAAATCACTGTACTTGTAATACGGCGTGTGGATCTATACAGTACCCAATAAACCTAACAAAAATCCAAACCAGCATAACTAAAATATTTGTTAATAAATAGTAAACAAATTACTTTTCTATATCAATCAAAACAATTTACAACTAAAAAAGTATATTAATTAGTTAACAAAAGAAAACACAAAGTTCAAAATTACAAATAAAATTAAATGGAATCAATTAAATCCACATATAAAATATCGTGACTACCAATCAAATCAAATGCACATACATAATATAACATTTCCCACCCAAACAATAACTCAAACAAAACTTACTATCCTGTAGATGTCCATCAGTATCCATGTAATCAAAAACATAATCCATCAAAAGGGGGAAATATATTTCCACATAAGACTGAAAAAATGCAAATATAAAACAGGTCGGCTTTAAATCCAACAAAGCAGTCCAAAGTCTTAAGGAATCATTAAAAAACTTGAAAACAAATCAAAAGAAAAACACTCATTGGTTAAGAGAGCAATTGCGATGAAGTGGGGGTAGCGGGGTGACGTTCAATAAATGCTTGGATGGCTTAACTGGATAAGTGCATGATTGTTGAAAAAGAAGTGTTCAAATTCAGTGGGTGCCCCAAAAAATGGGACAGAAAGTGTAGTGGGTGGAATGCATACAGTGGAAATCTATGTGTACTCGGACTGTAAAAATAACTACGGAAAATCACTTTACAATCGACATGATTGATTGAATATGTATCTGTGTTCAGTACTCAGTATCGGATGCTATAAAACCACACTGTCTGCAATTTATATCTGTGATGATTGGAATTTGTTTCTAATAAAAAAAAAGAAAGAAAAGCACTCCTAGAAACCCGGAAAAACAAATCAAATCGAAATGTAACATTTTGGTTTACTATAAACCAAAATATTTTCTTTAAAAACTAAACAAAACATTTAAATGTTCATGTGATAACTTCCGATCCATAAACCTGTACAAAAAACATACAATACCCACCTACAAAGAACACTGGGCTTCATTTATGAGGTTTTGTCATGAGGCTGTGCTGCCCTACGGCAAAAGAAAAGGGCAGGAATGCGCCATATCTGTCGGATAGGGCACATTCCTGTTCTTTTCCCTTGTGCTGGCCCACTATCTGCTGCTGTTCGCCAATGCAAATAAAATAAATGGGTAAAAAGCGCCTTCAAGGGATTTATTTGGAATACTCTGTTCTACTGCTTTTTATATATATTTTTAACTGCAAGAATTATTGATAAACTCGCCAGAGAGATATTATTCAAATGTCTTTTATCTAAGAAATATTTTTGTTCCTTGTGAGGACGTAAGAAACAATGAACTAATCACAAAACAATAAATATTCAAAACACGGGTATATATAGAAAAAAGTTTTATCATTTGGAATTTATCAAGGGTTCTACACAGTTATACAAACAATGTAACAAGAGGAAAATAAATACAATTGTATAATCCTTTAATGTCACTATTGTAAACACTTCTCATTGTACATTATTTTCCAAAAGAGAGTGTAAGTGTCGTCGTTTCGGTCTCTATGCATTTGTCCATGAGACCATCTTCAGGACTATCATTAATTTAACAGTTCACCCCTAGTAAAACATGAAATATATAATTACCATGCGTGAATTTAAACTATATATTCCATTATTTACAGAAAATAATTGATACACCCGAGGAAAAACAATATCATTTCTCAATTGACAAAATTTCACATCAATGAAGTTAAGAATATCTCAAGATGAAATATTATGTAACATCCTTAGAACTCAAAGAGATTTCTATCCACAAGAGCACAGACAATGATTCTAATGTGTCTGATTTTATCAAAACCATGATTTTCATGGATTTTTTCTAATTAGGCACTACAGTTTAATCCAGAACCAAACATCATGGTATTGCATATACATTATTTTGAGATTGATTTGTACATGAAATGAAGAGAATATATTACTAAAAGTCATCTTATCTTATAATTCATCAACTACAAATTCAAACAGCCACATCGTATATTTCTAAAGTCTTTTATAAAAGAGTTATGTTGTGGAGCCAGAGCAATGGTGAATACACATATATCACTACCCTCTTAAAATGCCTTGCCATTATTTTGGATTACTTGGAAAACCTATTTCTTGATTCTCCATGCATATACAGATAGCAATCCTCAAGAAGTTTCATTACAAGAGTGATATTTTACACATCCTTACTGGTCTGGTATAATAGACTACCTAAATAGTTACATGAGAACCACTCATATTAACTATCAGTTTTTTTAACCTGATTACACATGCCCCTAGTTGTATTGTCCATCTTACGCATTAAAATATGGAGCTATACTTTCTGTTATAGAAAATGTGACGTAACCAAAAAGGAAACAATTACCTGAATGGTGTTTCCAAAGATTACATCAGTTTGAGTTTATTTATCTTTAACTATATGTGTATTAGTACTTTAATCTCCTTACCTACTTTGTTTAAAGTGAATAATCGTCAATAGATACAGGTAAGTGAACTCTGGTGTTTTTTGGACGGTGTAATTAAATTTCCTGTCCCCAGCAACTTCTCAATTGAAGGAGTTTATTCTAAAACAAATTACATGTAATTTGAGTCACTATTAAGTTTGTTAATATGGAACCAGGCATTAAATATAAATGGCCTATCTTTTCTAAGTCATACCTGTTAACGTTTTGTAGCGCAGAGAAAATTCGGCAGTCTGCAGTCGGATTAGTATCAACCCGACTGCCGGTTTGAGCTCACATTTATACTTTGTTTGGAGATCAAAAGAGGACTAGTCTCATGCATCTCCTTTGTAATGAATCTCACTGTGGCGGCCATCTTGGACACCCTTTTTACTATTGATATAATACTGTTTATATGCAGAGTGTTTATTCTTATTAAATTATGCGGCAATTTGGCGTGAATTATATCCTCCACTTTTATACTTGACGATAGAAATAATTTTAAACTGCTATTAGTATATGTTACTTGTGTATAGTACAAATATGTCTAATTTTCCACATCTTATAATGTGATTCAAACGTGAGTTATACAATGATTAAAACCACTTAAAAAGCACATTAAATGTACACATACTGAAATTCAAAATAATCATATACTATTAACATCTACATTTCAAATTGAATACATTTAATCCATGCAATGTACATCATTTAAATCGCTACGGATGCCAAACATTTTTGATACTGATGCATATTTCTGAAAGAGAATAATCATACAAATGACTCATATATTTACATCAATCAGATCGTGTATACAACTGCTTATTTATATATACATGATCCGTCAATTTGAAAATGTACTACATTGTTTCATATAAATCACAACTATGATTATGAGTTTTTTTCTACACAAAACTTGGTTTGTGATTTTTAGAATTACAGCTTTTCAATCATTCGATCAGACAAAGATACACATTGTTATACATTCAAATAGATATCATAAAGCATATAACGGACTAAACATCATAATATTTTCGTGACTTTTCTTAACATTCTGATGTCTTTTCATCAACTTTGCTGACACCAACACCTATTAACATATAATCCTTTTAAGAATAGCTATTATCTAAACTGACCTATAGTACATAATGAATTATCAGTTTGTTTCATCTCTCATCGTTATTTATCCATAAAAGGAAATAAAGTACTGATTTTACTAAAGGTGTTTTATTTATTTTAGATTGATGTCTCTCGTAATCATACCTAAGGACCTCTATTCTCTTTATCTCATGGCATATGTGTGAGCCCACACAATTTATAGCAAAAGATATTTCGGACACATATTTCACTTAAGACATGCTAACGCATGCCACTCCGAAGCGGAGTTGAGGCCTCTATTAACCAGGTCAGTGTGACTACCTTCTTTTACTGACAATGTTTGCTCTACATTATTTTGTCTCCTTGTGGGTTTCACTACTTCAATTACCCACCAACGCATATTTTTTTTTGAATGTCTGGTTCTTCGGTAACGGTGGGGCATTATCTCCACCACACCTAATACGTGACTGATGCTGAAGGATGCGTTTTTTCACTGCCTGTATTGCTTTTCCAATAGAATGTAACCCACGTAGGCACTGGATACAATAAATGACATTAGATGTGTTACAATTGGAAAACATTTTTAAAGTGTTCGAAATATCATTAATCACACATGTGACATTTTAACCATTTGGATGGTATTGCATGCCAAACACATATTGCATCTGTGATGACCTAATAAAGGTGTCAGTTGTCTCATGTTCGTACCTCTTTTAAAAGAGAACATGGGTTATTGCTCAAGTCCTGAGACACCTTTTAGTAGACTTCAATGCTTAGTGACAATCTTTTTTTTGTTTGTTTTAAAGACCTTTATTGTACACTCATTGAAAAACACAGCATATGGCCTACAACCCCGGGGGCCGGCCGCAACATTAGTGGGTGCTTACCAATACTGCCGGAGTAATGCACAGCCATTTAGCCGACAACCCTGGGGTCCGGCGGCGTCACAATATTAAGCGTACTTGGTAGTATCACGTTCACATATTGGATAAGCCATAGGTCTAGTGCTTTTTATATTTTTCTATTTTGTCAACAAACTTGCAACTTAGGTTCAAGCTATCAAACTTACACGTTGGATGTCACCACAGTCATGGTAATACACATTATTGGACATATATGTATATGAAGACGGAGGCGTTAAGAATTCTGTGTTAAGTGGTATATCACTATGTTCTCCACTCTGGCTATTACTCCTTACATGCGCTATCTAGTCCCCCTCCCCCTCTTCGTCTGAGCTGACGCTATCATCTTCTGGCAGTGGATTGCATAGGTCACCTCTGTATGTATTCCATGCAGACCACACTCTGTTCCACTTACGGGGACACGCTCTTCTCACATACACTGCCCGCTCCGTAAACATCAGGGCATCCATATTTCTGCACCACTGTGACACCGTGGGAAGGTCAGACGTGCCCCATTTTTGAGCGATGTCACGTTTCGCTACCATTATGGCTAGTGTGCCCCATATGCAGCCATAAGCTCGTTGGGTCCCAGGTCATATTGTCGCTGGAGTAGGGTGAATGGGACCACAGTGCCCTTGTCCCACATGTCCCCCACTGTAGAAATGCCTATGCTGTCCCACTGTGCAAACCCTTTACTCTGTCGCAGACGCCCCAGGGCCTTAGTGTCCCAGAGAGGTGTGAGTTTAGTGATCTTCCCCCTCCATCCTAGTTTCGCTTGTGCTGTGTGCCACAACGTGGTCGTGTGTCTCGTGGACTCTAACAGTTTTGTCACCTGATGTTTGTTGTAAAGAACGGCCAGCATGCTATTGGTTCCCAATCGTGCCCTGTCGGCCCTGTAGGCTGGGTATTCCTGCGGTGCATGGACCCATTGATTTTCTATTTTGAGTTGTGAAGCCCAGTAATACAGCTGCAGATTGGGCAGTGAAATTCCCCCTTCATACCAGCTCCTATTCAATTTGATATGGGCAATGCGCGCCGGCTGGTAATTCCTTAATAGGTTGGAAACCAACACTGTGACCTGTTGGAAGTAGCGCGGCGGAACCTGATACTCGGTCCTCCCATCCCTCATTCCAACTGATCCCCTTAAATAACGGCGTTGACCTAATCAGCGTCGCCAGTGGCTCTAAAACCAGAGCAAAGAGCAAGGGGGACAGGGAACAACCCTGTCGGGTGCCTCTCGCCAATGGAAACATGTGTGAAATGTGGCTGTTAGCGGTCACTTGAGCAACTGGGTTGGTGTACAGGAGGCAGACCCGGGCAATGTATTTGGGGCCAAAGCCCATATGGGATAGGACTGCGAATAAATACTCCCATTCCACCATATCGAACGGCATTTTGGCATCTAAAGAGAGGATCACTGCCGATTCCGACAATAAAGGAGCGCGTGCCAGGATTCCATAAACCCATCTGAGATTTAGGGCCGTGCTTCTGTTAGGCATAAAGCCTGATTGATCATGGTGGATCAACAGAGGTAGATGGGTCATTAGTCTATTAGCTAACAGTTTAGCAAGAATTTTCACTTCTGCGTTGAGAGGGGAGATCGGGCGATATGATGAACAAACCATTGGGGGCTTACTGGGCTTCGGTATAGCCACAATCGTTGCAGTACGTTGGTCCAGCGGGAGTTCCGCCTTCGCCAAGCTCTCAGTATGCATTGCTAACAGTGGTTTACTGAGCTCATCTGACATTAGGTTGTACCATTCTATGGGGATCCCGTTCGGGCCCAGAGCTTTCCTGGATTGTATTGACAGAATCGCTCGCTGCGTTTCCTCCAGTGTCAGGTCTTGGACCCCTGGCACCTTTCGGTTGATTTCACCCCTCCGGCGCTCTGCCACAATCAACGCCACTTCTCAGCTTTTTTCCCAACAATGTAGGGCTTAAGGCTGCCTTCTCAATGTTGCTGCCATGTGCACTGCACTTTCCAGAGCCTCTGAACGCTTGGTGGATGTTTTCTCGCCGCATGAAATGGGCCGGGTCATCTACTCCCCCCGGCCCAGCTGTTGACTCATTGCAGGCGGATCACAAAGTACTCGAGGCCCCCTTCTGAGCGCCGAACCGGGCCTCAAAATGCCAGTCGGCGTATCTCAGCTCCTGAGCCTCGGAGGAGGCTCGTTGTTTCGCCGGCCGGCGTCGCTTCACGAGCTCGGGGGATTAAGTATGCGGGCAGGATGTGCGCCAGGATTTTGTAGCGGGACATTGTATAGGCTGCCCCCTTATTGTGGTCCTTAGTTTCACCGGAGCTTGCTCCCCTTCCAGCGGTTTCGATTTAGTTTACGGACTCGTTGACTCGCTCACTCTTACGCCGTTAACTTGTCGGGCTGAGTCCCTCAGGGAGTGGGCCGCCTTCGAGTGGCTCTGAGGGAGGACTCTCTTAGCTCAGTAAGCTGATTTTGAGGGTGCCTCCCAACCTCCTCCTCTGTGGCAGTGGTCTTGTCTCGATGTACGTGCAGGCTAAGCGTCCGGGCTCCCCCCACGGCACTCACCTCTGGCACTGTCAGCCGCATCCGGCTTCTCACTTGTGTTCCTGCAGAGCCGTCAGACTTGCGTGTTCATGCGGTCTTGGCGGCTGTTCTCTTTCCGTCCCGTTCTCAGTGTTGATCGGCTCAGTTCCACTGCCTGGCCTCCATCTTGAGTCGAACTCTCTCAGGGTGTGTCGTCGCTCAGAGAGTATTTTCCCCCTTCTTGGCTTTCTCACTTCTCCGGGACGGATGCATTCCGAGGCGCCAATGTCTCGGGGTTACCTTTCCTCTGTGTTTGGTCTCGGGTAAAGTCAGAGTATTTGGCTTCGATCTCTCCGTTACGGTGCAGCGGCTGGATCAGGCAGCCATTAGCTCTGCCATGCAAGCCACGCCCCAGCTCAAGCTGTTCTAAATGACATTTTCCTTTTGTTCGAAATGGAAAGTGATGATAACCCTTTAGCAATTGACGTTAAAGGAAACATACCTCACCACTGGAGGGAAATTCAGGACCCCAGGTAAGGAACACCTGGAAATGGGTGGTCAGATAGGGGTAAGACAAATCAATCTCTAGAAAGCAAGTTTGAGGAATGGAGAGACAGGGCAGAGACACAGGACCTTGTGTCAAAATTAAGACATGAAACTACCTTCCAAGGAAACTAAATGTCCAGTTATCAAACATTTATGCTATCCTCACTCCCACGGTTTTCCAAAAGTGCTGTTCCTAATACAAAAGAAAAAAGCATGACTAAACAACAAACATATTTAGAAAAGGGGGTGGTGATGAACAGAGTGTCTGAGTTAAACAGATCACTCTTACCCAGTCCAAAGATCAGGGCTTGATCCATCACCGTTATTTATCTCACTGCCCCATCCCAGCTCAGAACCTGGCTATATGCAAATCAGTCTGTCCCTGGCCCAGTGCATCATGGGAACAGGGCAGACTAAACTACCAAGCCAATTCTTCACCAGAAAGGAGACAAGCTACCGGGGACCGGTTTCTGGCATTTCAGCCTTCTTCGGCCCGGCTTGCTTGAATCCTGATGGAGCAGTGAGAAAGGGAGTCATGTCTGAGTATACCCTGCCACACCTATAGTGGCCAAAAACGATTTAGAAAAGGGGGTGGTGATCAACAGAGTGTCTGAGTTAAACAGACCACTCTTACCCAGTCCAAAGATCAGGGCTTGATCCATCACCGTTATTTATCTCACTGCCCCATCCCAGCTCAGAACCTGGCTATATGCAAATCAGTCTGTCCCTGGCCCAGTGCATCATGGGAACAGGGCAGACTAAACTACCAAGCCAATTCTTCACCAGAAAGGAGACAAGCTACCGGGGACCGGTTTCTGGCATTTCAGCCTTCTTCGGCCCGGCTTGCTTGAATCCTGATGGAGCAGTGAGAAAGGGACTCATGTCTGAGTATACCCTGCCACACCTATAGTGGCCAAAAACGATTTAGAAAAGGGGGTGGTGATGAACAGAGTGTCTGAGTTAAACAGACCACTCTTACCCAGTCCAAAGATCAGGGCTTGATCCATCACCGTTATTTATCTCACTGCCCCATCCCAGCTCAGAACCTGGCTATATGCAAATCAGTCTGTCCCTGGCCCAGTGCATCATGGGAACAGGGCAGACTAAACTACCAAGCCAATTCTTCACCAGAAAGGAGACAAGCTACCGGGGACCGGTTTCTGGCATTTCAGCCTTCTTCGGCCCGGCTTGCTTGAATCCTGATGGAGCAGTGAGAAAGGGACTCATGTCTGAGTATACCCTGCCACACCTATAGTGGCCAAAAACAATTTAGAAAAGGGGGTGGTGATGAACAGAGTGTCTGAGTTAAACAGACCACTCTTACCCAGTCCAAAGATCAGGGCTTGATCCATCACCGTTATTTATCTCACTGCCCCATCCCAGCTCAGAACCTGGCTATATGCAAATCAGTCTGTCCCTGGCCCAGTGCATCATGGGAACAGGGCAGACTAAACTACCAAGCCAATTCTTCACCAGAAAGGAGACAAGCTACCGGGGACCGGTTTCTGGCATTTCAGCCTTCTTCGGCCCGGCTTGCTTGAATCCTGATGGAGCAGTGAGAAAGGGACTCATGTCTGAGTATACCCTGCCACACCTATAGTGGCCAAAAACGATTTAGAAAAGGGGGTGGTGATGAACAGAGTGTCTGAGTTAAACAGACCACTCTTACCCAGTCCAAAGATCAGGGCTTGATCCATCACCGTTATTTATCTCACTGCCCCATCCCAGCTCAGAACCTGGCTATATGCAAATCAGTCTGTCCCTGGCCCAGTGCATCATGGGAACAGGGCAGACTAAACTACCAAGCCAATTCTTCACCAGAAAGGAGACAAGCTACCGGGGACCGGTTTCTGGCATTTCAGCCTTCTTCGGCCCGGCTTGCTTGAATCCTGATGGAGCAGTGAGAAAGGGACTCATGTCTGAGTATACCCTGCCACACCTATAGTGGCCAAAAACGATTTAGAAAAGGGGGTGGTGATGAACAGAGTGTCTGAGTTAAACAGACCACTCTTACCCAGTCCAAAGATCAGGGCTTGATCCATCACCGTTATTTATCTCACTGCCCCATCCCAGCTCAGAACCTGGCTATATGCAAATCAGTCTGTCCCTGGCCCAGTGCATCATGGGAACAGGGCAGACTAAACTACCAAGCCAATTCTTCACCAGAAAGGAGACAAGCTACCGGGGACCGGTTTCTGGCATTTCAGCCTTCTTCGGCCCGGCTTGCTTGAATCCTGATGGAGCAGTGAGAAAGGGACTCATGTCTGAGTATACCCTGGCACACCTATAGTGGCCAAAAACGATTTAGAAAAGGGGGTGGTGATGAACAGAGTGTCTGAGTTAAACAGACCACTCTTACCCAGTCCAAAGATCAGGGCTTGATCCATCACCGTTATTTATCTCACTGCCCCATCCCAGCTCAGAACCTGGCTATATGCAAATCAGTCTGTCCCTGGCCCAGTGCATCATGGGAACAGGGCAGACTAAACTACCAAGCCAATTCTTCACCAGAAAGGAGACAAGCTACCGGGGACCGGTTTCTGGCATTTGCACCATCAGGATTCAAGCAAACCGGGCCGAAGACGGCTGTAATGCCAGAAACCGGTCCCCGGGAGCTTGTTTCCTTCCCAGTGTAAGAATTGGCTTTTGTAGTTTGGTTTGCCCTGTTCCCATCATGCACTGGGACAGGAACAGACTAATTTGCATACAGCCAGGTTCTGAAACTGGGATGGTGCAGTGAGCTAAAAAACGGTGTTGGATCTAGCCCTGATCTCTTGACTGGGTGAGAGCTTTCTGCTTAACTCAGAGACTCTGTCCCTCACCACCCCTTGTTGTAAATATTTTTGTCCACCCTAAGCGTGGAAGGGTATTCTCAGATGTGAGACCCTTGCTCATTGCACCATCAGGATTCAAGCAAACCGGGCCGAAGACGGTTGTAATGCCAGAAACCGGTCCCCGGGAGCTTGTTTCCTTCCCAGTGTAAGAATTGGCTTTTGTAGTTTGGTTTGCCCTGTTCCCATCATGCACTGGGACAGGAACAGACTAATTTGCATACAGCCAGGTTCTGAAACTGGGATGGTGCAGTGAGCTAAAAAACGGTGTTGGATCTAGCCCTGATCTCTTGACTGGGTGAGAGCTTTCTGCTTAACTCAGAGACTCTGTCCCTCACCACCCCTTGTTGTAAATATTTTTGTCCACCCTAAGCGTGGAAGGGTATTCTCAGATGTGAGACCCTTGCTCATTGCACCATCAGGATTCAAGCAAACCGGGCCGAAGACGGCTGTAATGCCAGAAACCGGTCCCCGGGAGCTTGTTTCCTTCCCAGTGTAAGAATTGGCTTTTGTAGTTTGGTTTGCCCTGTTCCCATCATGCACTGGGACAGGAACAGACTAATTTGCATACAGCCAGGTTCTGAAACTGGGATGGTGCAGTGAGCTAAAAAACGGTGTTGGATCTAGCCCTGATCTCTTGACTGGGTGAGAGCTTTCTGCTTAACTCAGAGACTCTGTCCCTCACCACCCCTTGTTGTAATTATTTTTGTCCACCCTAAGCGTGGAAGGGTATTCTCAGATGTGAGACCCTTGCTCATTGCACCATCAGGATTCAAGCAAACCGGGCCGAAGACGGCTGTAATGCCAGAAACCGGTCCCCGGGAGCTTGTTTCCTTCCCAGTGTAAGAATTGGCTTTTGTAGTTTGGTTTGCCCTGTTCCCATCATGCACTGGGACAGGAACAGACTAATTTGCATACAGCCAGGTTCTGAAACTGGGATGGTGCAGTGAGCTAAAAAACGGTGTTGGATCTAGCCCTGATCTCTTGACTGGGTGAGAGCTTTCTGCTTAACTCAGAGACTCTGTCCCTCACCACCCCTTGTTGTAAATAAACAACAAACATAAGCTGGTTTGAGGATCACTATAAACTTTTGAAAGATGATCTGAAAAAACGTATTCATATAGCAGTAGCTATGGATGAAATTAAGAAAGTCGAAAGCAAATGGAAACATGATAAAACAAAAGAAAGAAGCTGTTTTGCTAAAATTAATGATTTTTTTGGAGGAACTTTTGGGAGAATTGGCAAAAAAATCACTTGGGGAAAGATTCACAATCTTTTTGTCAGAAGATAGGTAAATGCATGGAAACAAATAGAAACCACTTGGAGGCCAATTTTTCAGAGGAATACTGGTAAGACCATTTTCAGCAACATTTCAATTATGTAATCAGTTGCCTAGGAAAGATCCACCGCCTATTACAGGGCCAGTCAAAGACAGTGAATCAGAAATTGAAATAGCTGCCAAGAGAGACGTTTATGAAAATATATTGAAAGTGGAAAAATAAAGGCAGGGCAATAGGATCAATCAAAAGGCAAGGCCCTGGGGCCAAATATGGTGCCAGCAAAAGTGTGCAAATATAGTCCTGCCTGGTGATGAAACATCTTAGTGGAGAAGGTTAAAGTGATCGCCATGAGTAAGGCAATCCCACTATCTTGGCTGAAGAGTAAAATTGTATCATTGTAAAAAATTGGCTCCATAAACAATTCTAAGTCCTACAGACCAAACAGCCTCATTGATATCAACTGCAGCATCATCTCCAAACTTACAGAGCTTTAAAAGAATGGATTTCAAATTCAAATAAGCCTAATCCCATCCAAAGAGGCTTGGGGGAAGGTTTGCCCACCATTGATTACATAGTCACCTTTCTTCATATTGTCGGCAAACCCACGCCTGCGAAAAAGATGCCACTGTCAGTGGCTTTTTTGTCCTTCACGTCTGTATTTGATCTTGGAAAATATTTTCATTACATGAGCCTGGACCCTGCTTTTCTATTCGTGGTGATAATGCTTTTTTTGGATAGAATAGTCTAAGTCAGACTAATTCAAAAAGGACTTCTTAGCAAACGATTTTCCTGCACAAGTGGGTTAAAACAGAGTTGCCTGCTAGTACATTTACTGTTCTCATGATATAAAAATAACTTCAACTGTGAATCTCAAGATGTACCAGGCATTGAAGGATTTACAATATCTGCTTCATTATGTGCTGATGACTATTCTAATAGCAAGATTCCCCACGAATATACAAGGCAGTTTGAATGAAAAAATACTTCAAAAATAACTGGATACAAATAATTAGCCAGATAACAAAATCCATGGTGTTCAGAAAGAACCGAAAAATAGCAACGTAAATAGCACAAGGCTAGAAGAAGTAAACAACTTCACCTATCTAGGGCTTTCAAAAGCTAACAACCACAGCGGGAATGCTCATATGAAATCAGCCAAAGAAAACTAAGGAGCTGCTTTAAATGAAGGGGCATATTTACAAGCCCCTGACTTTTTTTGATGCACCAGTGGTGCTCTATGCTAGCCCATATTTATAAGGTTGTGCTAAGACACTTTGCATGGCTCAACACCGCCTTGTAAATATGGGCCTCTGCAACGCAGTTTTCTGTGACAAAGTGGCATGCAATGGGTGTTGCAGTGGGCTTTCCCAGCAACTCACTTGGCTTTTTCACACTGCTCCAGATTTACAAGGATCTGTAAATTTGAGGCAGCGCCAAAGACTAAGGCCTTTCAAAAGGAGGCATTAATGTGGTGCAACAAGGAGAAATACTTTTATTTCTCCTTTTTTTTAGCTTTCTAGCATTTTAGCTTTCTGTGTGTGCTGCATGGAGCAAAATGCCATTAATGATTGTTTCACTCTCATACCTGCAACACAGGCACATGGTGCAATGATACCGGCGTTGGCGCTAGGTAGCTTTTTTAGCTGCATATTCTTGTTAATGGAAAATGATGCAGCTCTGAACAGCAAAATAGCTTTGTGGCACCTCAATGTGCCATTTTCATTGACATATGCCCCGAAGTTTGTAGAATGGTACGCAGCCATGGTCATCCTTTCTCAGTACATAGAGACCTTGTTGTCATGGCAGGAGTAGGAAGCCAAATTACTTATGGCGCTGAGCTGTGGTGCTTGGAAAAAATGACTGGCAAATTAGGATTACATAAAGAAATCTCTGGAGGTCATTCTTGATGCTCCCCGAGGGACTATCTTCGGGTGTTATGAAATGTGGTGTCTGCAGAAATTTCATTCAGAGCAGATGTCAAGCCACTGCAAAATGCAGTCTAAAATGATAAAAATCTACAGAGGAAACCATGATTGCAAAACATAGAGAGAGCACTCTACCTGGGAAAAGGAAACAAAGAGGGCTGGCCTTGAAACATCGGAAAATATGGCACAATGATCTATGGCAAAAAAAGTTACAGTTTGATAAACTGCAAATGGAAGACTCGTATAAAGTCTTAGAAACTTTCCACACCATAGGACAAGGTGCTTTATTTGACTCCGTAGAGCAAGTTCAATCTCCCCTGCTAAAGCTAATCAATGACCAGGAAACAAGGGGCCTCATTTATGTGTTTTTGCCGTAGGGCAGCGCAGCAGGCCTTCCTGCTGCGCCCAATGATGAAGCATGCCACCAACTAGGGGGCTCATTAGGATTGTGGTTAATCCGCATCCTCGGGGCCGGCGGAAGCCACCGCCAGCCCGGAGGATGCGGATCAACCGCTGCGGACTGAAAAAAGACCCCCCGCCAGATTCAGATGGCTGGGGGATCTTTTTTCCTTCCGCTGCTTTTTCGCCGCGGTCGCCTTCTGACCGCGGCGGAAAAGCTCTAACATGGCTGGTGGTGTCTATCAGACACCGCCAGCCATATTAGGATGTCAGCGGTCCTATGCCTTGCAGCCGTGGAAAGGCATACAGACTTTTCTTTGGGGGCCCGTTGCGGGCCCCCAGGGGTGAAGGGGGGTGGGGGTTGCACATGGGGTACCCCCCCTGCCTTTGGGTGCACGAAGCGGCAGGCACCACGCGGTGCCTGCAGCTTCGTGCTCGCAAAGGTAAACATGTTTTTTTTTAAATTGCGGCGTGTGCTGCTTCAAGCCGCAGTGTTAAAAATACAGGATGTGACCGCCAGGGTGGCAGTCACATCCTAATTAGCATGGAGGGACCGCCGCAGCCCCTGCAGACGGTCCCTCCTCCTCTGGGGTGGCGGATGGACGCAGTTCAGCCCGCCATCCTAATAGGCCCCTAGGTTGGTGGGCGAGGGTTCTTCTATTAAACCCACTGGTTATTTTCCCAATTCTAATGTAGGACATTGTCATCCTTGTTTTTGGATCCCCGATAGGGTCCGTCCAAGTGGTTGTTTATTGATTGAATCTGGGGAGAAGGATGTTCCCTTTGTTTTTCCTCGCTCTCTTATTGTTCTTTTACCGTTACATGTACAACACAAACATACAACCATTTTGTTTTTATGTTAGAAAATTGTTCTGCAAGGATGTTCATAGTAAGGAACATTTTTCTGCACTTTATAGTTCTCCCATTTAAAACAAATGGCTGTATTTTTCAGTTATAAATATTGCAGATTGTTTACTAGCCACTGCAAGCAGGATGCCTGCTGTGTATAAATGCGATTCTTTGAAATGGGAGAAAATGAACTGAAGAGTAAACTTTATGTTAATATGCATTACATAAAACTAATCATTTTTGTTTTCTGCCTTGTCAAAGTATTTAAAACAGCAGGCATATTACTCCTATTTGCCTATAGACATGGGGCCATAGTTATATCAGGAAAATATAGTCATTGTAAATATGAGGATTTTAATGTGAAGAAACATAAAACATTAGGACTTAATTGGCTTAATTTAAAACAGAGAAAAACATTAAGACAATGGTTCATGGAAAATGTTTTCTTCACTTGAAATTTCTTCCATTCAAAAAAAAATGGCTAAGTATCTGTTATAACTATAGCATTGTATCTACCAGCAACTGGGAGCAAGATGCCAGGTGACACTTTGCAAAGGGAATAAAATAAAATGACGAGGTAACTTAATCATCAAGTTTACTCTTCATTTTAATTCACTCTCATACAAAAGCATTCAGAAATAGTATTTTGTTTTCATGCTCCAGTATTGAGTATAGAACAACCTTTCTTTAAGAGTTAAATACCTCAGTGCTTCAGTTGTGCACCTCTGAAACCCACATGGGTCATAATTCTGAGTGGAGCATTGCTCATCATCAGGCTCTGCTTTCTACAGCCTGATAATAATGTAAAATAAACATAGCCTTTCCTTAACTTTAAATGGAAAATGCAACACTTGTTTGTTGCAGTTTTTAGGTAAAAATGAACTCAAGGCTGGGAGCTACTCTGAAGGTTTCTGTAAACTACTGGTAGCTGATGATCGACTGGGTGTAGCTCCTGCAATAGCCGATGTCTCTATATCAGAGGTAGCTAATCACTACAACTTTCTTATAGAAAGTCTGTACTACCAACAAAACAAATGCAAATTAAGGGCTTGATTACAGGTTTGGCAGTCTTGGAGCAGGCTGCCATGCGAGCAACCGCGCCAAAACCACCAAACCCGTAGTCAGTCCACCTGCTGGATTACGAGTTGCAATCCTGGTGGGTGGTCCTGCAGTGGTGGTCGCATGGCAGTGCCTTTCCAAGGCTCATAGGAGAGCCTTAGAAAGGCACCCGCAGTCCGTTTCCACACTAACAGAAAAGCACAATGTCGTGCATTTCTGTTCGTGCAGGAACAGGTGGTGCAAAAGTACAGGGGGACAACATGTGACCCCTGCATGCACCCTCTAGGGCCCTATAGTTTCCTCTCTGCCACCCTTTTCATTGCGGGCTTACTGGCATGAAAATGAGGGCAGGGAGGAAACTCTTAATATGCTCTGTGGTGCTGGTGAGGCACTGCTAGCATAATACTTCCTCAGACTGCTGGGGCATCGCCACGGGATCAAGGATCCTGGCGGTAGCAGTATTCCAGTGGTGGTCAAATCACTGTACTTGTAATACGGCGTGTGGATCTATACAGTACCCAATAAACCTAACAAAAATCCAAACCAGCATAACTAAAATATTTGTTAATAAATAGTAAACAAATTACTTTTCTATATCAATCAAAACAATTTACAACTAAAAAAGTATATTAATTAGTTAACAAAAGAAAACACAAAGTTCAAAATTACAAATAAAATTAAATGGAATCAATTAAATCCACATATAAAATATCGTGACTACCAATCAAATCAAATGCACATACATAATATAACATTTCCCACCCAAACAATAACTCAAACAAAACTTACTATCCTGTAGATGTCCATCAGTATCCATGTAATCAAAAACATAATCCATCAAAAGGGGGAAATATATTTCCACATAAGACTGAAAAAATGCAAATATAAAACAGGTCGGCTTTAAATCCAACAAAGCAGTCCAAAGTCTTAAGGAATCATTAAAAAACTTGAAAACAAATCAAAAGAAAAACACTCATTGGTTAAGAGAGCAATTGCGATGAAGTGGGGGTAGCGGGGTGACGTTCAATAAATGCTTGGATGGCTTAACTGGATAAGTGCATGATTGTTGAAAAAGAAGTGTTCAAATTCAGTGGGTGCCCCAAAAAATGGGACAGAAAGTGTAGTGGGTGGAATGCATACAGTGGAAATCTATGTGTACTCGGACTGTAAAAATAACTACGGAAAATCACTTTACAATCGACATGATTGATTGAATATGTATCTGTGTTCAGTACTCAGTATCGGATGCTATAAAACCACACTGTCTGCAATTTATATCTGTGATGATTGGAATTTGTTTCTAATAAAAAAAAAGAAAGAAAAGCACTCCTAGAAACCCGGAAAAACAAATCAAATCGAAATGTAACATTTTGGTTTACTATAAACCAAAATATTTTCTTTAAAAACTAAACAAAACATTTAAATGTTCATGTGATAACTTCCGATCCATAAACCTGTACAAAAAACATACAATACCCACCTACAAAGAACACTGGGCTTCATTTATGAGGTTTTGTCATGAGGCTGTGCTGCCCTACGGCAAAAGAAAAGGGCAGGAATGCGCCATATCTGTCGGATAGGGCACATTCCTGTTCTTTTCCCTTGTGCTGGCCCACTATCTGCTGCTGTTCGCCAATGCAAATAAAATAAATGGGTAAAAAGCGCCTTCAAGGGATTTATTTGGAATACTCTGTTCTACTGCTTTTTATATATATTTTTAACTGCAAGAATTATTGATAAACTCGCCAGAGAGATATTATTCAAATGTCTTTTATCTAAGAAATATTTTTGTTCCTTGTGAGGACGTAAGAAACAATGAACTAATCACAAAACAATAAATATTCAAAACACGGGTATATATAGAAAAAAGTTTTATCATTTGGAATTTATCAAGGGTTCTACACAGTTATACAAACAATGTAACAAGAGGAAAATAAATACAATTGTATAATCCTTTAATGTCACTATTGTAAACACTTCTCATTGTACATTATTTTCCAAAAGAGAGTGTAAGTGTCGTCGTTTCGGTCTCTATGCATTTGTCCATGAGACCATCTTCAGGACTATCATTAATTTAACAGTTCACCCCTAGTAAAACATGAAATATATAATTACCATGCGTGAATTTAAACTATATATTCCATTATTTACAGAAAATAATTGATACACCCGAGGAAAAACAATATCATTTCTCAATTGACAAAATTTCACATCAATGAAGTTAAGAATATCTCAAGATGAAATATTATGTAACATCCTTAGAACTCAAAGAGATTTCTATCCACAAGAGCACAGACAATGATTCTAATGTGTCTGATTTTATCAAAACCATGATTTTCATGGATTTTTTCTAATTAGGCACTACAGTTTAATCCAGAACCAAACATCATGGTATTGCATATACATTATTTTGAGATTGATTTGTACATGAAATGAAGAGAATATATTACTAAAAGTCATCTTATCTTATAATTCATCAACTACAAATTCAAACAGCCACATCGTATATTTCTAAAGTCTTTTATAAAAGAGTTATGTTGTGGAGCCAGAGCAATGGTGAATACACATATATCACTACCCTCTTAAAATGCCTTGCCATTATTTTGGATTACTTGGAAAACCTATTTCTTGATTCTCCATGCATATACAGATAGCAATCCTCAAGAAGTTTCATTACAAGAGTGATATTTTACACATCCTTACTGGTCTGGTATAATAGACTACCTAAATAGTTACATGAGAACCACTCATATTAACTATCAGTTTTTTTAACCTGATTACACATGCCCCTAGTTGTATTGTCCATCTTACGCATTAAAATATGGAGCTATACTTTCTGTTATAGAAAATGTGACGTAACCAAAAAGGAAACAATTACCTGAATGGTGTTTCCAAAGATTACATCAGTTTGAGTTTATTTATCTTTAACTATATGTGTATTAGTACTTTAATCTCCTTACCTACTTTGTTTAAAGTGAATAATCGTCAATAGATACAGGTAAGTGAACTCTGGTGTTTTTTGGACGGTGTAATTAAATTTCCTGTCCCCAGCAACTTCTCAATTGAAGGAGTTTATTCTAAAACAAATTACATGTAATTTGAGTCACTATTAAGTTTGTTAATATGGAACCAGGCATTAAATATAAATGGCCTATCTTTTCTAAGTCATACCTGTTAACGTTTTGTAGCGCAGAGAAAATTCGGCAGTCTGCAGTCGGATTAGTATCAACCCGACTGCCGGTTTGAGCTCACATTTATACTTTGTTTGGAGATCAAAAGAGGACTAGTCTCATGCATCTCCTTTGTAATGAATCTCACTGTGGCGGCCATCTTGGACACCCTTTTTACTATTGATATAATACTGTTTATATGCAGAGTGTTTATTCTTATTAAATTATGCGGCAATTTGGCGTGAATTATATCCTCCACTTTTATACTTGACGATAGAAATAATTTTAAACTGCTATTAGTATATGTTACTTGTGTATAGTACAAATATGTCTAATTTTCCACATCTTATAATGTGATTCAAACGTGAGTTATACAATGATTAAAACCACTTAAAAAGCACATTAAATGTACACATACTGAAATTCAAAATAATCATATACTATTAACATCTACATTTCAAATTGAATACATTTAATCCATGCAATGTACATCATTTAAATCGCTACGGATGCCAAACATTTTTGATACTGATGCATATTTCTGAAAGAGAATAATCATACAAATGACTCATATATTTACATCAATCAGATCGTGTATACAACTGCTTATTTATATATACATGATCCGTCAATTTGAAAATGTACTACATTGTTTCATATAAATCACAACTATGATTATGAGTTTTTTTCTACACAAAACTTGGTTTGTGATTTTTAGAATTACAGCTTTTCAATCATTCGATCAGACAAAGATACACATTGTTATACATTCAAATAGATATCATAAAGCATATAACGGACTAAACATCATAATATTTTCGTGACTTTTCTTAACATTCTGATGTCTTTTCATCAACTTTGCTGACACCAACACCTATTAACATATAATCCTTTTAAGAATAGCTATTATCTAAACTGACCTATAGTACATAATGAATTATCAGTTTGTTTCATCTCTCATCGTTATTTATCCATAAAAGGAAATAAAGTACTGATTTTACTAAAGGTGTTTTATTTATTTTAGATTGATGTCTCTCGTAATCATACCTAAGGACCTCTATTCTCTTTATCTCATGGCATATGTGTGAGCCCACACAATTTATAGCAAAAGATATTTCGGACACATATTTCACTTAAGACATGCTAACGCATGCCACTCCGAAGCGGAGTTGAGGCCTCTATTAACCAGGTCAGTGTGACTACCTTCTTTTACTGACAATGTTTGCTCTACATTATTTTGTCTCCTTGTGGGTTTCACTACTTCAATTACCCACCAACGCATATTTTTTTTTGAATGTCTGGTTCTTCGGTAACGGTGAGGCATTATCTCCACCACACCTAATACGTGACTGATGCTGAAGGATGCGTTTTTTCACTGCCTGTATTGCTTTTCCAATAGAATGTAACCCACGTAGGCACTGGATACAATAAATGACATTAGATGTGTTACAATTGGAAAACATTTTTAAAGTGTTCGAAATATCATTAATCACACATGTGACATTTTAACCATTTGGATGGTATTGCATGCCAAACACATATTGCATCTGTGATGACCTATTAAAGGTGTCAGTTGTCTCATGTTCGTACCTCTTTTAAAAGAGAACATGGGTTATTGCTCAAGTCCTGAGACACCTTTTAGTAGACTTCAATGCTTAGTGACAATCTTTTTTTTGTTTGTTTTAAAGACCTTTATTGTACACTCATTGAAAAACACAGCATATGGCCTACAACCCCGGGGGCCGGCCGCAACATTAGTGGGTGCTTACCAATACTGCCGGAGTAATGCACAGCCATTTAGCCGACAACCCTGGGGTCCGGCGGCGTCACAATATTAAGCGTACTTGGTAGTATCACGTTCACATATTGGATAAGCCATAGGTCTAGTGCTTTTTATATTTTTCTATTTTGTCAACAAACTTGCAACTTAGGTTCAAGCTATCAAACTTACACGTTGGATGTCACCACAGTCATGGTAATACACATTATTGGACATATATGTATATGAAGACGGAGGCGTTAAGAATTCTGTGTTAAGTGGTATATCACTATGTTCTCCACTCTGGCTATTACTCCTTACATGCGCTATCTAGTCCCCCTCCCCCTCTTCGTCTGAGCTGACGCTATCATCTTCTGGCAGTGGATTGCATAGGTCACCTCTGTATGTATTCCATGCAGACCACACTCTGTTCCACTTACGGGGACACGCTCTTCTCACATACACTGCCCGCTCCGTAAACATCAGGGCATCCATATTTCTGCACCACTGTGACACCGTGGGAAGGTCAGACGTGCCCCATTTTTGAGCGATGTCACGTTTCGCTACCATTATGGCTAGTGTGCCCCATATGCAGCCATAAGCTCGTTGGGTCCCAGGTCATATTGTCGCTGGAGTAGGGTGAATGGGACCACAGTGCCCTTGTCCCACATGTCCCCCACTGTAGAAATGCCTATGCTGTCCCACTGTGCAAACCCTTTACTCTGCCGCAGACGCCCCAGGGCCTTAGTGTCCCAGAGAGGTGTGAGTTTAGTGATCTTCCCCCTCCATCCTAGTTTCGCTTGTGCTGTGTGCCACAACGTGGTCGTGTGTCTCGTGGACTCTAACAGTTTTGTCACCTGATGTTTGTTGTAAAGAACGGCCAGCATGCTATTGGTTCCCAATCGTGCCCTGTCGGCCCTGTAGGCTGGGTATTCCTGCGGTGCATGGACCCATTGATTTTCTATTTTGAGTTGTGAAGCCCAGTAATACAGCTGCAGATTGGGCAGTGAAATTCCCCCTTCATACCAGCTCCTATTCAATTTGATATGGGCAATGCGCGCCGGCTGGTAATTCCTTAATAGGTTGGAAACCAACACTGTGACCTGTTGGAAGTAGCGCGGCGGAACCTGATACTCGGTCCTCCCATCCCTCATTCCAACTGATCCCCTTAAATAACAACGTTGACCTAATCAGCGTCGCCAGTGGCTCTAAAACCAGAGCAAAGAGCAAGGGGGACAGGGAACAACCCTGTCGGGTGCCTCTCGCCAATGGAAACATGTGTGAAATGTGGCTGTTAGCGGTCACTTGAGCAACTGGGTTGGTGTACAGGAGGCAGACCCGGGCAATGTATTTGGGGCCAAAGCCCATATGGGATAGGACTGCGAATAAATACTCCCATTCCACCATATCGAACGGCATTTTGGCATCTAAAGAGAGGATCACTGCCGATTCCGACAATAAAGGAGCGCGTGCCAGGATTCCATAAACCCATCTGAGATTTAGGGCCGTGCTTCTGTTAGGCATAAAGCCTGATTGATCATGGTGGATCAACAGAGGTAGATGGGTCATTAGTCTATTAGCTAACAGTTTAGCAAGAATTTTCACTTCTGCGTTGAGAGGGGAGATCGGGCGATATGATGAACAAACCATTGGGGGCTTACTGGGCTTCGGTATAGCCACAATCGTTGCAGTACGTTGGTCCAGCGGGAGTTCCGCCTTCGCCAAGCTCTCAGTATGCATTGCTAACAGTGGTTTACTGAGCTCATCTGACATTAGGTTGTACCATTCTATGGGGATCCCGTTCGGGCCCAGAGCTTTCCTGGATTGTATTGACAGAATCGCTCGCTGCGTTTCCTCCAGTGTCAGGTCTTGGACCCCTGGCACCTTTCGGTTGATTTCACCCCTCCGGCGCTCTGCCACAATCAACGCCACTTCTCAGCTTTTTTCCCAACAATGTAGGGCTTAAGGCTGCCTTCTCAATGTTGCTGCCATGTGCACTGCACTTTCCAGAGCCTCTGAACGCTTGGTGGATGTTTTCTCGCCGCATGAAATGGGCCGGGTCATCTACTCCCCCCGGCCCAGCTGTTGACTCATTGCAGGCGGATCACAAAGTACTCGAGGCCCCCTTCTGAGCGCCGAACCGGGCCTCAAAATGCCAGTCGGCGTATCTCAGCTCCTGAGCCTCGGAGGAGGCTCGTTGTTTCGCCGGCCGGCGTCGCTTCACGAGCTCGGGGATTAAGTATGCGGGCAGGATGTGCGCCAGGATTTTGTAGCGGGACATTGTATAGGCTGCCCCCTTATTGTGGTCCTTAGTTTCACCGGAGCTTGCTCCCCTTCCAGCGGTTTCGATTTAGTTTACGGACTCGTTGACTCGCTCACTCTTACGCCGTTAACTTGTCGGGCTGAGTCCCTCAGGGAGTGGGCCGCCTTCGAGTGGCTCTGAGGGAGGACTCTATTAGCTCAGTAAGCTGATTTTGAGGGTGCCTCCCAACCTCCTCCTCTGTGGCAGTGGTCTTGTCTCGATGTACGTGCAGGCTAAGCGTCCGGGCTCCCCCCACGGCACTCACCTCTGGCACTGTCAGCCGCATCCGGCTTCTCACTTGTGTTCCTGCAGAGCCGTCAGACTTGCGTGTTCATGCGGTCTTGGCGGCTGTTCTCTTTCTGTCCCGTTCTCAGTGTTGATCGGCTCAGTTCCAATGCTTGGCCTCCATCTTGAGTCGAACTCTCTCAGGGTGTGTCGTCGCTCAGAGAGTATTTTCCCCCTTCTTGGCTTTCTCACTTCTCCGGGACGGATGCATTCCGAGGCGCCAATGTCTCGGGGTTACCTTTCCTCTGTGTTTGGTCTCGGGTAAAGTCAGAGTATTTGGCTTCGATCTCTCCGTTACGGTGCAGCGGCTGGATCAGGCAGCCATTAGCTCTGCCATGCAAGCCACGCCCCAGCTCAAGCTGTTCTAAATGACATTTTCCTTTTGTTCGAAATGGAAAGTGATGATAACCCTTTAGCAATTGACGTTAAAGGAAACATACCTCACCACTGGAGGGAAATTCAGGACCCCAGGTAAGGAACACCTGGAAATGGGTGGTCAGATAGGGGTAAGACAAATCAATCTCTAGAAAGCAAGTTTGAGGAATGGAGAGACAGGGCAGAGACACAGGACCTTGTGTCAAAATTAAGACATGAAACTACCTTCCAAGGAAACTAAATGTCCAGTTATCAAACATTTATGCTATCCTCACTCCCACGGTTTTCCAAAAGTGCTGTTCCTAATACAAAAGAAAAAAGCATGACTAAACAACAAACATATTTAGAAAAGGGGGTGGTGATGAACAGAGTGTCTGAGTTAAACAGATCACTCTTACCCAGTCCAAAGATCAGGGCTTGATCCATCACCGTTATTTATCTCACTGCCCCATCCCAGCTCAGAACCTGGCTATATGCAAATCAGTCTGTCCCTGGCCCAGTGCATCATGGGAACAGGGCAGACTAAACTACCAAGCCAATTCTTCACCAGAAAGGAGACAAGCTACCGGGGACCGGTTTCTGGCATTTCAGCCTTCTTCGGCCCGGCTTGCTTGAATCCTGATGGAGCAGTGAGAAAGGGACTCATGTCTGAGTATACCCTGCCACACCTATAGTGGCCAAAAACGATTTAGAAAAGGGGGTGGTGATGAACAGAGTGTCTGAGTTAAACAGACCACTCTTACCCAGTCCAAAGATCAGGGCTTGATCCATCACCGTTATTTATCTCACTGCCCCATCCCAGCTCAGAACCTGGCTATATGCAAATCAGTCTGTCCCTGGCCCAGTGCATCATGGGAACAGGGCAGACTAAACTACCAAGCCAATTCTTCACCAGAAAGGAGACAAGCTACCGGGGACCGGTTTCTGGCATTTCAGCCTTCTTCGGCCCGGCTTGCTTGAATCCTGATGGAGCAGTGAGAAAGGGACTCATGTCTGAGTATACCCTGCCACACCTATAGTGGCCAAAAACGATTTAGAAAAGGGGGTGGTGATGAACAGAGTGTCTGAGTTAAACAGACCACTCTTACCCAGTCCAAAGATCAGGGCTTGATCCATCACCGTTATTTATCTCACTGCCCCATCCCAGCTCAGAACCTGGCTATATGCAAATCAGTCTGTCCCTGGCCCAGTGCATCATGGGAACAGGGCAGACTAAACTACCAAGCCAATTCTTCACCAGAAAGGAGACAAGCTACCGGGGACCGGTTTCTGGCATTTCAGCCTTCTTCGGCCCGGCTTGCTTGAATCCTGATGGAGCAGTGAGAAAGGGACTCATGTCTGAGTATACCCTGCCACACCTATAGTGGCCAAAAACGATTTAGAAAAGGGGGTGGTGATGAACAGAGTGTCTGAGTTAAACAGACCACTCTTACCCAGTCCAAAGATCAGGGCTTGATCCATCACCGTTATTTATCTCACTGCCCCATCCCAGCTCAGAACCTGGCTATATGCAAATCAGTCTGTCCCTGGCCCAGTGCATCATGGGAACAGGGCAGACTAAACTACCAAGCCAATTCTTCACCAGAAAGGAGACAAGCTACCGGGGACCGGTTTCTGGCATTTCAGCCTTCTTCGGCCCGGCTTGCTTGAATCCTGATGGAGCAGTGAGAAAGGGACTCATGTCTGAGTATACCCTGCCACACCTATAGTGGCCAAAAACGATTTAGAAAAGGGGGTGGTGATGAACAGAGTGTCTGAGTTAAACAGACCACTCTTACCCAGTCCAAAGATCAGGGCTTGATCCATCACCGTTATTTATCTCACTGCCCCATCCCAGCTCAGAACCTGGCTATATGCAAATCAGTCTGTCCCTGGCCCAGTGCATCATGGGAACAGGGCAGACTAAACTTCCAAGCCAATTCTTCACCAGAAAGGAGACAAGCTACCGGGGACCGGTTTCTGGCATTTCAGCCTTCTTCGGCCCGGCTTGCTTGAATCCTGATGGAGCAGTGAGAAAGGGACTCATGTCTGAGTATACCCTGCCACACCTATAGTGGCCAAAAACGATTTAGAAAAGGGGGTGGTGATGAACAGAGTGTCTGAGTTAAACAGACCACTCTTACCCAGTCCAAAGATCAGGGCTTGATCCATCACCGTTATTTATCTCACTGCCCCATCCCAGCTCAGAACCTGGCTATATGCAAATCAGTCTGTCCCTGGCCCAGTGCATCATGGGAACAGGGCAGACTAAACTACCAAGCCAATTCTTCACCAGAAAGGAGACAAGCTACCGGGGACCGGTTTCTGGCATTTCAGCCTTCTTCGGCCCGGCTTGCTTGAATCCTGATGGAGCAGTGAGAAAGGGACTCATGTCTGAGTATACCCTGCCACACCTATAGTGGCCAAAAACGATTTAGAAAAGGGGGTGGTGATGAACAGAGTGTCTGAGATAAACAGACCACTCTTACCCAGTCCAAAGATCAGGGCTTGATCCATCACCGTTATTTATCTCACTGCCCCATCCCAGCTCAGAACCTGGCTATATGCAAATCAGTCTGTCCCTGGCCCAGTGCATCATGGGAACAGGGCAGACTAAACTACCAAGCCAATTCTTCACCAGAAAGGAGACAAGCTACCGGGGACCGGTTTCTGGCATTTGCACCATCAGGATTCAAGCAAACCGGGCCGAAGACGGCTGTAATGCCAGAAACCGGTCCCCGGGAGCTTGTTTCCTTCCCAGTGTAAGAATTGGCTTTTGTAGTTTGGTTTGCCCTGTTCCCATCATGCACTGGGACAGGAACAGACTAATTTGCATACAGCCAGGTTCTGAAACTGGGATGGTGCAGTGAGCTAAAAAACGGTGTTGGATCTAGCCCTGATCTCTTGACTGGGTGAGAGCTTTCTGCTTAACTCAGAGACTCTGTCCCTCACCACCCCTTGTTGTAAATATTTTTGTCCACCCTAAGCGTGGAAGGGTATTCTCAGATGTGAGACCCTTGCTCATTGCACCATCAGGATTCAAGCAAACCGGGCCGAAGACGGCTGTAATGCCAGAAACCGGTCCCCGGGAGCTTGTTTCCTTCCCAGTGTAAGAATTGGCTTTTGTAGTTTGGTTTGCCCTGTTCCCATCATGCACTGGGACAGGAACAGACTAATTTGCATACAGCCAGGTTCTGAAACTGGGATGGTGCAGTGAGCTAAAAAACGGTGTTGGATCTAGCCCTGATCTCTTGACTGGGTGAGAGCTTTCTGCTTAACTCAGAGACTCTGTCCCTCACCACCCCTTGTTGTAAATATTTTTGTCCACCCTAAGCGTGGAAGGGTATTCTCAGATGTGAGACCCTTGCTCATTGCACCATCAGGATTCAAGCAAACCGGGCCGAAGACGGCTGTAATGCCAGAAACCGGTCCCCGGGAGCTTGTTTCCTTCCCAGTGTAAGAATTGGCTTTTGTAGTTTGGTTTGCCCTGTTCCCATCATGCACTGGGACAGGAACAGACTAATTTGCATACAGCCAGGTTCTGAAACTGGGATGGTGCAGTGAGCTAAAAAACGGTGTTGGATCTAGCCCTGATCTCTTGACTGGGTGAGAGCTTTCTGCTTAACTCAGAGACTCTGTCCCTCTCCACCCCTTGTTGTAAATATTTTTGTCCACCCTAAGCGTGGAAGGGTATTCTCAGATGTGAGACCCTTGCTCATTGCACCATCAGGATTCAAGCAAACCGGGCCGAAGACGGCTGTAATGCCAGAAACCGGTTCCCGGGAGCTTGTTTCCTTCCCAGTGTAAGAATTGGCTTTTGTAGTTTGGTTTGCCCTGTTCCCATCATGCACTGGGACAGGAACAGACTAATTTGCATACAGCCAGGTTCTGAAACTGGGATGGTGCAGTGAGCTAAAAAACGGTGTTGGATCTAGCCCTGATCTCTTGACTGGGTGAGAGCTTTCTGCTTAACTCAGAGACTCTGTCCCTCACCACCCCTTGTTGTAAATATTTTTGTCCACCCTAAGCGTGGAAGGGTATTCTCAGATGTGAGACCCTTGCTCATTGCACCATCAGGATTCAAGCAAACCGGGCCGAAGACGGCTGTAATGCCAGAAACCGGTCCCCGGGAGCTTGTTTCCTTCCCAGTGTAAGAATTGGCTTTTGTAGTTTGGTTTGCCCTGTTCCCATCATGCACTGGGACAGGAACAGACTAATTTGCATACAGCCAGGTTCTGAAACTGGGATGGTGCAGTGAGCTAAAAAACGGTGTTGGATCTAGCCCTGATCTCTTGACTGGGTGAGAGCTTTCTGCTTAACTCAGAGACTCTGTCCCTCACCACCCCGTGTTGTAAATATTTTTGTCCACCTTAAGCGTGGAAGGGTATTCTCAGATGTGAGACCCTTGCTCATTGCACCATCAGGATTCAAGCAAACCGGGCCGAAGACGGCTGTAATACCAGAAACCGGTCCCCGGGAGCTTGTTTCCTTCCCAGTGTAAGAATTGGCTTTTGTAGTTTGGTTTGCCCTGTTCCCATCATGCACTGGGACAGGAACAGACTAATTTGCATACAGCCAGGTTCTGAAACTGGGATGGTGCAGTGAGCTAAAAAACGGTGTTGGATCTAGCCCTGATCTCTTGACTGGGTGAGAGCTTTCTGCTTAACTCAGAGACTCTGTCCCTCACCACCCCTTGTTGTAAATATTTTTGTCCACCCTAAGCGTGGAAGGGTATTCTCAGATGTGAGACCCTTGCTCATTGCACCATCAGGATTCAAGCAAACCGGGCCGAAGACGGCTGTAATGCCAGAAACCGGTCCCCGGGAGCTTGTTTCCTTCCCAGTGTAAGAATTGGCTTTTGTAGTTTGGTTTGCCCTGTTCCCATTATGCACTGGGACAGGAACAGACTAATTTGCATACAGCCAGGTTCTGAAACTGGGATGGTGCAGTGAGCTAAAAAACGGTGTTGGATCTAGCCCTGATCTCTTGACTGGGTGAGAGCTTTCTGCTTAACTCAGAGACTCTGTCCCTCACCACCCCTTGTTGTAAATATTTTTGTCCACCCTAAGCGTGGAAGGGTATTCTCAGATGTGAGACCCTTGCTCATTGCACCATCAGGATTCAAGCAAACCGGGCCGAAGACGGCTGTAATGCCAGAAACCGGTCCCCGGGAGCTTGTTTCCTTCCCAGTGTAAGAATTGGCTTTTGTAGTTTGGTTTGCCCTGTTTCCATCATGCACTGGGACAGGAACAGACTAATTTGCATACAGCCAGGTTCTGAAACTGGGATGGTGCAGTGAGCTAAAAAACGGTGTTGGATCTAGCCCTGATCTCTTGACTGGGTGAGAGCTTTCTGCTTAACTCAGAGACTCTGTCCCTCACCACCCCTTGTTGTAAATATTTTTGTCCACCCTAAGCGTGGAAGGGTATTCTCAGATGTGAGACCCTTGCTCATTGCACCATCAGGATTCAAGCAAACCGGGCCGAAGACGGCTGTAATGCCAGAAACCGGTCCCCGGGAGCTTGTTTCCTTCCCAGTGTAAGAATTGGCTTTTGTAGTTTGGTTTGCCCTGTTCCCATCATGCACTGGGACAGGAACAGACTAATTTGCATACAGCCAGGTTCTGAAACTGGGATGGTGCAGTGAGCTAAACAACGGTGTTGGATCTAGCCTGGATCTCTTGACTGGGTGAGAGCTTTCTGCTTAACTCAGAGACTCTGTCCCTCACCACCCCTTGTTGTAATTATTTTTGTCCACCCTAAGCGTGGAAGGGTATTCTCAGATGTGAGACCCTTGCTCATTGCACCATCAGGATTCAAGCAAACCGGGCCGAAGACGGCTGTAATGCCAGAAACCGGTCCCCGGGAGCTTGTTTCCTTCCCAGTGTAAGAATTGGCTTTTGTAGTTTGGTTTGCCCTGTTCCCATCATGCACTGGGACAGGAACAGACTAATTTGCATACAGCCAGGTTCTGAAACTGGGATGGTGCAGTGAGCTAAAAAACGGTGTTGGATCTAGCCCTGATCTCTTGACTGGGTGAGAGCTTTCTGCTTAACTCAGAGACTCTGTCCCTCACCACCCCTTGTTGTAAATAAACAACAAACATAAGCTGGTTTGAGGATCACTATAAACTTTTGAAAGATGATCTGAAAAAACTTATTCATATAGCAGTAGCTATGGATGAAATTAAGAAAGTCGAAAGCAAATGGAAACATGATAAAACAAAAGAAAGAAGCTGTTTTGCTAAAATTAATGATTTTTTTGGAGGAACTTTTGGGAGAATTGGCAAAAAAATCACTTGGGGAAAGATTCACAATCTTTTTGTCAGAAGATAGGTAAATGCATGGAAACAAATAGAAACCACTTGGAGGCCAATTTTTCAGAGGAATACTGGTAAGACCATTTTCAGCAACATTTCAATTATGTAATCAGTTGCCTAGGAAAGATCCACCGCCTATTACAGGGCCAGTCAAAGACAGTGAATCAGAAATTGAAATAGCTGCCAAGAGAGACGTTTATGAAAATATATTGAAAGTGGAAAAATAAAGGCAGGGCAATAGGATCAATCAAAAGGCAAGGCCCTGGGGCCAAATATGGTGCCAGCAAAAGTGTGCAAATATAGTCCTGCCTGGTGATGAAACATCTTAGTGGAGAAGGTTAAAGTGATCGCCATGAGTAAGGCAATCCCACTATCTTGGCTGAAGAGTAAAATTGTATCATTGTAAAAAATTGGCTCCATAAACAATTCTAAGTCCTACAGACCAAACAGCCTCATTGATATCAACTGCAGCATCATCTCCAAACTTACAGAGCTTTAAAAGAATGGATTTCAAATTCAAATAAGCCTAATCCCATCCAAAGAGGCTTGGGGGAAGGTTTGCCCACCATTGATTACATAGTCACCTTTCTTCATATTGTCGGCAAACCCACGCCTGCGAAAAAGATGCCACTGTCAGTGGCTTTTTTGTCCTTCACGTCTGTATTTGATCTTGGAAAATATTTTCATTACATGAGCCTGGACCCTGCTTTTCTATTCGTGGTGATAATGCTTTTTTTGGATAGAATAGTCTAAGTCAGACTAATTCAAAAAGGACTTCTTAGCAAACGATTTTCCTGCACAAGTGGGTTAAAACAGAGTTGCCTGCTAGTACATTTACTGTTCTCATGATATAAAAATAACTTCAACTGTGAATCTCAAGATGTACCAGGCATTGAAGGATTTACAATATCTGCTTCATTATGTGCTGATGACTATTCTAATAGCAAGATTCCCCACGAATATACAAGGCAGTTTGAATGAAAAAATACTTCAAAAATAACTGGATACAAATAATTAGCCAGATAACAAAATCCATGGTGTTCAGAAAGAACCGAAAAATAGCAACGTAAATAGCACAAGGCTAGAAGAAGTAAACAACTTCACCTATCTAGGGCTTTCAAAAGCGAACAACCACAGCGGGAATGCTCATATGAAATCAGCCAAAGAAAACTAAGGAGCTGCTTTAAATGAAGGGGCATATTTACAAGCCCCTGACTTTTTTTGATGCACCGGTGGTGCTCTATGCTAGCCCATATTTATAAGGTTGTGCTAAGACACTTTGCATGGCTCAACACCGCCTTGTAAATATGGGCCTCTGCAACGCAGTTTTCTGTGACAAAGTGGCATGCAATGGGTGTTGCAGTGGGCTTTCCCAGCAACTCACTTGGCTTTTTCACACTGCTCCAGATTTACAAGGATCTGTAAATTTGAGGCAGCGCCAAAGACTAAGGCCTTTCAAAAGGAGGCATTAATGTGGTGCAACAAGGAGAAATACTTTTATTTCTCCTCTTTTTTAGCTTTCTAGCATTTTAGCTTTCTGTGTGTGCTGCATGGAGCAAAATGCCATTAATGATTGTTTCACTCTCATACCTGCAACACAGGCACATGGTGCAATGATACCGGCGTTGGCGCTAGGTAGCTTTTTTAGCTGCATATTCTTGTTAATGGAAAATGATGCAGCTCTGAACAGCAAAATAGCTTTGTGGCACCTCAATGTGCCATTTTCATTGACATATGCCCCGAAGTTTGTAGAATGGTACGCAGCCATGGTCATCCTTTCTCAGTACATAGAGACCTTGTTGTCATGGCAGGAGTAGGAAGCCAAATTACTTATGGCGCTGAGCTGTGGTGCTTGGAAAAAATGACTGGCAAATTAGGATTACATAAAGAAATCTCTGGAGGTCATTCTTGATGCTCCCCGAGGGACTATCTTCGGGTGTTATGAAATGTGATGTCTGCAGAAATTTCATTCAGAGCAGATGTCAAGCCACTGCAAAATGCAGTCTAAAATGATAAAAATCTACAGAGGAAACCATGATTGCAAAACATAGAGAGAGCACTCTACCTGGGAAAAGGAAACAAAGAGGGCTGGCCTTGAAACATCGGAAAATATGGCACAATGATCTATGGCAAAAAAAGTTACAGTTTGATAAACTGCAAATGGAAGACTCGTATAAAGTCTTAGAAACTTTCCACACCATAGGACAAGGTGCTTTATTTGACTCCGTAGAGCAAGTTCAATCTCCCCTGCTAAAGCTAATCAATGACCAGGAAACAAGGGGCCTCATTTATGTGTTTTTGCCGTAGGGCAGCGCAGCAGGCCTTCCTGCTGCGCCCAATGATGAAGCATGCCACCAACTAGGGGGCTCATTAGGATTGTGGTTAATCCGCATCCTCGGGGCCGGCGGAAGCCACCGCCAGCCCGGAGGATGCGGATCAACCGCTGCGGACTGAAAAAAGACCCCCCGCCAGATTCAGATGGCTGGGGGATCTTTTTTCCTTCCGCTGCTTTTTCGCCGCGGTCGCCTTCTGACCGCGGCGGAAAAGCTCTAACATGGCTGGTGGTGTCTATCAGACACCGCCAGCCATATTAGGATGTCAGCGGTCCTATGCCTTGCAGCCGTGGAAAGGCATACAGACTTTTCTTTGGGGGCCCGTTGCGGGCCCCCAGGGGTGAAGGGGGGTGGGGGTTGCACATGGGGTACCCCCCCTGCCTTTGGGTGCACGAAGCGGCAGGCACCACGCGGTGCCTGCAGCTTCGTGCTCGCAAAGGTAAACATGTTTTTTTTTAAATTGCGGCGTGTGCTGCTTCAAGCCGCAGTGTTAAAAATACAGGATGTGACCGCCAGGGTGGCAGTCACATCCTAATTAGCACGGAGGGACGGCCGCAGCCCCTGCAGACGGTCCCTCCTCCTCTGGGGTGGCGGATGGACGCAGTTCAGCCCGCCATCCTAATAGGCCCCTAGGTTGGTGGGCGAGGGTTCTTCTATTAAACCCACTGGTTATTTTCCCAATTCTAATGTAGGACATTGTCATCCTTGTTTTTGGATCCCCGATAGGGTCCGTCCAAGTGGTTGTTTATTGATTGAATCTGGGGAGAAGGATGTTCCCTTTGTTTTTCCTCGCTCTCTTATTGTTCTTTTACCGTTACATGTACAACACAAACATACAACCATTTTGTTTTTATGTTAGAAAATTGTTCTGCAAGGATGTTCATAGTAAGGAACATTTTTCTGCACTTTATAGTTCTCCCATTTAAAACAAATGGCTGTATTTTTCAGTTATAAATATTGCAGATTGTTTACTAGCCACTGCAAGCAGGATGCCTGCTGTGTATAAATGCGATTCTTTGAAATGGGAGAAAATGAACTGAAGAGTAAACTTTATGTTAATATGCATTACATAAAACTAATCATTTTTGTTTTCTGCCTTGTCAAAGTATTTAAAACAGCAGGCATATTACTCCTATTTGCCTATAGACATGGGGCCATAGTTATATCAGGAAAATATAGTCATTGTAAATATGAGGATTTTAATGTGAAGAAACATAAAACATTAGGACTTAATTGGCTTAATTTAAAACAGAGAAAAACATTAAGACAATGGTTCATGGAAAATGTTTTCTTCACTTGAAATTTCTTCCATTCAAAAAAAAATGGCTAAGTATCTGTTATAACTATAGCATTGTATCTACCAGCAACTGGGAGCAAGATGCCAGGTGACACTTTGCAAAGGGAATAAAATAAAATGACGAGGTTACTTAATCATCAAGTTTACTCTTCATTTTAATTCACTCTCATACAAAAGCATTCAGAAATAGTATTTTGTTTTCATGCTCCAGTATTGAGTATAGAACAACCTTTCTTTAAGAGTTAAATACCTCAGTGCTTCAGTTGTGCACCTCTGAAACCCACCTGGGTCATAATTCTGAGTGGAGCATTGCTCATCATCAGGCTCTGCTTTCTACAGCCTGATAATAATGTAAAATAAACATAGCCTTTCCTTAACTTTAAATGGAAAATGCAACACTTGTTTGTTGCAGTTTTTAGGTAAAAATGAACTCAAGGCTGGGAGCTACTCTGAAGGTTTCTGTAAACTACTGGTAGCTGATGATCGACTGGGTGTAGCTCCTGCAATAGCCGATGTCTCTATTTCAGAGGTAGCTAATCACTACAACTTTCTTATAGAAAGTCTGTACTACCAACAAAACAAATGCAAATTAAGGGCTTGATTACAGGTTTGGCAGTCTTGGAGCAGGCTGCCATGCGAGCAACCGCGCCAAAACCACCAAACCCGTAGTCAGTCCACCTGCTGGATTACGAGTTGCAATCCTGGTGGGTGGTCCTGCAGTGGTGGTCGCATGGCAGTGCCTTTCCAAGGCTCATAGGAGAGCCTTAGAAAGGCACCCGCAGTCCGTTTCCACACTAACAGAAAAGCACAATGTCGTGCATTTCTGTTCGTGCAGGAACAGGTGGTGCAAAAGTACAGGGGGACAACATGTGACCCCTGCATGCACCCTCTAGGGCCCTATAGTTTCCTCTCTGCCACCCTTTTCATTGCGGGCTTACTGGCATGAAAATGAGGGCAGGGAGGAAACTCTTAATATGCTCGGTGGTGCTGGTGAGGCACTGCTAGCATAATACTTCCTCAGACTGCTGGGGCATCGCCACGGGATCAAGGATCCTGGCGGTAGCAGTATTCCAGTGGTGGTCAAATCACTGTACTTGTAATACGGCGTGTGGATCTATACAGTACCCAATAAACCTAACAAAAATCCAAACCAGCATAACTAAAATATTTGTTAATAAATAGTAAACAAATTACTTTTCTATATCAATCAAAACAATTTACAACTAAAAAAGTATATTAATTAGTTAACAAAAGAAAACACAAAGTTCAAAATTACAAATAAAATTAAATGGAATCAATTAAATCCACATATAAAATATCGTGACTACCAATCAAATCAAATGCACATACATAATATAACATTTCCCACCCAAACAATAACTCAAACAAAACTTACTATCCTGTAGATGTCCATCAGTATCCATGTAATCAAAAACATAATCCATCAAAAGGGGGAAATATATTTCCACATAAGACTGAAAAAATGCAAATATAAAACAGGTCGGCTTTAAATCCAACAAAGCAGTCCAAAGTCTTAAGGAATCATTAAAAAACTTGAAAACAAATCAAAAGAAAAACACTCATTGGTTAAGAGAGCAATTGCGATGAAGTGGGGGTAGCGGGGTGACGTTCAATAAATGCTTGGATGGCTTAACTGGATAAGTGCATGATTGTTGAAAAAGAAGTGTTCAAATTCAGTGGGTGCCCCAAAAAATGGGACAGAAAGTGTAGTGGGTGGAATGCATACAGTGGAAATCTATGTGTACTCGGACTGTAAAAATAACTACGGAAAATCACTTTACAATCGACATGATTGATTGAATATGTATCTGTGTTCAGTACTCAGTATCGGATGCTATAAAACCACACTGTCTGCAATTTATATCTGTGATGATTGGAATTTGTTTCTAATAAAAAAAAAGAAAGAAAAGCACTCCTAGAAACCCGGAAAAACAAATCAAATCGAAATGTAACATTTTGGTTTACTATAAACCAAAATATTTTCTTTAAAAACTAAACAAAACATTTAAATGTTCATGTGATAACTTCCGATCCATAAACCTGTACAAAAAACATACAATACCCACCTACAAATAACACTGGGCTTCATTTATGAGGTTTTGTCATGAGGCTGTGCTGCCCTACGGCAAAAGAAAAGGGCAGGAATGCGCCATATCTGTCGGATAGGGCACATTCCTGTTCTTTTCCCTTGTGCTGGCCCACTATCTGCTGCTGTTCGCCAATGCAAATAAAATAAATGGGTAAAAAGCGCCTTCAAGGGATTTATTTGGAATACTCTGTTCTACTGCTTTTTATATATATTTTTAACTGCAAGAATTATTGATAAACTCGCCAGAGAGATATTATTCAAATGTCTTTTATCTAAGAAATATTTTTGTTCCTTGTGAGGACGTAAGAAACAATGAACTAATCACAAAACAATAAATATTCAAAACACGGGTATATATAGAAAAAAGTTTTATCATTTGGAATTTATCAAGGGTTCTACTCAGTTATACAAACAATGTAACAAGAGGAAAATAAATACAATTGTATAATCCTTTAATGTCACTATTGTAAACACTTCTCATTGTACATTATTTTCCAAAAGAGAGTGTAAGTGTCGTCGTTTCGGTCTCTATGCATTTGTCCATGAGACCATCTTCAGGACTATCATTAATTTAACAGTTCACCCCTAGTAAAACATGAAATATATAATTACCATGCGTGAATTTAAACTATATATTCCATTATTTACAGAAAATAATTGATACACCCGAGGAAAAACAATATCATTTCTCAATTGACAAAATTTCACATCAATGAAGTTAAGAATATCTCAAGATGAAATATTATGTAACATCCTTAGAACTCAAAGAGATTTCTATCCACAAGAGCACAGACAATGATTCTAATGTGTCTGATTTTATCAAAACCATGATTTTCATGGATTTTTTCCAATTAGGCACTACAGTTTAATCCAGAACCAAACATCATGGTATTGCATATACATTATTTTGAGATTGATTTGTACATGAAATGAAGAGAATATATTACTAAAAGTCATCTTATCTTATAATTCATCAACTACAAATTCAAACAGCCACATCGTATATTTCTAAAGTCTTTTATAAAAGAGTTATGTTGTGGAGCCAGAGCAATGGTGAATACACATATATCACTACCCTCTTAAAATGCCTTGCCATTATTTTGGATTACTTGGAAAACCTATTTCTTGATTCTCCATGCATATACAGATAGCAATCCTCAAGAAGTTTCATTACAAGAGTGATATTTTACACATCCTTACTGGTCTGGTATAATAGACTACCTAAATAGTTACATGAGAACCACTCATATTAACTATCAGTTTTTTTAACCTGATTACACATGCCCCTAGTTGTATTGTCCATCTTACGCATTAAAATATGGACCTATACTTTCTGTTATAGAAAATGTGACGTAACCAAAAAGGAAACAATTACCTGAATGGTGTTTCCAAAGATTACATCAGTTTGAGTTTATTTATCTTTAACTATATGTGTATTAGTACTTTAATCTCCTTACCTACTTTGTTTAAAGTGAATAATCGTCAATAGATACAGGTAAGTGAACTCTGGTGTTTTTTGGACGGTGTAATTAAATTTCCTGTCCCCAGCAACTTCTCAATTGAAGGAGTTTATTCTAAAACAAATTACATGTAATTTGAGTCACTATTAAGTTTGTTAATATGGAACCAGGCATTAAATATAAATGGCCTATCTTTTCTAAGTCATACCTGTTAACGTTTTGTAGCGCAGAGAAAATTCGGCAGTCTGCAGTCGGATTAGTATCAACCCGACTGCCGGTTTGAGCTCACATTTATACTTTGTTTGGAGATCAAAAGAGGACTAGTCTCATGCATCTCCTTTGTAATGAATCTCACTGTGGCGGCCATCTTGGACACCCTTTTTACTATTGATATAATACTGTTTATATGCAGAGTGTTTATTCTTATTAAATTATGCGGCAATTTGGCGTGAATTATATCCTCCACTTTTATACTTGACGATAGAAATAATTTTAAACTGCTATTAGTATATGTTACTTGTGTATAGTACAAATATGTCTAATTTTCCACATCTTATAATGTGATTCAAACGTGAGTTATACAATGATTAAAACCACTTAAAAAGCACATTAAATGTACACATACTGAAATTCAAAATAATCATATACTATTAACATCTACATTTCAAATTGAATACATTTAATCCATGCAATGTACATCATTTAAATCGCTACGGATGCCAAACATTTTTGATACTGATGCATATTTCTGAAAGAGAATAATCATACAAATGACTCATATATTTACATCAATCAGATCGTGTATACAACTGCTTATTTATATATACATGATCCGTCAATTTGAAAATGTACTACATTGTTTCATATAAATCACAACTATGATTATGAGTTTTTTTCTACACAAAACTTGGTTTGTGATTTTTAGAATTACAGCTTTTCAATCATTCGATCAGACAAAGATACACATTGTTATACATTCAAATAGATATCATAAAGCATATAACGGACTAAACATCATAATATTTTCGTGACTTTTCTTAACATTCTGATGTCTTTTCATCAACTTTGCTGACACCAACACCTATTAACATATAATCCTTTTAAGAATAGCTATTATCTAAACTGACCTATAGTACATAATGAATTATCAGTTTGTTTCATCTCTCATCGTTATTTATCCATAAAAGGAAATAAAGTACTGATTTTACTAAAGGTGTTTTATTTATTTTAGATTGATGTCTCTCGTAATCATACCTAAGGACCTCTATTCTCTTTATCTCATGGCATATGTGTGAGCCCACACAATTTATAGCAAAAGATATTTCGGACACATATTTCACTTAAGACATGCTAACGCATGCCACTCCGAAGCGGAGTTGAGGCCTCTATTAACCAGGTCAGTGTGACTACCTTCTTTTACTGACAATGTTTGCTCTACATTATTTTGTCTCCTTGTGGGTTTCACTACTTCAATTACCCACCAACGCATATTTTTTTTTGAATGTCTGGTTCTTCGGTAACGGTGGGGCATTATCTCCACCACACCTAATACGTGACTGATGCTGAAGGATGCGTTTTTTCACTGCCTGTATTGCTTTTCCAATAGAATGTAACCCACGTAGGCACTGGATACAATAAATCACATTAGATGTGTTACAATTGGAAAACATTTTTAAAGTGTTCGAAATATCATTAATCACACATGTGACATTTTAACCATTTGGATGGTATTGCATGCCAAACACATATTGCATCTGTGATGACCTATTAAAGGTGTCAGTTGTCTCATGTTCGTACCTCTTTTAAAAGAGAACATGGGTTATTGCTCAAGTCCTGAGACACCTTTTAGTAGACTTCAATGCTTAGTGACAATCTTTTTTTTGTTTGTTTTAAAGACCTTTATTGTACACTCATTGAAAAACACAGCATATGGCCTACAACCCCGTGGGCCGGCCGCGACATTAGTGGGTGCTTACCAATACTGCCGGAGTAATGCACAGCCATTTAGCCGACAACCCTGGGGTCCGGCGGCGTCACAATATTAAGCGTACTTGGTAGTATCACGTTCACATATTGGATAAGCCATAGGTCTAGTGCTTTTTATATTTTTCTATTTTGTCAACAAACTTGCAACTTAGGTTCAAGCTATCAAACTTACACGTTGGATGTCACCACAGTCATGGTAATACACATTATTGGACATATATGTATATGAAGACGGAGGCGTTAAGAATTCTGTGTTAAGTGGTATATCACTATGTTCTCCACTCTGCCTATAACTCCTTACATGCGCTATCTAGTCCCCCTCCCCCTCTTCGTCTGAGCTGACGCTATCATCTTCTGGCAGTGGATTGCATAGGTCACCTCTGTATGTATTCCATGCAGACCACACTCTGTTCCACTTACGGGGACACGCTCTTCTCACATACACTGCCCGCTCCGTAAACATCAGGGCATCCATATTTCTGCACCACTGTGACACCGTGGGAAGGTCAGACGTGCCCCATTTTTGAGCGATGTCACGTTTCGCTACCATTATGGCTAGTGTGCCCCATATGCAGCCATAAGCTCGTTGGGTCCCAGGTCATATTGTCGCTGGAGTAGGGTGAATGGGACCACAGTGCCCTTGTCCCACATGTCCCCCACTGTAGAAATGCCTATGCTGTCCCACTGTGCAAACCCTTTACTCTGTCGCAGACGCCCCAGGGCCTTAGTGTCCCAGAGAGGTGTGAGTTTAGTGATCTTCCCCCTCCATCCTAGTTTCGCTTGTGCTGTGTGCCACAACGTGGTCGTGTGTCTCGTGGACTCTAACAGTTTTGTCACCTGATGTTTGTTGTAAAGAACGGCCAGCATGCTATTGGTTCCCAATCGTGCCCTGTCGGCTGGGTCTTCCTGCGGTGCATGGACCCATTGATTTACTATTTTGAGTTGTGAAGCCCAGTAATACAGCTGCAGATTGGGCAGTGAAATTCCCCCTTCATACCAGCTCCTATTCAATTTGATATGGGCAATGCGCGCCGGCTGGTAATTCCATATTAGGTTGGAAACCAACACTGTGACCTGTTGGAAGTAGCGCGGCGGAACCTGATAAGGAGTATTCTCTAGGGCGTATAGGAACCTCGGAAGCGCCATCATTTTATAGAGAGCAGCTCGACCGAGAAGGGCCAATGGTAAGGTCGCCCAATGCTTCACGTCCATGCGCAGACGTTCCAGGGGAGGTTTTAGATTTTTGTCAATGAATTCCGTAGCATTGTCAGTGATATATATACCAAGATATTTGAAGGAGCCCAATGTCAGCAGGAGTGGGCAATCCGCTTCTAGCGAGGGCTGTGGCGCTTTCAAAACGTAGATCACCGATTTTGACCAATTTAGTGTGTAGCCAGATGTTTGCCCATGATCATCACAGAGCATCTGAACTGGGGTGGCAGAGTGGGCTAAAGAACGGTAATGGATTAAACCCAGATCTTTTGACTCGGTGTGAGTGTTTGATTGATTCAGATGCTCCGTCCATCACCACCCCCTTTTGTACCGCATGATCATCACAGAGCATAAGGAGTGCCGGGATGCCCCTTTCCGCATCCGCTAAGTAGATTAACATATAGTCGGCATAGAGTGATACTCGGTCCTCCCATCCCTCATTCCAACTGATCCCCTTAAATAACGGCGTTGACCTAATCAGCGCCGCCAGTGGCTCTAAAACCAGAGCAAAGAGCAAGGGGGACAGGGAACAACCCTGTCGGGTGCCTCTCGCCAATGGAAACATGTGTGAAATGTGGCTGTTAGCGGTCACTTGAGCAACTGGGTTGGTGTACAGGAGGCAGACCCGGGCAATGTATTTGGGGCCAAAGCCCATATGGGATAGGACTGCGAATAAATACTCCCATTCCACCATATCGAACGGCATTTTGGCATCTAAAGAGAGGATCACTGCCGATTCCGACAATAAAGGAGCACGTGCCAGGATTCCATAAACCGGTCTGAGATTTAGGGCTGTGCTTCTGTTAGGCATAAAGCCTGATTGATCATGGTGGATCAACAGAGGTAGATGGGTCATTAGTCTATTAGCTAACAGTTTAGCAAGAATTTTCACTTCTGCGTTGAGAGGGGAGATCGGGCGATATGATGAACAAACCATTGGGGGCTTACTGGGCTTCGGTATAGCCACAATCGTTGCAGTACGTTGGTCCAGCGGGAGTTCCGCCTTCGCCAAGCTCTCAGTATGCATTGCTAACAGTGGTTTACTGAGCTCATCTGACATTAGCTTGTACCATTCTATGGGGATCCCGTTCGGGCCCAGAGCTTTCCTGGATTGTATTGACAGAATCGCTCGCTGCGTTTCCTCCGGTGTCAGGTCTTGGACCCCTGGCACCTTTCAGTTGATTTCACCCCTCCGGCGCTCTGCCACAATCAACGCCACTTCTCAGCCTTTTTCCCAACAATGTAGGGCTTAAGGCTGCCTTCTCAATGTTGCTGCCATGTGCACTGCACTTTCCAGAGCCTCTGAACACTTGGCGGATGTTTTCTCGCCGCATGAAACGGGCCTGGTCATCTACTCCCCCCGGCCCAGCTGTTGACTCACTGCGGGGCGGATCACAAAGTACTCGAGGCCCCCTTCTGAGCGCCAAACAGGGCCTCAAAATGCCAGTCGACGTATCTCAGCTCCTGATCCTCGGAGGAGGCTCGTTGTTTCGCCGGCCGGCGTCGCTTCACTTCACGAGCTTGGGGAATTAAGTATGCGGGCAGGATGTGTGCCAGGATTTTGCGGCGGGACATTGTATAGGCTCCCCCCTTATTGTGGTCCTTAGTTTCACCGGAGCTCGCTCCCCTTCCAGCGGTTTTGATTTCGTTTACGGACTCGTTTACTCGCTCACGCTTACGCCGTTAACTTGTCGGGCTGAGTCCCTCAGGGAGTGGGCCGCCTTCGAGTGGCTCTGAGGGAGGACTCTCTTAGCTCAGTAAGTTGATTTTGAGGGTGCCTCCCAACCGCCTCCTCTGTGGCAGTGGTCTTGTCTCGATGTACGTGCTGGCTAAGCGTCCGGGCTCCCCCCACAGCACTCACCTCTGGCACTGTCAGCCGTATCCGGCTTCTCACTTGTGTTCCTGCAGAGCCGTCAGACTTGCTTGCTCCGGCGGTCTTGGCGACTGTTCTCTTTCTGTCCCGTTCTCAGTGTTGATCGGCTCAGTTCCAATGCTTGGCCTCCATCTTGAGTCGAACTCTCTCAGGGTGTGTCGTCGCTCAGAGAGTATTTTCCCCCTTCTTGGCTTTCTCACTTCTCCGGGACGGATGCATTCTGAGGCGCCAATGTCTCGGGGTTACCTTTCCTCTGTGTTTGGTCTCGGGTAAAGTCAGAGTATTTGGCTTCGATCTCTCCATTACGGTGCAGCGGCTGGATCAGGCAGCCATTAGCTCTGCCATGCAAGCCACGCCCCAGCTCAAGCTGTTCTAAATGACATTTTCCTTATGTTCGAAATGGAAAGTGATGATAACGCTTTAGCACCTGACGTTAAAGGAAACATACCTCACTACTGGAGGGAAATTCAGGACCCCAGGTAAGGAACACCTGGAAATGGGTGGTCAGATAAGGGTAAGACAAATCAATCTCTAGAAAGCAAGTTTGAGGAATGGAGAGACGGGGCAGAGACACATGACCTTGTGTCAAAATTAAGACATGAAACTACCCTCCAAGGAAACTAAATGTCCAGTTATCAATCATTTATGCTATCCTCACTCCCACTGTTTTCCAAAAGTGCTGTTCCTAATACAAAAGAAAAAAGCATGACTAAACAACAAACATAAGCTGGTTTGAGGATCACTATAAACTTTTGAAAGACGATCTGAAAAAAGGTATTCATATAGCAGTAGCTATGGATGAAATTATGAAAGTCGGAAGAAAATGGAAACATGATAAAACAAAAGAAAGAAGCTTTTTGCTAAAATTAATGATTTTTTTGGAGGAACTTTTGGGAGAATTGGCAAAAAAATCACTTGGGGAAAGATTCACAATCTTTTTGTCAGAAGATAGGTAAATGCATGGAAACAAATAGAAACCACTTGGAGGCCAATTTTTCAGAGGAATACTGGATGAGACCATTTTCAGCAACATTTCAATTATGTAATCAGTTGTCTAGGAAAGATCCACAGGCTAATACAGGACCAGTCAAAGACAGTGAATCAGAAATTGAAATAGCTGCCAAGAGAGACGTTTATGAAAATATATTGAAAGTGGAAAAATAAAGGCAGCGCAATAGGATCAATCAAAAGGCAAGGCCCTGGGGCCAAATATGGTGCCAGCAAAAGTGTGCAAATATAGTCCTGCCTGGTGATGAAACATCTTAGTGGAGAATGTTAAAGTGATCGCCATGAGTAAGGCAATCCCACTATCTTGGCTGAAGAGTAAAATTGTATCATTGTAAAAAAAAGGGCTCCATAAACAATTCTAAGTCCAAAGACCAAACAGCCTCATTGATATCAACTGCAGCATCATCTCCAAACTTACAGAGCTTTAAAAGAATGGATTTCAAATTCAAATAATCTTAATCCCATCCAAAGAGGCTTGGGGGAAGGGTTGCCCACCATTGATTACATAGTCACCTTTCTTCATATTGTCTGCAAACCCACGCCTGCGAAAAAGATGCCACTGTCAGTGGCTTTTTTGTACTTCACGTCTGTATTTGATCTTGGAAAATATTTTCATTACATGAGCCTGGACCCTGCTTTTCTATTCGTGGTGATAATGCTTTTTTTGGATAGAATAGTCTAAGTCAGACTAATTCAAAAAGGACTTCTTAGCAAACGAGTTTCCTGCACGAGTTGGTTAAAACAGAGTTGCCTGCTAGTACAATTACTGTTCTCATGATATAAAAATAACTTCAACTGTGAATCTCAAGATGTACCAGGTATTGAAGGATTTACGATATCTGCTTTGTTATGTGCTTATGACTCTATTCTAATAGCAAGATTCCCCACGAATATACAAGGCAGTTTGAATGAAAAAATACTACAAAAATAACTGGATACAAATAATTAGCCAGATAACAAAATCCATGGTGTTCAGAAAGAACCAAAAAATAGCAACGTAAATAGCACAAGGCTAGAAAAAGAAAACAACTTCTCCTATCTAGGGCTTTCAAAAGCGAACAACCACAGCGGGAATGCTCATATGAAATCAGCCAAAGAAAACTAAGGAGCTGCTTTAAATGAAGGGGCATATTTACAAGCCCCGGCCTTTTTTTGATGCACCGGTGGTGCTCTGTGCTAACCCATATTTATAAGGTTGTGGTAAGACACTTTGCATGGCTCAACACAGCCTTGTAAATATGGCCCTCTGCAACGCAGTTTTCTGTGAGAAAGTGGCATGCAATGGGTGTTGCAGTGGGCTTTCCCAGCAACTCACTTGGCTTTTTCACACTGCTCCAGATTTACAAGGATCTGTAAATCTGAGGCAGCGCCAAAGACTAAGGCCTTTCAAAAGGAGGCAATAATGTGGTGCAACGAGGAGAAATACTTTTATTTCTCCTAGTTTTTTTAGCTTTCTAGCATTTTAGCTTTCTTTGTGTGCTGCATGGAGCAAAATGCCATTAATGATTGTTTCACTCTCATACCTGCAACACAGGCACATGGTGCAATGATACCTGCGTTGGCGCTAGGTAGCTTTTTCAGCGGCATATTCTTGTTAATGGAAAATGATGCAGCTCTGCACAGCAAAATAGCTTTGTGGCACCTCGCTGTGCCATTTTCATTGACATATGCCCCGAAGTTCGTAGAATGGTACGCAGCCATGGTCATCCTTTCTCAGTACATAGAGACCTTGTTGTCATGGCAGGAGTAGGAAGCCAAATTACTTATGGCGCTGAACTGTGTTGCTTGGAAAAAATGACTGGCAAAATAGGATTACATGAAAGAAATCTCTGGAGGTCATTCTTGATGCTCCCCGAGGGACTATCTTCGGGTGTCATGAAATGTGATGTCTGCAGAAATTCCATTCAGAGCAGATTTCAAGCCACTGCAAAATGCAGTCTAAAATGATAAAAATCCACAGAGGAAACCATGATTGCAAAACATAGAGAGAGCACTCTACCTGGGAAAAGGAAACAAAGAGGGCTGGCCTTGAAACATCGGAAAATATGGCACAATGATCTATGGCAAAAAAAGTTACAGTTTGATAAACTGCAAATGAAAGACTCGTATAAAGTCTTAGAAACTTTCCACACCATAGGACAAGGTGCTTTATTTGACTCCGTAGAGCAAGTTCAATCTCCCCTGCTAAAGCTAAACAATGGGGCCTCATTTATGTGTTTTTGCCGTAGGGCAGCGCAGCAGGCCTTCCTGCTGCGCCCAATGATGAAGCATGCCACCAACTAAGGGGCTCATTAGGATTGCGTTAATCCGCATCCTCCGGGCCGGCGGAAGCCACCGCCAGCCCGGAGGATGCGGATCAACCGCTGCGGACTGAAAAAGACCCCCCGCCAGATTCAGATGGCAGGGGGATCTTTTTCCCGTCCGCTGCTTTTTCGCCGCATTCGCCTTCCAACCGCGGCGGAAAAGCTCTAACATGGCTGGTGGTGTCTATCAGACACCGCCAGCCATATTAGGATGTCAGCGGTCCTATGCCTTTCTACAGCGGCATTTCTGCCGTGGAAAGGCATACAGACTTTTCTTTGGGGGCCCGTTGCGGGCCCCCAGCGGTGAAGGGGGTTGGGGGTTGCACATGGGCCTTTGGGTGCACGAAGCGGCAGGCACCACCCGGTGCCTGCAGCTTCGTGCACGCAAAGGTAAACATGTTTTTTTTAACATTGCTGCATGTGCTGCTTCAAGCAGCACACGCCGCAGTGTTAAAAATACAGGATGTGACCGCCAGGATGGTGGTCACATCCTAATTAGCACGGAGGGACCGCCGCAGCCCCTCCGGACGGTCCCTCCTCCTCTGGGGGTGGCGAATGGACGCAGGTCAGTCCGCCATCCTAATAGGCCCCTAGGTTGGTGGGCGAGGGTTCTTCTATTAAACCCACTGGTTATTTTCCCCATTCCTGTGTAGGACATTGTCATCCTTGTTTTTGGATCCTCGATAGGGTCCGTCCAAGTGGTTGTTTATTGATTGAATCCGGGGAGAAGGATGTTCCCTCGCTCTCCTATTGTTGTTCTTTTACCGTTACATGTACAACACAAACATACAACCATTTTTTTTAATGTTAGAAAATTGTTCTGCAAGGATATTCATAGTAAGGAACATAGTTCTCCCATTTAAAACAAATGGCTGTATTTTTCAGTTATAAATATTGCAGATTGTTTACTAGCCACTGCAAGCAGGATGCCTGCTGTGTATAAATGCGATTATTTGAAATGGGAGAAAATGAACTGAAGAGTAAACTTTATGTTAATATGCATTAAATAAAACTCATCATTTTTGTTTTCTGCCTTGTCAAAGTATTTAAAACAGCAGGCATATTACTCCTATTTGCCTATAGACATGGGGCCATAGTTATATCAGGAAAATATAGTCATTGTAAATATGAGGAATTTAATGTGAATAAACATAAAACATTAGGACTTAATTGGCTTAATTTAAAACAGAGAAAAACATTAAGACAATGGTTCATGGAAAATGTTTTCTTCACTTGAAATTTCTTCCATTTAAAAGAAAATGGCTAAGTATCTGTTATAACTATAGCATTGTATCTACCAGCAACTGGGAGCAAGATGCCAGGTGACACTTTGCAAATGGAGTAAAATAAAATGAAGAGGTAACTTAATCATCAAGTTTACTCTTCATTTTAATTCACTCTCATACAAAAGCATTCAGAAATAGTATTTTGTTCTCATGCTCCAGTATTGAGTATAGAACAACCTTTCTTTGAGAGGTAAATACCTCAGTGCTTCAGTTGTGCACCTCTGAAACCCACCTGGGTCATAATTCTGAGTGGAACATTGCTCATCATCAGGCTCTGCTATCAACAGCCTGATAATAATGTAAAATAAACATAGCCTTTCCTTAACTTTAAATGGAAAATGCAACACTTATTTGTTGCAGATTTTAGGTAAAAATGAACTCAAGGCTGGGAGCTACTCTGAAGGTTTCTGTAAACTACTGGTAGCTGATGATCGACTGGTTGTAGACTCCTGCAATAGCCTATGTCTCTATATCAGAGGTAGCTAATCACTACAACTTTCTTATAGAAAGTCCGTACTACCAACAAAACAAATGCAAATTAAGGGCCTGATTACAGGTTTGGCAGTATTGGAGCAGACCGCCATGCGAGCAACTGCGCCAAAACCACCAAACCCGTAGTCAGTCCACCTGCTGGATTACGAGTTGCAATCCTGGTGGGTGGTCCTACAGTGGCGGTCACATGGCAGTGCCTTTCTAAGGCTCATAGGAGAGCCTTAGAAAGGCACCCGCAGCCCGTTTCCACACTAACAGAAAAGCACAATGTCGTGCATTTCTGTCCGTGCAGGAACAGGTGGTGCAAAAGTACAGGGGGACAACATGTGACCCCCTGCATGCACCCTCTAGGGCCCTATAGTTTCCTCTCTGCCACCCTTTTCATGGCGGGCTCACTGGCATGAAAACGAGGGCAGGGAGGAAACTCTTAATATGCTCGGTGGTGCTGGTGCGGCACTGCTAGCATAATACTTCCTCAGACTGCTGGGGCATTGCCACGGGATAAAGGATCCTGGCGGTAGCAGTATTCCAGTGGTGGTCAAATCACTGTACTTGTAATACGGCGTGTGGATCTATGCAGTACCCAATAAACCTAACAAAAATCTAAACCAGCATAACTAAAATATTTGTTAATAAATAGTAAACAAAATTATTTTCTATATCAATCAAAACAATTTACAACTAAAAAGTATATTCATTAGTTAACAAAAGAAAACAACACAAAGTTCAAAATTAAATGGAATCAATTAAATCCACATATAAAATATCGTGACTACCAATCAAATCAAATACACATACATAATATAACGTTTCCCACCCAAACAATAACTCAAACAAAACTTACTATCCTGTAGATTTCCATCAGTATCCATGTAATCAAAAATATAATCCATCAAAAGGGGGAAATATATTTTCACATAAGGTCTGAAAAAATGCAAATATAAAACAGGTCTGCTTTAAATCCAACAAAGCAGTCCAAAGTCTTAAGGAATCATTAAACAACTTGAAAACAAATTAAAAGAAAAACACTCATTGGTGAAGAGAGCAATTGCGATGAAGTGGGGGTAGCGGGGTGAGGTTCAATAAATGCTTGGATGGCTGGACTGGATAAGTGCATGATTGTTGAAAAAGCAGTGTTCAAATTCAGTGTGTGCCCCAAAAAATGGGACAGAAAGTGTAGTGGGTGGAATGCATACTGTGGAAATCTATGTGTACTCTGACTGTAAAAATAACTATGGAAAATCACTTTACAATCGACATGATTGATTGAATATGTATCTGTGTTCAGTACTCAGTATCGGATGCTATAAAACCACACTGTCTGCAATTTATATCTGTGATGATTGGAATTTGTTTCTAATTAAAAAAAAGAAAGAAAAGCACTCCTGGAAACACGGAAAAACAAATCAAATCGAAATTTAACATTTTGGTTTACTATAAACCAAAATATTTTCTTTAAAAACTAAACGAAACATCTAAATGTCCATGTGATAGCTTCCGATCCATAAACCTGTACAAAAAACATACAATACCCACCTACAAAGAACACAGGGCTTCATTTATGAGGTTTTGTCATGAGGCTGTGCTGCCCTACAGCAAAAGAAAAGGGCAGGAATGCGCCATTTCTGCCGGATAGAGGCACATTCCTGTTCTTTTCCCTTGTGCTGGCCCACTATCTGCTGCTGTTCGCCAATGCAAATAAAATAAATGGGTAAAAAGCGCCTTCAAGGGATTTCTTTGGAATACTCTGTTCTACTGCTTTTTATATATATTTTTAACTGCAAGAATTATTGATAAACTCGCCAGAGAGATATTATTCAAATGTCTTTTATCTAAGAAATATTTTTGTTCCTTGTGAGGACGTAAGAAACAATGAACCAATCACAAAACAATAAATATTCAAAACACGGGTATATATATAGAAAAAAGTTTTATCATTTGGAATTTATCAAGGGTTCTACACAGTTATACAAACAATGTAACAAGAGGAAAATAAATAAAATTGTATAATCCTTTAATGTCACTGTTGTAAACACTTCTCATTGTACATTATTTTCCAAAAGAGAGTGTAAGTGTCGTCGTTTAGGTCTCTATGCATTTGTCCATGAGACCATCTTCAGGACTATCATAAACTTAACAGTTCACCCCTAGTAAAACATTAAATAAATAATTACCATGCGTGAATTTAAACTATACATTCCATTATTTACAGTAAATAATTGATACACCCATGGAAAACAATTATAATTTCTCAATTGACAAAATTTCACATCAATGAAGTTAAGAATATCTCAAGATGCATATATTATGTAACATCCTTAGAACACATAGAGATTTCTATCCACAAGAGCACAGACAATGATTCTAATGTGTCTGATTTTAACAAAACCATGATTTTCATGGATCTTTTCTAATTGGCACTATAGTTTAATCCGGTATGTAACTGTTACCACACATCTTTTAGCATGAAATACGGTTACAACGAAACTATTACAAAGCAGGACCCTTTACAACGAATACCTTTACAACGCATTACACTACAACGCAGATACTATTACAACGCATACCATTACAACGTAAGTATAGGTAAGTTTATCTTTTTTTAAAAACATTTATTAGGGGTATTGGGTTTGGGTTTTGGGGTACAGGGGTATTTTTAGGTTTCAGGGTTGGGTTTGGGTTTTGGGGTACAGGGGTATTTTTAGGTGTCAGGGCTGGGTTTGGGTTTTGGGGTACAGGGGTATTTTTAGGTTTCAGGGCTGGGTTTGAGTTTTGGGGTACAGGGGTATTTTTAGGTTTCAGGGCTGGGTTTGGGGTACAGGGGTATTTTTAGGTTTCAGGGTTGGGTTTGGGTTTTGGGGTACAGGGGTATTGTAGGTTTCAGGGTTGGTTTTGGGGTACAGGGGTATTTTTAGGTTTCAGGATTGGGTTTGGGTTTTGGGGTACAGGGGTATTTTTAGGTTTCAGGGCTGGGTTTGGGTTTTGGGGTACAAGGGTATTTTTAGGTTTCGGGGCTGCGTTTGGGTTTTGGGGTACAGGGGTATTTTTAGGTTTCAGGTTTGTGTTTTGGGGTACAGGGGTATTTGTAGGTTTCAGGGCTGAGTTTGGGTTTTGGGGTACTTGGGTATTTTTAGGTTTCAGGGTTGGGTTTGGGTTTTGGGGTACAGGGGTATTTTTAGGTTTCAGGGCTGGGTTTGGGTTTTGGGGTACAGGGGTATTTTTAGGTTTCAGGGCTGGGTTTGGGTTTTGGGGTACAGGGGTATTTTTAGGTTTCAGGGCTGGGTTTGGGGTACAGGGGTATTTTTAGGTTTCAGGGTTGGGTTTGGGTTTTGGGGTACAGGGGTATTTTAGGTTTCAGGGTTGGTTTTGGGGTACAGGGGTATTTTTAGGTTTCAGGATTGGGTTTGGGTTTTGGGGTACAGGGGTATTTTTAGGTTTCAGGGCTGGGTTTGGGTTTTGGGGTACAGGGGTATTTTTAGGTTTCAGGGCTGGGTTTGGGTTTTGGGGTACAGGGGTATTTTTAGGTTTCAGGGCTGAGTTTGGGTTTTGGGGTACTTGGGTATTTTTAGGTTTCAGGGTTGGGTTTGGGTTTTGGGGTACAGGGGTATTTTTAGGTTTCAGGGCTGGGTTTGGGTTTTGGGGTACAGGGGTATTTTTAGGTTTCAGGGCTGGGTTTGGGTTTTGGGGTACAGGGGTATTTGTAGGTTTCAGGGCTGGGTTTGGGTTTTGGGGTACAGGGGTATTTTTAGGTTTCAGGGCTGGGTTTGGGTTTTGGGGTACAGGGGTATTTGTAGGTTTCAGGGCTGGGTTTGGGTTTTGGGGTACAGGGGTATTTTTAGGTTTCAGGGTTGGGTTTGGGTTTTAGGGTACAGGAGTATTTTTAGGTTTCAGGGTTGGGTTTGGGTTTTGGGGTACAGGGGTATGTTTAGGTTTCAGGGTTGGGTTTGGGTTTTGGGGTACAGGGATATTTTTAGGTTTCAGGGTTGGGTTTGGGTTTTGGGGTACAGGGGTAATTTTAGGTTTCAGGGTTGGGTTTGGGTTTTGGGGTACAGGGGTATTTTTAGGTTTCAGGGCTGGGTTTGGGTTTTGGGGTACAGGGGTATTTTTAGGTTTCAGGGCTGGGTTTGGGTTTTGGGGTACAGGGGTATTTTTAGGTTTCAGGGTTTGGTTTGGGTTTTGGGGTACTGGGGTATTTTTAGGTTTCAGGGTTGGGTTTGGGTTTTGGGGTACAGGGGTATTTTTAGGTTTCAGGGCTGGGTTTGGGTTTTGGGGTACAGGGGTATTTTTAGGTTTCAGGGTTGGGTTTGGGTTTTGGGGTACTGGGGTATTTTTAGGTTTCAGGGTTGGGTTTGGGTTTTGGGGTACAGGGGTATTTTTAGGTTTCAGGGCTGGGTTTGGGTTTTGGGGTACAGGGGTATTTGTAGGTTTCAGGGCTGGGTTTGGGGGTACAGGGGTATTTTTAGGTTTCAGGGCTGGGTTTGGGTTTTGTGGTACAGGGGTATTTTTAGGTTTCAGGGCTGGGTTTGGGTTTTGGGGTACAGGGGTATTTTTAGGTTTTAGGGTTGGGTTTGGGTTTTAGGGTACAGGGGTATTTTTAGGTTTCAGGGTTGGGTTTGGGTTTTGAGGTACAGGGGTATTTTTAGGTTTCAGGGCTGGGTTTGGGTTTTGGGGTACAGGGGTATTTTTAGGTTTCAGGGCTGGGTTTGGGTTTTGGGGTACAGGGGTATTTTTAGGTTTCAGGGTTGGGTTTGGGTTTTGGGGTACTGGGGTATTTTTAGGTTTCAGGGCTGGGTTTGGGTTTTGGGGTACAGGGGTATTTTTAGGTTTCGGGGCTGGGTTTGGGTTTTGGGGTACAGGGGTATTTGTAGATTTCAGGGCTGGTTTTGGGGTACAGGGGTATTTTTAGGTTTCAGGACTGGTTTTTGGGTTTTGGGATACAGGGGTATTTTTAGGTTTCAGGGCTGGGTTTGGGTTTTGGGGTACAGGGGTATTTTTAGGTTTCAGGGTTGGGTTTGGGTTTTAGGGTACAGGGGTATTTTTAGGTTTCAGGTTTGGGTTTGGGTTTTGGGGTACAGGGGTATTTTTTACATATATATTTACTAATTCTTTAATTCAATTTAATTTAAATATTTAAATTATTTAAAAAAAAGTATTCATTACATTATTAAAAAAAATTATATACTTACCTATACTTACGTTGTAATGGTGTGCGTTGTAATAGTATCTGCGATATAATGTCATGCGTTGTAAAGGTATGCGTTGTAAGGGATCCTGCGTTGTAAAAATTGCGTGCTAATGGCATGCGTGGTAATAGTATGCGTGCTAACAACATATATCCGTTTAATCCAGAACCTAACATCATGGTATTGCATATACATTATTTTGAGATTGATTTGTACATGAAATAAAGAGAATATATTATTAAAAGTCATCTTATCTCATAATTCATCAACTACAAATTCAAACAGCCACATCCTACATTTCGAAAGTCTTTTATAAAAGAGTTATGTTGTGAAGCCAGAGCAACGGTGAATACACATATCTTACTACCATCTTAAAATGCCTTGCCATTATTTTGGATTACTTGGAAACCCTATTTCTTGATTCTCCATGAATATACAGATAGCAATCCTCAAGAAGTTTCATTATAAGAGTGATATTTTACCCATCCTTACTGATCTGGTATAATAGACTGCCTAAATAGTTACATGAGAACCACTCATATTAACTATCATTTTTTTTAACCTGATTACACATGCCCCTAGTTGTATTGTCTATCTTACGCATTAAAATATGGAGCTATACTTTCTGTTATAGCAAATGTGACGTAACCAAAAAGGAAACAAATACCTGAATGGTGTTTCCAAAGATTACATCAGTTTGAGTTGATATATCTTTATCTATATGTGTATTAGTCATTTAATCTCCTTACCTACTTTGTTTAAAGTGAATAATTGTCAAAAGATACAGGTAAGTGAACTCGGGTATTTTTTGGACAGTGTAATTAAATTTCCAGTCCCCAGCAACTTCTCAATTGAAGGAGTTTATTCTAAAAACATTACATGTAATTTGAGGCAATATTAAGTTTAAGATAATATGGAACCAGGCATTAAATATAAATGGCCCTATCTTTTCTAAGTTATACCTGTTAAGTTTTGTAGCGCAGCGAAAATTCGGCAGTCTGCAGTCGGATTAGTATCAACCCAACTGCCGGTTTGAGCTCACATTCATACTTTGTTTGGAGATCAAAAGAGGACTAGCCTCATGCATCTCCTTAGTAATGAATCTCACTGTGGCGGCCATCTTGGACACCGTTTTTACTATTGATATAATACTGTTTATATACAAAGTGTTTATTCTTAATAAATTATGGGGTAATTTAGCGTGAATTATATCCTCCACTTTTATATTTGACGATAGTTATAATTTTAAACTGCTATTAGTATATGTTACTTGTGTATAGTACAACTATGTCTTATTTTTCACATCTTATAATGTCATTCAAACGTGAGTTATACAATGATTAAAGCCACTTAAAAACACATTAAACGTACACATACTGAAATTCAAAATAATCATATACTATTAACATCTACATTTCAAATTGAATACATTTAATCCATGCAATGTACATCATTGATATCGCTACTGATACCCAACATTTTTTATACAGATGCATATTTCTCAAAGAGAATAATCATACAAATGACTCATATATGTACATCAATCAGATCGTGTGTACAACCGCTTATTTATGTATACATGATCAGTCAATTTGAAAATGTAATAAATTGTTTCATATAAATCACAACTATGATTGGGTTTTATTCTACACAAAACTCGGCTTGTGATTTTAAGAATGTACAGCTTTTCAATCATGCGATCAGACAAAGTTACACATTGTTACACATTCAAATAGATATCATAAAGCGTATAACGGACTAAACATCATAATATTTTCGTGACTTTTCTTAACAGTCTGATGTCTTCATCAACTTTGCTGACACCAACATCTATTAACATATAATCCTTTTAAGAATAGCTATTATCTAAACTGACCTATAGTACATAATGAATTATCAGTTTGTTTCATCTCTAATGGTTATTTATCCATTAAAGGAAATAAAGTACTGATTGTTCTAAAGGTGTTTTATTTATTTTAGATTGATGTTGTCTCTCGTAATCATACCTAAGGACCTCAATTCTCTTTATCTCATGGCATATATGTGAGCCCACACAATTTATAGCAAAAGATATTTGGGACACATATTTCACTTAAGACATGCTAATGCATGCCACTCCGAAGCAGAGTTGAGGCCTCTATTAACCAGGTCAGTGCGACTACCTTCTTTTATTGACAATGTTTGCTCTACATTATTTTGTCTCCTTGTGGGTTTCACTACTTCAATTACCCACCAACGCATATTTTTTTCTGAATGTCCGGTTCTTCGGTAATGGTCTACCAGTGGGGCATTATCTCCACCACACCTAATACATGACTGATGCTGAAGGATGCGTTTTTTCACTGCCTGTATTGTTTTGCCAATATAATATAACCCACATAGGCACTGGATACAATAAATGACATTAGATGTGTTACAATTGGAACCGTTTAACCGTTTGGATGGTATTGCACGTCAAACACATATTGCATCTGTGATGACCTATTAAAGGTGTCAGTTGTCTCATGTTGTCTACTGTATTCCCTTTGTTCTCACTATATGCATGAACTAGGCGGTCTTGTAAGTTCGTACCTCTTTTAAAAGAGAACATGGGTTATTGCGCAAGTCCCGAGACACCTTTTAGTAGACTTCAATGCTTAGTGACAATCTTTTTAATGGAAGTTGTATGGGTGCCAAATGTTCATACACACACCAATTGGGGGTCCTTTTGACAATCTTTAACAGTTAACAGGACTTCTCGATCATTATACCACGCTCGTTTCATAGATCTTTTTAGTAATTTAGAGGGATAGCCCCGTGCTTTGAGTTTATCTTTTAATTTCTTTGCCTCAAAGAAATAGTCATCTTAAACGGTACAATTCCTATGCAAACATAAGTACTGTCCAAATGGCGATCCATCTTTTAGTGCCTGTGGATGTTGACTTTTGTAATTTAACAACGTATTTCTGGATGTCAGTTTTGTATATAGCATGGTATATAGATGGTTAGTCGCATCATTCTTGATTGCAATATCTAGAAAGTTCATTTTATCAGTGTCCGATTCAAGCGTGAACTGCAGATGTGGACTTATTGCATTTAGCCACACATGGAAAGCCTGTAATAGTTCTTTAGAACCTCGCCATATAAGGAAAACATTGTCTATATATCTCAGCCATTGTGTGACATTGACTGAGTAGGAATTAGACACTTGGAGAATATATTTATTTTCAAAAACTGAAACATAAATGTTAGCAATGTCCGGAGCGTAAACTGCCCCCATAGCGATAATGAATAAAACTCAAACTGATGTATTGTCTTTTTATTAATAGAGTTACAGAACGACGATCGATTTGACATATACGTATCAATTGTATTCTATAATTCTTGAATCTTTGGAAACACCATTCAGGTATTTGTTTCCTTTTTGAGTAAGTCACATATGCTATAACAGAAAGTATAGGTCCATATTTTAATGTGTAAGATGGACAATACAACTAGGGGCACGTGTAAACAGGTTAAACAAATTGATAGTTAATATAAGTGGTTCTCATGTAACTATTTAGGCAGTCTATAATACCAGATCAGTAAGGATGGGTAAAGTATCACTCTTATAATGAAACTTCTTGAGGATTGATATCTGTATATTCATGGAGAAATAAAGAAATATGTTTTCTAAGTAATCCAAAATAATGGCAAGGCATTTTAAGGTGGTAGTGAGATATGTGTATTCACCATTGCTCTGGCTCCACAACATAACTCTTTTATAAAAAAGACTTTAGAAATTTAGGATGTGGCTGTTTGAATTTGTAGTTGATTAATTATAAGATAACATGACTTTTAATAATATATTCTCTTTATTTCATGTTCAAATCAATCTCAAAATAATGTATATGCAATACCATGATGTTTGGTTCTAGATTAAACTATAGTGCCTAATAGGAAAAGATCTATGAAAATCATGGTTTTGATACAATCAAACACATTAGTATCATTGTCTGTGCTCTTGTGAATAGAAATCTTTTTATGAGTTCTAAGGATGTTACATAATATATGCATCTTGAGTTATTCTTAACTTCATTGATGTAAAATGTTGTTAATTGAGAAATGATATTTTTTTGCACGGGTGTATCAATAATTTTTTGTAAATAATGGAATGTATAGTTTAAATTCACGCATGGTAATTATTATTTATTTCATGTTTTACTAGGGGTCAACTGTTAAATAAATGATAGTCCTGAAGATGGTCTCGTGGACAAATGCATAGAGACCGAAACGTCGACATTTACACTCTCTTATGGAAAATAATGTACAATGAGAAGAAGTGTTTACAATAGTGACATTGAAGGATTATACAATTGTATTTATTTTCCTCTTGTTACATTGTTTGTATAACTGTGTAGTACCCTTGAAAATTTTCAAAAGATAAAACTTTTTTCTATATATACCTATGTTTTGAATATTTATTGTTTTGTGATTGGTTCATTGGGTCTAATGTCCTCACAAGGAACAAAAATATTTCTTAGATAAAAGACATTTGAACAATATCTCTCTGGCGAGTTTATCAATAATTCTTGCAGTTAAAAATATATATCAAAAGCAAAAGAACAGAGTATTCTAAATAAAACCCTTGAAGGCGCGTTTTACCTGTTTATTTGATTTTCCCAAGCCCTCAAGGGTAGATTGGGTTTCCCATTATATTCAATCCTTCGCCAATGCAGGCACCTTTGCACCATGGTGCAAGGGTACCAGCAGGGTTGGGGATGATTATTTTTGTGCAGGAAGGGAAACCTTACTGCACAAAAACAATCACATGAGGCTTTTTCCTCTTTCGATAAAAAAGGAGGAGAAATAAAGATATATCTCCTCACGGTGCCTCCCTTACTCCTCCACTAGGGAGGCGTACGTTTTTGGTGTTGCCTCAGAATGATCACTCTTAAACATTTTGAGGAAGGTGTTGGACACTAAAGGGGTTACATTTAGGGCCTTATTATGAATTTGGCAGTCCTGTGGACTGTTGTATCTTCAGAGGCGGTCTGAGCGCACTGAGCGGTGCGGTTTGACCACCATATTACTAGTTGGGGGAGAATCAGCTTTGCAAAGGCTGCCGCTGGATCACGGAGACCTCCAGCAGACCACTGACTGCCTAGTTCACAGTCGGGAAAGGCAACTGCCATAAGGTGGTACAGGGGAGCTCAACTACCATGCATATTACGAGTTGCCTGATCCATGAGCGGACTGTGGCGGTCCGACCGCCAGCTTCAAGGTTGCAGTGGCGAAGAATTTGGGGTGCGTACTCACCCCTTTCTTCTACTTCCGGGTAGATTCCGACGTGGATCCCTATCTTCTGGTCCCCCCTTCCCAGCAAGATTCTCTCTCCGAGGATTATGACCCTGTTTGCTACGATCTTCAAGTGAGTCAATTTTTAACCATATACCCATTGCCAGGACTGGCCACATATTGGCTAAGCCCCTGTAATGGGTACATGTTGTTTTTACACATATATCATGCATATGTTTGCATCTGACCAATATGCAGTTGAAACAAACACACAGGCATTGATATATTAGTATGAAAAACTCACCACTGCTACAAGATTCCCACCTCTTCACCTCTGGCCCCGTGGCCAACTCTTAACATGCCGGTCTGTGGACCACCAGCGCTATGGGCTGCTGGTGGGAGCGGACGCGGTCCTACGGCAGTTGACCGCCAAACTTATATTAAGGCCCTTACTATTCCCACTCCAACCGAAACCAATTTGAGGAAGGTGTTTGAAATTAAAGAGATTACATTACCATTCCCACTCCAACCTAAACCATTTTGGGGAAGGTTTTGGACTCTCGAAGGTTTACAATTACTATTCCTACTCCAATCTAAACTTTGTGGGGGAAGGTGTCGGACTATCAAAGGGTTACATTTACAATTCCCACACCAATATTAACCATTTTGAGAAAGGTGTTGAACGAAAAAAAGGTTACATTTACTATCCCGACTCCATAGTAAAATATTTAACACATTTTTTTAACAGTAAATAAAAAAATACCTTATATACACTCTTACCTCATAACTATTTGCAATATCATTTATAGTGCAAATTATCTACATAAATAATTATTTTTCGTTGATAACATTAAATTCAATATTATTGCTAAATTAAAAAATATATAATTTTTTTAATTATCTTCACAATTACCTACTTTATAAAACTTACATTTTTCTCTAAATAATGTTTATTACAAAACATGATTTTTTTGAAATATTTCTAAACATAATTTTTTGAAATATATATTAATTACATGCACAACTTAAAAAGTAAAACCAACTTTAAAATTACAGACAAAATGTATTTATAATTTAATATTTACTATATGCATGTAAATTAATACATTAATTATAATTGATTCCTAAACTAAAACCATCTAACCATAAACTTACCATAAAATCCATACAATTATTTATTGTAATGAAATTTGAATAAAGACAATATACATTTGAAATATACATGTTAACATTAGTAAATAATTACATAAAAATTGCACATTTTTGAAACAGAAAAAAACATGACGTTTTCAATAAACAATGATGATTCTAAAACATGTTAAAAATGTACAAAATGTTTTTAGTTTTCTCCAAAATTATTGACTTACATACATACAATTCTAGATTTCTTCTGTACATATCACAGAAAATGTACATAAGTACAAAGATTTTATTAGAAAAAAACATGGTTGCAGAGCGATGCGAGGTGCCATTTCCAGGAGGTGTCATGCTGCCAAAGCGAAGCGTTGATTCTGAAGGGCTGTGAAGCAACAATGCAAGCACCTGTATCTTTGAGGCTGCGGTCAACGAGGGATTTACGATGCGAGGGCCTGAGTTGGGAATGCCTTGTGTCGCAGCGGTTCTGATGTGGGCTACGAGCTCGAAGCGGAGGATCCATGCAACAGAGGCGAGCCATGAATTCTACTGGATCCAAAGATGGCTGGCAGAGCACCTTCATACCCACTTCCAAGGGTCCAGGACTGGGGTGGCACCACTTGGCAGGGTAGAACTCACAGTTGCATAGTGCAGGTGCTGGCTACAAGAGACTAGCCCTTGGAGTCACGCTGGTGGTTCTGGGTACAGGTTGCAAGTCTAGTCATTCTCACCCAGGCAAGAGGGTACCAGGTCAGCACAGCAGGCAGCAGTCCTTCTCACCAGCAGTCCAGCTGAGTGGTAGTCCTTTAAGCAGCAAAGCAGTCCTTCTTCCTGCATAGTCTTCCACAGGTCCAGACGTGTACTGAAAAGTTGATGCATGAGGTCCAGTATTAATTCCAGGTGACTCCTTTGAAGTGGGAGAAGCTTCTGGAGGTTTCCCTTTGAATTTTGCAGGTTTCCTGCCTCTCCTGCCCCAGATTAGGGGTGGAAGAAACATGCGGAGTTTCATGCCATGAAATTCCACTCCATGAAATTCCACAGAGTTTACAGGAAAACTCTGTGAGATTCCATGGAGTTCCGCAAATGGGCAGAAATCAGCATGTTAACTGTTCGTGTTTATTTTCAGCCCCGGAAGCTTGTTCCACACTGCAAAATCAGCATGAACAGCACCACATGGCATGCCAGAGGATGCTGCTTCTTTGCTGCCACTCAAGTAGATTTTCTACTCGAGCAGCAGTTTTCTCACTATGAACAGTCGAGACCACCATGTTAAGAAAACCATTCCAGGAGCCTTGCTAGCATCCAAAACATGTGCTAGGGACATCCAATTCTTTCTCACCGTGGCGAGCCAAGCACAAGAAAAAAAGTTTGACTGGAAATTACAAGCGTAATGCAGAGTGGCCATAACTCCGCAGATTTTGCCAGCAGAGCAGAAATTATCACCCTCCCCTAGTCCAGACTAACTACAGCGGGTATGTAGACCTTTGTATGGAGATACAACAGAGCCTATTCAAGTGTAAGTATTGCTGTGCCCAGTTCAGCTGTCCCATCCTACCAGTGGTGGCCCATCCAGGTACACCTAAGCTCTCTGTTGTGTGTCGCAGTCTAGTTGGAATACTCAAAGCCAAACTGTCAGCTACACGCACTCATGTGACACAGAGACAGACTGCAGGTCTTAAAGGGTTAGGCAGGAAAATGCCAACTTTCAAAAAGTGACATTTTCAAAATCATAATTTAAAATCCAACTCTAACATAAGAGAGAATTTTTTCATTTCAATTCCAAAGACACCAAACATGAACTGGGGGTTACAGTTTATTAAATCTAACCAATGTTATCCTATAGAGAGGCAGGCCTTGTAGTAGCGAAAAATTAAGTTGAGTGTTTCACTACAGGACATGTAAAACCTAAAAGTGCATGTCCAACCTTTAAAAATCCCCCGCACCCTGCATTCTGGGCTGTTTGGGCCTCTTCTAGGGGTGAATTATATGTATTAAAAGGAAGGTTTGGGCCTGGCAAAAGGTTTATTTTGCAAGGTGAAAATTGCAGTTTAAAACTGCACCACACAGGCTGTAAGGGAGGCCTGAGAATGTTTGAAGGGCTACTTAAGCTGGTTGCACAATCAGTGCTGCAGGTCTACTAGTACCATTTAATTTACAGGCTCTGGGTACAGGTAGTACCACTTTACTAGGGACTTATAAGTAAATGAAATATACCAGTTGGTGATAAGCCAATGTCACCATGTTTTAAGGACTGAGCACATGCACTCTAGCACTGGTTAGCAATGCTAAAGTACATCGAGTCAAATTTGAGATCAGAAAAGATGGAGGAGGAAGGCAAAAAGTTTGGATGAAGACCACCCTAAGTCTGTCAGGCCTAACATATTTTTTAAACATTATATTTATATATAAGCAAATTATATTCACATATTTTACTTATCCTCACACCCTTTATCCTTAAATATCCAGCATCCCTCACCCATAACATAATTACATATACATTAGTTAAAAACATTAATAAAAAATTATATTATTCTTACCTTATTCCTGTCCACGATATTCATGACACAATATTTATGTATCACAATATTTTTAATTCGATTTTTTTCCAAACACGACCAATACATGCATCAGATCGCCTCAACCTTCACAGATTTTCCAGCAAAGATCAGAACACACATAGATAGCATTCAGATAGGCAAGGGTGAAATATCATCTTATTAAAATCTTGTATGAGATCTCCCTATGCTGAGCGCAGATGGAACACTTGGCTAATCTGGAGAAGATTCTTGTCCAAGTCTCCTCAGGGACATGGGTCTCTAGACATCTGTTTCAACTAGTTGTATATGTACATGGTTTTCTGTTTGGAGGTGAATTATGTGTGTATAATAATGTAATCCCCATTTTCCGTATTCTGTCATGAAAGAGAGATGCAATAGGAGACCGCCTTCTATTGGCCTTGGATTGTAATTGTCTGTCTCTTGCCCATTTCCAAAACTGGGAAAGTCCAAAGCTGTAGCTGACCCAAAGACAAAGTGGTTCCACACACAAATCTTTGTCTAGCAAAGTCCAATCCATGAACAGGTCACCTAATTTCATTAGGTTCCCACCATTCCATATGCGAATCTCCACGACGATAAGCCTGGGTGGAAAACAGGGTTATAGTGATCAGTCATTGGGGAAGGGAATGTAGAAGTGTGTTTTATTTTTACTTTTGAGAATGGCGAAATAGTCAAACTGTACTGCAATTGAAAAAATTGTTTTGGATTCCTGCAGCCTGTGTTTACGAGAAGTATGATGGCAGTGGGGCCAAACAATAGAATTTCTCAACTGCAACCCATGGCACTGTGGTCTGTATTCGATGCTGCATAGATTCAGCTTTCAGTGTTTGGGAGTCTGCCCACACCCCCTTCCATCCTGGCTTTTTGTATACCATTGATCGATGCACTATACAAGCCCTGTTTTTCCAGATAAAAGGCAGAAATCTATTTCGGTTTGAGTAATTGTAGCTTTTGGAAATTTGAGTGGCTGTGCTTGTACCCCATATAGGCATAGGGGGATAAAATTAGCTTTGATGCTAGCCAACTGGCCCCACCAAATAGTTTTAAACATCTCCCATCTATACAGATCTTTGGAAAAACAACTATCAGGGGCCGTATATTGTACTGATAAACGTTCTTCGCCTCTGTTGTCAAAAAAAAGATCCTAGAGGGGAGGAGCTTCGCGGGCAACCAAGATGGCCGCGTGAGCTCGGAGCTCCGAAGACCTCCCGACCCTCCGCAAAGATCCTGCCACCCATCCTGTCCCACAGTAGTGGGTATCTATTGCTCAGCCGGGGCTGATGCGGCGCCCGCTTTCAGAATGAAAATCCGACATTCCTGGACTTAGTTAGCTCGTCGATACATTGGCGGCCCCGCCTGCGTCACTGGCAGACATCGAGGGGTGCGAGTGGTGACCCTCCGCGGACCGTTCTGTCTAAGCTTCCTTGACCCGGCTGGTGCAACTGGATTCTACGCTCTAAGCTGAGACCTCCTTTGGTGGCCTTCGGGACCCTCTCGTGCCGATTGTGTGCGCGCTTCACACCTTCTTCACCCCTCCGGACTACTTTGCCCTGGTGTGCCAACATGGCGGGCAAGGGGGACTCGGACAAAGGCAAGCCTCCGAGAGTCACTAGGAGGCCGAACCAGTCTCAATCCACCATTCCGGAATGATTCTCCCACTCTAAGGGATCGCCGGGACTGGCGGGCCGTACTAAGGACCCGATAAGTGACGAGTCCCCCGAGGATTCTGAAATCACGCTTCGGGACGTGATGGGTGCGATTGCTGGGGTGAAGACTGAGATGCACACTCTTCACGAGGCGCTGGCTGGCAAGGTGGACACCCTGAAGATTGAGCTGAATCTTATCAGAACTGACCTTGGTAAGACTAATGACCGGGTGAAGTCGCTAGACCTTAAAAGATCGAGCCTAGTCAATGATATGTCTGACATGCAGACCGAGGTTCGCGACTTGAAGACGGCTAACGGACTGCTGGCACGCCGGCTGGATGAGTTCGAGGGCCGTGCGCGACGCCAGAACGTTCGCATCACTGGAGTGCCCGAAAAAGCCGAGGAGGACTCAGCTGAACTCTTTGTTGAGGAACTGGTAGTCAAGAATCTAGCACCGGGAGGTTTGAGCAAGTTTTTTTCGGTGAAGAGGGCCCACAGAATACCGGGCGGCCCGCCGAAGTCGGGCGCTTCCCCTCGCCCCATCATTGCGAGACTGTTCAATTTTAGGGACCGTGACGCCATTCTACAGGCATCGAGGACCGCTGGCCCGCTGCGCTTCCAGAACTCGGACGTAAACTTCTTTCCAGACTTTACCCAGGCAGTCCAGAAACGTCGCCAGAGCTTTGCTGGGGTAAAGAGGAGACTCAGAGAGTTGGGGTTGCGCTACTCGATGCTCTATCCTGCTAAACTTCGTGTTGAACACAGTCATCGAACTTTGTTTTTCGACTTTCCGGATGCGGCAGGGGACTGGCTTGATACCCTACCCCAGCAACGGACCGACCCGGCTGATCAGACGGAGGAGGCTACTGGAGGATCAGGTTCCCAGGAATGAACGAATAGACTCCTGACTTTTACTGGGGGGGGGCAGCTGCGAATGGCACCGACTTTGGAAACTGTTGCTTTATTTTGACAATCTTTGCTAGTCATATGGAGGGTGACGGGGGGGATAGGATGCCTCCTTTCTCCTCTGAGGGACTTCTTGTAGATTAGTTTAAGGGGCGACAGGCACACTGCTAGTTGGGGTGGCTATTAGTCTAATGCAGGGGTGCAGGGTGGGGGGTAGTTGGGGAGTGTTCTTTCTGTTCTCTTTACTGTTTCTTTCTTTGTTTTGGCTGAGGTCTCATTGTTCTGCTGTATTTGCTTTGCGGGCACCATTGCGGGTGGGGCTGATGGGGTGGAGCGTCCTAGATGATGGGGGGTAAATCTCTTAATCTGTTGAGTTGGAACGTGAACGGGTTGGGGGATCGAGTAAAACGGGGTGTTGTATTGCAAATGCTTAAACGTTGTTCGCCTGATGTTGTTCTCCTGCAGGAAACCCATCTTGTAGGAAATACGTGTAAAGCATTGAACAGGAGAGGGTGTAAGATGGTGGCCCATTCCGGGTTCTCTACGGGATCCAGGGGGGTGGGCATCATGATGCGCATGTCCCTTCCACTGGAGGTGGAGTCTACCCTTGTTGACGAGAGGGGCCGATATGTGGCGGTGGTGGGTAAATGGGAGGGTCGCACCCTGGTTTTGGTTTCGGTCTACGTCCCCCCGGGGCTACAGGCGACTACTTTTCAAGACCTGGGTAGCACCATTTTGAATCTCCCTGATGGCTTGTTGATCCTGGGGGGGGACTTTAACTCAGTGGTATCGGGTGACTTGGATCGCTTCCCATCCAGAGACCTACGTACTTCACAGTCCTGGCTCCCGGACTTTCTTGGCTCTATGGGGCTGATTGACTGCTGGCGCCTACTGCACCCCGCCCTGCGACAGTATACTTTTCATTCGGGTGCCCACGGTAGCCTTTCTCGTATTGATTATGTCCTAACCCCCGCGGCCCAGGCACAGTCGGTTTCCACCGCCCGCCTGATGGCCAGGGGCATTTCGGACCACTCCCCGGTTTGGGTGTCCTTCGATTTTCATATTAGCGCGACGTTGAGGGTGGCCCCTATTAACCCCTGGTATTTTCGTAATCCGAAGACCCGGGATCTCCTGGCTAAATCTATAGAAAGGTACTTTGTCGAGAACTCCGGCTCGGTTGATTCGGCGGTCTCCCTTTGGGAGGCCTTTAAAACTGTACTCCGCGGCGAGGCCTTCTCTTTGATTGCGAAAGTGCGTAGGCGACGGGACGAGGACATGGTGCGGTTGGAGTCTGAAATCTCTGACTTGAACTCTCAGCTGGCCTTGGGGCCTACCCCGGACTTGCTCCATGCCCTTTCCCTGAAACAAACGGAACTTAGGGCCAACGCCACCGACGCGGCGAAGGCGGTGAGCAGGGAGCAGCAAGGCAGGATATATGACTCCGGGGACAAGGCCGGCAAACTTCTGGCGTGGCTGGATAGGAGAGAACTTGCCTCCCGCGTGGTTCCAGAGATACTGGGCGAAGATGGCCTGGTCATGACGGACCCGGCCGCCATTGTTGGATCGTTTGCGGAATACTTTGAGACGGTTTATACGTCCGTGTCCCCCCTACCGGAGTCTGCTTCGACTTCCTTTTTGGAGGGCATCGAGCTCCCCTGTCTATCAGATGTCGAGCGGGAGGATATGGACCGGGATATAGCGGTCGATGAGGTGGCACAGGCGATCCGGTCGTTGCGCTCCGGCAAAGCGCCGGGGCCCAACGGCATTCCTGTTGAACTGTACAAGCTTAAGGCCGATACGGTGGCCGCGCCCCTCCTGGATATGTTCCTTGAAGCCCGCGAGGCCGGTGAGCTCCCGCTCGACCAACGACTTGCCACCATAGTGGTTATACACAAGGAGGGGAAGCCACGTGACCTATGCCGCTCCTATAGGCCCATCTCCCTGCTGAACGCTGAGCCCAAAATTCTAGCTAAGCTGTTAGCCAACCATCTGGTGGGGGTGATCTCTGATCTGGTTCACCCGGATCAGTCTGGATTCATACCACACCGCAACACGGCCCTCAATCTTCGCAGGCTCCATGCAGTCATGGCACGGGCGCACCTGCTTACTGAACCGGCGGTACTTGCATCGCTTGACGCCACCATGGCTTTCGACTCCCTGGAGTGGAATTACTTGTGGGCCGTGCTCGCCAAGCTTGGGCTCGGGCCCGCCTACATCGGCTGGGTCCGGCTCCTTTATTCTGCCCCGTTAGCGAATGTTACTGTCAATGGCCGAGTGTCTGCCTCTTTCGCGTTACGCAGAGGCACCAGACAGGGATGTCCGTTATCTCCTCTCCTGTTTGCGCTGGCGCTTGAACCGCTGGCGGCGTGGATCCGGGTTCATCCTGATGTCGCAGGGATTAAGTGGTCTCCGGGATTCGAGGACCGAGTGTCGCTGTATGCCGACGATGTCCTTCTGTATCTCACCTCCCCTTGCCGATCCCTTATAGTGGTGTTTGACCTGCTGGGCACCTTCGGTGGCTACTCGGGCCTGGTTATTAACTGGTCCAAGTCCTCTCTCTACACGTTGTGTGGTAATACTCCGCGCCTTCCCCGCGGCTGCACAATACAGGTAGCCCAACAGGGCTTTAAGTATCTGGGTATCTACATATCAAAGGATCCCCGGACACGGTACACACACAACTTGCTTCCTCCTTTGGAGAGGCTGCGTCGAGATGTGGAGGGTTGGAAGAAGTTACCGATCTCTTTATTGGGCAGGGCGGCATTGTTTAAAATGATGTCTTTGCCACGGTTCCTCTACGCGTTGCAGAATACTCAGGATCCGGTGCCCGCTAAATATTTTGGGGCGATTGAGAACTTGCAGCGCACGTTATTGTGGGATGGTAGGCCACGGATATCCCTGACGAAATTGACCATACCGTGGTACGATGGTGGCATTGCCTTACCCGATATGCGTCGCTACTACTGGGCGTCCCAACTGGCAGCTATCAATCACGGCCTCTACGGCCCTGCAGTCGGCCCTGGCTATGCCATGGACCGCTGGCTTATGAATGATGGGAACTATTATAGGGCGTTGTATTCGAGGTCTCTGGATCGGAAGTTGACGGGACCCACCAAGACAGCGGTACGGTTGTGGAGGGCGGTTACCAAGACTCTGGGCTGGCGGGGCAGGCTTACCATGGCCACCCCGCTGTATGACTCCGACCTGCTAGGGAAACTGTGGCACACCAAAGGGTTTGACAGGTGGGATGTCATTGGGATATCGAAGGTGGGGGACGTAATGGCCGGTGGGGTGGTCAAGTCCTTTGAGGCACTACAGGCTGAGTTTCAGTTGGGTGAGACGGAATATTTCCGATATGCACAACTTCGCCACGCTCTCTCGTCCTGTATAACGGTTGGGGAGGCTGTACCTGAGCCGTCTCCACTGGAGGACAGAGTGTTGGATGGACACATGCCAGACAGTGCCATCTCCCTGACCTATAAGAAGCTTATTAACGTGCGGATTGACTTGCTGGTGAAATGGAGAGAGCTTTGGATGAACGATGGGATTGAGGTGGATGATGAGGAGTGGCAGTCAGCTGTCTCTTCCCCTAGGGAGGTGGCCATCTCGGCAAGGCTTCGACTCGTACAGCTGAAGATTCTCCACAGGGTTTTTTGTCACGGGCCCTAGGCTTATACACATGGGGCTTTCGCAGGACGGCATGTGCCGGAGAGGATGTGGAATGCTTGCAACTTTCATGCACATTATCTGGGAATGTCCTGAGGTGGTCCGATTCTGGAACCGAGTGCATGAGGTGATGAGAGATGTGACTGGTGTGGCCTTGCCTGCGGAGGCCCGGCGCTGTCTTCTCAACATTTGGGGCCCGAATGACTACAATGTTGCCCAGACCCGCTGGGTCACCCTGGGCAACATGATAGCTAAGAGAGACATTGCTCAGAGGTGGGGTGCGCCCGCTCCCCCCACGATCGGACTGTGGGAATCCAACATGGACTGGTGCATGCTTCACGAGAAGACTGTGTATGTGGCCAGGGGCAAACCTAGAATGTGGAGGTCTGTGTGGGGTGCGTGGAATTCATATCGAGGTGACATCTGTGTACCCCCTGAGGTTGCGACGCCCGAAGCCCGCTTGTCTCCGTAGTGCGCCCTACCCGTGGTTCCTTGCTTGTTATCCTGTTATATCACCCCCCATCTGAAATGCTGTCACTCGTTGGATTGTTTGTGCAATAGGGTGTGTAACCCCTGAACGCTCCTAGTGATGCAAGCCCAAGATACGTCGTCTGTCCTCAGCCTACTCTCTTTTCCCTTTTCCCTTGTTTCCTCTCTTTCCCACCTCTTTTCCTTTTTCCTTCCTTTGTTTGATACTTGGTTTATTTATTGTTCTAAGATATTTTCTTTGAAAATTAAACCTGAACGTTCCTGTGTAAGGTCTTGTGCACGACTTTGAGTACGGCTACATTGCTGCCTGGCCTCCGGGATGTATGGCTGAATAGCGGTGTATTTTTTCTACAAATAAAGGTTTTCCAAAAAAAAGATCCTAGAGAGTGAATGCAGTTCATATTCTATTGGAACCCACAGCTTGTACTAGTGAGTCAGTCAAAATAGCTTTATTTTGCTGTCAATCCAGCCATAAAAGAATAATTCATAAAACATACAATAAAACTCGCGTCATTGCTAAAAACATCAATAAGTACAAAAGTAAATAATAAAATATACAATATACGAGTGATGGGTAAAAAAATGATTTCATAAACCATATCCAATGTACATTTATCCCTGTTTTTTACATACCAGTTGCTAGACCATGGGCCTTATTTATGAAGACCTTGCGCTGCCGGTGCGTCACTTTTAACATGGGAAAAAGTGTCGCACCGGTGGCGCAAGGCCTTCATAAATGAGGCCCCATATCTTTTCCTAGTGGCTAAAGAGCTTATAATAAAGTTAGTCACCACAGAGAAAATTTGGGGAGTACCTTACATTTGCAAGAAGACAAAAGCTTCGGAGTACCAGGACCAGCTTGTACTAATTCTTTGCTGGCACCTTCTGCATCTGGCATTCCCATTGCTGACAATTTTGAGTAATTGCCTTTAAATCCATAATCATTTGTGAAGTTCTCTAACTCTTGTAAAAATGCTGGGATTGAGTTCTCGAGTTCCATTAGGAAGCAAACACTGTTGTCGGCAAAAAGTGTAGTTTCATGTTTTCTCTGTCCAAATAGGACTCCCTTGATAATAGGAATATTTTTAATCTTTTAGAGCAATGGTTCCATTGACAAGACAAATACCATCAGGGAAAGAGGATACCTATGTCTTGTACCTCTAGTTAGTACTGTTGTCGGGGAGAGCTCAATGATACTAAGGAACATATTTACAAGGAGCTATAGCTGTCAACAGCTTTTTATGGAGCCGTATTTACAAAGTGACGCTAGAGGCCTTTAGAGTCACTTTTAAACTCCAGCGCCTTTTTTTTGTGTGCCAGATCCTGTTGCAGCAGTTATTGGTAATGATATGCATGGTTGGTGTTCCCCCTGAAAAAGCCTTGCAAAACTGATGCAGCTGTATTTCCAATGAGTTTGGAAGCTGGCCCTACTTAGGCAAAAGAGGCGCAGAGTCCCAATAGTGGCAGATTTTAACAGCTACTGAAAAGCAGGAATATAACTGATGAATGGTCACTGGTATAAAAGCAGAACATACTCAAATGACTCTGGCAATTTCAACAGTACCATGGACCAACTCCTACTGCAGCTCGGAGCACCAAGAAGACCATAATGCATGACAGTGTGCTGCACTCCAGGCCTTCAGGAGAGGGATGTGTGCACTGGTCACATGGGTGACAGGCACACCTAACATTTACATGCCGAAAAATGCCTTCTAATATTAATACCTAGTCTGGAGGTGAACAAAGCTCATAGTAAATTTATCAATCTCGTCCGCACGCTCGGCTAATTCCCAATATCGCTATATTGGAAGTCCAGTGCACTCCTCTCCCCACCACATTCATGAAAGCATGGAAGTTGGTAAAGGACACAGGCTGAAGACGATCTAGTAGGACATCTGAGACACAGGGCTGGAACACCCACTTCAATCACAGGTTGAGACACCATACTGCTGGCACTAGACCCCTGTCAGGGGAAACCTCCTTTACACCACAGTCAATAACACATTGTGCCTTTGTACTGCAGTCACTACCCCAACTGCGATGTTACCACACGTATCTTTACAACACAAATTGATACAGCTATTTGCTTTAGGGGACGCATTGTTGGACTGGTGTTGTTTTTCAAGTCCAACACCTTCCCCTCTGATACACTGACAAAAATTGACATAGTAAATAATACTATTCCAAAGTCTAACGCTCCCCCAAAGCAATTCTTGTAAAGACTTGCGTGGTAAAGGAACACGTGGTAACATCGCAGTTGGAGTACTGACAGCGATGTAAAGGCATGCATGGGAAATACATGCAGGGTTCCATCATACAATCAAATAAGACAAAAAGTCACTGCAGGCCGCTGACACTGGACCACTTCTATCGTTACCCACTTCGAACCACCAGTTTACCGTAGCTGACTGCTTAGGCATCCCACCAATTTAGGCACGCCTGCACATGCTCTCCCACATTACCCTATTAGAGGGACTGCAGGCTTATGCAGGACTCTGTAAACTGGCTCCTTGTCTTTCACTGGTGTGCAACTGTGCATTGCTTCACCTGCACAGTTGGTTTATTCCTAGATATTGTTCTGTAATTCTGCCTATCTAGGACACTCTTTCATTAAGCGAGGCATGCCTTTAGTACACTAGTATTTTGCCTTATAATCTAAGTATTATATGTATGAGAGTACAGACTGCTAGAAGTTTTTTTTTATAAAGGACTCCCTCAAAATGCACTAGATTTTGTTCAAGAAAAGTAGGATGAAAAGGAGGACTTTGTTAATAGTTCGATATGTTACAAACATGCAAAAGCTCGCATTGCCCATAACAATTATTAACCCATATGTAATTAGAAGAAAAGAAAACAATGTATTCAGCCAAAAATAATTTGAGTATGCTCCTTGAGGGTTCAAATTTATGTCCATGAATTAGAAACACAAAAAAATGCCAACATATCTTGTTAACATTCTTCAGGGGCTGATAAAGTCTGTAGCAGGCCAGTACATTTGGTTAAAAAAGCAGAGGGACCAACAAAATGATCCCTTCCACATTCTCAGAGGAAAGATTCACCACTTGGCTGGTAATGACAAATGTTATTCAATGAAACTGTGCAAAAATAGACTTTTTCACATCTAGAAAACTTTACTTTTTCTTTGTTCTCATTCTTGGTCTCCATAGGATCACAACACTTGCAAGCAACTAATGAATATGCTTCTACATTAATTCAGGGTATCCAGAGGTTTCCATAGACAACATAATTATTTTCAGTTCTGACCAGAAAGTTTACAGCACCCAAGACCCATCAGCTGAACTCTCTAAGAATCAGGGTTAAGAGAATGTGCACTGGCAAGGTCTTCAGTCACCTAATGAGATTATGTAGTTCAGTAATGGCTAGTGACATCTGAAAGTGGTGGTGCACAAAAGCAAAGCAACATGAGAATGATGCTTCTACCCAGTACCAAAGTGGAATCCCATACACACCTCAACATTTGCAATTCCAGTCCTTACTACAAGCCCCGATAACAAAGAATTTGAGATAGACAAGGAAAGATACTATCTGGTGCACATATCAAAGTGGTGGTTGTTGTGAAAAGCCACATGCCCTGTGTGCTGTGTGCTGTACAATTCTGCTTGATAAAAATCATATTACCTTGTGCCCTGAGCTAAGGCAATCTTTTCTTCTGGTACGAAATTCTTGTCTTTCACTTAGCCTCCCCTTGTGACCCTTCAGCAAATGTGGAGAAAACACGGAACAACAAGTTTCCTGATTCTCCTGCTTTTAAGAATACAGTGCAATAAGTCACATTAAGTTACTGGATGTGGTGGCAAATGCAATGCCAAAACTTACAGATACTATCTGCCGTCCAGTCCGGTGACTCATCATGATCGTGAGGGTGTCTGCTTCAACTAAAAGCAGCCTGATTCAGTCCAGAGTGAGGGTAGACGGTTGACTTTCCTTCAGCACAGCCAGCCAACAAACCTAACCAATCCTGGAGCTGCTCTCATGCTGTTTTCAACATGAGAGAAGCACCAGGATTTGAGCAGGCGAACCTAGCACTACTTTTAATACAGGGGGCATGTGTCTCCAATCTGTCAGGCTGTTTAAAACTGCTTGGATTAGTGTGGTCTGAAGTGTGCATGTCAGGCTGGCCGTTGCAAGACAGCTGGCCAATCCAACATATGCATTTTAAGCCTTAGGCAGCCATCATCCCTGCTGTAAATCAGCAGGGATGGCCGCACTCTCACTGGTGGTTCATGCAAGCTGAAATTAAGCAGTGGCACTTTATTATAAAATGGAATGGTAATGATGACCATTTCAAAATGTTTGCTTCCGATTTGCAGCAGAGGGGCAATGCTCCAACGTCCTAAACAAGCATTTGCAATGCACTAGGTCTCGCATTTACGCAAGTTTGAGCTATTGGCATTGTAAATGACAATGCCTTTTATTTAGGTTTTGGGTTTTAACACCTAAATAAAAGACATTGTCATTTACAATGCCAATAGCTTCAACTCGCATAAATGAGAGACCTATTGCATTGCAAATGCTTGTTTCATCCCAGCTACTTGGCGATGCCCTGCATGGGAATTCCTACCTGGAGAATGACAATGCTGTCCTGAACTGCCCATTCCTTCCTGACTTCAGTGACCTTTCATGGTCTCCACCTTTACCCTTACTTTATCAGTACCACAGAATCAGTACTTTGAGGTTATTTTTTGCCCAAATATTCTTCTGGGGGACAGTTCCATGGATTTACAACACAGTCAGTAAATCAAGGCCATTATACTACAAGTCCTTGCTCATAGGCAGGACCACTGGAATAACGCAATTTTGTGGCTTTTGCGTTTTCGGAGTATTTACATATTTTCCACACTTGCCGCATGATTCAGATCTTCTGTATCAGTTGCAAACATTGATTCTAGCTCAGATGGATCAAATGAGGCTTTCAAAAGCATCAGCCGTGGTCCCCCGGAGGGCAGACACTTTTCAAAGATGAACTGTCACCAGTTCATGACGGCTGTATTCAGGTTTTAGAGTGCTGCTGACCTGGGTCTCAGGATCTACAACGGCTCGGCTGACCTGGTTCTCTGGCTCTACAGCAGCTCTGCTGGACTGGTTCTCAGGCTCTAGAGCAGCTCTGCTGACCTGGTTCTCTGACTCTACAGCAGCTCTGCTGACCTAGTTCTTAGGCTCTAGAGCACCTCTCTTGATGTGGTTTTCTGGCTCTACAGCAGCTCTGCTGACCTGGTTCTTTGGCTCTAGAGCGGCTCTGCTGGAACAAACCTAATACTTGCCACTGGTTTCGGTGAGGAATTATCCCTATAACTCAGGGCAACGGCTTCCCAGAGGGAGCTCAGGAGGGAGGCTTTATTGTCAACCTTTCATCAGAGTTATTCCCTTCTATGAACCTGTTTCCTCCATTAGCTCCCCGGCTTGCAGTATTAGGCTTGTATATACCAAAAAGTGGGAGAGTGGTCATCCACACCAAAGGGACAGGACACAATACTGATACCAAGTCAAAGAAAATTCCCTTTGGTACACCTCAATAGCATACAACGGTACTCAAACCTCAATCACACCTCACTCATATATGAACTGTTGAAAATGCCAAAGAGTAGCATATAAATGTTTTATTCACCAAGTGAATGCATAAAAAAGCTCTATTTTATATCTAGCAAGATATATTAAACTAACATATAAACAACAAAAAAAATGGCACAAAATATTAAGAATTACTTGTTAAACGCATCAAGAGGATGACTGTTTCACAGTTCAACATTAAAAACAATCAACATTAAATTCACAATTAAAAACATATCATATATATGTGAACATTTCATATAAAAGCATCACAAGAAAAACATGACAAATGAATACAAAATGACCAAAGGCAACACGTTTCGGTGGAAGTAACTGGTCCAAACCACCTTCTTCAGGCTGTCTTATAAAAATGTGTCCAAGGATCCTAACATCGTTATGTAAGAATGTGGATTCAATGACAGGAGACTTCACTCTTTATCTCCTCCTGCTAGTACCAACCAGACCTTTTGGTAGTAGATTTGTTACCAATACGGGAATCTCACACGTTAATACTGAACAGTTTGAACACTTGGTGGTCACAAAAATAATCCTACTCAAGTATCCTTCCAGGGGGAATGTTCAATTTTAATATGTAAAGTGGGTAAAAGACACCACCACGGGTTGTCCTTAGTTGTTGTTATTTGAAGCCACAATATTCTTCATGTACTAAAAAGGCAGCCAGGCACCTCTTCCCTTCAGTTTTCCACTATATCTTAGTACTGAGAAATGGGAATCGGGATATAAAAATCTCCAAAAATATGTGCACGTAGCATCACCTTTTCCAAATGCGGGTTACACTTGATAAAAGATACAAAACCTGAGTGGCTTGACTCACAGGGCATTGGCAAACAAAAGGGTTGCTTGTATTAAAAAAGGCTACTCAAGAATAGCCAGAAACACGCAGTTTGGTGAACTATAAATCAAGGTGCGTGCGCATACACACTCTAATTGTAGGATGCAGAACACACAAGATGACTACTTTTAAGTTTGCCTTAGGGGACTTGATTTGCCTCTGTACTAAGCTTGGTTTTAGGACTAAAACACTGGCTATACTATGAGTTTGGTTCAGGCAAAGGGGGCATAGCTGTGCTTAGCATAGTGTCTCTTGTCTTTGAACTATTTTGGACCCTTCAAAGTGAATCTACTTTATACCCTCGGCCAACTATTCTCACTGCAGCATCCCAACAAAGAGAAAGAACCCGAAGGATGGTGGAGAGCCCTGCCACGCAGGGTTAAGAGCTCCGATACCCCAGCTACACCACAACAAAAACCATAATCACGGAGTGTCTTTGCTCATTGAGACCCATACGACAGGGTCTATGTGCCATCTCCTTCATCATAAGAGGCCTCAATCACTAAAATGGACTCTGTGATCAAATCAGTGTGGAGATTTCTGCGTGTTGAGAATACTGGCACTATGCATGGACAACCTCACAAATGGATTTAACAGATCATGGGTGGGAGGGGGGTGGGAGGGGGGGAGGGGTTACCTAATGCCACCACCTACACGAAATGGTGCTGAGGCATATACTGTCCGTGTAGCCTGTGGGTCAAGCTGCAGAACTAGGTGTTCCTGTCACAACCAGTTATTTAAGAGGAATTTTCCAGGAGCTCCCAACATCAAGGTAATGATATCAAGATGCCCCACATTAACACATATGTGCCTGGTCATCAACTATTTTCTCAAGCTGCAATTGATGCTGAGCTCTGCATCCACTTCCACAAAAATACATCACATGAGTTCACAGGGAGGCACAGAAAGAACCCCTGAAAACCGATGCAAGTACCCCCCATTCCTACAATTTTTTTAAAAAAAATGATAATGGCTGCGGTATGGAGTTTATAGAATGCCTCCCGTCCGACAAGTTTAAAGAGAATGTTTTGTGAAAGGATTCTCGCCAAAAAAAGTAACTTAATTCGAAGGATGGATCACAGTTTCAATATTTCCCGCCTAAACATGAAGTTATCTGCAGTTCGCAATTTCGAATCCCAGAAAGTCCGGCTCGGAATTCCATCTTTCTGAGATATTTAATTTCAGCACTGTTAAAGTGGATAATAGTAATTCTGATTGTTCACACAGCTTTAGAGCACAAGTGCACTATGAAACGCTAATTAAAAACAAAGTGTTAATTTAAATAATCTTTTGTTGCCTCTGACACTACGTCAGTGGCAAGAAGAGATTATTTAACAACGTCGAGAACATAGCGAGCATGCTCCAGACTCCACTGGTTTACGGTTCTTTTTTTAAACAAATACCCCAGCAAAAGTCACCCACATGGATCTCGGACACCACCACCGCCCTTGTGAATACCTGATCCTGTTTCCGTGTGAAAAAAGGTCACCGCTGGATTTTTGAGACTCACAGTTTGCTGTTTCTATGTAAAAACTGATGCGCACTGCTGCTCGACACCCGAAGTCCGCCCTACTGTCTGATCAACACATCCGGCAGGCATCTGAAATCCCAGACCGATGCCCGCTGGCCCTCACGGGGTACTGCAGAGGGACATCTACGGCCCTGTGTAACAAGCCTTTGGCTGCGCACCAATGACACGTGCTCTGCTTGTGTTATTTGTACAATGGTATAAACCAGCCTGACTGTCAGTTCTGTCTCAGGGCTGCGCAGGGAGGAATGCGGGCGAGCGGCATTCCACCCGCAGCGCCTACCCACCCACTCACTACCCATACATGCCATGGCGGCAGCGCCTAGAAGGACAGACTCAAGGGATTAAAGAACCCTGACCGACCCGACCATGTCCCAGGCTAGAGACAGGGCGGCTGTGCCAGCCTCCATCTGTACCGCAGACCCTATGTCCGTGACAGACGCGCCACTGTCCACAGGGAGCCGGGCGAGCGAGAAACCGGGAGACACACACTGATCTTAGCGGGTCCGATGCCAGTTTAACAGCCGTTAGGCTGGCATCAGATGCCAACCGTCCCGCCTCAGATCAACTTCTGAACGTGGCACTTACCTCTAGTATTCCAGTGGAGGTCAGTATTGTCAGTTCAGAAGTGAAAACAAGCCCGGAACACCACAACAGCAGCGCAAGTGACTGGCCGTTGTGTTGCCATGCAGTGGTCTGGGGCACTTCTGCTGTGCAGCCAATTTGCATTCATTACACGAGCTTGGTGTCAAGACCAGTCTCCTCCCGCAGCGCTGCCTGCCTGGAGTCATGAATCTCCGCTAGCAGCCCCACAAACACAACGACGATATAACTGTTCAGTGCCATATTCACTTACCAAGGTTTCCAATGTGCCTGGGTGTTTCATTGTGAATATCAGAGGCAGGAGGTTGTGCTTTACAAAGTGGACATTGGATGTTTAGGGGAGAAGTCTGTCTGCTATAGGAGGACTGTGGATGTACCATGTTACAACGCATACCGTTACAACTACCTACCATTACAACGCGACCATTACAACGCATACCATTACAACGCATAGCGCTTTGGGGTGCTGGATAGTGGTAAGTATAATTTACTATTCTAACTCCAGTCCCCGTGGACCCTAGGGAAGGTGTTGGATAGTAAATTATACTTATTCCCTATCCTATAGCGCCCCCCAGCGCAATGCGTTGTAATGGTATGCGTTGTAAAAGTCGCGTTGTAATGGTAGTGCGGAGTAACAAATGCGTTGTAACAGGTGCATACCGAGGACTGTTATGTTCATTTTGAAAGGGGCTGTCGGGAGCAATCATGCTCTTTCGGACCACTGGGCTTTACTATAAGTGCGGGAGGGTGCATGTGATAATGTTAGCAATGAGTATTCCATAATGCTTGTTTCCTCAGAATGCGAACTTCACGGCGCTGTAAAGAGCCGGGACCCTTGTTGCACGGTGTGGGCTCTGGAGGTTTGGCGTCCGAATGGGCGAGGATGAGTCCCTAGGTGGCACAAGAGTAGAGTGCCCACTGGAAGTCAGCGCGTGGCACCTGGAGGGACTGCCAGGGCAGAGAGCTGGTTGGTGGCAGACTAGTCTGGCACGACAGAGCCCATAAAGTATCCCCTCTTCAAACCCTTGCGTACTCCATGCTACAACCGTTCCCTCGCCCACAAAACCACCAGACACACTAGGGCAAAAGGTAACATTTACCGGGATCCCTCTCCTGCCCACTCCCAAGACACAACCTCAGCCTCTTTCTGACCTCCCCCTGCAGGCACAGACCCATCGAGCGGATCCTCACGCGTTCTATCAATCCCATGTTTCAAATTAATTACTCTGCAGGGGTGCACAGAGTGAAGCTGCATCAAAATCTCACTTCCCATCGATGCTGGTATAGTAGTTTGGGATGGTTGTATAGCGCAACATGTCAAGCACTGGCAGAGGATGCGGCGCTTATAAACGTAAATCGATACGCCCAGGATCACACAGTGCTGTCCAATTGCGGAGCCAGGATTAGAGCCCGGTCCTACGGTGGTAGGCTAATAGCAAGCAGCACACCTCCCGCCACATTCAAAGTGCAGCTAGTGCAGTTAAAACAAAAACAGAGTCCGCAAAAATGACTAAACAATGATCAGGTGTCTTCTCTTCTGCTTTTCTCCCAGCCCTGGCGCGGGACTCCGATTTAATGAACTATTCTTTACTCAAAGCTCTGCAATTGTCAGGCCGTGAGTTATTCCTTGGAAAAAAAACTTGTAGTTCACTCTTGCTGGCCCAAGCAGAAAACTAGTCGTTGTCTGATTTCTTCCTGCGTACTCCAGCATTAATCATCGACACAGAAGAAGGACCAGTGGTGCGCACGCACCAGAGGAGCGGGGGTAAGGGAGCACGAAGACGCCGAGACGAGGTAGGGGATGTGTGTGTAAGCGCCGGGGGGGTTCTCTGTGTATGTGTGTATGTATGTGTATGTGTGTGTGTGCGTGGGGGTCTGTATGGGTGTTGTATGTGTGTTGTGCATGTGTTGTGAAAAGCCTGCCGGAATCGGAGTGCGTGTTGACGCGCGTGACCTGATCCCGGCAGGCTGCTGCTGCGTGCGCGTGACAGTCTGTTGTCCTCTCCCTTTCAGTCCTTGAAAGCCGGAATGATAACAATAGTCTCGCTCTGCGACAGCAGGCCTTTGGCCTGCGATTCGCAGGGCGAGACCTAAAAAGGAATCGCCCATCATTTTCTTGGTGAATCCAAAACTTGTGTTTTGAAAGGAAAATTCATAAAAACACAAATACTTCATATGAAAAAAACTAGATCTAGGCTATTTTTTAGTGTGGACCTGTTGGGCTAATATAGAAGGTGCACTGCTGCTGAGCTGCTGACACCTTTTATTAAAAGCTCATACCATAAACTGATATGATGATAACTGAAAGTAGAAATGTCATTTTGTGATGTTCTCCAAACCACATTATGACTTAACAGGTATTATTTAACCAAGGTACTGTTGCCCATTTTGTCCTCCAAGAGGAAATCTTAGGGGTAATCTTGAGAGCCAGGTAATCCCGAATCTGAGAAGGAATCCTATTTATTTATTGAACCGTAAACCATTTAGTAGAGAGAAACAACATACCACAATCAAATTCAATGAAGTGCAATTATTGAGCGGAAGATGCTCCTAATCACTAGCTCCTTTGACAACTTTTGGCTCCGTGACAGAACATGCTCTATTAGCAACCTTAGCTTTACAACATAATATTAACCCTAGCATTACATTATGGCATATTGCTTTGTAGCAATGTGCTCTTCTGCCCCACTACATCACAATGTCCATCCCTGCCAGCATGCATGTTCCAACTTAGTCCTCTGCTCTTTAAACATGTAACATTTTATTATACTTTATGTCACAGAGCTGTCACGGAGACAAAGAGGGAAAATGAAGCTGTTAACCTGTTCACTTTCTACAGAAGGTCAAGGAAAGTGGAGCTGGATCAAATAATTCACAGATTAACAATCAGATGCCCTGTCTCTCCCCTCTCATTGCCAAAAGATGTGGAGATTGGATTAGTAATGTGTTTAGAGACCTAGCGGGTTAATATTTGCCAAAATGGCAGTTAACTTTTTGGCACCTCTGTGCTCTTCAGATGGTGCCCTAGAAGCAGCCTTACTTAATCCGGAGCAGGATAGGTTAGCCCTACTACATTGTTGTGGCCACACTTGTGCCACAAAACAGATGTAACAATTACAGAGATCATTATTACTGATATTAGCAATAAATGGAAGCAATATTTTACGGTTATTAATTATTGCGTTTAAAACAGACTAAGGCCTGATTCAATCTCGTTCGGAAGGCCTCCGAATCGGATTTGACTTTTCCAGATACGATTTGTAGCCCTTTTTTCCAACCGAATTGTACACAGGTCCGAACGACCAAGTACGATGCGAGGATAGCTTACACGTCGACCAAATCATTTCCGAACCCAGTCCTGTCCGTACGACTCATTCGTAACCGAATCGTGATGTGTAATGGAGCCGGATTCCGACCGAGCAAGTTCGATGCACGATTCGGACAACCATATCAACTATGTCTCAGCGAGACGAAACAGCTGCCGGAATAGTACTTCAGGTGGCCGTAGCAGGCCCCCCTTCACCCGGGGCCCTCCAAATCTGTCACGGGGGTGCCCATTGGTTCCCCCAATCCAAGCATGCACAGTGTGGCGGGCACCATGAGGGGCCCACCACAGAGTGTACGCTTTTCCCCATCCACCCCTTTTTGCTATGGGAGGTTGTGTACGCGTCCCGTATACAGGCTCCCAAAGAGTTCAATGGGAGTCCGAGCGAACTGAGTCCTTAAGCATGCAGCTGCATCGTACTCGCTTGTTCAGCTCCAGGAGCAAGATTCCCTCGTAAAGCTCTCTGGATCAGAGTCGTATGGAGGGATTTCCTAGCGAGATCGTAATCGGGCCCTAAGGGTTATACACTTTAAGTTATTACATAAATTAAGAGTTAGAATTCAGATTACTTTTAGTGTTAGAAAAATGTAATATATTTAAGTTTGTTTCATTTAAATTAAATGAATTAAAGGTACTCCGGAGGCCTACCAAATACAGGCACTTTATTTTTTTTTCATTAGGGTTCGTTTAGTCAGTTTATTTACATTTATATTAATTTAAAGAAAATATAATTAGAAAAATAGTTAAGGATGAGGAGAGAGTTATTACTAGGACAAGAACAGGATTAGTAATTGAAGTAATTTAATGTACTTTTATTTTAGCTATAAGCAAATGGTTGGTACTAGCATTGGGGAGGGGGGGGGGTTAGAATTATCCAAGTAGCATTAGGAATAAGTTAAAAATTAATGAGTAATTACATTGTACTGTATTCATTAAAATTTGTTTAGGGTTATAGTAAAAATTACAGTAAGGTTATGATTTAGGGAGATTAGTGAAAGGGGATTCCAGGTTGGTGTTGCTTTCATCGATCACTGAATATTTCCATACCAATAATACCCTACAAGTATCAAAACTATGCATAAAATGGACAATTTCCTCACATGTTTCCTGGAGAAGCTGCAGTATTTGGGCCAGGTTCAGTCAGCACCCAGTGAATTGTACCAACACTTACCCTGGGCATTGCTGAAAACTAGACACCTGGGGATTCCAGAGGGGTATGGCATGCATGGAATCCAGCAAAGTTTGCTGCCCTCAAATTCATAAACATCCAGCTTAGAGTAATACTCTTAACATTCTGCATTTCCAAATTTTAAGTGATAAAATTGATACACATGATATATTATTGGACCTAACACAAGTGCTAGAAATGCATCACAATTGTGACCATGTGCAAACCATACTGACACTATAATAACTTCACATGGTCACAGTTTGTGATAATTCATTTATGGTAAAATAGGCCTTCCCACGGGTTTTGGGTATTGTTTTCATCAGGAGTGTTTGGACTTACCATTGTTGGACTTGTGCTGTTAGCTGCTATTTCCACATTTTCTGTCACACAAATATGAATTTAATTTTCGCATATGCTTCTGAGTAAGAAAATGTTTACATTCAAGGGTCATTTTGGGTAAGAGAATCTGCTGAGTTCCTCACAAGTTATACCAACATGGATTTCCCCTGTTTTCTGTTTTTCAGAAGTGCCTGTTTTTGGTTAGTTTCATGAGTGCAGGAAGAGCCAGGTCCAAAGATGGCAGCTAACCACATTTAAAAAAAATGGACTCATGGGAAGGTGGGTTCAAGACCCTTCTGTGTTCACGGTTTTGGGCTTTTTCTTTTCTGGGCTAAAGGCTCACCCACACAAGCCTGACATCATTTTTATTGGGAAAAATGTGGTAATACTGCTTTTGTTGTTACCACAGATTCCACCCATCACAGATAGGTGAGAACATTGGGTGATTTCGCCCAAACTTTGACATTTGCATGACATTCTGAGAGAGAGAAGTGGGGAGATTCTCAGGGAAACCACAAACCCTGAGTAATTTAAATGCCCCAATGTTTCAGAAAAAATTGTACAAATTTGGACTGGATATCTTATAGGGAAGGGTTTAGATCAAACTACCCGGAAAGTCTCACAAAGGGCTCAGCAAAGAGGGTAGCGGGATGGGGCGTTATTTAATTCTAAGTTTTTAAAGTTTCCAAAAAGATCCCTACCAACTCCGGAGTCCCTCAGGCTTTCCTAATGTCCCCTGTGATCTTTACCCTCTACATGCTACATGGAGCCATGCTCTACTCACAGATTGTTGTATTTCTATCTAGGACCCTGATTCGATATTCCCGATTCATGCCCTTATGCGGTTATAATTAATAATATCCTTATAAAGGCATAAGAATCATATCCATATTCAGTAATAGCCCATGCAGTCCAAAGCACAGTACGGCTACTCCCATCAACTCCTAGAAAGCACAAAGCGTTCTTTAAAGAAACCAAGCCTCCAGCAGCCCCTGCTTTTGTTTTGATTTGAACAAGAACTCCTGGAGTCCAGAAAGAACTGTTAGTTCTTAGTGACGTCTTATGTCCAACCTTACGTCAAACCCGGCACCTTTCAGGTATAAAATACCAACAGTTGCCTTAAGCAAACACACGGCGGTTTGGAGCAGAGCGGCTATCTACTTGCCCGAGAGCCCAGGCAATGCGAGAGCCCACGGAAGCCGCCCCTTCCCTTTGACGCGCTGGAGAAGCTACTTTTTCTCACGCCAAGAAAATCCAGCTCCGGTGTTCCTGAGTCACCCTTGCGGGTTGCTGGGAGATCGAGTCCTGAAGAAAGAGATACGAGACCTCCCACATTCTATTACCAAGGTACGGAGCTGCCTAAACCCTTTAAGAGAATTCTTGAATCAGATCCATGGCAAAAACAATCTTAACCAACTTAACTTAACCTGCTACTTACTTACTCCTTCCCAAGTATTAGGCTTAGGTCAGGTACATCGGGGTAGGCGTAGTTAGAAGCACCAGTTGAGTACGTTAGTCAATGGTTTTATGTATGTATATATTTTATCTATTTTAAGTATCATATGGCTAAGAAACCATATCTATGCTTTTACAGTATTATTTCGTAATACTACTTTTACTGTACGCACTTTACTTCATAATAAGTATTGCAATTGTGGCAATTCATTTCTCTTGCATGAGAAAGAAGACTGCTCAATAAATACCACCTTTTATTGAAAACGCCCGTCTCTCTATTTCTCTGCACTCTGGTGAAACTAAGTATGCACGATTGACTGAGTCAAATAGATGCCTATTGTTTTCACACGACTCTAGAGATACACTCTATTCTGAGGGATCAAAGTTGTCATGTTTGTACGGTTGTAAGAAGCTAATCCCTTCTTATCTAATCCGGAGAGTTAACTCTTTCCTGAACATTCGAGAAAGTTTCTAGTGACCTCTGAGCTAGCTGGCGAAACTAATTAAGTCTAATATAGTCAGTAGAGACCTAGTGGACCTCAGTCCTACGTCTACACTGCTGTTTGTATTATTCCAATGCGCAGAGCCTATTGGGAATATAGGAACTACACTACATGGCGTCCAACGTTTGGTAAGGCGATAATCTAACGCAAGACACTAGAGTCACACAGAACGCTTTTTCCGTAAAAACTCCAAAAGACGTCTGGAGTGGGTGAAAGGTTAATATCCACCGGAACTTAGTAGGAAGAGATTCCTATGTATTAGTTTTGGTTTAGTCAACGTTGAAGGATACAGTGTTCCAAAAATATTGTGCACCTAATCTTTGTTTCCTTGAAACTTGATCTGTAAACAAAAGCTTTCTGTCAGTGAGAATGGTGAAAACTGACGATGAAGCTGAGAGAGCTAGAATAGCAGCTCAACTCATGGAGGATGATACAACCATCCAAGAAAATTACCCGAGTGTTATACTCATTCCGGTCAATATGAGGAGAACTATAACTCTTAAACTTATGAAAAATGGACTGACATCACGTGGTGGTACAGTCATATTTGTGGTAGAGCCCCATGAATATCGGCAGACAGAGGTATTCTATTCATGGATACACTTTCCAGCAGCAAACTCTATAACAAAAGAATTCCACTATTACAAAATAAAGGAACCTCCGGAAATATATACACTCCTTTCGAGGACGTTGAAATCCCACTAAATTACCAAGAGCACCTGCTCTGGTTTAATGGCGCCCTAAAACATAAAAATCACATCACCAGGCATGGTCCACTAGGTAGACCGGAAGCAACTGAGCCGGTTCTAGCCAGTTACGCAACACACCCAGACATCGAAACAATGTCAAGCGAAGAACTCCTAGTTAAACTGAAAGAATTAACGAAGGCATACAAAGAATTAGTTCAACTGGCAGCATCTGTGGCAATCCACCAGAAATTGAAGGAGACAGATATAGCAGAACAGCCATCTGAACTTGCCAGAATCATAGAAAAATCCTATGAAGAACTAGGGAGAGATAGTTTGGGTGGTAAACCGGTGAACCCCCAACTAACTGAAAATCCTGAAAAAACCTTTATTAAAAATAATCTGAATCCTCCAAAAAGGAGCTGGGAGGGTAATAGGCAGTCCACTCCTAGTGAAAAATGATTCCAGTCTAGAAGAAGGTCTCCTCAACGGAGAGAAAATTCTACAGACCGAGGAAACAAATCTCCCAAAGGGAACCCTCTGAAAAAAGATACAACCTTAGAAATATGGGATAAATTGAGAAAACCTGATAGATATCAAGATATTGATACCTAGTCCCTCTCGATCACTCTCACTCAATCTTTCTCGATCTTCCTCACAGAAATCGGAAAGGAGAGGACGATCAGAACACAGAGAAGAGCACGTCAAGTCCAAAGACAAGGAACCTGCTCATCAAAGTAATACATCACAATATCCCAGAAAGAAGGTAGCAAGTATTAAGATTAAACATGCCGAGGATTCTGAGGACACAGCTGAAAAACGGAGAGTGGGCCCAGACAATGTTAGACAGTGCAGCAGAAGTGACCAAAGCTTGCAAGATCCTGATGAATCATCTGGAGACAGTGGACACGAATGAATACATTCAGGTGGAAACTGCGGATACCAGGGTTAGCAAACCCCATAAAATATATGAAATAACATTACGTATAGAGGGGGACAAGACGAGGAAAGTAAGGGGTCTCTTTTGGGATAACCTTTCGAAAGGCTATGACATCCTGTTAGCTGAAAAAGACTGGCCACCAGAGTTTGTCAGGGAGTGCCCTCATGGCGAAGAAATAATTATGCCTGCCTTCTCTAATCATATACCAATTCATAAAAAAGATACACTTGCAAGAAAATGGGCAGTAGCCCAAGCTCCAGCTTTATATAAAAACCATGCAGGATGGGATGAGGACTCACCTCACCACAAAATCCAGTTAAACAATCAACCCACTGCACAAAGGCAGTACCCAGTTAAACAAGAAGCTAAAAGGCAGGTCAAGGAGATTTGAGATCAACTTGAATATCAAGGGGTGATTGAAACATGCACCTCACAAATGAACAATCCTTTGTTTCCTGTCTGAAAACCAGACGATTCATATCGTCTAGTTTTGGACTACAGACACCTTAACTTCTGTTGTAAAACATTTGCAGTACAAAACTCACACAGTGCAGCACTAATGAATAACATTGTACGCAAAAAATATAAAACGTCATTAGATATCTTTAATGGATTCTTTTGTCAAATCATTGCACCTGAAAGCAGGTATTTGACCGCTTTCTCAATAATGGGGTCATAAAAACACTTCTGTCGACTCCCACAGGGATTTAAGAATAGCCCAGGATTAAAAGTCACGAATTGCCCATCTAACTGTCCTATTTTTAGGATATGAATTATCAAATGAAGGCAAGAGCCTAGCAGACAATTTCTTAGAAAAATGTGCTGTACTCCAAGCACCAAAAACGCTGAAGAATTTACAATCAATACTAGGTTTCCTGAATTTCGGAAGAACATACATACTAAATTATGCAGAGAGAGTGAAATCTCTCTATGAATTAATAAGACCTGATTTAAAACCAATAAATTGGACTCAGAAACACACAGAAATGTTAAGATCACTACAAACAGACATGTTAACTAAAACAAAATTGTAAACAGATGAAAAAACACGCAATCTTGTAATCCGAGTCATCCTTGGAAGATGCGGATTCACATACCTGACCTCTACTGAGGGAGAAACGGTACCTATAGCTTACAAATCACATTTGTATACTAAAGCTGAAATGAAATTTAGCTCTACAGAAAAAATTCTGACTGCGGTTCAAACTACTGTAGCAAAAGAAAGAGCCCTAGCACAAGGTAAACGAATAATAATCGTTACACCAATACCTGCTTTAGAAGCAGTGACAAAAGCAAGCATTCCAAATGCCAAAGCAGTACATCCGAGATGGATACAATGGGTTAATTCTCTTGCTGCTACAGACGTAGTATACGAATTTGATCCTAATTTAAAAACACAAGAATTTCTGCAATATGAATATGAATGTCCTCTGCCGACTGAAATACTGCTTCTGGAACATTACAGCTGTATAATATATACAGACGGATCAGCACAACCCGCAGTTGGGGGAAACAAGCATATAGTGCTGCGTGCGCGCTCGTTAAAGGTCGTTGGCACGGAGGTAAATTTAGACCAATGGTCACTAAAACTTAATCTCTAGGAGATTGTACAGCTCAGCGAGCTGAACTATTAGCATTTAAGATGGCATTTCAAAATACCGATCGCGAATTCCCCACACTAATAGTGTGCGATTCATATTACTGCGTTCAGTCTTATAATGAATACTTGCAGAACTGGGTTCAAAATGGCTTCAAAGATGCAAAAGGTGGCACAATCAAGCATAAAACGCTTTGGGAACAAGAAGTTCTTTTACAGAAAGAACTACAAAAGACTCACGTGATACATACACTGAGTCATCAACGTGATGGCGTTCACGTTGCGGGGAATTCATTGGCTGATGAAGCCGCGAAGGCAGCTGTGCAAACAGCTTCCGTAGCTGCTATCACCCGGTCAAAAACAAAAATAGACAGCAATATACTGCAAGCTGTCAACGCTTCAGTAAAAAAGGACAGAAATACACTCCCGAAAGGCTTTCCAGTAAAGTACTCATACATAACTGATGCGAATAATGTTCCATTTGCTCGAATCCCTGGAGTGGGGGATAGAGCAATACCAAACATGGAACACAGATTAGGACTTATTACAGCGGCACACGAAAGGCTAGCTTCTGCACATGCTGGTATTTCCGCCACAACATCATTATTAAAACAGAGATATTGGTGGCCAGGCATGAGAAAGCAAACTAAGAACTATGTTCTAGAATGCGAAATATGCCAAAGAATAAAAGTATCAACAGTAAAACGACCAGTACAGACGCCCCTTCTAATCTCAGATAAACCATTAGCATGTGTTTATCTGGACCACTGTGGTCCCTTACAAAGGGATGGTAACTATAATTATATCATGGTCACAGTGGATTCCTGCACGAGATTCATTTGGATGTGTCCCCAGCGCTCGGCTGACGCCAGAACTGATTTGCGAGTCGTTAGCGGCATATACGCAGTTGGCATGCTACATTCTGATCAGGGTCCTGCGTTTAGCTCTCGAGTTTACAAAGAGGCCATGAACAGCATGGGCATCGCATTGCGGTACTCTTCTCCCTTCCATCCTGAGGGAAATGCGGTAGTGGAAAGAAAAAAACGGGACATAAAGCAATCTATAACGGCAAGGGTATTAGGTTTGGGTGATGGGTGGGTCAAACATTTAACAAGTGTCCAACGTAGTCTTAATAATCTGCCAAGAAATTCTCTAAAAGGTCTCACTCCATACGAACTATTGTTCGGTACTAGAATGCTAATTCAGGATCTTGACTGTCACACTTCAGTGGTAGAAGAAAAATGCTTTGATATCAAAGACAGTTTGGCTGTTTTACAGGATCTAAACGACACAAGAAAAAGCCTGAGTAACATAAAATTGAAACAACAGCCGACAACCACTGAAGAAAAACCACCTGTCCCAGCAAGACCTGTCTGGATTCCAAAGATTGGGGATCTGGTCAGAGAGAAGATCGCGGTGAAGAAGGAATTTGGGGTTTCTTACAGAAAAGCTGTACCTATCTTGGCCATCAGCGGAACGAGATCAGTTGTACTACCGCCCCTTGCTGGTAAAAAGGAGAACCGAGTTGTATCCATCGACCTGGTGGAACCACAATCATGTGGCCAATAATAAGTAGTAAGCCCAGTGGATTCCCAAGAAATAGCAGAATACCAAAATTTGCTACAATCCAAGAGGCTCATGCTGAGAGACTAATCAAATTTGATAAACCTGCAGTGAATAAAAAAGGACTATGCAATAATGCCATGGAACTTGTGCATCTTGAAACCCAAATAGTAACAGTTCATCAAGAAACACCAATCTACAATGATGTAGCCTCTGACTATTCTAATGAAACAAAGAAAAATGCAAAAGCAAATGAAAATCCAGAAAAAATCCCAACAATTGACAGAACTGCATCTGGCTACTTCATCAACTTCGACGACTTCTCAGAAGATCCAAGTGAGCATGAAGAAAAGCCTGTATCAAAAATTTTCAAAGACAAAATAATTGAACTATCTCTCCAACTAAAGAAACATATCTGATTTCACCATGGATTGAATTTTGGATTGTGTTAGGTGTACTTACTCTCCTGCTTTGGCTCATCATAGTTCTATGTTTGGGAAAATTCATTGATGGAAAATATAGTACAATGGACACAGCAAGTCAGAACATCAACTTGGTCCTAAAGCCTCACACATCCTCCCACATCGAGAAATGAGAACTGTCATCAGTAAACATCTCAGCCAAACCAATACCCGGTGGGGTAGCATGGGACAGAACTGAATATGACATTTTTGGCCCGGTTGAGCTCTTGAAGTATCCACACCAGTTCAAGGTTTCATTAAGTGACTTTGTGACACCAAGTACTTTCTCTGATGATTGGGACTTTGAAAGCATTAATAATATGATGTCAGATTTAGTAATGTCAGCCAAATTTACTGAACATGATTACTTACAAGGTTCATCGAATTATGAAGAGTTATACTGTTATAACCACTTTGGTGATCACTATTTGCATAAAACCGCACAGCCTAGAAATGTTTTATCTTATAACCAATGGGAACACTGTCCAACACCTCCAAAAGGCAACTCGAAAACATTTTATGAGAAATTCCTGTACTTCTCAGGGTTTAACAACAGTGATCCGAAAACGTTTTATTTTAAAATGTTAAATAGGACAGGTATGAAAACAATGTTGACAAATACTAAATTGATTTATTCTGAAAAATTTTATGACAAAATGTCTACATTTGGTTTCGAATTTTGGAAAAACAACATTGAAACAAAAACGATCTGGGGTACCAAAGATTGGCAAGTACAGGGCCTAGAAGCATTATTTAGGGCCTGCATGATCCCAGAACAAATGATATTTTTGAATGACACAATTCAACAAACAACTTGTCTTGGCTTAGCTAAGATAAAAGACTTAAATACACCGTCTATTCCTAAACCCATAACTGATAGTGATAGCACTACAGATGTAGAGATAGACATAACCCATATTTCTAACCAAAACAGAACACATCCTGAATGGAAAAAGTGGTTGATCTGGCCAACAGACACAAATAACTGTCAAGATAGATTCCTGAACAAAACACAGGGGTTCAAAATGACCAGGCCAGGCCCAAGATACTCCCAGAGACAACATCCAGGGATAGTTACCACATACAGTGTAGGGAAGCTATGCCTTGAGTGGCTACAGAAATCCACACTGGCTGAAAATAAGCAACACTTGACTTTACTTAAAGAGAATGCTGACTTGCGTGATTTCACAATGGGACCACGCAAACAGCGTCAAAAACGTTTCATAGCGGCCGGTATACACGCTGCATACAACGAAGCTTGGAAAGTAATGCAAATTGAAACAGCAGAAAAAATACGAGAAATTGATCGTATTAATTTGGAAAAATCACTTTCTGTAGTGGACAATGGGTTAACGACTCTGTCCTCCAGAATATATTCATTGGACAGCATTGTATCATCTGCTATTGATATAATAGAACAGGACTTACTAATGTTACAACATGGACAGTCTCAATTATGTTCTATTGTACAGCTTGGTTGGACGTTGCAAAATCTGCGTTCAGGCTACGTACCATGGCATTTAATCAACACAACGTCATTATTCGGTATCTTTAACCTTACTGATAAACAAATCAGTTTGGCACAAAAAGGAGCAGATTATACGATTCTGAGCATTGAAAAACTTGAGAGATTACCATTGACAATGTCAGAGAGACCTGTCATTGAATGGATAATACACGGAACAATTTCAATTCCACATGGTACTCTGCTTAAAGTAGAACTATTCTTAGAGAACAGAGCTTCTATTTTTAGGATACTAGAGACAATATTTTACCTCAGCCTCTAGCACATACAGCATTTTTGTATAAATATGTGATGGAATGGTCTCACCCTTCTTTTCTGTATTCAGAGCCATTTCATGTGTAATTTTCGCAAATCATTCAGCTAATATATATATATGCATTTAAATGAATGATGACACTGCTTGAAAAGCGTACAGTACCAATACTCATTTTCGTGTATTTACCATATACCATTTCAAATGCGAAATAGGTATTTTGGGGTGGGTTGGAAAACACACATGCATTGTTATATGTTTACTATTGCTTAGTTTTTTAGTAATGATGGACATTAATCCGTGGAGTGGGTGTTGTATTTCTATCTAGGACCCTAATTTGATATTCCCGATTCATGCCCTTATGCGGTTATAATTAATAATATCCTTATAAAGGCATAAGAATCATATCCATATTCAGTAATAGCCCATGCAGTCCAAAGCACAGCACGGCTACTCCCATCGACTCCTAGAAAGCACAACGCGTTCTTTAACTCCTTCGCTGCTGATGACGAGCTCAGCTCATCATCAGCCACGTTAGTCGTGTGCGGATGATGAGCTGAGCTCGTCATGTAACGCAGCTTTTCGTAAATTGCCACACACAGCGGGAAAAGCCGCCGCAGCGATGCGGTTAAACAAACCAAGTCTCCAGCAGCCCGGGAAATTCCCCCCTGCTTTTGTTTTGATTTGAACAAGAACTCCTGGAGTCCAGAAAGAACTGTTAGTTCTTAGTGACGTCTTATGTCCAACCTTATGTCAAACCCGGCACCTTCCAGGTATAAAATACCAACAGTTGCCTTAAGCAAACACACAGTGGTTTGGAGCAGAGCGGCTATCTACTTGCCCGAGAGCCCAGCTGATGCGAGAGCCCACGGAAGCCGCCCCTCCCCTTTGACGCGCTGGAGAAGCTACTTTTTCTCACGCCGAGAAAATCCAGCTCCGGTGTTCCCGAGTCATCCTTGCGGGTTGCTGGGAGATGGAGTCCTGAAGAAAGAGATACCTGACCTCCCACATTCTATTACCAAGGTACGGAGCTGACTAAACCCTTACGAGAATTCTGGATTCAGATCCTTGGCAAAAACAATCTTAACCAACTTAACTTAAACTGCTACTTACTTACTCCTTCCCAAGTGTTAGGCTTAGGTCAGGTACATCGGGGTAGGCGTAGTTAGAAGCACCAGTTGAGTACGTTAGTAAATGGTCTTATGTATGTATATATTTTATCTATTTTAAAGTATCATATGGCTAAGAAACCATATCTATGCTTTTACAGTATAATTCCATAATACTACTTTTACTGTACGCACTTTACTTCATAATGAGTATTGCAATTGTGGCAATTCATTTCTCTTGCATGAGAAAGAAGACTGCTCAATAAAATTACACCTTTTATTGAAAAACGCCCATCCCTCTATTTCTCTGCACTCTGGTGAAACTAAGTATGCACGATTGATTGAGTGAAATAGCTGCCTATTGTTTTCACACAACTCCAGAGATACATTCTATTCTGAGGGAGCAAAGTTGTCATGTTTGTATGGTTGTCAGAAGCTAATCCCTTCTTGTCTAAATCCGGAGAGTTAACTCTTTCCTGAACATTCGAGAAAGTTTCTAGTGACCTCCGAGCTAGCTGGCGAAACTAATTAAGTCTAATATAGTCAGTAGAGACCTAGTCAACCTCAGTCCTTCGTCTACACTGCTGTTTATATTATTCCAATGTGCAGAGTCTATTTGGAATATAGGAACAACACTGCAAGATAACAGCATTAAGATTCACCACTACACTGATGATACACAATTCTGCTTGCAAATCTCCTCTGCTTCAGACATCCAACACCTCAAACACTTCCTACACATCATCCAAACTTGAATGTCCAGTGCCTACTTGATGCTCAACCCAACAAAGACTGAATTACTATTATTTGCCAAGAACAAAAAACAAGAAACTGTACAAACCTGGCTCAATGACTCAATGAGCCTTTATGGTTTCTAACCACCACTTTCTCCTAATGTTAAGCCACTTATACCCTGGACATCAACCACACCCTTAAGGAACACATTGCCCAAAAAATACAAAGACATCCTGGTACCAGTTCTCTCTTCTAAAGAACGTAACATTGCTTTTTGCTGAAAAAGACTTCAGAACTGCTGTACAAGCTCTTGTACTCTAGCATTTGGATGATGGCAACACCATGCTCCATGACCTCCAAGACTCCATGCTGGTGCCACTTCAGGGTATCCTACTTGCCACAGCATGTTTTACCTAGGGCCTGAAGACATATGATTACATTGCTGCCACCCTGATGGAACTCCATTGGATCCCGTTTCGCAAACCACAACATGTTCAAAACCAGCTGTATCATGTGCAAAGCCATCATCAGCTCTTCCAGATAAGCTCACCATCTCTCGTGGTTCTTTGCAGGCCCACAGCAAGGACACCATCAGAATACAGACTAAGAAGTGTAAAAAGCAAAATCAAGGCAACAGTACTTTTCCATCTATGTACCCAGAATCTGGAACAGCATCCACCATCCATTTACACCACCGATTTAGGAAAGAGTTAGGAGACTCACCTCTTAAAGAACATTACATAACAAAGCATTAATCATCTGCAAACCAGCTATCACGTGTTGAGTTGATGCTTGTATTTGGCTTTGTGCAGCGCTCCGCTGTCTTTTGGCTGGGTTCTTGCTATCGAAATACCACATACCAATGTGCATATTTACATATATTGGTAGAAATAATATGGTTCAGAGTAAGAATTAAATAAATGGGTATGGTTTGATGTATAGCATTGCTTAGGAAAAGGGTACCTTTTGGTTATCATCTGCTCCTAGCCTGCAGTTGTTCACAGTTCATAAAAAACACACTCATGCTAAGTCACTGGCCTCAAACACACCAACCACTGATACTGTTGTAAACATTGAGTTGCAGCTCATAGCACTCATCCGTTGTGTTGAAAGCAGGATTTTCGATTTTTCGTAGACTACTGCCAATAGCACATCCCCTCTGTCTCCTTGGCAACTATCTAAATTATTCTTATGAACTTAAACTCCTAAACTCTCTTAGTCCCTTTTTCAGCCCATCTCCCAGGAATGTCAGGGAAGATAGCACCTCTGTTGCCCTCACTACACCCAACAGTAATTTCTACTTTTGTTGTTGTGCTGTCCATGTTACATGTGTTTGAGGGAACATTTGTTTGCTGCTGTTGTGCTGTGCCTGTTCTATATTGACTAGTGAGATAACCTTTCCAATATATCATACCCAAAACTGTTGGCTTTGCCAAGGCATGTTTTATTAGTTTTGTGGAACACTTTGAAGTTTAGTTTTAAAATCATAGAATCTACGTGTTTTAGTTCATTTAAATGTGCAAATACTATCTTTGGTGGATCCCCAGACCACACATGTATTGGAAGAAAGGCATTCCTGTCCAATAGGAAGAGATTTGAGAAGACAGTCGTAGAATATGGCGCCAGTGACTGTGGAGTTGTGATTGCAAAACATGAATTAATTCACGTTCACGAGCTATGAGCTGAAATAGATATATCTCATTACAAAGTTTTCAACAGTGCGTCGAAACCATTATTTAAACTACTCCGACTGAGTCAAATGAGTAGGAGTAAAGTCCATGCCAGCTGCTTCCTGGTTGTCTAGAGTAATGTCCTATAATTACCATGGTTACCGTTATCACCTAAGAGCACAGGAAGTTCCCTGTTATCAGTTAGCTGTCCAAAGGTTAAAGAGCACACCGGAGGAAGAGTGCAGCATGAAGGATCCACTCGCAGGTTGTACGGTAAGAAGCTAATTTAAATATATTCCTTTGCATGCTTCTCTTCGGATTAGGAAGGATTTTCGCTTAATCAAACATGAAGACCATCTTCTCTTTGTCTAGTTTTGTACGAGGTGATGATATCTGTTTTTCAGGTCTTCTTTAAGTTTAGATTTCGTGAGAAAGAACTGACTTGATTGGTGCTGTCTCCATCAGCCTAGTGGAGCCCATTGTTTTGTATTTGCATACTCTTGTATGAGATGTAGGACAATTCAGCTTTGCATATTTGCACCCCAAGAAATGAAAGTCTTTGAGTATGTGGGAGCATAATTTCCTCTGCTTATTAACATCTAATTTTAAGGAAATGAAGCGTTTTTGTTTCTGTTTTCTGAAACAGTTTTATTGACTCTGTTGGAACTGTTCATGGTATTGAAGATTTTATTGTTTGAAGACATTAGATTACAGAACATTTTTGACTTACACTATTTACATGTTCTTGGTGGCAAGTAAGAAAGGGACTGGAGCAAGCACATGAAAACGGATTTGAAACAGTTGTAACGTGAGACAAGAATATTGAATATTTGTGCATATTTGATGTGTTGCATTTTGGCGTGCAGGTGATGCAGTTGTGTTGTTTTCGGTGCTGTTCTATTATTGTGTTGCATGTGCTGCTGTATTGTGTTACACTGTGACTATCGCGTTGCGATCTATTTTGATTGTTTTTCTGTGTTGTGAAATGCTATATTTTTGTCGTGTTAGTTTGCTTTGCGTTATGGCATTGTGTTGTATAATTACTTTAGAGAAGTCAACAAATGCTTCTACATCTTCAGCCTCAGCAACTCATGCCAGTAAAGTTCCTGTGAAAAGCAACCATTTACTCACAACCTAAAATGGTAAACAACAGGCATTCCAAAACTGTAGCCAAGATCATGTTGTGAATTAGCACGTCCTATGGTCACCTCAAGTGATGTGCCCCCTTTTTCACCTATTTCACAGAGTCACACTAATAGCAATGGAATTGCACCTGTTGAACTTGCAAACTTTGATGCATTACTATACAGACTTATAGAATAATTTAAGCTAGTACCAAACTTAACCGTGACAAAGAGAGCTGGTTTTGTGATCTCTTGAATGGAAACTCACATCAGTTAGATGTTTATGAATCTGTTCGTAAAAGTACTGCTCCCTATGCCAATCACCCCATATTCATCTATCTTTTAATTTCCTAAATGACAAAGAAAAACCTTGAAAATGGACCTTCCCAGATGACACTTTTTCAATCAATTTAGAGATGTAAACCGTGTTCTTTTCGCAACAAAACACACTTTAACACGCGGGTATGGCCATAAATACCTCATTTATTTCTGCCATGAACTTGTAAAGGGATTCCGGGTGGACATAAATGCATTTACTACTTTAGACTATTCCTCAAAGAATGCAGAGAAATCTGCAGGTGCAAATCCCACTCAAGGGGTGGGAAGAGGGAGTTCCAAGGCACTGCTGCCCCTGGAAGTTTGGGATTGGCCACAACATTTTTGTTTGGGGGCATTCCCACACTCCAATCTGACCTGTTAGCAACCTGGGAATGGTCAGAGATTTACTTAAGTCAAGGGATGGAGTAACTCCCCTTTCAGCATGGGAAGGGGAACAGATCACATCCAGATTCCCATGGGATGTTAGGGAAGAGCTTTCTGGATTGGAATAATGCTGTCCCTGTGGAGAGAAATAGGAAAGCAAATCTGTGCACATTTGCCCTTGTTCGCCAATCCTCCTGTTCTGAATATTACGCTATGTAGAATTCTGCACAGCAGAAACAGGAACCTACAGAAAATGCCACATCACATTCCCAGTAGTACACCTGGTAACCTGTGCCTAGGGCAATTTCATGGGCAGACTACTGATAATCTTGGCGACTTCCAAAACGTATGAAGAAAGTATGTTCAGGAGGAGATATAAATATCCACCTACACTGTTATATTTTATTGTTTAATTACCCCCATAGTTCATTCCTCCCTCCTCAGGTGTGAAAGAAGTTGAAAGCAGTCTTCTGCATATAGTGTCAACAATGCAAAGTGATAGACATGTATCACTATAATATCCTTGTGTTTTACGCTACTGTCTCCATAACCTGCAAACCATTACAAGGATGGATGTCCAGTATGCCTCCGCATCTAAGCATTATGTTTGGTTTTCTGTCAGGAATCGGATTCAGTCAAGTTTGACTTAGTCCTTTGTCCTTCCACATTGCGGAAAGCCTAGACTGAAGGAAGGGAAGCTTTATTGGTGAATCTTTAATTTCAATGAAGGGGATAATGCATTATTAAGATATATGACATTCTTAAAATATCCTTTTAAGCTAATTTTTTCAGATCTTTCAATATACTATTGTCAAATTCAGCTTCATCATTTCACTTTTAAAGGTTTTAGTATAAAGTGTAACATGGCAACAGTTCACTTCCTGGTCAGTGTGGCTGCTCTCCCCCGCACAGCTCCACCACTGAGTGCAGTTCCCTGAGCCCTGAGCGCTCTACTGCAGGGTGTTCGAAGCCCTCCTCCGCCCGCAGGCTCCTGCCAGTGCCTCATCCCTGGAGGTCTAGTGGGAAAGCACTTTTCCTTCTCTTGCCTTTTTTCTCTTATCTCTCTCTCTCTCTCTTTTTTGTCTTTTCCTTCTCTTGCCTTTTTTCTGGTCTCCCCTTTCTCTCTTTTTCTTCAATTCCCCGAGTGTTTCTCTGCTGCTGCTGCCCCATGGACCTTCCATTGTGTCCTTCCTGCTCCCCCACCCAGCTGAGCCGCCCTCCCCCTGATCCCTACTTAATGGCGGCTAATGTGTGACTGTGCTGCTGTCATGCTAAAGACGTGCCAAAGGCAAGCCCGTCTGTGCCCCTCCACGACCTGCGCCAGGAACCCTGGTCCTCCAACCTGCCTCCAATAGGACTCCAGCACTCTCCACCTTCTCAACCCCGGATGCAACAACTGCCACCAAACAACACCAAAGGCCCTCACTCCTGTCTACACCGCGCCCTTATCTTCAGCCACCTCCATACCCCAGCAGCAGCCCCCAGTCCTTTGGACTCCACTGCTTACAAACCACTCAATTGCATCCTCCTCAATGTATTCTCCCTTCACAAGCACACCACAGATATCTGGGATCTCCTCACCACCTACTCGCCTGATGTTGCCTTCCTCAGAGAAACCTAGACCAATGTCAACTTCCGCACCCTACATCACCACTGCCATCCCAGATGTATACAAGATCCTGCGCAAGGACCACCCCTATCACCCAGGAGGAGCCATCGTCCACAAAACATCCTCCGCATGACGACCACCACCCCGGATGGCAAGTTGACCCCCATGGATCACATTCACTTCCAACTCCAGACCAACCCTTAAGCGACTCTCCGCAGAACCCTCATCTACGTCTGGCCACAGTCCCTCGCATTCACAGGACCAGAATAGGAGGAAAGTCCTTCTCCTACTTCGCAGCCAAGACCTGGATCGACCTCCCACTCAACTTCCGACAAGCACCCACATTGTCCCAGTCCAGGAGGGACCTCAAGACCTGGCTCTTCGGCTGACCCCCCAGTCTCCTAAGGACCTCAACCTGGCGCTTCGGACGGCCCCTACACTGAACAGGGCTGCCCCCAGCACCTTTAGACCCTCACGGGTGAGTAATTGAGCTTCAACAACCATGATTGATTGATTGACTTCCTCTAGAAAAATGTGCATTGTATAAATGTAGATTTGTATTTAATAGTAAATATTGGTATGAGATGGCTAGGCTTTATGGATGTAGTACTAGATTTACTTTTATAGTGAAAGCCAATCGTCAAAATATCCTTTGATAGAAATGTTTTATCAAATGTTTTAACCATTTTAGTTTGAAATCTGTGCACTTGTAAACACGTAAAGTAGACCATATAACTAACACATCAATGTGCTTGACTTAATAAATTGCTATTTTTGCCGTAGATAAAGTATCATAGATCTTCAGTATGTTATTTGTCTCTATTCCACAATATGTAAATACATATAATGTTAAGGTTACTAATTATTTGCTGTCTGTAATATGGCATAACTACCTAAATATCTACTATTATTTGAAATCTAGGATAGTGCTTGCCAAACTGTGGGGCTCGATTGACTGGTGGGTCGTGAGCCAATTTTTGATGGGTTGTGAAAGTCAAAGCAATGGATAAAGATGCCTTAAAAGTCTGCGTGTTTCTGGTCACATTTGCTTAGCTTTAAAGACAGAGGCAATATCAGGCTATGTTTTCAAAGAAATTGCTGTTTTTTAACATGGAGATTGTTGTTTCAATTATGTTACAATTTGCTGAGGAACGGAAAGACTGAAGGTAAAAGGAAAGACTGTAGGATGTAATTTTTGCAAAAACAAAAACAATTTAATACCTGTAGGTGAACCAGCGTCCATCAGCAGTTTGGAAAGGAAAAATAATCACAATTGTTTGGTATTTCTGAAGTGTGAAACAGAAATTGTAACAGAAACCAAACAAATCAGGACACTTTGCTTGGTGAAGCACAAATGATAAATATTCAGTAAAATCCGATTTCTATACACTATTATTTGTATGCAGTACAGTTTTATCAGTAAAACTGTAGATCTTTGCAAATTAAGTGGCCATTTCCATGGAAAATGTGGTTGCTAAATGACAGTGTGCTACCACACAATGCTTTGGTTGAATCAAAAAATGGCCTGCCTCATATCCATTAACGCTAAGTGGGTTGCTACTGATTGTCACCAGAAAATTGGTTCATAGTTAAAGTCTATGATGATTTTGGGGGGATATAGTTGTTAGAGTGTTGTTTTATATGTGTAGCTACTGGGATGTTTTATTTTGATATGACTATGTAATGTGTATATTTGACCCAGTGGAGGAGGGTACAACTTAAAAAAGTGGCATCCATCATCCATGTGTTACATCGAGGTATGGTTAATAAATTGTTACTGATTGTATAAATGATTATTGTTATTGTTATTTTGGTTGGCGTAGAGTAACAAAGTGTCTTTTTCAAATGTGATATTGGGGTATGACTATATCTGCAAATTGTTTAGGCCCAACTGGTATTTCTCTGGTTGTTCTCCTTGTTCTGGCAATTAGTCTTTTTAAGGATGGATTCCACGGTGTTGGTTGGTTGCTTGTTCAAGAATGTGTGGAAGAACATCTTTAAATATGGTTCCTGTTGGCTCTTATGAGCTTGTACTGGCCTCTTTCAGGTCCTGCAAAATATTTCTGACTTCTATTTCAGTAATATTAATGGAATAGTTATGTTCCAGAACGCTTTCAACTATGTCACCAGCAACAGGTTGCACGCAGAAGTTGGAACAAGATCACAGCCGACCAGCTCGCGGCCTCCCTGAGCCAGGACCCACCCGCAGGCTCAGCGAACCCCAGCCAGGGCGCCAACAACCTCACGAAGTGCGTCAGCAACTGCGCTGACGACCTCGCCCCACTGAGGACCCCGCCCAGCAGACCCGGCAGTAAGAAAGCACCATGGTTCACCGACGAACTCAAGAGCTCCAAGAGGAACTGCCGAGCCCTAGAGAGAGCCTGGCGCAGAGACCCAACACCAGACAACATGACCACCCTCAAGCTAGCCACTCGAAAACACCACCATCTGATCCACACCACCAAGAAAACTGCATTCAAGGAACGACTGGACAGCAACGCCCACAACAGCAAGGAACTCTTCAACATCGTCAAAGAGCTCTCCAACCCCAGCGCCGGAACCAATGACATCACCCCATCACAAGACCTCTGCAACTCCCTCACCTCCTACTTCCACAACAAGATCGCGGACATACACAACAGCTTCAGCAGAGAGCCGACGCACCCCACGACAGCACCTGCACCCCCAACCACCACCCTCCGCACCTGGACCCCGATCAACACCGAGGAAACCCTACGCACGATGAACTCCATCCACTCCGGATCCCCAAACGACCCCTGCCCTCACCACGTCTTCAACAAGGCCGACTCCTTCATCGCACCCCACCTGCGGGACATCATCAACACCTCCTTCGATACAGCGACCTTCCCGGAGAGCTGGAAGCATGCCGAACTCAGCGCTCTACTGAAGAAACCATCAGCGGACCCCACCGAACTCAAAAACTACCGCCCCATCTCGCTCCTCCCGTTTCCGGCCAAAGTCATCGAGAAGACCGTCAACAAGCAGCTGGCCGCCTTCCTCGAGACAAATGGATCCCTCGACCACTCGCAGTCCGGCTTCCGGGCCAACCACAGCACTGAGACCGCCCTCATCGCTGCCACTGATGACATCCGAGCCCTGCTCGACAACGGGGAAACAGCGGCCCTCATCCTCCTGGACCTTTCCGCGGCTTTCGACACTGTCTGCCACCGCACCCTAGAGCAGCGCCTCAGCAACGTCGGAATCCAAGAGAAGGCACTAGAGTGGATCATCTCCTTCCTCGCCGGAAGGACTCAGAGAGTCCGCCTCCCCCCTTCAGATCAGAAGTCACCGAAGTCATCTGCTGCGTTCCTCAAGGCTCCTCGCTCAGCCCCACCCTCTTCAATGTCTACATGAGCCCCCTTGCGGCCATCGCACGCCAACACAACCTCAACATCATCTCTTACGCTGACGACACCCAGCCGATCCTCTCCGTCACCAATGACCCCGCCACAGCCAGAGCCAGCCTACAGGAGGGGATGAAAGACGTAGCCGAGTGGATGAAGAACAGCCGCCTGAAACTGAACTCAGGCAAGATGGAAGTCCTCATCCTGGGATCCTCGCCCTCCGCCTGGGAGGACTCCTGGTGGCCCCCCGCCCTGGGCAGCGCACCCAAACCAACGGACCACGCACGCAACCTGGGCTTCATCCTGGACTCCTCCCTCTCCATGACCAGACAAGTCAACGCCGTCACCTCGTCATGCTTCAACATCCTGCACATGCTATGTAAGATCTTCCCGTGGATCCCCACCGAGACCAGGAAGAAGGTCACCCAGGCCCTCGTCACCAGCCGACTGGACTACGGCAACTCCCTCTACGCCGGAACCACTGCCAGACTCCAGAAGAGACTCCAGCAAATCCAGAACGCCTCAGCAAGACTCATCCTGGACATCCCCCGACACGGCCACATCTCTGGACACCTGAGAAACCTGCACTGGCTCCCGGTCAACAAGAGAATCACGTTCCGACTCCTCACCCACGCACACAAAGCCCTACACAACCAAGGCCCAAGATACCTCAACAGCCGCCTCAACTTCTACACTCCCACACGCCAGCTTCGATCAACCAACCACGCCCTCGCCGCCATCCCTCGCATCCGAAGAGCCACCACAGGAGAAAGATCCTTCTCCCACCTCGCCGCCAAGATGTGGAACTCCCTCCCGACCCGCCTCCGCCTGACCCAAGACCACCTCGCCTTCAGGAAGCAGCTCAAGACCTGGCTGTTCGAGCAGTAGCGGACCCCCCCTCCCCAAGCGCCTTGAGACCCTCCGGGTGAGTAGCGCGCTATATAAATGCTGTGATTGATTGTCATTTTTAATGATAGCCCTGCCATAGCATGTATTTGAATAATATGTGGTAATTTCCTGTGTGGTTTATCACTGGTGGTACTGTAAGTATATCCTTTATAATCTGTTAACAGCTTCCATTCGGATTTTATGTATTTTGCTGTTTCTTAAATTTTATCTGTTGGTTTTAGAGTGTAGAAAATACCTATTAATTTAATAACATTTCATCTTAGTTTCATTTAATCTTTAAAATTATCTCCCTGAAGATACCTCTAGATTTACCATGTTCCTTAGAGGGAAAGATAAAACTCATAATATGGGGAGATGTTAAGCCTGGCTTAAAAGGCTTGAAACTGGATGCACCTACACTATCAGGGAGGTGTATGTCCACCACACATGGAGATGTACGGGCTTGCACATCAGTAATGACACACTACCCATATGCTTACCTCAGGTATGGAAACACCCATCTGGCAGCATTCAAATTATGGAAAGAACAATTCTGAAATCAGCAGAGGGCTGAGCCCACTCATTTCTAACCCCATTATTCAGTACCTTTGACACACATTGCATAAAACACACAAATAACTGGGAGTTCGCCCTAAGGGAAAAGAGAAATACTTATAGCAGGATCTATAGTAAACCAGCGAACTAGGGGTAGGCACACTATTGATGACATGCTGTTTGATGGTGTCATTAAATATTTCCCTGACATGAATATGGAATATGGCCTACCATGATCACAAATTTGGATACACCAATAATTAGGCTTATGATTGAGAGATAACTTCCTGTTATATACTATGCAAATATGTAATGCTCATGAGAATGAAACCTGCCCTGTTACATTCACAATCTTGAAATGTGGGTACTGTTAGATCTTATAGTGGTAGATAAGGGGATGAAGACTACAGGATAGGATTGCTCTTAGTATTTCCCTTTATCTTTCCTTTTTGTAATTTAACGAACCCATTCTCTGTGAAAGAATTGGTAAAAAGAAATATAAGTCTCAGTTGATAGGCACAGTGCTTAGTTTGTTAAATGTTAAGTGCCAGGGCTCTGACCAGGAGGCCACTGCAGCTTGCATCACCCATTGCCCTTGTCAATGTTGCCAAAACAACAAGTAACCATCTCTTTCGCATGTGAATGCATCAGTTCAGATTATTCCAGGTTCCCAAAGCTAAAGGAATGGCTGGGGAGCCAAGTATGAACAATTTTAGTGTATATTGTATTCCTAAACAACCGTTGTTCTGCTCATCTCTAAATTAGATGAGCAGCCCCACCTTGTGGTAGACTGTTCTAAATATGATGTTGAGAAATTTGTGCTGGTGCCGACACCTGAAACCAATTAAGTGCCGGTGCTGAGCACTGGAAAGCACCGGCCTAAATTAAGCAATGTATAAGCATGATGTTTATGGTGCAGAGAGGATAAAGGAAAGTGGGCAGATGGTAGCAAAATAGCTTTGTCTCCCTAAGTGACATAGAATGGCTTAAGGTCAGTCATACCATTTGGATCCATGAGTACCTATGGGTGAAGGTATCAGATCTGCACTCCAACCTTCGCAACAGTAGGGAAAACAATGGAATTTGGAGGGGTCAGATTTAATTTTCCCTCTTCAAGCTAAGTCATGGTAGGGAAAGTGATTGAAAAAATTTAATAATGATTATACAAAATTTAAAATAATTGCAATATTTAAATTTAGTGTAAAAACATCAAATTAAATATTTTTTTAAAGCACCATATCCTTGATAAACAAATACAAAACTTAATAAAACACGTACATTAAAAAAATAACTATTTAAGACAATTATCGATTTAATCAATATGTACCAATTAAAAAAATAAAACAATTATCGAAAAACATGTTTAACCCTACTCCCTTACAGTCCCAGCAACCTGCACACAATTTGAAATGATGCACAAAACAATTAAGCAATTAGCAACAAATAACAAAGTACACGTAATAGAAAACCCAAACGTAACACATTAAAAAGAAGGAAATAAATTAAGTAATCAGTTAAATAATTTAAATAGTTAACAACGTAATTGTTCAGTTAAAAGAAAAACTGAATCAACAATTTACAAAAAACATAAGCAATTAAAGTAAAACAATTGCGTAGCTATTCTAATTGACCAATTGAAAAGAAATAAATAACAATTCTAAACAGTATTAATTAATTAATGCATCTAATATATAATTTACAAAGGTACTAAATACACTACACAATTAATGTTAACAAATTGAAAACATTTATATAAAAATAAAAACAAATTAAAATATCTTCCCAACCTACTTCCTTATAAACCAAGCAACCCACAATTATTATAAAAAAATAAATACACTTCAAACAAGATTTAAAAATATTACCAAAGCAATAAAACAACTACTAAAAATATTACAGCCAACTAACAAAAGCAAATTTATAGCTCAAACACACAAAATCATAAAACAGTTCAAAATATTATAAAATTGATATATATATACAGCTATATTTAAAAGAGCAAGTTGAAAACACAATATGCCTAATTACGATGTCGGTTGGTAACATCGTTGTGGGATCGAACCGCCCGACAATAGGTCGGCGATTCTAACCTCTCTATTTAGATGCAATTTTGGAAGCACACATTTTTCTATAGCTGCTTGTGCGGCAGGCGGAAATGAGCCTCAGCACAAGCTGCAATTGCAAAATAAATGTGTACAAACATCCCTGCACCGTGCGGGCGCACGGTGCCTGCCACACGGTTGCGGGATGTTTCGGTTTACAAGCCTCCCTGCACTGTGCGGCCACATGGTGACTGCCACACGGTGCATGGATGTTTAGCTGGGCACCATAGGGGGCCCCATAGAAAGGGCCTGAGGAGAAGGGGGTCTTGCTAGGGGCCCCCAAAGTTACTTTGCACCGGTCTTTTCAGGGCGGGCAGACTGCCTTGAAAGGAGCGGTGGAAAGTGACAACATATTCCAAAGATCAGAGCAGCGACTAGCTCTTCCATCAATATGGGAATATCATTCCGTCGGAAGTGGAGCAGAATCTCCCCACCAGGTTTCCCTCCGACGGCCAGTATTATGATACAGCGGCAGGATGGAAACCATAGATGTCAGAAGGAAAGCCTCCGACTAGCTGTAGATGGCTTTCTGCCCAGCATCGTAATCCGGCCAAATATTCTTACCTGCAATATTCTGTTCCATGATATACTTATCATCACAATATTTTACTGATAATCTGTTTCAGATGATACTCAGCCTGGTAATGCAGAAATTAAGGAAGAATTTACATTCAGTGATAAGGGCCCTCAGAGACAATGAACTCATATATATTGTGCTGTTTCCTGCACATCTGAAAGTGACAATGGAAGCAAAGACAAGGTATTTCTGTATGCCGAAGGAAGCCTAAATCTGGATGATGGATGGTATCAGGTGGTGCCGCAAACGGGATCAGTACATCCCAGATCATATGAAGGACCTGGAGAACAGATCGGGCCTCAAGCAAAGAACCCAACAAGTCAATCAGAAGAAACTGACAGAGAAAGAATGGAAAATTCTGATACAGTAGGGCATGAACAAGATACAACAGTTGAACTGAACAAACTGTACCACACTATAAAGACCTTAATGGAATGCATAATTGAAATCGATGATCCAGCAGAGAAAATATGCAATAGAATGGATACTGCAGAGACTAAGGGAGGTCTGCCTACAGAGGGTAGATTTGTAGACCCATCCTGGCTCAAGGTATTGTCATGTATATGATTGATCTGTGATGATATTGCACTGCCCAATATTTGAGAAACAGCGGGGAGCATGTTGCCAAAGTGGTATTTTAGACACACTTACTTAGGTAGTATATCTTTGATACTTTCATTGTTATAAGGATGGGAGAGTATTTAGCATGTAACACATTGCATTAGATATGGACAGAGTTGGCTATACTGCTACTGATGCAAATGAGAAAGAAAGATTTTTATAATTTAAATCTTTTATTGGAATTTCAGAAAAAACAAGACAATAGGACCTCTATCTTTTCGTCAGGCATATCAAGACAGGCTCCAATTCAATAAAGACAAACATATTCGGAGATTACTAGGAGCTGAACAACTATACAGGTCACATAGAACACCCAAAACAAAGCAACATAACCCTCCCCCCAACCTCCCTCCTCTGTCCACAAATCAAAAGGAGAACCCCACTAGGGAGAAAAAAGGGAGAAGATGAAAGATTCAACAGTGGTGGCCTTCTGTTTGTGCACAGGTTCCCTTCGTTCTGGGATTGGGGTATCTGACAAACGAAGAAGGCGTAGGTATCTTGGACAACTCAGTTCATGGAACTCCCCTGTGAGTAGTGTCAAAAAGGGCCGCCACAATTCCCGGAATCCCTCCCCTCTCCCGGCCAGCACAAACGACAGCTTCTCCATGCCGAGCACCATCCACAACCTGTGCAGTCAGCCTGTATGTAGGGGGCCTGTGGAGTCCTCCAATGAGCTAAAATGTATTGTGTAGCCGCCCCTAGTGCAATAGCAATAAGGCGTCCCCTCCGTGATTTCAAGGGATACATCAAGGCGTCGGGCAACCCCAGAAGGACATAGGCCGGGAACCAGGGAAGTTGGGTATCTAGGTGTGAGCCTATGCCCTCCAGAATTGTGCTCCAGTACCCCTGCAGTTGGTCGCACCTCCACAGCAAATGTTCTAGTGTGCATCGTTCCCCACATCCTCTCCAGCAACGGTCACTAATGCGGGGGTCGAATTGATGAAGGAGCTCAGGTGTATGGTACCAATAAGTGGCAACTTTGGTCAGGGTTTCAGTCAGGCCTGCATGATATGCGGAGTATCTAGCTCTGTGGTAAATACCGTGCCACTCTTTGGGTGTGAGGGCCCTCCCCAGGTTCCGCTCCCACCGACACCTACCAGCCTTGTATGTGTAAATGTTTGTAGCAAGGAGGTGTTGGTACAGGTCAGAAATTAGTTTTTTGTCAGACATGCGAGTGACTAGCCACTTCTCGTATGGAGTGAGATGATGTTGCGCTCCCGGCCTAACCTGTGGATGAAGAGCCCAATGACGAACCAGCAGATAGGATAACCTATCACCCTCTGGGATGCCATAGTCCTCTCTCATCTGTTGAAATGAAAGGATACCATTCAGGTTAAAGAGATGTCCTAGAGACCTGCAAGGGGATTGTCGCCTTGCCGCAAACGCCTTAGGGTCAAAAGCTGGGGTGAAGTCGGAGTTGGCAAATAGCGGTGTTAGAGGGGATGGGAAAGATGTTAACTCGTGTTTGGTGGTGGCCTGATCCCACACCTCCATGACCGTGCCAGTGATCTGGGACGCGTAGAGGTTAGGCGGCCGGTGGTGTTTCGGGAGGAAGGGGAGCCCTTGTAAGGGCATGCCCGCCACTGCCTGGTCCTGGAAGAGCCAATTTTTGCCAGATTCCAACTGATGCCATTCCACTAGGCTTCAGAGCTGTGCCGCATAGAAATAGAGTTGTAGATCGGATACCCCTACGCCACCGTGTTCAGGCGGGAGGACTGCAATGGCTTGCTTAAAGCGCGGGCGACGACCCTGCCATATGAAACGCACCAATTCGTATTGTTGGATCCAGCCCGTCGGGGGACATAAGGGAAGGGTCTGAAACAGGTAAAGTATCAGCGGCAGGAGTGTCATTTTGGTGGCAGCTATCCTCCCCAGCCAGGAGAGGGAATGGCGATTCCATCTCCGGAGCTCTCAGCGGAGCTGCGTGTGGAGTCTGGTATAGTTCGCTCTTATGGTGGTTGGAATGGTTGGGCCCAGGAGGACCCCCAGTTATGGGGCTGTGGTGCTAGACTACTGCATAGAGTGTTCCTCCTGTACCTCGGCCAACGTCTCGGATGACAGGGAGATATTGAGGGCGATTGATTTATCGGTGTTAATTTTGAACCCGGAGGCGAGCGTGAAACTGTGCAGTTCAATAAAAAGCGCACAAAGATATTGGACGGGGTCTTGACGGAGAGTAAAATATCATCATCATATAGGCTAATCTTGTGTGTCCCCTCCAAATTTGATTCCTTTGATGAGGGCATGTTGCTGAATCCTTTGCGCCAGCGGTTCCATATATAGGGCAAACAAGATAGGTGAGAGGGGGCACCCTTGTCTGGTCCCCCTGCCAATCGGGAAGCGAAAGGATGTATGCCCATTGACGTGCACTGCTGCATTAGGCAGCTTGTAGCAATTCAGAATACGGGTGCAGAGAACGTCCCCCAGACCAAAGAGGTGCTAGACCTGTTCCATATAGGGCCAGTGCACCCTATCGAAGGCCTTTTCGGCATTTATTGCGAGTACCATACAGTGTGGTCGCGTGCGTGACCCTGCTTCTATGAGGTGGAGGACCCGCTTAGTGTTGTCACTGGTTTGGCGCTGAGGTATGAAGCTGGCTTGGTCCGGTTCCACCAGCTGTGACATGTAGGGTGCTAACCGTCCTGCCAGAATGCCCGTGTACAGTTTGAAGTCAATGTTCTTGAGCAAAATCGGTCGATGCGAGCTACAGCGAGTTGCGTCCCGGCCGGGCTTCGGTATAACCGGGATCACTGCTTCTAAAAGTTCTGCATGGATCCCTCCAGGTTGGGCAAAAGAGTTAAACAGATCTCGCAACAGGGGGGACACCTGGTGACAGAACGTTGTGTAAAAAATCGCTGGGTACCCATCGGGGCCGGGGGATTTCCCAAGTTTCAGGCGTGAGATCACTGACACCACCTCCTCGAGGCCGATGGGTCTGTCTAGAAAATCCACCTGAGCTGAGTTTAGGGAGGGGAGGCGCACACCCTGCAAGTATCCCTGACCCACCTGCGGGTCAAGCGTGTCACCGGCATGGAGAGACTCATAAAATGCGCCAAAGGCCTCCACTATTGCCACGTCATCCGATACCAAGTCACCTTGATCGGTTCATATGGCCTGTACTCCGTGTCTCTGGCGCTGCTCACGCAGCTTGTTCTCTAGCAGACGTCCACATCTGTCCCCCCTGCGTAATAGGCCTACCAAAGACAGTGGGCTGCATATTCCGCTCTATCTTGGTCCAAAGTTGCTAACATTTTCCTCTCTGCACACAATTGGTGCCAGGCCTGTGCTGCTCCTGCACGCTGGTGCATTTGCTCCAGCTCGGCTTCACTCTGCGCAATTTCTGCCCGTTTCTGTGCATGCTCTTTGTTTTTGGCCGTAGCAGCAATAGAAATAAATTTGCCCCGCAATACAACTTTAAGGGCAGCCCACTGCGTTGAACGTGAAGTCTCAGTGTTGTTGTTTTGGGTTAAGAAGTGTGTGATGGCGGATTTAATCCGGTCCACCGTTGAAGGGGTATGTAGGAGGGATTCCCTAAGGCGCCAGTGTCGCTGCGGTGTCGGTGCGGCTGGGAGTAGGAAGGGGGCTACCATCGGGGAATGGTCAGATAGTGATGCCGGCATGATGTCTACCTCCTGTGCTCGCAGCATCAGTGGGGAAGAGCAGAGAAAGTAATCAAGTCTAGCATAGGACTTATGGGCCCCCGAATAGTAGGTGCAAGCTGTACTGCGTGGGTGTAAGTGTCTCCACAAGTCAATGAGTCCTAGGTCCCGGAGGTGCGCATGTCCGGACTAAGAAAGAGCTCCCACCTGACCCGACCTTTGGCAGGAGCAGTCTGTCGCGTTATAGAAGACTAAGTTAAGGTCTCCCCCCAGCAGTAACTGTTGTTCAGTGTTGGCCGTGGCTGCTGCTAACGCTTTCTGGAGAAAGACTTCTTGCCCGTCGTTGGGTGCATATACAGAACCCCCCACTACCATCTGGCCTGCTATTCGGAAGCGATACACAAGTAGTAGCCCTTTTATCCCTGCTTCTCGGTGGAGGACTTTGCCCGGAAATGATCTGGACACCAGAATTTCTACCCCTGCCGCTTTCTTGGAGGAGGATAAGAAGAGTTGCGTGGGGAAGGCACAGAACTTAAGTCAGTGCTGGTCTTTAGTTAGCAAGTGAGTCTCCTGGAGGAGGCATAAATCAGCTGTGGAGTGCTCTAAAAGGGACAGGACCGGCCGCCATTTTATGGGGTTGTTTAGCCCACGCACATTAAGGGAGAGAATCTTAAGTCGGGAGCAAGTCATCGTCTCTCAATGTTGACTCAGGAGCTCTGTGTAGCCTGTGGGAATTGAAACAGAAAAAAAAGTGGACAGAGGGGTGGCCCCCTATAACAAACCCCTCCCCGATCCCAGACCACAACTCGCCCCCTCCCATCCCAACCCGCTCCCCCCAACCCCCATGTGGTACCCCAACAAGCGATCATAGTCCCAGTCCTACCCTCGTAGCGCAGGGCTGTGGTGCGATCCCTGTGAGGATGTGCAGCCATGTCGCTCCCCGTGCCCCCCCCCGCCCCCTGGACTCGCGTAATGGCTGATGCTAGTTAGTACTTCCCCCAGAGAACAATCAATCTGAAGATGTGGTGTCTTTGGCCACCTCTTGGATGGCGTTGTCCATCTCTTTCTTGATGGTATGTGCGTCCGGCCTCAAGCTCGCCGCTGGCGAGCGTCGCCTAACAATTTGCTGCCAGCCATCCCTGGAGGGCTGTTGAGGTGGTTTTGGCGATGTACTCTCTCTCCATTTGAGTGATGCCCAGCAATGTGGAAGTCTCCTGGAGGGAGCGAAGCTGGTGCAGGGCACCGTTCCACTTAAATATCAGGCGAAAAGGGTTCCCCCAGGAGTATGGGATCTCTATGTCTCTCAAGAAGTCTGTCGCAACCTTGAAGGCCTTGCGCTTTTGTAACGTGATCGCTGACAGGTCCTGAAGTAAGGCCACTGAATGACCCTGGAAGCTCAGGGGTTGCTTTTGCTGCGCCTCCCTGAGGATGCGTTCCTTGAGAGGAAAGTCCGGTAGAAAGGCCAGAATGTTTGGAGGCGGGGCGGATGCACACCTCGCTAACCAAACTCTGTGTGCTCTGTCAATCCTGATGTCAAAGTCCGCCGGTTCCCCCAAGATGTCCCGGAATAGGGCTTGTAGGTAGCCCATGATGTCTGTTCCTTCCTCTTTAGGTGGAACTCCCCGGACCCAAATGTTGTTCCGCCGGGACCTGTTTTCCAAATCTTCTGCATGAGCTTGCAGATCCACTTGTTGTTCCTTTAGTCGTAGTAGGTCCTGCTGCAGTTGTTCCACTTCCTCGCTTCTTGCGCGGTCGGCGTCCTCGATGGTGGCCACTCTTTCTCTGTCCTGATCTCCCTGACCTCCTGATCTCCCGGACCTCCCCTCCTGCTTCAAGGCGTGGAAGTCATCTCGGAGGGAGTTGAATAGAGTGTCCAGGAAGGATTTGGTGATGGGCACCTCGCCTTCATTGGGGTAATTTGCTGCCTAGGTGCCCCTGGGGACAACTGACCTTTGTCACCTTTTAGCTGTCCTTTGCCGAGCATTTCTGGGAGGGTGTGGTCTCCTTTCTTCCTCTGGCCCGCCATAGTGTGTCCCCAGTCGGGGATTACTGCGCCTGACTGATGACTGATTTTGCCTCTCATCTTCAGTAGCTTTTTCCTTTATCTCATTCAGGGTTAGATGTCATAAGTTATAACACTCAGAATTTATTTCAATATGTATAGTTCTCACACAGTGAAACTACATCTCCCACAATTCTTAGGAGGAATTTTTTTTATCCCGCTCCCGGGACTCTTTTATACCTGTATGGTATCCTGGTATCCTTCCGCGCCAGTTCAGAAAGATAATAGTTAGTGAATGCCACAGAGGTTTTGGATTACACCCTGGATTTTTGAAGTGCTTTACTCAAGGTACGTGTCATCGCAGCATGATTCACAGAATAGTTTTATGAACTCCTGAGACTTTTGTTACGACATGACAAAAATAGTTATGGTACTGATTTTTTTATGCAGGAGCAGACGGATAAGCGCCGTTATAACATCAGTTCACGCTGCCTTCACGTATGTGATATGAACAAGCTGACCACAGGTACCTTTACTTGCGTTCGAGCACTAAATATATAATTATTATCGTAACACAAGCATGGATTATGCATAGACCGTCTGACAGACAGTTCCACTACCTTTGAAAGAGAGGTGTGTAAGAAATTATAATAATTTTTCTCTAGTAACCCCCAAGTGCAACACATATTTAACTTGGGAGATAGATACTTTGAGTTTATCCGACATATGAATGTAACTTTCACCGCCACACAAGACAGTTTTGAGATTATTAATTCATATAGGGTTTACCACTATGTGTATAGGAATGATTATTGCACCGCAGTAAGGGATATAGATCAGGAAGAGTTATTGCGAGGGAAGTCATTTATGCATATTAACAGCCAGTTCATACACACTTGTGTACTTACAGGAACACGTGTGATTTCACACCTAAGCAACAGTACAATCCAGAACATTTTTAGATCCAGGTTCCTGATGGCGCATCTTTCATACAAACTGATAACACAAGGGAAAAAGGTTTGGTTACATGAACACATCTGCGATGTGTATTCACTGACCCTCACGAGAATTACTATTTACAAACACATTTTTTCAATAACATTTTTTCTTCTTACATTCCATTCTTTTTGCTTTACGTTTTAAGCAAGATATGCACACCCTCTATGATGGCGACATTGTATATTCATTCTTCCCCTTTTTTTTCGCATTTTCTTGGGATATAAGGACTCTTCATTGTTTTTAGCATGCACCCTCTGTTGTGTCGCATATTGAACGGATGTCAACTGTACTACTGATTGTAATTAGATGCATTGATGTTTATAGGATATCGCCCCTGATGAAGGGAAATTTCTTTCCCGTAATGCATTGGGCATTGGACTCCAAGAATGACACACCAACATTCATATGAAGAGCATTTCATTGGCATTTAGGATTTATTGTAAATAGGCTTATTGAATAACTAATGCTATATGTTTTGAATTGTTAATAGACAGATAAAACGTTTAACATTATGACATGTTCATGATGCAATGCACCATGGGATTGTACATTTTCAAATATTGATGATACAATTGTGAAACGGATAAAAAAAATCATGAAGATGCTTTTGAACAATAAATGTAAATAACTACTCAGAAAATATATTGTTTTGTGTAGATTGTGTAAAATAGTTTTTTTCCCAGTAGGTAGACTACCAGTGTTTAAAGTGACCTAGATGCTGGGTAAAAACTTGTATCACAGATTACCCAATTTTTGTATAAAGGGGTGGATCGAGTGGAGATTAGTGTATCAGTTGTGGATCTCTCCCCAAGGAATGTCATCATCAACCTGTGATCTGGGTAGGTAAGCAGAAAATCCATTGTTGCTCCTTCTGGAACAGGTAGTGTTTGGTCACATGTGGATGTATTTCTAGAACTGTCCAGGAGAGATGGTCTGGAGAGTGTGGTCTCTCAATGAAATGTGTACTCAATTTGGTAGTCAGTTTTTTGCAGCGAATGTTGGTGCGATGTTCCCTTATTCTGGTTTTTACCATCCTTGCGGTCATACTTACATACAGCATATTACTTGGGCAGGTGATCATATAAATGCAGTGCGTGGAATTACAATTGGATTGCGATCGTTGTGTCCATATCTGGCGATCATTTAGTTGTATGTTTATGGATGCTTTTGTCAATGCACAAACCCTGCATTAACCGCACGGAAAATGCCCAGTCACAGAAGGTAGACCCCACAGAGATTATTGTGTTTGTTTTTGTACAGTCTTGGGTCTCATGTGGACTAAGGTGTCTCTTAAATTCCATGTGCGTTTGAAGTTAGATCATGTTGGTCTAAAGTTGTGACATGCTCTAAAGAACTCTGGCGGGGCCCGTTGTGCGTTGTAGCACCCGAAGAAGAGGCAGTGGACCAACCCAGGGGGTGGGGTATGTGGATCATTAAAAAAAGAACAGTAAAAAAAATATGAGGGAGACCAAACAGCTTTTCTTTAACAAAAATGCAGAAACTTCAAGTACTATGGGAGACATTTAAAACAGTAATAAGTGGGCAAGGAATGTTCAAGTACTGCAGGACTTAGATGATCTGGAGATAACAAATAGAAAAAGAAAAAGAAGAGTCAAAGATGAGAAAGAGAAGCAAAACAAGCAGACTTAAGGCACTAGAAGAGAAGAACGCTAAGAAGATATACTTATGTAGACAAAGACATCTGCATGGTCAAGAATAAGCCTGTCAAAGTCCTAGCCTTGTTGGAAAAAACAGGGTGCAAGACAGATACATAAAATAATAGATAATGATGGTAATGAAGCCAAGGCTGGTACACAGATAGCAAAAAGTTTTGTGTCATACTTTAAAGAAATAAAAAGTGGGACATCACACGACAGATGAAAAGGGCATTTATAAGACTTCACAAGTGGAAAGTATTATAGATGACTTGCCATTGCTCACACTTGACTGGGCCCCAAAAATAGGATATCCATTCTGAAGAGATACTGAGAAGCTTTAATCAAAGCACTAGGCCCTAGCAATCTGCTGGTACAAATTAAACTGTGTTGCATGTTCTAGTAATTAAGCTAATGAGAAAGGACAGCTCCCACATGATTTAAGGGAAGCCACCCTAATACCAATTCTAAAAACCATAGAAACGGCCTAAGGAACAATCCTCCGATAGGATGATATCTCTGGTACATGCTGATGCAAAAGTCTTGGCCAAATTATTAGTCAATAGAATATATAGGTTCATTATTTGATACACCCAGATCAGTTGAATTTTATGCTGGGAAGGGATGCAAGGCATAATCTTCATAGATCGTGCATGATGATAGAATGCACATGACCGGTTATGGAGCCAGTGGTGCACCTGTCCCTTGTCCCAGAAAAGCTATTCACTCTAAAGAATAGAGTTTCATCCTAGATATTCTAAAACAAAAGGCCATGCATCAACATTTTATGCAATGGATATCATTACTGTATAAGCAACCACTTGCAAGCATCAGAAGGAATCAGACACTTGCTGGACATGGCCCTCTCTGCAGGGTCAACCCTTGACATTTTACCTTTACCCTCCACTTTTTGCTCAATTTGTTTTTGTTGGCCTTGGGACTCTTTACCACTGCTAATTAATGCCAAAGCGCTTGTTCCCACTCTCCTAAACATGGTTTGATTGGCTTACTCCTGTCTGACATATTTAATTTACTTATTGGTCCCTTGTTAGAGTGGTATACCATATTCAAAGGGCTTGTAAATTAAATGCTACCAGTGGGCCTGCAGCAGTTATTGTGTAACCCACTCATACAGCATCTCAAAACATGTCCCAAGTCTGCCATTGCCTTAATTCAGTTTCAAACTGTCAGTTCGACTTGACAAGATAACCACCTTGCTAAGCCTTACACCCCCCTTTTATTGCATATAAGTTACCCCTAAGGTAAGAACCTAGGTAGCGCATACAACTGGGTAAATTGTAATTAAAAGGTTTGACATGTACTTTTATGTTTTAGATGTCCTGGTAGTAACAATCTCCTTAATGTGTTGTTCACTAGTTCTAGCTCTACCTGTCCCATAGGATAACATTGGGTTGCCTTATTACACTTAATAGGTTATCCAGTTCAGGTTTGGTAAAAATGGAATTGCAATGAAAAATCCTATTTATTAATAAAGTTAGATTTTCAATTGCAATTTTGAAAATGACACTTTTAGAAAGTTACTTCAAGACCAGGGGTTGGGCCAATATTACATCAGCAATGCTAGGCCACTGCACAATTAAACCAAAATGCCAATGCCATTTCTGACGATCTTTTAACACATCCAATTTTAACCTTTGTGGTCAAGCAAATAAATTCCCCTGACCACCGTTTATTCACTTTAAATTTAAGATCCTTTCTGTCATTTTCACATTACAAAATCATATACAGTTGACCATCACCTGTAGCAAACATCAAATTAAGGTCACATCACTGCTGGTAACCCACAGTACATGTGACAAAAGAAATACCTACTTCATATACATTTACAACAATGTTGTGTAAACCAGAAACAACACGTGTCCTGGTTCTGAATTTTTTCATCCACTAGTAGCTACTACAATTTGTTTAAATCAATTTGTTCCGATATATTAGACTTTAACCTGAGGAACTCACACAAGTTTGGACACATCCTGACTAATTGCAGGGACTCATCATTTCAATCATTTAGATTCATTCCTTGTGTGCCAGTAATCTCACTCTACTGCACTTTCTGGTATAAAACTATTTTGACGTGTTTCAAACCCAATCTTATTTTTAGGGTCTTCCTCAGGACTCAGAACAACTGTATACTCTCAACGTAGGACTGGTAGCCAGATATCTGAATTCTTCTTAATATGAAGAGAATGTATTTGAAATGAGTGAACAACACCTTTCATCTTCATGTCACCAGTCTAGTTCAGATGGTCAGAAAAACTTTTCTTATGGCTTCAGGGAAAATTTGAAATATTCGTGGCAACTCTGAACATGCCACTTCATACACATTCCTTCCTTGCAATCAATGCATCTTTTTGCTGTAGAATCTTCTCAATAAGGATGTTGCTTTCAAATGTACACGTAACACAGTCAATCTGATTCAATTGGTTCAGCCTTTCTTTAAAACATTTGAAAAAAGACTGTCTCCTCCCCATTTTACTGACCTTTTGTGTTTGCAGCCTGTCCTGGTTGTCATGACTGAGTGTAACTGACAGTTACATTTGTGAATTCTTCCCAGACAGCCACATAATATAGGGGTTAGGTGTCTCTTAATGGATCATTTGCTGGCAGAATGGGGGGGGTTGGAAATGATCACAGTCCCACTTGAAACTGAATAGGGTGTGCTCGGCCTTCACACAATGGAGCTATCACATCCATATTGTCACTGCAGCCAGCTTGTAGCCAGGGCAGCAGAGTTGGGAATGTTCATGCTTTTCAAAGAATCTTTCAATAAGCTTCTCCCACCTCCTAGAGGAAGGGCACCAGGGTATTAACATAGGATTTTCAGACCCACACTTCAATTCACTCCTGGACCTGCAGAAGGACTCTCAAAAGACTGCCTGTTGCTATGACCTACTTGCACTCTGCATGACTGTTTTGCTATACCTTGAGGGCCTGACTTGAACCCTCAGACTATTTTTTTCTTACCAACAACCCTGAGCTTGTAACATTGTGTTTTGTAATTGTAAATTCCCATTAATCTTTATTGTTACTCTTCTCCTGTCTTTTACACTGTTTTTACTGCTTTGTACTTTTATGGATACAATGTTTATCCTAATAAAGTTTACAAACTGAACTGATACACACACACAAACATAAATGTGCTGATAAACTGCCAGAATAAATCAGATTCTTACAGAAACCATAGGTTAGAAACCTATATCGCTAGTTCATAAAACCTTAACATATTGCGTGCCAAACCCATTAACACTAATTAGAGAGGATAATGATGTTGGCCATATTGAAGATGATAATTAGAAGGAAGCTAAATGGCCCCCATAAGAAGTAGCAATTAACATGGGGTTCCAACTAAAGCAGTTAAAAATCTTGCTTCAAACTTATTACATTAGAAAGAAAACTCAAGTGTATGGGATACATACACAATGGTGTATGTTTAACCCCTTCGCTGCGGATGACAAAGCCAGCTCGTCATAGGCGTTACCTGCGCTGCGCGGATGACGAGCTGGCTTTGTCACGAACCGCGCGATTTTCAAATTTCAGCGCACAGCGGGAAAACCCGTAGCGCGCATGCGGTTAAGGAAATGTGGTATGAAAGGGACATGTATCCACATGTAGTGGAAATGCCCTAAAATAGCCAAGTGCTGGGAGAATATTTACAAACACTTAAGTGATGTTCAATATATCCAAATAGACTGGAATATTAAACTAATGCAGTTAGGAATATTGGTTAAGTAAGCCTTACTTCTGTTTTGTAATGTAGGACTGGCTCTTCACAGAAGAAATATAGCACATAAATGAGGTGATAAAGCGTCACCAAAATTCAATATTTGGCTCCCTGATGTGGATTGGTGCAATGCTATGGAAAGAGAAATATATAACAATAGATGATGTACAAAGAAGTATCAAAGGATCTGGGGGAAATGGGACTAAATGCACAACATTGACTGTGAATCCATCTGGAATGGATGACGTTTTACAAGACAAGAAAAACTGCCAGATGAGGTTAAGAAGAGAAATATAAATACAGAAATAAGGAAGAGGTCAAGTATTGTATGAAAGATGTTTGCAAACTGTACTGATGTCACGACTTACTAAAATAGCCTTTCAGCATTGTTTGATAATATCTTCTTTATCTTCTTTTATGTAACAATGATAATGCATATGCTGTTACACATTGTTTGCTCTGGTGGAGGTTCAACTCTTTGGCAATAAATGATGCTAGATATGTAGTGTTAAAATAATAAAATTAATTTAAAGAAAAAAAGGCTGTCAAGGGACTGAGAACATTTAGCAGGATTTTAGAGATGCTCTTTCTGACAACACTACTTTTCGATAATGTGTGACTTTTTTTTAATCGAGCAATGTATCAAAATGTTGTTTCAGTTGCCTTCTCTCATGAGCTGCCTGACGCATTAAGTAGTATGTAAATTGAAGGTCCTAAAACTGCAAATTACTTCCACTTAGATTCCACACTGCCGAATACCACAAGGCCAGAGTATTAGACTTTACTGTGGGTATCAAAAAAGACCAGTGAAAGAAGCTCATCAATACCCAAAATCGTATGTTCAATGCATTGTCCCATACAAACACAGATGGATGTAAATATTTTTGGTGCTAACTAAATGTTTTTTTTTAGTCTTTGGTGATAAGGTGACCAATCTAAATTAAATCCTAAGTGGTATATGCAAAGATAGTACTCTTTTGTACTAGTTTACATGATCACATGTCCATTAAATATTAAGGGATGGATTCAACCTGCAGAAACATGACCAGGACAAGTGGAGATGTTTGTTCACTTTTTTTAGAGCAAATAATTATCATTAACGACTCCTGTAAGCAAGGCTGTTCAATCTTTATTGCCCTCCACTGATAACCATCATCTGCTGAACAGATGTGTTCTCTGTGATCCCTTTAATGTGAGTAAACACCATCTTTCAATCTCCAGTGCCCATACAATGACCTGTGCCTGCGCAAAGTCCAAAACGGATTTTGCTACAGGTAACATTTCAGCTAAGACATATGTCTTGAAGAGATATTCAACAACAGTCTAAAGAGCCTCCTTGGGGAAGTATGAGCCGCTGAAGATGAAATTAGATATGCATCCATTTGTTTGCCAGTTAGAAAGTAATGCAAACGTGATGGCCTTTACTCTCCTTGACTTTCTGTTTGGAAACACTGTTTGTGATCCCCTCTTTTGTGAAAGATTACTGCAAAGGGAATCCAAAAGACCTCATGAAAAGCCATTAACAATCTGCTATGCTAATGGTTTTAGATATGCAATCGTATACAAAAGTCACCAAACCTTGGGAATGTACACTACACTGTCCTGGTAGAGTAGACACTCTTTGTTGCCTGTGAAGCCTATAAAACCCAGAGCTCTTCAAGATTTTTCAAAGGACACTGGGCATGATTACTGAGATGAACTGCCTCATTGATCTAAAAATCTGTAAGGAGCCAAAAGGGTCCTTTTATCAACAGGTACAGGTCCTGAAATAGCAATGCTGAGACAGTGCTACTTCTTCAGCAGCTAAATAGAAAGTGGAGTCATGTTAGCACATGCCTTATCTATTGCGCAGAAAGGGAAAGTATGGCTCAGTGGAAGGAGTCAACCTCAGATAGTCTAGGAATAACTGGAGGGCTGCATCTCGCATTTAATTTGCCCCACCTCAATGAACAGCCCTGCAAGCTGGCTGGTGTGCCCATGAAATTGGCACAGCATTTGTGTGGCAAAGAATATACACAACATATCAGGCGCAGTAAGCTTAATATCAAATTTGAGGCTGAATTCTGGACATTAGGGAGATTTAGAACATTTAGTTTCAGTAGCAGTCCAGGTTTAGTTTTAGTAGCAGTCAAGTTTTTATTTCTAGTAAAACTGGTGCCACAGAACTGGAATTCTTAGTCATTTACAATGGATTCTGTTTTGCCTCCAAGGCAGATGCTGGCCTCTGACCTATGCCCCTAGTTCTCCGCATGAAAGTGCTTAGAACGCTTCAGAGAACCACCCTGAGTTTCAGAGCTAGTAATTGATTCAGAGTTTTCAGGGCCCACTCTCTTACCATACAACTTTATCCGATGAACCATTCTTATCCACACTGAGGCTGAGGAGAGTCAGTGTTTCATCAATCAATATCAATTAACAGTGCAACACATTTGGCTAAACTATGAGGAGCAGGAATTGGTGGTCAAGGCTAAGAAGATTTATTACAAATTCAAATCAAATTAAGATACACAGCTCTTAACACCATGCTATAAAGGTACAAAACAATAACAGGTAGGCCCATCCTATGGAAGAAATTGAGGCAGATCAATATTAGACAAACAAGCAATTCAGTCACAGCAATACAAAAGATCAGAAGGAGCATCGGATGCGCAGAGAAGAGACGCAAGTTTTGTTGTCTATAGATGGGTAAATCTAAATCACCTAAAGTACAGTTCCAGTGAAAAGGATGGTTCTAGAAAGCTAAAGACTCTCAGAAATTTTCCAACTGGCCAGAGTCAGAGGAGCACGCTCATTGATGACATTTTATTCTATCTGATGTGGATTTACACACAATTAGGAGAATGTTCTATGATTTCTCTCCTATTTTATCTCACCTATCTACTCAATAATTTTTTCCTGTTTTATCTGTAACTTTCAGCTTTGATATGAAATGCAATATGTGTGTTAGTAATGCCACATTGTAAATCTTTTTTTATGTTTGACGAATGTCCCCTTTGCCATTAATACAAATATAAAAAAATAAAGAAATCAGCCGTTTCCATAAAGGAAATAAGAACTAGTGAAGGAAAAAAATAACTTTGATAAGGTGTCAGTATTTCAAAAGCTTAGTCAAGGGTCTTCTTGGGTCAATCAAGTAAGTGTTAGCCTAAGCCACACTCAGCAAGGAATCAATAAATACAGAGGTCTGAACTTCTAAAAGTCCAAAGGAATAGTGCTGTAAGGCAGTAGCGGTGACATTTGAAATTGGTGAGGCGTAAAAGTGCAGGATAAGTGATGCGTGGCGAGCGAGCGTGGCGAGCAAGCCCGAGCTTTCTATGGGGAGTTCGGGTGAGTTTTCCCCCTGGGAAAACTTTGAAAAAGAGTGGGAAAACAGTGCTTTTTCAAGCAAATCTGAGAAATCAAGAAGGTTAATAAAGAAATTGGGATATTGTAGTTATGAAATAAATAAAGAGCCTCTAGGTAGAATTACTTGAACTGCAGACACTGTGGCTAGCTGCGGTGTTCTGGACGTCCATTCCAAATCACCAGGTGCTTGTCGGTACCTGTACATTGAGGAAGGTTGGGCTGTGGTACAGAGGCAATTGCTAAGCTAGAACATCTGAAAGCTAGTAGGGCTGGGGAAAAGTCAATCACATGTCAGGCCCGGGTCTCTGAAAGTCCAGCATGGCTGTGGCAGTCACAGTCAATTGTCAGGTTGATAAACTGAAAGGCTGGGCGGAAGCGACAGCGTGTGTCAGTCACATGTCTGGCTGGTGCCTCCAGCAGACCAGCTGGCACCTTTGAAAGGTCAGTAGGGCTGGGTCAGTGTCTGTGACTTGTCAGGTTGATCGCCTGATAGGTTAGCACGGTGCGACAGTATCAGTTATATGTTTGACTTCTGCCTTAATGAACAGCTGGACTAAGGTAGTGTCAGTCACGTCAGGCCGGTGCCTTTCAACGGTCAGCAGGACTGGGGCAGTGTCAGTACCATGTCAGGTCCTGCATCGTGAACAGCTGTGCTAAGAGATATATGCCCAGCCCTGACAGAGGAGGGAATTTCACCAGGGTTCATTCACAGTTCTTTGTGAGGGACACTCTTCATAGGCGTTTCCGTCTCAGTACACAGCAAGTGTCTGAGGGCCACCAAAAGGCAAGAGGCTTTGTGCAGGGTCTTCACAAGACTTACAGCAGTGTCTCCCAAATGAGTACAAGGAACTGACCCTCATCGGTTGGGCATCAGAGGCCTTCAGCAGAATCTTAATTGGACTCACAGTAGTGCATGCTGGGACTGTTAGCCTAGTACAGGACACTCAGCCACATCCACAGGAGATAAGAGACTGCTAGCAGCTGCAGCATCTGAATGAGACTCTCAGCAGGAAACAAGATAGAAGAGACTGTCATCACCATCAGCATCAGGTTGCTAGCAGGAGCCTACCAGTGCCATCTGCATGACACTCGACAGCATCTGAAAGGAGAGAGTGCAGCATCTGCATGAGAATAGCAGCAGGAGACAGGGAACTGAGGGACACTGCTCTGTGTTTCTCTCTGTGTGTGTTGTTTCTCCTCTCTAAGATTAGTACACAAAGCAGGTCCTCACTGAATGTTATTTTGTTCCATGTTCAGGCAATTTACAGCAATGCTTTGCAGTGCGCTGCACACTGTGTTTTAAAATCGCACTTCTCTGCACAGATATTTCCCGGAGGTCCATCTCCAGCAGTGCATTTATTAAGAGCTCATCAGCTATTCCTTCCATAGCTGCCAAGTTTTCCATTTGCTTATGTGTGAATTTTTCATGTTTCATGTTTTCAGTATGTTTATGTATGGCAATGATTCTGCTTTATGAAATATAATTTGAGGCAACCTTAAAACAGCTGCAGTTCTCCTTAAACATGTATGAAAGTTTAGTAACCTGCTTCCCATTTCTAAGTGGATCATCCTGGAAACAATAGTAGCATCATAATAAATAATTTAAGCTTGAGTACATAATATATTATGCCTGTTTAACTTTGGAATGGGGCCTGTCAGGAGAATTGGAGTGGGGTGTTGCAAAAAGCTAGGGCAGTGTGTTGCATGTGTGCATTGATGAAATACCACCTGATGTGGCCCCTTGAAAAGGTGGGGATGGGTCTCGAGACTCCTATAGCTCAAAGTAATTCATTGGCCTTACAGTGGGTAGGGGCTCCCTGAAGCATGGGCCCACACTGCGCCCCGGCGGGCCATGTTACGCCCCTACATGTGCGCTTGGCACACCATGAATATGTTGACTAGGAGGGAAGAGCAGCTGTACAAAAGGTATAATGTGCATCAAAGATTCTGAACCTTGTTTATCTAATGATGAGGAATGTGATCACATGCTGTAAAAGAACACCAACCCAGCATGTGACCTGCTACACACCAGAGCATTTAATGCACCAGGACCAGATTTAGCTCGACAAAAGCAAAAGGGACAAATGAGATTTAGCCCTGCATGCTTAATGGTTGGTCCGCTCCTCGTGCAACTACATGTTCCAGATTGCTAAGCGGTTTTAGATAAAAGGCCAGAGCTTGTCAAAGGTTTCAGATAAACAGCACAAGATCAGTAGGTGATTATATGCAATATGTATGCCATTCCATTCCATCACACTGGCTACACTGAATAAATATATCTTGGTGGAACATAGATTGATGGAGATCACTTAGTTAGAGATCTGAAAGGTTTATGAAAATTAATGAGTACCTTGAATACTTGTACAAAGACATATAATGAAGGGCCACAAACCATCTTCCTTTCCCAAACTTGTGTCTTACACATATGTTCAGGTACATAATTTAATTGGAAACTCGCATATGGAAATGGCATATGCAATGGTGAACATATACACAAGGCTGATTAAATGTTTGGCAGGAATTAAAAAGAAAAAAAATCTGAATTGTCCTGGGAAGAATTCATAAACTCTCTGGCTAGGATAGACAAATGAGAGCCAACAGCATAGGCGTAGTCAAGACAAGGAACTTCTCTGGAAGAAGAGAGAAGAAAGGCAGGACTGGCCTGGGAAAAATGATAAACTCTATTGGGAAGCTGGACTAGACTTCGAAGGACTGAGAAACCTCTGTGGAAGAGGAGGAGAAGTAGGACTGTGCTGGGCAGGCCTGCTAAACTCTCAGGAAGAGAAGATAGAAGTAGGACTGGGGTGTGCAGCGCTGCTTAATGAGTGCTGTTTGGAAATAAAGAGCCTGGCATTGTAATACATCACATCTAAAGCCAGCTTAGCTTGCTTATCCAAGTAAGGCACAGCCCATGTCACCCAGATCAAGAAAATAAACCCGAGCACTGCGCCCAGTTTCACCCGATCAAGAACACAACTCCTGCGGCCCCTACTACTTCTTCCAGCACCCCAGCCTCCTCTCTGCACTGACGCCCTCTGCCACACAGCCTTATTTCATACCTTTATTGTGTGACTGGCCTCCAGCGTGTCCCTCACCTGCCGGCATCTCAGGAGAAGTGTAACTCAGCATTGAAGGTGACTTGCTGCCTGTCACAGTGGGTTCTCAAACAACGACTTGTTGAATGTGCATCATCAGTAGTCAAGTTTTGTCTTGGGTGCCAGTCCAAGCCACAACCATGTCACAACCTCCGGTAGGACTCTGCAGCTGAGGATCCCAGTTATTCCGCACAAGAGGCGGAGGAGCCAGGCTGCCATATGCTCAGACACTGTCAGCTATTACAGTGACAACCACCACTCCTCAACACTGGGTGCAGAGGAGGCTGGCAGCAGCCAAGTGCTAGCTGCTTCTGCTAGTTGTCATTTTGCAATACTTTTAACATATACTGTCTGGCTCTTCACAGTAAATGTACTGCTTACCCCAAAGACTGTGAAATAGAGTGACATCAAGGTGGCAATGCAGTAATGCAAGGACAATCACTAATTTGCATTAGCTTAACCCCATATTCTTGGCAGAGATGTCCTTCATACACTCAAACACACACACATACTTATGCAGTACACACATTCTCGCTCCGGGGAACTACCCATACACACTTACTCCCATCAGCCTCTTTCTCTGGAAAGCAGAGTGTCCTACATTTATTTTCAGCTCTCTGCTCCTGGTACTTGCCAGAAAGTATGAATATGGGAAATTCCCTATCGCGCGAGAGAGTACGAAATGATAAGGGAAGTGATGTATGTGGTCTGGCGGTTAAGCTTCCCTGCAGAAGATGGAGCCTGAAGACCGGGGCTAGAATCACAACTCGGCACGTGACCAAAAAAAACAAGCAATTCTGGGAAAATCACTTGCACTCCCTGTCACTAAAAATATAGATATGTGAAAGGATAACATCGTAAAATGTAATTGTGTACTTCACAAAGACAAACCACCCACTGAAAGTACTCGTTCTTGTATGGAATGCTAACATCACACACAATGCATTGTGCCCCAGCTAGGTTCAAGCTATATAAATAGTGATATAGAAACTTACTAATAGAGCTGTGCACCCCTCGTTTTCGTTGGGCTCGGTCACCATTCTGGCCGTATACTAGGGTACTGGCAATCTGGCCTCTAGTTTATTTGAATTTTATTTAATGCATTTTTATGAAGCGCACTTTACCCGGAGGTGTCAGAGCACTGTACAATAGAACCAGGTACGCTACATGAGAGAACTGTTACAGGAATGGAACAAAACAAAAGTAGCAGGCCATTGAATCAAAACGACGCAGGCAAAAGGAACACAATCACAAACGCAGCAAGCACAGAAAGTACGGGCAAAAATATGAATATATATAACAGATTTACAATGACTAAAGAGCTTCCTGGCGAAAAATAGAAGGCCATAGCATCAAAACAACGCAGGCAAAAGGGACACAATATCAAACGCAGCAAGCACAGAATGTACAAACAAAATATAAATATATATGACAAATTTACAATGACTAAAGAACTTCCTGGTGGGGTCTGAGAAGGAGGGAATTAGTTCTGAAAGTGTATTTGGATTAGAAGAGATTTGAGGTCCGCTTTGAAGATCTGGATGGAGGTGATGGCAGGGAGCGAAGGAGGAAGCGAGTTCCAGATTCTCACTGCAGTACCTGAGAACGATCGTGCCATCAATTTTTCCCTTTTGAAGGAGGGGGGCTCAAGAAGGGACTTTTTTGCATTCCGAGAAGGTCTTGAGCCTCCAGATAATTTCAGTTTATTCGTTAGATAGCGAGGGGAGAAAGAGTGCAAAGCTTTGTGGGTGATGCACGCCATTTTGTAGATAGCTCTAGCCTCGATGGGAAGTCATCGGAGTGAAGACAGGATAGGAGTGATGGGGTCACTTCGTTTGGACCCTGAAATGAAGCGAGCTGCTGAGTGGAGGACAGATTTGAGGGGGGAGAGGTGAGATTTGGGAAGGCCAGTCAGAAGAGAATTACAATATTCCAGTCTAGAGCGAACTAGCGATTGGACCAAGGTTTTTAGGTAATTCTCTGGGAAGAATCAACGAATCCCCCATAGAAGGAGCAGCTGATAACGTGCGCTCTTGACAACGGAATTGATGTGTGAGATTAGGATGAGTCTTTTGTCAAGTATGACACCTAAGGATTTAGCGCAATGATGGGTTTACTGTTGAGTAAATTCAACTGATCCATCCAGGATTGAACAGGAGGTGGGGAGAGAGAGCTAGATAAGAGGAGGAATTCTGTTTTGGAGAGATTGAGAATGAGTTGGTGAACTAACATCCAGTTGTAAATAGAGTTAAGAGTAGAGTTGAGTAGTGAGAGATCATGAGGGGAAGACACCTTCAGGTAGATTTGGGTGTCATCCGCATAGAGATGATAGAGGATTTCAGATTTGCTTAGGAGATTCCCTAATGGTTCCAGATAGAGATTAAACAGAGTGGGAGCAAGTATAGAACCTTGAGGGACGCCTTGATCAACCACCAGTGGGGCCGAGAGACTGTTCGCAATCTTGATCATTTGGGATCTGCCTGAGAGGAAAGAGGCAAGCCATTTGAGTACTGTGCCTTCCACGCCCATTCTCTGTTGAAGAATGTTAAGGAGGGTGTTGTGATTGACAGTGTCAAAAGCTGCAGAGAGGTCAAGAAGAATCAGAAGGCAAGATTCCCCCGAATCGAGAATATGCAGCGCATCATCATTCACTCGCAGCAGGGCTGTTTCAGTGCTGCAATTTTGAATAAAGCCAGACCAGAACATGTCGAGGAGATTATTGTCCATAATGTGTTGGGAAAGTTGTTTTGCAACACATTTTTCTGTGATCTTTGAAAGAAAAGGGAGATTAGTGATGGGGCAGAAGTTATTGATGTCATTTGCATCTGCAGAGTTTTTTTTTAGAAGGGGGTAACCTGTCCTGTTTTGAGGACAACTGGGAGGGATCCTTGACTGAGGAAGAGATTGACTAGCCTGGTCCAGTAGGAGAGAGTGTTAGTATAGAAATCAATGGTGATTCCACTGGGTATGGGGTCAGAAGAATGGTTGGAGGGTTTGGTTTCGCAGATGCATTTGAGGAGATCATCCTCTGAGATGGTGGCAAAGTTCTGCCAAGTGACTAAGGATTTTCGCTCCTCTATGGGGGTGGGGTGGGTGACCTGTTCCACCAGAGATTTTACCTTTTGATCGAAGAATAAAGCGAACTCAGTTGCTTTCTTTGAGGCATCCTCAGGCTTGATGGTTTGGGGGGAGCAATTTCGGTTTTTGATGAGGTCGAAAAGTTTTTTGGGTCTGTTTTTAGCTGAATCGAGGATGGATCTGAAATGTGATGTTTTTTCCTGGAAGATGTGCTTGTGGTATTTGGATCTTGCTGAACGTAAAAGGGAGAGGTTGGAGGTGGATGGAGAATGTCTCCAGGGCTTCTCCAAGATTCTAAGATTTTTCCTTTTGTCATAGAGAGCTTTATTGAACCAAGGAGCTGATGGGGTGGGTCTTTTCCTTTTGCTTTGGAGTGGAGCAACCTTGTCGATTGAGAGGCAATGGGGAGTGAGATCGTTGACATCTGTATTGGGGTCTAGACTAGGAAGTGAATGCATAGCAGAATCACATAGATTCCCAAGATCAATGTTTTTTGTGTTGCGGAACCACATAGAGGCTCTTTTAGGTTGGCCGAGAGTTAAAATGTCTGAGAGGTGAAAACAGAAGGGAATGAGAAAATGGTCAGACCAGTAAACACGGATGGGTGGAGCTGTGGTAATCTGTTCTGATTTGGATATAACAAGGTCCAGAATTGAGCCCTTGGTGTGCGTAATTTCCTAGCAGTGTTGGGCAAGATCGTTAGCTGAGAGAAAGGTTTCAAGCTTGTTGGCAACCGAGTCTTCCACAGAGCCCTGTGGAGATTGAAATCACCTAGGAAGATCTGCTTGTCACTTTGTGAATATTGGTCACTAATGAAGTCGATGAATTCCTCCATGAAGGAAGAGCAATTACCAGGCAGATGGTAGATGATATGGAACCTGAAGGGTGAGCTATGATGAACTTGGAGTTCTAGGGAAAGGCATTCAAAGGTGCGAAAGAGGATGGTGGGAAAGGCTTTGATTTGAAGGGCGTTTCTGAAGATGATTGCAACACCTCCCCCGATCTTGCCTGTTCTGTCATTTCCGAGGATAGAGTAGTCAGTAGGAATCAAAAAATCAAATGAAGTGTGAGAGGAGTCATTCAACCAGGTCTCAGTGAGAAAGAGCATGTTGAGATTGGGGTGAGTGATAGTGTCAGAGATTTCCTGTTTGTGTTTGGTTGCAGATCTGCAGTTATGGAGCATATAGTGTAGCTCTGCCGCAACTGTTTTGGTGATGTGAGTGTCAGGACTGATGAGGGGGATAGAGATTAAGGCCCTTATTTATGAGGCCTTGCGTCAGTTTTGCGCCGCCGGTGCGTCACTTTTTGTGACGCACCAGCGGCGTACAAAATGCGCCTTGTTGCGGCATATTTAAAAAGTGACGCATCTAGGTAGATGCGTCACTTTTTAAACCCCTGCCCCACATTATACCTGCGTCAGGTATAATGTATGCAGAGGGGGCGTTACCCCGCAAAAAGCCTCGTAATAGTGACGCAGTGAAATCTATGAGATTTCACTGCGTCACTTTTAGGATGCTGTTGCGTCAAAATCTTGCGCCTGCCTCACAGCAGGCGTAAGACTGACGCAAGCCCTTTCACATGGGGCTTTCCCCATGTGAAAGGACGCATTGCTGGAGTTGCGTCACTTTTGTGACACACTCCAGCAATGCGTCACTTTTGCGCTTACAGATGCGTCAAAAATACTGACGTATCTGTAAGTCCTTGTGACATGATGCGTCATACATTAAATATGACGCATCATTGGTGTCGCAAGGAGTGTGCAGTGAAAAGTGACGCATCGCTGTTTTCACGCAGCGATGCGTCACTTTTCATAAATGAGGCCCTAGATTCTTAAATGAAGGTGCCCCTTGAGGGGGAGGCTGGTAAGTTCTGATGGAAGAGATGGTCTGAATGGCAAATTGAGTAGAGTTGTTAGGAGAGGCGAGTGGAGGGGAATTGAGATTGATAGTCTTGTAGGACGCCAGTAAGTTGGTAATGTCTGTGGAGGACAGATTGTGGTTGGCTTTATTAGGGCGCGGGAGCAAGGAACTCCTTGGGATGTTATTCTGGGTGGGTGATATCTTAACACATAAGAGTGAAATGGACGCTTCAAGCTGGGAAATGGAAGAGATGAGAGAATCAAGTTTAGTTTCCAGAGAGAGGTGTGCTGAGCACGGAGTGAAGGGTGGCTCAATGGTTAAGGGAGAGAGTGGCTTGGGCGAAGGAGGACAGGAGGAAGTGGGGGACCAGGGGGAGTGTTGGGGCGCGAAGGTCGAAGGTGGGGGAGGAAGTGAAGTAGGCGAAGGAGGACAGTGGGCTGTGGGGGACTGGGGAGAGAGGTGTGATGCAAGGGTCTGAGGGGGGGAAGGAAGGTGATAGAAGGGAGTGGATGGAGTTAATGTGATATTTTTATTGGAGTTGAGCAGAGGTGACGTATAGAGATCATACATAGGAGGAGAAAGTTGAGAAGTAGAAATGGATGGCTGGAGGAGGAGGGGGGAGGGGTGGGGTTAAGGGAAGGCCATGGATACGGTAAGATGGGAGGAGAATGGGCTGAACAGGTAGGGGTGGGAGGGAGGCAGGTCAGAGGGGGGCCACAGAAGTGGGGAGAAGAGAGAGGGTGCAGGCCAGGTACCATGGGTAATGAAAGGTGAATGTAGGGGTAAAAACACCAGGCAGAGTGGGGGGGGTGAGCAAAATGAAAGTTGTGGGAGGACTGTGCAGTCAAAAGGAGGGAAGAGGGGGGAATTACAAAGAGGGGAAACAGGGTTGAGAAGCATAGGGGGAATGTGAGTTGTGTAGAGATGGGAGGGATAAGATCAGTGAGAGGGAAGATGATGGAATTACAAATAGGGGAGGTAGGGATGTGAGGCATGGGAGGGGGAGTTAAGGTTGTAGAGAGATGGGAGGTGTAAGAACAGAGTTGAGGGAACAAGGAAAGGGGAAGAGCGGAAAGGGGTGAGGAGAAGAGGGGAGGGAGGGGGGAGGGTAAGGCGAGTTGATCAATTATTTGCTGTTTACAAAAAATGCTGGGTCACTTGCCTGTTCTGCAGTTTCTTGAGGAGTTTTTGGGTAATGCCGGCGTAAAGTGTATTGCTGTAGTAGATTCTGCTGCTGACGAGTGTGTGAGTGACCGTCTTTCTGGTTTCGGTGGGGATCCATTTGAAGATCTTTCGGAACAGGCGTGGCGAGTAGGAGCAGGATGATGAGACGCGTCCAACCAATCAATCATGACATTTGTATAGCGCACTACTCACCTGGAAGGGTCTCAAGGCACTGGGGGGAGAGGGGTCCATTACTGCTCGAAAAGCCAGGTGTTGCTTCCTGAAGGAGAGATGGTCCTGGGTTCGCCGGAGGAGGATGGGGAGGGAGTTCCATGTCTTGGCTGCCAGGTAGGAGAAGGATCTTCCACCGGCGGTGGCTCTGTGGATGCGTGGAACGGCGGCGAGGGCGAGGCTGGTCGACCGTAGCTGGCGGGTGGGCATGTAGAAGGTCAGGCGGTTGTTGATGTACTTGGGGCCCAGGTCGTGGAGAGCCTAGTGTGCGTGGGTGAGGAGTCCGAACGTGATCCTCTTGCTGACAGGGAGCCAGTGCAGGTCTCTCAGGTGGCCGGAGATGTGGCTGTGTCGGGGGATGTCCAGGATGAGTCGTGCGGAGGTGTTCTGGATGCGCTGGAGTCTTTTCTGTAGTTTGGCTGTGGTTCCGGCGTAGAGGGTGTTTCCGTAGTCCAGTCGGCTGTTGACGAGTGCCTGGGTGACTGTCTTCCTGTTTCGGTGGGGATCCATCAGAAGATCTTTCGGAGCATGCGCAGGGTGTTGAAGCACGATGATGAGACGGCATTGACTTGTCTGGTCATCGAGAGGGAGGAGTCCAGAACGAAGCTCAGGTTACGTGCGTGGTCCGTTGGCTTGGGAGTGGTGCCCAGAGCAGGGGGCCACCAGGAGTCGTCCCAGGCGGAGGGAGATGATCCCAGGATGAGGACTTCTGTCTTGTCTGAGTTCAGTTTCAGACGGCTGTTCTTCATCCACTCTGCGACGTCTTTCATCCCTTCGTGTAGGCTGGTTCTGGTGGTGGCTGCGTCGTTGGTGAGGGAGAGGATCAGCTGGGTGTCGTCGGCGTAGGAGATGATGTTGAGGTTGTGTTGGCGTGAGATGGCTGCGAGGGGGCTCATGTAGACGTTGAAGAGGTGGGGCTGAGCGATGATCCCTGTGGTACGCCGCGGATGACTTCGGTGGCCTCGGATCTGAACGGGGGGAGGCGGACTCTCTGGGTTCTTCTGGTGAGGAACAAGATGATCCACTCCAGTGCCTTCTCTTGGATTCCGATGTTGCTGAGGCGCTGCACTAGGGTGCGGTGGCAGACAGTGTCGAACGCTGCGGAGAGGTCCAGGAGGATGAGGGCCGCTGTTTCCCCGTTGTCGAGCAGGGATCTGATGTCGTCAGTGGCTGCGATGTGGGCGGACTCTGTGCTGTGGTTGGCTCGGAAGCCGGACTGCGAGTGGTCGAGGGATCCGTTCGTCTCGAGGAAGGCGGCAAGCTGTCTGTTGACGGTCTTCTCGATGACTTTGGCAGGAAAAGGGAGGAGCGAGATGGGGCCGAAGTTCTTGAGGTCGGTGGGGTCCGCAGTTGGTTTCTTTAGGAGGGCGCTGAGCTCGGCGTGCTTCCAGCTTTCCGGGAAGGTGGCGGTGTTGAAGGAGGCATTGATGATGTCCCGGAGTTGGGGTGCGATGATGGAGTCGGCCTTGTTGAAGATGTGGTGGGGGCAGGGGTCGGTTGGGGATCCGGAGTGGATGGTGTTCATCGTGCGGGTGGTGTCTTCGGTGCTGACCGGGGTCCAGGCGTAGAGGGTGGTGGTGGGGGGTGCTGGTTCAGTGGTTGGGTGCGTGGTTGGTGCGCCGAAGCTGTTGTGTATTTCGGCGATCTTGCGGTGGAAGAACGAGGCAAATGAGTCACAGAGGTCTTGCGAGGGAGTGATGTCGTTGTTTCCGGCGCTGGGGTTGGAGAGCTCTTTGACGATGCTGAAGAGTTCCTTGCTATTGTGGGCGTTGTTGTCCAGTCGTTCTTTGAATGCTGTCTTCTTGGTGGTGCGGATCAGCTGGTGGTGATTGCGAGTGGCGTGCTTGAGGGCAGTCATGTTGTCTGTGGTCTGGTCATTGCGCCAGGCTTTATCGAGGGTGCAGCAGTTCTTCTTGGAGTTCTTAAGTTCGTCGGTGAACCAAGAGGCTTTCTTTCTGCTGTGCTGGGGGGGTCTTCAGTGGTGCGAGGTCGTCTGCGCAGTTGGTGATCCACTGTGTGAGGTTTCTGGCTGCTTTGTTGGGGTCTGTTGTGCTGGCGGGAGGGTTCTGGCTGAGGCAGGTGGTGAGCTGGTCGGCGGTGATCCTGTTCTTGATCTGTAGATGAGGGTGCCTCTGAGTGTGGTCTTGGGGTCGGTGTGTATCTGGAAGTGGAGGTGTTCGGCGGCGGTGAAGGTGTCGTCTGAGCTGGTCGTGATGCGGTTGGTGTTCTTGTGTATGATGGCGATGCCTCCTCCCCTCTGGGTGATCTTGTATCCATCCGGGATGGCGATTGCGATGTCGGGCGCTGAGGAGGCGTTCATCCAGGTTTCCGTGAGGAAGGCGACGTCTGGTGAAGTTGTGTCGAGCAGGTTCCAGATGTTGACGGCGTGTCTGTGGACAGAGCAGGTGTTGAGCAGGATGCACTTGAGGTGGTTGGTGCTGGTGCTCGGCTTGGCGGGTGCGTTGCAGGTCCGAAGGCAGGTGTATTTGCAGGTTTGGCAGGTGAAGGGTCCGTGGGTGCACCTCGGGGTGGCTTGATAGCAGGCGGGGGTTCGACTGGCGTTGAGGGCGTTGAGAGTGGCGGTGTTGTAGGTCCGTCGTGTGGTCTGGCATCGGCGGGGGCCAGGGGTCCTGGTGCTGGGCGCGGTCCAGGCGCGGACGGGCGTAAACGGGGTTGCCTTTGGCGCGCCTTCGGTGCACAATCAGCGCACCCGCTGCGTGTACACGCGGTCTCCATTTAAAGCAAAGTGGGAGGGAGGAGAAGCTAGGAGGCGGGAGCGGGGAGGACACAGAAAGAAAAGGGGGCGGGCCGTGATGTAACAGCGGCGGGAAGTGGAGGGGGGGTCACACCAGGGGCACAAGCAGCAAAATCGCTAACCTACAGAAAAAACAGAGTTACAGTGCAATACAAAAACGAAACAAAACAGAGACACAGGAGGGCAAAACGGAAGGAAGAACGAGCAGAAGCGAGGGGGCACCGAGGTCAAGGGTGGACCTGAGGTGCTGGGCACAGACTCCCCTACAGCTGGAGGGCCGTGCGGCGTGGGGGTGTCCTGAGGACAGGTCACCATCATTGATCTGGGGGCTACTGGTGAGTGAGGAGTCCGAGATTATGCAGAGGTTCCGCGCGTGGTCTGTGGGTGTGGGGGAGGTTTCAAGTGCTGCGGGCCACCTGGAGTCGTCCTAGGGGGAAGGGGTGGAGCTTATGATGAGGACTTCGGTCTTCTCTGAGTTGAGCTTCAGGAAGCAGTTCTTTGTCCAGGCAGTCACAGCTTTCATCCCGACATGAAAGTTGTTCTTGACAACTGTGGGTTCGTCGATGATGGAAAGAATCAGCAGGGTGTTGTCGGAGTGGGAGACGATGTTGAGTCCATAGTTTCTGACGATGGCTGCAAGTGAGACCTTGCAGATGTTGAAAAGCATGGGGCTCAGGGAGGAGCCCTGAGGCACTCTGCAGCTGACTTCTGTGGGTTCCGAGAGGAACAGAGGTAGTCTGACTCTCTGTGTTCAGCCTGTGAGGCAGGGGCGGATCCATTCCAAGTCTTTGTCATGGATGCTAGCGTTGTGGAGTATTGTGCTTAAGTGAGATGAAAGACCATATCGGAGGCAGCCCAACGGTCCGGGAGGATGAGGGCTGCACTTACGCCTCGGTCGAGGAAGGTGTGGACGTCAGCTGGCGTGGCGAGGAGGGCGGTCTCGGCTCTGTGGTTGCTTCAGAAGCCAGATTGGGAGAAGTTCAGGATGCGCTTTGCTTTGATGAACTCAGAAAGTTGTGCATTGATGGCCTTGGCTGGGAAAGGAAGAAAAGAGATGGGTCTGAAGTTTGTTAGGTCTGTTGGGTCAGCAAAGGGTTTCCTCAACAAGGGGTTGATCTCTGTGTGTTTCTATTCTTCCAGAAAGGTGGCAGAGTTGATGGAGCAGTTGATGGTGCGGCAGAGTTTGGGGGAAATGGTGATGCCTGCTATGATGTGGGCAGGGGTACGGGTTGCTATGGAGTGGATGCTCTTCATGATCTTGAGGGTGTTCTCTTCTGTGAGGGGGGCCCAGCTCAGTAGGGCCTGTTGGGCCCCAGCTTCATAGGGTTCAGTGAATGTAGGTGGGGTGGGAGGGTCTTCGGTATCAAGACTGTTGAAGCTGTCGAGTATCTCCTTGATTTTGCGGTGGAAGTAGGGGCCAAGGTTGTTGCAGAGGCCTTGGGAGTGGGCAATGTCTGCTGCCTCTTTGCTGGGTCTTGCCAATTCTTTGACCATGGCCAAAAGTTCCTTGCTGTTGAGTGCTTTGATGTTGATCCTTTCTGTTAGGGCTGCTTTCTTAATTGTTCTGATGAGGTGGTGGTGTGAGGTGAGAGCCGTCTTGAAGGATCAGCGGTCTTCTGGGGTCTTTTTGCTCCTCCTTCTCTTCTCGAGCTGTCTACAGGTGCGTCTGTGCACGTAAGGGGCAGGAAAGATCCAGCTGGCTTTCTTTGGGTGTCGCTTGCTTGAGGCTTCCTTCAGGGGGGCCAAGGTGTCGGTGCAGTTGGAGATCCATCAATGGAGGTTGCGTGCTGCGGTGTTGGCGTCTGTGGATTTCGGTGAGGGGTTTTGCTTAGGGCGGTACTGCGCTGTTCTTCTGTGACCTTGTTCCAGCTTCTATGAGGGTAGCAGTGGGCATGGTGGTGTACGGTGGTGTGGCTGAAGGTGAAGTTATCGCTGGTAGAGAAGATGGGGTCAAGCGTGTGTCCTGCTGAGTGGGTTGGGGAGGTGACCAGTTGTTTGAATGGCGAGGTTCTCCAGCAGGGACGAGGTGTTTTTGTCATTGTAGTTGTCGAGGTGAAAGTTTAGGTTGCTGAGGAGGATGTAGTCTGTGAAGGTGAGAGCGTGGGGTGTGATAAAGTCGATGATGGAATTGCTGAAGGGTGGTTGGGGTTCAGGGGGTCTGTGGATGAGGGTGCCATGGAGGGTGGTGTTCAGGTTGGTCTGCACCTGGAGGTGGAGATGCTTCATGTTGGCTGAGAGGTCAACGCGTGGGTGGTGAGGTAGAGTGTGCTTTTGTGTACGATGGGGATGCCTCCTCCCAGTTTGTGACGTGGTTCTTTTGGATGATCTTGTAGTCAACCGGGATGGCGGTACAAACATTTCTTTCTATAGCCTTCATGCCACATTTATCATGATAGGTCATAGGGCAGTACAATTGCTGGAAAAATGTATTTTTGGAACCAATACATAAAGTATTCCGTAATCCTGTCTATGCCTATTTCGCCATAAAGAACTGTGAATTAATGATTATATTGTTCCTGCATCACCATTCTAATTTGATATGCTATTTATTTTCTTTCAGTATGACAGAGTGCATCGTGATCTAAAAGAGTTTTCCAAGAATGGGGAGACATTCTGTAAACAGCTCATGTCTGTACTCCAGCAACGGTAAGAGATATATATTTTCTGTACAGTCTACTTTTTTGTTGCCGCTGGCAAACCTTACATTTGAGAATGCTTGGTATATTTCAAGCCAGCTGAGATTATGGAATACATTAAAGATAATTTATGTTTTTATACACAAATGTGTAAGACAATTGTTGCTTTGTGCAGGGCAATAGTCTTATTTAATACATGTATAACTGAAAATCTACTCTGTGGGCTTTACTGACAAAAATGTATTTATCTCATAAAACCCATGCATATGGTTGAGTGTATTAATTGTGCAGTCAAAATGGAAACATGACCAGTGGTGGCTGGTGGATTTTAAAAGTGGTAGAGCGGAAATTTGTGAGGGCGGAAATGATTGAGTATGAGCTGAAAGAGAAGGTACTGGCTGGGGCTGGTGGGATATTCTCTCACAGAAAAAATGTTTTTAATAAAAATGGATTAAAATGGTGGAATTTACAGCATACATTCTCTATAGCTTTTTTAAATAAAGGTATAGAAATAGGGTATTTGACAGCATGTCAAGAAAACATTAAAAGCAAGCCAAAAAAATACCCTAGGGATAATACCTAACCGGTCTGTTTGGAAGATGTTCTACAACTCCGAAGTCATGCACACACCGACCAACCCTTAACAAAAATAGCACCCAAACTGTTTCATACCTGTGACGCATTTCTGCTTTTACTGCATTTCTCAATGAAGGTCAAGACAAGTTTTTAAAGAGTACATGCAAATTGTTTCCAAACATTAGATGATGAAAGATAGATCCATCCAGAGCATTTCACCTTTACATTTCTGAAGATCACGTAACTCAGTATACTCTATAGATTAAGGACTCCTTCTCCTGCTTAGATTACCTTTAGTACCTTTAGTTCATAATTCAGTGTGGTTAAACAGGTGCCCTGCGAGAGGATGCACATTTGAGGCACTGTAAACAGTCAAATCAAAACAATGCACAATCCCAGTCCCCTTTTCATTTAGATAATTATAAAATGTCTGGTTCTTCTCACAAGAAAAAGAAGGCACCAGCTGAGAAGTCCTTCTATGAAATAATAAACAGCCAGTCAAGCCATGGGCTGAAAACCATACCATCAACCACACCTCACTGCAGGAGCCATCACTTTCTCATAACTGAGAAATCACCAACACTAGTGCATGTCATCATGGAAAGAGAAAATACAAAATGGTTAGCTCCTGAAAGCCTTCAGAGCCATTGAGAGTATGAAAACATACATTGAACTGTTTCACAACATGAGCACTTCTGAGGCGGAATATGTGAACCTTCAAAATGCCTGCCTTGTAGAATGTACCTAAAATTGCTCTACCAGAGATGTGGAACATTATACCACTTATAAGGTTCTTTAGGTCTCACAAGGGTAAGGGGAAGTGTTACATAAATATAAGTACAAAAATCCCCAGAGAAGACTGAGCAGTTTGGGTTGTTTGTCAGTTCTTTGGAGAAAACATGAAGGACACTGCATTATATTTATAGAAGATTGTTTTGCCTGCTTAGTATACTATTATACATTGTACTTTATAATGAATAAGTGTGTTTAACAAAAATACATGCACTGATGACATGATGTGTACTGCACAGTCAGTGTAACAACAAACCCTCCCTGATTTAAACTCAAGTTATACACGCTAGATGAATAATGTTATTGCTGTTAGTGAACTATGGCATGGTCAGGGTCTACAAAGACTGAACCTGATTCACCAGCCATGATGTGTGGTATGGTGGTCAGGTTTGGCAACTGCATCTCTCTCTAGTTGTGATGTCTGGCATGTAGACACTGGTGTGTGTGAGTGTGCTTTTGAAACTAGGGGTGGTTGTTGTGGCTTGGCTGTCTGGTTCGTTTCCAGGGGGTTAGGTCATGCCTCACCGTGACCCTTCAGTGTTGCGAGAAAATGCTTAAGATACAGAGTGTCTGGTAGTCTGGTCCCAGGGTCTCATACATCCTTAGGCCTCGTAGTTCAGACAGGCACTGCACAGTGTGGGCACTGGGGCCGTCATTGTGAGGTGACTCTTGAGTCACAGCAACCAAGCAATCCCAAGTGGTGTAGTCTTGGCTGAACGGTACCGATGACAGGTGTCAAGGCCTAGCCACAGCACTGGGGCCAGATAGATAAAAAATGGCACCTGTAGGGCATCACATCAGGCAGCACCTGCTGCTCACATAGCTCTGGGAAAGTCCAGACTTCTGTAGTGCCAGTACTTTTATGTGCCACAGCCTGATGTTGTTTCTCTAACAAGGACCATCACTGTCCTGTTATGTTGTCCTTCTAGGTGTGGTGTTTGGCCGTGGGTAAGTGAGGCCTTCATGTAGGATGGCCGACCAACCCGCATTTTGTATGTTTTTTCTGGAATTGTGACTCCCATCCTGCTGCCCAGTAGACAGGTGTCCCGCATTTTTATACCCTGCCACTTTTAACTCTCTCAAATGACATTCATTCTTTCAGCCTTTAATGAGCTGTAAAACAAGAGAAGCTGTAGGTGGCTAGAGGGAGGAACTGCAGCACAGGAAAGGTCCTGCACATGCAGCTTCTGGAGAACGGACAAATGTGGAGAAGCCAATAAACAGTCATGAATTTGTGAATGAAAGCCTAGGGAGTTGGTTGTCCTTTGAGCATGCCCATAATATTTATTTCTTCCCCTGAGCATGTTTCAAAGTGCTGTCACATTGTCAGATGAGTGGAGGGAGGCACAGGGATAGTGTGACCTGCTTAGGATCAAACAATTTGGTAAAGTACTAGACCAGAGACTGTAGCACTTACTTGCTACAAAGCCTATACATTAACCACTGTAGTGAATTTTTGTGAATATACTATGAGACTAGGCACATCTTCACTCTCCATGTAATGTCAAGTCCTTTTTCTTTAACAACACGTGTACTAGCAAATTATACATTGATTCTAAATACTACAAATCTTGTCAAAAAGGGACCTGTGAAATAAGTGCAGACAATTAAGAGGACACAATTTGACCAAACGAAAGACCTGTGTTATTAACTGTATTTCCTGGTTCCACATTTTCGATTAGTCCTCTAGACCACAACTTGGTGGCAGTGATTATGATGGCAAGGCTAAGTTGCTGCCCTTATCAGGGATATGTCACTGTGTTGTGGGCCTTTCCATCTTTAGAATACAGGGTTTATTCCCATCATATTTAGGTGAAGTGGTAAAGCTGGAGATTATATGTCACCAATCCTAGTTTTGTGACTAAAACACACCCACGCCACAAGGTTCTGTGGATTCTTGACTTTATTCACAGTAAATACAAAGCGGTTGGCTTTGTTCAGGCTCTCTGTGAAATAGTTTCGCCTTTGGTCCTGAGGTTCGGACATTGTGTTTTGATGGGGGACTTTAACTTACACATGGATTGTGATCAACTAACTGAGAGCCATATTTTGATGGAGAGTTGTGCTTCAATGGGCCTTACGCCCTCTATTAATGCCCGACACATCTGGCCGGTCATTCGATGGACCAAATATTCACCTATGGCCCCTTGCTGTTGACCCTCCAGTTCCCCTGGTTTGGTCCAATCATTTTCTCCTCAGATTCAGATGGACAAAATTTAGTAAGATCCCTCTCAAAGAGAGCACACTTCCCCATACGGTCAGGACTTCTTGAAAATTTAAAGCAAATTCTTTGATTAAAAAGCTGGATGCCTCTAGTCCTTATCTGACTGGCGAGTTTAATACTGCCGTAGGCCTAGTTGAAGACTGAATTGAGTCCGCCTATCACTCTCTGACTGCGGAAAGTAGCACTAACAAGTCTCAGTCCAAAGTGCCTAGTCATTGGTTTACACCATCTTTAAAAAAAATTAAGCTGGCATGTAAATGTAAAGAAAGGCTACAGAGGACTACATTGTGTCCATCAGCTAAAGCAAGCTATAAAGCAGAGTTAGACAACTACTACAAAGAAATTAAAATAGCAAAAAGGACTTACTTTGAAGCCAGAATCTTGAAGGCAGGCAATCACTCACAAGAGATTTCTTAAAATCGTGAGGTCATTCTCCATGCTCGAGGTAGCCTTCAATATAGAGCCTCCCACTAAGGAATGGTGTGAGACACTGGCCTTCTTTTTTCATGAAAAAATGGTGTCCATCCAGGCCAGCCTCCCTCCTCCTGCAATAGATTCTGGTATATCAGGGCGGACCTTGGAAGGGGCCAGTGCTCAAGAATTTCTTGAAGACATCGGACCCATGTCTTGGGAAGTATGTCCTTTGGACTCTTTCAACCCTATTTCTTTCGAAAATTCTACTAAAATACCTTAAATTGGGCTCTCCCTTGGATACGGCCCCAGCCTCCATTCTGGCATTGGGAGCAGAAGCAATCAAACCTAACATGAATCAGCTATTAAATGACTCCCTCCGTGAGGCTACTGTCCCCACGAAATGGAAGTTGGCCAAAGTTATCCCTTTGCTAAAAAAGGCTCAGGCCAATCCCTCTTAAACGGCCAATTACAGGCCGATCTTCTTGCTTCCAGCCTTCTCGAAGATACTGAAAAAACATGTGAACCAGCAGCTATCACTTTTCTGGAAAAGAATGGCCTGCTCCATCCTAACTAGTCGTGCTTTCGCCCGAATCACAGTACAGAAACAGCTCTGTTATAAGTGGTGGACTGTATCCGGCTGAGTCAGGAGGCAGACGAGAAGGCGTTGCCGATATTGTTAGATCTGTCGGCCGCCTTCGATACGGTGTCACATCAGAGGCTCTAGTCTCGGCTTCACGCGATTGGCATCAGGGGTTTGGTTTGGAAATGGTTAGCTTCTTTTCTAGAGGTGAGGGGGCAGGAGGTCTGGTGTAGCCCTTTCTCAGCTTCCTCACGCTCATTGGAGGTGGGGGTCCCATAGGGTTTGGCTTTGAGCCCAACCCTGTTTAACATCTACCTCACTCCTTAAGCGGAGGTGGCTGAATCATTTGGGGCCATGATTGTGTCCTATGCAGATGACACAGTTGTTAGAAGGCTAACAAGCCTTGCCCGGGTGTGCTAATCAGTTTCTGCCTTGCAGTTGTTTTCGGTTGGCAGGCCTCTAACCATTTGAAAATGTAAGGCTGCTAAAACAGAACTACTCTTTTTTGGTAAAGCGGCGGAGACCCCTCTACATGTCATTTGGCCTGTGGACGCTCCGGCCCCCTCAGCAAATTGCTTGGTGGTGAAAAATCTGGGTTTCAAACTGGACAACCAGCTGCCATTTCGCGCTCAGGTGAACACAATAGTTGGCGCCTGTTTTGCTGCGTCTTCTACGGAAATTTCTGTTTTTTCTATCGAAAGAGGCCAGAGAACAGATGATCCAAGCTCTGATTATGTCAAGGCTGGTTATGGGAATGGACTCTATCTGGGTATGCCTGGCTTTTTGCTGGAAAAGCTTAAACTCGTCCAGAAGGCAGCAGCCCAACCTTTTTTGAGCTCCCCCGGAATTTGCTGGTGTCACACCTTCCGAGGAGCTTGCACTGGCTCCCTGTAAGGAAAAGAATAATTTTTAAATCTCTACTTATCACACAGAAAGCACTCTATGGGGAAGGACCTAGCTTCCTTAAATGTAGGCTGTCTCTCTCCTCTTCTAATAGACAGCTGCGCTACGCTGACAAGTTGTTGGTCAATGTCCCAAGTTTAAAAAAATCTAGGTTAGGAGGTAAGTCTCTCTCCCTCCTGGAACCTTGTGAGTGGAATAAAATGCCACTTAATTTGAGACGCATTGAATCCATTCCCCTGTTTCGGAAAAAGCTGAAAACATGGCTGTTTTCGTGCCCCTGCCCGTCCATTTGGCATAAAAATTGTTACCTACGCTGATGACACGCAGCTCGTGGTGGCTTTAAACCATCCTGAGAAGTCATCTGGCGGCATAGGAAGCTGCCTAAAGAAAGTAGCTAAATGGAAGGAGCTCTCTTGCCTAAAACTCAATTGGGACAAGACGGAGCTTATGCTCCTTGGTAACTCGCCATTTTTCAGTTCCGAGCTGCTTTGGCCCAACTGTCTTGGCCCTGCTCCAGAACCAAAAAAGCAGATCAAAAGTCTAGGCATTTGGCTGGACCTCTCTCTGAGTTTTGATTACCAGGCGGCAAAACTATCGGCCACTTTTATGGCCTGTTGAGGATGTTAAGCAAAATACTCCCTCTCCTCCCATTCCAGGCAAGAAGAATTATGGTCCAGGCTCTTATCTTATCTCGCGATAAGACGACGCTTTGGTATAGCCGTATTAGAACACTATGAGTTCGATCCCAATGCAAGATGGCCACTAAATAGCGCGAGAATAGCGCATCCCATCTGATTGGTTCATCAAAGAGTGCAAGAACGTAAATACAGAATAATCGGTGTCGGAACGTGCTTGAGGGATGATAGAACGCCGACCGCGCTCCAATTACCGGTAATATAGAACAAGGGGGCTACTCTGGCTGGGTCTAAATACGATATCTACCTGTATGAAGAAACCGGGTAAGTGAGGATTGCTCACAGTTGTGTGATGTTGTCTTTGCAGCTAAGGATAACGGAAGGAGTGGCCAAAAAACCTTTTGTTTAAGACCTCTTGGCTGGTATGAGAGACTTTTGCCGATAGAGGGTAAATATGATATGTTTTGCGTGGCTTTCACAGTGGCTTATTCAAACATACATGTGGTGCATCTAAGTAAAACTCGTTTTTATGTGCTTTTATTTCCATGACAGTAATTTGAAACCCTGGTGTCCAATGCAGTGGCATAAAAAGTTGTTGCCCTGATGAAATTGCTTGATTATCACCATGGCAATGAAACATGTTAGCAAGGAGAACATGGCTCTATAGGTAGTAGCCATTTTCACTTTTTTAATATACGCAAACAGCATAGAAGTACAAGAATAAAGTTATCTGTTCGTGCTGTGTTCGGGGTTTTGTGTATATATGTTTTATGTTGTGTGACATCACTGTTTTTGTATGTTTTCCACTGCACCTATTACTGGTAACAAAGTTGGTTTTCATTTGGACACTTTTCTTTAAGCCCGATAGCACCGATGATGATAACAGGGCCGTCCTGGTGAGTACCTACCAGGGGTCCCATTGGTGGTGCGCCCGTTAGGTGTTATCGCGCTATCACATATTTTTTTCATCACATTTGGGTGTGGGTTTCGCTTCTGTCTGGATAGGGAACGGGCTTGTTTTAAGATGGGCTACTGACTGGTGTATTTCCTACCCCTTACTGATGAGAAGTGGGAGGTGTGTCTGCTGAGAGAAAAAATTGCGCTAAGCAATACACCAGTTCTTTCAAAATTGAATGCCCTAAACTGACCTAGGTCATTAGTTTATTGGTGTCTTATCTTATCTCGCCTAGATTATGGGAACGCCCTTTATTTAGGAGCCCCCCAATCCACGATTTACAAGCTGCAGATCCTCCAAAACTGTGCAGCTCGCTTGCTCCTTTGGATCCCTTACCCGCAATCCGCAAAACCTGCCCTGAAGACCTTCACTAGCTGCCTGTCAGGGAGAGAATCAAATTTAAGGCTATGTATATCTCACATAAGTCCTTTTGGGGGAATGGACCAACCATCAGCCAATCTACACTCACCCCATACCGACCAAGTAGTAACCTCCGCTCGGTGTCCCTCTCTCTTGCCATCCTCCTGTAAGCCAATCACAGCACTGCAATGGCAGCGTTGCGATTGGTGGGGAGTCCCGGGCAGCGCCAGTAGGGATGCCATTTTCTCTATGTAGGCTGCATGCAGACTACATAGAGAAAATGTAGAGTGCGCATGACTGCTTTGGTCAGCCAGGGCACTCAGAGTCGTGCAAGCCACTCCTCCCCAAACTACCGACCCCCAACCAAGCATATGCTCCTGCCCTCCCTAACCTGTCATACCCCTGCTGTATGCTTTCTCGCAGCGTGAGAAGCAGAAAATAAAATGGTATATAAAATACCATTTTATTTTCTGCTTCTCATACTGCGAGAATGCAGTGGGCCGTCACTCAAACGCCCTAATGGAGCGACCGCCATTGCAACATGCCCTTTAACACCAGCCGCCAGTTAACTTAACTACATGAAGCCGAGCCACGTCACAAAATACCTCTGCATAAAGGCAAATGTATGTATCACTAGTCAGTGTTAATGTATAGCTTCTTCATATTCTCAGACCTGCGTAGCTCTTCTATCCATGACTCACTTCTATGATTACAAATGGTGTGCATGCCTAGATCCCAGAGCACTTTGCTTAGCGTGTGACCTTATTTTTTTGGCCTCACTTGGAAAAAATTTCTCTTTTCTTGAAACAAATTGGTAAATGAGGTGTTTATTTCAAGAACATAAAACAATAAATGGCCTGACGCTCAGAGGGTCAGGCCGTTGTATTTATTCTCACACCTGGATCTGCTCCACTCTGCCAGAAACAGGACTTCGGAACAGCCACTACGACCTGTCGGCCCTGTGGTGGACAGGCCACCGGTCACAACTTTCTAACTGTGGAATTATCTAATGCTCTTTTTTATCAGAATCCTGCTTCTCCCACCTGTGACTGACCTGGGGAAACATCAAGTTTGGCTGGGTGGACACCCTCGCAATTTACACCAGTGCTTCCCCTGTGATCAATCTTTACATGAAGTCATTAGTATTCTTAGACTTGATTGGAATGAATGAATTGAGCACTTGTAGAGCAGTGCTGTCACTCGCAATCGAGCATCTTGGCCCTGAGCTTTGGTCTAACAACAATCCCTGGGGAGTGTAGATAGGAAAAGAGTCAAGAGAAATGGTTAGATTAGAGAGTAGCAGAGAGGATCTGGGGCTAGGAAAAGCCAGGTCTTCAAACTCTTTTTGAATGTGGCTTCACTTTCTATAAGGCAGAGACAAAGTCGGAGTATGTTCCATGCTTTCGTGCCAAGTACCATGAAGGACTTTCCCCCAAGGGTTTTTAGTCTAAATTGAGGGAGCTTATGCAGACTCTTAGTTTTATAATGAGTGAAATTGGCACTGAGGTATTTAGATGCAGTGGAGTTGAATGCCCTGAAACCTAAAAAAAGGATTTGAAAGAGTATCCTTTTAGTGTAGTTCCTATATTCCAAATAGGCTCTGCGCATTGGAATAACATAAACAGCAGTGTAGACTTAGGACTGAGGTAATCTAGGTCTCTACTGACTATGTTAGACTTAATTAGTTTTGCCAGCTAGCTCAGAGGTCACTAGAAACTTTCTCGAATGTTCAGGAAAGGGTTACCCGTCCTGATTTAGACAAGAAGGGATTAGCTTCTGACAACCGCATAAACATGACAACTTTGCTCCCCCAGAATAAAGAGTGTATCTTCAGAGTCGTGTAAAACAATAGACAACTATTTCACTCAGTCAGTCGTGCATGCTTAGTTCCACCAGATTGCAGAGAAATAGAGAGACAGGCGTTTTCAATAAAAGGTGTTATTTTATTGAGCAGTCTTCTTTCTCATGCAAGAGAAATGAATTGCCACAATTGCAATACTTATTGTAAAGTAAAGTGCGCACTGTAAAAGTAGTATTATGAAATAATACTGTAAAAGCATTGATATGGTTTCTTAGCCATATGATACTTTAAAATGGATAAAATATATACATACATAAAAACATTGACTAACGAACTCAACTGGTGCTTCTAAGATACGCCTACCCCAGTGTACCTGACCTAAGCCTAATACGTGGGAAGGAGTAAGTAAGTTGCAGTTTTAAGTTAAGTTAAGTTTTGCCAAGTATCGGAATCAAGAATTCTCTCTAAGGTTGTAATCAGTTCCGTACCTTGGTCATAGAATGAAGAAGGTCTTGTATCTCGCTTCTCAGGACTCGATCTCCCAGCAACCTGCAAGGGTGACTTGGGAACACCGGAGCTGGATTTTCTTGGCTGGAGAAAAAGACAGCGTCTCTCTCAGTGCGTCAAGGGGAGGGGCGGTCTCCGTCGGCTCTCATAACAGCTGGGCTCCCGGGCAAGTAGAACGCCGCTCTGCTCCCAACCACTGTGTGTTTGCTTAAGGCAACACTGGTATATTTATACCTGAAAGGTGCCGGGTTTGACGTAAGGTTGGACATAAGACGTCACCAAGAACTAACAGTTCTTTCTGGACTCTAGGAGTTATTGTGCAAATCAAAACAGAAGCAGGGGGAATTCCCGGGCTGCTGGAGGCTTGGTTTGTTTAAAGGACGCGTTGTGCTTTCTAGGAGTCTATGGGAGTAGCCGTGCTGTGTTTTGGACTACATGGGCTATTACTGAATATGGATATGATTCTTATGCCTTTATAAGGATATTATTAGTTATAACCAGATAAGGGCATGAATCGGGAATATCGAATTAGGGTCCTAGATAGAAATACACCATCCACTCCACGTATTAATGTCCATCATTACTAAATAATAAGCAATATAAACATATAACAATGCATGTGTGTTTTCCAACCCACCCCAAAATACATAATCGCATTTGAAATGGTGTATGGTTTATACACGAAAATGAGTATTGGTACTGTACGCTTTTCAAGCAGGTTTATTATTCAGTTAAATGCATAAATATATCAGCTGAACGAATTGCGCAAATTACACATGAAATGGCTCTGTTTACAGAAAAGAAGGTCGAGACCACTTCATCACATATTTACATGCTATTGTACATGTGCTAGAGGCTGAGGTAAACATTGTCTCTAACGTCTCTAAAAATAGAAGCTCTGTTCTCTAAGAATAGTTCTACTTTAAGCAGAGTACCTTGTACCAGAAAAATGGTAAATATTTTTGAAGTGAAAGAAAAATAATTTTGCTTTCAGGGGAAGTGAGGAAAAAAAATAGTCCCAAATGTTTTTAGTAGCATTGTTTAACAAAACTGAAGGCCGAATTCAGAGTTCAGGGAACGCTGTGTGATCATTGTTTTTAAATGTTATTCTCGTTGTTAGGAGAGAATATCATATCAGACAGACTCGCAAAAAATTTGTCTACAACATCAGGTGAAAGTTCGACTAAGTTCGAAAATGCTGTAACTGTGCAGTTTGAAGCGTGATTGCGATCATCGATGTTTGGATCAGCAATGCTCACAGAAGGTTGTACCTGTTTGGTGCTTCTTTCCTCTCGTACTTCACAGCCACCTACTTGTAATGGTGAAGTCTCAACGAATGCCGTCATCAGAATAGGTAGCCGCTGGGGACAACATGTTGCATGAGTCGTTACAGGACAAAGCAAAGAGTCGATATCCATTGGTACTGCTGATGGTAGTGTAAGACAAACGTCCAACACGCATTCTTCACCGCATAGCAGACATCGAAGCACAGGTAAGATGCAATCTTGCCAGATAGGTCTGAATGAAAAAAAACAGGTTGTATTCAGATCTCTTAGCCTGGCCAATCCGAGGACCTTAGTGATACGGTCTCAGTATCGTATTGCTAGGATCGTTTCTTCCATCGTTGCTGGAGTCTTGTCTGTTGACTGGCTTGCCATATCGGAGCAGAAGGAACAAAAATAAAATTCCTGCCATGAGTCCCAAGATTAAGGGTATGCCGCCAAAGACAGAATGGACAAAATTCGGGAGGATGCCCAGAACTGTTTCAAAGGGTGCTAACAGTCCCGAAAAAATTGTCTTAAATACATGTGCGATGTCACTGGTATCAGACATGTTTAAGATTTGACTTAACATTTCTACGAAATGCACGGGGCAATTTGTTGATAAAAGGGTATGTATCTCTGATGCCGTCCTTGCAACTTGCAGATCATACGTTTCTTTGGACGACGTCAGAGGCACAGTAGTCTGTAAAAGAATAGACTCCATTCTGCTTAATATTACCGCCTCCATGTCTGGATTGCTGTTTGGATACAATACTTGCATACAGCAAACGACCCTGGAAGTAACAGTAACGAGATAACATTCTCCTGGCACCATTCCACAACAGCTGTGGTCATTTATTAAAAACGTAACTTTGGTTCGAAATTTGTTTGAAGAATGGCTCTATCTGTTTTGCAGGAGTGCCTTGCAGGTGACAAGAAAGGTTATTTGAAGACCCTTCACAAGCTCCATGCAGGTTAATACCTTGACACAGATGTTTACCGCCTAGTGATTTTTTACAATTATTGCCACTAAGGAATACCTCCTTTTTGCCTTCACTATAACATTTGTGTGTGTAAGGTAAATCCCAGGTTGGTTTGATGTATCCTTTACCCAACCTTTCATACTGGCCTGCTGGTATATATTCTAGGCAATTTTTAAACTGGAAAGTTGTTATCGGAATTGTAATTGTTCCGTGTATTATCCATTGAATGACAGGTCTCTCTGACATTGTCAATGGTAATCTCTCAAGTTTTTCAATGCTCAGAATCGTATAATCTGCTCTTTTTTGTGCCAAACTGATTTGTTTATCAGTAAGGTTAAAGATAGAAAATAATGACGTTACGTTGATTAGACGCCATGGTATGTAGCCTGAACGTAGGTTTTGCAACGTCCAGCCAAGCTGTACAATAGAAGGCAATTGGACCTGACCATGTTGTAAAACTAGTAAGTCTTGATCTATTATATCAAAGGCAGATGACACAATACTGTCCAGTGAATATATTCTGGAAGACAGAGTCGTTAACCCATTGTCCACAACAGAAAGTGATTTTTCCAAATTTATACGATCAATTTCTCGTATTTTTTCTGCTGTCTCAATTTGCATTACTTTCTTAGCTTCGTTGTATGCAGCATATATACCGGCCGCTATGAAACGTTTTTGACGCTGTTTGCGAGGTCCCATTATGAAATCTCGTAAGTCAGCACCTTCTTTAAGTAAAGTCAAGTGTTGTTTAATTTCAGCCAGTGTGGCTTTCTGTAGCCACTCAAGGCATAATTTCCCTACAGTGTATGTTGTAACTATCCCTGGATGTTGTCTCTGGGAGTATCTCGGGTCTGGCCTGGTCATTTTTAACCACTGTTTTTTGTTCAGGAATCTATCTTGACAGTTGTTTGTGTCTGTGGGCCAGATCAACCATTTTTTTCCAATCAGGATTTGTTCTGTTTTGGTGGAAAATATGGGATACGTCTATTTCCTCATCTGTAGTGCTATTGCTATCAGCTATGGGCTTCGGAATAGATGGTTTGTTTAAGTCTTTTATCTTAGCTAGGCCAAGACAAGTAGTTTGTTGAATGGTATCATTCAGGAATATTATTTGTTCTGGGATCATGCAGGCTCTAAATAATGATTCTAGTCCTTGTACCTGCCAATCTTTTGTACCCCAGATGGTTTTTGTTTCAATGTTATTTTTCCAGAACTCAAAACCAAATGTAGACATTTTGGCATAAAAATTTTCAGAATAAATCAATTTAGTATTTGTCAACATTGTTTTCATTCCTGTTCTGTTTAACAGTTTAAAATAAAAGGTTTCTGGATCACTATTATTGAACCCTGAGAAGTATGGAAATTTCTCATAGAATGTCTTCGAGCTCCCTTTTGGCGGAGTTGGACAATGTTCCCATTGATTATAATTAAAAACATTTCTAGGTTGTGCAGATTTATGCAAATAGTGATGACCATAGTGATTGTAACAGTATAACTCTTCATAATTTGATGAACCCTGTAAATAATCATGTTCTGTGAATTTAGCTGACATTACTAAATCATATTATTTATATTTTCAAAGTACCAATCATCAGAAAAAGAACTTGGTATCACAAAGTCACTTAAGGGAACCTTGAACTGGTGTGGATACTTCAAGAGCTCAATCGGGCCATAAATATCATAGTCAGTTCTGTCCCATGCTATACCACCAGGTATTGGATTGGCTGTGATGTTTACTGATGATAGTTCTCTTTTCTCGATGTGAGAGGATCTGTGAGACTTTAAGACCAAGTTGATGTTCTGACTTGCTGTGTCCATTGTACTATATTTCCCATCAATGAATCTACCTAAGCACAAAATCATGATGAGCCAAAGCAGGAGAAAAGGTACACCTAACACAGTCCAAAATTCAATCCATTGTGAAATCAGATATGTTTCTTTTAGTTGATTTAAAAGCTCGGTCATTTTCTCTTTGAAAGTTTTTGTTGCTGGCTTGTCTCCATGTTCACTTGGATCATCGGAAAAGTCAATAAAGTTGATAAAATAGCCAGATGCTCTTCTGTCAATTGGTGGGATTGCTTCCGGATTTCCATTGATCTTTGCAATTTCTTTTGTTACATTTGTACAGTCTGATGCTACATCGTTGTAGATTAGTGTATCATCACAAATTGTTGCAATTTGGGTTTCAAGAGGCACAAGTTCCATGGCTTTGTTGCATAGTCCCTTGTTATTTACTGCAGGTTTATCGAATGTGATTAGTCTCTCAGTTTGAACCTCTTGGATAGTTGCAAAGTTTGGTCTTCTGTTATTTCTTGGCAGTCCACTGGGCCTGCTATTTATTATCGGCCACATGTTTGTGGTTTCACCAGATCGATGGAAACAATTCTGTTTTCCTTTTTACCAGCAAGTGGCGGTAGTACTACTGATCTTGTTCCGCTGACAGCTAAGACAGGTACTGCTTTTCTGTAAGAAGGCCCAAATTCCTTCTTTACTGTGATCTTTTCTCTGACCAGATCCCCAATCTTCGGAATCCAGACAGGTCTTGCTGGGACAGGTGGTTCTTCAGTGGTTGTTGGCTTAAACTTTTTGTTACTTAGACTCTTTCATGTTTCATTGAAGTCCTGTAAAACAGCCAAACGATCTTTGATATCAAAGGTTTTTTCTTCTACCACTGAAGTATGACGATCCAGATCCTGGATTATCATTCTAGTACCGAACAATAGTTCGTATGGACTGATACCTCCTAGAGAATTTCTTGGCATGTTATTAAGACTACGTTGGACACTTATTAAATGTTTGACCCACCCATCACCCGAACCTAATACCCTCGCCTATATAACTTGCTTTATGTCACATTTTTTTCTTTCCACTACCGCATTTCCCTCCGGATGGAAGGGAGAAGAGTACTGCAATGCAATGCCCATGCTGTTCATGGCCTCTTTGTAAGCTCGAGAGTTAAACCTGTCCTCTTTCTTAGATGAGAGAGAACAGAGGGTCAAGATGGGAGAGTTCCTCTCCCCTGCTAAACCTGTGCAGTGTGGGGTTCCACAGGGGTCGGCCTTGAGTCCGACCCTCTTTAACATTTACGTGGCCCCACTTGCCAGGTTGGTAAGATCGCACAGGATGGAGGTGGTGTCATACGCTGATGACACCCAGATCATGGTGTCCCTCTCCCATCCGGTGAGTACCTCCGCGCTCAGCTTCAGGAACTGCATGCAAGCAGTCTCTGAATGGATGATCTCCAACGCCCTGAAGCTGAATGGAGAGAAAACCGAGGTCTTGATCTTCGGTAAAGACCAAGGCATATGGTCTAATGACTGGTGGCCTCCTTCTCTGGATGCCTGCCCTGTGCCATTAAAATCCGCCCGGAATCTCGGCGTGATCATTGACACGTCATTGGATATGACTCAACAGGTTAACAGGACTGTGTCCACCTGTCGGGGAGTTATTAGAGTACTCAGGAAGATCTCTCGCTATCTCTCCCCTCAAGCTCGCAAGCAGACAGTGGTCGCCCTAGTGACATCTCGGCTTGATTATTGTAACGCATTATATGCTGACATCAATAAAGGCATTATCCAACGCCTGCAGACCGTCCAGAACGCGGCTGCCAGATTTGTATTGAACGTCCCCAACACCACCTCTGCCTCTCTTGCTAGGAGGAGTCTCCACTGGCTCCCGATCCAGTCAAGGATCACCTTCAAAATACTATGCCTGGTATTCAGTGCTTTATCTGCTGGTTGCTCTGAAGCCATAAGCTCTCTCTTGAATCCCTACTCTCCCAGCAGATGTCTTCGTTCTGCTAGTAAGAACCTTCTTTCCGTCCCCCGGACAAACAAGGTCAGATGGGACGGAAGGGCTTTCTCTGCTGTGGCCCCTAAATTGTGGAACTTCCTGCCTCTTGAGATTAAAACCCAACCTTCTATGGCCCTCTTCAAAAAAGCACTAAAAACATGGTGTTTCACTAAGGCATATCAGTAAGCATGCTTTCGGACCTTATACTCCTTTGGTTAGGTAAGTAGCGCTATATAAATCAGGCTTCATTCATTCATTCATTCATTCATTCATTCATTCATTCATTCATTCATTCATTCATTCATTCATCATGTTGATGACTCAGTGTGTATATCACGTGAGTCTTTTGTAGTTCTTTCTTTAAAAGAACTACTTGTTCCCAAAGCGTTTTATGCTTTATTGTGGCACCGGTGTCATCTTTGTAACCGTTTTTGCTCCATGTCTGCATGTCACTGTTGTATGACTTGACGTAGAAATGCGAATCACACACTATCAGTGTGGGGAATTCGCGATCAGCATTTTCAAGCGCTATCTTTAAAGATCTTATTTCTGCTCGCTGAGATGAACAGTTTCTGAGTGATTCAGTTTTGGTAATCATCGGTTTGAATTTACCAGAGTTGGTAATCATCGGTTTGAATTTACCAGAGCGCCAGCGACCTTTAACAATCGCGCACGCTGCATTGTAGGATTTTTTATCTACATCGTAGTGTGCGAATCTGTTCATATGGATTACGCAGGTATATTGTTCCAGAGGCAGAATTTCGATTGGCAGAGGATATTCTTGTTCATATTATAGATCATCTAGTTTTTTCAGTTTCGGGTCAAAATAGTATTTCACGTCTTCTGTAGCAAGAGAATTTTCCCATTGTATCCATTTTGGATCTAATGCCACTGTATTCAGATTGCGTGGACCTGTTAATGCCTCAAGCGCTGATTCTGCTGTATAAACAGTTATTCTTTTGCCTTGGGCTAGGGCTCTTTCTTTTGCTACAGCAGTTTGAACCGCTGTCAGAATTTCTTTCCGTAGAGCTGAATTTCATTTCAGCTTGAGTATACAAATGTGATTTGTAAGCTATAGGTACCGTTTCTCCCTCATTAGAGGTCAGGTATGTGAATCTGCATCTTCCTGGGATGACTTGGATTACAAGTTTGCGTATGTTGACGCGAGTTTGCAATTTTGTTTTAGCTAACATGTCTGTTTGTAGTGATCTTAAAATTTCTGTGTGTTTCTGAGTCCAATTTATTGGTTTGAAATCAGGTCTTATTAAATCATTGAGAGGTTTAACCCTCTGCGTAATTTAGAATGTATGTTCTACCGAAATTCAGGAAGCCTAGTATTGATTGTACGTTTTTCAGCATTTTTGGTGCTTGGAGTACTGCCCACTTCTCTAGGAAGTTGTCTGCCAGGCTTTTGCCTTCACTTGATAATTCATATCCTAAATATAGGACTGTTAGATGGGCAATTCTTGACTTTTTAAAGTTGAATTTGTAACCCTCTAATGCAAACCCAAGTATTATGGTGTTTACTCTCTTTAAGTGAGTCTCCAGGTTATCATCTGTAAGATAGATGTCATCGACATATGATAATGCCTCATCATCATATATTTGTAGTAACTCTGTTACCCTTGCTGAGAATAATCCTGGGCTATTCTTGAATCCCTGTGGGAGTCGGCAAAATTGTTTTTGCGACCCCATTATTGAGAAAGCGGTCAAATACCTGCTTTCAGGTGCAATGTTTCGACAGAAAAATCCATTAGAGATATCTAATGTCGTTTTCTATTTTTTGCGCACAATGTTATTCATTAGTGCTACACTGTGTGAGTTTTGTACTGCAAAAGTTTTGCAGCCGGAGTTTAAATGTCTGTAGTCCAAAACTAGGCGATATGAATCGTCTGGCTTGGAGACAGGAAACAAGGGATTGTTCATTTGTGAGGTGCATGTTTCAATCACCCCTTGATATTCAAGTTGATCTAAGATCTCCCTGACTTGCTTTTTAGCTTCTTGTTTAACTGGGTACTGCCTTTGTGCAGTGGGTTGATTTTTTCACTGGATTTTGTGGGGAGGAGACTCCTCATCCCATCCTACATGATTTTTGTATAGTGCAGGGGCTTGGGCCACTGCCCATTTTCTTGCCAATGTGTATTTTTTATGAATCGGAATGTGATTCGAGAAGGCAGGCATAATCATTTCTTCGCCATGAGGGCACTCTCTGACAAACTCTGGTGGCCAGTCTTTTTCAGCTAACAGGATGTCATAGCCTTTTGAAAGTTTCTCCCAAAAGAGACCTTTTATTTTCCTGGTTTTATCTCCCTCTATGTGTAATGTTATTTCATATAGTTTATGGGGCACACTGACTCGTGTGTCTGCAGTTTCCACCTGAATGTATTCATTCGTGTCCACTGTCTCCAGAAGATTCATCAGGATCTTGGGAGCTATTGTCGCTTCTGCTGCGCTGTCTAGCATTGTCTGAGCCCACTCTCCGTTTTTCAGTTGTGTCCTCAGAATTCCCGGCATGTTTAATTTTAATACTTGCTACCTTCTATCTGGGAAATTGTGATTTATTACTTTGATGAGCAGGTTCTTTGTCTTTGGACTTGACGTGCTCTTCCTTGTGTTCTGAACGTCCTCTTCTTTCCGATTTCTGTGAGGAAGTCTGAAAAGATCGAGAGGGACGTGTATCAATATCTTGATATCTATCAGGTTTTCTCAATTTATCCCTATCTCTAAGGTTATACCTTTTCTCAGAGGGTTCCCTTTGGGGAGACTTGCCTCCTCGGCCAGGAGATCTTTCTCTCCGTTGAGGTGACCTTCCTCTGGACTAGAAACGTTTTTCCTCGGGAGTGGATTGTTTATTACCCTCCCAACCCTTTTTTGGAATATTTAAATTATTTTTAATAAATGTTTTTTCAGGATTTCAGTTAGTTGGGGTTTTACCGGTTTCCCACCCAAACTATCTCTTCCTAGCTCTTCATAGGATTTTTCTATGATTCTGGCAAGTTCAAATGGTTGGTCTGTTATATCTGTTTCCTTCAATTTCTGGAGGTACTCTATATCGTCCCTTGCCAATTGAGCTAATTCTCTATATGCCTTTGTTAATTCTTTTAGTTTAACTAGGAGTTCTTCGCTTGACATTGTTTCAATGTCTGGGTGTGTTGCGTAGCTGGCTAGAACCGGCCACGTGGCTCCTGGTCTATCTAGTGGACCGTGCCTGGTGATGTGATTTTGATGTTTTAGAACGCCTTTAAACCAGAGCAGGTGCTCTTGGTAAGTTAGTGAGATTTCAACATCCTCGAAAGGAGTATATATATCCGGAGGTTCCTCTATTTTGTCATAGTGGAAATCTTTTGTCACAGCGTGTGCTGCTGGAAAATGTATCCATGTGTAGAATACCTCTGTCTGCCGAAACTCATGTGCCTCTATCATGAATATGACCGTACCACCTCTGGATGATAGTCCATTTTCTATAAGTTTAAGAGTTATAGTTCTTCTTATGTTGACCGGAATGATTATAGCATTCAGGTCACTTTGCTGGAGACTTGTGTCTTCCTCTAAGAGTTGAGCTGCTAATGTTTCTCTTTCTTCTTCACTTTCCATCATTTTATTGACTAAAAATGTTTTTGTTGCAGAGCGAGTTTCAAGGAAACAAAGATTAGGTGCACAATATTTTGGAACACTATATCCTTCAACGTTGACTAAACCGAGAACTAATACATAGGATTCTCATCCTACTAAGTTCCGGCGGATATTTAACCTTTCACCAACTCCAGACCTCTATTGGAGTTTTTACGGGAGAAAGGGCTCTGTGTGAAAAGCACGACTGAGTTACTCTAGTGTCTTGAGTTAGTTTTATCGCCTCACCAAACATTGGGCGCCATGTAGTGTAGTTCCTATATTCCCAATAGGCTCTGCGCATTGGAATAACATAAACAGCAGTGTAGACGTAGGACTGAGGTCATCTAGTTCTCTACTGACTATGTTAGACTTAATTAGTTTTGCCAGCTAGCTCAGAGGTCACCAGAAACTTTCTCGAATGTTCAGGAAAGGGTTACCCATCCTGATTTAGACAAGAAGGGATTTGCTTCTGACAACCGCATAAACATGACAATTTTGCTCCCCCAGAATAAAGAGTGTATCTTCAGAGTCGTGTGAAACAATAGACAACAATTTCACTCAGTCAGTCGTGCATGCTTAGTTCCACCAGATTGCAGAGAAATAGAGAGACAGGCGTTTTCAATAAAAGGTGTTATTTTATTGAGCAGTCTTCTTTCTCATGCAAGAGAAATTAATTGCCACAATTGCAATACTTATTGTAAAGTAAAGTGCATACAGTAAAAGTAGTATTCTGAAATAATACTGTAAAAGCATTGATATGGTTTCTTAGCCATATGATACTTTAAAATGGATAAAATATATACATACATAAAAACATTGACTAACGAACTCAACTGGTGCTTCTAAGATAGCCTACCCCAGTGTACCTGACCTAAGCCTAATACGTGGGAAGGAGTAAGTAAGTTGCAGTTTTAAGTTAAGTTAAGTTTTGCCAAGTATTGGAATCAAGAATAATGTCTAAGGTTGTAATCAGTTCCGTACCTTGGTCATAGAATGAAGAAGGTCTTGTATCTTGCTTCTCAGGACTCGATCTACCAGCAACCCGCGAGGGTGACTTGGGAACACCGGAGCTGGATTTTCTTGGCTGGATAAATAGACAGCGCCTCTCTCAGTGCTTCAAGGGAAGGGGCGGTCTCCGTCGGCTTTCATAACAGCTGGGCTCCTGGGCAAGTAGAACGTCGCTCTGCTCCCAACCACCGTGTGTTTGCTTAAGGCAACGCTGGTATATTTATACCTGAAAGGTGCCGGGTTTGAGGTAAGGTTGGACAAAAGACGGCACCAAGAAATAACAGTTCTTTCTGGACTCTAGGAGTTCTTGTGCAAATCAAAACAGAAGCAGTGGGGAATTCCCAGGCTGCTGGAGGCTTGGTTTGTTTAAAGAACACGTTGTGCTTTCCAGAAGTCTATGGGAGTAGCCGTGCTGTGTTTTGGACTGCATGGGCTATTACTGAATATGGATATGATTCTTATGCCTTTATAAGGATATTATTAGTTATAACCACATAAGGGCATGAATCGGGAATATCGAATTAGGGTCCCAGATAGAAATACAACATCCTCTTATGAATAGGCACCCAGTATCGTTTTTTTAGGGCAGTGGAGGCAGAGCTCTGCGTAGAAAGTTGCAGCACCAATCTAGCAGAGGCATGTTGAGCCATTTGGAGCTTGTGGAGTAACTGCTTGGAGTATCCTGTGTACATACTATTGCAGTAATACAGCCTGGAGGTAATTAGAGCAATGCAACCATTTTCCTGGCGTTAGGTGTGAGAAAATCGAAGAATTGATTTAGAGATTTCATCAAGTGGAAGCATATTCCTGCAACTACCACTGCTGCTGGGTGGAACAAGAGTGCGGTGTTGAACTTCAATCCCAGATTCTGTTCTACTTTGGCAGTAGTAGGGGGGGGAGAACGGATGAGGGCCACCATTGTGTAGGTGAGAAAAGGTTGGACTTTCCAAAAAGTAGGATTTCAGTTTTATCCGAATTGCATTTAAGGTGGTTGTTTTGCATCTAAAGGATGACATTGGTGAGGCAGTTTTTGAAATTATGTTTGGGACTGAAAGAGCCTTTATCTAGGGATAGAATTATTTGAGTGTTGTTAGCGTAGGATGTGATAGCTGTGACAAGAGTTTATCAGGGAAACAAGGGGGGCCATGTAAATGTTGAATAGTGCGGGGCTTACGGAAGTACCCTGCAAGACTCCAAGGGCCACTGCTCTTTCTGCTGACATGAGTTGTCCTGGGGTCACCATTTGTCACCTTTCAGTAAAGAAGGATTTGATCCAGTAAAGAGCCTTGTGGCAGAAGCTGTATTCCTAGATTTGCTGAGGAGTATAGTGTTGGAGATGGTATCAAATGCTATGGACAGATCAAGCAATGTCAACACCGCCTTTTCCCTGGCATCTAAGGTCATGTTGATAGTTTCGGACACCTGTGGAGGGTTTAGGTACAAATAGGTACAAAGCAGGATTTTTGGGGATGCAGTGAAATAGAGTCCTCCAGAAACGAGATGAGTTGCCCATTTGCAATTCTTTCCTGTATATTGGTCAGAGAGGAGAGGAGAGAGATGGGCTGGAGGTTTGACAGTATGTTGGAATCTTCTAGAGATTTTTTTGTAGGAGTTTAACTGCTGCTAGTTTCCAGGATGCATTAAGAATTGATTCATTATAGGTTGGCTATCTCCATAGTCCTATAAGGATGGTGGGAAGATTACCCTTGTGAGGGTTTTGGTTGTAGAAAGAAATTTTGAATATTACCTTGGGTTGTATTGGGACTCTTCAATTTGGGCGGTGAAGTAAGCTTTCTTAGTTGCTTTTATTAAATTATGGTAGGATTTCAGTGTAGATTAGAAGTGGCTCAGATCCTTGGGTTTGTAGGCCTTGCATAATTTGCGTTCAAGCTGTTTGTGGTGCAATTTATGTTCTGCTACTGTTGTGGAGAACCAGGGTTAAAAAGGATTTGACTTGTGTTTTTTTGGGGCGAACAAGGGGTGCTCGTTCATCGGCTGTGTTAGAGATCCAGTCATTAAATGGAATAGGGTTGTCTGCAAGTCTTCCAGTGAGGGTCAGGGCAGTGGTAGCCAATCGGCTGATGTGATTGGGATTATCCATCATCTTTCCCCATTTGCGCAAAGTGAGGGGGTCATTCTCTGTACTGTGGGTAGGGGAAGTGTGGGTGTTGATCAGGAGTTTGAAGGGAATTAAAATATGATCTGTCCAAGATTGGATAATAGGATCATCAAGTACTAATTGAGCTGGACACACCCATTCAAGGTGTGTCCAGCTGAGTGGGTGGGTACGGACAATAACTGAGTAAGGCCGATTATGTTGACAGTATCTATGCCATTTGCTAATTCAGAATTGTCTATGGCTTCAAAAATGGTATTTGGAATCACCAAGAGTGGAGACGTTGGTGTATTGGAGTGGAAAAAGAGCCAGGCCCCCCCAGGGTGGCTAGAAATGTGGGCTTTGGACCTGGAGGACAGTAGATGAGGCAGCCAGCCAAGGAGTGGGATGGGCTATTCTGCTAGCAGAATCTCAAACTTTCTGCTCCTTTAAGAGAATCGATATCAAATGTAATGCATTGAAAGATGTTGCAGAGAAGAAGGCTAGGCCACCTCAGGGGCCTTCCGGTCTATCTCGTCTGATGACTGTGTAACCTGGGGAAGGGCGGAGGAAATGTCAGGGTTGCACCAGGGTTTAGGCCAAGATTCAGTGATGAAAAGAAAATCAAGGTGGCGATCAGTGATTAAGTCGTGGACTTCTTGCTAGTGTTTGCTAAAGGAGCAAGTATTTTAAAGTCCACTAGAGAGGGTTTTTTGGCTGGTTAATAGGAGTGGTCGTGATAGCAAAGGATGGCTCTAAGAGAAGACCAAACTTGCCTTTGCAGACAATACAGAATACTGGGCCCTCTATGTGGGTGCGGTTTAAATTCTGACAACAGTTGGAGACTTAATTCATTAGAGGTTTTTTGAGAAACTGGAGGAGAGCAGTTTATCTGGGATGAAACGTACAGGGTGACTGGGGCTGGCCACATAACGAACGTGGACAGGTGGAGTCTGGCTTGCCTGGCACGCCTGCTGCATGCATCCGCTGTGCATCCGTACCACAAGCGTGCACATAAGGTGAAATTGGTTAGGCTCCGCCTCTAGTATGCCTCCCAAGCGCACGACTAGAATGCCAATCTTGAGGAAGATGGCTGCTTCTCAAAGATTGAGTTATCCAAAATAAGGTCTAAACAGATTTCTAGCAAATTGTTACAATTTCCCCAATTCCTGAATTGTATAACAATTTAAAAAGGTCTTCACCAATAATTTTAAATTTTTTGATTCAGCAGTAATTAAAAAAAGAAATTCAAGTTCATCAGTGTGACAGTGTGCTGATAATTAATTTTAAAAAGGCGGCGAGTCCTATGAGTTGGAAAGTGATGTTTTAGCAGCGTTTAGGAAAGATGCAAATGGGTTATTTGAGCAGCAGATTTAAAGTGCAGAGTGTGCAGCATGGAGTGAGCAGTAGAGTAAGGGGAATATGTGTTGTGCCCAGTGGTCGCATCAGCACCCCAGGCCTACACATAAGGCAACATTGGGTTATGCCTCGCCTCCCATGCACCTCCCAAGTGCACGACTAGAAGAGCAACCTCGAGGAAGATGGCTGCTTCCCAAGGTTGAGTAATACAAAGTAGTAACAGTTTAAAAATGTCTTCAACATCAGATTCAGCAGTAATTTTGTCAGTCTTAGGGTGGTCTTCCCCATAAACCTTTTGCTTTACTCCTCATTTTTTTTATTTGTTTTTGTTGGCCTTAGGGCTTACACCCAATCAGCAGCCGTAACCCGTGCGGTGGGGCGGGTGAGGGGGGAATTCGCAGAGATTACAAGGAAAATTAAATAAATAATTAATTTTCTCTCGTATTCTTTGGTCGAAATCCCCTCCACCCAGCCTCACTGCCCCAACGCTCTTACCTGCGCAGGCCATGGCTGACAATTAGCACATTTAATTTACTTGTACTTCCCTAGCAAAGTTGTACTACAAGTTCGCAGGGCCTATAAATTAAATGCTACTAGTGAGCCTGCAAAAGAAAGGGGAAAAGGTTGAGCCTACAACCCCCTCTAGGGCCTGGCCTCACTGAAATGAAAAAAGAAATGGAGAGCTCTAGCGGGATAGATTAAACCATGTTTATCAGCGATAACTTGTTATTAGTTATTAAAAAATCGACTATATCAAACTGATCATTAAATCATTTATCAATTAGCAATATTTAAAATGAAATCAACAAGTCATCTTTGTTATGTAATAAAGAAAGGCAATTAGAATACAAAGTAGACAAAGAGAAGATTTTACTTTTGTCTACAGTTTGAACCAAAACAATAAAAAACAATACAAAAAACGGCATACATAAGAAATCTTTTACATATGTTGTAATACAATCACATGTTTAAATATAATGCACAATCCTTGCTAGGTGTACAGCATACAGAAATTGACAGACAAAATACATTGTTCAGGAATGAAGTTCCTTCGCCAGGCTAGTCGGCTAAGATGGAGACCAGCTCATTTGAAATAAAATCAATTGTCTCTAGTAAATTAGAGCACTGATCTTTAGCAAAGTTGGAAATAATTTTTATATTACTAGTAGGGTGAAATTCCTGGGATCTGTTGGTCGACGTGTTAAGGCCTTGCAAGTCTAGGCCTCTTCAGGAGAATGCAAGGATGTGCATTGTAGCAAAGATTGGGGGACCGTCCAGTGTCCCGGAAATCTTATGTAAAAAGAGGTAATAGCCAGTTGTACATGGAATGAACCACTTTTTTAGGCTCGGATGCATGGAGTGGCAACTTGAACCGCAGTACTGTGAGATTAGCACTCGGGTCGCTTCCGCGATCTGTAAGGAGGTGCGGTCGGGTTCTAAACTGAGAGCCATTCATGGAGCCAGGGAAAGTCTGTCCCAGTGCAAGACCTGCCGTATGGATTATGCGAGCACTGCAGCACTGTTTGCATCACCATCTTAAGTAGCACCTTAATGGACAGGAAGGAAGGAATTTCAATGCACCTCGTTAGTGGGAGTACTCTAGAAACTTCTCCCACTTCAATGTGGGCACCAGGTATAACTAGTGGACCTTCAGACCCAACTCTTAAGATCACTTCTGGACCTGTGGACTCTGCCAGGAAGAAGGAGGATTGCCCAGTTATAAAGTCTACCTTGCTGCCCAAGCTCTGCTTTGTTGGCCAAGGACTGCTTTCATGCCCAAGGCTTGCTGATGATGCACCAGGTCTCTTCTGTGAGCTGCCCTGCTGGATCCAACTTGCCTGTGTCGATCTAGGCCTCCTTGGGAATTTCCAAGGGTCAGTCGTTTGGCCCACTGTTCAAAGCCAAAGTGACATACCAAGCTTCTTTGACATTGACACAACCGAATGCAACAGGGGGAAGCACAATGCAGCTCACCACCAACACCGGCCGAGTGCAACACATCTCATTTCACCGCAAGTCGATGCAAGCTCACGTCAGCAGCTTCATCAAGTCCGTTGTTGTGTGATTCAGCTCGATGTTGGACCTCGGCTCGCACCTCTTAATTAATGAATCCTCGTTGCCAGCCGCCACAGATCGATGCAAGGTTTCCACATCTCATTGCCCTGGCCACAAGGTGCTTTGACAGTGTACTGAGCTCAATCCTGTATTTATCCTGTGTTCCATCATGGTAGGCCTAAACTTGTGACTTAGACTCGGTCCACTGTGACCCCATAACGGTAGATGTAGCTTTTTGCTTCTTAGTGATTGATTTCTTCAAAATCTTAACCATTTGCATATCTCCAGTTCTACTGATTAAAATCTAGTGTGGGATTTTTCTTGTGTTGTGCATAAATACTCTATATGTTTCCTCTAAATTAAGCCTGACTGCATTTCAGCCAAGCTACCAGAGGGTTAATAACAGGCTAATTTTATTTAGTGATAGTTTGTGGTTCATCCAGATAAGGATTATAGCTGGTGCTTGAGTAGGGTTGCAACCCCCCTCAACCAACAACTTAATTTTTCATAAGTACTATACTAGCTATTCTCAATACACTAGGGCACTGGTTCATTTTCAACATTTATGGGTAGCTGCCATATTTTGAGATCACTTCTTCACTGGCACACATCTCACTGCCTTCCTAGCATCCTCTGGTGTGACAGATGAACAATTTGCCAAGCAAATGCCATGCGTACCTTACCTGGCTTAGCATACTTTTTCGTTGTAATGAAATAAAATTCACAAAGCAGGAATTTTTTTCACTAAACAAAAAAACAATGACCCTGATGCACAGGGAATTTTCTCCCTACATGAAGGGGCCTTTGTAAGTTTTTGGCTCTACAATAACCTTTAAGGCAGATGTATGGCAGACCCTAGCAATGGAAAACAAGCAATTAGCACCCCAACCTAAATAGGGATGGGTGATCATAGTTGTGACCTGGTGATCCTGGAGGTGACGAGCCATCAGCTCAAGGGTTTTTGAGGCTATAGCCTGTGGCGGCTCTGCACTTGAAAACCCTCTAGTTTTCACCGTATTTGTGGCCAGGAACACCAACATTGGCATAGCAGAAGCGTGACCAACTGTTGGCAGTTCTCTAATTCGGGCAAAATCCAACAAATTTTAAGCAATTTTCGAATTCCAGACTGTTCACAATCTGTTTAAAAGGGTAATAGCAACGCAGATACTTGCAATTTGTGATCATCCTAGGTTGTTGAAAAATGTCTTATACACACACACACACACACACACACACACACACGCATACATAACACCCCACACACACACACACATATATATGTGTCAGATCCTGTCATTATACATTGATGGGTTTTGATGGTAATATTTTACCGAAGTTGTTGGTCTCGTCGCTGGCAAGCCCCTTCGGTCAAGTGCACCGCGTCAACCAATGCTTTTGGATGGCATGAGTAATACAACGTGGAGCCCCCCCACCGAGCTAGAATCGAGTGCACTGAGGACTGAAGTTTGAACCTGCTGGTTATGATGAAGAGGTAATTGGAGCTATCGGGAGGAGCGCTTGCAGCATTCAGCTGCGAAGACAGTCATGCCAGCACCACCGGGAACTATTCACACAGTTTCAGCAATGTGTGAATAGTTCCATAAGTGGGATGGGTATGCCCAGACGTGGGTCCCTTGCTCACTGTGCCACTAGATTCAAGCTAGCCTGGCTGAAGAAGGGTGAAATACCCTGAAAACGGTCCCAGGATGCTTGTTTCCGGTCCAGGAAGGACCTGGCCTGGCAGTTCAGTCTGGACAGTTCCCAAGGGGGCACAGGGTCAAGACTGATTTGCATATGGCTGGGTTCAAACTGGGGTGGAGTAGTGGGCAAAAGAACAATGGATTTAACCCAGATCTTTTGACTGGGGTAGAATGTTTGCATTGTCAACATTCCGTCCATCATTTGTTTGCTGTAACACTACCAATGGGATGGGCACAAAGCCTGGCAGCAGGTGCCTGGCCCCTTTCCGGAACCACTTCGGGCCTGTGGACCCAAAGACCATGCATGGCATGGGGTTGACTTCCTGCAGGGGGTTGGCTGTAGGGACCAGTTGCAGGCGGGGGGGTTGGCTTTATGTATGGTAATAAAATGTTACAATATAACGTTTTAAACAAAAAACACTGAAATTCACCAGTTATTAGTATCTCAAGTAGCAATAATTTGTGCCCTACAGTAACTATAACTCGAACCCTCACCATACACAGCTAAGTACCCCACATATTACATCACTCATGACATGTGCTAGGATGTCATTGATTACATCACTCATGACATCTGAAATTACAACATATGTAATATGTGAGGTCAAAGGCAGTACATGGTACAGGGCGCAAGCTAAAGATACTTCAGTTACCTATAACTGGCGAATTTCAGTGGTTACATTCAAACTGACATTTCCACCTTACTATGAAGTCACTTTAAACTTTGTTTTTTCAGTGAATTTATGAGGTCTTATTACCATACCTAGCTATGACGTAATTTTAACCTTTGTTTTTTTAGTTTATTTTTGAGTTTTTGTCAAGGTAATGTAACAATATAAAGGGGTGTCACTTTAAGTTTAAGTAGTACAGACCTGTTGGCTTTGTCAAAGGGTCAGAGCACCAAAACATAAAAAGCACGCTAATGGCTTTATCAGGGGGTCAGCACATCAACATATGTAAAGCAGGACAATAGGCTTTGTCCAAAAGTCACCACATTAATACAATATATTCCTTATTAAAACACACATCATAATTCTTAATATTAATAATTGTTACAAAGATATTTAAGATAAAGCATTTTTATTTAAATCAACCATAAACATCTTTGTATCTTTTTTTTAACATTCTTCTGGCCACAAAACGCAACCATACAAACAAACTACAAGGGGCCCTGCACTCCTGAGCTGTAGAGCAAAAGTTCTAGCTTTGGGTTGCTATGAAAATAACGAAAAACTCCTTGGTAGACTTGTGCGTAGTTTTAGATGAATATTTCTAGGATATTGCTATGTCTTCTGCAGCCTTCCACCACACTTCAATCGTACCTTTTTGGTGCCCCTGCCTCATTTTCAAGCCCTTGCAGGGCATTCTGGGGTGCTTCTTTGACAGGGGAATGAATATTAGTGCAGTGGGGTTCGCCAGCTTCACTTTATTAATGTGGCCTTGTGCCATGTGTTGCATTTATTTATTGGGGTGCCCTGGTCCCACTCAGGGCACCCAAAGGCCTTACTTTACACTGGGCAGCATGGGGATCCCACTTCTGGGCTCCCTGCTCGCCTGGCTCTGTTGTTTCCTGGCCAGGGAGTCAGCCACTCCATTCCCCTGCCTGCTCCATGAGGGAAGGGTTTGTCTATTACTTTTACTTCCTTGCTTCCCCTGGACACACGTCTGGAAAGCTGGGGCTGCACACCACCTCTGGGGGGGTTGGTGGAGTGGCTGGGTGAAGCCTCACTCTCCCTTCTTGCTCCTAGTGACAGTGAAGCCCGGGGTTGGGTTCCCGTGTCCCATTCAATAGATCACCTGACTGCTGGGGATGGAGCCCCCTGGGTCCCATAGGTGGCTCAGGGAGGGGGAAACATGCTCGCTCACTTTCTATATGCTAAAACATTTTTTACAAAATTGATGACATCTTCCAATGAATGCGACTTTTTGGTCTACTTTTTAGACACTGGAAAGTCTTCAATGAGCTACACCTAAAGCAAATGTTCTGTAGCTTCTGTACTCCTAATCAGTGTGAGCTTTTGCAACATGCTTATCCTCCTAATGAGGGTTGCATCTGTGGACGGTATGGGGTCTCTTAGAAGTGTTGCCCATAGGACAAAGGCTTTTGGGTAATAGAGGCTTCAACTGTGTAACCGATTTGAGGGTCTGTAGCTAGTGGGCTCTCTGTGAACACAGGGTCACAACTGTGTGTAGTAGGGACTTGACACCCTTATAGGGTTTGGGTGTCTGGAGGAACTGGTCTCTCCATGAAGAGTTGTGCAGATGACAGAACTTGTGAGTAGTGGGTGCTTACCCACATATGGGGGCTAGGGTGTCTGTAGAGAGTAAACTCTCTGTGAAGAGTTTTGCACAGGTCGAAGGCTATGCGTAGTAGCGGGCTGACCACCTAAATGGAGTGGGTGCTTGGAGTGTGTAAGCTCTCACTTAAGAGCACTGCTTAGAGCAAAGGCTGAACATAGAAGGTGTTTGACCACCTTACGGGTATTGAGAGTCTGGAGGGAGTAGGCTCCCCATGAAGGGTTTTGCATAGGGTGAAGGTTCTGTGTAGCAGGAGCTTGGGCACACAGTTGGGCTTGGGTGTCTGGAGGTAGTGGTCTCTCCTTGAATGGTTGTGCACTTTGCAGAAGATGTGGGTAGAAGGGGCTCAGCCACCTAATGGGGCTTGGGTCTACAGGCACTGTACTACAGTCTAATCTAATTATTTTATATAAGGACATAGGTTTATGTAATTTATGCTTTACATGATTCTGTTCCATTTTTTATGTATTTACATATTTAAAAGGCTGTACTCGTTTGTACAGTGAATTGAACAGCAGTATGGTAGATGACATCAGTGATCCCATCAGTGATGTCATCAATTATGCCATTTGAGATGTCATCAGTGATGCCATCCATGCCATTGAAAATGTCATGAGTGATGTCAAATGTGAGGTCATAAGCTGTTCATGGCTGGGGTGCAAGTATTAGTTAGTTCAGAAACAACAACTAGTGAATTACAGTGGTTTTGTGACTTTGAAATGCTATGTTTTAAGTGACATTTTCACCAAACTATAACGTCACTTTAACCTTTTTTTTTTCAGAAAGTGGCTAAGGTATTAATTAACGTGCCATAGTTAACTATAATATCACTGTTTTGTGGCCCCCAATTCCAGCGTAGGGGGCACCAACCCTCCTTCCCCCCACGACCATCCAATGAAAGTGCTCATCACCATATAAAAGGTTGTCATTTTACATAATGCAGGTCTACTGGCTTTCTCTGGCGGTCACCACATCAATGTATAAAAAGCAGGCCTATTGACTATGGCAAGAGGTGACCACAGAAATATACATTGCGATTGACTTTGTCAATATATAAAGGCAAATCTGTTGGGTTTGTCACTTATAGGGTGACCACATCATTATATGAAGAGAAGCCTATTGCCTTTGCCAAGGGATGACCACACCAGGATACAAGGCAAACCTATTGGATTTGTCAAAGAGTCACCATATCATTATATGAAGAGAAGCCTGTTGACTTTGTCAGGAGGTGACCACATCAACATACATGGCAAGCCTTTTTTGGCTTTATTAAGGATCACCACATCAATATATAAAAGGCAAGCCTATTGGCTTTGTTAGGAGCAGATTACATCCATATACATCAAGGCCATTGGCTTTGTAAAAGTGTCACCCATTAATACATAAAAAACAACCTTTTTGCTCTGTCAAACGGAGACCAGTCAGTGTTCAAGGCAAGCCTATTAGCTTTGTCAAGGGGTCCTCACATAATATATGAAGACACACCTAATAGCTTTGTCAAAGTGTGACCAATTCATTATATAAGGGAAGCCTATTGGCTTTGTCAAGGGGTCACCACATCAATATATTAAGGTAAGTCTATTGGCTTTATCAAAGGTGATCACATCAAAATATGAAAGCATGCATACTGATTTTGTGAATGGGTCATTACATCAATATATAAAGGCAAGCCTTATTAGATTTGTCAGTAACAGTAAACGCGATCAGAGTCTTCCGTTTAAATTCCTTGGCCCACATAATGCATCCGTAAAACCAACTACAAGGGGTCCTTGCAATCCTCAGTTGAAGAGCGAAAGCTCCTTCTCTGGGATTGCTTACAAATACCATCATTTCACTCAGAAAGTGTGCTCTTTTGTGGTCTGATTTAAATCTGTTCAGTAGTTTTGAGATATTTGCATTGAAGACAGGTGTTGTGGGCTAAACTGTTTACCAGTTTTGAACATTATGGCTGTTTAACATTGTGATTTCTAAAATCGTTTTTTATATCAAGCTCATTTGAATTTCTCAAGGAATATGATAGGAATATGAGAGGCTCGCAAAGGCGATAAAAAATGTTCTTTTCTGCCATCTTTTAAATAAAATAACAATGTTAGCATAGTGGAAAAAAATCCCACAGGTAAGGAGTGACCCTATAAGCAGTGCCCGGCCCAAGGGAGTGTAAGGAGTCACTCAGAAGCATGAATAATGTGAGTAAAATACAGTAAAATATCAAATTTGCAACTGTAACATTGTAATTTTGCACAAGATCGTGACCATATGGTCATTATTTTGTTTTCAAAAAGAGGGACAAAAACAGATTATCATAAAAATTGTAATAGCAATTAAAAAGTCCACCACATTGTCAAAGTCCATCGTACTGGACTTTGGCAGAGGCCCTCTAAGATTAGCTCTGAGGGGACTTCGACACCAGTAGTGGCTATCTAAGATTCATTCTGGGGCACTGCTTCCCAAACAAACTAGATTGTGACTATGCACAGGTTACTTAAATATACTATCAGAAGAGCTTGTTTTCCCTGCATTTCACCTATATCCTTGATTAAAATTACTTAAAACTGCCATAAAATAGATATCTTCATTAGTTCCTGAAGGGTCAGTGTTGTTTTTCCAGTTAAATTGTTTAGGTCCTGAGGATGTTCTTGTAGATTTAGAGCATTTAAGACCGACACATCGACGCCAAGGTCACATCTTTATTATACAATTACACGATGTTCGCCTACGAATGGTTTATTAATCAATGAAGAGTGGACTCTATGTACGTTGACCTATGTCCCTACAATGACTTTTACTTTATTTGATTGTAATGAGGCATGGTTGATGTATGTTAGGATATTTTGTGTTATGTACCAAATGATTATATGTACAGAAAATAGATTTGTGTTCCCATTATTGTATATGCCTGTTTCTTTAGATTAATTCATTCTGGAATCTTTTTGCATATGTGAATAACTTCATTTAGTTATGTTTGTCGCTATTTGGACACAAAGGGCCAGATGTTCCACCATGCCATTTTGCGAGTCGCAAATTACGCTCAATTGTGAGACGTAATTTTCGACTCGCAAAATGACATGTACAACAGTGTTCAAGACCCTGTTTGCAATTCTCAATGGGGTCGCAAATTGCATGCCTCATCAATATCCATGAGGCTCTCCCAATTTGCGACCCCATTGAGAATGGCAGGCCCTCCCAGGTATGGTGGCCTGCTGGGGTTAGCATACCACCATATCTGTGACTGCTTTTAAATAAAGCAGTTTTTTTCAAAATGCAGACAGTTTTCCTTAAAGGAAAACGGGATGCATTTGAAAAAAGAAAAATTAAACATTTTCGTTTCATTTTTTAAGGGCAGGTAGTGGTCCCTGGGACCACTGCCTGGCCCTAAAAAATATTTTCCCCTGTATTTGCTAAGGAGAAGGGGTCCCCTGCGGATCCCTTCCCTATTGCGATTGCATTACCACCCTCTTGAAGAGGGCGATAAATTGCGAGTGTTTTGCGACTGCAATTGTGGGTCACAAACATTCTTACATGGCTTGTGGGGTTGCTATTAGGAAGGGAACACCCCTTCCTAATAGTGAGTCGCAAAACACTATTTTGTGAGTAGCAAATTATTTGCGACTCGCAAATTTGTGTTAGTACATGGCCCAGAGGATTTTTGCATCCACAAACGGGTCGTAAACCTGGTTGCGCATGCAATTTACTGTTGTACATCTGGTCCATAATTCATTGTCTAACATCAAAATTTTTATTTTTTAATGACTCCTATGTCAGCCATTTTCCTTTACTATGAGCAATACTCAGTCTCGCATGGGATTACTGGATTGCCCTTTTCCTGTAAAACCATATGCTAGGCAGACAGCTTAAACATATACTTACAATTGTACCCATCATTCAAACATTAAGAGTCCTAGCCTGTTATGTCTCATTCTTAGGAATGCCCTTTTAAACATAGTCAGAGTATCCCAATCTTGATACAGGACCTGAAAGTTGCACAAGTTGGAGTTGGCGCTGACCAGAAGGGCTCATTTAAAGATCTTCCTCACTATTCTGTCATTAAGGGCTTTTAATCACTCAATAAGATTAGTTATTTGGCACTGGCTGAGAGCGTCTCTCCAATGCCGGTCAGATTTACGCCCTTTTTTGTCATCAAATCCCATCCACATATGTGTTGTGGGTGTGTGTGGCCATTGTAGTATAAGCATTGTAAATATAAGCAAAGCAGTGTGATGGAGGCCAGTAGGTTCCATTTTAAAGCCCCTGGCTGGTTCATGTAAACAAGATGGGGGTGATGTTATTTTCCCAGGCAGTGTAACTGTATCACAAGTGTTTCAGGAGGGAGGAGACCTAGACATTGAAGGGAGGTCGCATGAGACAAGGCTCCTGTGGAAATTAGATGAGGTCCTTTTGCTGAGAAAGGCTTTTGACTAGTTTTCCTGTGGAATTGACACTTGTTGGATGGTGGGAGTGAAGGGGGCCGCAGTCTCTGTTGTTCAGAGTGAGAAACATCTTTTAGTTAAAGCCACCATTTTGTTTCTTTTCTGATAACTGGCTTTGCAGCTGTTGATAGCCAGGTGCAAATAGTTCACACATCATTTTTCTGCCTCTGTTGTGGGTGATCCAGGCTGGAGACTATCCTATTGTGAGAAGCATCACCCCACACAAAGGCTATGACTGCAGAACAGCATAGACAGGCAAATAAAAAGAGGAACCACCCAAAATCAGTTCTCCTGCTTGCAGGTTTTTGAAAAAAATTGCTCTTTTCAGAGAGGGTTTACAGAAAATCAGGTTCAGTTAAGCATTACTAATTCAAATCACTTATTGTGCTATGAGGAGAGATACTTGTGACAAGAACCACTATAAGAACAAACTGAGTTGTTGTACGCTAGAATAAATGACCTGAGGCTGCTATCATTCGAGATAGTAATTGCAATTATTTTGCTGAATGCAGTATGTGTTTATGTTATCATGCAACATCCTGCTGAAGAACCACGTTGATAATTACTTCCAGATTTCGATTTCAGCGACCCGCATTTAATATGTAGGAGCCAACTAGTCTTCAGAGATTTAAATAAATGCAGAACAGACACATATATATATATATATATATATATATATATATATATATATATATATATATATATATATATATATATATATATATATATATATATATATATATATATATATATATATATATATATATATATATATATATATATATATATATATATATATATATATATATATATATATAAAATAAATTGACTGCAAATTGTTTAAGTCAAAAAGTTCCTTCTCCAAGACTTTATGTAATGCAAAGCACATAGGCACTGAGAAGAGATCTTACCCAAGACATGAATTAACCTCAATGGACATGGCTTTGCCTCACAATCATGGGTGATCCTAGAGAACGTGAATACATCAAACATGACTAGCCGCCCACAGGTAACCCTTCTAAATCACTTCAAGGTAATAAAGTGCATAATGATGGGGGTCAGATGTTGAATACCAGTCTCAGTGGAATGTCCATCATCTGATACAAAAATAAACTCCATGTTCGGCAGGCTGGTTCTGCATCTCCATTCAAAACCTCCAAATTTGGTGGTTTTGAATGGATATGCAGAACCGGCATGCCAGATGTTAGACCTGGCACCATTGGCGTAGGTCTCCCTTCCATGTTTGCTGTTGCCTCATGTATTTATGCTGGTATTAGATGCTTTGGGCACTGTGCCATTGCTATTCAGTGCCACAGTGCAAGGGCTCCCTATTGTAAATATGGATGTATTAAACAGTTGGGTATTTGGTTTACCTGTCAGACCCTAGTCTAGTGCACTGAGTGCAAATGCTGCTGGTGGGCTTGCAGCACTGGTTGTGCCACCCACAGAAGCAGCCTTGTAAAATGTGTCTAAGGTCTGCCATTGCAGAGCCTGAGTGCAGTCTGGTACTGTCATGCTGACTGGGCAAGTTCACCCACTTGCCAGTCCCTAAACCTTCCCTTTTCTTCAGATCAGTCACCCCTGTGGTAGGCCCAAGGGCAGGGTGCATTGTTAGTATAAGGTAGGACAAGCCCTGATCGGTGTGGCATGTCCTAATAGTGAATTACAGCCATTTTCGTTTTTCAGTATTGCAAGGCTACCTGTTCTCCATAGGCCAGAATGGGCTGTTAGACTATTACATGTTTATAATCCTAACTGTCTCAGAGAACATGGTAGAAATTCTAGTTTAGTATGCCTGAACTCAGAATGATAAAATACATCTTTTAGTGACGTTGGTTTTAACATTCTGTGTTTGCAAATACCACTTTTAGAAAGTAGGTATTTGCTTGTCTAACCATTCAAACCTGCCTCTGCTAGGTTGTGTATTCCTTTATCTGGTTTTGTGAGTGACAGGGCTGGGGGACAATTTCTAAACAGACGAATGAGAACAAGCACAGTAATGATCAGTGCTTGAATGAATGACATTTTATTTGTATGGGGTTGTGAAGCAAATTACAACTCTACTCCATTCATTTCCTGTCTTCCATAGCTGCTGAGAATGATTCGAGCCAAACAAACGCCGAGACGAAAGTTCTCTTTCATTAGCACTTTTTTCAGGGCTCCCGAACGAACGCAAATTAAGTTCGGGCAGCAACTCGATTGCAAAAGAGTTGCTGCCCGAACTTAATTTGCATTCAAGCACTGATCATTACTGTGCTTGTTCTCATTCGTCTGATTAGAAATTGTTTGATAGAATGCTCAGCCAACTATTTGTCCTAAAGATGACCATGTATTAATGACAAAGGTCGAAACGCCGTCAACGCTACTGTGGCCGCAATTTATGGAGGACACATTGTTTTGTTTGTTGTGGTTCTAGTTTTGTTCTGGAACTCCTTCCTTTATGTAACCTTTGTTTGTATGCCACTTGTCTGGTCGTGTATGTCCACTAATTGTTATATGTACCAGCTTTTATGTCTGAGCCTTGTGATATATTTTATATGGATTACATTTTATACGTTTTTCTAAAAAAAATTCCTATATGGGCCCCCAATTTCGTATTTTCTTCCTTTTTTCTTCTTTTTTGATGTGCACTTGATTATTTCTTGTTAAAATATGTTTGTAACTTTTGATACACTTTGAACCGTTGTTAGGAAAAATAGAAGTAATATTGGTATCATTAAGGTACATATGGATAACAACAAATGCCTGTCTGGGATATCAATTACGGAGTGTAAGCCCTGATGAAGAACATATGGTATGAGCGAAATGCGTTGACTGCTTGACTGCCTCCATTCAGCCATACCTTACACTTAACACCTCAGGTTACGAGAAATATCTTCTGGTAAGGTTTAGGCTGAACTCATTTCATCGATTGGTTTCATTCCCAACCAGAAATAACTGGGCCAAAGTCCTTCAGCTGTGTCCGTGTGATGATATTTCCTTACAATCAACGATGCACACAATTCTTTTTATGCAAATACTTCCATGACATCAGAAAAAAGTGGTTGATCCCACTATTAAAACAAACTGGACATAGACAATGCCGCATAGCATTTTTATACCTGCAGCAGATGGAAGGAGAGAGGACAACTTATCTCGTCGCGAACTTTTTGAAATGTACGGTCAGACACAGAGTGTTTTAAGCCAATCATCTGTTAATTAACAACGAGTCAGCCATTGAACTTTTAGCGAACTTTTAAAAGTACCAATCAAGTTTTAAAATTTAAAAGTGAGAACTTATACGAGTAGGCTTGTATTTTTAACATAGATTAATAGTACTATTTTCTAACCGAGCTTTACCCTAACAAGAACTTATATGTTTGTTCTTTTTACTTGTATATATTGAATTCATTGTAAACGAAATGAAATGCTTCATGATTGTTGTTCGCTTTTTATGATTTATATCCTAAATCGAAATAAAGCTCAATTGACTTGACTTGACTGCTTGACTGTTTTTTTTAAAGCAAGAAAAATAAAGAAATTCTTTCTACAACATCTTTCTAAGAGGTCTGGAGCTTTAATTTTGGACTTATTGAATTAATTGTGACATACAGAATTGACAGTGAGATGTTGCCTCTCCTTTTTTGCGATGGGTTGGGCGGTTTATCCATGGAGGTGGGAAGCGCCTTTTGTTCATAACAAGGGATTTAACCAGCAGTGCAGAGATCCTCATCCGGTTATGTTTACACATGACAAGTGACACTGAAAGAACTGGCAAAGGAATACAAATGACTCATTAATGTGCAGTACTTCCTAATGCATGGACCGTGTGCCAGTGACCAGGAAACAAAGTTAAGACAAACATTACAAAGCTCCAGATATCAAATAAAATACTAAAGTGGTGATCCTGTGAAAAACATGCAACAAAGGGACTGCAATGTAAAGGAGTTTCCTCTAACCTCACTACAGCGTTAGACACGTCAGGATACTGCAACTTGCTCTGTAAAGAGCACCGCCTCCAGGCTTTTGGGACAATCAAGGGCATTCATTTCAAGCTTGTGGAAGATGCAGGAGTGACGAGGCTTATTGGTCTCTAATTTGCAGTTCTATCAGTTGCACAAGAGCTCTGCATTAATTCCTGCTGTGACTGTCTATTCATCTGCAGCACGTTGAAGAAAAAATTTGATAACTGCCCTGAGCTCTATACCAAACCAAAGAACCGAAAAGGTATCTTTTTGCGTAGTCAAGCGAAAGGCAAGCTCACTTTAACGTGTACCCCCGAGTGGAAACATAACCACACAGCGCCGTTTAGTAACTTAATACACAACAACTAAGTCTGACGCCCTCCGGCCGCTGGAATTCGACTATTCTCCGTTCCTAAGAGACTCAAAGTAGTGCCAAATACCTCGGACGCTTTCCCCTCAATTTCCTCAATGTAGTCCCCTACTTAAACGATATGCTTAAACGATAGGCAGCTCCGCCCCTGGATATACTGTACAACGAGCCTTAGACCTCCTCCTGCGTTCTCCCTTGCCCCATGTGCTACTCTCACCTGTTACACTGCACTGAGCCTGTGCCCGCTCCCACGTCACCTGACTGCGCTCATATGGCAAGTAAATCTGAAAGATCTGCTTTCGAAAAAAGGCCAATTCGAACATACGCTCGGAAGCCGCCATCCTATCACTGCAGCTTGAGAATCAGAACCGTGTGGCGTCGAACGCTTCTGACATCACAGCCCTGCAATGTGATGTCACGAAGCCCAATGGACCATAAGGCTATCGCACAGACAGGGGAGTCCCCACTTCATCAAAGATAACAAAACAGAGACCTCTTTTGAGGGAATATGTCGGGGGCCACAGGGTCTTCTCCGGTTGATGGCTGGATCCGTTTTAGTGATATACCTGGTTGGCCCAGTTTCCTCTTACACTTTGGAAACATGGTATCACCCACAGAGCGGTTACGTAAGATGCTAAAATGTCTCCATTGTGACATGTCTTGTATGAAAGACTGGTAACCAGGAAACAAAGCATTTAACACAAGGATGCTAGAGGGGAGGACGACTGCTGGTGGCTGGAGCCGAAGGCAGGGAGAAGTTGAAAGCCACAGGGCCCGCCCACGCCCGAAACAAAGGGTCCAAGGTGAGTAAATAAAACACCCTCGTTAAACCGAATCCTCAAACTTTTACTTTAATCCTTTCCTTACCTTTTTCCCATGACTGCCTTCTTCATTTTCCTGTACCCCTTCCCTCCCTTCTCCTCTCCTTCCATCCTTTACGTCCTCCCCACCCTTGAATTTCCTACTGGTGCCTTCCTAATTGTACCCGCTGCTTTCCTTAGGAGGGTAACTATTGAAGTGCAATTTATAATAAAATAAAAAAAATAAGGCTATGGGTGGGTGTAGGCCCTGGTAGATTGCCTGGGTATTCAGGCATTCGGTCTTACTTTCGTGACCTATGCTGACGACATGCAGACCCTGCCTGCTCTATTTTATTGAATTTGCACCTCCTGAAGTGCGCAAATTCATTTTGAAATTTCTCAGAGTTAGTCCATGTGCAACAGACATCACAACCCGGAAACAGTAAGTAGTGATTGCCTCTCTATCCTTCAGAGCTGTGTTGTCAACAATGCATGTATTAGTGTTAAAGAAATCCCACGTTAAGGGAATGCACTTTGGAAAGCGTAAAAGCATACAAAAAGGTGCACAGCTCTGCCTGAGTCAGTGCAGCTGATGATGACTCGGCCCTGGTTCGCCTCGAGTTGGCAATGATAGTGTCTCATGCAGTTTTTACATCTTGTGTCACTGCAGAGGTTAGCTGCAGGGTTGGATTGGGATCAGGAATAGGTTTGGTCCACGTTTGCGGTTTGTGCCATGTTTTGCAAAACACTGCTTCAGTGTTAGAAATATTAGGAAACGATGGGTGTGGGGTGGTGGGGGGTCTCTAAAAGAGGTATGTTTTCTTAACTTCACTGAGACAAAAAAAAATTGCAAATCTTACCAGGACACCTGAATTTAAGTGAGGCTCTTCTGCTCAGGCCCCCTGCCTCTGCTCTATCTGCATACACTAATGGGTCTGGGCCATCGAGAGTCTGGTAATGGCACCTCTGACCTGTTGCTAAAAGGGAGGTAATAGAGGCCCATCTGCCTCCGGAGAGGCCACTCAAGCCCCCACCAGGCCTCTGGCACATCTGAACAGCACAGACACAGCCCAAATCGACCACCATGCTGGCCAAAAAAGCATTCCACAGCTGCACCTGGCATAACAGCCCATTCCCCATTGCCCAGGTGCCCGCCTTACCAATCCGACACTAGTTAGCTGGATGTGCTGTAACTCTCTCAACAATTATACTGAAAACATATATGCAACTCTCCTCCCATTTGGTCATCAAAGGGGGACCTATAGACCATGGCCTGCTCCTCCTCCCTTAACCTTAGTCAGATATCAGGGTTTTTGTATTGCTATTTCCCTCTCACTCCCCTCTGAGATCTTCTTGTTTTATCACTTTTGTTTATTTTGCACAACCATGCAATTGTTGTCTCTCAGTCTGATGGAGTGTATACCCCAAGTGAGTATTCTTTCCCAACTGGACAACTGTAACTCTTGTTATCTTGGTGTACCTGTGGTTTCATTTGCTAGATTCTCTCAGATTCAAAAGTTTGCGGCCTATGCCATCTTCCAATGTCCCCACTAGACTCATCTCTCCTTGTTCTTGGCATCCCTGCATTACCTCTGATCCCCTCTAGTATAAAATTGAAACCTTTCGACCTAGTTTAAAATTTTTTTCATCGCTCTTGTCCCACATATCGTTAAAAATAAGTTAATTCAGGCGAGATATGTGAACCTCCTCCGCCGGAGGACTCGGACTCTGATGCTAGTGTATGATCGAACTATGCCCACTTTTCTTACCTATTTATGGGTGATTAAGATTTACGAGGGATAGATTACTGGGATATACTTGAGAAGCCATGTGAAAATAAGTATATAAATACTGCAGATTTATGTCAACGTGCTGTGCGCACTGTACTGTCATTGAAATGCTATACAAACTGGTTAATAAAAATTGTTTATTAAAAAAAAGTTAATTAATTATAGGGCTTCTCGTCCTCTTCTTCAGCTTCTTCAGCTTCTTCTCAACTTCTGGTTTCCAAGACTCACCGCACTTGCTCTGGTGGTTGCACTTTTTCCTTCTCGGTGATCCACGGCCTGGAATGATCTTCCTCTCAATCACTGTCTGATTAATATTCATTTTGCCTCGGAAATCTCTAAGGACTTATCATTAGTCAATTTTTGGTGCAGGGGTACATTTAAAGAAAGCTCAGGCACAACAGCTGGCTGGTCGCATTCTGTTGTTTTTGTACATTTGCAGTACTTTTTTTTTTTACAGTAAATTGTGCCATTTGGAGTAATTTTCCCAGCAAATGGCACATAATTACATGAAGTGATGTAATGACATAACTTCAGAATATGTATAATAAGTGTAATATAAAATTTACAAACTTACAAACATTATGCCTGCTTAATTTACATTTCACGGTGGACTTTTTCATAGTCAGGATACCGTTGTATGGGTGATAGTGCACTTTACAAAACCATTAAGAGAACATAGCATATGTGGCCAACTCCTGATCCACAACAGTGAAGTCTGTGCACCCTGTGGCCTACAAGGATATGCACAGCTAAAGACTGTGCGCAGCCCTTAACGAGTCCATGGTGGGTGAACATAATGCATCAGAAAAACCCTAGAAATTCACAGAAAAAAACACAAAGACAAAAAAAGCCCTACATTTGACAGGTATGGTATGCAGCACTCAATGTACACGATAATTGATGCCACCTCCCATGCTCACTACACTTTACCGATGGCACAGGAAAAAAGAACAGACATTAGTGGAGGAAGTGAGTTGAGGTGTGAGTCGTGCATTGCATACAATAACTTGTGAATTTCAAGTCTTTTTGGGTTTGTGCTCTCTGAACCATTACTAGCATTTAGCTGTGGTTTATTGGGCAACCACTCTCACTTTCCACGGTTCCCTACTACCCTAAAGGCGTCCTACTGAGTCATATTCAATGATCTTGGCAAAACACTTTATTATGACTGGTGTTTGTGCTATCTAGTAATACAATCCTAATTAAAAATTTCTCTGCAATCACAGAATAGATAATGGTCCATGTTAATTTCTTGCTTAACCCATTTTTGGATTGTTCATCATAGAATATATTGGAACACACCTGTAACTGACTACATATTACTATCCTTTGCTTTCTAATATATGATTACACCTTTTTTATGGTCAGAGAAGACTGCCATCCAATCACTGGACTCAGTGGGACATTTTGAGTGCTTAAAGGTGCATGGTGATGGCCCATTCTCCATTCTAAAATGTTCTTTATCAACTGACTGACAGGTTATGGGACACTCTTGTTTACATATATGAAACAACAGGGAGAGAAAGGGTGTTAGACCATAGGTACGGAGGAAACTCCTGGTCCCCTTAATCAATTTTCAAAAAGAAATGGAGGAGTACATCCTAGAGGTCTTACAATGCCTCTATCTGCAGGGTTATGAGGTGCACACAGTGCCACACAACAGGGGACAGATCTGTCCTTTAACAAGACCCCTCCCTCACCAACCTAGTTGGTGACATGCTTCATCATCGGGGTCCCACCCGGACAGCCGACTACAGTGGAGCTGTTTTTTTGTTTTTTATATGTACAGAGCTACTAGTGGATGTTTAAAAGTTGTCCAACACTACTCACTCTTAGAATTTATTCTGGAGTGATTGGGCAACGTATAAAATAAAGTGGGACACCTTGGCCTGATTAGGTAGGCTGGTGGTGTCAAAAAAGTGGTGTAGTGAGTTAAAATATTGGTCTACATGTTTCAACCATGATGTAAGTATAAGGTTTTCGTCTGGACCAGTGGTGGTAGTCTGGGAGGTCTACACATGCTAAGGTGTACCCTGTCCTAGACTACGAGAAAAACAGAAGCCACAAAAATTGTGGTTTGTTTAAAAAGGATGTTCTTCTCCAAGATACCTAGAAAAAAACTCGTCAAGTATCGGCTTCATGGGCGTCCCGGTTGCCGCAAGCGATCTATGCTACAACTTGTGCATAGAATCGAAGAAGGCAGATTCACCTATCGTGCAACCTCATCGGAACCCCGTGGATCCACGGGGCTCTGACGAGTCTAGGACAGGGTACACCTTAGCGTGTGTAGACCTCCCAGACTACCACCACTGGTACAGACGAAAACCTTATACTTACATCATGGTTGAAACATGTAGACCAATATTTTAACTCACTACACGACTTTTTTGACACCACCAGCCTACCTAATCAGGCCAAGGTGTCCCACTTTATTTTATACGTTGCCCAATCACTCCAGAATAAATTCTAAGAGTGAGTAGTGTTGGACAACTTTTAAACATCCACTAGTAGCTCTGTACATATAAAAAAACAACCAGCTCCACTGTAGTCAGGTGATGTAGCACACCAGTATGGCACTCGGCTGTCCGGGTGTGACCCCGATGATGAAGCATGTCATCAACTAGGTTGGCGAGTGAGGGGTCTTCTAAAAGGACAGATCTGTCCCCTGTTGTGTGGCACTGTGTGCACCTCATAACCCTGCTGATTGTAAGACCTCTAGGAGGTACTCCTCCATTTGTTTTTGAACGCTCTTTTTTACTCCATCTCCAAGTACATTGGGGCTCCTTCTTGTTCAGAGTGATTACACCAATTCGGAGTAGTTACTTCCAATCAAAACTAGAGTAAATGTAACGCACAGAATAAGAGGAACAAATTGTTAAAGTCCTCTAGCACTTTAATAGCTGCTGAGGTACAGGGTCACTACATTGCATGACAAAAATATTGCAACCACTATGTCGTCCTAAACATTCCAATGCATGATAAGTCCGCAGAAATAGGTGTAAAGTTAAAAATAAAAAATATATACTCATCCTACTATGTGGGGTAGGCCAAGTAGTAGAATGCAAAATCTTCAAAGGGCGATATTCTCAACCTCAATGCAGTCACACACAACAGCTGCAGGAAAGTGGAAGCTGTAGCATTACTTCAACAAGCATTTGCAATGCAATAAGTCTCGCATTAGGAACGTTTGAGCTATTGGTATTGTAAATGACAATTTTTCTATTTCTGTGTTGGTTTTGAAAATAGCGAAATTAATAGCTTTGTCATTTACAATGCCAATAGTTATAACTTTCGCAAATGTGACACCTATAGCATTTGTAATGCAATATGTGTTGTATTTACGTGACTTAGATGTATTGATAATACAAATAACAATGGCTTTTATTTTTTTTTAAATATAGATAGAGGGAAGGCGATGGAGTGAGGGAGGGCGATGGAGTGAGGGAGGGCGATGGAGGGAGGGAGGGGGAGGGAGGGAGGGCGATGGAGGGAGGGAGGGCGATGGAGGGAGGGAGGGCGATAGGGAGGGAGGGCGATAGGGAGGGAGGGCGATGGATAGGTGGTTGTGTGTGGTTGTGTGTGTGTGGTTGGGGGTGTTTGTGTGTTGTGGGTGGGGGGTGTGTTTTGTGGGTGGGGGGGTGTGTGGGCGTTGTGTGTGTGGGGGTGTTGTGTATGTGTTTGGTTGTGTGCGCGATGGCTCAGCAAGATCTAAAAAAGTTGACACTACATGTAAATCGTTTTTTCGTTTTTCAATCCGAGATAAAAAATCCAAACTCCAATTCGAGGGATAATTCTGGCTGGGTGAAAATAGAGTACCCTTTCCTCCCTGAAAAAAACGACGAATGGTAGGATTCCATCGTTGGATACAGTAAAATAATCAGAGTAACAGGAAGGATGACTTCCATAATAAAGCGAGAAGGGCAGACGGACTCAGTGTTGACATTAAAAGAAGGCTCTTGGCAGATGGTCAACGCCTTTAAAAAAAATCCAGGTCAAAGAACGAGATGGGCACTCACAATATGCGACGGGGTTGTATCTGAAGGGAGGCTCTCTTGGAGGGGGAGGGGAGGAGTAGAGCAGATGTGAGCGGTAAAGCTCCATGATTGATACATTTTATTCTGGCACTGCAATAGTGTGCTCATTATTTCTGAAAGACATGCTTCAATATAAATCAAACTAAACTCTAGCATTATCTCAAACACGTAACTTAATTTACCAAGGAATAGTACTCCATGGGACGTTTTCTTCATTGAACATGACGAAAGGGGCTAAGGCTACTTACTGCATTTTCTAGGAAGCTGTGCAGTTCAGAGGGGGCACAACAAAAACAGTGGCGTTCCATTGCCTAGAAGACAATATCAGCAATTATAGACAGCCAATTTGTGGAAGGCAGCAAGGCCGACACCCCCACGGGCACTGCCTCAAAACATCACACGCTCGACTGGCATTAAAGCGTAGTCCGCGCCATCGTTTCTCGTGGACAGTCGGATTCTACAATAACATAACTATATTAGTGGGGGTGAGGCATTGTATCTCCTAATGAAGAGCTTTTTCTTTGTTTTTCCAATCAGGAGTTAACAAACAAAAAACAAGTATTTTGTTTGCTCACCATTGTCACTATTACCTTTACTACCTCGTATTTTGGGTTGCTCATAGTTTTTACTACCTCATGTATTTTGTTTGCTCACAATTGTCACTATTACCTTATGTAAGTAACGTATGTTTTTGCAACCTGTTCTTTTGTAATGTTTCTCATTATGTTTCATTTCTGTTCCTAATGTGAAGCGCTCTGACGCCTTCGGGTAAAGTTCGCGTTATATAAAAATGCATAAATACATGAATAAATAAATACCGCCTTCGGGTAAAGTCCGCACTATATAAAAATGCATAAATACATAAATAAATAAATACCGCCTTCGGGTAAAGTCCGCGCTATATAAAAATGCATAAATAACTAAATAAATAAATACCGCAAATCACCGCCGTCACTCTGCCGGCCTGCGACCAGGAAGTCAGGCAGGCCGGCGCGACAACAGGAAACAGGAAGTAGGAGGGCGGGAGCCTACCCCGCCTCCCACGGAAGAGCCGAGATTGGACGGAGCCGTGTTTGGAGCACCGGAGCAGGCAGGATCCTACCCTGCGCCCCGGTGCCGAAGGAGGGAAGAAGAGTCCTGCTGCCGGGCCCTGCAGCTGAGGAGAGCCGCCGCACGAAGGAAGCCGGTGAGTGGGTTGCTGAGCGGGGGGAAGCATGTGCGCGCGCGAGTGCGGGGGGGGGGAAGCATGTGCGCGAGTGCGGGGGGGGCAGGCTTTGTATGTGTGTGTGCGTGCGTGTGTGTGACTGTGGGGGAGGGGGGTGTGTGTGTGTGAGCGAGTGTCTGTGTGCCTGTATGTGTGTGCCTGCGTGTGCATGCGCTCGCCTGTGTGTGCGTGCGTGCATGCAGAGGGGTGGGGGCTGCCTGCCTGCGTCTGTGTGAGCAAGGGCTGTGAGTTACTCTGCGCATGCGCGGATACTCTGCGCAGGCGCGGGTCAGACGCGCGCTCCCGCGGTGAAAACTGCGAAGGAATTACGCTCGTGTCAGATTGGTGTCCACATTCCCAATAACGGGCCACAATAGGTCTGAAGCAGACACCCTCAATGCTCACGCATTGAGCGTAGGTCTGCTCGACCTAAAAAGGCCTGTATCAACTGTATTATAATGATAGCCAAACTCCGACCCATTGATTAATCAGCTCCACCTTTATTTCACGAGTTAAAGTTCTCAGCACATCCGCCAACGTCTATTTTTGCATGTGCATCAATATTTAAAGTGACATGCAGTTTAATTATGTATTGTAGGAGACCATACACTAACACTCACTCAGATCACGTAATGCTGTGGCACGAAATCCTTCCTACCCTATTTATTCAATGTTTCTTATTTGGAGCCACATAGCAAAGTTAGCTCAGCCACCCTGTGGTGCAGCGCGCTGGCACTTCAGCTTTACGTTTACTCATTATAACAGCACTAGTACGGCTTTGACAGCAGAGGCATGCGCTCTGCTTAAAATGTGTGACTTTCCATTTCAGTGCGGCGATGCGGACCACCACAATGAAATGTGTTACTCTAACGCTTGATGCGTGGTTCTCGACAGGACTGGCTAGCCAGGGTGTGTTTAACAACCCTGGATTTGAGGTACAACCGATCACTGTTGTGAACAGCTCGTTGTATGATGCTTTAAGCATCCAATGCAGATTTGTCCAAGCTTTGCTGAAAGGATCATGTGGCTGCAGATTGAAAATTAAATTGAAAAAGCTTTGCTTTACAAATTTGGAATCCCTGGATCCTTCAACACTGCAATTGTTTGGGATTTTATAATAGGATACTTAGAAAGCCTACACCATTAATAAGATATTGTCCTATCCGATTGTCAAGGTTGAATGAGTATTAACAACAGCATTTAAATTTGCAATTGTTTTAAAAAAATCCTGATTATTTTCACTTTACTATGCATAGTAGTTGTGGAATATGACCTGTAAGGCATTATTCTAGAGAATTTATGTTTCATCGGTTTTTTATATAGTTGAACAATACCTACACCACTAGGATGTAAATCTCTGCCAGTTATTTATGCTTAATTTTTTGTCACCTGTACTTCTTATTTTTGCACAAATCGTTTCACTAAAATGCAGGAATATTAATTGACGTTCTGTTACTGTTTATAGGGCTGAACTTGAAATTAGCTATGCCAAAGGACTCCATAAAATGGCAAACAAACTTAAAAGAGCACTTGAGAAAATGAAGAAAAAGTAAGAAAAATTAACAACTAATGAAAAATGCTTTATCTGGTTAACTGTCTTGAACTATATTATGTTTGTATTTATAGAGTGCTTACTGTTGGACCCGGGGTCACCGGTCCACATGGGGTAGCCTGGCACAGAGTGGCGAGGCCTATTCTCTAAGGCAGTTGTGTTATGCTTGCGTCACACTCTCCACAGCAACCCAGCGCCCATCCACTAAAAATGACACCACACCAAGTTAGAAAAGTATGGAATGCTTTATAAAAATTCTTTGAGTTATCTTATTCCGTTAGTTATACATTGTTTTCACACATCAAGCACTTCCACAGTTAATTTCCTGCATCAATGAGAATTCAACATTACATTTAGTTCAAGAACCTTGTTCCTTAGAGGAATTGAGTACAGTAATACCACTTATTGCTCTAGATTTTCAGCCCGTACTTTTGTAGTTTAAATAAGATTCAGCCCGAAGAAAACACATTAGATATATCCAGCAAAGCAATATGAGGCATTATCACAGCAAGTTAATCCTTCTGCACATCTTCTTAAATAAAATTGGATTTTGCGTTTTTAAAGCAGGTGTCAGAACCATGTACTCCTGGTCAAATTAGTATGAGTGTTAAGTTCAGTAAATAACCTGCATTTGTTCCGGTGACTTATGGTACTCTGGCTTCTGTTTAACTTTTATATAGGGCCAACAGCAGCTCAATGAATGACAGTTTCCTAGCTCCAGTAGGGTAGTTCCACAAGTCTAGGCTCCCCTGGCATACACAAACTCTTGTAATTAGAATTCAGGAGAACAGGCCATCTGTTAGGCCCCTTGGGGATTTCTCTGATTTCGTATCCCTCACCAGCCCCCAGGTCCCGGATTACTTGTGGCTGGAATTTGTATAGCTTGAATTCAGCTGTCACAGGCAGCCAGAAGGTTTTTAGCGAATCGCACACTCCCTCCCAGGCAAGACCGGATCACGCACTGGGCCTGCGCTGGGAAAGAGACGCTTCTGATGCACGGCGATGTAAGGCCCCGCTGAGATCTTCGGGGGATTAGTTCCTCACCACAGGGCAGCCGCGATCCCAGGGGCCTGCGCAGGAGAGGAGCGTCTATGTTTCGGTGCCGCCCCCTCAGGGAAGCCGACAGGACCCCCTCTGGGCCTGCGCAAAGGGAGAGACACCTTCTGGCAGCGCCGCCCCCTTAGGGAAGCCTTCGCAGCAAGGGGCGGCCGGATCGGCCTCCGCGCGACTTCCGACTCCTCACCTCAGAAGGGAGTCGCACCACACACTGGAGGGCACCTCTATTCACGGGGCCCCAGCCTGATGTTGCAAGCCACGCTACTCTCCCACGCCACCGCAGAGCCTCCGCAGATCCGCCCGGGAGAGGGAATCAAAGGGAGTGTCCCACCTCAGCACTCCTCAACACCAGTAAGTCAGACAATATTTCCGCGCTACTACCTCTCAGAAGCGATGTCGTAAGGGAGGAAACGGGGAAGGGGTGGTTTTAACAGACCCTCAGGACAGTTCTCACTCCCACAGGACAGCGGTGCAGTTCGTGACAGGCAGAGCGGGTTCCACAGTTACTCTGGGTCAATCTGAGGAGAATGATAACTCCTTCTTTGGTATAGAAAAACACCCTCAAGGTCCCTCAAGATGACAACTTGGCAGGGTCAGGTCTAGAGGTAGGGGGGCAATAACAGCAGTAGGGAAGCAACCCTAAGGAGTAGTCAGCCCTTCCAGTTCCCTATCCCCCTGTTGCCACAGCCTGTACTCCAGCCCTTTGATGAACAAAATGGCAGCCCAGGTTCTGACCTTATATACCCTAGGTCCAGTTCACTAGAATGGGCCAGAAGGTTCTAGATCCCTCTACACTAACCTATGGGCCAAGCTCTGAGGTAAAATGTTGACAGTTGGCAGGCCACCATTTTGTGAGGGTACCTGCTCTATCCCTATTTTATAGGAGCACCTGCGCTAATAATTAGGAGGGACCACCCAAAGGGCCGACAGGTCTAACACGCATCCTCCCCAGCTGAAAGTGGGGAGAGCTACCCAACCCCTTGGGAGTTCTCATCACTAAGGTGGAAGTACCTCGAGAGACCGTCTGCGTTGGCGTGGTCCACTCCAAGCCGATGTTCCACCCTGAAGTCCATTCCCTGTAGGGAGATGGACCATCTCAACAACTTGGGATTCTCGCCCTTCATTTGCATCAGCCAACGAAGGGGCCGGTGGTCAGTCTGTACAAGGAAGTGCGAGCCAAACAGGTATGGCCGCAGCTTCTTCAGAGCCCATACCACCGCAAAGGCTTTCCGCTCAATTGCACTCCACTTCTGTTCCCGGGGGAGCAGTCTCCTTGATAGGAAAACAACAGGTTAGTCCAGACCCTCTTCATTGAGCTGCGACAACACTGCCCCAATGCCATGCTCTGATGCATCTGTTTGGACAATAAACTCCTTGGAAAAATCAGGGGCATTTAAGACAGGAGCTGCACACATTGCTTGTTTCAGAGTGTCAAAGGCTCGTTGACACACCTCAGTCCAGACTACCCGTCGAGGTTGATTCTTGGAGGTGAGCTCAGTTAGGGGTGCCACAATTGTAGCATACCCCTTGACAAAACGACTTTAATCTTGGGGGGCTCCCAGGCCATGATAGTCTCAATCTTAGCCTGGAGGGGCCGCACCGTTCCCCTGCCCACCAAGTGGCCTAGGTACACTACCGACCCCTGCCCAATCTGGCATTTGCTGGCCTTGATCGTCAAGCCAGCCTGTTTCAGGGCTTGGAGAACAGCTTGTAAGTGACACAAGTGGTCCTCCCAGCTGCTACTGAAGACTGCAATGTCATCTAGATAAGCAGCAGAGAAGGCCTCCATTCCGGAGAGGACCTGGTTCACCAGCCGCTGAAACGTGGCAGGGGCAATCTTGGGCCCAAAGGGCATCACACAGAACTGATAGTGGCCCTCAGGAGTGGAGAAGGCTGACTTTTCCTTGGCTCCATCTGTAAGGGAGATCTGCCAGTACCCGGATGTGAGGTCAAAAGTACTCAAATATTGGGCAGCTCCCAGCCGGTCAATGAGCTCATCCGCCCTAGGGATTGGGTGAGCATCAGTTTTTGTCACTGAATTCAGTCCTCGGTAATCCACACAGAACCTGAGTTCCGGAGTGGTGCCCGGTGGGGCAGCTTTTGGTACCAGAACCACCGGACTGGACCAGGGGCTACTTGAAGGTTCAATCACTCCCAGCTCCAGCATCTTAGTGACTTTACTATGAATGCTGACCTTCACCTTATCTGACAGCCGGTAGGTCTTGGACTTCACAGGTGGGCTGTCCCCTGTGTCCACATCATGGGTACACAGGTGGGTCCCTCCCGGGATAAGGGAGAACAGCGAGGAATACTGCTCCAGGACTTGACGGCAGTCCCTCCGCTGTTCAGGAGTTAGGGATGGTGAGAGGATCACCCCTTCCACCGACCCATCCTTCTCTTGAGACGAAAATAGATCAGGGAGAGGCTCACTTTCCTCTTCCTCCGCTCCATCAGTCACCATCATCAGGATGATCTCGGGCCTCTCATGGTGGGGTTTGAGGCGGTTGACATGGAGTACCCGATGGGGCTGCCTAGGGGTCTTAATATCCACTAAGTATGTGACCTTGCCCTTCTTCTCAATCACCTCAAAGGGGCCTGTCCAGCGATACTGGAGGGCACTAAGTTCTCCAGGCTCCATGACCCACACTTTCTGGCCAGGCTCCAACTCCACAGGGTGAGCATTGTGGTCATACCACTCTTTCATAACTGCTTGGCTGGCTTCCAGGTTGTCAGAAGCTTGCTTCCACAACTTAGCCATTTGGCTCCGGAAGGCCAGCATGTAGCTCACCACATCCTGGGGAAGCTTCCTGGGAGTCTTTTCCCATCCGTCTTTCACCAGGCTGAGAGGACCTCTGACAGGGTGCCCATACAGAAGTTCGAAGAGGCTGAAGCCCACTCCTTTCTGTGGCACATCCCTGTATGAGAACAACAGACAGGGTAGGAGGAAGTCCCATTTCCTCCGCAGGCTCTCAGGCAGACTTCTGATCATGCCCTTCAAGGTCTTATTAAACCTTTCCATCAAACCATTGGTCTGGGGGTGGTAAGGGGTGGAGAACCGGTAGGTAACCCCACATTCCATCCACATAGCCCGCATGTATGCTGACATGAAGTTGGCTCACCTGTCAGACACAACTTCCTTGGGGAAACCCACTCGGGTAAAAATCCCCATCAGGGCCCGAGCCACCGCGGGTGCAGTAACGGTCCTCAAAGGAATTGCCTCTGGGTACCGAGTGGCGTGATCCACCAGAACTAGGATAAACCTGTGACTGGCTGAAGTAGGTGGATCCAATGGCCCAACAATGTCGATGCCCACCCTTTCAAAGGGGGTGCTAACGACAGGTAGTGGTTCCAGGGTAGCTTTCAGCTTAACCCCTGTTTTCTCACTGGCTTGGCAAGACACACACGTCCTACATAAAGTGTCGGACGCCACCCTCATTTGAGGCCAATAGAAATGGGGACCAAGCCGGGCAAAGGTCTTGTCCTAACCCAGGTGTCCGGCCAAGGGTATTTCGTGAGCCAACTCCAAGGGGAAGGCTCGGTAATGTTGGGGGACTACCAAGGCTCGTGATGACCCGTGCACTGGAGCCTTGGGTTCACTGTAGAGGAGACCATCCTCCCAATACATATGAAAATTCCCTGCAATGTTACCTGCTACCTGGGCTTCGGCCTGTCGCCTCAGTCCCTCAAGGGTAGGGCACTCCTTCTGCCCCGACAAAACTCTTCCCTTGTAGGTCCTCCCTCCACATGCCAATCCGCAGGGATAGGTAGGTCCTCCAGGGAGACAACATCCCTCTCCATGGACTCCGGGTCCACCACCTCAGGTGTCCCATCCATCTCATGGGGTGTGGATGCCGAGGCAGGTTTCTCCTGTCCCCAGATTTTCCCCTTTTTGGCAGCCGGCTGTGTCTTTGTTCCAGACTCCAGCGCCGGCGAACTTCCCCTCCGGGCAGTCGCGGACCGTGTGCTTGCACAGGTCCAATCAGCTGTACTCAGCATCTCTGAATGAGTCCGGTATTCCACCTCCTTCCAAGCATTGTGCTCCATGTCATTCCCCAACCGACAATCGACTGGCACGGCAGGGCTTACCGCAACTCGAAGGAGACCTGCGACCCCTCCCCACTCAAAGGGAACTTCAGCCACAGAGTAGTGACCTAGTCTGCCGTCAGCCATCGCAGCGGGGTGGAGTACAGTTTGGATCACCTGCTCTGGGGACACCAGATGACTCCTTACCATGGTCATACTGTCACCTGTGTCCCTCAGAGCTTCCCCTCTCTGGCCATTGATGGTGACCCACAGCCCATACTTGGTAGTATTCGGGGGCACCTGGATCTTAGGAACCATCTCGCTGTCTCCCAGGGACACTAAAGCTATTCCCGCCCACTCACCTCCCTTATCTAAGGGCAATTCCTCCCTGAGCACTGCACTAGCCACTCCTGGGGTTTTTCCTCCAGTGGGAGGGGGTGGTCTCTTTGGGCACTTGACATCTTCTTTATAGTGCCCAATCCCACCACATTCATAACAGCGGACAACCCTTGGCTGCTGACTATGGTCAGGATGGGATTTTTTTTGTGGGTTGACTCTAGGAGTGAAACCTGATCCCTTTCCTTGGAAACTGTTTTGGGGGCCTTTGGAGAGCTCCCTCTTTTTGTCTCCCCGCTCTTTCTTCTGGGGAGCGCCCTGACTAGTCCTTTGGGAATCCCCTCCAGTCCCCTTTGAGGACACCCGGGTACTAGCCCAGATGTCCGCTTCCTCAGCAAGCTTCCTAGGGCTAGTCAGCTTGCTGTCCACCAGGTGTTGACGCAGTTCTGGAAAACATTTCTTGAGTAGATGCTCCTTTAATAACAGGTCATACAACCCCTTGTAGTCAGTCACCTCACTGCCTTGCACCCAAACTTCTAGAGCCTTCTTAGCATAGTCCAGGAAATCCACCCAGTTTTGTGTAGCTAGTTTGTGGCTGTTTCGAAATTTCTGCCTGTATTTTTCAGGGGTCAGCCCAAACTTCCTGATCAACGCTACTTTCATGGTGGGGTAATTGGTTTGTTCCTCCTGCTCTAAGGCTAGAAGCGCATCCCTCCCTACCGGAGGCATATACTTGTACAGGCCGCCCCCCCAATGACTCTCTGAGATCCCATGGGCTCTTAATGAGACCTCATAGGCAGCCAACCATTGGGCAATGTTGTCCCCTACACTAAAACTGGCGACTACGTCTTTGGGCAAATAGGGTCTGGGTTCCCTGGTAGTTTCTTTCGGTACGCTGCCACCAACAGGATTATTGGAGGTCCCTAACTGTAGGGCTTTGAGGTCTAACTCCCTCAAACTTAGTTCATGAGCAAGCCTCTTCTCCTCCCTCTCCTTTTCCAACCTAGCTAACTCCCATTTTAATTGTCTTTCCTCCATCCTGTCAGCTAACTCCGCTGAGGTCAGTCTCCTTCCCGACACACTGCTGCCCACCCTCGAAGGTGTCCTAGGACCTGGCAACAGATTCCCCCCTTCGGTTTGGTACAACATGTCTACTTCAATGACAGTGTCATGATGCTCCTCTTCTTCCTCCTTTTTCCCATCTGGGTGAGCTTCCACCCATGCTCTAAGGCTGGTTTGAAGTTCCACCTTCTTCGCACCACGCTTGAAAAACACCCCCTTTTCCTGGCAAAATTCCCTAAGTTGGGCCGCTGTGTAGGTCTCCAACTCATCTAACTCAAACTCCATTTTACCAGGTGGGACCTCAGACAGCTATTTTGGAGTACTTCAAGAAAGAGGCGTCAAATAAGACTACTTCTACCCACCACCAGAAAGGAATTTGGAAAAACAAAAACTTCCAATTAGGGAGACCACTAGGCGAAAACTCCCGGTGTAGGGTCCGTGGTGCACACTAAGCCACTGTCAAGTGGACCCAAGCACAAGCCCTGATCCCACCACTGAACACCAATTTGTTGGACCCGGAGTCACCGGTCCACATGGGGTAGCCTGGCACAGAGTGGCGAGGCCTATTCTCTAAGGCAGTTGTGTTATGCTTGCGTCACACTCTCCACAGCAACCCAGCACCCATCCACTAAAAATGACACTACACCAAGTTAGAAAAATATGGAATGCTTTATAAAAATTCTTTGAGTTATCTTATTCCGTTAGTTATACATTGTTTTCACACATCAAGCACTTCCACAGTTAATTTCCTGCATCAATGAGAATTCAACATTACATTTAGTTCAAGAACCTTGTTCCTTAGAGGAATTGAGTACAGTAATACCACTTATTGCTCTAGATTTTCAGCCCGTACTTTTGTAGTTTAAATAAGATTCAGCCGGAAGAAAACACATTAGATATATCCAGCAAAGCAAAATTAGGCATTATCACAGCATGGTAACCCTTCTGCACATCTTCTTAAATAAAATTGGATTTTGCGTTGTTAAAGCAGGTGTCAGAACCATGTACTCCTGGTCAAATTAGGATGAGCGTTAAGTTAAGTCAATAACCTGCATTTGTTCCGGTGACTTATGGTACTCTGGCTTCTGTTTAACTTTTATATAGGGCCAACAGCAGCTCAATGAATGACAGTTTCCTAGCTCCAGTAGGGTAGTTCCACAAGTCTAGGCTCCCCTGGCATACACGAACTCTGTGATTAGAATTCAGGAGAACAGGCCATCTGTTAGGCCCCGTGGGGATTTCTCTGATTTCGTATCCCTCACCAGCCCCCAGGTCCCGGCTGACTTGTGGCTGGAAGTTGTGTAGCTCGAATTCAGCTGTCACGGGCAGCCAGAAGATTTTTAGTGAAGCGCACACTCCCTCCCAGGCAAGGCCGGATCACGCACTGGGCCTGCGATGGGAAAGAGACGCTTCCGATGCACGGCGATATAAGGCCCCGCTGAGATCTTCGGGGGATTAGTTCCTCGCCTCAGGGCAGCCGCGATCCCAGGATCCTGCATAGGAGAGGAGCGTCTATGTTTCGGTGCCGCCCCCTCAGGGAAGCCGACAGGACCCCCTCTGGGCCTGAGCAAAGGGAGTGACACCTTCTGGCAGCGCCGCCCCCTTAGGGAAGCCTTCGCAGCAAGGGGCGGCCGGATCGGCCTCAGCGCGACTTCTGACCCCTCACCTTAGAAGGGAGTCGCACCACACACTGGTGGGCACCTCTATTCACAGGGCCCCAGCCTGATGTCGCAAGCCACTCTACTCTCCCACGCCACAGCAGAGCCTCCACAGATCCGCCCGGGAGATGGAATCAAAGGGAGCGTCCCACCTCAGCACTCCTCAACACCAGTAAGTCAGACAATATTCCTGCGCTACTACCTCTCAGAAGCGATGTCGTTAGGGAGGAAACAGGGAAGGGGTGGTTTTAACAGACCCTCAGCGCAGTTCTCACTCCCACAGGACAGCGGTGCAGTTGGTGACAGGCAGTGCGGGTCCCACAGTTACTCTGGGTCAATCTGAGGAGAGTGATAACTCCTTCCTTGGTATAGAAAAACACCAGGACAAGGTCCCTCAAGATGACAACTTGGCAGGGTCAGGTCTAGAGGTAGGGGGGCAATAACAGCAGTAGGGAAGCAACCCTAAGGAGTAGTTAGCCCTTCCAGTGCCCTATCCCCCTGTTGCCACAGCATGTACTCCAGCCAGCCCTTTGATGAACAAAATGGCCACCCAGGTTCTGACCTTATATACCCTAAGTCCAGTTCACTAGAATGGGCCAGAAGGTTCTAGATCCCTCTACACTAACCTATGGGCCAAGCTCTGAGGTAAAATTTTGACAGTTGGCAGGCCACCATTTTGTGAGGGTACCTGCTCTATCCCCATTTTGAAGGAGCACCTGCGCTGCAGTATTAATAAGTAATAATGAGGCGCCCAAAGTTCAAGGGTCAAAACCAGAAAAAAAATGTAGTGGACACCCAAGAAAAATACAGATGCCAAAAAAAAAAAGGGATAAAATAAATAATAATTAGGAGGGACCACCCAAAGGGCTGACAGGTCTAACACTTGCCGTAAGCCTTCCGAAGCCTATTTTTTCAAACGGTCATATAACATTATTTATATGGTGTTTCACGACAGGCCAGGTCACAAAGCACTCCAATTTTCATCAGGTTCCTGTACACCATTCAGAGTGCATGGTTCAAAGAGTGTTGTTAGGTTGGACCTATAAGCTCTTGCACTACCAGAACATGTTAAACTTAAATCGAAATGCCCTACTTTTTAAATATTGTGCACCTGCCCCATCATCTTTTTAGAGCTTTCCTTCTATGTATCAAAATGCAGGCTTAGCAGCGCATGGAGTGAGACGTGCCTCATGGAGTCTCTGTGTCCCTGCGTCCTTCTAAAGCAAAGCCTCCAGCATCGGGACACCGGGGCTCCCCCCTTTTGGGCTCCCTATTTATCTGAAGGGGCAGAGAACAGGCTGGGGGCTCCTCGACTGCCCTTTGAGAACGACTGAGACTCAGGGAGACTAAGCTAACCATCGGACTGCATCGCAATCTTGGGACTTGCAGCGGAGCTGCTGTACTGGGCGCCACCCCAAAGGCCCCTTGATCAGGCCCTCGCGGACTTTGGGCCACTCCGACACAGCTGCCTGGAGGAAACGCTTGAGAATGGCCGTATCTCTGATGATGGAGCGCCGGGAGTGGGACGGCGCCACCGAGATGGAATGGAGAGGCTCCCTGCTGACAATCTAGAGGCCCTGTGGCTGACCAACTGGAGGGGAGTACCCAGTCACGCAGAGCTGCCCAGGAGAGAGCAGCGGAGACTGTGGCCCGGAGCAGTCTGCACAGCCTGGAGAGGTACACTGGGGCCTGCTGCATGATTGCATACCTGCGGGGCCTGGACTGGTCTGAGTCTGGCTGTTGATGAGGCGGCCCTCACGTCTGCTGCCCCGAGATGGGCCTGCGACTCCTGCTGTTCTGCCCTGAGGGCCACTCTGTCACCACCGGCTCAGGAACAGTGGCGGCCCCTGCCCCGTGCTGGGCGCCACTGAATTCTGGCCCTCGGTGCCACCTCTCACATCCCCTGTTGGTCTACTGAAGGCGCAGTATTTCCGCCTCACGGCTTGGTTTACTAAACTCTCTCTGTCCCGGGACTGCATCGGGCTGCCCCCTGGGGGCTGAGGTTCACAGCTGGGCCCCAGATGGTGCCATGAGAGGAGTTTGACCGGGCGGCTTGGGATCACTGGTGATTGGAGATGCAGAGCGCTGATTACATTCGAGAGGTGTAAGGGGTGACCAGCCGTGGGATCGTGCAGCGGGACTGGCTCCCCTCCCCTGCCTATGAATTGTTTCTCACCGCCCTTGGTCCATCTCTGGGTTCACTTGCCCAGAGCCCTAGTTAGTTGGGAATCCCCGGCTGGGTGCTGATCGCATCATGGGACAAAGGGGTGATTGACTGTGGGATCATGCAGTGGGCACTGCCCCCCTTCTTTCCGCCCCTGGGGCGTGGCCTGGCTCCCCCCACATTTAATAAGACAGAGACTCGACCCTACTTTTAACTTCCGGGATATCATAGGTGGCCAGACCTGGCCCATTCTAAACTCCTCTAGCCTCTTGCTTTGCGCACTGCTGACATCAAATGTGTATCTCCCTCTACTCCAGGGGTCTCCAAACCGGTCCTGGAGGGCCGGATCCATGCCAGATTTTTAAAATAACTGCATGTATCTCAATGGGGATATCCAATAAATCTGGCAGGGATCCAGCCCTCCAGGACCGGGTTGGAGACCCCTGCTCTACTCTGTGGCAACCAGTAATGGGAATCCTTGAGAACATTAACCCCTCTTAATTCAGTGCTGTGGCATAGCGGCTTGCCCTACAATGGAAGTTAGCTTCACACAGTGGTACACAGAAGAATTAAAAACCCAAAACCAACTAACTAAGAATAGGGAAAGGCACTGGCGCAGAACCTATGATAGCGAAAACAAGGAAAAATATAAAGAAGCTCTCGCTACCTACAAAGCAATGATAACAGCAGCAAAAAAGCACTTTTTCTCACGACACATAGAGAAAGCGAAAAACTCAAGCAAACAACTATACAACATTGCTAAAACCCTTTCCGGTAACACACCGGACCTAAATCCGCCCCCATCACAATCATTATGTGACGCCTTATCCAAGTTTTTCTTCTCGAAGGTAAACGACATCTACCAAGCTTTCAATTCTGATCCTGGCATCAGTAGTGTCACCACCCCCACGACCATCCTAAGAAATACCATGACTAGTTTTAAACTCCTAAACACTGACCAAACAAAGAGCATAGTTAAATCAATCAAATCCGGATCAGCTCTGGATCCATGTCCAACTTCTGTGATCGCCATGGTATCAGATACAATCATCCCAATCATCACCCATGTCTGCAATACGATATTGACATCTGGAACCTATCCTGATCCGTTGAAAAACACGCTGATCAAACCCCTGCTTAAAAAGCCCAGTCTAGACAAGGAAGAATTTAAAAACTACCGGCCTATAGCAAGTCTCCCTTTTCTAGGGAAAGTCACAGAAAAGGCTATGAATCAGCAGCTATCGGAATACATAGAAAGTAACAACTTGCTGGATGACACCCAGTTCGGTTTCCGTAAATACCACGGTACGGAAACCGCTCTCATCAAAGCAGCGGATGACATTAGAATCATCCGCGACCAAGGAGGAACAGCACTGCTGGTCCTCCTAGATCTCTCGGCAGCTTTCGACACGGTCGACCACAAGATCTTGGTCGACCGTGTTGAAAAGATAGGTATTCAGTCCACTGCGAGAGACCTACTTGCTTCCTTCTTGGCCAACAGAACCCAGACGGTCACAGTAGGTCCTTTCCCATCAGCCAATCTGTCGTTACCGTGTGGGGTTCCTCAAGGCTCATCCCTAAGTCCGACACTATTTAACATATACGTGTCGGACCTTGCTAGTGTCATCAAAGCACACGGGATGAGCCTCACCTCATACGCAGACGACACCCAACTGGTGCTGGCCATAAAGGGAGATGGGCAAGTGGTGGCAGCACGGTTCCAAAATGGAATGACTGCTATTGGTGAGTGGATGGCAAGAAATTGCCTGAAGCTCAATTCCGATAAAACGGAGGTGGTCATCTTTGGCACCCTCTCGCCAGTCTGGTCTGCAGCCTGGTGGCCATCGGCTTTCGGCACTCCACCTTGCCCCACCTCTAAGGTTAGAAACCTAGGAGTCACATTTGATGACCAGCTCAATTTTATGGCTCATGCAAATAAGGTGGCAGCCACTGCCCATTTCAAACTCAGAATGATAAGGAAAATCATACCTTTTCTACCAGACACGGCCGCCAAGACTTTAGTTACCTCTCTGGTCTTGACATCATTAGACTACTGCAATGGACTTTTTCTTAATACACAAAACAGAGTCACCAAAAAGCTGCAGACTGTTCAGAACGCGGCTGCACGTTTACTGTCCAAAAAACCAAAATTTGTGCCCATCTCGGATACCTTGAAAAGCTACCATTGGCTAACCGTCCAAAACAGGATAAAGTTCAAATCATTGTGCACAGTCTATAAAATACTGCAGGATCAAGGACCTCGTTTCCTTAAAGATCAACTAATACTCTACAACCCGGTCAGAACACTCCGATCCACATCACTGAACCAACTAGTGGTCCCACGCAGTAGAACAGTCTCCTGGGGCGATCGCTGCTTCCTAGTTGCAGCTCCTAAAATCTGGAATACTCTGCCACACCATATAAAAACAAGCCCCTCACTCCTTCAGTTCCGGAAAAAACTGAAGACGTGGCTATTTAACCAGTAAATACAGCTCTCGAGTCCACCTCCTCTTCTGCTTAGGGAGAGACATTATTGCAGTCTAGCGCTGAGACGCCCACGGGTAATTGTTCGCGCTCTATAAATGTCAGTAAATAAATAAATAAATAAATATTGCATGTTTTTACCGCAAATACAGGAAATACAGGAACATCTGTTATGACTTTTTAACTCATTTACTGACAGTACAGGTACTGGTCTCACTCCTACAATAGCAATTACCAAGATAGCCCTCATCCCCAAGGCAGGTAAGTACCATACATTATGCTCGTCATACCGCCCTATTGCACCCCTTAACACAGACGCAAAAATCTACACAAAAATTCTGGCTAACCGACTAGAGCCCTACCTGCCCGGCTTGATAGATCCGGATCAGTTGGGGTTTATTTGCCAACATCAAGGGGCAGACAACGTGCGCCGGATAGCCCATTTAGTAAAAAAAGCCCATCGTCGGGGAAATCCCGCCTGCTTACAATCTCTTGATGTTGAAAAAGCATTTGACTGTGTGGACTGAGTCTTTCTATGGGCGGTCCTCCAGAAAATAGGCCTGGAACCCAAATGGTCTCTAGAATCACGGCATCATATGCTACTTCCCTGACGCAGGTTAGGGCCAATGGCCAGCTCACACAGCCAATACACATACGCAGAGGCACCAGGCAGAGCTGTCCACTCTCACCCTTGCTATTTGCCCTTGCGATCGAGCCACTAGCAATAACCATTTGTTAATCAGGAGATATTAGGGGCATTCCCTTTCGGGGCATTGAGCATAAGATAGCATTGTTTGCAGATGATCTCTTACTCACCTTGACAGCACCCAGTACCTCGGTGCCGGCATTGATATCAATCCTAGGATCATTTGAGGTAACCTCAGGACTTAAAATCAACCTGGCTAAGTCATGGGCATTGAACCTGTCGATCCCTAGCAAGGACATCCCGGAACTGCAATCCCTCACCCCTTCCCAATGTTTGTCACACTCAATCCGCTATCTTGGGTTAAACTTGAACCCCCTCCCTGTCTACCGGGAGGCAGGCAAACAGGCCAGAATGTAGGAAGGCAGTGCTAGAGGACCTGCAAACCTGGAAATCACTCCCACTTTCGTGGCTTGGACGAATTAACACAATTAAAATGTCCATCCTGCCAAAGATATTATATTTATTCGAATTACTCCCCACTCTAATACCGGAAGCTTGCAACAGGACCACACCAATTTTATATGGGAAGGGAAGTGCCCGAGATTTTCAAACAAACTCTTCATGTTACCTAGAGATAGAGGGGGGGCTAGCATATCTCAATCTCCTAGAATATTACTGGGCATCACACCCAGATACGTTTCAGAATGGGTGGTCCGCAAGAGCGAGAAGGACTGGTTACATATGGATTGGATGGTGGCCTGCAGGCCGCTATTTTACCTAGCCTGGCTACCACAGGGCATCCGGCCTCATAGGGCTTACAAGCTACACCCACAAAGACAATACTAGACATCTGGGAAAAAGTTGCAGGACACAGGGGCCTCACCTCTCCCCCCCACTAGCACACCATTGGCGCGTAACCCAAACTTCCCTCCAACCCTGCAACAGCAATCCTTTTCGGAGTGGAGAGAGGGAGAATGCTGCATATTCCAGGACCCCTTCGAGGAAGATAGATTTCAAACTTTTGATCAATGCAAGAGAGACTATCACCTACCTGAGGAGAATAGACTACAACTTTACTAGAATTAATATTGACTACACACACCATTAAACACTCAAGGGGCAACTCGGCCCTTCAGCCCCTTTGAAACACTAGTGCGCTCATATGATGGCTCGCAGGGCTTGATCTCCTGTTCTTATCATGTATTGCAGCACTGCACCCTGATTAGAACCCAAACATATCAATACAATGACAAGCAGATATTACATAAGAGGTCACCCCGAACTAGTGGGAGCAATTATGGCTCAACATTGAAAATATTCAAAAGCATACCCCAGCGGGAAACCACATACAAACTGACAAGATGGTACTGTACTCCCCAGCGCTTACCTAGGATGTTCCCCCCCTCTTCACCCAATTGCTGGCGTTGCCAAACTGTGCCTGTGGACTTCTTACATATATGGTGGACCTGTCCATTGCTGACCCTATATTGGAAGGAGGTGTTAAGTTATATTAAGGACGCCACAGTCTTCACCAAACCAAACACTCCCACTTTGGTCATATAAGGAATTAGGCCCCTAACGCTCTTAGCTATGACCCACGCAGACTGGTGCCTCATAACACACATGCTCTGAGCTGCCAAGCAGCTAATAGCACTTTACTGGAAGAAGCAAGATACATCTCCCATTGCAATGTGGTTTACACGTCTTTGGCATACCATGGCGATGGGGCTCCTTACATCCCGGGTGACACACACTAAATTTAAATTTACACGTACTTGGCAAACTCTGCTAGACTACTTTTCCAAACTGGAACATATATGCTTTACTCCTCCCAATCTCCGCGCCCTCCAATTATTTGAGGTGGTTACGCTAACCCAGGACCCTGACACTTCACATGAGACTCTTCAACATGACAGCACGGGGAGCCCGATATCCTCCCCTTAGCCCCTGATTGGGAAATTGGGGACCCCTCACTTGGAGTGACCCCCCGATCCCCTGCCTTTCTTGATACTTTCTTTTCTCTCACTATCTTCTATTTCTGTCCTTTGTTGACTGTTCTAGCAGGTAACTACTAATATTATAGAAATATGAGACACAGTGATAATGCCAATATCGACCTTGTGTAAACCTTTGAAGCCAGCTGTATATTATGCTGAAACTAATTAAATGCTTTCACACTGTGATATAAGATTGCAATTTTGTAATAAACGGATTTGAAAAGGAAAAAAGAATGAAAGCTTAGGTCTGGGAAACTGATCATTTTGCCAGGTTGAAATGGTCGTTTAACACTGCACTTCAGGCGGCAGTGGCAGGCCTGAGAAAAGTCTTACTTTAGTGGGTGACACAACGAGTGCTGCAGCCCCAGTAGTAGCATTTAATTTGCAAGCCCTCGGTACATGTAGAACTATTTACTTAGGACCTACCTGTAAATAATATGTGCTAATTAGGTGTAGGCCAATTGCATCATGTTTTTAGGGAGACAACACAAACCCTTTAGCACTGGTTGGCAGTAAAGTGCAGAGTCTTAAAGCCAACAAAAACAAACTCAGCATAAGAGGAGGGGCGGAGGCAACTGTTTGTTGGACTACCAACCAAGGGTGTCTTGTCTAACAGGAGTATACGTAGTTCTTCTAATAATAACACCACTAGCTTTAAAAAAAAACTAAAAAACACTGAGATTCATCATTTATACATAACTGATATAAGTATAACTTAAGTATCACTTGCACAACTATGATGCACTGCTTATGGCCGCACATATTACATCACTGATAATAGACGATGCAAGTTATACTTATGTCAGTTACTTATACCTGGTGAAATTCAGTCTTTTTCTGTTTTTTAAACATTCATTCTTTTATTATTATAACTCATAGAAAATTAATCATTTTAGCTTTCTAGCACACTAACCATAATTCCTATGGCTAAAAGAAAACCCTGGGTTTTTTCATTTACTGCATTATCCTCTGTAGAAATTTCTTTCAGCTTTACAGAATTGATCCATCAAGACAGCGTTCAGGTGTGCCATACTTTTGTCATAAATACAGTATGTCAGCTCTCTTAGTTGCTTGTCAGAACTCTGTAGTGAAGCTGCAGTTGATTATTAGGGAACTAAACAACAGACTTCTGTTGGTATCTGAAGTTTGGGTTTCTGTCCGCATATCAGAATGTTATACCTACATGGATTAAGAAGAAATTTGAGAACTCATAGAAAATGTGTCCTCATTTTAGATTTCTAGAACACTAACCATTTTTTTCAATGACAAAAAACGTTTTTCGAGCTTTTACTCCAGTCTTCTTTGTACGAAATGCTGTCTGTATTACAGCTTTGATTCTATCAAGATGACTTTCAGGTGTACTGCACTTCTGTCATAAATACAGAATGTTATTGTTCTAGTTGTTCATTGGAACTCTTTCTTGATGCTACATTTGATTACTGGGGAGTTAACTGATAGAGTGTGGCTGTCGCTGAAAGTACAATCTTCATGCCAAAATGCTTTAGTGACATGGATGAGAAAGATATTTGAGAAATTGTAGAAAGTGTCTCCTCATTTTAGCTTTCAGAGCACAAGCCAATTTGTTAATGACAAAATTAAGTCCCTAATATAGAGTTCCTTTCTAAAAGAAATGGTTGAAGCCTCACCTTTATGATTCCATGATGTTCAGGTGTGCCACTATTGTGATAAATACAGAATTCTAGGACTCTAATTCTTTAATAGTGGTGAAGCTACAGTTAAATACTGTGGATTCAGCCGGGGCTGCCTCCTGTTTTGTGCTGGTGGGGTGAGAATGACTGAAGATCTCCAGTCTCAAAACAAGGGGATTGGGAGCATTCAGAGATGGGAGCGGCATCCTACATAGCAACCTCTCCCTGGCTCCACAGCAACGTGCAAATTTACTGTGTCCCTTGTACCACCTGAACCCAGAGGGAGTCGTGCCTCCGGGGCACCTGGGATATGCCACCCGGTAAATCATGGTGCATTTCTGGAATGATCACCTACCCTGGCACACACCAGCATGGTCAGCAACAGCTGGCGAGATTAGGCACTGATTACCTGGCTCCAGGGCTGATCCAGTTGCCATTCACCGGTGGCGTGTAGGCTCAGATGTTTTGTGGAGCACACCAAAACTTGTCACCTGCCCTGTAGAACTTAAGGCAGGGTCACAGCAGAGTCTTTGCTTTTTCTCTAGGCTTCATAGTCATGGGCCACTGCCTTCTCTTGTCAACATAGGAAAAGGATGCTGGATGGCCAGTGTTCCATAACATGTGTATTTATAAAGCACATGGTCACCCAGAAGGGTATTTTGGCACTGGATAACAGATGTTTTATTGTTACCCAACTCAATGGTCCTTTTTTTTATCTATCTCAGAAGATTGAAAGGCTGAGTTGATCAACCAGGATTTGACACCTGTCATCATTAGGTCAAGCACATACCCCTACAATGAAAACATTAGTCCACTAAGCCACCAGTCCCGGCTCTAAAAGCTTCTCCAAGGAGGGTCCACAACCTTGATGCGTGAACACGGCCTCCATGGACACACTATTACTTATCCTGATAGGGGATATTTTAGTTGGAATGAATTCCTCTGTACAGCTGGGGTACCAGTAAAGAGAATCATGATTCTCAGTTTACAGAAGACAGTGGTGCTCTTGTGCAGGAAGACATTTATGAAGCTCTAAAAGCACTCCTTTCTTTGGTTCAATGCATGGCAATGCATGTATTCATCAGCTTCAAAACAATATTTGACATCATGTAGGGAGGAACATAGACTCCCTCCAACATTGTCTTAATAAAGTGGAACTATGGCTTGTGGCTTCTTAGACAGTTGTTGGAATTCATTACTCATAAGTGGTATTCTTAGTATACTAGCACAATATCCTCAGGACTGAAAACACCACCAGAAACATATGTCTTTTTTTAGACCTAAGAGGAGATGAATAACCTCTAGACCCCAATGGATATGCCCTAGCAAGAATGGATAGAGTGGGTCGTAGGGGGGGTGGACTAGGCATGTTGTATAAAAGTTCTATAAAATGCCAGACTGAGCTCCTTCCCTACTTTCTGGATTCCTTTCAGGCCATATATTTCTCTCTTAATTCCTCTCCTACTGTTTCCTTTTCTGGCCTCCTGATTTACAGGCCTCCGGGCCCTAGATCTGCCTTCAGTCATGACTTACTGAAAATTTTGGAACCGTATATGACAGACCTAATATGCCCATCTTAGGATACTTTAATTTCCATTTGGAAAATATAAACTCTGGTGATACCTCTCTTTTGGTAGACTCCTTGGCCTCCTGTGGATTTCTGCAAGGAGTGCGAAGCCCCACCCACTCAGCTGGACATACACTGGATGGGGTGTTCACAAACGACTCTAGGCTAGCAATAGGTTCTCCTCTCATGGTCAGATCATATGGCCGTCCCACTTGAACTCACATTCCACCACCCTTCTGTGTCCTTATCGGACCTTAGGAAGTGGGAATCGAAAAGGAATTATAGGGGAATTAATAATGAGACACTTGCACCTTTTATGTCCAGTCTCAGGCATTCCGTAATGAGGGATACCAACAAGGCTGCCCTGGATCTTTTTAATACCATTGTGAGCGCCGTGGATACTCTGGCCCCTGTTAAACGGCACTATTACGCCAGAAAACGACCTTCCGCTCCCTGGTTCTCAGACACTCTCAGACTGCTAAGGCAGGGCGGTAGGAAACAAGAGAGACTTTGGTGGTCGCATCTTGATCCGAGGGAGAAGGAAAAACATAAAAGCCTCCTTAAGGGGTATAAAGCAGCGGTGATTGCGGAAAAGAAGGCCCACTTTGTTAAGTTGACGACCTCTCTTAGCTCTCCTAGTGAACTGTTTAAGACCATAGATTCTCTGCCCATCCTCCAGTCACCAGACCCTATAGTGACTTCCCAGGAACTGTGCTACCAGATCTCCACTTTCTTTCATACTAAGATAGTGGATATTTATACCGCTCTGGAAGCTCTAAATTTAGATCTAGAGGCCTCAGCTTCCCCGATGGATCTTCCAGCTGAAGGCCAAGCTAATGGACTCTGTAGTAACTTCTCTAATTTTCCCCCTCTTACCTTTGAACAACTGAATCTGCTTCTGGATAAGCTCAAACACGGATCCCCTTTGGACCCTTGTCCTTTGAAGATTCTTAAGGAGTACAGGGATGTAGTGCTGCCCCCTCTTCTGTAGGTGATGAATTTAGCATTCTCCGAAGGTACCTTTCCTGCCTCTTGGAAAATGGCGATTGTCAAGCCCCTCCTAAAAAAGGCTTCTTTACATCCCGGGATCCTGAAGAACTTTTGCCCCATATTCCTGCTTCCTGCCCCCGCTAAGATGCTTGAGGCTCATCTCAACCACCATCTGAGTGCCTTCCTGAATAACTCCAGCCTGCTGGACCCCTCTCATCATGGCTTCAGGAGGGCACACAGTACTGAGTCCGCTCTCATAGTGGCTATCAATAACATCCGCACTAAGGTCGACAGTGGCCAGACTACCCTTCTGGTACTGCTCGACCTGACAGCTGCGTTTGATACCCTGTCCCCCTCCATTCTGGCTACTCGCCTCAGGGAGATGGGAGTGAATGGATCAGCACTGAGCCTCCTAACATCTTTTCTCAACCAACGAAAACAAAGGGTTCAGCTGGGTGATTTCCTTTCTCCCATTAAGCATGTGCAGTGTGGGGTTCCTCAAGGCTCGTCCTTGAGCCCCACGCTTTTTTAACATCTATGTGGCCCCACTCGCCAGGTTAGTAAGATCATTCGGGCTGGAAGTGTTGTTATACGCTGACGACAAGCAGATTATGGTCTCCCTCTCCAAACCGGTGAGTACCACTGCCCTTAATTTCAGGAATTGTATGGAAGCAGTCTCACACTGGATGATTCAGAACTTCCTGAAATTAAATGGGGAGAAAACCGAAGTCCTTATCTTCGGGGGCAAACAGGAGATCTGGTCGAGCGACTGGTGGCCCTCTGCCCTTGGAGCCTGTCCTCTGCCCTCCCCCTCTGCTCGCAACTTGGGTGTAATGATGGACACCACGCTCTCCTTCGACAAGCAAATCAGTAGGACGGTTTCAACCTGTTGTGGTGTTACTAGAATCTTGAGAAAGATTACACACTATCTCCCCCCGGAAGCTCGAAAGCAGGTTACGGTGTCCCTCGTCTCCTCAAGGCTGGACTACTGCAACACAATATACTTAGGCATAAATAAAAAGCTGATTCAATGCTTACAAATAGTGCAAAATGCGGCGGACAGGTTTGTCGTTGAGGCCCCAAGACTTTCATCAGGCTCCCTAATTAGGAAAGATCTTCACTGGCTTCCAATCCAGTCCAGGATACGCTTTAAGATCCTATGCCTTACCCACAGCGCCCTGCATGGGTTTGGAGCAGAAGATATTAGGTCCCTTGTGTCCTTCTATGATCCAAGCAGGGCCCTACGTTCCGCCAATAGTAAGTAAGTAAGTAGGTAAGTAAGTAAGTAAATCTTTATTCGATTTTTAAGGTACATAAAAAACCATAAAAGAATTTCAGCAAATATATCATTACATTACAATCAACGCATTAATATTCTATACGGCATAAAACTATCGGCATTCCCCTAGGTCAATTTTAATATGAAAAAGTTTTTTAAATAAATTTAGACCAATCAAGCAATTTTCCGAAACATCTCATTTTTCATACAGTTTGCGATATGGTTTGGTCAAAGATTTACTCTGTGTTTAAAAATACATTTTAAAAAAGACACTATATATTTACAGACTATTTCTGATTCAATAAATTGCAGACGTAACATGGCAGGGCGACATCTTCTTAAGCCCATTTTTTTTAGGAGTGGGATTAACCAAAGTTTACGGTGTGCAGAGTAGAGACTACAGAACAAAAACGTGTGCATAGTGGATTGTTCTGACATATCGTCACATGGGCACACTGTTAGACACTCTTCCCAACTATTTTTTGTCGGAAATGCCACCAGTCTATGAAAGATGTTCATTCTAAATCTTGTCAAGAGGAAGCGTCAAATTGTGACTCAACAAAGGTCAAGTAAGGCTCTATCTCCAGGGTGGTCAAAACTGCCATCGAATGTTGAACCGAAGATTTTCTTGCCTCAGTGCAAAATCGTAGCTCTTCCATGTGACTCAGTGCCCTTTTTTTAGGTCTTTTCTGGATATTTCGCCAATTGATTCGGGGCGGAATAGTATTTACTGAGTCCCAGATCTGTGAGGAAGTTCTTTACATACATGAGCCATTCAATTCTTCCCACATGGTCCAATAACATACACTCTATTATTATCTGTTTAGATAGGGTATTTGTCGTTGTGGTCCAGATACGTCACCAGAGCATGAGCGGTTGTATTTTCGCCAGATCCGCCATATGCGAAATGCCTCGCTCCATATGAGAGGCATAAGTAGATGTACTTCTGGGGACTGCCAGCAAACATTTTAAAAAGGTGTTCTGTGCAACCTGTAAGGAATTAGTGTTTTTGTGTCCCCAGAGTCCAGCCCCATGTAGTGCAGTAGATTGACATTTTGCTTTATAAATATGAAGCAGTTCTACTGGTGATCTCTTTCCTAATTTTTGGGAGCATTTTATAAGAGCCACAATTGCTCGTAGGAACTGGTGCTTTCGGGCTTCCATTGCTGGTTTCCAATTTATCTTTTCGTCTATCATGATGCCAAGATATGGGTATTGGGCAGTTGTTTCAATCCTTTCGTTATCAAGAAAAATGCCTTTTCCCCCTTTTTTCTTGGTTCCTGCCACCATGACGTAGGTCTTTTTTATGTTTATGCGAAGATCCAAACTTCCCATGAACCTTGCGTACCTATCTAGTGCCTTCTGTAATTCCCGCGGTGTTCTTGCGAGAATCACGGCGTCATCCGCGTTCCGCCAATAGGAAACTTCTGTCTGTCCCTCGAGTTTTCAAAGCCAGATGGGGAGGGAGGCCTTTTCCTCCCTCGCTCCAAGACTGTGGAACTCGCTTGCCGCTGAGCTAAAGGGCAAACATCGCTCGACCCTTTTCGTAGAGCATTAAAAAGCTGGCTTTTCTCAGAAGCTTACCTGAAGTCGGCGCACCATTCCACCTCACTAGGAGCTGTACCACCTTTAAGCGCCTTGACGCCCTTGGGCTAAGTTGCGCTCTATAAATCTTTATTCATTCATTCATTCATTCCTTCATTCATTCACCTCCTACAACAAAGCAAAACAATCGCCCATTTGGCTCTTGTATTGGTAGGCCTCACCGTGAGATATCTTCATGCTCATTTGGAGAAGCCTTTTAGATGTATGTCTTGCTTCCTTTTCCTCTCTTACTGAAGACTCTAATATTGAATCAACCAGGAATGCTTCATGATTCTAGTTGCTCCTGTTGCCCTATTTGTTCTGCATTTCAGACCCCTGAAACTGTTCAAGTCTTTCCTGTTCCGTGTACACCTGTGGGTGGGAAATGTTTTTCTTGTCAGAGTGGGCTGCTCTACCACACGTAGCTTCTACCGCTGTGCTTAGCAGCCTGTGAACATTTGAGGCTATCTCTAAATACTTTAGTAATTTGTCATGAGCCAGGCACAAACTCAAACATATGCCTTTACTAAAGTAAGTGGCTTAAAATCTGCCACTGGGCTCTTTGCAAATGTATTCTAACCTTCCCCTTGCTCTTTGGATGGTAACATGTTCTTTTTGTCTCTCCTGGTCTGAATGATAAATCAGGGTTAAGTTCCAGAGATCCTATTTAGTAATTCCTTTTTTTAATTTCTTTTTTATTTAGCTTGACAAAATATAATCAAAATACAGAGACATAATATGTTGTGGCATAACATTATACAGAGCAGAAAAAATACAGGTATTTAGAGAAAAACAAGGGAAAGAAAGAAAAAAAATACATACATACTCCTAGGCAGAGGGGCAGGAAAAAGAGGGAAAAATAATATATACAAACTTACATCCAAGGCACAAACAATATAACACACCCACATAGAGCAGAGCGTGAATAATGAGCAAGCCCACAAATATAAATCCTTATTATTACGTAAGCCACTCCACCAACGGGGCCCAGATCTTCTGGCCCATCTCCCGCCTCCTTCTTCCCTACCTCTGAAAAACTGCTGACTCTAAATTATAAAGGGCAACGATCCTCGATCTCCAATTAAGAAAGGTAGAAGCATCTGGGCTAATCCATTCTGAGGTAATACAGAGCCAGACTAGTGACATAGTAATGAATAGAAAAGCAGAAACATGCCTCGATCTCTCAGGTGGGCTATTACTTTCACAACCGAATATCACCATCTCTGGTGAAAGATTAACCAGAATACTGAGCTTGGAGTTTATAAATCGCTCTACATCCGATAAAAAGACCACCAATTTTGGGTAGGCAAAGAACATATGTGCGTCATTGGCTGCTAAAAGGCCACATCTAGGACAGCAATGACCCCCTACAACCCATCCATTTTGAAATTTGAACCGGCGTATAATAAAGATCAAGCAAAGCCATAAAACTTTGGGAGTGTAGACCTCCAGATACTAACACACTGCAGGATAACTCGAGTGCCTGGCTGATATCAACCCCTGTCTTACAGAGCTTGGCCTCCCACTTGGCATTCTGTAAGGAGCGATCATCCGGGAGACCTGATAATAGGTGCTGATACACTACACCAATTCTTGCCCTCCTCTGAATCAGTTCAAACAACATAATCCTTTCAAACAAAGTGGTGGCTTGACCCTTCATTTTATCCACAAAACTTCGTATCTGCAAGTATTTTAAAAAACTCATGCGTATTAAGATGGAACTTATCCTTTAAATATGCAAAAGAGACCATTTGCCCATCCAAACCTAAATCACCAAGAGCTCCCAACCCTAATGACAGCCACCTGAAGGAAGTCTGATGTTGAAAGATAGCCGGCAGAAGTCGAGCAGCAGTGAAAAGTGTATTCAAATGAATATTGGGACTCAACCATTTATGCCGGATCTTGCGCCAGACTGAGAACATAGCCTCAATAACCTTGAACTTAGTCTTCTTATTGTAGCTTGGTTCAAGAATCCGTATTAAGATCCCCTTAGCGTGACGTCCTCTCCAAGCCCTATTTCATAAATAGTAGGTCTACAGAACATTGATACCACCGCCCTGTTCCCAAGCAATACCCCTCTAGTGAACACATTAGTCCACTAAGCCACCAGTCCCGGCTCTAAAAGCTTCTTCAAGGAGAGTCCACAACCTTGATGCGTGAACACACCCTCCATTGACACACTATTACTTACACTGATAGGGGACAATTTTGTTGGAATGAATTCCTCGGTACAGCTGGGGTACCACTAAAGAGAATCATAATTCTTTTTTTTTTTTTTTAAATCTGTTTATTACACAAGAAAGCAATCCACTTTTACATACAGATGTATCAAGGTAAATATCGAGATGCATAAATTGAGTCAATAACCAATAATGAGATGTATCACAGGGGGATTGCAAACTTCTAGAATGACACAGTGCAATAGTACATTTTTGCTTTTTGACGAAAGTAGAAATAAAAGAGAAAATCATATAGGAACTGAAGAAGAAATAATAAACAACATACAAAGAGTGAGTCATATCAGTAAGATTGCGAGTAGAGTAGAGCGAGATCAATCAGCACAAGAAACAGTTCCATTCTCAATACGGCGCATTAGGAAAGGGAAACATCGAGGCATTCAGGTACAGGCCAGTTCCCCGCCCAACACCATAGGAGTGACAGCGGAGTCCCACAGCGAAAGAGGCAACACCTAAGGCGGCCCATGGGGCCTTTCCGCAAACCACCGGAGCAACCAGCAACGATGTTCTGCAGTGTTAATCATACATGACCCGCATGAAAATAACGACGGAGGCAGTCTCCACGTGGCAGTGGATCCCACCCTAGCCCACCCCCGCTGGAACAAAGGAATTAATCGATTGGGATTGTGCCTCCTGAGCGAGCCTCGCTACATACCTCCGGAGAATCATGATTCTTAGTTTACAGAAGACAGTGGTGCTCTTGTGCTGAAAGACATTTATGAAGCTCTAAAAGCTCTCCTTTCTTTGGTTCAATGCATGACAATGCATGTATTCATCAGCTTCAAAACAATATTTGACATCATGTAGGGAGGAACATAGACTCCCTCCAACATTGTCCTAATAAAGTGGAACTATGGCTTTGTGGCTTCTTAGAAACTTTGTTGGAATTCATTGCTTATAAGTGGTATTCTCAGTATACTAGCACAATATCCTCAGGACTGAAAACACCACCACAAAGATGTGTCATTTTTTAGACCTAAAAGGAGCTGAATAACCTAGACCCTTTCACCTCCTAGAGCAAAGCAAAACAATCGCCCATTTGGTTCTTGTATTGGTAGTCCTCACCGTGACATATCTTCATGCTCATTTGGAGAAGCCTTTTAGATGTATGTCTTCCTTCCTCTTCCTCTCTTACTAAAGACTCTAAAATTGAATCAACCAGGAATGCTTCATGATTCTAGTTGCTCCTGTTGCCCTATGTGTTCTGCATTTCAGACCTCTGAAACTGTTCAAGTCTTTCCTGTTCCGTGTACACCTGTGGGTGGGAATTGTTTTTCTTGTCAGAGTGGGCTGCTCTACCACACGTAACTTCCATCGCTGTGCTTAGCAGCTTGTGACCATTTGAGGCTATTTCTAAATACTTTAGTAATTTGTCATGAGCCAGGCACAAACTCAAACATATGCCTTTACTAAAGCAAGTGGCTTAAATTCTGCCACTGGGCTCTTTGCAAATGTATTCTACCCTTCCCCTTGCTCTTTAGATGTTAACATGTTCTTTATGTCTCTCCTGGTCTGAATGATAAATCAAGATTAAGTTCCAGAGATCCTATTTAGTAATTCCAAACTATGTTTAAAAGAGCTGTCCTAGGTTTTGCAAATAACATTCTAGGGTTCTTAATGTTTAAATGATGTGACCACTCAGACATGGATGTTTGCCCCGTTCATGAGCACTATGTATATTGTTGTTTCTTTCTACAGCGTAAATCTTCAGATTGCTGGCCATCTCAAAAAGCCTTCGCCCAGTACACTCCTAAAACCCTGCAGGAAAAGTCGACCTTGACTTGTTCTGGTGGATTCCTGTCCTATGTTTCCTCAGAATGACCCTCTCCTTACCTTCAATCCTATGCATGTCTTTTATTTCTGAATATAGTGGTCTCTCAGTCACTTTCCTATTTGTCTTATTCTGTGCTATTATAGTTCTGCAGAGGGCTCACACCTCACTTCGTAGCCACAACCTCTCCATCTTTCAAACCCTATCTTGCAACCTAACAATAATTAACTTCCAACAGCCTATTCATCTCACCACCATTTCCATGAAATCACATGGCCCCCCACTAATAATCATATCTAACAGGTATTAATTTTGATCAACCACAAAGAAACTTGAGTAAATGCATAGACTAATTTTTTTCTTGAGCGCATGACTAATCCCAATAACCTATATAATTGCAATGACAATTACTATTACATGGATGAGGAAGATACTCTATACTTAAAAAAACTGTACTCTCATTTTAACTTCTGGAGCACTTTCCATAAACTGAATGAAAAAAATCATGAGAGAAAATAGTCTTCTCTCACACATAGTTCATCAAATGCCAGAAAAGGGACAACATTTTTCACAGGATAAAATCCCACAAGAACTTACCAGCATTCCTAAAATGAGTAACACCATCAACAAATGATTTGTATTTTGATTGAAAACTGTTATCACCATAGATATGTGCTCTTGTTTTCGCCTTCTTGAAGTAAATGTTAATTTTTCATGCAAAGTCCGATCTTAATATATTGAGATTTGCATGAAAACTTATGCGCTTTTGCACTGATCTGTTCCAGTAATGACCCTTTACTCAACTTGGTGAAAAGAAGCAAATAGAGGCTGTTGCACAAAGAAAAAGGCTCCTTTCCAATACAAACCACCTTTTGTGCTGGATACTAAGGGCAAGACTTAAATGTTGGAGTTAATCATACTCCGTCGCAAAAGTGACCGAGTTAGCTTACCGCCAATATTATGGTCTGCCTGGTAAATTTGAAAGAGGGTGGACCATAGTTTGACAATTGTGGCGAATACTCCATCTCTGCCATGTCCAAATTGCTCTTATGGCCCAATAGATTAACGGCCATCGGAGAATTGGCTATATTGAATATAGCTGTTAATTTACTGCCAGTCACTGCAAGGCAAAACCAGATTTTTTTCCAAAAAGAAAATCCCACTTTGATTTTTTTTTTTTTAAATGAAAAACACAATTTGACGGAGCCCTGCAACAAGCATTGATAGGAACCTATGTGATAGCAATTTCTGGCAATGCTTTTAAGAAATGACCACAGGTTGGGTGTTCATTTCATTATTGGTGGGTGGACGTGCAGAGTAAATTATTCCGGCGCCCTTACTGCATACCTCCCTCCGCCAAAATATAAATCGGCCTGTAAATACTATGCACTGCTTTGGTCTTTTAACATCACTTTTCACCAACATACAGCCTCAGTTAATCTGGCTGTTGAAAAGGAGATGGAGAAGTATGTCTCAGATGTTCATGAGATGGAGCCATGCAGTCAAAACTATAGAGAACTCATGGTGGCAGGAGAATTTGTACGAAGATCTGAGTGCTTTAGGTTAGTTTGTATTTGGTATAACATTTAGGATGTTAATATATGTAGATGACTTAATTCTTTTGTATTTGAGTATGTATATAAGTCAGATATTGAGCAAAATATGTTTTTTAATATATTTTCAGTGGTATGTATGACGCATTTGCCTGTGTGTCGGAGGAAATATGCTCTACGGGCGACTTGCATCAGTAAGTATCACCGTGTATATTAGGAAAGCCAAAGACCAACACAAAAATAGCTACAAGATGCAATATGTTAATTTACATTTTATCTTTCTTTGTGCTTGGTGCTCATCACATCTATAATCTAATGCACCATTGAAAAACAATACAATTCTGAATTTTGCTTAGAATTCCAAGGTCCCAAAGAATTATCAGTCAAATAAGAATTTCCGTATGGTGGTACTTAGTTATGTCTGTAGTAGGTCACCGTGATTTAGTTTAGACTGATGGTGAATCAAATACTATCTAGTGAACCTACACAAAAACCTGAGTTGGAATAACTTTTTGAAACGCCCTCCTTATGAATCGAGGAGAGTGAAAGTGGTAAACCGACTTTTAAGATATTAGAGATTGATTCTAGTGACAAGTGTAAAGAACACAAGAAACATTTTATTAGGCAGTGAAGAAAGAATAAGGTTTACATGTACCCGTAAGTATGTATATTCATAATATTGACCAATGTTTGCCCTATTTCCAGAAAACTTGGGCTGGCTATTCAACAAGAAGCAATAAAGCCAACTCTTCAGATTTTGCAGGAGCATGATAAAAAGAAAAAGTCTGTAAGTATAAGCATGCATTTCATCCTAACAGACATACCTCACCATAACAAGTGTTATGCCGTTTATCTGATAACAATGATATGCATGACGTGATGCCAGTCTATTTCATTGTGAGCTGGTTGTTGGTTTAGTAACGTGTTGTATAAGAAGTAGTCAGATCTAAAAGTAGCTCAGTAGAGATCAAACAAGTGATGAAAACAAACATCTAGAACATTGAAAGAAGTATTAAAATCCCCAAACTCTTTCCCTAAAACGAAAGACGTGCCAAAATACATGAGAAAATAAAACAAAAAAGAACATGATTTTCGAAAAATTCCATATTTTATAGTTACAGAAGCAAATTGTTCCTTAGGTTACATGCAACATTAGGTATCCTTTCTTCTGTTATTTGTGGAGAACACTAAAAATATTTTGTCCTGAAGGCAATATTACTTCCAGAAAAAACAGTGTAAATAATTGCACATAATCAAATATGTGCTGGATCTCCCATAGTATCTACTCTAGTATTGAACATTTTCACATTGTTATTCTGGACAGTATAAAAGAGAAAAGATGCCCATTTTGCCTTTTGGTATGTAAATGAGACATCGGATGGTTTTAGAGAGAATTTTGGAGAGGGCACGAAAGAGAAGGAGGTACAGCAGCCTTGCTTTCGAGATTGCAGTGAAATGTAATAGAAAAATTCACCTTCAGTGTGCAATTATCTTGGGAAACCTATGTGTGGAGTTCTCTGAAAATATATGTTTTTTACTGGATGGAAATATATGCCTAACTGTATTCCCTATTTTTGGGTATACATATCCACCCAGAAATAGGATTTAGGAGATCTCACCCCCTTACACATTGGGGTTGGAGACCCTTACAAATTAATTTACAACTTTGAAGTTACTACAATTTACAATGTTAGGTTTCAAGTCCCCTGTAAAGCAAAGGATAATCTGGAAGACACATTCCCCGATCATCCCCAGTCCCTCATTGGAGAAACTCGGGACCCACTCATCACGATTCCCATCCATTTGGGAGACTTTTGGGGTCAGTGGAGCAGCAGGAAGAAGGAGTACTGTGGGTTGGTTCTTATCTGGCTCTGAAATGGCCTACTTCCTGTTCCGGTATGCCATATCCAGGCCTGGGACTTTTTTTTATTTATGCCGGAGAAATCTGTGAAAATCCAATAATTCGTGTTTTATAACATTCATGAAATTTTGCACTTTACCATTTCATATAACAATTTAAAAAGAGGGAGTCTAGTTTGAAAAGATAATACCTCACATGGACATTTTCTGTTCGAAACAGTCTCCTACCAGTGTTTTGCTAGACCTGTTAATACTAGGTACGTACATTTCACTTTTAAAGCATAATTGTGCAACATTTTCATGGAATTTCAAGAAAGAAAATGTTATTTTGCAAACTGATATCCTATTTGATTTGGTAGGTGGAAAATTCCGTCTGAACTACAGAGTTCTCCCCCTCCCAGTGGCAGCTGCTTTTTCCGGAGGTGGGTGGGGTGTTGTAAATTAAAAGAGGAATCAGGATCAGTGGTGGCCCCAACTTAACAGGGGTTATTTGGTGAGGGGGAGGAAGGTAAACAAAAGAATATACATTTTGAAAAAAAAAGACTCACCTTCAGGCTAGCCACCTGGCTGGCTGCCACCTCTCAGACCGCCCCCTCTGCCTCGCGCTCCTCTGAAGCAAGAAGAACCCTGGCTCCTGACTCCCCTAGCCAATCACAACGCTTCAATGTAGCACTGGGATTGGTCTGAGTGCCGTGGATCGGCGCTCAGTCGGGGAATGGGGGCCTGGGTTTGTTTTGCTCCCAGGCTGAGTGCCGAACATGCCAAGTGTGCTTGACTTTTATGGTAAGTCCGAGAGGGACGGTCAAACAGTTATGCACACTTTAGAGTGGAGCAACCACGCCTCCTCTTGGCCCCTACTCTGGCAGTCTAGCCCCACCCTGCACCAGGAAACGAAAATTATAATGATGCTGGTTATTATCATTTCAGTTTTCTTTTAACTACTACTCGCAGAGCAGTGGGGCGGCGCTCCTCTGCCATAGCGGAGGAGCCGCCACTGTCCCCTCTGCTTGTAGTTTTCCAGCTGCATAGCGGAGATGAAGACATCCAGCGTGTAGAGTGTTAAAATAAGTATGATTAAAAGCAAAACAGGAACACATTTCTGGGGTTTCGAAAGAATCCATTGTGTTATATGAAATATAAATTAAAGTAAACCATTTAATTGCTTTTAACTGTGTATGCATTGCATTGCATGCATTTAATTATGAAACAGTGTAGATCTAAACCTACATGTGTTATGTGTTTGAGTGTACTCTACAGGGGTGCTAGGGTGTGACATGAAATTGTTAGTGTGTGTGAATAACAAAATAGTAAAAAAGTATACTATGAAATGTGTTATGTTTCAGTGCATGTATATTGTATTGTACTGAGACTTGCATTTTGGGTGTCACAACATGGTAGCTCAAAAGTGGTATTTTAGGATGATATATGTGAATGGTGACATAATACACCATTTATTATTTAGGTGACACTGTCCAACCACTATGATGAAGAACCCAAGCTAGCAGCTCAGGTGAAATGTGAGGCCATTAGTTTTTCACACACCTCCAGACCGTGCCCTCTTTTCTGTATCATTAACTCCTCCCTTTCTACGGGGTGCGTCCCGGTCTCCCTCCAACTTGGACAAATCACACGCATCCCTAAAAAGCCCAAGGCCGATCCTAATGACCCTAACAACCTCCGCCCCATCTCCAATCTCCCCCCTCTATCCAAAGCCCTTGAAAAGTGTGCCCTAATTCAACTGGATAAATACATTGACACTTACAACCTGCTCGACACTCTACAATCCGGCTTCCGCAAAGGCTGCAGCACAGAAACTGCATTGCTTAAATATAGTGGATGACATCCACCTCCCCTGGATAAGGGAGAGACCTGCCTCCTCATTCTTCTCGACCTCACTGCTGCATTTGATACAGTTAACCATTCAACTTTACTTAATGCACTGAAAGATTGTTTCAGCCTTAATGGTACTGTCCTAAACTGGTTTGCCTCCTACTTCCAACACAGATCCCAACAAATTAAAATTCAAAACTGCCTCTCTTCCCCCACACCTGTCTCCCATGGTGTCCCCCAAGGATCTATCCTCTCTACCGCTCTCTTCAACCTCTTTATGGAACCCCTTACCCTCATACTCAAACAACCCGGAATTAACTATCACCTGTATGCTGACGACAGACAACTGTACTATAAAATTAAATCCCACTCAGATATCTTACACCTCAACACTGCCCTAACCAAGATTCAATCCTGGTTCTACTCAAATCATCTCAAACTCAATCCAAACAAAACTGAAATCATTCTTTTCTCTCCAAAAAACAGCCCTCCCCCATTCAATCATGGATCGCTGACCTCAATGCCCTAAACTGTTCTCCCTCGCCGAATCAGTAAAATCTCTTGGCATTACCATCAACAGTAAGTTAACACTCAATTCCCATATAAAAAACTCGGCAAAGGGAGGACTCTTCACACTCCCACATCTCAAAAAAATCAAACCTTTCATTCCAGCGGTACTCTCCAGAACTCCCAAAGTTCACCTTGCCCCCCTCAAATCTGTTCTCAACCTAGCGGCCAGGCTAACAACCGACTGTAACCGTTCTGACCACATCTCATCTGCCCTCAAGGATCTGAAATGGCTTCCTATCGAAGACAGATTCTCCTATAAAATAACCTGCATTACACACAAAGCCCTCTATCAAAAGATCCCGCTCTACCTCTCAAACAAACTCAACAAAGCAGGTTGCGCCCGCCCGCTGAGAAGCACCAACTTTCTTCTCCCCCCTCTTTTGAAAAAAAAGCCTCTCAATCCCGCTCCTTCTCTGGGAATTCCCCCAGCATCTGGAATGCCCTCCCTAAAGATCTTCGAGGCAACCCTTCTTATGTCAGTTCCAAAAAAGGCCTTAAAATACACCTGCCAACAAATATTGGGGGACATAATCCCTCTCTTACTGTACTTGCAATATTCTCCCTCCTCCCTAATACATCCCCATCCCAACCCCTCTCAACTCTGCTTCCCTCCTGTCCCATCCTACCATCCGCCATCCGCCCCTTTTCACGGGCCCAACCCCGCCAGCTTTATTCTGACCTTTGAGCCTACCCAATGTGTACTGTATTATAATTTGTTACGTCATCTTTTTCATGCTGCTTTTAAAATGCCCTTGCTTTCGTTTTTCCCACCAATTAGTCTATGTACTCAATATGATCTTTTAGTCCACCATGTATGTATGCTGCATTTGAAACAACTGTTCTGTATTCCTTTAACATTATCATACTAATGTTAAGCGCTCTGATACCCCTGGTGGAGCCAGCGCTTTACAAAACTTCTTAAATAAATAAATATCCCATCCAGGAAGCCTGGATGGGGCCATAGTTCAGGGATAAGGTCTACATGTAAATTCAATTGCTTGGTGGTGTGCAATACCCGAAAGGCTGCAGTAATCTTGCACACAGCTTGTGGCGGCTACTGCAACACATCCGCCCATACAGTCTAAACATCTGAAGTGCAACTTGATGATACCAAAAGTGTGTTCAATGATGCCTCTCATATGTATGAGTACCCTATTTCTACCTCGTTGAAGTTATGGGGTTGGACTTAGACGAGGCGAGGAGATGGGCAAAGAGGGTATATCTAGTAGACACATTTTACTGCAATCCCCAGATACAAACTGACTTACAATAGATGAATGTGTGTGCATCAGTGAAGGAGCCCCTTACATCGCAGACAATTTGCATGCTGATGAAGTGCTAGTATTGTCTGTTGCAGAAATGGCGCTTGCATGTTGATGGAGTGGCAGTGCCACGTGGGTGCAATCAGTGACACCTAATACCTGAAGGAACTGGGCAATGGCATCAATTCATTTCCAGATGTTGCTTTACTGTCAGTAAATGTAGGTTGGTCATAAAGTGGTGCACTATATCTGGTGATGCTCCTGAGTAGCTGTCGAAAGCAACATAGTTACCTTGCCTCAAAGATGCTTACGTCTCCGCTCAATAACTCAAAAGATACAATAGCCAGAAATGGATTACAGCCAACATATTTACATGTACACGGATGGCCTGGGAGTGGGTTGTAAGTGAAATTAGTTCCTGCTCCCTGTCTGTTAATATGTCAAGGATCACAACAAGTGAGTAGCAGTATCTCCCAGTGGCTGATTTTGTTAACATCCCAAAGATGTTCATCTTCAGCTTGTCTATGCTCTCTCTCCTCCTCATATAATTGTTCCACAAAATCAGAGCCAGGGCAACAAAGATACTGACTGATATGGTGAAAAATATTTGTTGGTATGTGGATGGCTTTCTTATGTATGCAGGCTGTCTGTGATTGATTGATGTAGTTTCACCTGTTGTGGTAGGTATGTTCAATGTGAATGAAGCTTTGTTGCAAGATGTGTTCTTTATTACTGGAAGATGTATTTATTGTTGTATTGCACTTTTTTGTAAAATAAATAAATGACATTGTAATAAATTTTTCCATAAAAAATATTTTTTCTTTTATTTTTCATTGTTTCCCTGTGTAATATTTCTGGTATTCCCTCCCACCATCAATTACTATGAGATTGAGTGTCTTTCCTGTGCCACTTTGCACATTCCACTTGGTCTACCTGTGGAAAAAATCTTGCTTGCTCCCCGGAACCTTTTCTTTCCAACTCCCGTCTCCTGAATGCGACAACCTGCTATCCCCAGGAACAACTAGCGGTTGGTTTCTGGAGGCTGGAAGGAACCAAGAGGAGGGGTGACTACTTGCCTTGGCCTCATCTTGTCCTGCTCCCTCGTCTCTGACTGCTGCATTATCTGCTCTCTCATCAGACACTCCTCCTCCTTCTCTCCTCCTTGCTCCCAATCAGTTGAGGAAACAAACAATTAAACAAATACTTTTGAAGGGGGGTTGATCAGGAAAGGTGGGAATCTGCATGGTGATCAAGTCACACCAGCACCTAGGCCGGCCACCTCTGTGCAAATCGGCTCTTGCCCAGCACTGCTGCACCTAAGGTGCTGCTGCCCACCTCCTCCATCTTTTCTTATCAGCGGCTTTCATTTCTGTAGCTGCGACTCCTTGCTGCCCCTGGTTGGTGTTGCTGTCTGCCAGACAAGGGCGGGCCTTGTAACCCACTACCCTCTCTGCAGATTATGGGCTGAGGAATAGGACAGCCATGGTTACCCTGCTGCTCCTCTACTCTGCGAAGCAATGGATTTTCCTCCTCTTCCTCTTCAACCATGAGAGTAGTTTGCAATACCTGAGTCTGGTGATGTGTGACTTGCTGCTAAGATTGGCTGAAGTAGCCTTGAACCTGATTTGTCAGTAGCACGATTGCATTAGATATTGGTTTATCTGAGCTGAATAGCAAATTGCCTAATCTTTTGTGGAGGTGCTTTAGTATTTGTGTGAGCTTCCATTAACCCCTCCATAACTGCTCCTTTGTTCCACCCATTTTGTAGTAGATATTCCCTATCTATTGCCCACTCTCCCTTACCCTTCCCACATTTGCTTCTAAAATGGAGACCTCTATGAGCGGGGACAGCTATACTTGTGCTGAAAATTCGGTGCATAAAAGATAGGGTAAACGTAGACAGGAGATTTCTGAATAGCATTTGTATGTATGTAAAGTACTACTACTGGAGTACTACTTTATATACTCAAAAATGCTTTTGTCAATAGGCCCTTCTGTGTTGCAAAACAAAACAACAGGATGAAATTCACTTTAGTCCCAAAGACAGGTGAAGACTCGGAGGACTATTAACAAAAGCATTTCTCTTTACTTTGACATACTTCTGTTGGACGGAAATATGTTGCTAATAAATATTGTTTGCTTAGTAACATGAACTTTTTGTACTAAAAACAACACAGTGCCAAATTTGGTGTTTTCTGGTGCTCAGCACTGGCCCCTTTTTGTCATCAGTTCTTAAAACAGCTTGCCATAGGGTGCCGCTGTTTGTATAATTTTGTGAGGAACACAACAACAGTTGTTTAATAAATAAATATACATTACAATTCTGCCACCCACAGCTATAAGAAAAGCGTGGGAGGCATGCATTAGTAATGTTTTATGTATATTTAAAGTCTGAATTGTCACACTTGTATGAGTGGGATGGTACTGTCATTGGCAGCACTGGTAGAGGCAATTGGTGGTGCAGTAACTTGTTGACAAAGCTCTGGAACTTATTTTTTTACAAATTAAGTACTAAAACAACAATGATGCACATTACAAAACTATGGGCCTGATGAGGACAGACTGTTGCTTTTGGCCCGCCATCATAACCAACTTTATTGCTCGCCATATTATGATGGCGGGCTGATGTGCGGCAGTCATAAAGACCGACCGCCAATCATCCGACGGGCTCCTTGAGCCTGCTGGTGCAGTGAAAGGACTCGTAATCCCTACAATGGTAGCGGTGCCTACTAGCCACCGCCTTAGGGATTACAATGTTCTTTTCAGGTGGAAAGGGATATTGGGGGCCCCCAGATACAGGACTTAGGTTCCCCCCTACATATCCCTGCACCATGTGGCAGGCACGTAGTGCAGGGATATGTAAATTGCCCTTTTTTTTGCATTGCAGCAGGTGCTGCTTCCAGCAGCACCCGCCACAATGCAAAACATGGGCAATGCGACCACCTCGGTGGCGGTTGGATGGTAATTTGTACTGTGGGACTGCCGCTTTATAAGCCGGTGGTTCCAAATACGAAACAATGGCGGACGGACTGAAGTCCTTCCGCCATCTTAATCAGCCCCTATGTTTTCCTGAAATTGGCTAAATTAGGCCTAGACTCCAGCTTGGAAATTTGTTGCAGCCATGTTTTCATCTCTCATTCTGACATTGCATTCAGAATAATGTGCACTGATGATTTGTGATGACATGCTGTTCTTGCTAAACTTCGAAGAAAGTTGATTTGTAACTTAGAACATTGTACAAGGAATCTTCCTAATTGATCACTTTGGGCCTTTAATTTTCTATTATCAAAGGCCATAAATCTGGAGGTGAGCCAGTCTTTTGACTCAGACTTAGAGAGCAAAACTATGTTAATCTGTCTTATTGTTAGATTTATGCTGCATTTCACTAAGCTTTATGCTAATTCCCTGTATTGATTTACAGATGATTGAATATTTTTGCTTCTGTAATACATCTGAATATTTAATAAACCTTTATGTTTTCACTTTTACTTGCCTCAAGAAGGCATATTTCATTTGAAATACTGCTGGTTTTGCTTGATTTACTGACCACAGCATAACCACCAGGCTTCTCTGGTAGTAATCTTTAAATGCCACACATGTATTGCCAGTTCTGAAGGAATGAATAACACCAACAATTAAAGTAGAGGTATATTAGAACAGTGGAACTGCATGTCATTCTTCAACACGCGTACTCTTGAAAAGCATCTAAAACACATTTTGGGGCACATTTAAAAACCCCTTTCACCAACACGTCAGGCCTTGCCTTATTTACAAGGCAACTGTTAAGGCACTTAATGTGGCTTAATGCTGCCTTGTAAATAAGGCACCCTTTCACACTGTGTTTAGCGTGAGAGGGGAGAGCAATGGGTGTTGCTGTGGGCGTTCCACCACATCATTCATTGATTTTGACGCTGCCTCCTATTTGGGTATTGTAAATAGGATGCAGTGCCAAAATTATAACCAGAGAAAACCTGGTCTTAAACAGGCGAAACGAGGAGAAATGCTTTATTTCACCTTGTTTTTGCTGTTTCCATGTGTACTGCCTTGTGCAAATTGCCTATGATTGTTTATGTGCAGGAAGGTCCCCCTTCCTGCACAAAAACAATCATTTTGAAAAAATGTTATTTTGCAACTTCTATGTGGGCTGTATTAAGCAGCGCACATAGAAGTTACAAGACGGCATTTAAAGATTGTTTATGTGCAAGAAGGGGGACCTTCTCCTCAACACAGGCACCCTTGCACTATGGTGCAAGGGTGCCTGTGTTGCCGCTAGGCAGAAAAAGTTATCGCCAGCGCAGGGAGAAACGCATGGCTACATCATGATTATGGTAAATATGGTGCAGGCCTGCATTTCTAAGTTGCCGAAGTGTGTTGTTAGCCTTCTTGGCATAACAACACGCTTCACCACTTTATTGTAAATATGCCCTCATGTATCTTAATGCAATATATATGCGCAAATATACGTCAGATATATCAGTACTCTATTTTGCTACAAATAATCACATAAAATAGGGGTTTTCTTCTATGATTTTTCACTTTTCAGGCTTATGCTAGCGAGTTGTAAACTGGTTTTTACACTTCAGGCACACAGATGTATTTAAAAACCTCAGCACTGGAAGTGTGGTACACTTACAAAACAACCTCTCTACAGCAATAATACCTTGAACGTCATACTCTTTTCAAAGTGTTATTGTACACTTGGTTCAATTGATTCTATACAAGAGGCCCATAAACAAAGAGTGGACTATTGTCACACGATGGTTCATTGTGTAAGCATTGCGTAGCTTGTCTCCTGTAGATAACCACATAACTGTTAATCACTCCATACAAACTAGTGTCATACAGGTGTAAGCCATCTTTTGGATATAGTTTTCTTTCTCTCTTACCTAATGAATGAATGTCAAGATATTCTTAAGGTCCAGGAGTTAATCCATTTTAGTATGGTTAGAGACAGATTTAGTTGTCTGCCAAAGTATGTGTAACTATAAAAAAGAATTCAAAAATAATAAAAGAGGTCAAAGACGGAGTTAGATTTGCCATTTTCTTTGATCTTCTCCAATAGAGGCATTTGAGTGAGCAGATGTTGTGCTAGCCCCCCTTCAAAGTAGTTATTTTGATCATAACGAATAGAGACTTTTTTAAAGCAGATGCTCTGTCAAATGCAGTATGAAGAGGGATGCATGATGTATTGGCAGGGAGGGATTTTTCATTGTGAAGTCATTGCAGTGAAAAATCCTCCAACAAGGAGAATGGCCCCGTCACGGAAGCATGAGCATCGGGCAGGAATTCTCATGCTTTGGTAAAGGCGCCTCACCCCTGTTACAGGATTTTTCTCTACAGCCTAATTGAAATTGATGATGCCATGTGCTGAACTATCCATTGACACCTTCATAGCTTTCCCATTAATTCCATAAACGGACTTCAGTGAACTTACCCTACCAATTGGAATATTAACAGACAGCAAACACAATTTTCGTGCTCCGCTTGTCCTGTTCAATTGTGAAAGGTCGAAACGCCATCATCAGCTTTCTGACTGAAAAAGAAATGTATTGTGCAGTGACACACACATATATATATATATATATATATATATATATATATATATATATATATATATATATATATATATATATATATATATATATATATATATATATATATACATACATAAACTGTCTTTGTGTGTATCATTTTGAGCTGTCCGCTTCAATTTCACGAGCACTGTATGTTCACTTTGGACATTGAGCACTTTGCATTGATCTTGATGCTGCCATTAATCGAGTATACATATAGATGTATTCAGAAAAACATTAAATAATATATTTTGGAATATTGTTGGCCATATATTTTTTGCAATTAATTTATATGTGCAATATATTGATTTATAGTATTGTATGAATGATAGAAATTGGTTATTGTAAGTGATGCCTCTTGAGGCACTGTTGTGAGATATCTACATATTCGAGCTGGCTCAGACATTTATCAGGAACATTGAGAGACAATGTTGACCTACTTCAGTGCCAGATTTTGGGTCTTGCCAGATTTAGAGATTTAGGGCCATATGTATGAAGGTACCGATTTGCGATTCTTAAATAGCGATTTTTAAGAAATCGCTATTTCAGAATCGCAAATTGGTATGTATGTACAAATTAGTTTTTTTTAGCGAATTCTTAGTATTCCTTAATTGCGATTAGCAAATTGCAAATCGCAATTAAGGAATAGTTTCCTATTCTTTCCTATGGTCCAGGAGGCCCATAGGAATGAATGGGAAGGTATTCTCAATTTTGCGAATCGCAATTTGAAAATCGCAAATTGAGAATAATTTCAAGGGTGCAGGGGTGTCCAAAGGACACCCTGTTGCACCCCTGAAATATGCATGGGTGCACATGTGGCGCACATACATGCCCTAAGGGCATGTATGTGCGTCACATGGCCCTTTGAAAATGCTGAAATGTGCATTTTTCAAGGAAATCGCAACTTATCACCAACTAGAAGTTGGTGGTAATTTGAGATTCCTTAAGGGCATGTTGGATTTTTTTTTGGCTTCATACATTGCATTTAAGGAATCGCAAAATTTGCGATCCCTTAAATGCAATTGCAAAATAAGGAATCACACATTTTGCGATTCCTTATTTTGGACCAGATTTTACTTCATACATATCATTTTGTTAATTCGCATTGGCCAAAATTCTGCGAATTTTGGCCTTTGCGAATGCGAATTTGCTTCATACATATGACCCTTCGTGACATTTGTTTGGCAGCCTACACTACATTGTCCACATAAAAACTTTCCGTTGGTTTCGGTAAGCACCATGGAATATTTCAGTGTATTTATGATACAGAAGAGTGGGACTACTGACCATTACATCAATTCTCAAAATAGGAGCCATTTTTGCAGGAACATTGGGAGACAATGTTGATCGCCTTCACAACATAGAGCATACCATTCACTTAAATTTGAGGTATAACTATTATAAGAGGGTGGGACTAGGACATTCTCTAAAATAACCTCTCTGTCCCCCCTTTTGTTAGTAGAATTAATTTTAATAATACCTGGTCTTAATCAAGGCCCGCTTGTTGTAATCCTGTGAGTTTCATGTTTATATCTCTTTTCTATGTTCCTTATCAAATATGTTTTGCCTGTATTTGGTATATTGTATAATATCCATATACTGTTTCATTATGCCTCAGCAGTTGTACTGTATTTTAGCTCTTGCATATTCCTACAGAACACTGGATTTGTAACCCAGGCTTTCAAGGTTTAGTATCACAATAGCCACTATATACCCTAAGCAACTTTGCAACCTTAGATATGTACTGGACAAAATTGTGTCACCTGAATCATCAATCATGGTAATGAATTATGTATCCACTTTCCGACCCATCAACTAGCCTTAGTGAGCCAAAATTAACTCACAGAAACGGTCAATGTGGTGATATGTATTGCATATCAATGCCTTTGTTCCTAGAAGCAATGAACCGTACATCAGACTCAGTGTGAATGCAGATTTGCCTTCTGTTGGCCTTATGCCGGATTGGTAACTGTTCCCTCCAAGTTTGTAGCTGAAATAATCCTATGGAATTTGGAAAACCTGGACTCACTCCCAGATTATTTTTAAATTCCTACAGCCCAGTTCACATTAAATACTTTGGAAAACATCTATGAACTCTTCGATTTTGTTTTTGCGTCCTTAGTCCCAACCCACCATAGTTTAGAGACTTCACATGGCATAACCACAGGAACCATTTTGTTTTGGTCAAAAGGCGACCAGTCGGAAATTATGAAACAAGCTGATGCTTTAGCAATTCTGAAAGATCACCTTAATACCACCCTGGAATCCGCCATTGTGTTTAGGCCATTCTAGTTGGATACTGGGCAGCCAGTCAAAAATATTGGCATCCGCCGGACCTAACTAGGCTTTTCAGGATCTTGCATACAGAAGGATAGGACAAGGGTCAGACTGTGACAGAAAGTGAACCAGTTCAGTTAGTGAACCAGGGAGCAAGAAAGTGGCCCACATTTGCAAATCATGGCAGTTTTAAACTTGTAAAGACTTGTTTTTGCAAGGTATGGAAGACTGCATGAATCTAAACTTGCTGCATGCAATGTAATTGTACCGCACCGCTGTTTGAGCGGGTCAGGTTCCCGGGGTGGGGTCATTATTTTTAGCGGCCATCTTGGAGTGGTGTTGTTGCCTGGACTCCAGCATTCTCGAGCGCTTTAGTGTGCAGGACCTCGTGAGGGACGCCTACTTAATGCTCCCTGCTAAGCGCAGCGGGATCGCGCAGCGGGCGCGCCTTCGCTTAGCCTGAGTCGTGCCAGAGTCGCGCCCGTCTGCGCCCGTCTGCGCCCGTCCGCGACGGGACGTGCCGGACGTGCTGGTCATGTCAGACTGTTGCCCTGCTAGTAGTAGGTTGGCGCTTCCTACTCCCGCTCTTTCTCGCTCTATGGGCAAACCCTCAGCACCCAGGAGTAAAAGCCTCCCTCGCAAGCTTAGTATTTGGAACCTGAATGTTAGGTCGCTGGTGAGTCACTACCAGGATATTCATGACCTGATTATGGTTGAGTCCCCTGACATCTTTTGTATCACCGAGACGTGGCTACAGGCGGCTGATACAGCGATTCTTAACTTGGCTTTTCCGCTGGAATATTCGGTGTATACGCTCAATCGCCCTACTAGAGGTGGGGGAATAGCACTTGCTGTTAGATCATGCTATCCCTGTGACTGGAGAGGTTTACAATTGTGGGCTGTGAAAGTGCTTCTTTCCGGATTACTATCAGCCCCCAGTTTTCTTTTTCCGGCATGTTAATCTATCGTCCCCCGGGTAGTGATGTGGCGTTTAGGGAGGCTCTTCCAGATGCCATAGGTATGCTGGCCATTGGATGTGCTAATTTTTCCATCCTAGGAGATTTGAATCTCCATTTTGAGAGTCTTGCCACTCCAACTGTCAGCAGTACTCTGGCGGATCTGGAAGCCTTCCCACTGTCCCAACGGGTTATCTATCCCACTCACGTGGGAGGGCATACTTTGGACCCCTTTTTTACTAACCTCCCAGAGGCCAGGGTCTTAACTCCTACCCCTCTTGCATGGACTGACCATTTTTTGGTTAGTATCCAGTGCCCACTGTATGAGCCCCCTTCTAAACCCATGGCCAGAGTCGTCCCTAGACGACACTGGAACAAACTTAAACTGGAGGACCTGTATCGTACCTTAATGGAGGACCCACTTGGCCCTTTTGACAATGTGGAATTGGGCTATAACCTTTTCTGCGAGTGGATCACCCGTGCCTTGGATTCCATCATCCCGATGACTTTGAGCAAATGTAGTGCAAGGGACCCTAGCCCCTGGTACGATGGCTCTTTACGTACACTAAAGAGTGCGTGCAGACGCGCTGAAAGAGAGTGGCGGAAAGCTTATGACACTAGTAAAAAAGTGTCATATCTTGCCACTGTCAAATCCTACCATCGCGCGGTCTGCAGAGCGCGTGCGGCATTTTATTCTCTCGAGTTCCGCAACAGCTCTAACCCCTCCAAATCTATCTTTAAGGCCCTTAAAGATTTGATGGCAAAAAAGGCCCCCACGAATGACACAGGTTCAATCTCACAATGTGAGGCACTGGCGAGCTTCTTTCTCGAGAAGGTTCAAGCTATCCGTCGTTCCTTTTCTATTTCCACACTGGATACCGGACCATCTCTTAGGCCCGAGGAACATACGGAATTGCATACCTTCCCTTGTTTGTCGCCTGAGGGTTTTACTCATTTGGCCGAACATATTAAGTCCGGCTCTCTGGCTGATCCATTGAGACCGGCACTTTTCAGGGACCCATCGTCCTTTGATCTTCTGCCGATGCGCTCTCTGATTAATCTCTCGCTCTCTACTGCTATGGTCCCTGCCAGTTGGAAGCATGGGGTGGTTACGCCTATTCTTAAAAAGCCTGGTTTACATCCTCTTAAGCCAGAGAACTACCGGCCGATATCGCTTCTCCCGTGGCAGACGAAAACAGCGGAGGCACACATTAATAGAGTCCTCTCTGACCATCTTTTGCGGGCAAATATTCTTGATCCTACGCAGAATGGGTTCCATGCTGATCACAGCACGGAGACAGCCCTTCTATTCATGGTAGAACATCTCCGCTTGGTGTTAGATTCAGGTCAAACGGCGGCGCTTGTGTTATTAGATCTTAGCGCCGCCTTTGACACCGTCTCTCACAAAATCCTTCTCCAGCGCTTGGAAGAGGCGGGTATCTCAGGGACTGCCCTCCAATGATTCCGTTCTTTTCTTGCTGATCGATCCTTTTGCGTAGCTATTCCACCCCATCAGTCCAAATTCCATCCGCTGGACCAGGGGGTCCCGCAGGGATCCTCGCTGAGCCCCACATTATTCAATCTGTACGTGAGGCCGCTGGCTGAGGTCGTCAAGCAGTGGGGCTTGACCATGGTCTCATACGCTGACGACACTCAGCTGGCGGTCACGCTCAGCGGGGACTCTGACTTGGATGCCCCTAGGTTCCAGAATGGGCTGAGGTCGCTTGCCAGCTAGATGAATTCCAACTATCTCCAGCTGAACGCAAAAAAAACGGAGATAATGATCATCGGCAAGAAATCGGAACTGTGGGGTGACATTTGGTGGCCACCGGAACTGGGGCCTACCCCGACTCCGGTAATTGAGACAAAAAATCTCGTAGTGTGGCTAGATCCCGCCCTTAGTTTTGTCTCCCATACTAAGAGAACTGCCGCCAGTTGTTTTGGCATCCTGCGAGGACTAAGACCAGCATTGAAATTTTTTGATGCTTCTACCAGGCAGCTGGTCCTGCAGGCGACGGTGATCTCTCAGCTTGATTACGCCAGCTCTCTCTTGGTAGGGGTGAATCAAGCCGAAATTGCACGTCTGCAGTGTGTCCAGAATGCGGCAGCCAGAGCTGTGGTGGGTCAGCCCAGGTTTTGCTCCGCTGCCAATACTCTACGTTCCCTCCATTGGCTTCCAGTCACGCAGAGGATTCAATTTAAAGTACTTTGCCTGTCCTACAAAATTCTTAAGGGCTTCTCGGCCCCGATTCTCACGAATCTTTTGACGCCTTATGTTCCTGCCCGTTCGTTGAGATCTCTAGGTCAGGACCTAGCAGTGGTCCTTCGGTTTAAACTTAGCCGAGCTGGAGGCCGCTCATTTCAAGTACGGGCTGCTGCCCTGTGGAACTCCCTTCCTTTAAAGATACGTGCGTCTGATAATCTCTTTTTATTTCGTAGGGCCATCAAGACTTTTTTTATTTCCCTGAGTCCTTTCCTTTTTAGCTCATTATCTCCTTAGTTGTGTTGTGTTGGCTACCTTGTCAAGCGCCGGGACGCTCCTTCGCTGGAGCAGCTGTGCGCTGAATACATTTTTATAACATAACAGAACATAACATAACATAACATATCACAGAAATAAAAACAATAAAAACCTGGCCACCAGACCATAAAACCGGCTCCCAAACAACCCATAAACTGGTGCACATACTGACCTATTCGACTAGCCCTTAGGGCACTGCTAGATAGCCCTATAGGACACTCCGACTCTGAGCATAACTAGGGAACACCAGCAGTGCTCGGTGGTCTGTGGCTGTAGTTGCGTTTATCTCTTGAAAATGTCTGACCCAACCACGATTCTGCATCCAAATCCATGGACACAGAAGAATAGGTAGTGTCCAGTCCTTGTTAAATTGTATACCAGTGCTATGTAGGAATCTAGGCGTCATTCATTAGAAGGCTGAAGTTGCGTGGCTTGGGCGAGTTAATGATAATGCAAAAACATGGCTGCAGCAAGTTAGCTGCTGCGGTGCTCCGGGACGAGCTCCCACTAAGATCGCCCCGCTTTGAAGAATGATGGCAATTTTCGGGGGGTTATGCCGTGTGAACATATGGTTATCCTGAATTCGGTCTCGTTAGAGAAAATTTTTCTTTTCTTAACCTCAGGATATCGGTTTTCACCTCTGGAGGTATGCAGTGTGGTGTTTTTCCAGCGGAGGTTCCTCGCCGAGCAGTCCGCTTTCCCTGTCCATGCTTTGCGGCGGACTACGACGGTGGACGCCAGGCTTGTCTGTCCCATGTTGTTTTTTCCTGGACACGAAGTTCTGCCTCGGATTTCATTAGTGCGTCTTCGCTACGGGAGTGTGCCTCACAATCTCCTATGGTCACCGCGCTGCAGGAGTCCCGGTTACAGACGCGACTCCGGCTCTGGTCAGCTGCGCTGGAGCTGAGGAGGGGAAGGAAGCTGCGGAGCCTAGTGCAGCCGTTTCGAGGGTCGTCTTTTGCCACAAACACACGCGGCGCTCCGGCTAAAGCAACGTGCAGGAAGGCACAGTCACAACCTCACCTACTTCCATCTATAGCTGCTACGGTGGAGGGGCTGGAGGCTTCTAAAGGTGGTAAGGCTACTAATTCTACTCGCTTAATCCCTGTTGTGTCATCTGGGTTAGAAGCAGCTTGTAGCACAGTTGACGTGCTGTTAAACGAATGTCTGACTAAATATCGAAATTAAAAATATCGACATACAAAAATATCGGGACAAAAATATCGAAGTCAAAAATATCGGAATCCTATCCCTAACAAGGTAAGTACAAAAATATCGGAAAAATAATATCGTAGTACAAAAATATCGAAATAAAAAATATCGTTTTTTAAAATGTATTAATAATGATGTTAAAATAATTATAAAATACATATAATGTTACAAATATTAAATAAAAATATTAAAACATAATTAAAAAATTAAAACTAATACATATACATTTAAAATAAATTAAAAACTTAATAATTTAATGTAATTTTATATTTTGTAATTTCATTTAATTGATTTAATTTAAATTTATTTAATTTTTACCCTGTACGACTGTACCCCAAAAACCCAAAACTGACCCAGAACCCTAAAAATACCCCTTTACCCATGAACTGAAAACTGACCCTGAACCCTAAAAATACCCCTTTACCCAAAAACTGAAAACTGACCCTGAACCCTAAAAATACCCCTTTACCCATGAACTGAAAACTGACCATGAACCCTAAAAATACCCCTGTACCCATGAACTGAAAACTGACCCTGAACCCTAAAAATACCCCTTTACCCATGAACTGAAAACTGACCCTGAACCCTAAAAATACCCCTGTACCCATGAACTGAAAACTGACCCTGAACCCTAAAAATACCCCTGTACCCATGAACTGAAAACTGACCCTGAACCCTAAAAATACCCCTTTACCCATGAACTGAAAACTGACCCTGAACCCTAAAAATACCCCTGTACCCATGAACTGAAAACTGACCCTGAACCCTAAAAATACCCCTTTACCCATGAACTGAAAACTGACCCTGAACCCTAAAAATACCCCTGTACCCATGAACTGAAAACTGACCCTGAACCCTAAAAATACCCCTGTACCCAAAATTAATTAATATTATTTAATTACCAATTAATTATTAATTAACAATAACAATAAAGTAAATATATTAGCACATTTGCTGTAATTAATCTAATTTAAATATTAATATTATTTTGCACAATTAATTAATTAAGAATAACAATAAATTATACATAAAAATTACTATAATTAATTTAATTGAATAATTAATAATAATTAATTACCAACTAATGAATCATTATAAATATGAAAAAAATTATAATAATTAATTAAGTAATTAATAGAAATTAATTACCAATTAATTATTAATTAAAATATATACAAACATATATCAATTAATTAATTATTATTAAATTACTTCCCACCCTATTCCCCTATAAACCCATAACCCGCTACAGAACATATTTATCAATTAATAAATTAATTAAAAATAATTTAAAATTAATTCTCAATTAATTAATTAATAATTCCTAATAATTAATAATTAATTTAACATAATTAAATTACTTCCCACCCTATTCCCCTATAAACCCACAACCCGCTACAGTAGTAAAACACAATATTTAATAAAATAACATTAAAAAAAAGATAAAACATAATTAATACAATATAATATACACTAAATTTATTTAAAAATAGATATTAGTAACATCAAAGTTATTAATTTCGATATTATTAACATCGATATTTACAACTTCGATATTACTGATATCATACCAATATCGATATTTAGACTGTCGATATTACTTACCTTCGATATTTTTGTATATCGATATTTAAAATTCTATATTTTTGCTTATCGATATTTAAAAATCGATATTTTGTCTGTGTACCCTGTTAAACACCTCTAATACTAACTATGGTAAGAGGGGCCGCAAGAAGAAAATAGCCTCTTTAGAGGGTGAGGGTGAGTCCGCTGATCAGGTTCCTGAGGTGCCGGCTAGAAAAAAGCCCTCTTCCTTTTTAAGCACTGAGGTGAAGTCCAAACGAACAAAGAATAAGACCAAGGCTAAAGGCCTCAAGGCTGCACTAACTACTGGGCCAAAAATCACTCCACTGCTTCGTTCCTATTTTAAAGTGGTTCCTCAAACATTGCATTTATCGGAGGATCGCAATATGGCAACCGCTTTGGGTACCCCCTCCATCTCCATCCGAGCTATTTCATCTCCCCTACCGATTTCAATGATGGATGCTGGGGTCGAGGCTGAGGCTGTAGTCGAGGCAGATACTCCTGATACTTCTAGTTTCGTTTATGAAGGTGGGGCGGATTCACAGCCCCCTATGGGACCTGGAGTAGATCAGGAAGTAAGGATGGAATTACCACTACTTCCGGGGACAGGAGGGCACGGCTTTCCGGAGCTGGGTCCTTCACAGGCTCAGTCTTTTGTTGCAGTGCCGGTTCCTGAAGACCTCTTAGCAGCTTCACGAGGGGTAGACGCTGGTACCATCGTAGGAGAGGGGTGCAATGTGGAGAGGGGCAGTGAGCAGCTTGAGGGCCTCGCCGCTCGTGTTGACATATGGACTGTGGGTGCAAGCCTTCCATAACGGCAGCTTCCTTAGTGGGAATGTTTTCTGCCCTTACAATGGAGATACGGAAAGGTTTTATTGAATCCTCCGCAAACCAAGTTGAAATAAGAAATTACTGTGAATCATTGGACAATAAGATCGATGGGCTTACTACAAGAACAGGTGTTCTGGAAGAGACGGTAACAGTACTTTCGACTCACTTGGACCAGGCGAAGGTCGAAATAGAGAAACTTACCAGGGTAGACCAGGCACTCAGTGAAAGGATGGAGATGTTGGAAAACAATGCCAGGCGGGGGGAATGTTCGCATCCTAAATGTCCCAGAAGGGTCAGAGGGCTCGGATATGAAACAGTTTATCACTATGCTATTAAAAGAATCTCTAGGCTTAGAGCAGTCAACTGAAGAGCTGGCCACTGATATCCAGAGAGTACATAGGGATCCCTTTAGGCGGAGCTCTCAGAGGTCTAAGCCACGTAAAATTCTAGTTAACTTTCACACTTATGTGCTGACGGAGCAGATTCTTAACCTGGCGTTAAAGCAGAAGTCGCTGGCTGGGAAGGGATTTACTTTCTTAATCAGATCTGATCTCTGCAGAGTTACCTTGGAAAAGCAATGGGAATTTGGGAGGCGCTTGGAGGCGTTTAGGAGGTTAGGTGCAACAACCCAGCTTACGTTCCCGGCTGCCTTAAAAATCATGTATAATAATAAGATATTTAACATCAGATCGGTACAGGCAGCCGATGAGCTCTTGTTGAAGCTGGGCAAAGAGAGCAAATAGGGTTTATAATGTGTTTGTGAAACTCAAGTTTTGCTGAATCTCTTTCTTTTCAACCATAACTCAGCAACTCCCTATTTTGATTCTGTATACTATTGCTACTTCCTCTTTTCTTTTCATCCTCCTTCTCAGCTAATTATTTATGTATTCATCTTCACTGAGTGTTGTTGTTCTTTTTCCCCCTATCTCTCGGGGTTGTGGCGGGTGCATCTTTGCGGGAGCTTGTGGAGGGGTACTATCTACTGGAATATGTTCCGGTTAGCTATGACAAGGGTTTTTCAAGGGGAAGGCGGTGGGTGGAGGGGAGGGCGGTGGGTGGGGGGCTGGGCACAGGGGAAGGGTCGGGGTTGGGTGGTGGCAAAAATGTAAAAATGTCCTCATTATTGAAAGATGTGTTAAAAAGGATGGTATCAAGCAGAAATTGTGTAACTACTTAAGGTTACAACTGGCACTTTTATATTTATTTCTTTTGTTAGCATGGTATGGGTAGTTTAAACTACATCTCCTGGAATGTTAATGGCCTCTGTACCAAGCCCAGAGCAAATAGAATCATGCAATATTTGCGGGACTTGGATGCACAGGTCATTATACTTCAGGAGACCCATTTAATTCAGACCGAAATGCTTGCCCTCATTAAGAAAAACAGGTGGATAGATTGTGCAGTAACTACGACACAAACAACAACTACTAGAGGAGTCTCGGTTATCTTCAAAAAAGGGGCCAAAGCTAGGCTGTTATCACAGGCGTTGGACCCATGTGGCTGATGGGCCATCGCGTCTGTGGTCATAGCTGGTTCGCAAATTACAGTCCTGGGTTATTATGGACCGATCCAGGATGACCCTTCAACTTTGGAGTCTATTTTTTCACACTTGCTCTCCTTTCCTGATCCCACTATCTTTGCCGGAGATTTCAATGTTGTATTAGATCCCCAGTTGGATAAATCTGTTAATAGCTGCTCCCTAGTTCTTTCTAAGACTAGGTCCTTTTTACAGAGCGCAATGAAGCAATACAGTTTTGTTGACATCTGGAGAGAGAGTTCTGGGCGACAACAAGGTGTCTCCTTTCGGAACTATAAATACCATCACCAGTCCAGGATAGATTTTATCTTAATCAGCCTGAGACTGGTAGACTCTGTTAGGACTATTAGTTATCTTCCTCTGCATCTATCAGATCACTCGGCAGTAGTAATGGAAATGGTTTGGCCCATTAAACGGTCTCCAAGTACATGGTCTTTTGACTGTTCTCTTTTCTCCCTTCCAGAGGACATAGCCGATCTCAAGTCTGAAGCCCATAATTTTATGATATCTAACAGTGGCTCAGCGAGCACTAGGATTATTTGGAACTCGTTCAAGGCCTTCTTGAGAGGACTTATTACGGGGAAAGTCTCCTATCGCAGGAAGCAGTATAGGGAGGAAATCACCTCTATTGAAGCAAATATAGTCTAAATCCAACTGGACATAGATACCAATCACACAGCTTCTGAATCTGTTCTAATTCTTCTCCGGAACCAATTGTTGGTCCTGAAAGGTAGCCTGGGCTCGGTATTAAATCTCAGAGTCCAACAGAGATGGGAGGCTAGTAAGTTTGGCCGTTTTTGAATATAGTGAGGGTACGGGAAATTATTGGCGTGGAAGACCAAAGTAGATCAGGTCCGCAATAACATAGCTGCAATCACGGTAGACAATAACACCTTTTTTATCAGACGAGGATATTAGGAGGGCCTTCAGAGAGTTTTTTCAATCGATCTACAAGGAGGATAATGAGATCTCACCAGAGTCTATTGAGCGCTAGCTGAGGGATATTGATCTACCTTCTCTTTCCTCTGAGCAGTCTCAATTTTTGGACAGTATTATTTCTGAGGAAGAGGTAAGGTCCGCCATTAACAAAAGTAAGAAAGGGAAGGCGGCCGGACCCGATGGGTTGCCGGCTGAAATCTATAGAGCTCTGGAAATAGAAATAGTTCACTTTCTTACAACTTTATTTAATCAAATCCTACTCGAAGATCAGCTCCCCCTGCATCTTGGGACAATGCTTCCATTACCCTCATTCTGAAACCGGGCAAACCAAAGGATGCCTGTGGATCTTATAGGCCAATTTCAATTTTAAATGTGGACTACAAGATCTTTACCACAGTCCTGGCATCTAGGTTGGCCTTGATCGCGCCCTCTGTCCTCCATTCTGACCAAAAAGGCTTTGTGAAGGGGCGACAATTATATGAATTAACCTACGACCTGATAGGAGCCATGGATATGGCATCGGCCGAGAACCTTCCGTTGGCCGCCCTAATGTTGGATGCAATAAAGGCCTTCGACGGGGTCAATTGGGTATACCTGTCGGAGGACTTGGCCAAGTTTGGCATGGGAGCGGGGTTCCGCCGGGCTGTTGGCCTACTATATCATAATCCAACTGTGCGCTTGTTAGTAAATGGAGATCTGTCAGACCCTTTTACCATCTCAAAGGGGACACCGGAGGGTTGCCCGCTCTCCCCCCTACTATTTGATTTCTACATCGAACCCTTCGCGCAACAACTGAGGGATGAGGTCACCATCAAACCTTTTTCTTATAGAGGGTGGGAGAGAAAGGTAGCCCTATATGCCGATGATGTGCTTATTCTCACGTCAGAGGTTAGTGCCGCACTCCCCGCAATTCTAAAAATTGCCCATGCATTTGGCCAAATATCTGGATATGAGATCAATGCTGCAAAGACCGAGATGCTTGTCTGGAATGACGAGGTGAGCGTTACGGAGATACAGGCAGGCTCTTCGATGCAGTATTTGGGCTTGAATATTGTGAAAGATATTAACAAACTTGCCCTAGTCAACCTTGTAGCTGTAGTAAAAGAGTGTTGTAAGCTTTTGCAATTATGGTCCCACCTCCCACTTTCTTTAATTGGGAGGGTCAATCTAATTAAAATGTCGATTCTACCCAAAATTTCATTTTTATTTAATACCATTCCCCTACATTTTGACCAATCTTGTTTAGCTAAATTTCAGTCAGACATCACATCTTTTATTTGGAATAACCACCTGCCGAGAATAGCCTGGAAAAAACTTAGACAGCGAAGGGACAAGGGGGGCTTGGCTGCCCCTGACTTAAAACTATATGCATGGGCTTTCTAGCTTTCTCATACCCGAATGCTGCTGAAAATGCCCACTGACTACGGGGTGAGCTCAATGTTTTCAGCTATGTTGGACGGGGAAGGTGTCAGTCAGTCGGGTTCCTTTTTAAATTTGGCAATCCGAAAATTTTAAAAAAATCAAACTGATGGTCCTACAAGGACTTGCAAAAATGTGGGCTGAAGTAACAAAATCTATAAAACAGGGGTATTTCTGTGATAGAACACCGTTATGGGGGTTACCTGAAAGTCCCGCTTGGCTAGGAGATAGATTAGTGGTACCCTTGAGAGAGGCAGGCCTGGAAGTTTGGGGAGACCTCTTTTTTGAGGGGACTTGCTTTCGTGGGAACATCTCCAAATCAAGATCTGCCCCAACCTTTCATGGTTTAAATACTTGCAAATGGCCATCTGGTCTCAAGCCTATAAATCTTTACCCCCTAGAGGGAACAAGTTTGCACTTGGAGGCTATAGCCTACTAATTACTAATCTAGTGAACAGCGGACCAGCTAAAAAAAAGATCTCCCAGTGGTATAAACTTATACTTGAGGAAACGGACGGGGACTTTAGTTTACCGGACTCGCTGTGGCGTTCTTCAATCATCGGCCACAATCTGCAAGAGCTCTGGTCTGCTTCATTTCGGCTTTTATGGAACATTGTGAAGCCTTCTTGGCTATGCAGAAATCACCTTTATACCCTGCATAGGCTATCTAAATTCACCGAAGGTAATTCAGTTGCATGTGCCAAGTGTGGGCTTGTGGCCGCATCGGATGCCCATATGTTTTTTGATTGCCACCGTTTAGATACTTTTTGGGAAGCGATCAGCAACACTCTTACAACATCATTAGGTGCCCTGGTTACCATAGACCTGCCTCTTGTGATTTTTGGGATCCTAGATGGAGTACAGAGCTCAGCCAAACGTTTGGTGTTCTATGCAGTGCTGCTAGCAAGAAGGGAGATCTGCAATGGAAGGACCCTTTACCTCCCTCCTTCAGTGACTGGCAGGCATCCGTCTTGCAGACCGTATGGACCTGGCTAGGTCTGGCAACCAGAGTAAAAGGGCCTTTTGGTATCTGTTATCATGGGTGCAATGAATTGCCCGGGGGTGTGGGGGGGTTTCCCCGGGTCCGATGATTACATTACTATGGTGTCCTTTTGCTTACACCATCTGTACAGCCGTTGCCCGGTCCTAGCCCGGCACATGTTGGCTGTTACTCCGATCTAGGTTACCGTTGATCAGGTAATCGGTTGGTCTTATGCCTTTCGGTGGAGCCCGTAACAGCTGAGGGATGTCTGGCCCCCACTATGTCCGTTCTTATCCCTGCCAGTCTTGATAAACTGAGACAGCTGGTCGAAGGCTCATCCGTTTTGGCATTTGAATCCATGGTGGTAATGAGGACTAAAAAAAAAAAAAGAGAAGGCTGAAGTTGCAAGGCATGATGTTATTTCAAAAGTCAGTCTGGAAGCATTTCATAATTAATGCATAATTTGCAAATCATGCAAGTCAAATACTTTTACTTGGAGTGCTCAATCTGTAAAACAATAAGGCCCTAATTACGATGTCAGTCATAGTTGCATCAGCCCGACACTGTTACAGAAAGGCTTAGGCCGACCTCGCATCTGCAGTTCTGACCGCACTATATGATGCGAGCGCCCATAAGGAGGTCGAAACTTCCATTTTACAATGGAAATATATGCTGTGGGCAGAAAATGCCCGCAGCACAAGCTTCCATTGTGAAATGGAAGTTTTTAAACATTCCTTCACCATGTGGCAGGCACTTCACGGTGCCTGCCACATGGTGCAGGGATGTTGAGTTGGGCACCATAGGTGCCCCCTAGGGCATTATTCAGCAGCCACGAAGGGATGCCCCCAAAGAGACATTTCAACAGCAGTTCCATGTCGGAAAGGCTGACATGGAACTGCTGTCAGAAAGTGCAATGGAGAAAACGCTGTCCTTAAGGGATTATGATGTCTTTCCGACTGACCTATGGGCTCCTTGAGCCTTTTGGAACCATATTGGATTCCCCCACAAGTTTAAACACCATTTGCCGTCTTCCTAATACATTGGTCGGACTTTAAACCTCCCATATTGGACAGAAAACCTCTGATCGCTGTTCAGAGGCGTTCCACCCGACATCGTAATTGGGCCCTATGTGTTGAGGCTCAAAGCTTTGCTCAGAAGCCCCCAGCCTCCGCTACAAAATGTTGACATGCTGAATACCGATGCTGCGTAGTTTTGATTCCACCCTGTACCTCTTTCATCTCCACCACCAGATACCTCCTGTGCTTTTATCTCAATCTTGCAGGTTCCATTTCATCTTTGCTCTCTACACTTGTCAATGTTTTCTCATCTTTCCTTGACTCTTTCTTTCTATCTTTTCTCCTTTTTTCTTGCACTAGTCAAAGTCTGATGCCAGTCCCCAAAAATTACTCCCGGTGGGCCCCACCTGCAACCCACAGCTAAAATTAAGCACTGTTTACATATCACGATTGAATTGCAGTAGATCTTGTAACCATATTATTTAACGAAAGACAAGTAAGCTCTAAAGTCCATCAGGAGCAGACTTTATTAGGGTACAATGCCTTGTCAAAAGGCAACACGTGTGCAGTTCGGTGATATAAATACCGAATATGTTATGCTTCATTCTGGGGTGGGGAACATGGAGTGGGAGGCATTTACTACATCCCTTAAATATCCCACCACTGTCTCTCAGTATTTAGCAGGCATGGTAAATAACTCAACTTGTTCCACTGTATTCGGATTCATGCCCTCTGTGTTCTTTAAATCCACAAAAGAAAAAAGTTTATGACATGCAGTACATTTTTTCGGACAATTCTATTAATCGAGAGTCAAATAAAGTCTGGAATATAAAGTGAGAAGCAAGAAACAGAACTACGTAGGCAAATACACCCCTGCTCCATATTGTTCTTTACATGTTTTGAAATGGCCTTATAAAATTAGCTGTAATCATAATTCTAAATTGATATAGGTTACTTTTTAAACCCAGACGTCTCTCTAACTATCTTTATTTCTCACATTTCACATTATCTTGTGTTTTCTTTTTCCTCTGATTTTTTGCTGAAACAATGTCTTAAACAAATGGTCATTGGTGTGTGGCAGTGGTTGCGATTCATTAGTGTTCCTTCTAAACATACAGTTCCTGCTAAAAATATTGGGTTAATCTGAAAATGCAGTGTTTGTTTTCAATGCTTTGTTTTCCATGTTTAAGCTCGACAACGAAGTTGAGAAGACGACAAGACCTGTCATTAACAACTGGAAGAAGCAGATAAAGGTACGTTATGACATTTTGTATCCGCATAAATGATTCATGTTCGTGTAAAACCGTCCCTGCATAACGTTAAGTACTGCGTTTTGGCATTTTGCAGCTCTGTCCTGAAACATGAATATGTTAATGCATAGTTGTTTAAGCTTAGCTGGGAATAAATGGGTTTCCGACACTTATTGCAGCTAAATAAGTCTTTTTTCAAGTATCAGTGAAACAACCAAGTCTTTCTTCATGTGGCTGTTTAATATAGTGAAGGTGAAAAATAGCAAATATGGCTATCTATAAATATATTCTAAGGGACTAGCCTATGTGGTTTTGTAGTGGATATTTTGGAGTAGAGAGAAAAACTATGTTAAATGTATAGTGTTCTCTTCACATAAATAGTTGCCATTATACATCGATGTCTTTTTCTGCATCCTAAAACATCCAATACTCCTTGCCTTTCTGGTGTGAGAGAGCGTTGAAAATTATATTTCACTTAGCTAGTCAGTTCATGTACTATGGGGTCGATTAGGATGGCGGTGAATCTGCATCCTCCGGGCCGGCGGAAGCCACCGCCGGCCCGGAGGATGCGGATTCACCGCTGCGGACCTCCAAAACACCACCAGCCACATTAGGATGGCTGCGGGATCAGCGGCAGATGGCAAGTCCATCCGCCGCTGATCCGCGGGATGTTGTCCACAATTTGGTGGCGGTGTCTGCAAAGACACTGCCAGCCAAATTACGAAGGGTGAGGAAACATGCTTTTCCGCGGTGGATTTCCCGCCGTGGAAAGGCATGTGGACCAATGCTTCTGGGGGCCCGTTGCGGGCCCCCAGGGTGTTGTGGGGTGGGGGGTGCACATGGGGGGTACCTATGGTACCCCCTGCATATGCATGCACAAAGGGGCAGGCATCGCGCGGTTCCTGCCGCTTTGTGCATGCATATGCAAAGCATGCAATTTTAACCTTGCGGCGGGCGCTGCTTCAAGCAGCACCCGCCGCAAGGTTACAGATACGGGATGTGACCGCCAGGGTGGCAGCCACATCCTAATTTGACGGAGGGACAGCTGCTGCGCCTGCGTCCGCCATCCTAATGAGGCCCTTAGGGAAGTAGTTTTTGTGTTACTGCCTGTGGCCCACCTAGTTTGCCATGGTCCTCTAGTGCAAGCAAAGTAACTCGGCCCCATCTCAGTCTGTCAGCTGCCCCGACACTCCTCAACTGCCTTCGACATATTCTGCATCTGTTATATCAAAACTCACTTCCTTTTTCATACATGGACTATCGTACTTCCACTTGATGCATTGCATGTCTGCAAGTCAAACTTTAACTCTAAAAATCCTTACCAAAGCCAATAGGTTTGGTCCGTTTAATGTTCATGCACACAGTCATAACATGTAGGGACCCCACAGTTACACTGGTGCCCTCACATAGGCACAATCCTCAAGCTGCACTGACACAGACATTAAAGACCTGCTCCATTGTAAAACGTCCACGACGAGGGCCTTTGACCAGGGAGCAGGTCTTGAATGGCTGTTAAAGCACGTAACTGAGGGCTCTAAGGCTATTAGAACATTTCTCCCTAAGAGGAAAGAATGTTCTAATTTGCAAAACAAAGGCCACAGGGAGTCTGAGGGGGTTGAAATCCCCTCGGGGTCAATAAGGCCTTTGTTCACAGCAACAGCTGTGAATAAGCATTGGAATGGTCAAGCTCCAGACTACTACCAGCCATTAGAAGCCCAGGGCACTCCATTGTCTTCAAGGGAGTGCTCAACATCCCAATGTTCTTTTTTTTTTATTTAAAGATTTTATTGAAAAATAAAAGTGGCATATACATTGGCAGTTGTTTCACAGTACATTTGTTGTCTCTTTTCCTTGGCCTGTTGCTTGCAGAAGAGAAAAGAAAAAAGAGGAAAGAAAGAAGAGAAAGAAAAAGAGGGGGAGGGGGGTCGGGGTCGTTAGTGTGGCTTCTTTAAGTGTTCATCAAGAGGTTCCCACATGAGTTCTTTGGGAGTGTGTTCTTTCGAGAAGTTGCCTGTGATGTTGTCTGCTCCTCTTAGGAAGGTGACCCAGTTGATCCATGTCTTGAAGTTTGCTTTCGCCGTGTTCTTCCAGTTCGTTAAGATTATCTTTAGGGCCGCTGTGAGAAGCAGGTCTAGTAGATCTCTTTCTTCCCTACTGTTCAGGTTCGTCGTTACATGCCCTGTCGCCAAGGTCACATAGTTGATAGTTAAGTCTGTTTTGAGCATGTCGTTTATGAATGCGTTTATCTGGGCCCAGAACTTCTTGACTTTGATGCATCCAAAGATGAGGTGTTCGAGTGTGCCCTCCTCCTTCTGGCAGTTCCAGCAGTCACCTGATTCTGCTATGCCACTTTTGTGGAGCCTGGATGGGGTCCAGTAGGCTCTGTGGAGTAGCCAGTATTTTGTTTGTGCCAGTTGTGGGGTGATTTTGTTCTTTGTAGCTGAACACCACATTTGCGCCTGTTCCTTTTCGTTTAGCTGTCTGCCTAGGAGTGTTGCCCATGAGTTTGTTGTCTTCTTGTTTAGAGACATGGTGGTTGGGGCAATTAGTTTGTAGATCTTCGCTGTCTGGTGGCCTGCCGAGTTTAGCATTTGCACGTACTTGACGATGCTCGGTTCCTCTCGGGTTAGGTTTGCTCTGGTTATGGCAGTTCTTATCTTCAGGAATGTGTATAGCTCTTTGTTGGGGAGATTGTATAGTTGTTGTAAGTTTGAGAAGGTCAGCTGCTTCCCCTTAGTTTCCATTTGTCTGGGGAGGCTGATTCCCTTTTTGATCCATGTGTCATAGTTCATTATTGCCCCTTGATATGATATTTTTGTGTTGAGCCAGATGGATTCCCATGTTGTACCTCTCAGCTTCTGTGTCATTCGCCTGTCCACTCTCATCAGTGCTTCTCTGGTGTGCTTCAGTATCGTGTTCGACCATAAGGGGTGTTTGTTTGCAGTCAGTATCGCTGTTGGGTGCAGGCCTTCCAGGAGCTCTCCCTCCAGTTCTAGCCAGACTGGCTTGTACTGTTGCGTTTCATCGATCCATGCGAATCCTTGTTTGGCCAGGCAGGCTGTCTGGTAGGTTTTGAAGTTTGCCAGGTTGAGGCCTCCTAGTTCTTTCGCTAGCCTCAGTTTGGGTAGGCCAATTCGTGGTTTTTTGTTTCTCCATAGGAAGATGTTTATCATGCTGTCCAGTTTTTTGTGGAAGCTTTCTGTCATTGGGAGCGGTAGCATGTTTAGCGTGTAGTTTATTGCGGGTGTTATCATCATTTTAATCGTCTCAATCCTTCCCCACCAGCTGATGTATTTGGGCGACCACAGCTCTAGTCTATCTTTAACTTTTTTTAGCAGTGAGTCCTCGTTGTGCTGTATTGTGGCCGTTAGGTCTCTTCCAAACTGTAGGCCTAGGTACTTGAGTGGGTTGGTTTGCCAGGCTAGGCCGGAGTCTCCTAGTACCGATTTTGTGGTGTGGATGTTCATTGGTTTGCATTCCGATTTGTCCTTGTTGAGTTTGTATCCGGATGCCTCTGCGTATTCTCCTATTGTCTCCATTAGCGCTGTGATTGACGTTGATGGGTTGGTGGTCGTGATGAGGATGTCGTCTGCGTATGCTGCGAGTTTCACTGTTTTACCTCCGATCTTAACACCCGTTATCCCCTCATTGTCTCTTATTTTTGCAAGTAGTGGTTCAAGTGCCAGTAGGAAGAGGCCTGGTGACAGTGGGCATCCTTGCCTAGTTCCTCTCCCTAGTAGGAGTGATTCAGATGTGCTTCCGTTCACCACTATTTTAGCTCTTGGTTTGTTGTATAGGGCCATTGTCATTGCTATGTATTTTTCTCCTAATCCGAACTTTGTCATGCAGTTCCTTAGGAAGGGCCACGAGACTCTGTCAAAGGCCTTCTCCGCATCCAGTGCTATCATGACCGCCTGTTCATTGCTCTGTGTTGTGTGGTTGATTAGGTGACATAGCAGCCTTGTGTTGTCTTGTGACAGCCTGTGTTTGATGTATCCCACTTGTGAGTTGTGTATGATGTCCGGTAGGATTCTATTCAGTCTGTTCGCAAGCACCTTTGCATAGATTTTGCAGTCCACGTTTATGAGCGAAATAGGTCTGTAGTTTTTCGGGAATTGGGGGTCTTTACCTTCCTTGGGTATTATTGTGATGTTGGCCTCCCGCATGGTGTTTGTCATCTCACCTTTTTGTATGCAGGCGCTATAGGTTTCCGATAGTATTTTCTTGATTTGGGGGCAGAAGGTCTTGTAGAACCCGGTGGAGTATCCGTCTGGTCCTGGGGCTTTGTTCCTTTTTAGCTGGTTGATTGCAGCTTCGATTTCTTCTTCCGTTATGTCCGCCTCTAAGGGTGCTTTCTCTTCCTCCTTGAGTTTCGGTAGGTTGACATCTTTGAGGAGTGAGCGGCCTCCGTCTTTGCTCAGGCTTTTATCCTCAGAGTACAGATCTTGATAGAACTCTCTGAAGGCCTCCAGTATGCCTTTGTTTGTTGTTTGCGATTTGTTGTTTTTGTCTGTTATTGCTGCTATCGTGTGTTGTCTTTGCTTCCCTTTGAGGTAGGACGCAAGCTGTTTCCCTGCTTTGTTTGCCCTGCATAGATTCACCGACTTGAATTTTGTTAGCCACGAACCTGCTCGTTCGCTTAGGATTTTGTTCAGTTCGTACTTTTTTTTTGTGAGCGTGGTGAGTGTGTTCTTGTCTGTTATGTTTGCGCGGTGGCCTCTCTCCAGTGCTGCTATTTCCTCTTCTATCTCTGAGATCTTTTTGTTCCTGCTTCTGTTCATCCTTGATTTGATGTTTATCAGTTTGCCTCTTAGTGTTGCTTTGAGTGCTTCCCAGATGGTGTCTTTCCCCACTTTGCCGTTGTCATTGTCTTCCAGGTAGTTCTTTAGTGCCTCCTCTATTTCTTTTACATTGTCTTTGTTCTGTAGGATGTCGTCATTAAGTCTCCACCTTCTCGTCGCGCTCTCACTATGTTTGCCGTTCAGGGTGAGGGATATGTGCGCATGATCGGAGACGGTTATTGGGGCTATCTCCGTGTTCTCAATTAGGTGCGTGTGGTTGTTGGACATCAATATATAGTCGATCCTGCTATAGGAGTTGTGCGGGTGTGAATAAAAGGTGTATTCACGCGCTGTGGGATGTTGTAGCCTCCAAGGGTCTGCTAGATGATGCTTGATGCATAGGTCTTTAAGGGTGTTGCTGCCTGGAGAGTTGTGGCTTGGCCTGCTTGGGTGTCTGTCCGTTGCTTGGTCCATTGTCTTGTTCAGGTCGCCAGCTACAATCAGCAGGTCATCCTGTGGTAGATCGCCGAGTTCGCCGTCTACCATTTGCCAGAAGTCTTTGTCTTCAGAGTTTGGTCCATAGATGTTCGCCACGTGTAGTCGGTCAGTTCCTTTTTGGACACTTGCTATCAGCAGGCGACCGTCTTCGTCCGTTTTTGTCTTTTGGATGGTGAGGTTAGCTTTCTTGCTTAGGATAGTTATCACGCCTCTCTTCTTTCCCTTAGCAGGTGAGCATAGGATGTCGCCTATCCATCTTGCCTTAAGTAGTTTAGCCTCTTCCTCTGAGAGTTTGGTCTCCTGTAGCGTGTATATGTCCCCCTTGAGTTTTGCCAGGTGTTCTAGTATTTTCCTGCGTTTGATTGGATGGTTTAGGCCCTTGACGTTCATGGAGACGACCTTCAGGTTCGTGGATAGGTTCACCGGTGTATGGTCTGTCATGGGGGTTTGTTGTTGCCGCTGGTCGTTCTGTCGTCTTCTCTTCTGGATTCTGAGATGCCTGCCTTTGTTCTCCCCAGGTATCTGGGTCCTCCCCCCCGGGGGAAGAGTGAGCTGGGTGGGGATCGGGGTAGGAAAGGGGTGTAGGAATGGGTGTAGAAAAAAGTATGGAAAAGAAACAAAAAGTAGTTATGCATTGCTCAAATGTCCGTTATCTCGCTCGCCTTCATGCCCGCCTGTCCCCCCCGCCCCTTCTGACCTCCCCCCTCCCCTCCCTCCCCCCTCCCTCCGCCTGTAGAAAAACGGGTGTGTGACAGCAAGGTTCCTCACACTTCCCTCCCCCCCAAGTATGTCAATGTCTCTGCAGGATATGGCAAAGGATATGGTCGTCATTGGTCTTCATTGTCTCTCTTATCATTGGCGACGATGAGGTAGAAACGTTGGTCAGTGTGTGCATTATCGAGGTAGATTTGTTGATCAAAGTTCAAGGTCAATGGTTGTTGGGAGTGTGCTTGAGCTCTTGTCTCGTGCATTTAGAGCTGATAAGCTGGTTTCGGACCTTGTCTCTTCCTATGGGCGTGCCCTTGGCAGTGGTTTTTTTGCGTTTTAACACACGCTTCACCCTTGTCATATGCCCTCTTCTTCGGCCTCGTCTGTCGAGGCTCTCCTCTTCGCTCCTGGGCTTTGTTGTTCCATCTCTTCTGGGGCTGGTCCTTGTAGGTACCTGTGTAGGTCGTTGGGGTCGTCGAAGGTTTTGCTCCCGAGTCTGTCTGTGATTCTCAGTCTTGACGGGCCTGCGAAGGAGAAGGTGATATTTTTTTTTCGCAGGGTGTCCCGCTGGGCTAGGAAACCCTTCCTCACTTCCACCGTTAGCTTAGATAGGTCCTGCGTGATTGTTACTTTCTTCCCGTTGATTGCCATTGGTTTGCCTTTCCTGGCTACTGCGAATATTGCCTCTGTGTGGTTCTCACGTAGTGGTTTACATATGATTGGTCTTGGGGTGTTGCTGTTCGATTGTTTCTTTGCTGGGATGCGGTACGCTTTGACGAGCTCGAGCGGTCTTTCGAAAGTGAGGCCTGTTAGTTGGGGGATCATGTCCTCCAGCATCCTGGCACACGCTCCCGGGGCGTCATTTTCCTCCTCCGGTATGCCCAGCAGTCTTATGTTCCCCTTGCGGCTCCTGTCGTCCTGCTCGGCCATCGATCTCTGTAGGGCTGTTGTTCTTTTTATGAGCAGACCTAGGTCCTTGTGTGTTATATTTGCGCCGTCTTCTAGGTTGCCAATTCTTTTTTCCGCTTCGTCTATTCTGCCATTGGCTTTACTTTGCTCAGCTCTTATTGCGATTAGTTCCATTTGTATACTGTCCACTATTTTTTTTGTTGCCTTCGCTAGGTCGTTGCCTTCCGTTATTTTCCTTAGTAATGTATCCAGAGTGGTTGTTTCGCTGCCCAGGTCTACGCGCTCTTTCGCGGGTGACGCTGTCGGATCGTTTTTGTTCTTCTTTTGGGCATTTGTGATTAGGTTGCCTTCCTTCCCTGCCATTACGTCAAAACCTCTCCTGACTTGGTGTGTTTGAGGTCTTACTTCTGTTGGTTGTCGCTTTGTAGGTGTCTTTTTTTGTCTTTCGTCCTCTTTCTTTCTTTGGATCGGCCCAGTTGTTAAGTTGCAGTCCCTGAAGCGGGGTGGCCACTTGACCACTCTGGTCTTTGTCCTGGCCTCCACCAGCCTCCTGGGGTTTTGCCCTATTTATTCCTTGCTGTATCGAGCTCCTGGGGTTGCTCTGCGTTACAGCCTGTGTGTACCTTCTGGCTGTGGTGGTGCTGTCCCGTGGTCCGTTAGTGCTGCTTCGCGCCTCGATCTTCCGCCAATCCGGCTGCTTCCTTCTTAGACCCACTGAACCGCTGGCCTCCTTGGTTTAACACTGGCATACACTGGTGGGGGTTGAGTTCCCCTTGGCTTCGCTTCCTCTCTCCCTTAACCATTAGCGAGCGGCTGTTCCTGGTCGTTGCCCCTTTCGCTCTGTGTGTCCTGTTGCCTTGCAGTTGGGTTGCACTAGCTCCTATGGTCGCTTGGCGCTTCTCGATGTCTAACCACTTCCTGTCCAGACCTCCAATATGTCCTCCTCGGTTGCTGGCAGCGCCTTTCCCTTGCCTCGCAGCTCCGGCACTAATGTCGCCTTAGGGGTAAGCCCGGTGGACGGATGGATAGGTGACAGCTTCTGTGCGCCTTCGTCTATGTTGGATATAGACTGTGTTGCGTGGTCTGCGTTCCGCTTTGCAGCCCCCACTAAGATGGCCGCCGCCGCCGCAGTCGCCTCCATTACCGGCACTGAGTCGCTTCTTGCACCTGCGCTGGGGTCGGGGGTTGGCGTTCAGTCCGCACCCCGGGGCTAGCTACTTGTGGTTCTAAGTCGCGCTGCCCGGTGTTGATCTGATCAGAGGTTCGGTTCCGCCGACCTTACCAATATGGTCGCCTCAGCGTTTCTGTGCGGCCCCCTTCCTCTCTGCGCCCGGTTGTGCTGTGCCTTCTGCGCTCGCAGGGCTTGTCGGGTTAGGCGCTGCGCGTGATGTCGGGGGTTGATATATTTCCTCGCGCTTCCTCTATCTGGTTGCTTGACGCTGTTGTTGTTGATCGTCTCCCCTTCCTTCTACTACACCAAGATGGCCGCCCTCCGCGCATCCGTCCAGGCGCCCCCCTCCTACTGTGTTGATCCTCGTTAGTTGGGGGTTAGGGTCGGGGGGGTCGTTTGCATGAGGGTGGGGAGTCGCGCGTTGCTTATTTGCCGGCTTGCACGGGTGCTCTTACTTGGGGGCTTGCGGTGGTGCACGGTTCCTCTTAGGAGCTTGCCGCCATCTTGTGCTCCAAAGTTCTCGTCTCCTCGGCAGCTTGTTCGGCTTCGTGCATCCGTCCAGCGTGTTCTGCAGGTTCGAAAAAGGTTGCCGCTGGTACCCCTTCAGTTCATGCACGTCTACATGTGTTTCTTTTAGTTTCTTCTTGCGTTTTTGTCCTTTTGCTCGCCGTTATTTAACTCGGGGGGTCGGGAGCTCCGGACTCAGGTCTGCTGCCTCCTCGCCATCCAAGCCACGCCCCAACATCCCAATGTTCTAATCTTCCACCCGGCATACCTGTACCAGCTCTGTAGACTATGTGAGTCTGATCTTTGTGTACTTTTATGAAGAACAGTCTTGGTATTAAAAATAAGTCCCACTTGCCTTCTAAAAGACAAGGTGGCGGCTTTCTTTGTAGTGAAGAATATGCTAAAATAAATAAACAAACAAAATAAAAGAAATATACCACGTAAATGTGGAGGGCATGTGCTTTAATAAAAAGCAATTTAACAGTAAAAAATGAAAGAGATCCAGAATACCATTTCATATGGTGTTAACTATTGCAGTAGTGGTGCCCGGCACTTGTGTAATAAAGTTGCAGTCCAGTAGCAGTGGGAGAGGGGCTGCTGGTACTCTCATTACTCTCATTACCCTGGGCAGCACCATTTAACTTCTCCTATAGAAGCAATAGATTAAGCAGCACTTCACATTTTGTACAAATGTAAAGACTAGCGCTGGGAAGTATGTGTACTAGCCAGACTAACATGCATAGCAAGATTTCCATACCCAAAACAGGACCAGCGCCAGGCTAGTGTACATGCTTCCCTCACACCCTTAGACCACATACCGTTCTGGTCCAGGGAAGACATGGCTTGGCAGTTTGGGCTGGACTGTTCCCATGAGGCAAAGGGTCAAGACTGGGATTTCCTTTGACACGAGGACCGCCATAGACTCCTGTTGCTGCCTGTCTCCCCTTCTGCACGCAAGCCACTTTTCGCGACACCCGCTTCGCGGGTGCCGCTCATCCGCTCCCTAAGGCTGCCACTCGCTGGTGTGAGCGGCTCTGCAGTCGGCAGAGAGTCACGCGCTCCCAGCTGAGGACCGGCCTGGTGAGAGCACACTGGGCGAGTTAGTGCGTTGAGCCTACCAGGGGGACTGCGAGGACCAGCAGCCTCAGCTCTACACAGCTGGTCCTCTTCCCCCGGCGGCCACGCCCCCAGCCTCCAGCACATTTCAGACGCGGATAACGCCAGCTGAGTGGGTGTTCCTACCGGATTTCCTTTGACACGAGGACCGCCATAGACTCCTGTTGCTGCCTGTCTCCCCTTCTGCACGCAAGCCACTTTTCGCGACACCCGCTTCGCGGGTGCCGCTCATCCGCTCCCTAAGGCTGCCACTCGCTGGTGTGAGCGGCTCTGCAGTCGGCAGAGAGTCACACGCTCCCAGCTGAGGACCGGCCTGGTGAGAGCACACTGGGCGAGTTAGTGCGTTGAGCCTACCAGGGGGACTGCGAGGACCAGCAGCCTCAGCTCTACACAGCTGGTCCTCTTCCCCCGGCGGCCACGCCCCCAGCCTCTAGCACATTTCAGACGCGGATAACGCCAGCTGAGTGGGTGTTCCTACCGGATTTCCTTTGACACGAGGACCGCCATAGACTCCTGTTGCTGCCTGTCTCCCCTTCTGCACGCAAGCCACTTTTCGCGACACCCGCTTCGCGGGTGCCGCTCATCTGCTCCCTAAGGCTGCCACTCGCTGGTGTGAGCGGCTCTGCAGTCGGCAGAGAGTCACGCGCTCCCAGCTGAGGACCGGCCTGGTGAGAGCACACTGGGCGAGTTACTGCATTGAGCCTACCAGGGGGACTGCGAGGACCAGCAGCCTCAGCTCTACACAGCTGGTCCTCTTCCCCCGGCGGCCACGCCCCCAGCCTCCAGCACATTTCAGACGCGGATAACGCCAGCTGAGTGGGTGTTCCTACCGGATTTCCTTTGACACGAGGACCGCCATAGACTCCTGTTGCTGCCTGTCTCCCCTTCTGCACGCAAGCCACTTTTCGCGACACCCGCTTCGCGGGTGCCGCTCATCCGCTCCCTAAGGCTGCCACTCGCTGGTGTGAGCGGCTCTGCAGTCGGCAGAGAGTCACACGCTCCCAGCTGAGGACGGGCCTGGTGAGAGCACACTGGGCGAGTTAGTGCGTTGAGCCTACCAGGGGGACTGCGAGGACCAGCAGCCTCAGCTCTACACAGCTGGTCCTCTTCCCCCGGCGGCCACGCCCCCAGCCTCTAGCACATTTCAGACGCGGATAACGCCAGCTGAGTGGGTGTTCCTACCGGATTTCCTTTGACACGAGGACCCCCATAGACTCCTGTTGCTGCCTGTCTCCCCTTCTGCACGCAAGCCACTTTTCGCGACACCCGCTTCGCGGGTGCCGCTCATCCGCTCCCTAAGGCTGCCACTCGCTGGTGTGAGCGGCTCTGCAGTCGGCAGAGAGTCACGCGCTCCCAGCTGAGGACCGGCCTGGTGAGAGCACACTGGGCGAGTTAGTGCGTTGAGCCTCCCAGGGGGACTGCGAGGACCAGCAGCCTCAGCTCTACACAGCTGGTCCTCTTCCCCCGGCGGCCACGCCCCCAGCCTCCAGCACATTTCAGACGCGGATAACGCCAGCTGAGTGGGTGTTCCTACCGGATTTCCTTTGACACGAGGACCACCATAGACTCCTGTTGCTGCCTGTCTCCCCTTCTGCACGCAAGCCACTTTTCGCGACACCCGCTTCGCGGGTGCCGCTCCTCCGCTCCCTAAGGCTGCCACTCGCTAGTGTGAGCGGCTCTGCAGTCGGCAGAGAGTCACGCGCTCCCAGCTGAGGACCGGCCTGGTGAGAGCACACTGGGCGAGTTAGTGCGTTGAGCCTACCAGGGGGACTGCGAGGACCAGCAGCCTCAGCTCTACACAGCTGGTCCTCTTCCCCCGGCGGCCACGCCCCCAACCTCCTCGTACATCACTGCAGTGTCAACTACCGCACCGCGGGACGCGCGCGGGGCGCAGCTCGGGGCGAAGACCGGGCAAAGAGCGGGCCGTTGAGGCCGTTAGAGGCAGGTAGAGACTGGACTGGGCCTGACCACTTGATCCTACCGCTCTCCCCCACAGCCATCATCCCGTTGATTACCTTGCATACCCACTATGGCAACCCGCAAGTTTAGAGATAGAGCGGCCAAATCCAAATTGAAAAATGGCACACTAGACGATTTTATCACTAGGACCCACACCGCAATTGACAATGAAATTTCTAAAATGCAGCATAGGGTGTCTATTGAACTAGAAGCCGCCAGAAGACTCTCTGAAGAGCTAACTGCTGCCAAAAAATCCTCCTTAGGGCCTATCGCGTGGGCTAAAACACCTGATCGCCCACACGGCACTGCTCCCACCTTGATTGTCACACACGTTGACATCCATCAGCCGCAAACGGCTAGCATACCTTCATTGCAGGGGGGATCCCCACCAAAACCCACCCACTCCCCACAACTCCATCTGGGTGAAACTGCTGAGCAGAAGAAGGGAGGTGAGGTAGGCCTATCTTCTACAGCGATAATCCACAAAGCAATGCCACTAAAAGGAGGTAATTCCCCCACGCCACAAAATGGACCATATAGCAAAAGGAAGCGCAAAAACACCTCGGCATATTCAAGAAAAAAGGCCAAAATAGCAAAGGCCCAGCTTCTAACTAAGGCACAATCTCAGGCTCCCTCAGTTCCCTCCCCAGTGACTACTACTCACTCCTCTGAAACGAGCCCAGAAAATATCCCCCCACACACGGTAGTTATTCAAGAAAATAATGATCTTACAATAGAAAGTGATACCACCGGAGCTCCGCTCTGTACCATCAGAGGGAAGGACGTTGAGTTCCTAACAATTGTCTGGGAAACACTTAAAAAACTGCTCTCCCCCCTTGAAGTGAGATTCTCACATATAGAAACACAGCTCCTGGAAATCGAAAAAAGCATCTTAAATTTGGCAACCATTACCATGCAGAATAATAAATCCACTTGCCCGCACGGAACTTCGCCCCTCACAGTACCACCCATTCCTACAATCCCAGCTGCTGCTAACTCGCTGGCCCCCGCGAAGGCTAAGTCTCTGGGATCTACCAATGCTACCCCACTTCCCTCCCCTACTGTACCTTCACCCGCCACCTCTACTGCTATTCTAAAGGCCAAACCAATTCCAAAACCTCGGCGTAAGGTAAATACTCATGTCCCAACTAACAGGGCAACGATGACCACCAACCAACCGGCGGCTGAAAATCTACCACCAACCTCATCAGCCACGCCAGGTCAAATGGTATCATCCTCGATAGGTCAGCTAAATTCGAGGTCAAATGGCCATAACTCTAACCATCTCTCAACTCAGAGAGACAGTACTAACTACATACGCTCCAGGGGCTATGTAGATCTTCCCCCAGAGGTTAGCTCCTATGTTGTAGTGCTGACAGGGGTTACAGAATTGACGTACAACCAGCAGGAAAACTTTGCTTCATTAAAGAACAAGGTGATCCACTGGCTCAACGTCAATAAGCCAATACCCAACCACCTAAGGAGTAAAATCCTCATGGTGCGTAGGGTACCATGGGTAGGCACCACGCAAAAGTCCAGTAGTGGCGATTGCGTGATTGTCTCCTTTGAGGATCCAAATACTGCGCATGCCATCTACTCCTGGAATAACTATAGCACAAATTCAACAATAGCAGCCAGACCCCTCACCTTCTTTTACCCACCCCGTCCCCATCCAAACCAGGGGGGGAACTGGAGAAGGATTACGGAGAGGAACGGTACATGGGGAGGGCAAAGTTATCACTGGGCGGACACACTTGGCGGCTGGAATGGGGTACCGATTTCCAATAGATACGGGTGTCTTGAGGAAGTGGATTGACGTCCACATCTGCCAATCACCGCACCTTCAACACCCGTCCCAACAAGCTGCCAGTCCCATCCTACGGGTCAATCATTAACTCTCACTACACTAAATGTACACACGGGTTGTCTAACTCCTCCTCCACCACCAAACCAGTCGGAGGCTCACAAAAACTGGATCTCATACGATTGACAAAGATAGCCCTCCTATATTGTATATCCCAAAACTGAAGAGCGTCCTATCGGACACTCCTCTACCTAAACAACAAGGCATACTCTCCCTACATGAATGTTCTCAGCCACCAGCCACTAATAACACACCAGAGGCTCCGGGAGTAATTTCCATTCTCTCCTGGAATGTCGCTGGGTTAGCCAACAAAGTAGACACGCCTGATTGGGGGGAACTCATTGAAGGGTATGACATATGACTTTTTCAAGAGACATGGGCAAGAGAAAAATATTCTCGGCCGGGTTTTGCTACCTTTGACATCCAAGCAAAATGGGGAGGAAAGGGCCGCCCATCAGGAGGACTTTCGACCTGGGTTGGGTCCCACTTGGGTTGCAGGGCCACACATCTGGAAACCAACTCCTTGGACTTCCAGTGTGTCTCTCTGGAATGGCCAGGTGGAGGAAAAATAACACTGATCAATATATACTCAAGACCGGTGGGGGTTGCAGCCACCTCGGGACCAGTTGAGGACCTAGCGTTGTTTCTCGACTCACTTACCCTCTGCTCCCCACTAATTGTAGGTGGAGACCTTAATCATCAGTATGAACCTCTTCCCGACCACTTGGCGGGTATATCTAGAGAAGAGGACGAATTGTGGAACATCCCCACCCTGACAGACCCATTGGTCAGGGCTTGGACTCCACTTGCCACCCAAATAATGTCCCTCACGCTTAGTCACTCGCTGAGGGCTTGCAACGGCCGGATTAAAGGTGACATCCCGCCAAAACATACCTATAACAGATTGGGTTATGAGTCACGAATCGACTACATCATGGTCTCAATCAGGGACTGGGGGAAAGTGAAAGATTTTGGTGTAATTCCCAGACTCGATAGTGATCACAATTTGCTTTCATTAAAATTTGAGCTACAGGGGCCACAAATAGTCAAGGTTGATGAAAATTCCGCACTTCAGGTGGACCTTGCACTATCCAGCAATAGGCGCAGAATTAAATGGGCTAAACTGCTGGAAAACCAAAGTAACATCGGGAGACTTTATGCATTAGTCGTCCCCGCCTTGGAAAAAGTTGAGCGCTGCATGCACCACCCAGTTAGTGAACCAGAATTCGATCCCACAGGTAATCCTGGGGTATCCAATTCCTCCTTACATAAGCCGGCACAAATGATCGAACTTGGTACCATTCACTCTGAGTTATGCACTAACCTTGCAGAGGTGCTGAACCCAGTGGCCAGGTGAAATAAGCTTAAGCAGAAAAGAGCCACCTGGTTCAACGCTTCCTGCGGGGCAGCAAAAGCTGCACTAATGAAATCACTTAAAGCGCGAGACAGTACAAGTGTAATCAGGGAGAAACGATTAGCCTATAAATTAGCCCTCCGTGCTGCCAAAGTAGATTGGGATGAGGGGAATTGGACCAAAATGACAGCTGCTCTTGCATGTCGAGATGCACGGACTTTCTGGCAGATCGTCAAGCACGGCTCAGCTGAACCACTTGTAGCAGTGGAGGCCAATATAGCACCCTCTGTCTGGGAGGAACATTTTAAAAATCTATACAAATCACATAGTAGCGACCAGGCAATGACCCTACCCGTAGAAGTGTCGTACTCCTCCAATGACAGTGTAGCCGACATGGACGGATTTAGCGTGGAGGAGATCACCATGGCAATTACGTCCCTGGCTGCTGGAAAGGCGCTGGGCCTTGACAGGCTCCCAGGCGACCTTTATAAACACGAACCAAAGATATGGGCTCCTTATCTTAGGGTGCTATTCAACTCGATCCTGAAAGGCATGCCAATCCCCCGACCTGGCCAGGGGCAGAGATAGTCCCAATTTTCAAGAAGGGATCGCCTCTGCTCCCGGCCAACTACAGGCCAATAAGCTTGATTGACGTGTCCCAAAAACTCTTTGCAAAGCTACTGTTAAATCGCCTACACGAGTGGATCAGGGATTTTAATATTCTGAGCCCCTTCCAGGCAGGTTTCAGGGAGAAGGTCTCTATCATTGACCAGGTCTTTCGGCTTGTCCTCATTTATTGGAAAACGGTGCAGTTGGAGGGTGGCAGCCTCTATACTGTATTCGTGGACCTGAGGGCGGCGTTCGACCTGGTCCCCCGAACCAAGCTGTGGGAGGTCCTGGCCAAACTGGGGGTTCCTGAAGGCTTGTTGAAAATGCTAGTTCGCCTTCACAGCGCAAATTTCGCAAAGGTGAGATGTGGCAGGATGGGTGTGCTGTCCGAGAGGTTCCCCGTTGGCAGGGGGTAAGACAGGGTTGTGTGCTTGCACCGACCCTGTTTTGCCTCTATGTCAACGGGGTTATCTCTCACTTAGAGGGGGTATCCAACTCTGATGCTCCAAAACTGGCTGCCGAAAGGGTGCCGGCTATCATGTTTGCCGACGATACTCTGTTGCTATCAAAGTCGGCAATGGGTATCCAGCGCATCCTTGATGGCTTTGTGGATTTCTGTGAGGCCCATGGTTTGGAAATTAACGCCATCAAAACTAAATTCATGGTCCTCAATCCCCCACAGAAATTCCATTTTAGCCCCAGCATTGCACACAACAGGCTTGAGAGAGTGAAAACCTTCGAATATCTGGGCATTGTGCTAAATGATAAACTAACCTGGAACACGCACCTGGAGAAGGTCCTACTTAAACTGACCCAACACTCGGGGGGCATCATGAAGCTATTGGCGAACAATAAATCCTCAATCAGGCCCATTGGTCCTCCGATGCAGATTTACAAATCACAGGCCAAGGGGGCTGCCATCTACGGGTCTGAACTCTGGGGCCATGTTGGAACATCAGACCTCTTGAAAGTGGAAAATAAATTCATCCGAAATCTTGTTGGATTACCTCCTAGTACGCCCCTTGTCCCACTCCGGATGGATCTAGGTTTATGTCCGCTAGATGACGACTTGGCTTTCCGCCCGCTGGCCTTTTGGCGCAGACTATGGACAACCCCAGAATTGGTCAGTTACAGACAGGGACTCCAGGAGGTCCTTGCTATGCCGGGTGCTGGAAAAATCTAATGGCTCAATTTCATCAAACTGGAACTGGAGGGGTTGGGACTCTCTAAAATGTGGTCTGATCCCTTGCCTACTTGCCAACTCATTTCCAAAAAGGAGCTAGTCAAGACATACCGTGACAGTAAATTATCCCTGCTTCTCAATCAATCTAAACTTGGGACTTTGACAGACTCTTTCATGTCCTTCAAGGCCACTTACAACTTTGAACCGATTCTGGATAAAGTTTACCCTCCTCTACTTAGGAAATTATACCTACAGTGGAGACATGGGTCCCTCCCTATCAGATCATTTACAACTAAATGGAGTGATGACGCAAACAGTACTTGCCCAGCATGTAGAACCTCGGATGAAACTGAACTGCACATTCTCTTTCTCTGTCCCGTCTACCGAGAGATCCGCAAATACTGGATTGTCCCTCTATGCAGGAATCTGGGTTTCGTGAAGTGCATGGCCGCTTTTAGAGTCCTGAAAACTGATTTGACCGATTACATTGTGTTTGCGGTGGCTAAGTACCTGGGCGCTGTCTGGCTCATCAGAAGGAAATGCCTCAGGGCTGGTAACTGACTTTTCTGTACACAGGACACGCCAGTGCAAATGGGATTGTGTAAAAGCTTGATTTAAAAAAAATTATATTTCACTGTATAACTTTCTATCAAATATCAGTTTTAAAAATGTATGTTTTAAACGTCTTTTATGGTAAAATCTTACCGAAATAAAGATATTTTGAATTGAATTGATTTGCATATAGCTGGATCTGAACTGGGGTGGCGAAGTGAGCTAAAAAACAATGATGATTTCAACCCAGATCTGTGACTGGGCATGTCCAGACGTGGGTCCCTTGCTCACTTTGCCACTGGATTCAAGCTATCCTGGCTGATGAGGGTTGTTACTCCGAAACCAGTCAAAGTAAGACCTGGTTTGGCAGTTTGGACTGTAATGTTCCCATGAGGCATAGGGTCAAGACTTATTTGGATATAGCTGGATCTGAACTGGAGTGGCAAAGTGAATTAAAGAGCGATGATGGATTCAACCCAGATCTGTGACTGGGGGTGAATGTCTGAAAATTTTCAGCGCTCCGTCCATCATCTCCTTGCTTTGTTTGGCGAAGTAGGCAGGGTATGGCCAGACGTGGGTCCCTTGCTCACTTTGCCACTGGATTCAAGCTAGCCTGGCTGATGAGGGATGTTACCTCAAAACCGGTCCCAGGATGCTTGTTTCCAGTCCAGGGAAGACCTGGCTTGGATTCAACACGGATATGTGACCGGGCATGAGTGTCTGAAACATTTCAGCGCTCCGTTCATCGCCTCCTTGTGTTTGCCACATACCGATCTAAACAGAGACAATGCAAGCTTCCTTTGCACGCATAGAACACGGGCAGCATCTGTAGCAGCAGTCCAAGCCTTTGGGTAAATACACACACAACTTGCAGCATTTGGCAGCAGTATAAGGTCACCTCACACCCAGCTAAGGTACACAACGGTCAGAAGCAGTGCAAGCTAAGAGATCCTCACATACAAACCAGGTATCACAATGGCAGCAGCACCTAAGCTTATTCTAGGCACAGAATACCCAGTGTAAAGTATAGAGGTGGGTGATCCACTGAAGGCTCAGGCCAGATGCCAGGCTCTGTTTCTGCTTGCGGTCCTCTTGAGATTTCAAACCCTATATGAGCTGGGCTTTCATGTGGATTATGCCTGCTATGCACACTCTAACCTCATGCACCATAAATTGAAAACTAAGCATGGCACTTTGATATCAAACAGGCGTAAGAGATATCAAGCTGGCGGCACAATTAAACAATACTAAACCAGAAAACCTGGGATCAACCTCAGCATGGCCACTTGACCAAATTGTGTGATCCTAGGCAATTATTTTATTTTACCTCCTAAAATGTCATTATTACATATGAGAAAGGCTTGATATACTTGAGGTTGTGGGCTGTACAAAAATCTCTCTTATATTTGACTTAATGGGCTAGAATGTTGTTTTGTGTAAAATAAGGTGCACATGACAACTGACTTGCCTCTTAGTTCACTAATGGTATTGTCGTCAGGGTTGGGGGTAGGGACATGACAGTTTCTAAGTTCATCTCACTTTAAAAAAAAATCCTTCTTAATACAGTGATATAATCTGATGTAGTAAGTTGAAACGCTTGTTAAAGGAATATAGTTTTGAATTTTTAAGACATATATTTACATAATATTTGCTGCACGATTTCAATGCCAAATCTGGTTCAGCTCATGTCTGTGCTCTTAGAGCCAAGACGTGCTTTGACTCTAAGAACCAAGATGTACTCTTAAGGCCAAAACAGTCCCTTGAACCGGCTCCCACTGTTAATTTGTTGGCTTGCTTTCCTCTACCCCAAAATCAAAGAGAGTGGTCCTACTTGCCAAAGGGACAGGACACCAAGAAAGACAATTCTGTCAAAGACAAGATCCCTTTGGGTTCTTTTTTTGAACGCATACAGAAACTCCTTGTTATCATCCACTCAAGGTCCAATCACCGCATCCAATAGAAACCAAAAACACGATATAAATTCTATTATATACTTTTATTATTCTTGGATCCTCGTAAATTTAAAAATTTATACAAAAAGATTAAAAAACAATTGTATTATCAATAAACAGTGTTAAAAACAATTAATACACAACCAAATTGGAGAATACATCCAGTTATAAGATCATCAAAGAACCTGATAAAACTAATGAAGCTCCTAGCCACTCCAAATAAAATATACAATGAAGTTAGTGCTCCTGTTTTGATGTTAAAATTTTATTTTTTCTCTTGCTTAAACCAGGTGTTATTTGGGTGCATTCTTAACCAAAGCGACGCATTTCGGTTGTATGATTTGGTTCACCACCTTTTTCAGGCTTAGAAACTACTGATCACTGTCTCCCAATACATTCATCAGAGACTTGATATTCAAGGGAGTGTTTTTATCTCTATCCCCAATGGCAGCTTCTTTCTCAGGTTAGCCACAATTGTAATTCCGAAGTGGGGGTGTAAACGTCCTCCCTAGACATAAAATATATCCTCTTAATGGCTTCTGTTAACGTGATTTATTCCAAAAGGCGAATCAATTCCAAAAACCCACGGACACAACCTAATTTTGTGCTGATTATACAATCCGGGTTGTAGTATCCATGGGAGCTATGGCCCCCAAAGTGAAAGAAATGCAAATTCATAAAGACTTTTTCTAGGAGCTGCAACCCGTCAAGTTGTGCGTTCAATACTCAAGGTAGGATGGGACTAAGTAATCTCCTCGCATGCTCCCTTCTCCTGTCGGTGATTCAATATATATATATATATTTTTTTAATCCGATAGGAGAAGGGGGCATGCGGGGAGATTACTTATATAGTTGAATTGACACACTTCTAATTGGCATATTCAATCTGCCAATTAGTCATTAGTGTATGGCACAAAGTGATCAATTGTCTGTATAACAACTGTCACTAGTAGACTGCAGCACGTATTATACCAACTAAAACATTAGTAGTGCAAACATGTCTTTAGGTCTAACATTCTACCCTGACTATAGCAATTTAAGAACTGCAATTCAACGTGTCAAAAATGAAGCCGTTTGACAGTTAAAATCCTTCTCTTTAAATAATAATAAGGCACCTGCCATCCACAAAGCAGGGTGCATGGTATTCAAAAGTAGAACATGCAGAAAGTTAACGTTAACATGTCCTTACAGTGACTAGCAACCAAAAGTTATTTTCACTGTGGCAAGCCTAACTGTCCTGTGTAGAAAGCCAAATTGCATATTTAAATACTAATACAGTATCTCGGGCATGGGACCAGCTAAAAAAATAATTAAACATTTTCTTTAGATAATTGTTAAAGATGCAATTAAACTGGGCAGTTAGATTTCTAATAAATATTAGGAAAGGTAAGATTTTCTCTGCCTGAGGTTCATTGATGCTAATTTGCATTGGCTCCCCAGCCTCTTCCAGCCAGTAATTAGCCTTGAATAGGTTTGAAATGCCTCACAGTATTAAACAATAGGCTGACTTGAGTGAGCAGAGATGACTGCTCTGAACTCTGGATAAAATTCTGGGTGAGGGTTGTGGAGATCCTTTATGACACTACAGCTTCAAATTCTGCTTGAGTTCCAAATCCTGCATGAAAAGGCTTCTGGGTTTACATACAACTCTTGGGCATACTTGAAAAGACAGCAAACAGGATGCCAAGACAGTTCTTGTGGATCCACACTCTACTTGCTGAAGGACTCTGCTTTTGTCGTACCAGACTTCTGTCTGGGATTTGTTGTGGTCACAGTGGCTGCCTCAAACTGGATTTTAGTATTAAGGTTTGAGGACACCAGCATCAACATATTACACTCCCCATACACACCGTCTGCCCTCAAATTCCAAGTTTAGGGGCCGATTATGACGGCGGACGGACCTGAGTCTGTCCGCCACCATAGAGTAGGAGGGAAGCTCCGCATTGCCTGCGGAGTTCCCTCCTGTGCAATTAGGATGTGACCGCCACCCTGGCGGTCACATCCTCAATCTTTAACATTGCAGCGGGTGCAGCTTCAAGCTGCACCCGCCGCAATGTTAAAAATGCATGCACGGCATTTGCGTGCACAAAGCAGCAGGCACCGCACAGTGCCTGCCGCTTTGTCCACAAAAATGCAGGAGGGTACCATAGGTACCCCCCATGTGCACCCCCCACCCCCCCTTCACCCAGGGGGCCCGCAACGGGCCCCCGAAGTTAAGCTCCGTATGCTTTTCCACAGCGGAAAAGCCGCCGTGGAAAAGCATACTTTGTACTCCATCCTAATATGGATTTGCGGTGTCTGATAGACACCGCCAGCCATGTTGATGCTTTTCTGCCATGGTCGCCTTCCGACCGCGGCGGAAAAGCGGAGGACAGATTGTGAGACCCACCAGCCATCCTAATTTGGCGGTGGGTCTTTCAATCCTCCGCAGCGGATTTCCCGCATGCTCCGGGCCGGCGGTGGCTTCCGCCAGCCCGGAGGATGCGGGAAATCCGCCATCGTAATGACCCCCTAAGTGTGGTTGTAAAATGATTGCCATCTTGAAAATGCCTAAAGTGGGTAGGGTAGGCCATGATAACGTTTACCTTATTGGTAAGGGCATTCTCAAGAGTCATTCCTACCCACTAACTAGTGCCATGCATAAATGTGGCACCCACAAGCACCCACTTCAGCACACTTTCGGGACCTGGTCAGAAGAGGACTGGACCTGCTGCTTGTGATCATAGAGGAGCCCTGAAGGACTTGATCTGTTCATAGTGTACCCAGGACAAAGACTTTGACTCTAAGTGTGAGTTGCCTGACCTCCCGCGGTGGTATTTGGAGACAGCAAGCTGCAGGAAGCCTTTTTTCTGGAAGTAGCCAGCTGACCAGTGGCAAATGACGTGGACTAGATCCTGCTGTTGGCCACTGCCTGCCTCCTTGTGAGTCTCTAAGTGCCTACCTTGAGGTCCTGGGGGCTTTAGAGGTGTACCCATATGGTGGATTGGGGCTTACAGGACTAAGGGCCTGATTTATAATTTGGCAGATGGTGTGTTATTCCGCCAGGGGGACGTAGTAGATTACTCTGTCCCCCTGGTGGAGGTACCATCGCCAAACTTATAAATGACCGGCAAGTAGGCAGTTCCTGTCAATGCATTTTGTTACCTTGTGCAGGGCTGTGCCAACATGATGCATCCCTGCACCAAACAGTTATATATTTTTATTTTCAAATGGCAAATCCCAAAATGGCTGCTACACTGACATTTTTGGGTATTGAGTTGGATTCAGTGGTGATTGTGTTGTGGCTTCCAATTGAGAAGTTGGAAATGCTGAATGGGCTGATTGATTAGCACTGAAGAGAAGAAAGTGTGACATGTGCAAAATGTGTTGGGCCATTTGAGTTCTGTAGATAGAGTGGTGCCCCTGGGGCATGCTTTTTGTAGCAGCATTGCATTTGTGATGCAGGGGGAGGTAAAACCACATCATAGAATTTAATTGTTCAACCACGTAAAGGATGATATGTTGGTTTGGAAGATAGGGGAGCATTGTGCAGAGGTATGTAATGTCAAGAACTGAGCTAATGGGTTGTTCGTTTTATTGGCAGGTGCACCTTGTGCAGAGTTTTACTGGTGGTACATATGGATATGCAATCATTCCTTGGAGAAGTGGGTGGAGTGCAGGGTGAGAGGAAATTTGGAGACATCCAGCTGGGGATGGAAAAGGATGGTTTCAAGGTGCATTGGTTTGGCCTTGGTGGGAAGCTTGGAGGCAACTGTTGCCAGGCTTGCGGGAGTACAGAACAAATTAGGCCAAGCCTGATGTTTCAGGCATTCATCTGGGAAAGAAGAACTTGGTGCAATCTACTGAGTTGGATTTGAAGAAGTCCATGAAGCTGGACTTGGAAATGCTGAAAGTCAACAAGTGTTCCACAGATGTGTTCTGGAATAGAATGTTGCCTAGGAGGGTGTTGGGGAAGGGGGGAGGGGGGGGGGTACAGCGGCCGGCTGGCATAAACTGAGCCAGGAACAAGCTCAATAGGGAGATGGCTGGTCTCTTCTAGGTGAGTGGGGTGCAGGTGCTAGCGCATCAGAGCATTCTTTTTGAGTGCCCACATCTGTTCAGGCATAACGGGGTGTGATTGTCCGAGCAGGACAATAACCTGTATTTGAAGGGTTGATGATGGCATTGGAAGGGTGCATAAATGACCATAAGCAGCTGTGTGCTCTGAAGTTAGGCGCTTTCTTGTGATGGGGAAGGCAAACTGTTGAGTTGACTGGAGGAGAGATGGGGGGGGTTCTAAAAATTATCAAAAGCAACAGACCAAGGTTTAGGTCAATGACAAGGGCCTAATCCAAGAGCAGGCAGGCTCAACAAGTTGGTTAAAGTGGGTTCTGGTACGAGGACCACACAAGGACTCACGCCAATTTAAAGGTTGTGTGCAGTTCAGAACAGTGGCGCAGCGAGCCCTTTGGGTGCCCATGGCACACCACGTCAGCATTGAAGAGGGTTGCTGGCGAGATTCAGCCCATTTTGCCGCACCACGACAGACGTTTTGTGGAGGGGGGAGGTTAATTGTTGCTGGTTGGTTAGAACCTTTTGCTAGCCCAGTTGCCATGGTTGATTAGCACAGCTCAGCTGAAGGGCCTGGCACTCTGCTTGCCTTTTGCAAATAAAGTAGCTATTTTGCACTAAAAGCAAACAGAAAGGTAGCAATATTTCCTCTCAGCAGTTTGTAGATCAGCCTTAAATGCTGAATGTCAGGGTTTTTAAGGATGTGGATTAAAATGAAAATCGAAATTCATGAAATTCAACAATGAATGTCACCTCAGCTGATTTCTACCTCAGAATTCTTTGTATAAACTATTTTCAAAATAACCTTACACCTATCCTAACTTTTTCCAGTCAATTTTTTAACGATGCAATTTGCAGTTTAACCTATTCTTATGCTGAATTAATAGCAATTATTCTTTCAATTATCTGTAAAACACTTCGGATAAGCTTGTTTTATAAACATTGACTTTTGATAATATTGTTTTCATTAACATGAATTTTGTATTTTGTTTCGAATTAAGTTCATGGGAAGCCAGTTTTAGAAGAGTGGCCATACATCAACGTAAAGTTATTTTCAAAAATATTTATATAAATTTGAAAAAATATGGCTAAGAAAGTCCACCTATTTTGGCTTTGTGTGAGTATAATATAATTGTCTATTGAAGAGCGCCATCATGTTCAAATTAGATGCCTAACAACCCCTGATAGAATAGATTATGAATATATATGAACTTTTTAATATGAACAAGTTTTCATTTTAGAAATGAAAACACTGTTTAAGAACGAAAGCAGAGAAATGGAAGGTTAGTGCCAAAATACAGGTCGAAAAATACTTAAGAAGAAAGTTCAAACTATATCCCTAAAAAGCTCTTAAAAAAGAAGAAACACAAGAAACCAAATACATGCAGATATAAGAAGGCAAAAGTCAACAAATTCGACAAGACACCCACCATAAGCATAAAGAGAACACAGTAACACAGGCGAGGATCTGGATAAAAATCTCATGAATCATTGCAATGCCCTACATTCAAGTGGATCCTGCATTATATAGTGATGGTTAGTAAGGTTCGTTCTGCATTAACCTGCAAGGGAATCAGACATGTTAAAATGGGCAACAACATGACCAGAAAATGAAGAAAATTCTGTTAACACCTCCAACTACCAGGACTCTCGCCATAAAAATCCTGGGTCCTGCGAATGAAAAGGTTTAGACTTTATTATATCAGATTCTGGTTCTGTAACTCTGCCCCAGTTGCCATTTTCCAAGCATCTCTCACCTCTTAGGTCCCCACTGCCATCATCCCTTAACTATCAGCCGCCTGCCCGAAGTAGGCCCCCAAACATACCTCTGCCCATGTGCATGACAAGGAGCTCACCTGACAAGAAAGACCACAACAGTAATCAAGGAAGCAGGGTTGTGCACACATGGGAGGTACAACATGACTCCCGAATGGAACCAGCACAAGGCCCACAGGGTAAGAAACAAGTATCACTAGAGTAATACAGTTTCGCCTGTGTGTTACACACGGTCCTACAGAGATTGTAAATTGTGTTCACCTTGAGACAGATGTGGAAGTGATCAGGTAAGAAAGTATTTGCAGCAAATCCTTGACTGGATTTTTTGGCAGGGACACCAAGCTTATTGCCTGACAGCATCAGAGCACAACCTGAACTGTTGATGACTAGGATCCATCAGACACAGCAGAAAGCTGTAAAGTGGCCCTCATGCTGCAGTGCTCCCTAGAGAGTAGAGAGTAGTGAATCAAGATCATCTATGACCCTAATAAGCGTTGATCTTTATTAAGCGATATATCAATAAATGGCAAATACCATTAAAAACATAAATACCATGACCCTATTCATGAACAGTAAGCATAGAAATATCGATAACAAAAATATAGCAAAAACAACTAAAATATCGCTAACAAAAACAAAGAAATAACAAATACAGCCTAAGCATTAACCCCTTCTATGCGGCGCGAATTTCGCAGCTGTGCGGGGGGGTTAATTAGGGGGCATAACCCCTTGCGTGCTCAGGACGGCCCCCGGCCGTCCTACGTCACTCTGCCCACTAATTAATTCTTCAGCCCAGGCGCGGAATTCGCACCGCGCTGGGGAATTGTCGGCGTTCGGATGACCCCCTGCCCTCCTGAGGACACGCCCAGCGTGACGTCGGACGGCCGAGGGCCGTCCTGAGCACACAAGTGGCTAGAACTAATGAATAAAATAAAAATATCAAACACCAGAAAGTCTTCATAATTCTAAATCAAACACACAACATTACTATTCAATTTATTCAAACATAAAGCAATAACTCAAACATTTTAAAAAAAACATAGTAGTCTCCAACCAGCCTATCAAATTAAACTTAAATACGCTTCACAAATGAAAATGCTTTTCCAAATACCAAAGAGCATAAAAGGCCTCAAAAACACACACCAAAATGCTTCCTACAAATTAATTCCAGAAGGGCAGCATCACCGTGCCAGACAGTAAAGCCACAAAAGAATACTGCAACACTTCAACCAGCTACAAAGATTACAAAGTACGTTTAACAATGCAATAGGGTGAAATGTAAATAACCCTAGCGCAATTCACATAATTTCAGGAATTTCATGATATATTTGTTACATGAAGTTCTCAATATTACGCCATTGTACTATTCTCATAACTTTGCAGCATTTGTGGTAAAATGGTACCAGAAAGTGTGCCATTCACGGTAAAAATGTACCACAAACACGAAGGAACAACAGAACGCAAGAAGCTGTTGTTCCCGGTGTTTTTGTTTAAATGCGTCATTGAACCAAAAATTGATGCACTGATGCATTTAGCAGTAAAATATATAGGTTGAAAAGCAAATTACAATAATTTTGCACACATTTATTTAACCATCAATGATATTAACAAAATTAATAAATAACTGAAAGTTTTTCAGGATAACAAATAATTAAAATAGTGCTCCTTATTTATTTCTTAACATTATAGGTGTATTCACTACAAGATGGCAAAAAAAACGCTAAAAGACAATATGACACACAGACACTAAATTAGGCCCCAACATAATTCTCATTTAAACTCGGCTCACAACCTGGTAGAACAAGAAACAAACATTTCCCAGATACATTTGGGTTTAGGTTCAAGCTGGACCAACAATTTTAAAGTAAAACAATGACACAAAGGAATTCCCACACAGGTTTAGAAAAATATGAAAACATTTAATACGGAAACAGACGTTAAAATGATCAAAATTGAAAAAGGGGATCCAGAGACAAACATTTTTAGAGAAAAATGTGTCAATGAAAAATATCTGTTCCCTGCTGATCAGGGCTTATGTGTGATTAAGGTAGACGGTGATAGAGTGGAGATTAGTTAGGTAAATCAAGCTGGTTGCTCTGGTTAATGTTTTTACCTGGGAATTAGTCCACTTTTTGCTTCACAAAGTCTTCCAGTGGGGCAAAGGGGGAGAGAAAACAGCATCATATCTACTTATATATGGTGCTTTTTTCTCTTTCCCTTCATTTGTGCACTTTTGGCTGCTTGCACTAATAATCAACAACAAAACAGTTCAGAGAGGGTCCAAGGGATATGTGGTTTAAAGACCCGTACCTGATTATTATCCCCAGTTATTTCTATATGTATAACACAAAAACACAGGGGGTCTACCAGCTTAATTATGTGGCTGCACTGTCAATCCGAGTTACCAGAATCTTGGGGTGTATGAATCACATGAAGACAGCATATTTCAATAAAAGGTGAACACTCTGTGTATAGTAAAAAACAACACAGTACAGATGATTCACACATGGTTGACAAATCCAAAACAATTAGCAAAGGGTTACCATCAAATTGACTCAATGATCAGTCTTACCATCTGGCCAAACCTGGGTGCAAATAAGGCTAGTCCCCTGATCATTGGGACATCAAGCGCCGCACCATTTGTTGCTGGTAAAGGATTTGGTCCACCAACACAAACGAACCATCAATGATGGCTGATCTTTGATGGTCAAGTGAATAACAGTGCAACCGAAAATATAGTGACTTTAAAATAAGATGGAGTGTCCTCCTACTAATAACTTTATTCTGCGGCCGAACCACACCTCCTAATTAAAAACCTAGAACAGTGCAAGAGAGACAGTCAACAAATATCTGTCTAGTAACGGGCCAACATGTTTCTGCCTATCGGGTATTTAATCCCATGGCATTCGTCAGGGCCTCTGTTCTTTCAATAGTTGCACTTAGTAGTAATGAAACAAAAGAAACACCACCACCACCAAAGTGGGAAAAGTTAAAATGGTTGAATACGGTACAACCTGTAACAACCGAAGACATTAGCCCTCCATGTTAATTGGGAAATACGAATTCTATGGAGGAAAATATATAGTCGTTAATTGTAAACTTGCTGTGTCAATCACCTATACAATGTGTTTCACCAAAAGCAATTAAAGAAAATGATGTATTCATGCTCACCCTTCATGGTAGGGAAATGGACCTCACCTCACCTGGACCTTGCTCAGGTTATACGAGGCCCCGCACTACATAGATATAAGAAGTAAAACAGAAATAGAGCACCATAAAGCGTAGTTACACAGCCTTTTAAAATGCCCAGCATCATTCCTGTACATCAAATCCCCTTATATCTAGAGACCAACATGTGAGGAGACTCCGCAGTAATGTTACATTGCAAGTGTAGTAACGCTTGCGAAGGAGACTCCGTAGTAATGTTACATTGCAAGCGTAGTAACGCTTGCGAAGTAACGGAATGCGGACAAAAATCTGCGTACTAAAGGTACATTACCATGCATGGCTACCTTGTGTGGCCCTGCAGTGCTTGGTAAATCTAGAGTATGGCCACTGGAATTACGTGGCGGAGGAGGACCAAATTATGTGGCATAATGCAGCACATTTTGTGATAGTATTACTTCATTATTTTGTCATTTTAAACCTAGTAACAGCGTCTGGAAAAGGAGATCACCTTATTAGTACTAATTTAACAGCCAAATCCTGCTATAGGATACAGAAAGATGACCAATCAACTTTTGTGCAAAGCCTTCAGGTGCGCAGAAACTGGAGTCGCCATATTTTTGGGAACTTTTGATCCGTTTGACCAAGAACCATTTTTTTGTTAAAATCTACAGGTAAAGCAGCAGATGAGGGATCATGTTGCAAATGCAGTAAATCCTTAAATATAGGAAAATTGCCACTGCCGCAGAATCGCTTAAATCCAGTGGCAATGATCTAGAGTAACCCAAAGCAGGCAAAATCACTGCCTTGGGTTATTCTGCCAAGGGAAACATTCCATGAGTGGAGCGCGAGTGTTCCTAAGCACCCACCCATACATTTTGGCACATTCCCAGATTTACCATGAGTTGTAGACATGGGAATACATCAAAAGTGTATGCCTTCTCATTTATTTCTCTTTCGACATGTGCTGTGTTCGCCATTTTGTGACTTGCTGCATTGCATGAAATATTGATACATCTGCCTCATAGTTCTAATGGGGCCTGTAGCAACTGTTATATTTCTATGGCTATGCTTTTTGCGTAATGGAACTTCTTTGTTTCTAACAGTAGATACTCTGCTAGCTCAACTCTTGCAGGACACTTGGCTTGGCAGCATCAGTAAGTAACTGATTTTTGATATCCCGGGCTGACACAACCACCTGAGTCACACCCATTTATAATGCGTCTTGTCATGCATCAATAAAAGGATCCTGACGCACATTATTAGTAATACAGGTTAGCTTCTCAACTGCATGCATTACTGAGCAATCATTGACTACATACAATTGAAATGAATTTAAAGGGTATGTCTGTGGCGACAGGAGGTATGGGGCTGAAACATGTTTGCTCCTTCCCTTATTCTGAAGGAAATGACTCTACAAAGAAATGTTCTTATATCCTTTGTGTCAACTGACAGATATTAAGTAGCATATTGTTTCAGTAGCAATTTTCTGAGTTTAGCAATTATTGGGATGTTAATGCCTTTTTACAGGTATACCTGGTAATTGTAAGGTCAAGATATTAATTACTGAAATTGAACAGTTTAAAAATAGTATTCTAAAGTCATGCGAGCCTTTTCAGACCTTAAACATGTAATAGTATTGATTTGTAGTAAACAACTTCAATTCTGGTTTAGACATCTCTTAACCACATCGCTGCGGCGGCTATTCCGCCGCAGCGCTAAAAGGGCGGGGCGGCCGCGCGGCGGCCGCATGCTGGTGACAGAACCGCTCCTTCACCAGCCGCGGTTGGGCTGTGCTCGTGACGGAGCGGTTCCGTCATGGCCCCGCCCGCCTAATAGAACGCTCCACGCAGGCGCGGCGGCCGGGCCATGATGGAACCGCTCCATCATCAGCACAGCCCAACCGCAGATGATGACGGAGCGGTTCCGTCATCAGCATCGAAGTAGTTAAACACTGAATTTGATTTTCCAGAGCAACATTTTCATTATTAATTGGACAGATTTTCCTCCTTCAGTTAGTCAGTCGAGAAAAGAGAAAAGTCTACAATGTTTGGAGTTTTCCACCAAAGTATTAGCAGTTTCCCTGATAAAGGGGCTGAATTTACCATCAGATAAGATATGTGGATGAAAAGAGCTCTATCTGAAATAAACCAGTATCTATGTCTGTTGTTAGAATTTGCATCGCCAACTGGTGACTCTTCAGGCAATCCCAAAGTGAAGGGCCCGGTATCCATGTCCACATATTTCATTTTCATAACAGGACCTATCAACGTGTTACTTACACTACACTTACCTTTTCCTGAAGGTCCACTGCAATTTGAGTTCCTGGCGTTTACAGAGATACTTCCACCAAACATGTTAACAGATCAGTTGCTGTAGATTGGGGGCCGAGCCATCCCCTGCTTTGTTGGAGTTATCAGTAGGGTGGCCCAGTTAGATGGGCTGAATTTGTTTCTTCTGTCAGGATTGCCACATCCATCTCACTCAAAATTGGGTGAATATGCTGATGGATATGAGGATAATAAATGTCTGTTTTTTTGGCAGATTAACGTATGCTGCCCTCCTCAAAATCAAGCATGAGGCAGCAGAAATAGAAAAGTAAAACAGTATTTCTATTCATCAATGTGCAGGACATTTTTTCTCCAAAACATGTGACCATGTGTGAGAAACCAGGACCCGTTTGCAGTGTCCGTCCACCATCCCCCCCCCCCCCCCTTTGACTACTAGATGCTGGTTTTCTGACTCTTATTGTGCCCTCGGCCCTGCTAACCAGACCAAGGACCTGTGCTCTGATTAAAAGTACATGGTAATGAGGTATAATTACATTTGGCACTGACAACCTACCTGTAAGTCCCTTGTTTATGGTAGGGCATGTAGGTTTAGAGGCCCGATAGATTTAATGCACTTAAATGCGCAATTCGGTGTTGCCTGCCATCATTTGAAAGGCATCCCTGCTTTGCAGGCTGCTTTTATAAGGAAATTATATGCAAACTAGACATTGGAATTAAAGGTACTTCGAAAGTGGCACAATACCTTAATTCTACATATAAGGGACCCCAAAGGGGCAACATCCAAACTGATAGAATGGGACGCATTTAAGATAGTAGCTCGGGGAGCATGCATCAAACAAATAGTAGGAGTGAAAGGCACACTGGAACGAACACTCATCAGCATCGAAACAAAGTTAGCTACCCTCACAAGACGAGAAGATGCAGATGCTGGGACGGCGGCGCAGGTGGCGGAGGCCAAAACGCAGTACTCAGCTGCCATGGCAGACTTACACAAATACAACTTTAGAGGCTACGCCACTCGAATGCATAGGGAGAGAGATAAAACGGGCACACTCCTAGCATGGCTAGCAAAACAGGACACAGACCCAAAACTCATCACTGAGATAATAGACCCCCTCAGTAACTTAGTTTGATCCCAAATAGACATCTTGCGTGCATTTCAACATTATTATGCCACGATCTACCGCACCCCGACACAGTTCAGACAGGAGGCGATAGGCCACTTTCTAGACCCCTTACCTAACCCACACATCACGGAATCAGAGAAAACTACACTAGACGCTGAAATAACGTCAACTGAAGTCACCTATGCGATCCCTGCGCTAGCCCGTAACCAGGCTCCCGGCCTAGACGGCCTCCCTCTCGAATATTAGATAACCTTCTCCTCCTTGCTAGTCCCCCATCTCGCAGAGATGTTTGCGGCCGCACTTGAAAAGAGAGAATTGCCCAGCTCCCTTCAAGAATTGGTCATTGTTACATTCCCAAAGCCACACCGGAACCCACGACAAATGTCTTCATACCGCCCCATCACGCTCCTCTCTACCGACTTCAAAATTCTGGGGAAAATTCTGGCAGATAGGTATGAACACATTCTGTGGCCCCTGGTCCACCCGGACCAATGCGGATTTGTGCCCTGTAGAAACACGTCCCAAAACATACGTTGCTTATTCCACATTCAGGATCAAGTGGGAGATATGCAACCTAGAGAGGCCTGCTTCATTTTAGATCTCGAAAAGGCCTTTGATACCCTCACATGGCTATACCTTTTTGCCATCCTGCAACGAGCAGGGATAGGTCCTACCCTCCTAACATACACACAGCTTCTTTATACCAAGCTTACATCTCGCATTCGAATGGGCCGATACATATCGTCATCATTCAAGGTAGAGAGAGGTAAGAAACAAGGGTGCCCACTATCACCCCTGATCTTCACCCTGGCAGTGGAACCTCTGGCTGTATGATTACGCCAGGAGGGAACCGAGTGGGGCATCCCCATAGCGGACACCATCCATAGTGTCTCCATGTAGGTGGACGACCTCCTCTTATACATCTGAGATATCACCGTGGACCTCACACCCATCTGGGCAATCCTGATAGAGTTCGCGGAAGTGTCCGAACTTAAAGTTAATTGGGACAAATCCACAATCTATCCACTGCACCCAAACCTCGCGCCACTGGAGGTGCGAATCGGCGCGCAAAGTCTGCCTTGGAGCGCAAATGCTCCCGATATCTTCGCATCCGCCGAAACCACTCCCCCACCGACATTTAGGAGGGCAATCATCGCAATGTTCAGCTGGAATCAGATCGGCTGTGGGCTTCTGGAAGAACCGTCTGCTGGCCCCGATCGGCCGTGTGGCCTCAGCTAAGATGATCATTGTCCCCCGGCTACGAATTTACAGGTAATTCCACCTAAAGCCTTTTTCCGCAACCTAGACCCCTCCGCTCGCTCATCTGGGGGGCAAACAGACACAGGATAGCCCTCACTAAACTATGATTGCCCACCTCACAAGGGGGTCTAGGCGCACCCTCCTTCATGTCGTACTTCCTGGCAGCACAGTTACAATGGCTTTTGTATTGGACCGTGAATAGGCATAAAGTTGAAACACACATGACTCTAGGCCCAGTTCCTACCCCGGAACTCCGCCGCTTGCTGCTCCCAGACACCAAGCCACAACAGACATATCCGCTGCAGGTATCGGTGGCCCGTAGATGCATGCAAAGAATACACCGCATGTCGGCAGGGACCCCACACTACTCCCCTTGGCTGCTGCTGGTCGGTTGACCCAGATTGGAGAAATATTTCACAACTACATATATGGATGGAACGTGAGTTAACTGAGGCTGAATCTCTATTCGCAGGTGGGTAGCTAAGACCTTACTGCCAGCTCATTGAGGACTACGATCTCCCCTTGGGTCAGTTTCTAATCCACCGACAGCTCCTAGAAAAATATTGCCCACACTCTAACCTCTCTACAGGTGAGTCAGCAACACACCCGGTCATTCATACCATCCTGCATAAGGGTACGGGTCATCACCTAGTCACGTGGCTTTATAAGTCCATAAGAGAACTCACAAATAAACCCCTGGTAACCCTACGAGAAACATGGGAAGATGAACTTGAACGTCAATTACACGACAAAGAATGGGAATTAGCCCTTGAATACCCCAAAAAGTATCTAGAAATTACCGCTTCAAAAATATACAGTTCTATGTTGTACATAGAGCGTACCAAATACCAGCACGCCTGCAACGGTTCTACCCAGACACCCAATTTCTCTGCCCCAGATGTCATTCACCAGACGACCACTTCGGCCACATGTTCTGGAGCTGCCCCACCTTACAACTGTACTGGACTATAATCCTCGAGGCACTTAAAGAACTCACAGGTCTTACAGATATACACACTTGGGAGGCAATCGCACTCGGAATATTCCGAAGACCAAAGAAACACAAAGTGCCCCTCCGCTTCATATCACTAGCAACACTACTAGCAAAAAGAAGTATCGCCATGCACTGCCGAGCCCCATTAGGCCCCCCAATAGAGGCGTAGATGGGAGCGGTACAAAAATGGGCGACAGCAGAAGAAGAAACACTAAGGGAGGAGGAGGTAAAAGGAATGTGAAAACATCCTATGTCCATGGAGTTGGCCCTATTATTACACCAATTCAAGCAACTACAAACGCGTACCGGCCTTGGCAGCTCCCAGCACAACTCAGCAGACTCGGAAGCACGAACCTCAATCGGGAATAGCATGACACTGCCCCCACCGCCCCAACCAACACAAGATGCACAAAAACTCCACAGTGCATTGCACCGTATTCTGCAACTGACAACGTTGTCCAAATGATAGCCCATAAGCAACGCTGTACCACACCGACAGCCTATAGCTGACGTGACCCAGACGCCCTAACTGATGCAAACACCCTGACTCCCTCCTCAATACAATCCCAGTTTTTACTCCCCAGTTCCTCCCGACATCACTTTGCAAAAAAAAATATGTAGACAATCAGACAGATGCGCCCCCAGAGTAAATGATATACGTCCTATTACTGAACAGCAATACTACTGTAGTTCAAATAATTGTAATGAGATGTAATGTGGTTTTATTGCAAAACTGTTTATAAAAATATTTAAAAAAATAAATAAATAAGGGACCCCAAAGGGCTTCCCTAGTTGTTCCAGTGGTAGGCTGCCTTTTAACTTCAAGCGGGGACATTATAAAAGATGTTTTATGTGCCATGGTGTGGCAAAATTGCCACTTTCTTTTTTCCCCATTTTAGCACAATGGCTACATAGGCGAACATAGGAATACTTTATTAAAGTGTAACTATTGAAAGAAAGAAGCTAAAAAATTACTTCAACGTACCAAAATGATAGAATGACTCCAACAACTTGGCACTATTAGATTTATTAGAACTATCACAGAAAAGAAGTGATAGAACTGTCTTTTCTGTAAGCAAAAACCCAGCTTCCCACAGCCCTGCTCTGATTGCTCAACCTCTGCCAGGCTGAGCCAAGCTGTCCTAATGAGGTGTGAAGTGGCCTGACTAGAGATAATGGTTTTCTTGTGGGAAGAGAGCTGCAAGCTGCAGAGCAAAAGGCAGAATGGGGTGGAGTAGCCAAACTAGTGTTCAAAGAAGGAATGAAAGTTTAAGGCAGCATTGGCTCATCCCCCCCCCAATCCTGCACCCCCAGCCAGACTGGAACCCCAGTAATTAGATTAGCAGAGGGGAGTGTTAGGGAAACTTTGCTGTGCCAGTAGGATGGCTTAGCTAAATCTTAATCTCCAGGAGATTGTTTCTCTTATTCGGAATTTGGAAGAATGGTGCTCTCTGGGTCAAGAATATGAAACACTTTGAAGGAAGCGTCCTACCTGATGGTCGCACTCTGCACCCCATTGGTCAGGGGTGACCCGTGCTTGTCATCCAGGTACACTGGATACAAGTGGAAGAGCTGCCTAGCAACTTTCAGAAGCTCTCCCTGGTGAGAGGCACTGGGGCTGCGAGTGACTGATACTGAAAGGAATAGTGATTTTAGGCAGCAAATCGGCTCGATCACGAGCGCTGTAATTGGAGCGTTTTTATTCCACTTTTAAACTTTGTAATCTCAACTGTTGGGGGGCTGTCAGCTAAGGGGAATTGAGTAGCAGGCACACTGACATCTCTGACACCTACTCTTCCTCTCCCTCTCAGCCCAGCCGTCCTCTTCCAGCACCCGGCGGCGGTGGGCGCCATATTGAACGAGGCAGGTGAGGTCAGCGCTCTAGGCGCGCCGTCCTCCCGCCCTTCTGTTGTATTTAGGGAGCCCTGCCCAGCGCTCTGCGCCTTTCAGAAGCTCTCCCTGGTGAGAGGCACTGGGGCTGCGAGTGACTGATACTGAAAGGAATAGTGATTTTAGGCAGCAAATCGGCTCGATCACGAGCGCTGTAATTGGAGCGTTTTTATTCCACTTTTAAACTTTGTAATCTCAACTGTTGGGGGGCTGTCAGCTAAGGGGAATTGAGTAGCAGGCACACTGACATCTCTGACACCTACTCTTCCTCTCCCTCTCAGCCCAGCCGTCCTCTTCCAGCACCCGGCGGCGGTGGGCGCCATATTGAACGAGGCAGGTGAGGTCAGCGCTCTAGGCGCGCCGTCCTCCCGCCCTTCTTCCTCTGCATAAATGTGCAACCCGGCCAGACGGCGCAGCGGGCTGGCGCAGCGGGCGCGCCGTGCACGCGCCGAAGCCGCGCCAAAGCCAAGCCCGTCTGCGCCCGTCCGCGCCAGGACGGCGCCGGGCGCGGGCCATGCTGCTCAATTTAACCCCGTTCACAGGTATGACTCCAATATGCTACACGCTATGCGCCCGACAATAGCAAGCCATAGCTGCAGGGGCCATCGTCCCATTGCTCACCTTTGGGGACCTTTCTCATGTCGCCTCTGCAGATGGTCATCCTTGGGACCCACTGGCATTATCCCACACCCTCCCCCTCCACCTTCACATAAGCCAGTCATCTTTCGTTGTGGACTTATTAACGCCAGATCCCTAGCATGCCATGGACAAGATATCCATGACCTCGTACTCTCCAACGATCTAGACGCACTGTTTATCACCGAGTCATGGTTAAATGACTCATCTAATCCAGATCTGGCAACTGCCCTTCCCCCTGATTTCACGATTCTCAGACGTGATAGACCAGTCGGCAGGGGAGGCGGGTTAGCCATCATCATCAGAAAAGATGTTAGATTCCACACATTTGAACTGACCTCACTCAAGGACTGTGAGAGTTTAGGCTTTGTGATTCACATTAATTCCTCCACCTCTCTTACAGGTGGACTTGTGTATCGTCCCCCCGGATACGCCATGCCTTTCCTGAACTCCCTGGATGAAACTCTTGGATCTCTCCTGACTCATTACCCTAGCTTCACTCTTCTCGGTGATTTCAATCTTCATTTGGAATCCCGCGTAGACCCCTACACCTTAACTTTTCAACAATCCCTGGATATCTTTGGTCTTTCTCAACTGATCGCGTCCTCCACGCACTCAGCCGGACACACATTAGACGGCATCTGTACCAATTTAGCCACTCTAACTGCATCCCCCCCAATCCCACAAATTTGGACTGACCATCACTTTATACCTTTTCTCATCAAGGCTAAACCCTCTCCCCATTCACACATCAAGAATTCCCCTTCAACCTTTGCAATAAACTGGAAGAAAGTAGCTGAGTCCATTAAGTCCCATCCTCAGCTCCCTATCCATCCTCCCACCATCGTAGGAGATGTATCGCATGATTCCAAAAATTTCCATACCTGGATTAATAAACTGGTTCTGGACAACTCCAAGTCAACCCATCAAAAATCATTCTCCCATAAAAGGAAGCCCAATGCCCCTTGGTACACTCAGGCCCTCACTGACAGCCATCGCACGTGTAGGATTCTTGAAAGAGAATGGAGGAAAACATACGACCCCACCTCCAGATCCCTATACATTCAGCAGAGGAAGCTATACCTGTCCCACATAAAGAAAGCCAAAAAAGATTTTTTCACCTCAGCCATAGAAGCCGCTAATCAAAAACAACAAACCATTTTCAATATTGTTAAATCTTTCACCCACCCCAAAGCCCTGGCATTGGAAATCCCCCCATCTCAAATCCTGTGCGACCAAATCGCTGATTTCTTCGTTGAGAAAATTAATAACATCTACAAGGATTTCCCTCCCCCCGACACTCCCCCCTTACCTTATAACACTGATTCACCCTCCCTTTGCAACTTTTCACCCGTGTCCCTGCTTCAATCCCAGAAGGCCATCATGACCTGCCGTTCGGGAGCCCCCACCGACTCCTGTCCACCGGCTATTCTCCATCTTCTCATTGAGGCCGTCAATCCCCTTATTAATTCCATCATTAATCAATCCCTGAGTACAGGCACTGTCCCGGCTGAATGGAAGAAAGCTATCGTAAAGCCGCTAATGAAAAAACACAATAAACCCCCGACAGACCTTTCCAACATGCGCCCAATCTCCCTACTCCCAGCACTGGGTAAAATTACTGAGCAAATAGTACAGGAAGAATTAAAGACCTTTGTAGAAAACAACCATATTCTCCACCCACAGCAATCTGGTTTCCGCCCCGGCCATTCTACTGAAACTGCTCTGATCGAGTTGTCCGATACCATTAAGTTCCTGCAGGATGAGGGGAAACACGCTGTACTCATCCTGCTCGACTTAACCGCAGCATTTGATACCATCTCTCATGCAATTCTCATCCACAGAATGCGCGAAATTGGTGTGTCGGGCACCGCTCTGAAATGGATATCTTCATTTCTATCCAACAGATCACAAACAGTCTCACTTGGCCCTTTCCTCTCCAGCGAAAGAACCATTCCATCAGGTGTGCCCCAGGGGTCCATTCTTAGCCCACTCTTTTTCAACATTTACATGGCTCCCCTGCTTACCCTGATCGAATCCCACGGCATCCTTGTAACATCTTACGCTGACGACACCCAACTTGTCGTCACCATAGACAAAAAACTTCCTGATGCCGCTCCTAGATTCCAGAACTGCCTTTCCCAAGTCTTTGCATGGCTCAACAATAACCACCTTAAGTGCAACAGCGCCAAAACTGAAATCATACCTTTAGGCAAAAACACCCTTTTCTCTCCAAAAGATTGGTGGCCCCAACATTCCGAGGCACCCCCCAGTGCTGTCTCATCGGCCCGCAATTTGGGTGTCCAATTTGACTCGTCCCTCAGTTTTGACGAACATGCGCGCATCACTGCAGGGTGCTGTTTTAATCTCATTAGACAGCTAAAGAAGTTCTTCGACTTTCTCCCTATTTCCGCCAGGAAATCAGTGGCCGTGGCTCTGATCCTGTCCAGGCTTGATTATTGTAATGGTATTCTGGCAGGTATAAAAAAGTCCACCCTTAAGAAGCTGCAGAGCGTCCAGCATGCGGCAGCCAGGCTCGTTCTTGGTCTTCCGAGAAGGTCCTCGGCCTCTGCGGCCCTCAACACCCTCCATTGGCTGCCCCTCCATAAAAGGATCCTTTTTAAACTCCTTGTTACTGTCTTCAAAGCCACTAAGAACACTGGTCCCTCCTATCTTGCTAAGCGCTTCCCCCAATACATTCCATCGCGCTGCCTGAGGTCACTAGAAGCTAATCTGGTTATCATACCCAGGTTTAAGCTCAAAACGAAAGGTGGAAAAACCTTTTCATTTATGGCGGCCAAGGCTTGGAACGGCCTTCCCTCTAACCTTAGGCATGCCCCCTCAGAAACCCTCTTTAGGAAACTCCTGAAGACCTGGATCTTCCTTCAACCCGACCCGTTAGTCCTCGCAGCCATATGATTCCTCACCTCACCTATCTGGTCCCTTCTGATTGTCAGCGCCAGGATGCTCCTTCCGGAGCGATAGATGCGCTTTATAAAAATTAATAAATATCAAATATCAAATATCAAATAACTCAGATCTCTGCCTGAAACAAGGAGCAGCAAAACTACCCTGCTGGAACCCTGATCTGCACCCAAAGGAATGCACTCATAAGGACTGCACCTGCTGCACACTTGGAACTACAGCCCTAAGGACTTTGCTTTGCTTCATAAAGTAGAAGGAGTGGACTCCCTGACAGGAACAGGTTAAAAGAGCTCACCTGCCCCATTTCCACCAAGAAGTCCCCAGTCTGGAGTGCTTCCAGGAGATTTTTCAGGATTTAGCCAGGTGCAATTGGGAAATTGTATGTCCCATCACCCCAAGGACCATCTCAGAGATTCTAGACCTCTGAATTGGCGTTGTGCATACCTTGAACCCTCAAGGAGACCTAGTCGAAGGAGATCGAGAAGTCTGGTAAATTTGTGTTTAAAACTCCATATGTCAAACCGCAGTAGTCGAACATGGGCATGAGGATTTCAGGTTCATCCTGCTGAAAGCTCCAGAGCTCAAGACTGCCAGAATTTTATTGAGGCCTTGTGTTAAACCAAGCCACCATTGTCGATTCGAAACACAGCCAGAAGAGAAGCTTTGCTTGACGTTGAGAGAAAAGCTCCAGAAAAACGACTAAGAGCAAAGGTGACATTTTGACTGAGGACTCCCACTTAGTGAATCTGATCAGCGCTCCATTGCGGTTGGCCTCAAACATTGGCTTTGTCCCGGTCAGGCACGACCCAATGTCTCAGAGTGGTGCTTTTGGCTTTTAAGCATTAGAATGTGTTTGTTCTTTAAAAAATCATATCTCTTGCTCCATGCATTTAATATTTTGGCATTGTACTGTCTATTTATTCATAAAAATATAACATATTTTTATAAATTGGTGTTGGATTTTTACTGTGTGTTGTGTCTTGCTTATTTAATGTATTGTTGTTTTTATATGCTTTATACATCTGTCTCATAAGTAAAGCCTGCCTTCTCATTGCCAGCTACCAAGGGTTGAGCAAGGGAATAATTTATTAAGACCTTGACTGAACCTTTTATTGGGTTTGTGGCCTTATTACCAGCGGTAAGTCCCAACTTATCACTACTAATAAACCACTTTCCAACACCATATTTATAACTTTCCGGTCAGATGATATAAATGTCTTCACCAAAGTGCCCGAATTTGCCATCAGATGTGCCCTTTGAAAAAACTCTGATGAAAAGTACACTGAAAAATTGTCAAGCTCCCAATGCTGGCTTTGGAAACATATAACCATGTATCGCTTTTATTTCTTCATCTACATACAACCCTAGGTTCTCTAATAAATTTAGATATAATGATCATCTAATGTCAAATGTAACGACTGGTTCACTGAAGAACTACTAAAATTTGGACAAAATGTTGCCAAGATGAAAATTAAATGTGGACTCAATAATTTAGGAAGCTCATAGCAATACCTCAGAGATATTCAAGATGTTTAGACAAATTGCTCTAGCTGTATATCAGCCACACCCATAAGCATTCAGTTAATGTGAAACCATTTGCACTATTAAATGTTTGCAAAATAAACCAAATCTCAGTACCAACATTGGTAAAAGAAAAAGGATTTTCTGGAATTCCTGTTAGGCCTTTCTTCATGCCCTCAGAAGACTTTCTTTCCATCCTCCATCTTTATAAGGGGCAACCTATCTATATATCTAATCTTCTACACTTTGGTCTGTTTGATATATCCACTAGTCCTATGTGCTCCTAACTTTGCGAAAAGAGCCCAATCTGCTCAACATCAATATATCACCTTTGTAATCAATAGCTCCTAAAAAGAGTGCCTCCTTTGGTCACATTATAGATAATGACCAGGCTCTCCTATTCCCCACTGCAAATATCACTTTCCTGCCCTCTGTTTTGTATTAGGCCTCCTTTTTTCTGTTTACCTTTTGTACCCTTACTTGATTTCACATAATCCCTGTTCCTTTAATACATGCTTGCTCATGTAAAGTCCTCTGCTACTTTTTATTTAAGTTCACATTGCATAAGTCTCATTCATACATACAAATATACAGAAATTATAAATGTAGCCATTACTCAAGTTGCCCAGAAGAGGTTGCATTGTTGTACTATGCTGTACCAGTGCCATGCCAGTTCAATGACTTCTGAAGCACTAAGTACACTTTAATAATTTGGCTTGTCATCATTGTCATGAGCATGTACCTCCCCTTTGCAAAAAAATAACTTTTGAAAAGGAGAGGTACTGAATGTCTGCTACAGAGGAGGTGGTGAACATTCAACACCTGTATCCTTTTCTTTGGTAGGGTGTATGTATGTAGGTGAAGAGGGACAATCCCAGCCATCTACTTCACGGAGCTTGGTCTCCCTAGAAGGATTCTAATGTGCATCAGTGCGTCCAAAGTCATTTCAACAAGATATGCTAATTCATATTTATGTCTTGGTGCCTGGGGGTTGGTCAAAGGGCCCCTAAAAGAGTGGATACAATCTTTGAGTGCACTACCTCTTATGGGGAATGTTAATATCGGTGATGCTCTGTCAGTGTACGCCATAATCTATGCAGACATAGCAATGTCAATACGAATAAAAACTATGTCAATGTATGATATGACAAATGTATGCATCATAATAAGAAAGTCAGTAAATATATCAATGACCGCCATGTTATATGTACACGTAACAACAAACTAATATCCTTGCTGTTGAATTCACCCTAGATGACCTTCCCATCAAACCCGAATCAGAGATACGTGGTCAGACAGGCCCACCGATTGATAGTCACATATGGGGTTATACTTAGCCCGAAAAGAAACGCGCAAACAGGGAAAACCCTGATCAATTCCTCAGATAGGCAGTAACACCACAAACAGATCCGAGGAGATTGGCCCCTATATAACATGTTTAACCAAAGTCGTGCGTTTCCAAAATACCACTAAGTCAGATGCCGCATGGAGTTAGGAACACAGCCAATCAGAACACAGCATGCACACCACACACAGTGATCAAACGCTCCGGGACATCTTGACACATTCACACTGGCCCACAGTAGCTCTCCACAAGGTTGAGAGCCACCTTCGTCCCCCTTATTAGATAAATGCATTTATGGTACATCACTAGGCCTGCATCTACATGCGTTACAAGAGTGTGTACGTTTTTATTGTACCTCAAGAACTGTATGTGTTACCGGCCAAAACTTATGTACTTTGGGACTGTCTTCCGACACAACTCTGTTTAATAAAACCAACTTGGTCCTGTTTTGCCAAAAGCCTCTTGTCTTCTCATGTTTTCAAGGTAAATTCATATCCGAGCAGCAGGATGAAAGTAAACCAATACACCTACTCACAGAACAAGAGGTTCATCCGCAGTACTGATACAGCCTCTTGCATGTTTTCCTGAATACACACCCACATTGTTCATAAGTGATTGCATAGAGTACTGCGCATATTTCTTTTCTTCAAGAGGCACACATTCCTGGTGTACAAATTGAATTGAAAGTTTCTATGTTTGTCTATTTAAATCTCTGAGCTATGTGTTCTGTTTTCCAACAAAGGAGCAACAAGTCTGAAAGAATGGGATTGTAAAACCTATGATATCTTATCTACATAATGTCCAAGTAGATCTAAGTTTACCAAAAATATTGACAGGTAGTGTAGAAGATAATACATAGTCATATAGCCCCTGAGAGATAAGTTATTTTGCTATAGGATGGTACCATAATGCCATGGCATAAATATTTTCTGTCAAAAATATTATGTCCTAAATATAATTTACAAAAATATCGCTCCACTGGAGTTAATATTATAGTATCTAAACCCAAAGGAGTGATATTTTCATAACTTATTTAGGCTAAGATATGTGTGTTAAGCGATGTTATTGTGTCTGATATTCTGAACTTGGAATAGTTAGATAGAAGACAACTTTGTTCTTCGTTTAAGGAAACCAACTTGTATGCCCTTGGAGAGTGAGATCAAATTATTGATGGGATTTGTACCTAATTGGCACACTGCTTAAGCAGTAAAACGTTTTTTCCTGAAAGTATTCATATATTCCCTTTGTTAGTTTCTGGAAAGAAATGCCTCTTTTAGCATGATCACTCCCATAATTGTAGACTGATGCTGGCTGTTTTTCAACTTTGCGAGTACACTGAAGCCTGCTAACCAAACTCAGTGCCAGTGTTCTACCTCATTAAAAAGTGTATGTCGAACTGATAGAGCGCGCAGGTCACCCGACTCTGATTTTACCAAATATACACTACTGGGCCCATAACGTGTCTTATCATTATTTCATAAATCAGGTAACCTACACACCGCTATCAGTAATTCGGGGATTTTCCTTTCTATTTATTTACGTGTACCTGACTTACCAATCCTCGGAAACAGGTACCTATGATCACAATGGATCAGGAGCTAAGATTGAGATTTCAAGCAGATAACACCAATACCATATACATTTATCTTGTTTATACCATGTAATAACCACAAACGCAAGAAGTTTTAAAAGCTTTATCTAAATCATTAAAGGCTTCATATGCCATGAGAATGAGATTTACACAGATCAGACTATCAATAACTAATATCAGAAATACAGTGTAGCTATGAATCAAAGTAAGAAGCATTTAGAATTTTAGGAAATATAAGAGACGGAAACTAGAACCACGCTATTATAGTAAATAGACCTTCAAAATGTTACTAAAGGCGGGTAAAGAAAGGGAACATACTAATCAAAGTAACTTTCCAAATATGCTATCAGTTAAAGAGAAAACGTCACTCATGAAAGTTTCTATATCAACAAGTACTTATTTCCTATAGGGAGGGTAAGACTGGGACATACTATATATGAAAACAGTTTCAGTGGTTGACTAAGGGTAGGGAGAAATATGGAACAGGCTAGAAAACCATTTGCATGAAAAGTCAATTTTATATAAGGACAGGGAAATAACATAGGCAAGTTTGCTTTATTACAGAAGAGAGAGAGAGTTGAGAGTTGAGAGACAAACACCAACACAGACTATATTTACCTAGAAGAGGACGAAGACTAACCCTGGCCACGGGTCAGTTGGGAAAGGCGGGAAAGGACCCTCAAGGACTTAGGATGCCAGTAGGCGAGTAGGTACAGCTCATGGACAGTCAGGACAGGATCACCCCAGGATTGGATCAGGACTGGGCTCACGGAAGGGTACGACCAACACCTGCAGCTTCGGATGCAACGCCTGAGCTACGCCCTCTCTGCAAGGAATCTGCCAATAACCCCAATTGGGTTCTCGAATCTCCCAGCAAAGTGCTTCGCCAGCACTTAAATCTTTCTCCACCCCAGACTAAGTTTGTGGAAATTACGGACAGAGTGCTCCGCAGCTCTCTGTATCACTCACCGATAGAGTTCGTAGGGTCAGGGACAGGTCAGCTATTCGGACAAGTCTGACAATTTCTCTAAATAAACCTAGGCCAGTTATACTGTTTTCGGGTCAGTAGACCACCCACAAATGTTGCAAGTGTAAGGATCCCCAACTTCGGATTGGACAAGAGAGGTGGTTAGGTCATTGTCACCACCTAGAATTTGGTGTTACCACAATTAATATTCAATTTCTTGAACCCACCCCTTACATTCCAGTTCCCAAGGCATAAGAATACAGAAACAATAGCGCACACAGTGGAATATCAAAAATGTAACAATTTCAGGTGCAGTTCGGCTCTTCTCGCTGGGTCGTAGGTCGATTCCCAGGAGCATCTCAGCTTCAGCAGCCAGCTGGCTAAGTTCCACTACTGCGTGATTCGGTTTTCCTTCATCACGTGGTTAGGGCTAGATGGGCTTCAAAGATGGAGTGGCTCCCCGCTACCAGGCCCACAATTAGATATACATGAAAAGTAAGCGAAAACAAATTAGAAACATAGGAAAAAATGAATACACTGTATACCATGAATGGCTTCGCTACACCCCTAACTTTATATTATCTAGAGCATTAGGAGTTAAGCAGAACGAAACATCTGAGCAAAAGCAGCGGTGGCAAGCGAAGAGCATGTTAGAACAAAGCGGCCATATTTAGCAGTACTGCGCATGAGCAAAAAATCCCTCCAGAACTACGAGTCCGTCACATCACATGGGTATGACCGACGCATGCGCAGACCGAAATCCCGCATAGCAGCGACCATATTAGTTGCAAGCGTAGTTAGGATTAATAAACACATAGGCAAGTGTCTCTAGGACACCCGCGTGTAGTGTAAAAGTGCAAGATTAATAAACGAAACAAATTGGTCATTACATTAAACATTATGCGAGGTTTTTTAATTCAAGCAAGTCGCGTAACGTGCGAATCCTTGCTCCATCAATCCCTTCTTTGATGATATTTACTATCATCACTATTAATGGAACCAGATACCAACTTTTCTCTTTCACATCTCACCCATCTCGATTTCGACAAACTTTTTGTTCAGCCTTTTTTCTGCATCCTTATTAGGATGGTAATTTCTCATTTTTTTTGTAAATTTGATTATTCAGCTCTTCCAATTCAAGTTCATCAACATTCTTCTTCACTCCTCTCTTATTCACAGCATACTTCTGTTTGCATTTCTGGCATCTGGCAAGATACTAGCCTCCAAGAACATCCCCAACAACATGGGCACAGTTGACCATATGGCTCAGTCATCCATTAGAACAGCAGAGAACAAGGTTAGTAAGCTTGTAGAATTCCCTCCCATATCAATGGAGGAGACAATTGCTTTAATCACCCAAATAAAGAGCGGGTGCCCCTCAGATATTATCCCGGCACGCATCATGCCACTACTGACTGGCGATCTGGGTGCTGGAATTCGGCATGTAGTTAATCTGTCCCTGAGTACAGGGGAAGTCCCCCCAGACTGGAAGCGTGCTCAGGTGAGGCCACTGCGGAAAAACAATACTATCCCTTGGACCGAATTGACAAACTTGAGACCTATCTCACTCCTCCCTCTTTTAGGGAAGCTTACTGAGAAGTTTGTCAACCGGCACTTGTCAAAATACATCGAAAGTGCTGGGGGACTAGACCCCTCCCAATCTGGGTTTAGGCCTAGGCACAGCACTGAGACCGCCTTGCTGTCTGTCGCTGACGATCTTCATATGCTACAGGATAAAGGTTACTCCGTTATCCTGGTGCTTTTAGATCTGTCAGCGGCGTTTGACACTGTGTCACACGACATCATGACCTCCAGACTAGTTGATATCGGTCTGGGTGGCAAGGCGCTGGCCTGGCTAAGGAGTTTTTCACTAAACGTACTCAAAGAGTCATTGTGGGTCCATATGAGTCAGAGGAGGTGGAGATCTCTAAGGGGGTGCCACAGGGCTCCTGTCTGAGCCCAACATTATTCAACATCTATGTGGCGCCCCTAGCTAACATCATGAGATCCCACGGGTTCATCCCGGTATCTTATGCGGACGATACTCAACTCCTCTTTCCGTTTAAAATGATGACACCTGAAGTACGTAACTCCTTTGCCCGGGGGATGAAAGAAGTGGCCCACTGGATGGCAGCAAACTTCCTGCAGTGTAACGTCTCCAAGACTGAGGTGATGCTCTTTGGGGAAGCCAAACGCCTGTGGACTCCTGACTGGTGGCCTCAAGATCTAGGCCCAGTCCCTGAGCCCAAATTGGTTGTGAAAGATGTAGGAGTAATACTGGATCAGGAGCTCGCCCTCAAACAACACGCCAATCAAGTGGTCAGCTCCTGCTTCCATGTTATTGGGCTTCTATGGAAGGTATTCCCCCTGTTACCTGATACCACCAGAAGAACACTAGTACAGTCGCTCGTGCTGAGTAGGCTGGATTATTGTAATGGTCTACTGCTAGCCGCTAATGAGGGGATTATCGCAAGACTACAGGTTGTGCAAAACACTGCTGCACGCCTTGTTCTCAACGTCCCGGCTCGTACTCCTTCCAAACCCCTATTAGTCAAACTTCACTGGCTCTCAGTGAAACAGAGGGTGATGTTCAAAACTTGCTGCATTATTCACAAGTGCCTCACAGGTAAAGGTCCAGATTACTTGAACAAAAAATTCAATCCATACGTTCCCTCCAGATCTATGAGATCAGGAGATCAAGAACTGTTATGTGTCCCCAGGTTCAAGAAGACAAGACAAGGGGGAAGGGCTCTATCCGTGGCCGGCCCGAAACTATGGAATGATCTCCCTATTGAAATCAGACTATGCAAAGAACATCTTCCCTTTAGGAAAAAAATAAAAACGTTCCTCTTCCACTACTAAACTAACTGGCTAGGGAGTTAGGATAAATGACTGGGCCCCTTTTTGCTCTCAGATGATGCCAAAGGCGCGGAGATACTCCTCAGGGAGTCGATTCCTAGCGCGGTACAAGTTTGCAAATAAATAAATAAATACATTTGCAACAAATTATTATTATTAGCACAATTAAACTAATTCCTGCTATTGGCATCAGTATTTTACTCACAGGCTTTTACCTATGTTAGAAAACCAACTACCTACAGAGGAGAGACCATCAGTTAGTCTCTTCCAGGCACTGTCAACCTCCAGTGGTTTGAGTTCTTTTTCCAAATTAGTCATGTTTCTCACATATTTCTTAATTTCAATACTTTTATCTGGAATGTAAGTGCAACAATGTTGCGCTTTCAACATTCTACAGACTCCGCCCTCTTTTGCCAATAAGGTGTCAAGAGATTTTGTAAAACCATTGATCTGATCGCAACCATTTCAGTATTGACCAGCAGGAATCCAGCAGCAGTGTCAGTAGATAACCGATCCACCACTGTAGACAAAATGCAAATTCGGTGTGTATTCCGAACCACTCCCACTCCAGGTATCAATGCACTAAATATATCACCTATAATTTCTCCTACACTTTCTCTTCTACTACGCACTAAACCATTAGTATTTTCATTGCTTCCAGCGGCGTCATTCACATGGTATATTTTCGGGAAGACAATGCCAAAATAGCAGCTTCCATACCAGTGATCGGGCAATTTGAAATAAGCCTTGTTTCCGCATATATAATAAATTCCGGGAAACACAGGTTCTGACCCATTTTTGAAACCCCAACCTCCAATTACCTTATAATTGTGTTCGCATTCACTGGAACCGATGAATACATTGTTATAATAACTAGTCTTTTCTCGATGAAGACAAAGTTTACCCCTTCTTTTGAAGTCCAGCAACAGTGCAGCTTTCTCTTCACCATTTGAGGTGCTTTCCATGTTTTCTGCCCATTTAGGAGTTTTCTGTCTTTTGTCATTGGCCTTTCTTTGAACATTCTCCCTTCTTTTCTCTGCCGTAGTTAAAAACATTTTTTCTTGTTCATGTAATGAACAGGTCAAATTATTTCTGTGTGCTTCACCTAAATCTATGTCACCTATAGTCAGAAAGTATTCTCCCATATAACGAGTCACATCACTCTTGGGGTGAACAATGTTCAGGTTTCCCCGAATAGGAAGTTCAGAAAAAATTACGTCAGAGTTAGAATAGTAATGCTGTAAAGTTCCTCTATAGAAGAGGCTTGCTAAAATACTACAGGAAATTCCATAGGTTAGGGGTAAATGGTGATAGGTCACACCTTCAGCTACAGAAGTGGGTAGCTTCATACAGACATAGCAGTCTTCTATTTCCATAGCTTCTACATAGTGTACTAAAAGATTAGCAAATACATTTAAGTGTGTTCTGCTTTTGATTCTGTGATAATGTAGTCCTCCCTCATCTGATGCATCTAAGTCCATTTTTGTCTGTCTAAGGCTAAGGGGCACATGCATCAACCTATTTAGGAAATGCAAACGGTGCGAATCGGTAAATTCGGCCGTTTGCGCTTCCTAAATACTTTTGGGATGCATGAAACAATTTTTCAAAATTCGTTTTTTCTTGCATTTCCTAAAAATGCGAATGCATTTAAGGAATCGCATTTGTGCGATTCCTTAAATGCAATGCATCAATTTTTAAAAAAATTCGAATTTTGAAATAGGAAGTGCAAATTAACACGAGGTTGACCCTTGTGTTAATTTGCGAAATTCTTTAAAAAAGCACAAAAATGCATTTTGGAAAGGGTCATGTTACAGACACACATGTCCTTAGGACATGTGTGTGTGAAACATGCACTTTAAAATACATTTCAGGGGTGCAGGGGGGGGTCCTTTGGACCCCCCTCTGCACCCTTGCAATGCATCAACAAATTGCGAATTCCAAAAAAAAGAAATGCAAAACGGCATTGATTCCTATGGGCCTCTAGGCCCATAGGAATCAATGTAATGCCTTTCCTTAATTGCGATTCGCAATTAAGGAATCGCAAATTCCGAAAATTAAGAAATGCTAAAAAAATTTAGAATTTCTTGATGCATAGGATTTTGCAATTCCTAAATTGCGATTCCTTAATTTTCGCAATTTAGGAAATGCAAATTCCTACAATGATGCATGTGCCCCTAGATGTTTTCTCGCGTCTTTCTACACTTTGTGGTGTCTCTTCTGTCGGCAGAACATCTGAGTCCTTTGTCACTAGTTTAGTAGGGTACAGGTTAGAGTCTTTGCTTATCATGAAAGGTATTAAGATTGTTAGTCCTATCCATATTATCAGTACTATTGCTACACTACACAAACATATTTTACAGCATGTTTTACAGCAATTCTGTCTAGGTCTTCCATTCACATTCGAATCAGACATTTTGGCTTAGAAGAAGTTTTTCAACCCCTCTTTGTAACTTTACACAGGTGGCTTACGCAGGTTAAATTTCAGGTGGGGTCTTCTTCGGAACCCTGATCAGCAATCGATTCTTCGTCTCTCCTGTCACTTATCTCGAGGTCTTCAAATTCCTCTAATACTAGGTAAGACAATTCAGGACTCCGATATTTTTCGTTTTGTCTTTTTATTCTGTCACTTCTTCTTTTAGGCTTGGCTCCAGCCCTTTCCCTTTCACTGGCAGCCCTTTTTCTGTCTTCTAGCTTTTCCTCCACAGTTTTCAATCTCAGTTTCAGTCTTTTTATGAATCTTGGTTCATTTTTCTTCTTTTTAAATCTTTTAACTGGCACTGTAATTTGGCTTTCTTCACGAGCTCTTTTATTTTCATTCAGTTGTGGAACAGCTATTTCGACGCTTCCGTCTCCTTTTCCTGTCTGACTAGTCCCAGGTCTTACTACAGTTTCTTCTGCCTGGTTGCTAAACTGGCCTGGTTCAGGAGTATGCTGATTTTGATTCTCAATTGTCTCAGATTCTGTTTCCTGAACACGTTCGTCTATTTCTATCTGATCCTGTTCATGCACTTCGATTCCTTGATCTTCTTCCACATGAACTTCCGCCCTAATTTCTAACTGTCCCTTTTCTGTCTCTGGAGTTGTAGGAGGTGTGTCGATGACCTGTCCTGTCCCTATCTGACCTCCTTCCTCATCAGATCTGTCATGGATTTCGATTATATGTTTTTCTCCGTCTAGTCCTGTCTCGTCCTCACTATCCCACTCTCTATCTAGGTAGGTGTATCTTCTGGTTCTTATTGGATCAAGAGCCAGATCATCTGCTAGGAACCATTCGTCTTGACTGGTGCTCGGTTGTTCGTCCTCAGCTATTTCAGGACCATCATCTGGAGACCCTTCAGCTGCACAACCTTCAGCTTCAGCCGCTTCTTTTTCAGTCACTTTCTTGGTATGACTTGCATGGATCCACTTTGGCACACCTGCACACTTCACCGCAGTTGTAGTGATAAGAATCACTTGCCTCGGCTTTCCCCACTTCGGTGCTAGGCAACTCTTTCGGTGTGTTTCTTAAGCACAACCCAGTCCCCTGGCTTCAGATTATGGACTGGAGTTGTTGGCCTGGCGACGGCGTCTTCCCCAATCTGGTGAGAGATAGAACGCACTTGGTCACCCAGCTGCTTGCAGTATTCTAGTACCAAATCATCAGAAATACTTAGCAGTTTGTGTCCTGGTACCCATGCCTGCCGCATCACTCTTCCCATTAGTATCTCATGGGGACCCAGGCCTGTTTTTCGGTCTGGGATACTTCTTAGTCCCATCAGGACAAGGGGTAAAGCGTCTATGCAATTCAATCCAGTAGAGTTACACATTTTTGCCAGTCTTGATTTTATAGTGCCATTCAGCTGGTCTACTACTCCAGAAGCCTCTGGATGATATGCACAGTGCAGTTTTTGTGTAATTTTAAATGCCTCAAAGAGCTGTGTTATTACATCATTGGCAAAAAGCCCACCTCTGTCTGATTCAACTATGACTGGAAAACCGAACCTAGGTATCAGTTCCCTTAGTAACAATTTGGCTACAGTAATGGCGTCATTTTTCTTAGCTGGGTGAGTTTCCACCCATTTGGAAAATAGGCAGACTATGACAAGAACATACTTCATTCCTTTACAATGGGGCAACTGTATAAAGTCAACTTGTAGTCTGATAAAAGGACCTTCTGCTTTTCCAATTGTACTTGGTAACACCACTGTTTTCTTTCCAGGATTAAACTGCTGACAAGTTAAGCACCTCCGGCAAAGTGCCTCTGCAATGTTCCTGAACTTCAAATTGTACCAGATTTGTCTAAAAACACGAACCATCGCATCTCTCCCTATGTGTGAGTCTCCATGTATCAGTCTTGCCATAGAAGCAATCATGCTGTCTGGTAACACAGGCATACCATCCCTATAGACAATAACACAATCTCTAGCTCTTGGTTGACAGTCATCTTTCTCCCATCTTTCCTTTTCTTCTGGTTCTGCTGCTTGTTGCAACCCTTTCATTTCCTCCCAAGTTGATACATCCTCAAACACCATAAGTTGGCAGCTGTTTCCGACTCCCCCCAAAGTGATGTTCAATGACATTTTGTTTCGGGCACAATATTGGGCTATTGGGTCAGCATATCGGTTACCAGCTGTCACATTGTCATTGCCAGATTTGTGAGCAGCGCACTTGACCACTGCCAATTCTTTTGGTAACTGGATTGCTTCCAGTAGGTTCTGTACCACTTTTCCATTTCTGATAAGGGTACCTGAGGAAGTCATGAATTCTCTTTGCAGCCACAACTGGCCGAAGTCATGCACAACCCCGTAACCATATTGACTGTCAGTGTATATAGTTACTCTTTTGTTTTTACCATTTTTACAAGCTCTTGTCAATGCAATCAATCCAGCTACTTGTGCAGATTTTACTCCAAATAGGTAGGATGCTTCCATTGTTTTTGCTAGTGTGACCACAGCATAGGCAGCACTTAGGCCTCCATCCTCATGTCTTAAACAAGAGCCATCTACAAACAATTCACAGTCTTCTATGGGCAAAGCCGTTTCCTTGATATCTGGGTGTTGTTTCGTGCTATATTCAGTAAGATCAATGCAATTATGCTCAACCTCTTCCCTGACTTCTGCAGCCAGTGTATTTGGTAATAGCGTTGCTGGGTTCAGTATATTGCATCTATTGATGGTTACATTTGCAGCACCCACTAAAATCCTTTCATACTTAGTCAGCCGACTAGGTGTGAGGTACTGAGTCTTGGTCCGGGTCAGGAGGATTACAACTGCATGTGGAACATACACTGTTACCGGATGTCCCATAACGATGGATTCACTCTGTTCAAGACTCGTGCAAGTTGCAGCTACTGCTTTTAGACATCCAGGCAATCAAGCAGCCACTGAATCTAAGGTGGCAGAAAAATATGCCACCGGACGTCTAGTTAGACCATGGATTTGGGTCAGGACTGAAAGTGCACAATTGTCTTGTGTGTCACAAAACAAGGCAAAATCTTTTGAATAGTCAGGCATTCCCAATGCAGGAGCTGAGCACAGACAGTTTCGTAATTTTATCCAGGATGTCATGTTTTCATCATCTCACTCGACTGGATCCTTTGCTCCTTTCTTGGTCATTTTTATTAATGGTTTGGCTAGGACTGCAAATCCCACAATCCACTGTCTACAGTATCCTACTACTCCCAGGAACATTCTGATGTCTTTCTGAGTACGGGGTAATTCCATGTCTCGAATTATCCTAATCCTTTTTGAAGTAACTTTCCGGATACCTTTTTCTATCTGGTGCCCCAGATATTTCACTGAATTTTTGCAGAACTGTAATTTGTCTGGCGATACCTTATGCCCTCCTTTACCTAGATGGTTCAACAATGCAATAGTATCAGTAACACAGTCGTTCCGACTTTTAGACGCCACCAGAAGGTCGTCTGTGTACTGGACAAAAACTGATTCTCCAGGTAAGACTAATGATTCAAGGCATCTTTTTAAAATCTGATTGAAAATAGAAGGACTCTCTGTGTTCCCTTGAGGGACACGATTCCAGACGTAGACATGACTGTCGAATTCAAATGAGAAAATAAATTTGCTGTCTGGATGCAATGGGATAGAAAGGAAAGCGTGACACAAGTCAATGACGGTAAACCATGCAGCATTCCATGGAATTTGGTACAAAATCACTGCGGGGTTTGGCACAATAGGACAACAAGGAGCAACAATTTTGTTTACCTTGCGCAGGTCTTGCACTACCCTGTACTTCCCACTAGGCTTTTTGATTTCAATTATGGGCGAATTACAAGGACTCCTCATTACTTCCTGAATGATGTTGGCTTCTAGCAATCTTTTTATTTCAAGGGCAACTCCGGCTTTAACTTCTGCGTTCATTTTATACTGCTTGGTATTTGGGTAAACTGCATTTGGTTTTATGGCTGTTTGAATCGGGTCTACATTTGCCATTAGTCCTACATCCCTTCCAGTGAAATCCCACACTTCTGGTATCACTGTCTGTTGGAGTTCTTCAGGTAAATCTTGCATTGTCAATTTCTTGATCTCTGAGTCAGGCCTTAGCAACATTATTGGTACAATCCGTCTTCATCTGGAGTCTGGATTTCAACGCCTTTTGGTATGCAAAAGATGGTGCAGTTCATTTTGCACAGCAAATCACATCCCAATAAGTTCACAGGACTAGAATCACAGACAACAAATCTGTGCATTTCTTTAAAGTTTCCTATTGAAATCTCCATTGGTTCAGTTACTGGAGTACTAATTATCTGGTTTGACACACCCACTACTTGGATTGCTTCTCCCGAGAGGGGTAGGTTAGGAACGTCTGCTGTTCTCACAGTAGGTCGGGTAGCACCAGTGTCCAACAGAAAGGTGACGTCATTTCCATTTCCTTCAACCTTTCCTTCAATGTATGGCCCTGTCTGGTCTACCGGCAAGGAGGCGCCAAGTACGCACTCCTCGTCCTCCACCCTCAGGCCCCGTCAGTAAGGTTCATCACAGAGGAATGTATCATTCAACAGGAATTGTGAGGTTGCTGCATTTCTATCCTCTCTTCCTTCCCATACCTTGACCCCCTCATTCTGCTAAGCTTGGTTCTTATAGTTAGGTCTAGGAGCACGAGGCAACTAATTCTGTTTTACCTGATGCTGGGTCTTTCGTAGCCCCTCTTTCTGCACCTGTGGATTTAAACCATTAATTATGACATTACCAGTCTGTAAATTCGGACATTCGTCTCTCCAGTGCCCTATCTGACCGCACCCATGGCAGGGGAATTTCTTCATGGCCTCCTCTCGACTCATTTTAATTTGGGGTTTCCCTCCTCCCCCGGAGCTTGTGTTCGGGGTATTATTATTCATTTGACTTAACTGTTTTTCTTGTTGTTCCACCAATTTCACTTGAGCCCACATGACCTTTTCTTTAAAGGCCTTCCGTTTATTCTCCACCTCATCTTCACAGTACTTGGTGTACTTCAGGACCTCATTTATGGGTTTTCCCTGCCAACAGATTTTGTTATCTCTAATCCACTGGGAGATTTCAGGTCTCAATCCCAACTTGAATCGATTAATGAAATGGGTCATATCCTTCATTTCAATGTTATCAATTCCACTGTAGGTTTTGAATACCTGCAACAGCCTTTCGTAATAGGAGTGAACAGTTTCATCACGATGTTGGGTAGTCCTATCTATGCGGGTCCAATCAGTTTCTTTGGCTGGCACCTTCCCTTTCAAATATTGTATTACCTTATCTTACTGCCTCATTACATTCGGAGAGGGAGCTCCTGTTCTTGAGTCTCTTTCATACTCCTCACTGGGCCAATCAACTGCTATTTTACATTCTGTCCATAAATCTACAGGAACTACAATGTCATAGAACCCATCTAGGTCCTTCAGGAGGCACTTTTGGACTTTGACGAATCTCTCGACCTGCCTGTACCTCTCAACAGCGGAAATCATTGGTAGAGGACACAATATCCTGTCGGGACCATGGTACATGTACATATTTTCCACCTGGCACTTCTCTCATGGGATACAAAGTTTCTGCCTTATCGACTTCTTTTAGGACATATTCAGAAGTCCTCGGTCTGGCATTACTGTGTTCCTTTTTCTTTGCCCATCTGGCTTTCCATTTTTCTAAGTCTTCCCATTTCTGCAACAGATTTAACAATTCCCTTATCTGCACCTTTTTCCCGGACACATTCATGTTTTCTAGGTCTTTGTCTGAAAATTCTGCTCTGTATGGTTTTTGTAGGACTTTTGACCTGCTAACATCAATTCCCATATTAGCTGCTGTGTCCATTAGTTTCTCATGGAACACTCTGGTATTTCTGGTAATACTTTTGCAGATGAACAAAAGTTCATCCTCACTAAGGGTATTCAATCTGTCCAGTCCCACATTCCCAGCCATTAGTTCTTCCAACTCTATTCTTAGCTTGTAAATATCTAATGGTTTGGTCTGGGGCGTTTCCCTTTCTAATTCTCGGGTCCATCGATCTAGTTCCTCCGGGGTCACTACTGTGGCGTTCCGTGTCCCTGAAGCTGTTTCAATCAGGACTTCCTTGGCCCTAGTCTGAGTTCTCGGTCGTGGTACACTGCTTTCCGGTTCCCTTATGGGCAGATCCATTAGGGAGATTACAGATTCGCATTCACTTGCCTGATCATCAACTATGAGAGGCTCTTTTCTGGGCTGGGCTACAGGGGGTGTAATAACTGGCGTTTTTGGACTAGCCTGTCTATCCCCATAGAGAGGAACGACGGGACCAATAGTTACAGGAATTGTCAGGGCTTCAGGACTGGGATTTATCTGAGCTATTGTCTGGATGAGTTCATTTCGCTGTTTAATTAAGGCTTCTTTTTCTCGTTCGTGTAAAACCCTGTCATTGGAAGGGTCATGTAATACTTGCGGAACTAAAGGAGGATACAGACTCGGGGCAGTCGGGACTGTCATAGCTGATCTTTCCTCACCAAATGGCTTATAATTTGGGACAGTGGTATCAGGACTACAAAATCCGTCATTACTAGTTTGTTTATTGCCTGTACCTGCTGTATCTGTTTCACTAGCACTTCTCCTTCTAGGAGGTCTAAAGAAGGGGTTTTTCGAACTCAGGGACCTGGATTCCTCATCATATGGCGGTGGATTTTTCTGAATCACCTGTAGACATTAGGTGTCGGGTTTTCTCGTTGCTTTTTCCCTCCTATAGGTTCATCTACACCAAATACTGGAAATAGTCCCTCAACCATCATATTCTGTCTCCACTGTTTCATCTTTTTCTCTTTTGTCTCTCGCTGCATTTTCAGGTACCATTTACTTATTCCCTTATCCATTCTGGGTCTGTCGCGCTCTAGAGCCTCAATCTCCCATTCTTCTAAAGCCTCATATTGAGTCAATCTTGGTCTGGGATGTAAGTCGTTCATTCGGGTCCTCAAATTAAACAAAATTCTACTATTAAAGGTACCATCTAAGGGAAATGCTAAGACTCCATCTTCCTGGGTATACTTTACCCAATTCTCCAACCATACACAAGTATGATAACCTTTATCAAACATCATAAATTATGCAGGAGTATTAGGTGGTGTAATGATTACACCTTCTCTAGTTTTAATGGGCTTGTCTTTCTTGAAGTAATTCTTGATTTTGTCAGCAAATGACATTTTCCTCTTACTTCCGTACATATTGTAAGGTCTGTCTCTTAGCATCTGATCCTTGCGAAACCCTAAATGTTGTGGATCAGGTAAGAATTCAGGATACCACATAGACTGCGTAACCAGAAGCTCCGTGTTTAACTACGTCTTTTTGTTTACAAACCCCTTCCAATGCTAGCGCGTCTTCTAACTTTTCAATAACCAATCAACACAGGGATTGCAAATATTCTCGAGCAATGGGTGCGCGGCCTTTTCGCGAGACGCGGTCTCACACTCCGGCAATCACCCCTCCTTTACAATACCAGCTTCGTTACACGCCCACTGTTTCAACTAATACCAGCGCGGCAAGGAGTGACGTCAGCGCAGCTTCGCGACCGACTCCCTCCTTCACAAGGTAACGGAAACTTTAAATTTTTCTTAAAGTGCAAGTGCTCAATTTAGTTAACAACGTATAACATTCGCCACTGTACTCGAGTGTCTATAAAGAACGTTTTGTTTCACTGCAAGTAAACCTCTTCTGTCTACTTTTCATACACTACGGATAGACCCTTCTGCCTACCCTTCATACAAGCATTAGAGAACCTGTTACTTCTTTTGACTTATCCACTCTTTCCGGGATATATACTAAATCTAAAGTTTCACCAGTGAACTCCCCTGCTATAACTCAAGCTCCGATGAACCTATTACTCCTTCCTCGTGTGACCCTTACTAGGTAATATCACAGCTGAAGTTTCATTAGCGGACTCGTTGCTACCATTTATTGAACTATTCATTCAGAAAACCCTAATTAGCGCTTCCAGTTCTGCCTTAACCATGCACTAATCTTCCTCACAGTATGTGACCTCGCTGCGGAGTGGATTCTACTCACCACCCGCTATTCTGCCCCCGGGGAATTTCCAGACAACATAAAACAATCACTAACAATTGGTTAATGAACATTTAATATAGCAGCATTTCATAAAACAGTTTAAACATTTCATAACATTTTCATACCAATACATTTTCAGTCGATCGATCTCAAGGAGAAAATACATTTTAGCAGCACATTTAAATTTTTCACGGGTTATCAACAATTGACCTATCTACCTGTCTCAACTAGTCCTAACCATAGCTCTGCTACCAGAAAATTACTGATAGAGCGCGCAGGTCACCCGACTCTGATTTACCAAATATACACTACTGGGCCCATAACGTGTCTTATCATTATTTCCTAAATCAGGTAGCCTACATACCGCTATCAGTAATTCGGGGATTTTCTTTTCTATTTATTTACGTGTACCTGACTTACCAATCCTCGGAAACAGGTACCTATGATCACAATGGACCAGGAGCTACGATTGAGATTTCAAGCAGATAACACCAATACCATATACATTTATCTTGTTTATACCATGTAATAACCACAAACGCAAGAAGTTTTAAAAGCTTTATCTAAATCATTAAAGTCTTCATATGCCATGAGAATGAGATTTACACAGATCAGACTATCAATAACTAATATCAGAAATACAGTGTAGCTATGAATCAAAGTAAGACAGAAACTAGAACCACGCTATTATAGTAAATAGACCTTCAAAATGTTACTAAAGGCGGGTAAAGAAAGGGAACATACTAATCAAAGTAACTTTCCGAATATGCTATCAGTTAAAGAGAAAACGTCACTCATGAAAGTTTCTATATCAACAAGTACTTATTTCCTATAGGGAGGGTAAGACCGGGACATACTATATATGAAAACAGTTTCAGTGGTTGACTAAGGGTAGAGAGAAATATGGAATGGGCTAGAAAACCATTTGCATGAAAAGTCAATTTTATATAAGGACAGGGAAATAACATAGGCAAGTTTGCTTTATTACAGAAGGGAGAAAGAGTTGAGAGTTGAGAGACAAACACCAACACAGACTATATTTACCTAGAACAGTACGAAGACTAACCCTGGCCACGGGTCAGTTGGGAAAGGCGGGAAAGGACCGTCAAGGACTTAGGATGCCAGTAGGCGAGCAGGTACAGCTCATGGACAGTCAGTACAGGATCACCCCAGGATTGGATCAGGACTGGGCTCACGGAAGGGTACGACCAACACCTGCAGCTTCGGATGCAACGCCTGCGCTACGCCCTCTCTGCAAGGAATCTGCCAATAACCCCAATTGGGTTCTCGAATCTCCCAGCAAAGTGCTTCGCCAGCACTTAAATGTTTCTCCACCCCAGACTAAGTTTGTGGAAATTACGGACAGAGTGCTCCGCAGCTCTCTGTATCAATCACCTATAGAGTTCGTAGGGTCAGTGACAGGTCAGCTATTCGGACAAGTCTGACAATTTCTCTAGCTAAACCTAGGACAGTTATACTGTTTTCGGGTCAGTAGACCACCCACAAATGTTGCAAGTGTAAGGATCCCCAACTTCGGATTGGACAAGAGAGGTGGTTAGGTCATTGTCTCCACCTAGAATTTGGTGTTCCCACAATTAATATTCAATTTCTTGAACCCACCCCTTACATTCCAGTTCCCATGGCATAAGAATACAGAAACCATAGCGCACACAGTGGAATATCAAAAATGTAACAATTTCAGGTGCAGTTCGGCTCTTCTCGCTGAGTCGTAGGTCGATTCCCAGGAGCATCTCAGCTTCAGCAGCCAGCTGGCTAAGTTCCACTACTGCGTGATTCGGTTTTCCTTCATCACGTGGTTAGGGCTACATGGGCTTCAAAGATGGAGTGGCTACCCGCTCCCAGGCCCACAATTAGCGATACATGAAAAGTAAGCGAAAACAAATTAGAAACATAGGAAAAAATGAATACACTGTATACCATGAATGGCTTCACTACACCCCTTACTTTATAATATCTATAGCATTAGGAGTTAAGCAGAATGAAACATCTGAGCAAAAGCAGCGGTGGCAAGCAAAGAGCATGTTAGAACAAAGCGGCCATATTTAGCAGTACTGCGCATGAGCGAATAATCCCTCCAGAACTACGAGTGCGTCACATCACATGGGGATGACCGACGCATGCGCAGACCGAAATCCCGCATAGCAGCGACCATATTAGTTGCAAGCGTAGTTAGGATTAATAAACACATAGGCAAGCGTCTCTGGGACACCCGCGTGTGGTGTAAAAGTGCAAGATTAATAATCGAAACAAATTGGTTATTACGTTAAACATTATGCAAGGTTTTTGAATTCAAGCAAGTCGCGTAACGTGTGAATCCTTGCTCCATCAGAACTGGCTAGCCCCAACTGGCAGATACTGACTTACTTATAAGTCCCTACTATATTGTACCCAGGGCATGTAAAGCAGAGTGATGAAAACAACAGGGTATGGAGGGGTCCTAGGGAGATTTTAAGACTTGCAAGGATTAGATCCCGAAGCAATAACAATTAAACACATGAAAAAGAGACAGCAGAGATGATCTCAATGTGCTGCTAGACGTAATCCCATCACCCACCAAGGTGGCATGCTTTATCATCTGGGATTCTCCTCTTGACGGGGGGCCCTAGGCCCGCCAAGGGCTACAACCCCCTCACTGTATGGGAGGAGCTCAGTGATGTCTTTATTCCTAATCTGTTTAGGATATAAGAGATCCTTCAGAGAAGAAGAGAATTTAATAGTTTGGGTAGCGGGCGCAGTGCGAAACAAAAGACAGTTATAATGTGAACGGAGTGATGCTAAAACTAACTATCATGAGCAATACAAACTTTATTGGTTTGTTCCTAGTGTCAGGATTAAATACAGAGCACCTGCAGTTTGAAATAATAACTGCATGTGGTGGACATAAAAGGGTCCACATGTTTCAGCCTCAAGGACCCTACAAGGTATCGCAGCTTTTATCAGGACCAAAAGATATTTTGTGCTACTGCGCTGAAATTTGTTTGTAAAAAAACCTGTGAGAACAAATATAGAATAATAAATATATACACAACCAGTAATCCCGCGTTTGGTGTATTCGATTTACTGGTCGTACCTGTGGATGACAAAAACAACAGAGGAAATCAAATAATGCATGCGTCTCTTAAAGAAGACAAGGGGGGTATTAATGTGGCCATGTGAGACTCTGTTCTTATCCTTGGTTTGAACATATTCGGAGGACAACAACAAAGTAAAGTAGCTTACCTGTCTTGTACGCATAAGACGCCTCACCTTTACCTGGTGACAGGTCAGGGGAGGGGCACCACTCTGAGAAAAAGGGAAGTGATCACTGTGTCCCAAAAATTAATTGTAGTTAGTAATTATTTCGACACAGTTCTGATGTTATAAATTACAAACTGTTCACAAGTCAATCAACAACAGAAGGTTAGGCAGTTGGCTGGTTGGTGTCACTAGATGGAAGTGGAAACATAGCTACCAGGTAAGTGTCTGTTGGATTCATGAATATCATTGCAGACAGTAATAGACTAAGTGTACGGTTATGAATACACAGAACATCTATGCTTTCAATTTAAATACACGTTATCAACTAGGCGTACATCAGTTTTGTAGAGGACCTTTCCAGCGCAACAAACATGCCCCGGGGTAATCAAGACACACAGCATGTATGCGTGTAACTCAACGTGTGTCTTGTTTGCAAGGTTACAAACAGAGTGTATCTAAATAGTGTGGGTTTGAGTCGGGCTGCTTACCTCTCCGTCGGTAACCCAGGCTTTCACGGAGCTGGAACTGGAGGTACTCCTCGGACCCGAGTGGGCGATTTAAATCTGTAATACCTATGTCATGTGATGTGATTGCGTCATGTTTCCTAATAAAATGCTTGGAACGGGAGGGCACGCTGCGATATGTAGTCTCCAGGATACATCAGTGCAGTTAAAGTGCTATCAGGGATACATTTTTACAGTGTATGTCTAGGTGATAATGTAATAAGTGGTAAGCCCAATGGGTTACTTTTATTAGGCGAATCTTATTTGAATTTAATGTCATTTTTTAGGAAAAGCAACTTTAAGAGAGTTGCAACTCTGTAGCCAAGTTTGTCCAGTGGCCTCACACGGTTGCTCGCCACCAGATATCTTTCTGCTCTCCTGGGAAGTTGTGTGAACAACTCACAAGCTTAGGAACAATGGTAACCTGTTACAGAGGGAGGTATTACTTCCCCCTTGGAGAAAGCCACTCAGGATGTTGGCCCAAAAGGTGAACTTCAAAGGCGAAGCTTTCTCTTAAGGGCAAATGATGATCACAGTCATGAGGGGTTGCATCTTTGTTCAGGTAGACAGGCTGGCGGCAGGAACAGAGAGGGGAGACCAGTGCCCAAACAGTTTTTCCTGTGAGTGTGTAGCTCACTTGTAGCCACACCTTTAGGGTGGGCTATTAATAATTAACCATAGTCCTCTTGGGAACTGAGGGAAACTGAGAGCTCTTGCTGTTGAGTTGCAGTGATCTTTACTGACAGCATACATAGATAATCTACTTCAACTTTTAGAAAATTCAGAAACAATAGAAGGGCTGCTGTACATGTAAAGTAACCACTGCTGTGCTACTGTGGTAATCACTGCTGTCTGTGAAGAATTGAAAACACATTGACATTGACAATTAAATAATCAATTGGGCAGGATTCGAATCCTTTAAAGAACGTTTGATAAGGAGAAGATTCATCATGCTGCATCCATTTAGGCAAATCAAAACATTCTGAGAAAGCCAATTATTCATGAGCCTATCTTTTATACAGGTACTACATGAATGAAAACATGCCACAAGTATCACAACAAGCTGCCAATGAATCACCTAATATTTCACTAGTCCTACCAGGGACCAACCTTAGGTTAATTGTTAAGATCATATGATAGCCTAATTTAAGTTTATTTTAAAGCGTCATCCATTTTCAAGATGAGTTTCAAAATCTGCTAGGGCATTTTTATGTATATGTAATTTTATTTATATAGCACTTACTGATGAGAGCTTTTTGGTGAGTAGCGTGCTACTCCTGAACCCAAAAGGATTAGTGGTGGAGGAGGGAAGGGTCTCTAGAAAGGGATCATGGAGATCATAGTAGTAAAATGAGGTTTGGAATGTGTCAAAGGAGGAATACATCAGGGAGAAAATCCGGAAAAGGTTGTTTGGGAGATCATAGTAGGACAATGAGGTTTAGGGTGAGCTAGGAGAGATAGAGAAGGAAGACTATAGAAAGGGTTATTTTGGAGATCATAGTAGTAGAATGAGTACGGGTACAGCTAAAAGAAGAAGCCTCTGATAAGGACGGCAAAAAAAATTGGGAAAGTATCTATGACAACAGCGGCTCCAGAGTAAAGTCCGTCCCTGTTCCTATAAAGGAAGCAGTTTGGGGAGTGTATCTGGAAGATCTCTAGTCTGACAATGTTGATTCGGTGGAGCCACATTCTCCTTTTTTTGCATCCCTTTCTTCTTCCCCAGCATACTGTTCTCCCTCTATGAATAAGATTGTGGACATTATTAAGGGAAAGAGAACTTCTGGGCCAGTGGGACGGATGAAGTGCCTTTTACTAAAATTAAAAGGGAGTCCTTGCAGTGGGCTTTTTACCTTACTCCCCTGTTTGCCCTTGTTATCAGCATGGTGTTACCCCTCCTTCTTGATCTGGCATCTTAATCCCGTTGAAGAAAAAGGGTCCAAGACATCTCCCAAGCTACTATCGCAAATAGCACTACTGGATGTGGTAGGGAAAATATTTGCCAGGAGTATCTTGAACCACTTTACGGGGTGGGTTGAAGAGGAAAGGATGCTCCTAACGGAGCAAGCTTGTTTTAGAAAGAAATATTGTACATTTGATAGCTTATATATGCTGAAACTCTTAGCCAAAAAGTACAACTCTTTCCGAGGGCTCGATGCTTAAGTGGCATTCATGGATTTTTCCACAGCCTTTGACAGGGTAGACTGTTCAGCACTATGGAAAAAAACAGTTGCCGTCCATGCAGGTAACGGGTGAGGCTGGGTAAGGGGGATTTCGAGGGACGATGCAGAGGGAAAATTAAATAAAGAATGAATTTTCCCTTGGCATAGTCCCTTGAAATCCCCCTTTACCTGGTCCCATCCCCCCACCACTGTTACCTGCATTGACCGCAGCTGGTAAAAACTAAAGAAGTTAGGGATGCCCGGTATTCGCCTATCATTAATAATTGCCCTTCACTCTTCCACATGGTGCTAGCTGTAACTGGGGGCGGGGGGATGGAGGACTATGCTATACAATTTTAACTCAAAATGACATGAAACAGGGTTGTTGTTGGTCCCTTTGCTTTGCTCATTGTATGTCTCGGACCTTTCTGACTGACTTGCATCTTACAAGGGAGATATGCTCAAGATAGGTTGTCATCCCTTTCCTTGCTTGATGTATGCAGATTCCATTGTGATTATGGACCTAACGCCCAAGGGCCTGAGCAACAGGTTGCTGTCTTTACAATAGTATTCCATCCTGCACTCTTTAAAGGTCAAGTTGTCAAAAAGCAAGGTAATGATTCTAAAAAGTGGAAAGGTTGGGAAGAATAGAACATTTGTTTGGTGCTTAGGTCAAGAGAAGCTGGAGATTGAATTGTGTTCCTTTAAGGCCTCCTTGCATGCTAATGGATTTTGTGCTTTCATAATGAAATGGAGCAAAGACATTTTACTCAGCTGTTAACCATTTTTAAGGCGAAAATCCCTCCTAACCTATAACATGCTGTAGAATCTATTCATTTGTCAAAATGGGATTTCTTAGAGAAAATAGGAGGGTAAATTAGATGAAAATTGTGTAATTTTAATTCTTCTGTGTCGACCCTTGAAATTAGGTTGGAATTTGGTTTTATAAGTTCCTATGTGCAGTGGTAAGCCGGTGTGATTCAGTGGGACAATTGGCTCAAGAACAAGGACTCCATGAGGGGTTTCATGAATAGTGAAGTACTTGGCTCAGAGCAGGGTAAATATTCCTTTACGTGGGATATTGCCTTTGCCCTAAGCTATTTTTACTTGCAGGAAGAAGTTCAGGTTTCCCTCTCTCCTACAAAATTGAAAAGCCATTTAAGGGTTGTGAATAGCTCTATTAGCTTTCAGAGAGATTATAGGCATTGTATGCTATAGAAAAGGCTGGTGGGGTAATAACTTAAGAAGTACCTGCCCTGGGATTTGGATCATCAACATTGCACTATTTAGAAGGAATTTGCTCTCGCTAAATGAGCTAACTGAAAACTGGCCCTTCTCTGGGAATTTGGGGAAAGAGTGTGATCTGTGTAATGTGGGTATTCAGGATCTTAACCATGTGCTCTTTATTTGTCCCGCAGTGTTCTTTTCAGTGTCGCCTCCTGTTAAGGCCAATGTTTCTAAAGAAAAAAATGAAATCAGTAGAGCTGGCATATGACTTCTTCATCCACAACAACATAAATTTAGCAATTTGCACACAAGTTTGTACATTCTAAAAGATTTGTAGGAATTTCTATTGATTTGGGTTTAGGATCTCTGCTATGTTGATGCAATAATTTGTACACATGTGTAAATATTTTAAGGCTACATGTATTCATTTTTTATTTGTACCTAGGTTGCTACTATATAAATGAGAGTAGTTTGAACACATGTTTTAATGTCTATGGCTTCTTTTGCTATTTCTCTAATGTGATTTACTGTGATTTCATATGTATTATTTTGTCTTGGTTTATGTGAACCTCTTTTGAGTTCCAAATCATAAATAAAGAATTGAATTGAATTATATAGCACTTAGTACCCCTGACGAGGGGTTGAAGCTATTTTTGGCGAGTAGCGTGCTACTCCGGAAGCCAAAAGGATTATTGGTGGATTAGTATAGGGGAATATGAGTTAATTTGAGCAAGGGGCATGTGAGTCTGTTACTTGGATTGAATAGGATAATGGAGAAATAGAAGAGGGAAGAGTCTAGAAAGTGTTAGTTGGGAGATCATAGTAGTAAGATGAGGTTTGGGATGAGTAAAAGTAGAGATGAGGAGGGAAGAGTCTCTAGAAAGGGATTAGGGAGATCATACTAGTAAAATTAGATTTGGGTGAGTCAAAGGAGGGATACATGAGGGACGAATTTAGAAAGGGTTGTTTGGGAGATCATGGTAGTAAAATCAGGTTTGGGGATGAGCCAGGAGTGATATAGGAGGCAAGAGTCTAGAAAGGTATATTTTGGAGGTCATAGTAGTAGACTGAGGTTTGGGATGAGTCAGGGAGTGGAGGTAAAGGATATATTGACAGAGGTTCAGGGTGAGACAGAGTAGTGAATTGGAGAGAATGAATGTTTTTTCCCCTTTCTTCTACAGTAGAAGTAATGTCAATAAAAAAAATGTAGATATATGACTACATAGAAAGGGTATACATGCATAAGGAATATAATATATTGAGAATAAAAGTTGTATTGTATAAACTCAGACTTTCAAGTGTTACAGTATAAAGTTTGTTTTTTGGTTAAAAGGCACACTTAGACTGCTTGATGTGTATGTCTTATAACACAGATTGTAGAGGTTGAACTGTGTCAGCCTTGTGCGAGTCATCTTTCCTGTGTCACACAAAGGGCACAGGATATTTATATATATATATATATATATGAACCAGGTGTCCTGTGCCCTTCGTGTGTGTGTGTATCTATCTATCTATCTATATATATATATATATATATATATATATATATATATATATATATATATATTTCAAAAGCACCTCCGTTTGGGGAGCCCCCGACCCTTCAGAGCGGCCTCTGGCAGCCGGGCACGGAGAGCCCCGGCTAAATTCCACGCAGAGAAACACCAAAACAGAGACCCTCTTCGGATTGCAGACAGTATTTAATGAAACAAAAGGCACAAATTCCTGTGTCCCAACTAGTTTCGGCCGGAAGCCTTGGTCACGGGCAGGAAGTGACATACATAGTGTTAGTGCCTGCATTTTATCGGCGTTTCCGTGGTCACCTGCTGGATGTAGTCATCAAAGTCCCAGAATGCACCATTGCATACGAGTAAGTGATGGAAAGTTCGTTGTGTTTGCTGATAGTGTGATGCACTATTCAGCACTCTGGTGCATGCAAAGTGGTTAATATTCCTTAGTCCAAGTGGCGAACAAGCAGGATTCCAGATCAAAGGCAAGTGCTCACATAACGTCCTGTTCCATGAAATGCCTCTGTCGTCCGAAGGATTGGAAGGGGAGTCATCCCCCACCCAAATCCCTTCCAGCGCTGCCGTTCGTGATTCATAGTGACACCTCAGTGGGTTGAATGGCAGCGTGTGGGTCATGCTCCTTCCATAAATATTTCAAAAGCACCTCCGTTTGGGGGAGCCCCCGACCCTTCAGGGCGGCCTCTGGCAGCCGGGCACGGAGAGCCCCGGCTAAATTCCACGCAGAGAAACACCAAAACAGAGACCCTCTTCGGATTGCAGACAGTATTTAATGAAACAAAAGGCACAAATTCCTGTGTCCCAACTAGTTTCGGCCGGAAGCCTTGGTCACGGGCAGGAAGTGACATACATAGTGTTAGTGCCTGCATTTTATCGGCGTTTCCGTGGTCACCTGCTGGATGTAGTCATCAAAGTCCCAGAATGCACCATTGCATACGAGTTTGATGTGTATGTCTTATAACACAGATTGTAGAGGTTGAACTGTGTCAGCCTTGTGCGAGTCATCTTTCCTGTGTCACACAAAGGGCACAGGATATTTATATATATATATATATATATATATATATATATGAACCAGGTGTCCTGTGCCCTTCGTGTGTGTGTGTATCTATCTATATATATATATATATATATATATATGCAATAAAGAAAATCTAAATATTTTTAAAACCAAAATTATTATACATATTTGTTCAAATAAATGCACATATCTAGATACATATATATAATCAAATTATAAATGTTTACATACACAGGGAAATGCCGTATATTAGTGTTTGAGTATAGTGGTTAGGAAAGAGCCAACTCTTGAGTAGTCTTCTGAAAATAAAATAGTTATCCATGGTTCTTATGGCTTGGGGGTAAGGAATTCCATTGTTGTCTGTGTGAAAAGAAGATGTACCATCTATGACTATGACATTTTTCTTGTATGTTGGGTTTTGAGATGAGGTGCAAATCTGAAGCGGAGATACCTTTGTTGAATATATTTGGTGATGTTATTCCTAATGAAAAGCAGTCCTGTTTTATGTATGCTTTGTGGGTGAAACAAAGCAGCTTGAAGGTGGGTCTTCTGGCAACTGTTAACGAATGTAGAGCCCTCCAGGCATGGGAGATGTGGGCTTGTGCCTTTACATGTAGGAGTAGTCTGGTAGAGGCCATTGGAGTAATCAAGTTTAGAAACTACAAGAGAGATAGTAGCTTGGACCTTGTGTGGAAATCCTAGGGGGGGGAGATGCATCACAGAGTTTTGATAGCATTTAAGCTTGATCTTGCAAATGTGTCCACTTGGGCATTCATTAACAGCTAGCACACCTTCTCTTTTGCCTATACGATTTTGTGTGATAATTTGATAGCCTGGAGGAACAGCTTCATGCAACACTGGAGCCTCTGTACGTTGGTTAATAATAAAAGTAACATATTTGTGACGTTACTTTGTTAGGAAACAACACTTATCCGAGACAAGGGACCAGTTAACCTGACTAGCATTTTTTGAAACCCTAGTTTAAATCAAAGTAAGGTGAGTACAGAAAAATTACTATTTTTTGTTCGAAGTCCTTCTTTTCACAATGAAGTAACTCCTTGCTTCTTGGGTGCCACCCACAAACATGTGATATAGTTTTTTCAAACTTCATCGAAGATGCCTGATTTTTCTGTATATGAATGTTGCAAGTTACTTGCCTTAGGTTGCGGAGATTCCCTAATGCTATGAGACATTTCTTGCGGGAGAATTTGAAATTGGCTTGGTGCAAATATGAAAAAGCTTCATAAGAGTTCCCACAAGGTAATAAAAAATAATCTCAATAAAAGTTTTTAGGTTCTCCATTTGTCAATATTACATGAAGATTTTGCTTCTCCGTTATATTATCTGTAGAACACCCATCCTGTTACCTCTTACTGCAGGGTTATGAAATCCCCTTAAATCTATATGGAAAGGTATTACACCAGCATGGTTTTGAAGAATTTGAGGGCTATTTACTAGCCCTGGGCATAGTGGGCGTAGTGGGGCTTCGCGGAGCTACGTGAAGTGGGCGAGAAACTACGCCCACCTCCGCACTCCGCGTAGCCCCACTACGCACCACAGGCCTCCCTCCCGCCCTCCCTAAATACGTTAAATTAAAAGGGTAAAATAATTAAAAGGCACTTACCTTGCCCGCCGCTGCCCGCCGCGTCCCCGGGGCTCGCTATCTTCATTGCTGCCGTCTTGTTTACTAATGCGCATGCGGGGGCGGCCGCGCATGCGCATTTTCTCGTGAGAAATGTGCATGCGCGGCCGCCCGCGCATGCGCATTAGTACACAAGACGGCAAAATGAGATAGCGAGCCCCGGGGACGCGGCGGGCAGCGGCGGGCAAGGTAAGTGCCTTTTAATTAATTTAAACTTTTAATTTAAAGTATTTAGGGAGGGCGGGAGGGAGGCGGGTGGCGGCCAGCTACGCTCCATCTGCGGAGCGTGCGTAGTGCCGCCTGGCTACGCCCGCTATGCAAAATGCGGAGTAGGCGGCACTACGCACACTCCGTGCACGGAGCGTAGCTGGCCGCCCACCCCTACTATTTACAGGGTTTGAGAAAATGAAACATATGATTACATTAAAATATGATCTTCTATTATGTATGGAGTATGGAGAAGGGTAGCTGTATGGACGTCCGTACTTAATTTAAATATTCTTTGTCCTTTAACACAGTATTTTCTTTTAATAAATGCAGAGAAGAATGTTATTTTTGGAACTTCTTTATCATTTTTTGACATTGTAAAGTCAGCTGATTTAAATCCTGTGAACTGATATTTTTAAATGAGAAATTGATTGAAAGAGACATAACATTTTTGATCGATTGATTGGTTCACAGAGCCATGTTTGCTCATTTCCATTTATACAGATATCAAAGATATCAAAGTATGACAAAGTTTCACAAAACACCTCAAGCCTAAGTCTCTATCCAGCTACTTTTCTATCGAAAGAGCTCACAGGGTGCCAGGGGGGAGGCCGAAACCGGGGTCTCCCCCAAGGCCCATTATTGCGCGAGTCTTCAACTACAGGGATAGAGACATCATCTTACAGACAGCACGCTCCGCTCCCCCCCTGAAGATTGACAACTATGAAGTGGCCTTTTTTCCCGACTTCACTGCCAAGGTTCAAGCTCAACGGCGCAGTTATCAAGCTGTGAAAAAGGAGCTGAGGGACAGGGAGATCAAATATGCGATGCTCTTTCCCGCCAGGCTGAGAGTCAAATACAACGGCAAGTCCTGGTTTTTTGACTCCCCAGAGGCGGTCTGGGAGTAGATGGAAGGATGGAGCACGGTGGGGGGCAGGAGGAGAGACCGGTTGGGCAAACCAGGCCAGCGTTGAGAAGTTCGAGTGGAAGAAGATCGTCAAGGCCCAGTGGAAAAGAACGGTCGGCTCGAGGAGCAGGACTGATGGACATAGTCGATAAGTCTGACAAGCCCACTTATGGTGCAAAGTGCAAGTAGTGGGACCGGGGGGTGGAGGGAGCTATACCTATTGTAATGATTTTGGCAAACAGGCTGTTTCTAACAGTTATTACATAATATGTTTAATTGTCAACTTTATGGTCAGGAGGGACTCCAACGAATCAATGTGGATGGCAAGTTTCCAGTTATTTTGATATGAATGGGCAGGAGGGGGGATCACTCTACCCCGAAAAGTTTCAGAATTCTAAGGGGGGGAGAGAAGCACTCTGCCAAGTTTGGGGGTGGGTAGTTTTAAATCCACGGGCAGGGGAGCAGGGAGGGGGGAGGACAGGGAGGGGGAACAAGGGGTAGGTTTCAAGATTGCTTGGTTTATGGATGCAATGATTGTTTCACCGATATTTCGGAGTATACTATATGTTGGAAAGCTTTACAGTATATTTTTAGACCTAAAGCATTCAACGAATATGAGGACACATTGACTGTTGGACGACATTTGCTAATTGGGTGGATTTATGTTTTTTCCTGCATTGCCATGTTTTGTGGGATGGAAAGAAGGGTGACACGCAGATATGGGGAAGGATAGTGAGCGATCTCTGGCTATAATGTCCTGGAATGTGAATGGGTTGGGCGACAGAATTAAGAGGGGAGTAGTGCAACAATACCTGAAGAGGCACTCACCGGACGTGGTCCTACTGCAAGAGACCCATCTGGTAGGACAGAAATCCAAAGCCCTCACTAGATGGGGGTATAAACTCCTAGTACATTTAGACTACACTACAGGCTCACGGGTACGGCTGTACTGGTGAAAAAGGCCACACCCCTTATTGTACACAATACATGGGCAGATACTGCAGGCCGGTTTGCGGGGGTAGAGGCCCAATGGGATAGGAAAGACATCAATATACTCTCGGTCTATCGGCTGCCTGCGCTGAGCAAGACAGCGCTGGAGGACCTGTGCAACAAGCTGACTGGACTCCTGGAGGGCGTACTGATTATGGGGGGAGAATACAACATGACTTTAGATGATACTGTCTATCACCAGCCATCAAGGCCACAAGACAAATCTAGCGATCTTCTCTCCGGCTTTGCACAGGCACTGGGTTTGTCAGACGTGGGTCAGATGCTCCATCCCACCGACAAACTGTTTACCTTTTACTCTAATGCCCACCGTAGTTTGTCACGTATTGATTACTTCTTCACACATTTGTCCTCCATAGGTAACTTTGCCCAATCTAGAGTCCTACCTAGAGGGATCTCAGAATTCTCCCAGATCTGGACAGAATACACGCAATGGGAACGCCAACATGTTATGTTATGTTATGTTAAATTAAATTTATTGAGCGCACGTACGCCCGTAGGCTTCATGGCGCTGTGGAAGACTGGCAAAACATAACATGTAACAGAAAGAAGCGGAGTTAACTAAGGGTAAGCTTGCTTAAAGAGCCAAGTTTTAAAAGCCTGTCTAAAGGCTAACAGGTCTTCATGAAGCCTTAACGTCAGTGGCAGAGAGTTCCACAGGGAGGAGGCCAAGAAGTGGAAAGATCCGCCTCCCTGGCGTTGTTTCCTGATCCGAGGCACCACTAACAAGTTCTTTTGACCTGAGCGGAGAGCACGAGAGGGGGTGTAACTGACAAGCAGGCTGCTAATGAATCCAGGGCCCTTACCTTGAAGAGGCCTGAAGATAATGCATCCCGCTTTAAATGCTGCTCTCTGCGCTACTGGCAGCCAGTGGAGACTGGCCAGTCCCGGTCTGATGGACTGCCACTTGGGAATCTTACAAATCAACCTGGCCGCTTGGTTCTGAACCAGTTGAAGTCTCTTGAGCTGCCCCGCTGGAAGACCCAAATACAAGCTATTGGAATAGTCCAGGCGGGACAGCACAAGAGCAATGATGACCTGAATCAGAGCAGCGTGGGTTAATAGGTGGGCGATCTTCTTAATCTTACGAAGTTGGAAGAAACTTGCAGATACCACGGTCCCTACCTGACTTTTAATCGAAAGATCTTCGTTGAAAGTGATTCCTAGGCTTTTTACTGTTTGGGACTTAGCTGGAGGGTTTCCCATTTCTGGAGGCCAAAAATGTGGCCCCCAGTACAGTTCACTCTTCCCAGGCAAAATCAATTCAGTTTTGCCTGGGTTGAGTTTCAGGTGATTTAGGCCCATCCATCTTTGAATGTGGACCATGGCCTCCCGAAATTCGGTGGCCGCACCAGGGGAGTCCAAACAGAAGATCAATTGCAGATCATCTGCATAATTGAAAATTAAGGCTCTAAACTTTTTTAATGAAAATAGCAGGGGTCGTAGGTACAAATTAAATAAAAGTGGGGACAGGGACGAGCCCTGAGGGACTCCGCATTCGTTTTTGATTTTGGGGGCTGTAAAGGTTCCTAGTCTCACTGCCTGGGTGCGTTCCGAGATAAATGACTTCAGCCATCTCAGTGCCGAGCCTCTCAGGCCTGCCTGTTCGACACGGTCGACCAAGATGGTATGGTCGACCGTGTCGAATGCGGCCGACAGGTCAAGAAGTACCAGTGCTTGGTGGATGTCCTTGTCTGCATTGCATCTTAGTACATTCTGGACCGCCAGTGTCACCATCTCAGTAGAATGCCCCGGTCGAAACCCTGCTTGATTGGGCTCTAGGTATCCAGTGGTTTCAATGAAGCTAGAGAGACAGCTAGCAACGTGTGCCTCCAGAATTTTTGAAGGGAATGGCAACAAGGATATCGGGCGATAGTTAGATGGATCGTGAGGATCAAGACCGGGTTTTTTAATCAAGGGAATCAGTAGAGCATGTTTAAACCCTGCAGGTACCTTTCCCTGATCAAGTGAGTCATTAAGCAGAGGAAGGATCCCATGAGGGATGGAGTGCCCTATCTCTGTGAAAATGTAGGGTGGGCAGATGTCGTCGGGTGAGCCAGACTTGACCCCTGCCAGGAGAGTGGAAAAAGTTTTAGGGTCTATAGCAGGAAGGGCATCTAATGTAGTAGGGTTATTAAAAATATCATCCAAAGGAGAAGGTTTTGGAGAACTAGCAATGTTGTGTTTTATAATTACAAGGGGTCCAGGGGCGGGGTATAATTAATATCACCTTCCCGCATGTACCTTGTGGACCGGATAATACCAGGAAAGGTTTGAACCAGGAAATCAGGAGCAGCCGACTGACCCGGCCCCCCTGGTTCCAGGACCCCAGCGCAATACGGCGCTACCGGTATTATCCGGTCCACAAGGTACATGCGGGAAGGTGATATTAATTATACCCCGCCCCTGGACCCCTTGAACTACTACAGTACAAATTACTGATAACCCGAACACTTCGGACAAGCCATCTAATTTTGGTGCTGAACTAACTACTCGTCTGTACGCTCATATTTGAGCTTTCAAACTGTATGCCCCTTTGGCTAAAGAGGCTTATAACTTAAAAGGCAACCATTGCTTTGTCCTGATGATGGCCCCCACCATTTAGTAAGGGGGTCCGAAACGTCGTCGACTCACTGTGTACCATATACTTGTGTAATGATTTACTATACAGAATTATGTAATGGTATCTACAAGTAATTCTCTGTCTAAAACTGGAACCTTACAGAGATTGTCGATTTTGCCTTACAAGCCCTTTGTGTATGTTTTTGTTTGTGTATTTTCGTGGTTGGGTACAGGCTTGTGCCCCACGCACGTGAATTGTTGAAGGTGTTATTGTGTCTTGCAAACCTTGATTTAAATATAAACTTGGAGGACCTCTGCCCGGCTGGGCATGTCCTCGCCAATATAGAACTGACTGAGTCTATATTCATTTTCAATCATCCGTCTCTTTGCCAGGGACCACTGTTTTTTCTATATGATTAAGCTCCCCGAGGTCCCTCGCTGATACTAATTGGGGTCCCCTTGTTGTTTAAAATAGCTTCTTATAGACAGCAATGTCCCAAGCCTGTCAGCGGCAGATAGGTAAATTATGGAGGCAGACCTGTCGACGGAAGAAATAGGTAAGTCCCTAGGACAACTCAAATCCGGAAAAGTGATGGGGCCCAATGGCGTCCTGGTGGAGTTTCTGAAGGCCATGGCTTCTTTGACTGTGCCACATCTGAAAGCCATGTAAGAGGAAAGCTTAGAGGAGGGTCAGTTACCACTGGATCAACGACTAGCTACTACTAGTTATTTATACCAAGGTAAACTGATGGACGAATGTGGTTCCTCTAGGCCTATTTCGCTGATAAATGTAGAGGCGAAGGTGCTAGCCAAAGTCCTGGCGAATAGGTTGGCGACAGTAATTACCTCACTGGTCCACTCAGACCAGTCGGGTGTTATGCCAGGGCGGAACACAGCCCTCAACCTCCGTAGAGTACACAACGTAATGGCCCAGAGACAATATATTGAAAAAGACAAAGCTATACTGTCCCTTGATGCCTCTATGGCGTTTAACTCCATAGAATGGCCATACTTGTTTGAGGTGCTGCAGAGAGCGGGGTTGGGGCCCAAGTATGTGGCCTGGGTGAGACTCCTATATACTGGGGTACTGAGCCAGATAAGGGTTAATGGCTGTACATCCTGTACATTTGAACTCAGTAGGGGCACGAGACAGGGATGCCCACTGTCCCCGCTGATCTTCGCCCTGGTACTAGAGCCGCTTGCGGCCTGGATACGAAGGGACGTGATTGTTCGTGGCATGCGCTGGGCAGCTGACGTGGAAGACCGCATACATATCACTTTATGCGGATGACATCCTGCTCTATTTGGCATCCCCCTATAGATCAATCATTGTGGTATTGGATATCTTCACAAATTTTACTAAATACTCTGGCTACGCGATTAACTGACACAAATCAGTCCTGTTTATGCTGAAAGGAGACGTGCCACATCTCCATTCACAGTGTGCGATAATGGCTGTAACGGAAGGATTTCGATACTTGGGTATTTTTATTACCTCAGACCCAGCTTGTTTTTATGATTCGAACCTGGCCCCACCTCTGGCCAGGCTGCGGGCGGATGTGAAACACTGGAGGACCCTGCCCTTGACGCTGATGGGAAGGCCGGCACTTTTCAAGATGCTAGCACTTCCGCGCTTTTTGTATGTCCTACATAACTGTCCTCACAGGGTCCCAGACTCGTACTTCAGGGCTATCGAGAGTGAGATAACCACGCTGCTATGGGACGGTAAAGCCCCCAGAATTGCGAGGCAAAAATTGACGAAAAGCTGGTACCATGGGGGCATAGCTCTCCCAGACCTGCAGAGATATTACTGGGCGACGCAACTGGTGACGGTCAATCATTGGATATATCATCTCCCGGATGACCCAGCATACGCCCTCGACAAATACCAAACAGAACGCTCAGGGTTTCTTGGGGCTCTGTATACCACTGACAGGAAAAACAAAGGGAAGGTCTTTGGACCGACCAAACATACTTTTGAAATTTGGCGTCTAGTTGCCTCTCGACTGGGATGGGCGGGCACTCTCGCGTTGGTCACGCCACTATGGTTTGCCCAAAGGCTGGGAAGACTAGGCTATCCCGCATTCGACAAATGGGACCCTATTGGAATATCAACGGTGGGGGATATGGTCAAAAAGGGACCAATACCGACTGTCAGTGAACTTCAGACAAAATATCAGGTGGCACAGGGAGAAATGTACAGATACCTGCAGATCAGACACGCGCTGCAGGCCGCCTTTCCGTCTTTTAAAGACATACTGCTATCGTCGCCCCGAGAAGATCGCTTGCTTGACGAGCCTCTCAATTCGAAGGCAATATCCCTAACTTACATGAAACTGAGTAACAACCTCCCAGACACCTTCCAGAAGCTCAGGGAGCAGTGGCAGGATGATGTAGGCCCTATAGAGGATGACGACTGGCAGTTGGCCCTATGTCACCACGTGAAGCAGCTATCACCAAGAGGTTCCGCCTTATTCAACTTAGAATACTCCATCGATCATATCTGACAGGGACAATACAGGCCAGGATTGGATCCAAACCTGATGACAGATGTGTGAGGAGGTGTGGACAACAGGCCACATTTTACCATACACTATGGTCCTGTCCCAAGATACGCCCCCTTTGGGAGGGAACCATTAAGAAAAATGGGGTAACCCATAAGGTATGGACCTGGGTATATTATGATATAGAAAAACAATGGTCCTGAACCTATTGATTATAATGATTCACTTAGTCAATTATAATATCCAACGTTTTTTGTATAGAGCAACAACAACAAGTCTTCTCTACTATACTCAGTTTTCTTAGTACAGAGTGATAAATCTCCACCACGGTAAAGAAAATGCGTTTAATTCATTAGTTCAATTTTAGCAGTTCATTTTTATACGCAATATATTATTTCAAAATAGATAAAAACAAAGTGGTTGCCCAAGAGGAACGTGCAAAGAAAAGGGGGTGATTAAAGTGTGAAATACGTGAGCAGAAAGGAAATTCACAATAGTAGACCAAAATAAATTCACATTATTTAACAAGCAATATCGGACATATGATTTGCCGTATTGAGTCCCGGGCCAAACATGAAATTCTTTTTAAATTATTGTAATCAAAACATTATTACATCCAGACATATATGCCCAAACATTTTTGCACTATATGGAAACTAGAGTAATTGGTCCAAGGTAAATGAAGGTAGCGTCGACGTTTCAACTCGTCTTATGCCCAATCGGTGATTTGAATCTGGGGAGTGCGAGTCTTCATCAGGACTGGAAAAACGGATGGGGGCAACCAAGGGATAATAATAACCCCTTCAATGGAGAACAATAGGGAGGAGTCCTTAGTTACAACTTCCAATCAAGTCTCCTTAGTGTAAGATTCTCTCCTCACTTATATTGGGAGGGCACAATACTTCATGTCTGTATCAAGACGAAGTGATACCTTGGTCTACTTTCCGCTATTCAAATTCTTATTTAGGGAGCTCCTGCTGATAATGTCAGGTAGCTGCTTCTTGCAGGAGTTCCAAGACGTATAGATAACCAAGCCTTAGTTATTTGCTTGTACGCCGTTCGGGGTAAGCTCCTACTAGTGAAATCAGGTAGCTTGTTGCCGAAATATCAGCCCGTAAGGATAGCCAAGCCTCAGTTTTGCAAGGACGCCGCCGGTAGACGAACCGCGCTTCCGCGTTTAGTTATATTCAGCCCACCTTTGGGAGGGAGCCACGACTCATATGCACACAGCCCTGGGGAAAGCTATAACACTTACACCACAGTTCGGGCTATTGAACATCTGGGAGGCCACTGACCTAACAGAAGCCGAGAGGCAATTTACAACGCTGGGTTATACATTGGTTAACAGAGAAGTGGCTAAGGGCTGGGGGGACACAAGCCCACCTCGTGTCACCCTCTGGGTTAAAGAAATGGATAGATGTATGCTGGCGGAGACTGAGGTTTATAAGGCTTGTGGATGCCCCAATAAATAGGATAGGAAGTGGTCTCGATGGAACGCATACAGGGGAGATCTATGTGTATCACCCACAAATGAGATGGAAATGCGAAGGCAAGAGAGACTGGTGGGAGATATGTAATGAATAACTCTTGATTAATGATTTATTCGTAATATCTTGATGAGAATATGCAAAGTGTCGTTCATTCATGTAATGTACTACTGTGATTTTGATCAATAAACAAAGTTTAAAAAAAAGAAAAAAGGAAAATTACCCTGTGGAAGAATGGCCATAACCCAAAAACAAGTTAAATCAGCTAGTGTATGTATGTATGTATGTATGTGTGTTCTTATATAAATGTTGTAAATGTTTTTGTACTTGTATAGCGCACAGCTACCCACAGTGGGTTTCCCGGCGCTTGTACGAATACCGCAAGGGAACCCTTCCTGGCTTTCCCTGTGAAGTGTCCACTCCTGGGCACCCCCATGGTACAGACCAGGCATCCCTCACGTTGTGGGGGCCGTTGTGGAGACTAAGCAAGCTATTGCCCAGAGTTGCAGCGTGGGACCCATGATCAGAATAGGCACTGAGGCGAGAATATCCGGTCAGGGGAATTAATGAGCCCGAGACCCGCCGGGGCAGGAATCGAACCCTGGTCCCTGGCCAGAGCTCTGCATCGAGGTCTGCCTGCTCTAACCATTGAGCCACACTTCTCCAGCAAAAACAGGAGTTCTGTAGGCAAAAGGTTAGGGGGGAAAACCACGCCAAGGATGCCAAGTCTGATAATGTGGCCCTGTTCATTTTACCTACGCTATAGTGCTCGACTTACCCTAGGGCATCTCGGCGCTTGCCTTGGGAACCTGTCCTGGCTTTTTCCCTGTGAGATAACCCATACTGGGCATCCCCAAGGTGAAAGCCAGGCATCCCGCCGCGGGGGGGGGAGGGGGCCGTTGTGGAGATTAAGCACGCTAATGCCCAGATTTGAGGAGTGTGAACCCATGATTAGAGTGGGCACCGAAGCGAGAATTATCGAGTCGTGGACAATTGGGCTCAAGACCCTGCCGCGTTGGGAATTGAACCCTGGTCCCGGGTCTGACCTCTGCTTCAGGGTATGCCTCCTCTAACCAGTGAGCCACACTTCTCCACTAGTGAGTGCAGTCAGATATATTTGGGGGTTTCAGCTTTGTCGGTGTTTATACCTTCCTACTTAGAACATATTCTGGAAATCATTTGGAATCAGTAGGTTGATTTGGCATGCTGTATCTAGTGAGACAAGCTCAAATCGAGATTCTCTCTTTTTGTTGCCTTGATGAACACTGTGGATGGTCTGATGAACACGTTGCATGAGTTCGACAAAATTGCAAAATGTTTACAAATTCTCAGGATGATGTTCCTGGGTCTCCTAAGTTTTCTGAAATCTTGAAAATTTCCAACAATGGAATTAGAATATCAAGGAAAATAGATTTTCCCGTTGACCCTTCTAGTTTCTTCAGGGCTGGTTCTGGAAAACCCAATCCACTACAGGAAAATTGCACGAAGCTATCAGCAGCTAGTAACTAAAGCCCTTCGAGTGCTTCACAGGTAAAATTAAAGTGCAGCAAATACCAAATGGGAAAACGAGCTTTCACTGTTTCTGAACCCTCCAACTCTAGGCACCTTATTGTCAGGGCCCAGGCTCTCCAGCAGGTTGCACTCTCCGTAACTGAGCAAGATTCATAGATTGTAAAATCCCTGTAATTTTATTAAGGAGTCTATTTTGGGATGCATAATTTTAGTGGAATGTTTGGTGATCACTCCTTCCTTTGTACCCAGGTTGAAAGCACACATTCACCTTTCTTTTCTCCTTTCCATGGACACAATGTGTAGAAATGTTTTACATATGAGCTTCTAAATTGGTAAGAGCTTGTAATTCATAGGTTGGTGCCTATAAACTAATCCCCATCATCTACTCTTATTTCCTACCCCAACATCGAACCTGTTTAATACAATTCCAATTGTGTGAAATGTGCATTATTGATATTGACATATATAAGAGCATTAGCTCTGTAATCCAGGATGACAATGGTTTCTCCCAGAGTATTAGAGTTTTCTTTGATAACACCTTGACTATTAAACCAGCCTACATACATATTAAACACATATTAAAGGCTCAAGATGTTTGTACAACTAAGCTCCTTCTATTGCACAGGAAACAATTGAAAGCTTGGGGGCTGCAAACTGACACACTACAAGGCAGTCTGTATAACTTAATGTATTGTCTCTGTAACCAGAGTTGCCATTAATCATTTATTCTACTTTGACTAAAGGAAGTATAACTTACAAAATCTCTCATGAATGTCTAACCAATGGAGCTATTTGAAATCTGTTTTGGGATTTGGAGTTTTGACAAAAAATGTTCAGAAGAACATCTTAATAACAACTGATAGGCTTGAGAAAATAAGTTATACTAAATATATATATTTTGTATATTGAACAAGGACCATGGAAACAAGGGTTGCTCTGGACGAACTTAGATCACCATAAATTAAACATATGTGAATAATATCTGATTAGTAGGCCTGAGACCACAACAGAGGTCAATAATTTACAGGTCCAGGAGGTAGAGAAAATTAGAAAGCCTTTTAGGCAATTAGAAATTCTCACACATTCACTAAGCCTAGGCATGGATGAAAATCTAACTAACATTTAAAAAAAGCAAATTACCCACTTGTCCAATTGTGATTGTTTCAAATGTGGATAGACTATGTTAATTTTCAAAATAATTTTACTTTTGGAACATTCATCATGTAGTGTAAAATATTTTCAGCAAAAGTATCTACTTTACTAATGCATATTTTGGGTTTATTTTCATTCACACGATCTTGCTATTATAAATGCTCCACATCAATGGATAATAAAATCACATCCACACATACCTCACATTCCAACAACAACACAATTTTAGAGCCAATCAATACAAAGTATTCATGTTCATATCCCTGTTATAACAAACGTTACAATACAGATCTCCTCTTTTATATAAATAAATCTGGCCAAGTCAAGCGATTCTTTATTTCCTAGAAATAAATTCTTACTAGAAAATTGCACATTACCCAACTCATTGACATACACAATTACAATTTGGCTATATCCTAAAACCTGAGAGGGCATATCAAGTCTAGCAGCAACAAATGATGGACGGAATGCTGAATGACTCAAACATTCACTCCCAGTCAAGAGATTTGAGTCAAATGGATAGTTCTTTTGCTCACTACGCCACCCCAGTTTGGACCTAGCTATATGCAAATCAGTCTTGACCCTGATCCTCATGGAACAGTCCAGCCTGAACTGCCAAGCCGGGTCCTCCCTGGACCAGAAACAAACGTCCTGGGACCTTTTTGTGGGTAAACACCCCTCATCAGACAGTTCAACGCATATCAAGTGTAGGTCAATTTATCTCGACCGCATCACATTTTTATTAAACAGCCGAGAGAATCTTCTTCCTTTCCAGGAGGAAGAATACACAGTCCATCAATAGATGGCTCACCGAGTACTTTCTATTCCGCTTACAAGGACACTAACTCTGGTCCTCAGCTATTTTTATTTTTAGCGCTGGCATCCGTCATCCTGGGTCAATTCCAACCCTCAGCCGTAGGATTTATTTTGCAGAAACTTATCTGAGATTTTATATATGTATGGGAAAAGGTCCATGCTCTCCTGGCAAATGAGGAAGGAAGTAACTAAGCTCTTCTTCTTGAGCTACTGAACGTCCTCCCTCCAGCTAGTTCCAACAGCACATCACCTGAGGGTACACTTTATTTGACTAATTTACATTGCTTCACCTCCCTCAAGGCTCATGTCAGGGACTACCAGGTGCTTCATCATTGCTGCCACAGGGTTCTTCTTACTGAGGAAGATTGACATTACCTCGGGTAAAGTTAGCACCAATAGCTTATCACCAGGGACTTCATTTTTATTAAAAATATAAAAGTGTAAGGCTTTTGCATCCACCAGAGGCTACAGTTCTCAACTCCCTCCTTAGAGCTTGGGTCATCGCATATTTAAGTAGATCAAGAGGCCATTTTAAGGAGCTATTTTCTCAGCCTTCCCATGACACTCGTCTATCAATTGCCAGCACTTCTGCTCCATATAAAGACTGGGGAATAAATTTGCACTGTATGTCTTTACTCAACTGCTTCACCGCAGCGGCATTTCCGCTGCAGTGCAGCGGAATTTGACACGTGCGCAGATTGTACGGCCCCTGGCCCACCGTGAGGGTAATTGGTCAAGGATACAGCTTTCATGTCTATGATCAAACCTTTTCAAGCCATTCACTTCCATTGATAATACAAGTCTCTGGGAAGCCTTGTGTTTATCACATTCCAGAAGATCTGATAAGATCACACCCATATACTTATGCTCTTCGACCAGCTGCAGATGCTTAGACCATCAAAAAAGGTAAATTTCCCCTTTCTTTGTTTGAGAAACAATGTTTAGTTTATTTTCAAGAATATAAGAGTTAAGTGCATTCAATTTTCGTTAGAGCCCGATAGGCGTGAGATCCATCACTACCAGATTGTCCGCATACATAAGGTAGCTGAGATGCCTGCCCCAATCTTCAGTGAAAAACTATGAGTGGCACTTAACATCGGCAATAAACAGAATAAACAGCAGGGGAGTGAATACACACCCCTGACGAAAGCCATTTTCTACCTGGATTTGCCTTAACAAATTTTGCCAATTATCGCTATGAAGCTTTATCAGAAGACCTAACAGGGTGGCAGATATATTTCACTGGTGGAGTTTTTGCCAAAGTGTACCTCTGTTCACCCTGTTGAATGCTGCTCTTAAATCAACGAAGCAGCAGCAAGGCCACCTGACAGCTCCATTGACCTTCTTGGGATGTCCTCCAGAGTGAAAAAGTGGATCATAGTTAAGTGCTTTGGTCTAAAACCGCCTTGCTCCTCTGGGATCAGTCCAATGTAAAAGACCCAGGCAGCTAGATGCTTCAACAGTGTTTAAACAAAAAGTTTGGATGGAATATCCAAATTAAGCGATAGTTAGTGGACTGGTCCATTTCCCCTTTTTTATCAATGGGCTTCAATATGGCTAATTTCCATAAATCTGGGTGGGAGCCTGTATATGTTACCCTTTTGAAAAAACCTACTCAGAATTAGACCCTACTTCCTAGGGTCTCTCTTAAAGATCACGGATGGCGGACCATCTGATTAGATCACTCTAGGGGCTTTCATATTACAGGTTATTTTGGGCAGCATTGCTGCCATTTGAGTGTTTGCAATCCCATCTACATCAACTTGAGGACTGGCAAGAGTCCCTAGCACATTCTCAGAATTTCCTCCACTATAAAGTGAGTAAATAAAGTTATACCAGAGTTCCTCACTTATGTGTGCCTCAAGGGAAGATGGTGGTCAGAGGGTTACAGAGTTCACAGCACCAGAAGTTCTAACTATTCTTATCCACAATGGCAGCAAGCATTAGTTACCAATTTTTGAGGGCGCATGATTTTCATTAACAATTTTCAAGAAGCATCAATGGCTGCTCTTAAACTGGCATTACTTTGCTTTAAGTAAAAGCGCCGACGACTCCTATTTCGCCACTCTTCTACCTTCCTGACAATCATAATTAACCCAGCTATTACCCCTTCCTCTTGCCCCACTAGTTTGATAAAGGCCCTACTTGGCCAGCTTAAAGTGGGCTAATAATTGCATTGTTAATCTGCAAGACCAACCAAATGCGTCTTGGCCTGCTTCCAAGTCTAAATGCTCAAATTCAGTTGACGAAAGGGCCTGCAAGGGGTCTTCAGTGATGACAGCACTAACTCTCCTATAATAAACTACCTAAATGGACAGGATGGCACTTGCACAAGACAAGAAAGGATCTTTAAACTCCAAGATAAGAGCAAAGTGGTCACTAGGCCATTATTCAATATCTATACGTTTTTCACAAGATGAAATTGGTTAATTGGAACAAACACATAATCAATGGGCATGCTGCTGTTATCATGTAAATAAATCTGGTCACTGTTGTCATTGGTCAATTCACATGACAGTGCCCAGAATTTTAAAATATTTCAGGACCAAGATTATTTTCAAACACGGGTAGAGAAACTCTTCTAACTTGAAGGTATTCAAGTAAAACTACTTTTTCTATGGAAAACTCTTTGAGGTTAGAATCTAACGCCTTTTGTTTCAACTCTTTTGTAGGTTACATCTTCAATAGACTTTTATTCTAGTTCAAATTATTTCTTTATTCAACTTATGTTTCAGATCCACGTGGCTTATCATACTCTTGTTTGGATGTTTATATGGCCATCTATTTTTAGAATATTATTTGTAGTCTGTTGCATAGAGTGCTAGTACAGTTATGGCATCCCTACTTTAGTGATTATATCATATCAAAGTACTAAAGGTTTACCCTTATATTATCCAAATGCTACCATACAACATACCCCTCTCCTGATAGTGATCCATGGTTCACTGGGTGATAAACACCAACTAATTAAGACAGGAAATTACATCACAGGAATTTGATTAGCACAATTTTGGCTGTGGAACTTCAGACTAGAAACATTGGAAAGTCTACCATCTTGGATAAGACCAGACTTTCAGCTAGCCATGCCCATACCTTCCAAGGAACTAAGGGCTTAATTACGAGTTTGGTGGTCCATGGGACTGTTGAACCTGTAGTGGTGGTCTCTGGACCGCCAGAGAGGTGGTCCACCTGCCGTATTTCGACAGCCATGGTGGTACCATTACAGGACCGCTGCTACCACTGGGATCATTGATCCTGTGGCAGTGGCTCAGCGGTCAGAGGCCATAATATGCTGGCAATGCAGCTGCTGCACTGACAAACATATTATGAGTTTCCTCACTGCCCTTCTGTTCATGGTGGTGAATAGATACATATAAACATGTATCTGGGGTGACCATTCATAAAAGGCAGATTTGCTATTGTGCAAGTCGAATAATGCTTATATTGATTGGGCAGATTGGCTGTAATTCGAAATATTGAAAGATATTTGAATACGAGGAGCAGGAACTGTACCCTGAGGATATTTCTCTCAATTAAACCACCCTTGCAGTCTCAAACTCAAATAATTCAGCAGTACTCAAAAAGTGGAAAGATGATTCTGTGAGCTAAACTCTCACTGTTAACTTCTATCATGACCTACAAACACATCTAGAGTTTGAATCCCGGCTCTACAACTCAGTCTTCTATTCCTCCAAGAGCCTACTTGTTCAGTACTTAAAGTTGTCAAAATGTTAGTATAAAGTGATGTATGTAAAAATAAGTCCAACAAAAAGTAGTAGTGGGTCAAAGGAAGGCTAGCTAGGTTCTCTTTTTCCTCCTCACAGATACATAACAAGTTAGCTCCTTTCTTTGACCCACTGCTCCTTTTTGTTGGTGTAATTGTTTATTTAGGGGTAGTAGCATTGCCTGGTCGTTAAACATCCCCTAGGACCCTCTTTCCCCCGTGTATCTTTATGTAAAAATAAGTCACAAACACAACAAGGCGCTCATAGATGTGTAATCTTGTACACCAACAGCCTATTTAGTGTATGTGCCATAAAAATATTTAAAGTTAGTTACACTTAAAAGGAACCTTTTCTATACATTTTTCCCGTTTTTTTGAAAGGTGACATACAAAATATAGTTTCTCCAGTACGAAATCCATTTGAAAATATTGATAGTATGTGTGCTGCAAAATTATTTTATAGCAAATGTCAGCCATCTTCTGACGACAGTCAGGAACCTGCATTTATTCTAATAGGTCAACATTTTAGAAATGTTATGTAATTAGTGCTTTAAATAACACCAACCTTTTCTGGTTCTTGTCTCAGTGAAATATGTTCATTGTTTTTGCATGCAGATTAAGAAGAGGTTAATGGACCACACCAAGAAACACGAATCACTTTTCCATACCGTACAGAACAACAGGAAACCAGCAGGGGAAAAAGAGGCGCAAAAGGTAATCTAGCAGAGACAGATTTTTATTCCAAGAAGATGATTGTTTGAAGGAAAACAATAGGCCACATTTACTGTATTTTGATCATGGTAGCGCAGCATGCCTCCCAGCTGCGCGTCAAAATAAAAGGGGAGGAATGCACCGTATCTACAAGATATGGAGCAATCCTCTCCTTTTCCCCTGTGCCAGCGCAGACACCCATACGCCATGGTGCAAGGGTGCCTGCCCCTTCTATGTGTGCTGAGGAATGCCACACACATAAAAATAGCAAAAAACAAGGAGAAATAAAAGTAGTTCTCCTTGTTGCACCACTCCTATGCCTCCCCAACGGAGGTGTAGGGTTCTGACACATGTGTTAGGTTCCATGGATGTTGTGAGTGAACACGCACAGCAACACCCATGGAACACCCCTTTCACGCAGAGTAATGCATGAAAGGGGCCCATATTTACAAGGCAATGAAAAGTCACTCATGGTGACTTTACATGGCCTTGCAAATGTGGGCATTCACACAGCGCTGCCGGTGAGTCTAAAAAAGTGACGCACCGGCAGATAATGGGCTTGTAAATGAGGCCCTAAATTTTACACAATGGAGATTGTATACATTATTGTTCATTTGGCTTATGTGTATTTCAAATTAAATGCATCAACGTCCATTGTTTCTCGAATATTGCTGCACGTCTAACTACAAACTTGGACCTCGATTACAAACACCCCAGAATATTCTGGTATGTACCATAACTCCTATTATGTCTCATATCAGAATTATGAGTCCTGCAGCAAACACCACATACCCAGTAATTCTACCATCGGCAACTCAAACCTGCCTGTGGGAAAAATGTCTGGTAAATACTAAGACCCAGGGTAGGCAATAATAATTCCACCTGATAAATTCTGAATACCCTGTTGTCAGGCTGTATGTGGTGCAATAATTATCGTACAGGAGAACAGCCATATGGAATAGAGGCCTGATGTCCAAAATGTTGACTTTGCACACAGAAAACACAATACTGAGCCCTTGAATCAGGATTGGGTGGATGTTTTTTTGTGACGTGCATTTTTGAAATACAGAAATTTGGCCAATATAGTGAACTTTCTACATATTCAAATTTATTAGCATGGGTCTGTGGATGCGCCAGTCTGGGTTGCCCTATGGAAGATGATGAACACAACAAACTTGTAAATTTGTGGATATTCAGTTGTAATTTCTATGCTGGTTCCTATTTCAAGTGCAGTACTGCTGACATGCTTCTATAGTGGTAATTTGGATGGTTCATTTGCAAGTTTAGGTGTTCTGCCTCCATATAGAAGACCATTCTATATTGCAGGTAGCTGCAGATTAGGGGCCGTACAAAAGGTAAGAAGGAGAGTGCGCCGTATTATATAGAATGTGCTGCCCCCATATAGAGCAGCTTTAAAGCAGCCACCCGTGTTTCACTGTGCAGGCGGCAACCCACCTGTACTTTTAAGAGTGGTTAGAGATCCCGTTACAGTTGGGTTCAATGAGTGACTGCACCCGCCTGCAAGGGACTATCTAGGGGCGTCTGATACATAGGCAAAGAGATTACCACATTTGTAACAAGTAAAGTACTGCAGTGACACCACTACAAGGGTTCCCGAAGGACATGAGACATGGTGCTGGCTGACTCACCCACCTGAGCTGTCTCTTGATTGGCTGCAGCTAAAATCAGCTGGAGCAGGGACTTTTTTCCAATCTCATTATGGGAATAATATGCTTATAGCCTACCTGATGAGCAGACTGGATAAGTCCCTGTTGGGAAGCTGTACAGGAAAGAACAATCTCACAAATTAGCCACTTCCAATGACTTTCCCTGAGTGACAACCCAACTTTAAATGGTTATTGCCTCAAAAAGGGTAGGTTTCATCAGTCTCACACCCAGCAGGGGTATGCAGTGGTCTTGTGCAGATATGTATTGCTGCCACCTACTCCAATATGTGAACCACCCTTTTCTCCAAAGTCCAGCTAGTCTCTAGCTTTCACACACAGACATGGGGTGAGCAAAAAAATGTAAGGCAGGAGGAACCTAGGTGAAAATTCAAATGTGGGGACCACTGGTAATGTACAGTTGCCCAGGTGTTGAACCTGCTCTTTATGTGGGTGCTTTATAATCCTGTTGCTGCTGGGTGACGTTTTTGTGAGATGGATTCTTACTTTGACCCGCTCTGTTCTTTGGGGCAAGCTTACGCAGCCTGTGCTTGCTGAGCAGTTTTCTGTGCTATCCCTATTGTGTGTGCTCCAACAGATATGTGTTTCTGTGAGAAAGACGTTTGGACTTGACTGTCAGTGCTAGACCAGTTCAGTTCGTGGAATCAAGAAAAGCGTCATATACTGTTGTAAAGTTGCTACTAGTAGTAGTTTAAAAACCAAATTTGATGTTGGGCGCACTATGAGAAGACCGCCCTAATAGAGGCAGAGATCTTCTCATCGTAAAGTATAAGGAAAAGTTTTAAAGTGTATTCAAATTCAAATAATATTTGAAGTATATTTATGTTAATATTATTGTTAATACATTTGAGGCAGTGAAAATGAAAAACACATGCTCAACACTATTAACTTAATTTTGAATTAAATATTTCATTAAGATAAGTATATTAATGTTAATTAAAACGATTATTTAAAAATGTTATTTTGAAAAAGTACCTAAAGTAATTTTTTTATGTATTCATCGTGCATTAAAAGTTACAAAAAAATTATATATAATACATTTTAATTAATTTGATTAGTTTTTAAAATAACTTTACATTTATGTTTTATTACAAAATTAACTTAAATATTTCAAACATAAAACATAAAATAACATGTATTTGTAATTTTTTAACATCAACATGAATGTATATATTTTTTAAACGTTTAAATAAATGAATTTCTTTTAATTTTTTTTATGGAGGTTCAAATTCCATTCCTCTGTTGCTTTCCATGGAAGGGTGTTGAAGTACCAGTGGTTGGCCAAGTGGAGATGGACTTGCTTCAGCTCTAAGCTGCAGTACATTTACTACTGTTTCAGGTCCTTTTAGCTGCAGTCACTATAAAAGTGCAGTTTGTGAATATCAATGGGCTTATTTCTCTGTGGGTGTTAGAAATTGGGTTACTGATTGGGGAGAGGAGTTGGCCTAACGGCTAGGGCGGTCAACCTCGAATTTGGGGAACTGGCTTCGAGTCTCGGCAATGATGCTGAACATCCTGTGATTCTGTGCAAATCACTTAATCTCCCCGTGCTTAACAGAGATTAAAAAAAGTGTCCTCATGTACTGCAACTGGCGCTTTGTAAAGTGCTCTGATACCCGATTCGGGTCAAGTTCGCGCTATAAAAAACTCTGTAAAATAAACTGATGGAGGGAGGGTGGGAAACACTACTCAAGCAGCAACCACAATACTTGTCAGGGTGAAGTCACAAGATCAGACTCCAAATAAACCTGTGATCCATCCTCTGGTAGCTTGCCACAGAGCAGACAGGCTTAATTTAGAGGCAATGTGTAAAGTAGTTATGCAGCACTTCAAACAATAATAAAGTGAAAACACAACTCCAAAATATCCCAAACCAATTTAGGAAAATAAAGCCAATAATGGGCATCGAGGATGGTCGTTGCTGTAGCTGTCGGTGTTGCGGACGATCGCTGCTGGAGCTTAGCAATGGCAGTTCCCCTCCAGCCTGCAGAGTTGTGGTACGAAGTGCAGTTCTTGAGCTGTTGGGCATCGTTTGCTGTCGCTGCAGCACAAAGAGACGGATTTGTCAGAACTTTGCGCTGGTAGGCAGCGTGGGCAGTAAGATCTTGGCGTGAACAGGTCCACTTGAATTCGTGAAGAGTTCAAAATATTTCAGGGGGAGCTCAACTCAGGCCACACCAAGGGTCTATGTCTTGAGGGGCTTCACTTGGGGGCCAGGAACTCACTCCACCAAAGGCCATCAGGTCTCAGGCAGGTCCAGTTACAGGTCCAGGTAGCTGGTCAGCTGGGCAATAGCTGGTGGCCTCCGGAACTTGTTATATACCTATAGCTCAGAACAGAAGGTCAGCTGGCTGACCCTTGAAGTCACTTCAGCCTGTGATTAAGGGTGCAGATTCAATGTTCCTTCTCATCAAGGCAGCAGATCAGCAGTGTAGCAGGGCTGCAGAGTGGTACTCCTTCTGGCAGCAAAGCAGCACAGCAGTCTTTCTTTTGTAGTATTCACAGGTGCACAGGTAACATGAAAAGTTGGTGTCTTAGGTCCAATATATATATTTGGTGTCTTGTTTGAATTGTGAGAAACTTCTAGAGGATTCCCTTTGAAGTGCTCAGGTTTCCTGTCTCCCCTGCCCTTGCTCCAGACTAACTACAGGTGGTATACAATTCTTTGTGTAAAGGCAGGTCACCGCCTTTTCCGGTGTAAATAGGGCTGTGCCCACCTCCACCACCTATTTTGCCAGTGATGGCACATCTAAGTACACGTAAGCTCTTTATTGTCTGTGGCTGTCTAGGAGGAATACCCAAAGACTAATGTCAGCTACACTGAGTCATGTGAACCAGCGCTAAGTGGCTAAAGAAGGAAATTCTAGAGAAAATGATTAGGGGTTCTGTCCACCTTACCCTCCCGTACCTGAGCAGGAGACATCCAAGGATGAGAAAGTAGAAACAAGGGGTACTGAAGGGATCAATCCACTTTTAATTTTCAAACAAGAAACAATTAATTATCTTGTGATTAACGAATTATACACTGAAAAAATATATATATATATATTCATATACACATATATGAGCGGACATCCAGGGAGGCACAACAAATAACAATCTATATACAAAACATCACATGTACATTATATACAAATATACAAAACATTTACAATATCAACAAACACTTTTCTGTACCCTAAATACAAGGAATATATAAGAATATATATACACACCAATTTACATAAGTACCTCCTCTTAATTTGCAATGGAGTGCACAACAAAATGGTAGTCCCAAAAGCAAAGCACCAGGGGGTTAAAACATCAACCCAGTCTATATTTGTGTTGGTGCACCTAAGAAAAAAATCAAATCTTTCTTGAATTATAACAGGGGACTCCGTTCAAAGCAAGAGGTGTCGACGCAGTCGCGGTCACGTTTCAGCCAGATGATATAGGCTTCATCAGGACATGGGTACTCTAGTAATAACAAATATATATATTATCTTCTTTCTTGCCAAAAATGGGCACCACATAAAATAAAATAAAATAACAGCTGCAAGAATTACAAACTCTCCCCCACACGTGGAAATGCAGTGTCAATAGGTGAATCCATCAAGGAAGAGGAAGGGAAGCAGATAGTCAAAGCCCAACCAGGAACAACTTTAAGGGCAAACATTGATTAAGAGAATATAAATAATACAAGGAACTCTCAGAAGAAACCTCAGCCACACCTCTAAGGGTGAACAGCACACACGTGTGACAAAATCAAACAGTGTATAAGTGTGTCTCAGTACCGGATACTATAACCAAAAAATCAAGTCAAAGTATAAATACCTAATCTTCAAGGCCCTGGCAGAGCCTAGGGCAGATATCGCCGGCTAGCCCACACAACCACCCACGAGGGTGGGGTAGGAACCACTTTCTTTGCTAAAGTCTTGAAAGTTCTACATAGGGTAAATACATATAAAAAGGCCAATCAGCCACAGGAACAGATCCAATATGGGGAAGATGGCCCCATAAGAGCTATCACTATATTAGGTTATCTAGAAAAGTTACAGCGGGCATACCTTATATATTAACTGTGTCCGCTCGGATAACGATAAAGTAAATCAGGCGTGGCTCAAGTCACACGATCTTCCTACCATCAGGTCGGATCGCAGGGGAAAGAAAAAGAGAGGAACAGCGTATCATCAGTCACACAGACCTCTATCTTCATTTTTCCTACACCAGAGATCAAGCGGCACGAAATACAGGAGAGCACAAGTTGGACTACACACATCTAGAGTCTATACTACGTGTGTATATCCGTCTAAACCAACATAGCCAGTAGTTAATTTAACAAATGAAGGGGGTCAGCCGGTCAAATGAGGAATTAAATGAGGGGGAAGGGGGGGGGGGGGAGGAGGGGGGCTCACAAACCCCATTAGTCACAAACCCACCTGACTTCGAGGGTTCCGCTTTCGATGTAGCTTCTAGGCTGGAAAACAGAGCTAGAACAAAACCCATCCAAGGAAAGAAACCGGGGGGGCCATTGCAGCATATCACTACGCTGCCGTACCTAACGTGCTCCTCAGAAGTCTACTAGATATCGCAAGGACTTGTCAGCCGCCGCAGCCTGCTCGCATAAGTATGCGGAGAGAGAGAAGGCAATTACCTTAAGTCTTCAAACAAAACGGCGACACGAACAAACAGTGTTCACTGCAGCGTCAGTCAATCCACCGGGAAGCTAGGGGCGGCCGACACTGCGCATACTAATGAGGCGTATCATGCGTCAGCAAGAGCGCCTAACCCACGGGCAACACTAAAAAGGGACTACGAATCTCAAAGAGGATCCCTCAGTCCGTATACACGCGACCGAGGTACATCTACCGGCATTGGAGGATCGTACGTGCACAAAAGATTACAAAGAGAAGGCCAGACTCATTCTAACAGGCAAATGTGTACAAATCAATAATAATAACAAAAAATAAAGTTACGAAAAATAAATATTTAATAAGCATAAGATAACAAATAAACAAAGCAAGTCCCAAGTGACATAAAGAACATGTATAGCATACACTAATCCTCCTGCATTTCCACTATTGGGTTCCCATTTTAAAGAAGGCACCTGGACCTTTTAGTGCAAACGGACAAGACAGCATTCAAATGGACGAAGGACATTCAAGTTCAAACTGTGGCATTATCTATGGCTTTATATACAAGATAAAATCCCATCAAAAATAAGTATACATGTCAGTATAGCTTATCTATACATACTTCAGTAGTATGTGTCATATCATATCATCATCCATATCAACTCGATAAAGTCGACAGCAGAAATGAGCATAGAGCAGAGCTTAAGGAAAAAGGACAAAAGGGTTTAGATCAACGCCCAAATTTCATCACGTTCATTCAGTCCTTTCTCAGACGTATGGTACCTCTCTATTAGTCTTGCTTCTGTACGATTCAACTTGGTCTCTAATTCTGTTTTATTTTTAGCCAAGATGGTAACTAAGACTGCCCAAGTCAACTCTTCATCATTGTGGTCTGCCTCCATATAGTGCTGTACTAGAGGCGCCCCAATGTACTTGCATCTTATGCGTGATTTATGCTGTCCAATACGCATTTTGACTGCTTGCGTAGTCTGCCCAATATAGGACAAATCACAGGGACAATTCACTACATAGATACAATTCTTGGTGTTGCAATTAGAGAAGGTACGCATCGTATGTGTGTCGCCATTGATGTCGATCTCTTTCAGATCCTTTGTTTAGGACACACCACACAATTCATGCAGTGGTAGTGTCCGATCACAGGTGGTAATCCTAATAAGCTCCTAGTATCTTTTTTGCTTGTCAACACTCTACTCGCCTTCACCAAATGCTGCTTTATATATTTACTTTTCGGAACGCAAAAAGTGGTTTAGGGATATTCAAATGTTCTATAAGTCTCCAATTTTTTGAAATAATCTGTTTGACCTTATTCGCTTTGGGGTTGAATGTTAGGACGCAGGTCAATGATATGCCCTCTTTCTTCTCTTTGGGTATCAGCAAACTTTCTCAAGGCGTGTACCAAGCACGTTTAAGTGCTGCTCTGACCAACTTCCTGGGATATCCTCTATTACAGAGTTTATTCATTAGAGTATCCGCATTATCAAAATAGTCGCTTTTGTTGGAGCAGTTGCGACGAATACGCAAAAATTGCCCATAGGGCAAGCTTTCCTTAAGGCTCCTTGGGGGACCACTACTGAATTCTAAGAGTGTATTCCGGTCAGTGGGTTTAGTGTAAAGGTTAACCTTCAGGACTCCCTCGTTGTTGAAAATCCACACATCGAGCAAGTTGATTTTGTCATTGCTAGCACTCATAGTGAATCTCAAATCCGAAGAACACGAATTGAGCCACTCATGAAACCGGGAAAGTTCCTCATTATTGCTATTCCAGATGAGGAATATGTCGTCGATGTAGCGAACCCACCTCGACATCAAGTGCCGGAATGGTTTCGCCTCACCGAAGACATACACCTCTTCAAATTGATCCATCACCAGGTTGGCAATCTCCGGTGCAAAACAACACCCCATCGCGACTCCCTTAAGTTGTAAATAAAGGGAGTCTTTGAAAGTGAAAAAGTAATTTTTTAGACAAATTTTGGCCAATTCTATGATGAATTTCGTAGGCACCTGGTGAGGTCTGCTTCTACGGTCTAACAGCATCCCCATGACCAACAGTGCCTCATCCTGTGGTATGTTGGTGTACAAACTCTCGATGTCGAAGGTGACCAACAACTGCTGGTCACCATCAAACACCGAGTTTTCAACCTTTTGTATAAAGTCCATAGTTTACCCCAGTATTGGAACTTTCATAGATTCCCATGCTTTGTATCATTCCCCGTCGTCGGAATGGGAGTCTCGGTAACAAAAATACCATAGCTGTAGGTACAAAAGACAATGGAAAAAGGCCTAGGCCTCATTACCTTTTGTAGCATATCACCCTCTTTGTGTAAAAGAGACCAAACTTTTGGCCTCAGCCAATCAGAAGTGCCTCACCACTTAGAACCTTCCTGAAGGAACCTCAGAGCCTCAGATTTTCTACCGCACGTTGTGCTAGGGAGTCTCCATTGAGCTCTGCTCAACTTCTACAACTTCTACAGGATTTCATCAGGTTTTTTCTCAGTTTTTTCTTCAGGATCTTTTGGATTCTTCTCAGGATTGTTGCTGTTTGCCAGTATGTCGGAGATTGTGAAGAAAAAAGCGCTTTTCAAGCCTTGTTCCTCCTGTGGCAAGAAAAGGCTGTTTGTGGAGGACAAGCATGAGGACTGCATCTATTGCCTCTATCCTGACCATCTAGTGGATAAATGTGCAATCTGTCGCTCTTTTTCTGCCAAAACCCTCCGGGACCGTGAGGGTAGGCTCCTGACATGGCTGCAAAAGCTTAAATCGAGGAAGGATACTGTCTCCAGCGACAGTGAAGATGCTGGATCGATGACATCTACTAGAAGGTCAGTGAAAAGGGGTAGGGGTTCCCCTTCTTCTTCTGTCAGTCGATCTTCTAAGGCCTCAAAAAAGACCCCCAGTGAGTCTGAGAGCCAAGGTCCCAGCAAATCTCCTCACGGAAGTGTAAAGGAGAGGGATGGACCTTCTACGCAGTCTGCTGGCGCGAAGACTTCCACAGCCTTCAAAACGCCTCAAAGCCAGTCTTCTGAGAGGACTTCTAGGTCCTCGACGACGAAGACGTCGACAGCGGGAGACCCGTCGACTAAGTCATCTAAGGCGCCATCAACTGGAGGTCCGTCGGCGACGAGACCGTCGACGGCGGAGAAGGCGCCGTCGACGAAGGCACCGGCAACACAAGTGTCGACGAAGGAACCGTCGACGAAGGAGCCGTCGACGAAGGAGCCGTCGACGAAGGAGCCGTCGACGAGAGCCCCGTCGACGCCCAAGATCCAGTCGACGACGAAGGCCCCGTCGACGAAGGCCCCGTCGACGAAGGCCCCGTCGACGAAGAACCCGTCGACGAAGAACCCGTCGACGATGGTACCAACGAAGGCGACGACGACAGTGTCGACGACGAGAGTCCCGTCGACGGCAATGACGACGATGTCATCGACGATGGTCTCGTCGACGAGAGCGTCGACGACCACTACGATGACCATGACGACGGCTGGTGTGTCCACAGTCTCGTCGACGACAACGTCCACGACGCCTATCTCGACGGCGTATGTACAACCGTCGACGACGGAACCCACGATCTTGGCCACGGAAAAGCGTATCACCATTTCGGTGACGCGGATTACACCGGAGATGACTTCTCCAAGGGCAGTGTCCCCTCTGCTTCCAACAATGCTCTTGCAAGAGGGTCAGTCAGAGGAAGATGACCAAGATGCATATAGTTATGCCAATACTCCTTCGCAACTATTTGTCAAATGTCAGGACACCGACTCAGAGGGCGAATACACCCACGAGGAGCATGATCATAGTCATGGTCAGTATCAACAACGGCACTCGGACCAGGGAATGGTTTCAGTGCCAACATCTTTCCTACAGGATCTTCATAGGATGCTGCAGGACTATAAGTCTAAGGCCAGTAGGCCTTTGCCAACTACGTCAACACCTGCTACGCCTTCCACGACTCAGGCGTCAGTGGTGCCACCTACGCTCTCGGCTCCAGCCTCTCCGCAGCCTCAAACAACCGTCCCTCAGGATTCCTTTGGGGTACCAAGATCGCATGATGTTGATGAATCTTCGGATGAGGATCAACATTCGGATCACGTCTCTATTCCTGACACGGAATATGATGAGTACATTATTGACAATCCCGCATCGCCAAATCCGGACCCAGCGGACTCCCCGCCGGCGGATATTGGAGGTTTCCATCAGCTAATGGAGAGGGCGGCGGCGAGATTTAAGTTGGCAATGCCTAAAGTCACCACGGATTGCTTCTTATATGACTTTAAGGAACCTTTCCAGAAAAATGCCAGATCTATTCCGATTGTGGATCATGTATGGAAAGAGGGCCTAAAGACCATGACACACCCGGCGACGGTGGTGCCGGTACTACCGCGTCTGGAAAAGAAATATAGAGCAACCGATGATGCCCCAGCGGCCTTGAAAGGTCATCCAAAACCGGACTCTGTAATCTCGCAGGCAGCGCAGAGGAAATCGCGCAACCCTTCGGCACCGCTGACAACTCCTCCGGACAAGGAAGGACGGAGGCTAGATAATGTTGGGAAAAGATTCTCAGCGATGGCGAGTTTGCTGGTGAGAGCGGCTAATGCCTTAGCCATCCTGGGAAGGTACGACCGTCAACTTTGGTGCGATGTCTCCCCGTACCTTGACCAGTTACCTCCTGAATCAATGTCGGAGGCAAAGAAAGTTTTGAAAGAGGGGGAAGCGACGTCGATGGAAATAATCGATTGTGCAATGGATATTGCTACTACGGCATTTCGTTCACTAGCTGGAGCGGCAGTGCTCCGTCGCCATGGGTGGCTTAAAGCTACTTGGTTCCGACCAGAGGTCCAGAACAAAGTGTTGGATCTTCCCTTTGATGGTGAGGCTCTATTCGGCAAACTTATTGACGACACCCTTCAAGATATTAAAAAAGACACAGAGACCGCTAGGTCTTTAGGAACACTTCAGTACAGGAAGTCCCCCTTCAAGGGAGCCAGAGGCAGGGGTGGTACGTATAGAGGATCCTTCCAACACCAACGGTATTCCAACACAGGATCCGGTTCCCAACAGCACCGCCAATCTTACCAACAGCGGCAAGGCCAGTCTACCAACTACTCCAGGCCTTACAGTAAAGGAAAGCAAGGTGCGCGAGGACGGGACTCGTCCAAGCGCCAATAGCGGCCTCCTGGCTCTTCCTACTGGACCCTCCTCCAGGAAATCAGCAGTTGGAGGCAGGGTCAACAAATTCCTTCACAACTGGTCCCTCATAACATCGGACCGTTGGGTGCTCAACATCATTCGGAAAGGGCATACCTTAGAGTTCACTCAAGTTCCGCCACCCAAGCCCCCGGCAGCCACTCCTTCAAAACACCAGCGTCTCCTTCGGCTCGAGGTTCAACAAATGCTCCGAAAAGGGGCGATAGAGCCAGTTCCATCGAATCAGAGAAACCAGGGATTTTATTCCAGGTTCTTCCTGGTGAGGAAAACGCTCGACAAGTGGCGTCCCATTTTAGACCTCAGGGGGCTAAACACCTATCTCATCTCTCTATCCTTCAGGATGGTGTCCCTCCAGGACATCTTGAAACTAATCAACCCAGGAGATTACATGGCCACACTCGATCTCGAAGATGCCTATTTTCATGTTCCGATTCACCCAGCACACAGAAGGTTTCTGCGATTCACAGTAGCCAAGAGCCATTACCAATTCAGAGTTTTACCCTTTGGACTCCGTTCAGCCCCAAGGATATTCACGAAAGTGCTGGCTCCAGTAGCGGCTTTCCTACGGAGGCACAAGTTTCAAGTCTTCCCCTATCTGGACGACTGGCTGCTGAAGGCTCCGTCCAGAGAGGCAGCGCTACAGGCGGTTCAAGCGTGTACCAATTTATTCCGAAACCTGGGTCTCACTCTAAACGACGAGAAATCTTGCCAGGTCCCGTCCAGAAGAGCCCGGTTTCTGGGAGCCATCTTGGACTCAAAGCTTTCACGAGCTTTTCCCACTCTGGAAAGGAGGCACAAGTTACAAAGGATGGCCCAAGACTTGCAATCAAAAAAGTCTCTTTCAGTTCGCCGCTACAAGTCTCTGCTGGGAGTAATATCGTCGTGCATTCCACTGGTTCCCCATTGCAGACTAAGGATGCGTCCCTTGCAGGAACAACTGGACAATCAATGGCGGCAAGTCCACGGTTCCTTCGACGACACAGTGGCGATCACTCCGGAAATGAAGAATGCGGCCCTATGGTGGACAGACCTAGACAACTTGTCCCAAGGCCTATCCTTCGCAAGCGACCCGTCTCCACAAGTGATAACGACGGATGCGTCGTTGGAAGGCTGGGGAGCAGTGCTGCAGGAACTTCATGTCAGTGGGCATTGGTCGCCCCAGGAGAAAGGCCTCCACATCAACCTGTTAGAACTCAGGGCGATACGTCTGGCTCTGCAATCGTTTCTTCCTCTCCTGGAGGGTTCACAAGTGCTTATCAGGACGGACAACACCACGGCCATGCACTATGTGAACAAGGAAGGAGGGACCAGATCACGCCCATTGTCACAAGAAGCCCAGCAGATTTGGGATTGGGCTATTCGACACAACATGTCTCTGATGGCGGAACACTTGCCGGGCGTCCTCAACGAAAACGCCGACAAACTGAGCAGGTCATCCTCGGTCACCCACGAATGGGAGTTGAATCAAGACATTTTGGAACAAATCTTCAGCCGGTGGGGAAAACCGGACATCGACCTGTTTGCCACCCCGACCAACAGCAAATGCCGGTCTTACGCAAGCAGGCTTCCCCATCCAAATTCTCTGGGAAATGCCCTTTTGATACCCTGGTCGAAGACATTTGTCTACGCTTTTCCTCCCATTCCTCTAATACCACGACTAATCAAGAAATTCAAGATGGAACCGTGCAGGATGATCCTGGTAGCCCCGGCTTGGCCGAGGCAGTTCTGGTTCACGGAGCTCCATCTGCTGTCGATCGCTCCTCCTGTACCTCTCCAAATTCTGCCGGACCTTCTCACGATGTCCGAAGGACAGATTCTACATCCAGACCCTCAGTCGTTACACCTGACTGCATGGCTCCTGAGCAGCGAGAATTTATGAACCTGCCATTGTCTAAGGAAGTTAGGGAGGTTTTGTCCCAAGCAAGGGCCCCTTCCACTAACAAAACTTACCGCCTTAAGTGGAAAAGATTCTGTTGTTGGTGTCGACAGCAACACATTGATCCATTCAATTCCAAACCTCATCAGGTCCTCCCATACCTACTGTCCTTGGCCAAGTCTGGTCTGGCCCACTCATCAATTAAAGTCCATTTGGCTGCTTTGTCACGATTCAGGAGGACGGAATCTGGACCTTCATTATGGTCTTCAAGGATAATCAAACAGTTTCTTAAGGGTCTGTTCAGGGTCTATCCACCGGTGAGACCACCTCCACCAACGTGGCATTTAAATCTGGTCCTTTCTCAACTCATGAAGGGCCCATTTGAACCAGTCCATCGTTCTGACATCAAATACCTTTCGTGGAAATTGGCTCTTCTCCTCGCTCTCACGTCGGCTCGGCGTGTAGGGGAATTACAGGCCTTGACCATTCAGGAACCTTTCCTTCAATTCAAAAGGAACACTGTCATCATGAGGACTAACCCTAGGTTCATGCCAAAGGTCCCCTCGGACTTCCATTTGAATGAACCGGTCATTCTGAAGACGTTTTTTCCTCAGCCTTCCACACCGGCGGAAAAAGCCTTGCATTCACTGGATGTACAGCGATGCTTGAAGTTTTACTTACAGCGTACTAAGGATTTTCGGAAATCTACCCAACTGTTTGTGGCCTTCGGGGGACCAAGTAAAGGCCTTCCACTCTCCAAACAGGGTGTTTCAAGGTGGATCACAAGTGCTATATTACATTGTCACAGGGCTGCTGGTAAGCCTCTGACTGGAAAGATACGAGCGCATTCCACAAGATCTGTGGCTTCCTCCACAGCACTCTTCGCAGGGGTGCAAATTAAGGACATCTGCAGAGCTGCGACCTGGAGCAGCGTTCACACTTTTACCAAGCACTACTGCTTGGAATCTCTGCAGCAGGAGGATGCAGCAGTTGGACAGGCTGTCCTGAGGAACCTCTTCCACTAATGGTGAGCTTTCCTGTCTTCCCACCTTCCATTTTTTCACATTTTGTATCTAATGTTATGTTGTCTACTGCTATTATTTATGATGCAAAATGTGATTATCTTGCTACTGCTTGCTACTCTGATACAAAGCATGGGAATCTATGAAAGTTCCAATACTGGGGTAAGAAAACAAGTTACTTACCTGTAACTTTAGTTCCCCAGTATTGGTAACTTTCATAGATTCCCATGCGCCCACCCGCCTCCCCGGGGAAAGCTCAGCCTACAGCACAGATGGTGTCTCAGTACACAACGGCTACGAAAATCTGAGGCTCTGAGGTTCCTTCAGGAAGGTTCTAAGTGGTGAGGCACTTCTGATTGGCTGAGGCCAAAAGTTTGGTCTCTTTTACACAAAGAGGGTGATATGCTACAAAAGGTAATGAGGCCTAGGCCTTTTTCCATTGTCTTTTGTACCTACAGCTATGGTATTTTTGTTACCGAGACTCCCATTCCGACGACGGGGAATGATACAAAGCATGGGAATCTATGAAAGTTACCAATACTGGGGAACTAAAGTTACAGGTAAGTAACTTGTTTTCATCGCGCACAAAAGCCTTGGTGGTACAGACAAACGGTTTAAGGAATGTGTCAATAAATTTAGCTAAAGGCTCAAACATTGAGCCGCATGCCGCAATAATTGGGCGTCCCGGAGGTTTTTGGGCGTCCTTATGTACCTTCGGAAGTATATATATAATGGGTGTCTTTTGTTCCTAAGGGTTCAACAATTCATATTCTTTTTTGCCAAGGTATCCCAAGCCTAAGGCTTCAGTGGTCAAATGCAGAATTTTGGCTCTCAACATAGGGGCGGGGCTATTGTCTATTTTACGATAATGAGCAGGATTATTCAGCTGTTTCAGTACTTCACTATCATACTCATCACTGTCCCACAATACAATACCTCCACCCTTGTCGGCAGGTTTTATCACTGCTAAGGGGTTATTCGCTAGACTGATAAGTGCTTGTTGATCTTCTTTCCAAAAATTGAATCTATAAGAAATATTCTTTTTATTCAATTTATCTAACTCCCTTAACACCTGGTTCTCACAGAGTATCACTTCATCTGGCATGCTAGCAGAGTCAGGGTAAAAAGTGGACCTAAGTTTGAGTCCACTAACATTCCATTCTGTAGGTTGTTCTTGATCTAGAAAAAATGCTTTTAACCTAACCTTTCTGAGGAACTGAAGGACCTCAGTTTTCATATCTACAGGGTCTTGTATGGTTAAAGGCACAAAAGATAATCCTTTCTAGAGGTCCCTTAATTCCACTGGGGTCAAAGATATTTTGGACAGATTGTAAATGGGTATAGGTTCCGTATTCATGGGGTCATTAATATGATTACCACCAGAGCCCTGGAGGTTGTTAGTCATGTTCAACGTGGGTACACTCGTTGCCGCGTCCGGAAAAAATTAGGATCTTGTGCCGGAGCTGGCTTTGGAAAAGGTAGGAAAGATTGATATTGTGGTTGTCTCCAACCTCGACTATAGCCCCTACCTCGCCTACCCCCTCTATCTACAAACGGAGGAGGGTTATGTTGGTATTGGTTGTAGGGTTGGTATTGTGGGTAAGGGGGGTAATAGTAACCTCTGTCACTTTGGTCTGAATCAGTAGAGGAATTGGAGAAAGTCAGGAATCTCGTTTTAGATCTTCCCTTGTACTGGGCTTTAAGATTCCCCGGGTTAGTGTTCTTAAAGAAGTCATCCTTTAGATAGGGGTACACCGGTTCTTGTGTAATGTTTTTTATATCCCTACTTAATTTCGTGGTTTTCAAATTTACAGTATGAGTTTTGAAGTCGGAGAGGGTCTTGTCAATACTGTCTAATAAAGCTTTAGTATCAACTATAGTGGGGTCTCCCTGTATCTCCTCCTCGAATTTTTTAATTTCCTTTGATTCTTCTTCACTAATACGTAATGCTGTAATAATAGATAGAACTATCCAGTCCTGAGAGCATTTCATACCGACCCCATTGAAATCAATCAGATAGGGTTTATCTTGAAGAAAAATCACCGGGATATTTCTCACCTGTAACCCTACAGGTATAGTATTGGATTTTAGGTGCCCTAGCAGTACTTCCGCATGTAACTGTGAGCGGGTATTCTTCTTACGCAATTGAATCCACCTTTCTCCTTTATTAAATAAGGAAATTGCCATCTTTCTAAAAGTGGCTTTTTCAAAATTGTAATTGAAAATACGACTTTATCATAAAAGGATTTTTCATTAAAATTCCAAGTATATAGAACATAAATTGGCTACTAGCTCCCATTTGGAAGATATAATTATTAAGTTTAATAAGGTAACTCCAATGTTTTCCTATGGGAGAGCTAGGCCTCGCAATAATGATAAACAAACTTAAGAGTCAGGAGTGCAGTGTTATGTGATCATTTGCAGTAGGTCTCTTGTGGTCCTTGGTGGATTCCTCACAAAGATAAGTAAACAGTTGGGAGGTATTAAGGTGTGTCTGGGTGTGGTCAATAAAGTCTATGATGGAGTGCGTTCAGTTAACGGTTGCATGCAGGAGAATGAACATGTGTATTACATAGCTCAAAGTGTGGCATGCTCATTAGCATGCCCCAGAGCTGGGGTGGGTGCTACAACTGGCGTCGCATAGGGGATACATGCCACAAAGAAACAAAACTGCTCTCCTTGAGAGTTTGATGACATCCAGCAAACTGTTTGTGCATGCCATGTGTGCCCCGGGAAACAGTCTACGGTTGGCTTATGTGGAGTGAAAGTGACGCTTTATTTCTTACAAGGCCCTTGAAGAAGGTGAAGGCCCTACAGAGAAGCATAGTCAGAAAGTCAGCCAGAAGCCTACAAGTAAGGGCAAAATAAGAGATTCTGTGCCAGACAGTAACACTGAGCCATTGGCTGCATAAAGCAAAAACACTAAGGGCAATGACATCCAGGTATGTAAAAGTGCTAACAGCAGCGACGGCTAGGTGAAAGAAAGTACTAAAAGCAGGCGCAAATAAATGCTAAAAGCAATGACAGACAGGTATGATACACAAAGTTGAGAGTGGTGACGAACATGTACAAGAGACAAAACCGCTCTTCACCTCCAGAGAAAGAAGATGGTGCCATGTGACATCAGCCTGGGCGCAATAACCCAGATGTAAGCAAATGGCTGATGCTTACGGAAGGTGCAGATTCGAGTGAACAACAACCGTCCTTGGGACAGCATATGCTCTCAATGTCAGTAAGCTCCAGCACAAGTTATGATGCTGCTGTGTTTCTGAAACTACCACCATCATTTGACCTCCGCAAAAAGCAGAATATTGGTACCAGATGGACTGCATGGCTTGAAACGTTCGATGACTTCATAGATACTCTAGAAGAAGTAGATGACAAAAGGAACATAAAGGAACCTTGCAGGAGATGTAGTGAAAGAAGTGATAAAGAAAATACCACAAGCTGATGAAGTATCATACCATCAAATCAAAGAAACTTTGGAAGCCAGATTAAATCCAGTGCCGAATGTCGACTATGAAAGTTACGTTTTCAACAAGGCAAAACAGCCAGCTGATGAAACAATGGGTGAGTCTATTGAAAGTCTTGATACCCTAATTAAGCACTGCAAGTTCAATTAATTTAATGACTAAGAAGCCATAAGTCTCAGAGGCATGGTAGGTTTCTTCTCCGAATTGTTCAGACGATGCATACTGAGAGAGACAATTGGCTCCCAATTGAAGCTTGCTGCAGATTATTTGCTTCAAGTCTCACCCACACTTGGAAACCAGCTTACCTCAGAACAAAAAATCTAAGTAGCTCAAATACCTTACTCCTCATCCCGCCTAAAGCCCACAAATGAAAATTCTTGGCTCACTCCTTCTCCAACAATGCCCCTAAAATCTGAACTCCATTTCAGTACATATCAGGATAAACCCCTCCTTCTTGAGCTTCAAGAGACAGCTAAAGGATCTCCTCCTCAACCAACATCTCAACTGGCAGGATGTCAACTGGCCGTCAAGACATGACCTCAACCCTTAACTCTTCCTATGTCCCTCTTCTGCTATTTTTCCTCCCTCAAGCTCAGTCACTGACTTATTTTGGTTTTATCCCAAATGTGTGATTATACTCGCTATTTGTAATGAACATGCACTGATGTAAAGTGCTCTTATACCCTCGGGTCTTGCCAGTGCTATATGAAACTCCTTCAATAAATAAATAAATGGTTAAATAAAGACATGCACGTGTAGGATTGACTGCTTGCAATGAAGAACAGAAGTCAAAGAGTGGTAAATACGTGTAGCGACCAAACTCCTTTGTCCGATGCTGCAGGATTGCGCTAAGGGCGAATGGCTGCCCTACAATTTTCATTATAGACAGTGGTGCCACAATCAACATCATGCCTGCAGAAAAATATAACAAAACTGTCTCAGTCTAACACCATAGAAAAAAAATGTGTATACACTGGCTGCTTTTACAGCTTTGCAAAGTCAAAGGTCATTTGTAGCGACCATGAGGCATAAGAGAACCACAGGACATGCACCAATTAATGTTCTCTTAGGTACTTTGTCGAGTGCATGTTTACTCAGTTTCAGCACTACTGCTGACATGTACTGATATCCATCAACTATAACCTCAATGCACATTTGGAAATAGTAAGTCAATTCTTGTTGTTGTTTCATGGACTAGGGAAACGCAAGACGATGAAAGTGCAGCTTCACTTTATGATAACATTTGTCCTGTTGCTCAGTTACACCGTCGGATTGCTTTTCATTTACAGGAGGCCGTTGAGAAAAAAAACAAGAAACATTATTAAAGCATGACATCATCAAGCACTCTAGAGGTACGACGCCATGTGTTTTGCCCATAATGGCAGTGCCAAAGTAGAACAGTGGAGGTGCAATGCACATTTGTGTTGATGACGGTCTAGGCTAACAATGTGATCAAAATAGAAAAACATCCAGGTCCACAGATAGCGGAAATGATTACACAGCGGAATGGTGTCAAAGGCTTTTCCCATCTTGATTTGAACAAAAGATACCATTAACTCAAGCTGGAAGAGAACTGTACATACATGACTACTTTTTCAACTCATGTTGATTCGTTCTGATACAAAAGACTAAGGGGCCCATTAACATGGCTGGTGGATTGCCCCCGCCAGCCTGGTGGTAGCCACCGACAGCCTGGCGGGGGCAATCCGCCCGCCATCCGCACCTAAATTCCCCCTGCCATATTAGTATGGCGGGGGGACCGCGGCGGACGGAAAGACCGTCCGACACTTTTCCGCCCCGGTCGCCTTGCGGCCGGGGTGGAAAAGGATTAATATGGTGGCGGTGTCTATTAGACAGTGCCAGCCATATTACAATGGGCTGTTTCAGATGCCTTTTGCGTGGCGGCAATGCCGCCACGGAAAGGCATGCAGTCTTCACTCTGGGGGCCCCCTGCGTGCCCCCAGAGTGAAGGAGAGGTGGGGAGGTGCACATGGAGGGTACTTGTGGTACCCCCAACATTTGCATACATGAAGCAGCAGGCACCGCACGGTGCCTGCCGCTATGTGTATGCAAATGCATATTCATTTTTAGCATTGTGGCGGGTTGGTGCACGGAGCACCGCCCGCCACAATGTTAAAAATGTAAGATGCACCCACCACTGTGGCGGGCGCATCCTAATACCCCCCACGGGACCCCCGCCCTTATGGCGGGCGGTCACAAATTCCAATAGGATGGCGGGCAGACCGAAGTCCGCCCGTCTTCCTAATGACCCCCCTAGATTTGGTATTTTGCCAGCTTCAGAAATATTTTAAGATGTCATTCACTGAGTACTTCAACCTATCACACATGCTTTTAAATACAGTGATGACATATTAGTGTTTAGGGCCACAGAAAAAGAAAATAACAAAAATTCCTACACAACTATGCTATTTTCTCGCTAATGCAGGTCTCAGGTTACATTCAGAAAAGTGTGAGTTTCACAAAACCAAACTCAAATTCTTTAGCCATATTTTCTCTGAAAGTAGAATAACTCCTGACCCTGAGAAAGGAAAGAATTGTCATCCACCTGTCCCCAGCAAGATGTAACTATGCTACAAGCCTTCTTAGGAATGGCCAGCTGTGCTCCAGATACATTTGTTATTTTGTCCCAGTGAGTGCTACATTAACAGAGTTGGCAAAGAAAAGTGTTTCTTACTAATGGTCCTCTGACTGTGAAATTCCAAGAAAATCAAACATGCAATTGAAAATGCAACTGAAATGGCTTACTTTGATCCAAAGTTACATACTGAGATATTATTGATGCAAGCCTGATGAGGTTGGGTGCAATTCTTGCACAACACAATGGACATCCAAATGCTCAGAGACACGTTGTGGCCTCTGCTAGCAGAAGTCTATGTCAGACTGAATGTGCCTATTCTCAGCCAGAAAAATAGAGACTGATTCTGGGGTGGGCTTGCGAATATTTTCATGTGTTTCTGACAGAAAGCATTTCACCCATGCCACTGACCACCAGGCATTGCTCACCATTTTCGGAAATCCGAAAGTCAAGATGCCACCTCACATCGAGAGGTGGTAATTGAGATGGCAAGAGTATAATTACACTATTGTGCACAAGCTGTGGAAGGATCAAAACCCCGCAGATTACTTTTAACAAGTGCTGTAACTGCTATACAGTGCGACGTCTAAGGTGGCTGAAGCATACGTCAACTTCATAGTAAAGTCTAGCACCTTGCACTGCTACTAACACAGACAGAGACAGGGGCATGTTCATTCTCAAGGATATCATTGCAACGCATACATGAAGAAAACATACCCAACCTCTCACAGATGCGGATTATCAAAAATTCAAAATTGTGCAGGAAGAACTTTCTGTCACTCAAGAAGGTGTTATACTAAGGGGTTAGAGTATTGTCATACCTGGGAGCTTGAGACAACAAGTCATTGAGCTGGCACATGAAGGACATTGTGGCATTGTAGTCTTCAAGAGGTCCATCAGAGACCGAGTGTGGTTTCCTTGCCTTGATGAATGAGTTGAGAAGGAACTGAAAGCATGGCACCTGTGTAGCTGCTTGTCTGACCATCCTAAACGACAGTGGGAGAAAATTACAGATGATTTCTTTGAACCCTCTAACAATAGCCATCATCTCATGGTAGTTATTGAGTAGCAGCCACGCTTTCCCTTAGTGGAAGATTTATCATCGACCACACATGACAAAGTCTTCGAGAGTCTGGATGATATTTTTGCAGCATGGAAAGTTCCCTCCATCCTCAAATTTGACAGCAGTTAGCCCTCTAATAGCAGAGAATGTATGGACTTCCTTAGTCACTCGAATGTCAAGCATCAAAAAAGCACACCTCTCTGGCCACAGGCAAATGGAGCTATTGAACGGTTTATGGGTACCCTGAAGAAAGTGGTTAAGTGCACTGCACTCAAAGGAATCGTACTCAAGTCAGCCTAATGCCTATTGGTCAACTCACCATTCTACAACAGGTAAAAGCTCTGCCACCCTGCTGTTCAGGAGACCCACTGGGACAAAGCTGCCACAATGGACCACGAGCCAAGTAATTGACACTGATCATATTAGTGTCACAGACACTTCTTGCAAAAGTAAGATGAAGGTCCATGCAGATAAATGCATATGCGCTCGCGACACAATTTATTGAGGACCGCATTCTAATCAAACAAAAACAGAAATGCAAGACTGACACTTCGTTTGATGCTGAACCATTGAGAGTCGTGACAAGTAAAGGGCATATGGTGACCGCGCAATGTTCCAGAAAGTCCATTATGAGTGACTCCTCACATTACAATCGGTATCGATGTTCATCGGCTCCAGACTGTGCAAGTGAGAGATATCCACCTGAGTACCCAAGTCAAGCATTGGAGTCTACGCCAATGATGCCAGATGACAGTGCAACTCCTACACCTAGTACTACTCGATCTGGAAGATTAGTGCAAGCACTACAATGACACATTAAGGAACTCTCATGTTCATATGTTGTTCTTATTGTTTCATTTAACAAAGGGGGAGATGTAGTTTTGTGTGATCATATGCAGTATGACCCCTGTTGTCCTAGGTGGACTCCTTGCAAAGTTACATAATAATTTGGGAGGTATTTGGGTGTGTCTGCGTGTGGTCAATAAAGTCTATACTTCGTGATTTCGGTTAAGAATTGCATGCCAAAGAGTAAAGACGCATATTACATAGCTCCGTGTGTGGCATGGACATCAGCATGCTCCAGAGCTGGGGTAGATGCTACAAGGACATATACAACTTAAAAGTACATCTCCAACTTCTTAAATACACTGCACTCTGTGGGTGACAAACTTTTTAATTTCGTTTTACGTGTTCGCCAAATGATAAGTGCTCTTCATCTTCATAATGTACTCAGATGTGTTGGATGTGATATGTTAATATGATTGTGAAATGTAATACTATTGTACTTTGATGGTTTTCTACCAGTCGGGAGTCATAATTTGTTTTCCCCAAAAATGTGCTGGCCAGCGGAGGCGGAAGCTCCTCCCAATACAATTACATCTGCCCGCAACTTGGGCATCAAATTTGATGATCAATTATCTTTTAAACCCCAAGCTGTGGCAGTAGCCGGGACGTGTTTTCAGATCATAAAAGCACTGAGGAAGTTTTTTGATCTACTTCCGCTATCGGCGAGGAAAACAGTCGCAGTGGCCTTAATAAATTCTAGGCTGGATTATTGTAACAGATTATATGCTGGAGCTAATAAAACCGTTCTCCACAGGTTACAAATGGTCCAAAATGCGGTGGCCTCGTAGGTCTTCAGCCTCAGCAGCACTTAACAGTCTTCATTGGCTGCCAATAGGTAAAAGAATTTTGTTAAAAATTCTTCTAATTACCTTTAGAGCATTTCACCAACGAGGCCCAAAATACATATGCAATGGGTTCAAAAGATATCACCCGACGCGCTGTCTGAGGTCTGCCAGTTTGAATCTACTTACACCTCCCAGATTCAAGCTGGCTACAAAAGGTGGCAAATCCCTCTTCGTACTGGGCACCAAGGCCTGGAATAAGCTTCCCCCCTCTCTACGCTCATTCTCCCAGGAAACTCCTTTCAGGAAGGCATTAAAAACTTGGATCTTTTCTTTGCCCGATGCCACATGCAGGACTCTGGTGTAATTGTTGTGTAGAATGCAGGACATCCTTTTTTCCCTCCAACTCCTCCATCTGGGTTGGGTGAGCGCCAAGATACTCCTTGGAGTGAAAGTTGCGCAATAGAAATGTCTTTTACATTAACCGAATAAAGTAAATTTTGACTTGACTTGACTTGACACTGCACTCTGCTCTCTGGGCTGTTCAGGACCTACCCTAAGGCTGGCTTAAATGTATAAAGGAAGCCTTGTGCCTGTGCCTGGCAATAGGCAAAATTTGCCAGGTCGAAATGGCAGTTTAAAACAGCACACACAGGCAGCAATGGCAGCCCTGAAGCTGGTTTGCAAGGCTACCTCAGAAGGTGGCACAACAAGGGTTTTAGGCCCACAAGTAGCATTATTTTACAGGCCCTCAGTAGATGTAGTACCACTTTACTAGGGACCTATCAGTATATTAAATATACCAATTGGGTGCAAGCCAATTCTGCCATGCTTAGAGGAGAGGGCACAAACACTTTAGCAATGATTAGCAGTGGTAAGGTGCACAAAGTCTTAAAAGCCAACAAAATGGGTTCAGAAAACAATGGGGGTGAAGGCAAAACATTTGGAGATGATCCTGCAGAGAGGGCTAGGTCCAACAGTGGGTGGGTACATCTGTTGCCCTAAGCTCCTCCCAAGCCTTTCTTTACACACTCCATACTCGTCCCTTCAGTAGTACTCTCCATTTTCCAGCCAAACCACCTGCCCCTCCCTCATTTACTACTGCAGTCGAAGCGAAGATCTCTGCACACAAAAGATATAGGAGGCGGAGCAGTAGACCTCCACATGTAGATTAGTCAATAGCATTTTGTGGTAGGTTAGTAGTACTATTGTGGTATTACTAAATGCACTACAAATAGGTGCCTAAGTCCTAAAAGTTACTCAGAATCTTATTACACATCTGTTATGTATTACTTCATCTTACCTGTGTCGAAGGCTGGCCATATCAACAGGGGTGGAATGTGTAGAGGTCATAACTTGAACTGAGCTGTCGTGGTAGGTGGGGACAGCTGGGGAAGATATTGCTGCTAATAGGGTTGATGGACACTTGCATTAACTGAAAAAAGGCCTAATATCGCCTGGAAAGCATCACGTTTATGTATTTTAATACTGGCAACAAGGTGAGCCATCAACCCTATATCAAAAAGAAACTTTTGCTGGTGCGCACCTCACGGCTACAGCTATGGTGACTGTTTAACTTAAGAGCCCTAGAGGCCCCGATGGATGGGTTGCCCTTAATTTTCAGCTCCTCCCGCCTGCTTTGTTTAAGCCCCTGCGAGGGATGTTGTGCGAGATTGTCGCAAGATTTTTTCTGGGTTTTTTTCCAATAAAATACACCTTTGACAAAAAAAAAGAAACTTTTGGGCACTTACTGCAAGTAATTAGCTTTTTGTGGAAACTTGAAGACGGGACAGAGAACTCTGTGCCAGAGTGTGGTGTCCTCCTTATGGCGTGGTCAAGTTTGTATTCTGACAGACCAGACTAGAACGGTGCTCAGTTTGAGCAGCAGCTTCTAAGACCTCCATCCTCTATGATGAAGAGCTGCAAATGATGACACTGGATTTCTTGACGTCGAGTGACGTGTAGATATGGTAACACGCTGATACGGAGCTAAAGAGGGGATGCTAAGAGTGTAAGCTCTATTTCCTGGTGAAAGAAGACATCACATGCATGTCCAAAAAAGCCCATTATCCTTTGGATGCTACGTTGCGTTGAGCAATGGCGGCCATCTTGGGGGTAAAATTTCCATTGGAGTATTTAGTGTGGAGCGTCATTTGCAAAGCAACGTATAGAGGCCATTTAGGGGCTGATATTTCCTCATGCACACGCGCCACAGATTTCTGTAAGGTGTCAGCATGGATGGAACTGGCATGAGAGGAACTGGTGTGGGAAGAAGATTCTGAGAGTCTATCTTGTGGTACTTTTACATACTGTGTGAAGTTCAAATGCTGATGCTGTGAGCTATTTGCATAAGAACAGTGATGGGCACACCTGCAATCAAGTGTGCTTTCACCATTGACCATTGCACTGAAATTGGTGTGCTTTTACTGTGAGCTTGGCACACTGGGAACAGTAATTAGTTTGTTTGGTATTGTTTACATCAGTTGCATTTAATTTAATTCTGTTTTATCTATTCCTTGTGGACAAGATTATGGTTTAGATGAGAGCCCATGTGGTATGGTTGAGTGCTACTGAAAACTTGGTTTACTATACTGAGTGCATGTTAGGCTATCAAGATATTGTGTTTCCACATGTCTGAACCTCCTCATTTTCTTTCTGATAAGGGAGATCCAGTCCTACCTTAGAAAAGATGGAAACACATTTTTAATTTGTACCTCATTACCATGGGGGTAGGAAATTTGGCAGTCCAGGAAACAAGCTATTCTTTTACATATTCTGGACATTGAAGGCAGAAATGCCTATGAGAGTCTCGGTGAGGTAGGCATTGGGGAAGGTGACAACGTTTATGATGTCAGTAATGAAAATACATTTTGGGTTACATGTGAATGTAGTGATGGAGAGGCACGAGTTCTTCACAAGGGAAACATGAGAAGATTGGTAGTTTCAGGGCGGCTTTGAAAACCTTAGCTCGCAGTTGTGATTTTGATCATTTCTCTGATTCAGTGAGGGATCAGATTGCTAGGTGTACTATCATTCCCAAGGTTCAAGAAAAGCTGCTATCAAAGAATCCTTGTTTGAGGGACGCTATAACTATGGTTGAAGTGATAGAGAACACAATTATGTGGGTACATGAGATGCGCAATGTCAAAGGTAAAGGTGACTTTAAAGGAGCGGATACAACAGTCAGTGAAGTAAAAGGGTAAACTCCTGGTTCTGAAAGGTGTTTTGACAGGAATGTGAATGTCAGGAACAAGGAAGTTGGAATGAATTAGAAACAATTTCAAGATGATTCCTGGAGTGGGATACTCAAATGTTTTCGGTGCTGAAGTGAATGGCATCTTTCTAGTAGCCCAGTGTGCTATGCCCAGGCCATGCTGAAAATCTTTGCAAATCATATAGACTATAATATTTTTAACCTCACAATGGAAGATTAGAACAGAACTGATTAGACACACTGAGAAGTATTGATAATATTTCTTTTACATTCATTTGCTCTTTTTGTCCTCCTTCCATATTGCACCATTCCCTCCTTTCCTCATTTTTCACCCAGAGTTTTTAGGTCAGTCCAGGCTCTTATCAGCTCGCATAGGCTGCTGGATGTTTGGCGAACTAAAGAACCCCAGAATCCTGGTTACACATATTTGTCAAACCCTGCTCAGAAGTATTCAAAACTAGATTACCTTTTTATTTCTTCTTCAGAAATAGAGAAGGTGGAGATCATTAAACTCCCAAGAGCGATCTCAGACCACAACCCATTGTTGCTCATATATGATCTGGGAAGAGTGGAGAGGTCTAAGTCATTTCGGACATTTGAAAGGAGATTGTTGGCAGACGACAGGTTTGTAGATCATTTGAATAAATGGGTGGGAGAATACTTTGCAGCAAATAGGTATAGTACATTAAGGGGAGAGATGATTAGCTGCTCATCCAGGCTTAGAAGAGAGGATAGGGCGGAGGTAGATAAACTTATGGGCAAGTTCTCTACCGTGGAAGAACAGCATATCAGAGATATTGCCTCCGGTGGAAATGGTAAGGAAAGCCATAATGTTTTGGTGGCTGTTAAAGCGGCCTTGCAGAAGGAAGTAACACAAAGGGCAATAAGGGATTTTCAAGCTTCCAGGGCAAAAAGATACGAAACAGGAGAGCAAGCCGGTAGAGCTCTTGCCCTATGGCTAAGGCAGGAAAAATCTAAAAATCATATCACCTGCATTGAGGAAGATGGAAATACTTATTCGGAAATTAAGGACGTTTTGAGGGTGTTTGAGAATTTTTATAAAAAACTGTATGATGTGGGAAAGACTGAGAGCAACCAGGGGGAGAAGTACCCAGATAACGGTCCTTGTTTGAACGGTGTAACCAGAGCGGACCTTGATAAAGATATATCATATGCTGAGGTCCTGACTGCACTGCGGGAGCTAGCGCCAGGAAAAGCCGCTGGCCCAGACGGGATCCCCCTGGAGGTGTACAAAGCATTGGAACGTGAGATTGTTCCAATGTTGGTCGACCTATTTAATGGGATTGTATACTCAGGGGTTGTACCTGACTCGTGGAAGGAAACTAACATTATAATCTTTCACAAGAAGGGGAAACCAGCAGAGAAACCAGGATTCTATCGGCCAATATCATTGATTAATACCGATACAAAGCTTTATTCAAAGATCTGGGTCAAGCGGTTGGGCAGGATCATTGGTGATCTCGTCTCCCCGTTGCAGCATGGGTTTGTCCCAGGACGGGGCACAACAGACCATACATGTAGAGCTATAACCCTTTTTGATGCCCAGGATGCCACGGGGGGGAGATCGCCATGATCCTGCTAGACGCAGAGAAAGCGTTCAATCGCGTTGATTGGGGCTCTCTCTGGAGGATATTGGCAGGAAGAGGTTTCGGGGAGAAAGTCATCAGAGCGCTCAAAGCCATGTACGTGGATCCGACTGTGAGAGTTACGGTTATGGAGGAAAAGTCGGATACATTTTCTATAAAGAGAGGGACGCGCCAAGGCTGCTCCTGCTCCCCTATCCTCTTCTCTTTGTATATTGATCCCCTCATCCAGAAAATATTAGAGAACCCAAATATTCCCCCGTGATTTTTAATGGACATGTTAATAATCTACTAGCGTATGCTGATGACCTGGCTATACTTACAACGAACCCCCAGCAGACACTACCGGTTCTGGTACAGATGGCGAAGGTTTTTGGTCTGGGATCTGGGTACCTCCTAAATGAATCTAAAACTCAAATAATCTGTTAAGAAAATATTGTGAAAGCTGATTCTAGATTTGTGGACTCAGCGGTTTATTTAGGGGTAAAAATTAATGCATCAGTTGAAAGAATAGTAGAAGAGAACTACCTCCCTTTAATCAAATCTATAGAGGCTGAATTGAAAAGAATAGATGTATTGCATCTTTCTTTGGTAGGCAGGGTCAATGCTCTAAAAATGGTAATGTTCCCCAGAGTCTTGTACCTCTTTAGGGCTATTCCCCTTCTTATAGACGATAAAATAATAAATAAGATGGAGTCCGTCTTTATAAAGTTTATATGGCAGTACGGCAAGATTAGACGTTCTACTAGCTTTATGTCACTGCCGAGGGAAAGGGGTGGTATGGCACTCCCGAATCTTAGATTATACCATTGGTCCTGCCTCCTAATCCAAATGTCTATCCTGTTTCAAATTGATGCTAGACCTGTTGGGGGAAACTCAAACTCTGGGATCCAGGGACCGCACCCAATTTATGAGATGTTGCTGGGGAGGAATGCCACCGATCTTTTGCTCCGTGAAGTCGAACGTAGGTTTTATAAAAAGGCACGCTATAAGACTTTATATTGGGCCTGGTCCGTTTGGAAAACTATCCTGAAACATTTTAAAGCCCCAAAATTCCTATCTTCATTTGGCAAACTCATGTTTGTTACCACAATTGAGGACGGATAGGAATCTTCAGGCTTGGAAGCGAATAGGGGTTAAGACTATCGGAGATGTTATGGAGGGGGATAAGATTATAGGGTTCCAGGACTTGCAAAAGTTGTTTGGCATCCCAGCTACTCATTGGTTCCTATATGAACAAATTGCCCGTACTTTAACCCCTTCCATGCTCATGACGAGCTCAGCTCGTCATGAGGCACGGTTGAGCTGTGCTTATGACGAGCTGAGCTCGTCATGAACAATGGGGCTCATAAATAGTCAGCACAGGAGGGGAAAAGCCATAGCAGCCAAGGTGTTAAGGGGCCTAAGACCTAAACTAAAGCCCAAAGTAGATATCCCTGTTGTTGAGGCCCTGGTTAGAGGGTGTAGAAAGATTAAAGTAATTTATAACCATCTGGTAGTGAGGTTTCAGGATGACATCGGGAAAATGGAAAGTGCCTGGGCCATTAAACTGGGCAACCCGGATGTCGATTTAGACCTTGCTCTTGATTTGAATAAAAAGTTTTTCCGGGCTTCTAATCTACGGGCCCAGCATTATAAAACAGTCTTTAACCTGTACCATACTTCGGCTAAATTATTTGCATAGGGTGTTAGGTCTGATGATTGTTGCCCCAGATGTAACTCACCTCAAGCAGACCTAGTACATATGTTTGTCACATGTGATAGGCTGGACCCACTTAAGGATGAGATAATGAAATTCTGGGAGGGGCTGCTAGGTCACAAGATCGATCTATCCCCTACGCTGGTATTAATGGGTACAGACTCAAAATTGGCTCTGGAAGAGGATGAGGAAGCCCTGGTTTTTATGTCAGTAGCCGTGTTGCGAATACTGATTTTAGCTGGTTGGAAAGATGTAATTGCACCCTTCATTCAGATGTAGCTCTCGAGACTCCTGGGTATTCACAATATCGAGTCCTGTTTATAGGAACTCAAAGGAGTTAAAAAGCGGGAGATGGGAAGACGCCTCTGGGCCCCCGTTTTGAAATGGAGGGAGGCTAGAACCAGAATATGATCTGAAGTCAGTACTTTTATCTGTATATTATTCTTGCTAATGAATTTTATTCCCACATCATGAATTGTACATCTGTTTATATTTATCTTGAATATTATATCTTCGCCGTCATATTTTTCTATCACATTTTAATGCTGTATTTGTCTCTATTTAATTGTATAATCCTTGTATTGCACTTTAACCCTCAATAAAAATTTAAAAGAGAAGTATTAATAATAGGTCTGTATGCCTATTCTCCACAGTATCCCATGACCATGTTAAATATGAAATTCTGGCTTTATGTTTAGCTGTGACCCACTCTGAATATAATAGCACACTTGTTTTTATAAGGTAAGGAGCCAGCGTTTCAGTGTTTTTTGGCAATGCTAGTTCCACTTGTTAGACTACATTATTAGATAACCTATCATATGGAAAAGAAGGTAAATCAAATGTGTTTGTGATTGTATTGCCCAGTAAAAAATCACTTTTTACTAGTCGTTATGTAAAGAGCATCCATGGTATTTTTTAGGTCTGTCTACTGACACATGTAGAGGTTTAGTGGCCCTTCTGCTAGCAATACACTAACATATACTTGCTCTGTGAACTGGAACAGTCCCTTACTTATTAATCAAAGCCTTTTTTATGTCTATTTCAGCTCCCTTCAGTTCCCCATATCCTTTTATCTCTAGCGTCTGGAGTATTTTGGTCTCAATAGTTTTAAATGCATGGTTTGTAGCATACCACCGTTGACATCAGAGAACTATTTTCAGGGATCACATTGCCTTTCCTTTTTCCCCAGAGATACACTCTACAAATCTCCTGTGGCTACTACTATGCATATTCAAGGAGACAGTGTCAGTAACATATACAATGCAGTTTGTGAGCGACTTGAGTCTAACTTCAACAGCTTTAGTTACTGCAGCCTGGCATGGCAAATGTTTGCGTATGACTTAAGGGACCTGTTCTAACGGCCTAGGGACTCATTACAATGTCGGTCGGGAAGGCTCCGTACGGCATTCGGTTTGTCTGAATCCGTGTCAGAACCTGTGTTTCCGACCGACTCAGAAACATTTCTGACTGACCGATTACGATGGTAGGTAACCATTCGGTCCTTCCGACTCGGTTCTGACCGCATTCTGAGGAGCCGAGTCGGTCGGAGCTGACTCGTAAAACTCTATGGATCATGTTTCCAACCAACAGATTACAATGTGTGATTCGGACAGCCTTTTCGACTCAGTTTGTCCTAAATGGCTCAGCTGTCGGAATCTGACTTTGGGGCCCGTAGCAGGCCCCTCTTCACCCAGAGGCCTCCGGTTGGGCCCCTTGGGGGTACCCAAGGGTCCCATCTATGCAACAATGCACAGTGTGGCAGGCACCATGGTGTGCCTGCAACAGGGTGCACGGTTTGCCACAACCACCTCTTTCTTCAATTGGAGCCCGTGTTGACGGTCAGAACACAGGCTCCCATTGAATTCAATGGGAGTCTGACCGAACAGTGTTTGGAACCATCGTAATCAGTTGGTCGGAAACCCCGAACCCGAGTAGGTCGGAAATCATTCTGACACAGAGTCGGTCGGAATGCTTTCCGACTGACATCATAATGAGGCCCTTAATGTACTGCAGCCTGGCACAACAAGGATCACTGACACAATACTGAAACCAAAAGTATTGTGATACCGAAATATTGTGTTAAAAATTATCAATCACAAAAATATAATTTTCTATACATCTAATGGTAAGTACAAAAAAAAATAATATATATATTACCTACTGGCGGTCGTCAGTAGGTAGTTATAGTTAGGACCAAGTTTCCATAGGAAGAACATTTTTTGCTTTGCATATAACTTTGGCATCTTTTGATGAATCTTCGTGAAATTTCCCGAACTAATTCTTTGTTCATATCAGCTCCTATGTTGAAAGTTTGGGGATGATTCTTCAAGGGGGGGTGAGATAAAAGAGGGGGTCCCAAAACGTGTTTTCTCCATGTTCATTTCCATAGGAAACTTTAGACAAGGCTACAGGTTGAACGGGTAAACAGAATTACCCCAAATTTGGCAGGGAGAAGGGTCTTGGTCTAGAAAGTACACTTTTGTGTATTTGGTGTAAATTTGTTCAGTAGTTTTGGAGAAATATCAAAATTTACAAATATCGATATTTGGGAATTCTGTCATCTGATTGGCTGAGGTGTTACGAGCACGAGCTTGCTGCTTATTGGCTGCAAGCGGTTGCAACTAGGAAGTGTTGGCAGCCATTTTGCTTTTCTGTTGAAGCAAGTAAGGGGAAATAAGTGAGAAAAAAGTAGGAAAGCAGAGGTTAGGAGCACTGTAACGTCTGTGGGGTGTTTAGGGTGTGGTATACAGGGAGTGTGAAGTGAAGTATTTACCCCTACCGGTGTGAAAGTGCTGTTTTGCCTACAGTGAGATGGTGTGGAGGTGAGATGCTGGTACACTCGGTATGAAAGCGTGGCGTAAACCGTGAGTTGAGTGCTGTAAACTCATGTGCTCTGGGTGCTCTGTTGCAACTAGGAAGTGTTGGCTGCCATTTTGTGTTTCCGTTGAAGCAAGTATGGGGAAAAAGGGTGAAAAAAGTACGAAAGAAGAGGGTAGGACCACTGCAACGTCTGTGGGTTGTTTAGGGTGTGCTATACAGGGAGTGTGAAGTGAAGTATTTACCCCTACCGGTGTGAAAGTGCTGTTTTGCCCAGAGTGAGATCGTGCTGAGGTGAGGTGTTGGTACAGTCAGGGATGAAAGCTTGCGTCTAAATCGTGAGATGAGTGCTGTAAACAGATGTGCTCTGGGCACTGTAGCATACTGGCGGAAGCAAAGTATTTACCCCTACTGGTGTGAAAGTGCTGTTTTGCCCACTGTGAGATGGTGCTTAGGTGGGACGCCGGTACACTCGGGAATGAAAGCGTGCGCCTAAACCGTGAGCTGAGTGAAGTAAACTGATGCTCTGGGCGCTGCGGCATACTGGGCTCTGTAGCATAGCTGTGCAGGTGGTGTTAGTATGCGTTTAGAGTATAGCGTGAGTGGGAAGCAAACTACTCAATGGTACCGGTCTGAAGACTCGGGATGAAATCGTGAGCCTAAGCCGTGGGCCGATTGCTGTAAAGTGATGTGCTGTGGGCTCTGTAGGATACTGGCCGCTGTAGCATACCTGTGTAAGTAGTGTTAGTATGTGTTTATACTATACAGGGAGTGGGAAGTGAACTACTCACCTCTACCAGTCTGAAGACTCGAATGTAGTGTATTAGCAAGCAGGAATAAAGAAATAATTTTGAAGAATATAATGCAGAATGTTGCAATGCCACAGAAGACAAATGGTGAAATCAGGTGTGTCTAACAAAGTGGCTGTGTTTAATAAAACGATGGAGTTTTGAAGTTATATAAAAAGTGTCTTTATTTAAGTGCCATAAATGGACCCACTAGTGCAAGTGCTAAGGCATCCAGCTGAGGCAAACTCCAACCTGTTCTGCAGGATTCAAACGTAATCTCCTGTATCAGTGAATTCCACATTACATGGTACAGTTCCATGTGACATAAACATTACCTATTAGACTTCAATGACTCTAAATTGTATAAGGAAAATAAAGGAAGGATACGATTACCACATGTATCCTTTGAGAAAACAAAGAAAAAAAAAGAATTTCCAAAATGTAATCATCAAACATTTTAGGTACCCTGGTACTGCTTTTTTTGTAACACAAAATTAGCAACAGTAGAACAGTCAGGAATCTGTTGTACAGTAGATTCAATCTGGTCAGAATTGGTAATAGTTCTATGCACATTGGAACTTTGAGGAGGCATACAAGCATTGCACTTCTGAGAAGCACATTGAGTACCCTTCGGGTCAAACCGTACATTATTGGCTTCAGCTGTTTCAAAAAAACATTCTTGTGAAGAGAGCTAAGGCATCGAGCTCCTGCAATCTCCAACCGCTTCTGCTGTATTCAAACCGATGCTCCTGCATCAGTGAATTCCACATTACATGTTACAGTTACATGTGACATGAACAATAGCTATTAGACATGAATGACTAAATTGTAAAATGAAAATAAAGGTAGGATACGATTACCACACTGTGCCAACCAGTTCCTAAACAGTGTCTTGTTTTTTGATCTTCATCGGCAGCTTGTGAGCACAGGCTGAGGAAGAGTAAATTTGTGTGAAAAGGCTTTATGTATAACAGGCAGGCAGAGACACGTGTGCACAAAGAATAGACATGGTTTCGAAATGGATGTCGGGTTTAGGCTAATTTAGCAAGTAAATTGTATAGGCCACACATCAACAATCCCTGGTTAGAGTGGAGACGTAAGGGGCAATAATGAAAACAGAGTTGAAATGCATTAGCATACTTAGAAAGTCATTATATGAAAGTAGTACAATTGAAGTGTATTAAAAACAATTAAAGGAAAAAGTAAAAAAAGATGAAAAAAATCAATCCAAGAATTACGTGAGTTACTTACAAGTCTTGGAGATTGCAGTCCGGAAATTCTTCAGCGGCTTGAGATGCGTAATGTTCCAAGAGGTCATTGTTGCCATTGTGTGAGAATAGTGAAGCGATCCAATTCATATCCTCGAAGGGACAGCAATGTTCCTTGAATGTTATAGTGGCAATTTAAATTGGCAGGCAATCTGCGATGTTGTCAAAGGTCGCACGTTGCAGGTGATCTTTCGCAGCTGCGCAGAAATCCCATTCCACCACAATACCTTTTTGCATAGCATCCACCATTTCTCCAGTGCCCGTACAATTAAGTTTATGGTTTTCAAGATACTGCATTACCTGCTGGATATTGGGAGCGATTGTTGGGATGTTGGCAAGGCATAGATCCATTCGCCAGTCGAATGGGCAAGTTTTGCAATGAAAAGATGGTTGCACGCAGATTGCATATGTGTAAATAACTGTCATGTTGTAGCTGGCTCCGATAATAGATAGAGTTAGACAGCCGAAAAGTAGTTCCATTTTTTCACTGTATTGATGTAGCTTTGCGTAGAGGCATATTCTGTCAGACATGGTTGTTACCACAGAGAGCACAGCCATTTTTTACAAGCAAAAATAGTAGTAGATGGGCGCAAACAGAGCGAGAATAATGGGCACTGTTCCTGTTAATCCAGAGATGATCGAATGAATGAAGTCTGGTATTATACCAAAAACTGTTTGAACGGCTGCGAGAAGGCCGGAGGAGACCATGTTAAAAAAGTGTGCCAGACCTTGAGTGTGAGATGTGGTGAAAATTGTGTAACAATTCACAAAATGTAATGGGAGGTTTGTATTTAAAAGGGACTGTATTTTACTTGAAGTTAGTGCTTTCTGCAGTCGATACATTTATTTTGCAGTAGTGAGGGACGCTTTCAGTTTGGTTAGTTTAATGAAATCTGTTTTTAAAGTAGGGATTAAAGTACAAGTTGAAGATTGGGAGTTACTTTGTGTGGGTGGGAATAGACATTGCCACAGGAAATTACTCGGTTTGAAACAGTAAGGACATGCGGTATGCCAGCTTACATTCCGTAGGAGTGAATGTACTGAGAAGCAGATAAATGCAGTTAGAAAGCTGTGTGAATATTGGTCTATATGTGGGAGTTGGCGTGCTTTTAAGAAAGCACACAAGATTGGGGGCTGTAAGCTTAGAAGCGATGTGAAGTTGGACATTCTTGGATAGTAATGAATGACTGATATTGTGGACGCACTTTTTACCTCTGAGAAAAAACTTCTGTATGCTCTTTAAGACAGCAATAAATAAATGGGAGAAACCATTGCTTGTGTATAAATGTACTACCTTGTATAATTGCATACAACATGACAAAGAACATGTACACCTAGCAGACACAACAACACTACGTACTGTGGGAACCGCGGCTATCCATGTACGCAAACCAAACATCGCATGGCACCTCTGCCACACAATGCAGAATGAGGGAAAAGATGGGAGCAAAGTATGTGAGAAGATGGGAAGTGATTCTCGATTATAAAAGTATACAATGCAAAGTGTTGAGGGGATGTGCTGGACAGACTTGAGTATGCAGAGCACAGACATGTACATGTCAACATACACTGAAGGTGTATTGAATGAAGGGGAAAGTGGACGCTACCATGATACTACAGTCAGTAGGGTAGATTGCAGAAACGTAGCGCGTACATGCCCCCTCCCCCCAAATCTTTAGCGTAGTGTGCTGGGTTGGCGTACGAAAGGCTGGCATAGGGGTATGAATAAAAGGCATGTATCTCTGGGTGTGGTTGTCTTATGAAATGGTGAACGTGTCTGCCAGGTCTGCGCAGCTTACACCGCCATGAGGTTGCCCACGTGAGTGAAGGTGACTGCGTGATTGATGCTCTCAGCTTGCTGGTACCGAGAAACCGTCATGGAAAATGCAACGCAAATATGCCCCACAGTTCAGCTTCTGACACCGCCGTATGTAAAAGAGGGCCCACCACGTGCCGGTTGAAGCTCCTGGGCCGTAGTCTGCGAGCTCGGAAGGCTCCTGAGATCAACGCTGGATACCGCAACACAGTCACCCAGTGCCCAGCCTGAGGCCCATCAGCGTGGAGTGTTCTGTATACTACTAATACAGTAGTCGAACAGGTACCAACAGTTCAACGGTGTCTTGATCCCACAATGGAAGATGTTAGAACTGCATCTGAGAGTGGAGATGAAATTACTCCCTTCGACCAAGTGCAACCAACTCTAGGTCCCAACAGTGGAACGGTGTCTTGATCCCACAATGGACGATGTCCAATATTACCTGCTTCTTGCTTTTCACAGAACTCCTTCCGTTGAGGTGCATCACACTCTGTGCTTCCGTAGTTAACTGCTGTACAGGATTATTGGCCTTGGTTGACTGTAGTCGCTGGACTACACCGCGGTACAGCAGGTCCGAGCAGTGAAACGTGGTCTTGATTCTATGATTGAGGATGCCAGAAATTAAAGCCTGTGATTATTTCTGTGTACCACCTCCGACCAGGTACAACCAACTGTAGGTCCCAACAGTGCAACGGTGTCTTGATCCCACAATGCACAATGTCCGATATTACCTGCTGCTAGGTTTCATAGAACTCCCTCTGTTGAGGTGAATCAGACTCTGTGCTTCTGTAGCTAACTGTTGCACATGATTATTGTGCTTGGTTGACACCATTTGGTGGAGTACACCGCGGTACAGCAGGTCCGAACAGTGAAACAGGGTTTGATTCTATGATTGAGGATGTCAGAAGTTAAAGTCTGTGATTATTTCTGTGTACCCCCCCATCTGGTGCAACCAACTCCATGCTTTCGAATTCAACGGTACGTGGCTGTGAGGCGTTAACGAATAGTGTCTCTGGCCTACACTTCGGTCAGCAGGTCTCACATTTGAATTCGAGTGGGGATTGTTTAATTACAGAATCCAGTAGTCAAGTAACTAGAACGTTTATTGAAATATACACAATATCCTTTTAGTATACTTGCTTGGAGAAATTTTTTAGTTGACTTATAGGTTTACTTCAATGACCAAATGTATCTTGCAAGTGGAAAGGAATACTGAATAGTCTACACTGTAAACAGCAGATATCGGAATTCTAATTGTTTTGATTTATTTATTGCAGAGTTTTCTGTAATTTATGTTGTTGTATTTTGTGAAGCGTGAAAAAGTATTCATGGATGTCTGTGTGAGTACTGCCATCAATTAACACTACAGACAGCAGTGTTCACAATTCAGATCAAGTCGGTATTGTAGATGAGGTATTCCTGTAGGATAAAACATTGCTGCAGTGCGCTCTGTCCGCACCATTTATACGCATCTTCGCAGGCTCCTCACACTTTTTGTTGCTTCTCGTATGAAAAACTGTGTAGCTCAAGTACACCTCACATTGCTGTGGGCCCTTGCTGACTGTTCTCTCTGGTGTACACTGCAGACAGCAGGGTTCACAATTCAGATTGAGTCACTATTGCAGATGATGCTCTGTTGATGGCAACTGATATTACTCCTAGTACGGCCAGCCCGCAGCACGCATCACCGCTGGCTGTGCACATGCTGAATGCTTTTGATGTGGCTATCTGAGTGCACTCTAACTGATGGACCCTTTATGATACAATCTTTTTGTGTATTATTTCAGATCTATTGATTGTGTCTCAGTATACCACAAGTTGTGGTTCTTTTATGATAGAATATTTTTCTGTATTATTTCACATCTACTGTCTCTACTTTACAGCAGCACAAACTATTGATACTTTTATTATTGAATGTCTGTGTGTGATACAATGATTACTGTTGTAGTTGATGGTAGCAGCAACCATTCCCTGAGGGCTGGTTTACACTCACTACACAAGCATACACCACAAACGTCACTAGATATGTGACCCTGGTAATAAAAAGGTGTTGAGCGCATGTACCCGTACCCAGTTCCACTATAAATCTGTGTCCGTGTGTTCATTATCTATGTATGATACTGCTCCTGGGCCGTACCACATTACATTGTGCTGTGGACAGCGTATGCAACCATGTTACCTCTGGTAGTGGGGAATACTTTGGTTATGTAAGTTTTAGGTGTATGGCTATCACAGGTGGAAGGCTACTTTACAGACGATGAATATTAATGAAGATGGTGGTTGCATGCTGTGTGTAGTGTAAGATACATAGCAAAAAGTTTCAAAAAATCTCTCTAAGCAGAAGAGGTGTGTCTCATCAAATGCTGTAGAGAGAATTACTAAAATGGGTGGCGTTTTGCAACTGCTACAATGGGAAATGTTAAGAACTAATGAAATGCTTTTTTTTACGGTCACATCGCAATTGCGCAATCAGCGCGCAAGGAGATTGCACCCGACGTGATTTTGAGACAATATATTTACTATGATATAAGTTTATTACAGTTAGAAATAGATACATTTAAAAAATATTTTAGATTATCGCTTGGTCTCATATACACTTTAAAGTTATTTACATATACTTTTGAGACATAAAAAAAAAATGAGGGAATGGCGTACCCTGCGCGACACCATACGTCTATAATGTAAGACAGTGCCTGGCAGCGTGCACTCGTCACATATGCAACACACAGGGGGCACAACCCCATACGTACATGACGTAATGCGCGGCTTAGTACTGCGTACCCGTCGCATACCAAACTAGCAGCTACCAAACGTCATACGTATATGTTGTTACGTGGGACGCGGTGCCACAAACCCGTCGCATACGAAATGCGTATCATTTGAATATGGTGGATAGGATTTGCATGCTGATGGAGCTTGGTAGACTAACAGTACCGGACTTTAGTTTTCTCCCCAAAAAAGAAAAAATTATATACATATTTTTTTTGGGAAGATATAAATTATTACATAATTTTAAAAGTTATAAAAAGGATAATAGAGTTGCAAAATACTCTAATTTTATTTTGAAAATTATAGGTTTTATAAATATTAAAATATGAAATTAAGATTTGAAAAACCTTTGAAATTCACTGAAAAAACCATAGGTTTTATAGACCTTATAGTTAGGAATTAGCATTTAAAAAAAACCTTAGAAATTCACTGATAAAACCATAGGTTTTAGGGACGTTATAGTTAGTTGGACATTTCATTCATACAAAACGATAGAAATTCCCCTGTTATAGTTGGTTCAGCTAACTATAACTTGCACCCGCAGTGCACTGCTGTTGACATCACATACTACATAATTTATGACATAGTCAGTGACATCACTGATGACATCATCCATATGACAATCTGATGCACCTCTTCAGACTCTTATATAACAGTTGATACACCCACTGTAAAATACAGACTGTAATTTTCGAAACCATGAACTACCAATACCAGTTAGTACATATCCACTGACTAATTCCTATGTCTACACACACATCAATTAATTCACCCATACAGTCACTCATAAATACAGTCAGCTATCAATACAAAATTATCATATCCACTCACACATCTGTACAGACACTCAGGCACAGACTCTCATTCATAGAGTTATTCACACAAATAGTCAGAAATGGAAATAATGAATCACACTTTTATTTACTCACCTGTACAGTTATACATATACCACCTCACTTATTTAAACATATACTAACACATACTTACACTCTAATACAATATCTAATACAACCACACACTGATCCATACATGCACTCTCACAATCACAAACTCTCACTTATAGTCATTAATACAGTCCAAAACTCATAGATACTGCCTTTCACATATGCAGTTACTCTGAGGCATCCATTCACTCACCAAGACACTCATACACACACTCACTGCTCCATATAGCCCTTCACAGATAGAGACTTGAATACATATACCCAGTGAATTATCCACTCACAGATCTATGCACAGAGTCACACCCCCACCCACCCACACAGACAATCAGGCACCCATACTGATAATCAGGCAAACAATCAATAGCCCATATAGATCCTCATTTAGCCTGCTAACCACACCATGGAACCACTTACACACCATCTGACAACCTAAACTGTGTGAATGTCTGCATCAATTGCTAACACATGCATTAAGCAAGACACAAATAATCACTCACTTATAAAGCCAGTCACACACCTATTAAATCATCCATCCTGACTCGTGTACACCCATTCATTCTTCAGTTTATACATTTTTCAGTGAGGATATATATATATATATATATATATATATATATATATATATATATATATATATATATATATATATATATATTCAATGAAAAAACCATAGGTTATAGGCCATATATAGTTAGGAATTAGCATTTACAAAACCTTATTTTACTCGCATAAAACCATTGAAATTCCATATATAGTTAGAAGCGCTAACTATATATCGCGCACCCGCAATCCACTGCTGATGATGTCACATATTACATCATTCATGACATGGTCAGTGACATCACTGATGACATCACTGATGACATCTCAAATGACATCACTGATGACATCACTGATGACAACACCCAGTGACTGTATGTTTCTGTAAAGTTAAAATATGTTTCACATATTGAAGAATGAGTGGATGTATAAGTGTCTGGATCAAGAATTTAGTAGGTGCATGACTGACTGTATGAGTGAGTGATTAAATGTGTCTCACTGAGTGCATGGGTTAGTGACTAAACTGTCTTAATTTGTGCATCAGTATGTTTGTTGTTGTGTAAGCTGCTGCATGTGTTGATCAGTAGCTATAAGAGTGGCCATATGGGTTATTGATTGGTTGCCCAAGTATTTGAATGGGAGGCTGAGTGTGTGTGTGGGTGGCTGGGAGGTGCGTGACTCTGTGCATAGATGTGTAAGCAGTTGATTCACTAGGAGTATGAGTTCAAGAGTGCATGTGGAAACAGCTATATGGGCGGTTGACTATGCATGGGTGTGTTGGTGAGTGAATGGATTTCTCATTGCTACATGAGCAAGTAAGTACGTATGTAAAACACAATACATGTGAGAGTTGACAGATATAAATAACTGAACATAAGAGCCAGTGAATGTGTGAGTGGCTGTATCGATCACTGTGAGCTTGTATCAGGGATTATATAAGAGAATAAATATGTGTTATTATATGTTTGAATAAGTAAGATGTGTATAACTTTATAGTTGAGGAAATGGAGGTGTGATTGATTCTTTGCATGACTGAGTAGGTGTGTGAGTAACTCCATGGATGAGTGACAGTCTGTGAGTGTCTGTTTATACTGAGTGTATGTAAGGTTATATTAGAGTCTGAAGAGGTTCATTGTATTATCACATAAGTGATGTGATCAGTGATGACAAATGAGATGTCATCAGTGATGTCATTTGAGTTGTCATCAGTGATGTCATCAGTGATGTCATTTGAGATGTCATCAGTGATGTCATTTGAGTTGTCATCAGTGATGTCATTTGAGATGTCATCAGTGATGTCATCAGTGATGTCACTGACCATGTCATGAATGATGTAATATGTGACATCATCAGCAGTGGATTGCGGGTGCGCGATATATAGTTAGCGCTTCTAACTATATATGGAATTTCAATGGTTTTATGCGAGTAAAATAAGGTTTTGTAAATGCTAATTCCTAACTATATATGGCCTATAACCTATGGTTTTTTCATTGAATTTTCAAGGTTTTGTAAATGCAAATTCCTAACTATATATCCACTATAACCTATGGTTTTTTCTGTGAATTTCATTGGTTTTTTAATAGCAAATATGAAAAGCTTTAAAATGTCAAGTACGTGATAGATAAAAACATTTTCGTATTTATGCACGCTGATGTGCTTTGAACGCTGCAACCCCCCCCTCCCCTCTTTTGCCTTAGTAGTACTCTCTCTTTGCAGATACTGAAGGGTAGTTAACGCAGGCCTTTACCCCCGTTGTAATCCGTCGTGCCTCCTTGTCTCTCCATTTGATTGATTGTTGTCCAAGCATTTACTGTTTTAGAATTGGTTCTCTTTGGATCATTCTCTATTTACAAACAAGCACAAAGTCGCAATACTCTGTTTAGTCTTTGCAGATAGTGAAAAATCGTGTAAAAAAATAAAAGTAATCGTGCAAAATCAGTAGGCCACTAATTGGATCTCTTTTTGACCTCGCTAAAATAGAAATATTAGGAACAACCCTTCTTGAGAAATACGAAAATAGTGAGATGAACTGAGCTCCACACCATGAGGGCTGCAAGACAGCTCGGCTCCATCACCCATCCCGCACAAAATAACGACAAACCCTATGCAAATATTAAAAATATAGACAACACACCAGCAAAGAAACAGGGTAAAACATTTTAATAAAAAACTATTTACATAACGTTGGTTTATAAGATGATGTCAGTAGTGGACCGATGTGTGAATAGATCGAAAACAGCACAAGGCTCCAAGATCCAGATAGCAAGCTCCTGGATGTTGGGTGCCATAGTTTAGAGTTCTGAATTTCAGCCTTTTTCAATGCCTGTGCTTTGTTGAATCAAAATGGCGGCTTGACACAAAGCTGACTCAAGCGTTGTTACTGATGCTATGCAGACCAAAACTGGTTTTCAGTTTGTACATTTTTCTAGATTTTTCAATCCAAGTTTGGTTGACTTTGTAGAACGATGGCTTCAGATTTTCAACATACGGTGTGGTGGCGCTGACTGGGAGGGGGCGCTTCGCTCCTGCCCCCTCCCCAAGTAAGATTTTCATACGTGAAAGTACGTTAATGGTTTTGGTCCCTGAGATGCTTCGATGTTACTACCATTCTCAAATAGCATAAGTTCTGGATGTTGGGTGCCATAGTTAAGAGTTCTGAGCAGTGCTTGTAACACTGTCTGAAGCTTATTTCCACCTACTGCAGCTTCACTATTCTCAAAGTAAGTGAGTGTCGTTTGTGGACCTGACTGCATTAGAAAACAATGTGATATGTTACCTTCCTAAACAGCTTGACGGAGGCCCCTGAGGGGCGGTGTGATGGCCATGGACTCGGAGAAGACGCTTGGCTCCGACACCCTCCCCAAGTCTTATAGCGCTGGTGTAGCCTGAGATCGCCCCCGACATAGGCGGCCGGCTCCCGGGGTCCGGCGGAACTTTTTGCCTTTTGATGACTCTTCAATTCTGGACCTTGTCCCACAATCCGTTTGACCTGAAGACAAGCTGTAGTGGGGCGCCCCTTTATCGTTTTAGTTGCCATTCCGCCCGCTTTTGCTACACTGTGCCTCTTCCGCCATTCAGCTGTTTACCGCCCGCTCTTGCGACTACAGCGTCTCGCTCACCATGTAGTTGAAATGCGCCCGCTCTTGCGGTGCAGCGATAGGCGGCTGCCACAGGACTCTCAAAATGGCGGCCGGCTCTTCGGTTTTGGGCCTGGTCCACTAAAATGGCCCTGGGACACCTTGGAACTCGGACGCTTGTCTGCTAGGGCTTGGGTCCCATTCTCGAAAAGCGTCCCCTCAGCCGTGAAGATTCTACAAAAGTCTTGGGGGCCTCCGACTCCCGCAGGCTTCTGGTGGGGAGCGGCTGCCATGTCTGCTCGTGGAATGGCCACGACGCAGTTACGAGATGGTAGTGGTCTCATGCTGACGCCAGCTTTAGTCTGAAACATCCAGAAACACTGTAGACTACCAATTCGATCAGTTCCGGTAGCGCCCCAACATGACCCGGAAGAGAAGAACTTGCCCTCCCCTCTTTGACTGATGGTTCTTGTTGCCTGTCCCCTCTGTTGTCATTTAACAGAACTTTTTGGACTGCTGAAAGGGGTTGTGTTCTGAACGCTGGTTGGTGGAGACATTTAGACTATATTCTTGACCTACGTTGTCGCGTAATGCGTTTTATGACACGCCGCGTTAGCGCACCCGGAAGTGATCCGAGGCGCGGCGCGCAGCGCGTAACGTAAGCATAACAGGTCATGTGACTTGTTAATAAAACTTTTCATTGGTTCATTTTACTTTTGTTAATTTAATGATGAAAAGCTTGGTCATATGACCTAAAAATTACGCTTTTTATTATTTTCGAACAATATTTTTTTTTCAAACATATGTTATAATATTCCAGGCTAATGTACTTTCCCGGAAAATTTACAACTGTCTTGCAAGTAAAATATATTCCTTTTTCGAGAAAAAGGGCGTTTCTTCCTTCCATGACGGAGCCGTTGAGTAAAAGAGATTCGGCCTGCTGTCTTAGTCGCCGATACGCCTGATTATCAGATTCTTATCGATCACTTTATGTTGCAGACATGAAAAACACAACTGCCCTTGACCATTTATCTTTACTGCGTTCCTACATATTATACCTTTTATCCGTCATGTAATTGGACTGCTTTATTTCACTTGCCTTTTACTGATTCGAAAACAGTCACTAAAAGTAAAAACTTTACAAATGAAAATACTACTACCGTGTTTTGTTTTAAAAACCTTTATTGTGAAAATGTCAGTATACAAATACGGGCCTATAACCACGTGGGCCGGCCACGGAGCAAACTGAAATCGTATATGATGAGGAGACATTTACACTGTAGAAGAACGTAACGAGCGGGCCATTAGGTGACAAGAACAAAGGTGTCTAACAGTTGCGGAATCGGTGGACGTACATTTTGTAATTAAAATACGACAGGGCCACTTACAATAACATTTTCTAGATATACATTTGCGGGCAAGGAGTTACGAGTCCCATTTATACCGGCGCCATTTTGGGCGAGGCCGGGCAGGTCCAAGATATAGTCAAAATGTCTCCACCAACCATCGGCCAGACCAGAACCCCTTTCGGCCCTTTATGCTACAAGATGGTGTCTTCCATTCAGAAAATATTGGTGGCAGCATTTTGAAAGGAAACAGAAACAGCCGTTCTCGAGTTTCACATTGTTACATTTAGGAAGAATGTTGAAGAGTAGTATGTGGAAAATCTGAAGCCATTTTTCTACAAACTCTCAATCAGACTTGGATGGAAAAAAAAAACCTGAAGAATGTACAAACTGAAAACCAATTTTTGTCTGTATAGCACCAACAGTAACGCTTGAGTCAGCTTTGTGTCAAGCCGCCATTTTCATTCAATCAATAGCGTCCCCCTGCACACATTCAGGGACCTGGTCGTGTCTTCAGATGAAACGCATTGTAGGAAAAGAAGCAGAAAAGAAAAGGCAAAAAGTTCCGCCGGACCTAGTGAAGCTGCAGCAGGTGCAAATAAGCTTCAGACAGTCTTCAACTTACTCTGATTCTTATAATAAACTTCAGATAGTCTTACAAGCACTGCTCAGAACTCTCAACTGAGGCACTCAACATCCAGGACTTGCCATTCGGATCTTAGCGCCTTGTATTTTTGTTTTGTTCTTGATGGAGGGGAAACAACAAAAAACAGGCATTGAAAACGGCTCAACTGGAGCAAAAAAAAAATTACTTCTTGGGTGCATTAGGGCATTTATGATTTTCGAATGCCGTATTCATCAGGTTGATGCTCATGTTGCCATAGGACAGCATAGCATTCACCTTCTTTGATCCAGGAGGGATGGAGAAAAACTGCCAGATGAAACTTGAAACTTGGCCATCCAGATCTCGGCGCGTTCGACTCACTGTACCGCAACAGTGACCGCAACTCAGCTGGACACGCCGTCTTTCGGCGCAGCATTGTAGGATGGCCACACCAGTGCGGCAATTTGCTAGACACCACCTCGGTGCCATCCGGATCTCGGCGCGTTCGAGTCACTGTACCGCAACAGTGACCGCAATTCAGCTGGACACGCCGTCTTTCGGCGCAGCATTGTAGGATGGCCACACCAGTGCGGCAATTTGCTGGACACCACCTCGGTGCCATCCGGATCTCGGCGCGTTCGAGTCACTGTACCGCAACAGTGACCGCAACTCAGCTGGACACGCCGTCTTTCGGCGCAGCATTGTAGGATGGCCACACCAGTGCGGCAATTTGCTGGACACCACCTCGGTGCCATCCGGATCTCGGCGCGTTCGAGTCACTGTACCGCAACAGTGACCGCAACTCAGCTGGACACGCCGTCTTTCGGCGCAGCATTGTAGGATGGCCACACCAGTGCGGCAATTTGCTGGACACCACCTCGGTGCCATCCGGATCTCGACGCGTTGTGCTGCCTTCGGCCTATTCGCACATCGGTCCGCTACTGCCAGTGACCGCAACTCAGCTGGACACGCCGTCTTTCGGCGCAGCATTGTAGGATGGCCACACCAGTGCGGCAATTTGCTGGACACCACCTCGGTGCCATCCGGATCTCGACGCGTTGTGCTGCCTTCGGCCTATTCGCACATCGGTCCGCTACTGACGCCGCCTCACGTGCCAACGGATTTTCTACGCTTTTTGTAGCCCTATGCCGCAGAACAGGTCATGTGACTTGTTTATAAAACTTTTCATTGGTTCATTTTACTTTTGGTTTCCTAAAGATGGAAGGCTTGGTCATATGACCTAAAAATAACACTTTTCATTGGTTTAGAACATTTTTTTTTCCCAAACGATGAAAGCCCCACCTTGTTTCTGGATCATTCAGACTGAAGCTGGCGTCAGCATGAGAGCACCACCATCTCGTGGCTCCGTCGTGGTCATTCCGCGAGCAATCATGGCAGCCGCTCTCCACCGGAAGACTGCGGGAGTCGGGGGCCCCCAAGACTTTTATACAATCTTCACGGCTGAGGGGACGCTTTTCGAGAATGGAGCCCAAGCCCTAGCAGGCAAGCGTCCGAGTTCCAAGGTGTCCCAGGGCCATTTCAGTGGACCAGGCCCAAAACCGAGGAGCCGTCCGCCATTTTGACAGCCATGTGGCAGCCGCCTATCGCTGCACTGCAAGAGTGGGAGCAACTCCACAACATGGTGAGCGAGACGCTGTGGCCGCAAGAGCGAGCGCAACTCAGCTAGATGGCCGCCACCTGGGGAGGCCCGTTCACGCCGCCTCCCCCCCCCCCCCCGGGCCGCCGCACGCCAATTTTCGGAGCAGCATTGTAGGATACCAAAACCAGTGCGGCAGTTTACTGGACATCACCTGGGTGCCTGTCGTACATGTTGTGTCAGCCATGTGACACTGGACACAGACCGCTACTGACGAGGCCTCCCCCCGCACCACCCGGGACGCCCCACGCTGTTTTTCTGTGCTGCATTGTAGGATCCCTAAACCAGTGCGGCACCCAGGCGACATCACCTGGGTGCCGTCCAGAACTCTGCACGTTGTGCTGCCTTGGGACTATTCGCACAACAGACCGCTACTGACGAGGCCTCCCCCCGCCCCACCCGGGACGCCCCACGCCAATTTTCGGAGCAGCATTGTAGGATCCCTAAACCAGTGCGGCACCCAGGCGACATCACCTGGGTGCCGTCCAGAACTCTGCACGTTGTGCTGCCTTGGGACTATTCGCACAAAAGACAGCTTCTAACCATTGTTGCTTTTTGTGTTAAGAAATGTTTAAATGTTTTTAGTTTTTGTTCTGTTCATTATCGTTAAAAGTTAATAAAGTTTTATAACCTTAATTTGTTGGAGTGTTATCTATTTTTTGAAAAACGGGTGAATGGGGCCTTGAATCGGGTTATTGTCATGTGTGGGCTTTGGAAGTGTGCTGCTGCAGGATCGGACATTTCAAACTCAAATGCACGTTCTTTTTCTTACCTTTCCGAAGCATGGAGCGCAATAGCAGGCAGAGAAAGGGTGATGCACGTGTTGAACACTACCTGACCTGGCAAGTTGCTGGCAGTGCCCCCCCGCCCGCTCCTGAAAGAGGGCACACACACACCGCCGCCCCGAGTACTTCACAAATCTTTAAAAGACCATGCGCTTGTTCATGAGGCTTAAATGGTTTATCACCTCTTCTAGAACCCCTGCATCGACCCTCTGACGTTTCATGGAAAAATTACCATGTAACACAATAGCAAGCCCTGTCGGCTGAAACCCCCAAGGAATCGTGGGGCATATTATCAAGGGGGTTTATCTCCGCTTTTTTGGCTTTAAAAGCCATGAAAGCGGAGATAAAATTATCTCCCTATTACCAAGCTGTCGCTAACACCAGTTAGTGACAGCTAAAAGGAGATAGCGACCATCTTGGGCCCCGCTTTGCATGTCAGTGATATTTATCACTAATGACATGCAAAGTGGCGTGCCAAGATGTTAGCGACTGGAAACAGTCCCTAACATCGCTACCTTCTATTACCAACTTTTGGAGATATTCGCGCTAAGCGCGAATATCTCCAAAATCTAACACCTGCCCTGAGCAGTTCTTAGCCATGTTATCCAATGGGAGGTGGATAACATGGCTAAGAGCATTAGGTCAATAATACATGAATATCGCTGACTTTTCTGCGATAATAGCAAGGTTTATCTGCGATAAAAATCGCCGATGTGCGGCGATAATTTTTGTCTCTAAACAAGTTAGAGACAAAAATTATCGCTAGTTGTTCGTAATATGCCCCCGGGTTTTTGCTTGCAGAAATCGGGAGGCGGGAGACTAGCACTGAAATCAGTAGTCACACGCCTAAATCAGGAGGATTGGCATGTCTGAATTCTCTACAGCTGGGGCCATAAACTACATCCGCAGGGTTAGGTGATATCCTGGGACCAGCCTGGCATCTAAAATGGCTGCCGTGCACGACAAAATTGTGCCATTCGAAAAAAAGGCAAGATGGCGCAGCCGCTGGAAGAGATGTATCAACATATATCAGCCTCCTCAGCCACCCTCAGGAAACATAGGGGATTAGGATACGTCTCCCGCACCCCCTTATACCTAGTAATTTAATTAATGAAGCACAAAATGGCGAATTCCCGTTTCGCTACCAGTTTGCGGCCCAGTTCGCGGCCCGTGAAGCGCTTCTACCGTGAAAAATCTTTTTTTTTTTTATGTTCCCCACGGGACCCTTTAATAACCCCAACAACATTCCTAGGGGGTGAAGAGGGGGATACCTTGCCCCTTTCATTAAATTCCCCCTTAGTTTTTCACCTTTTCTTCTCTCTCGATCCTACCGAGAGACAAGATGGCGGCCGCTCCGGACTGTCACGCAGCAAAAAAAAAAAAAAAGCTAACGCACAGCCGCTGGAAGAGATGTATCAACATATATCAGCCTCCTCAGCCACCCTCAGGAAACATAGGGGATTAGGATACGTCTCCCGCAGCCACTTATAACTAGTAAGGGGATTAGGATACGTCTCCCGCACCCCCTTATACCTAGTAATTTAATTAACGAAGCACAAAATGGCGAATTCCCGTTTCGCTACCAGTTTGCGGCCCAGTTCGCGGCCCGTGAAGCGCTTCTACCGTGAAAAATCATTTTTTTTTTTATTTTCCCCACGGGACCCTTTAATAACCCCAACAACATTCCTAGGGGGTCAAGAGGGGGATACCTTGCCCCCTTTCATTAAATTCCCCTTTCGTTTTCCACCTCTTCTTCTCTCTCGATCCTACCGAGAGACAAGATGGCGTCCGCTCCGGACTGTTTAGAATGTTGACAGACACCGGAGAGCCAATCAGCTTTCTGCGCGCAAAGTTCCGATAAGCGAAAAGTAAGCGGACCGGATCGCTGCCCAGAGCGCTGTTACAGATATATATCTTGGTTTGAACGTTAATTTCTCAAAAACTACTGGAGCACATATATTGAGACCTAGCAAAGGCACATCGGGCTAACAGTCCCTACAATTTTGCCAAGTTTCGTGCAAATCCATTCAGCCGTTCGAGCTAAAAGTGAGTCCAACCGCCCTATGGAAAACTCAATGCAAAAAACGCGTTTTGGGACCCCCCTTTTTTCTCGGCCCCCCCTTGACGAAACCCCCCCAAATTTTCAGGGGCTGCTCAGAATCAAAATGTGCCATTTTCCTGAAAATTTCAGCCGATTCCGTCCACAAACGCCAAAGTTATTAGACATAGAATTTTCAAAAGTCCCATAGAGAAAAAATTCTAACTATATATACCTACTGGCGATAGCCAGTAGGTAATATATATATATATATATATATCCAAAAGAGATAACGATATCTTGTACGCTCTCAGGAACCACAAAAACAATCCAGTAGTATTAAATCTTCGGTTTATTCACACAACGCGTTTCGTCGACTTGCCTTGATCACGTGTGATGAGTTTGTGTGAGTGAATGTGCTGTTTTGAATAAAGTTACATACATCGAAATCAAAGTAGGACATACAAATGAATAACATTACGTGTCGGCCATCTTGTAACGTTTCTATGTACACTTGCAATATGAGCTTTCACACAGTTTAACAGATATCCAAGATATAAACGTATTCTATTGTGGCCACGGATATGTACAGTATAACATAAAATGTACCATAATCAATCCAAACACTTAATAATAATAAATGTAGGAAATGAAGTATATACATGTTCTCAGCAAAACGTATCATTCATCATGTGCTGAAAAGTTAGACGAACTGCACTATATTCAGTGTCCGACAACAGATGGTTAGGACAAAGTCCATCCTGAATTAAACGATAAGCATGATCTGTACATTTATTGGGTATTACACCATCCACAACATGTTGGAGAACCTGCGTGGTATTATGCAATAAATTCATGTGATTCCCAAATATCGCACCTGAGGATTGTTGACAAGTGTCAGAATATTCTATAGCCTCAGCTTCGAGTAGATGATATAGTCTATGTACATCAAGTAACAAATGATCGACATAACCCATGCAATAATAGGGTATTTACCATCTACAACATGTTAGAACACCAGCGTGATATAACGCAATAAAGTCATGTAGTTTCTAAATGCCGTGCCTAAGAATTATTGAAAAGTGTCAGTTGTCCAGATCATATGTATAGGCACACGTAGGTGACCACCTGGAAAGCTCAAAAAAATTATTATTGTGTGACTTGCCGACAGTCTTAAGTCTCTACCATTAGACTTGTGTAACTTCTTTTGTGCTTAAAAGTGAAAAATGAAAGGATAGCTGACCTTGACCCTATGTGCCTACGAATGGATGAAACAGGATGGGGTGCCCGTGGTGGTGAATCAATTCATGCTGGGAACCCCTGCCTGTTCTCCTGTAAAAGAAAATACACAAAAGACCAAATTACAATTTAAATAAATAAAGTATAGTTCTAGCACAGATTTTAACATGTTCATAGAGGCATAATTGTCACAATTGTTAATTATTAAATCTAAAGCATCCACTGTATACTCATGCGGAAGTCACTACTTAACACCAAGAGTGATTAAATTTAGACGGGAAAACTCAGTTAAGAACTAGGGCTGGATCTTTATGTTATCTCTACGAGCCCTCTTTGAGATTTACTGCTAATTCTTCATCCCAGTTAAGACCACCCGGATGTTTACTTTGAAAGTTGATTATATGCCTGGATTCATGTTGTCTGAGGGATAGCAATCTGTCACCTCCTCTCGGACTGGCACGGATTTGTTCAATAAGCATATAACTCAACAGGTTTGCATCAGAGTAGTGCTTGTCTTTGAAGTGCTGTGCCTCCGGGTACTTAGGGTCCTGGTTGGTAATTGCCCTACGGTGTTCAAATACTCGTTTTTTGGCACTGCACTTGGTACTACCTATATACCATAATTGACATGGGCATTCTATGATATATACGACATAGCAGGTGCTGCATGTGAGAAATTGTGTAATCTTTCTCCTTACTCCATTATATATCAGTTCACTTTTATATGTGCTGTTGCTGCAAGCTTTGCAGTGACTGCACGGGTAGAATCCCTGTAGACCATGCTCTGTGTTGTCTGGATACTGCATGACATCATTTCTAGCAACCAAATCCCTGATATTGAGATTACGTCTGTACGTGATACTCGGTCTTTTCTGTACTTGACTGCCTATGATGTTATCTTGTTTTAAGATATCCCAATGCTTGGCAATCACTCGTTTAACTTCCTCAGATTTGCCATTATAAGTCAGTATCACTCTTGTAATGTCCTCCATCTCATCAATTTTTGTCTCTTGATTTTCCAGAGTTTGTTTTCTGTCCACTTTTTCTGCCCTCTCTATTGCACGTTTGATAACCCAGTAAGGATATCCTCTTTCCTTAAATCTGTCTGCTATGATATCCCTCTCTGTGTTATATGCTTCAGTAGTGTTGCAGTTTCTTTTTGCCCTCAGCAGCTCTCCATAAGGTATACTCCATTTGAGTACCTCTGGATGACTGCTGAGGGCATGCAGCACACTGTTTCCTGCTGTCTCTTTCCAGAAAAGGGAAGTACAGATTTGGTTGTTTTTAATCTCAAGGCTAACATCAAGGTACTCAACATTTGTGTTGCTGATGGCTCCTGATAATTTGATGTTATATTTGTTGATATTAAGTGTTTGGATTGATTATGGTACATTTTATGTTATACTGTACATATCCGTGGCCACAATAGAATACGTTTATATCTTGGATATCTGTTAAACTGTGTGAAAGCTCATATTGCAAGTGTACATAGAAACGTTACAAGATGGCCGACACGTAATGTTATACATTTGTATGTCCTACTTTGATTTCGATGTGTATAACTTTATTCAAAACAGCACATTCACTCACACAAACTCATCACACGTGATCAAGGCAAGTCGCCGAAACGCGTTGTGTGAATAAACCGAAGATTTAATACTACTGGATTGTTTTTGTGGTTCCTGAGAGCGTACAAGATATCGTTATCTCTTTTGGACATAGTAATTACCGGGTGCTTCCCCGGAGAGTACGCCACTTTTCTATGGGTCACAGCGTTGCAGCAGAAGCAGCTTTGTTTGGGACATATATATATATATATATATATATATATATATATATATATATATATATATATATATATATATATATATATATATATATACATATAGCCGAAACGTCATGAGACTTCTACTACACCTTAAATAAAACTTGGAGCACTACAACTGGTCCGTGTCCGTTGGCTTTCTTCCTGGCTGGAGTTGGTCCAGAGCGCGAAAGAAGTGACGGTGTGTTTGATATTTTACCCCTGTTGTTTCCGGACCGGCTTTAACACGAGACCCTTCTTGAAATTGGACGACGCCTGAACCGGAAGCAGTTTCCTGAACTTTGTTCTGGATGTGGTTACTCCGGAAGGAGTAAGGCGCCTGACCCCCACCAAACCGAGAGAACTACATGTCGACGCTGCTAATCTAAAATCTTAGTCGAGGTATTCCGCGGTTCTGCGGACCGGACGATTGAAGTTCCGAGTGACCCCTACAGGAGATCAAGTAAGCGCGCTGGTCAACTTGGTGGGAAAGAAGTTATAGTGCACGGCTGAGTATGCTGCCGGCTATTCTAACTGGGCTAGTGGGAACGCCGTATTCATTTATTTTTTGGAGGTATTGCAGGGATGTCTAATGACAATGTTCGGGATCGGGAAACATTGGCAGCCACAATGTTCTCCGATAGCACCCCCCTCCCTGTTGACATCCGAGGAAGGAATAATGATGACGCTAGTGGCAGCAGTAACAGTGCAATGAAGGATTTGATCAAAGTCCTTGAAAAGAAATCCCGCTTAGAACAGTCAAAATGGTGGGAATCAAAATCGTTACAAAGCTACATAGAGGTAAATCGCATACCACGAGGTCTCCGCATATTGACAGCCCCAACATACAAGGACCCCAACCCTGAGCTCATGAGGGAATGGGCTGAGTGCAATTTGGACGCATCACAACGTCAGGTCCAAATTTTGATTAAATATGCCGACATCGATAGGGCCAAGTTATTAAGCGAAATAGCTAACATCCAGGAAGAATTGGAAGCCATGGGAGACGAGGAGGAGCGGACACGCCTGTTAAAAGCTATGAATGAGCGTCTTAAAAAGGAAGAATCTAAAATTACAGAAAGAAAAGCATACAAATTCGCGGGAGATCGTAATGACTACGAGTTGGGCCAGATATTTATATTTTCTCGTAAATATGACTCACTCCGCAAGGGAGCAGTTAAACCGCCACTGCCTAAAACGAAGATCTCTCGCCAAAAACAGGCGCAATCTGACTCTACAACTTCCCCCAACTCTACCTTCAGCTCTGACATTGAAACTGGATCTGAAAAGGACTGCCATAAGCAAATACAGCCGGAAGCTGGACCCAAACCCTCTCCTGGCCAAGAAATTGCTTTTTTATGCCAAGAGAGACTAAAATCATTAAGGCAGCGGACACAGACAGGTCAAACCGCAAATGGGCAAACTACCGGAGGAGTAAAAGAAGCAGGGCAGCAAAAAGGAGGTTTCCAGAAGAAAAGACGAGGACGGGGGCAGGGACCTGCCTCCGCACAGGAATAGCGGGGGACAATAACCACACCATCGTCAACCTCACTTCATTGAAATTGACACCGAAAGAAGAGGAAATTCTCAAATTAGGACTAACCTATGCTTCCCCTTGCAACTTTAACTATTCGGCCACACAATGTGATTTATACAAAGCAGTACGCAAACTAAAATTACGGAAATTCTACGCCTTGAAGGACAGGGCTAAAAATAATCCAACTCAGGCAATGAATTTGAACAGCGACACAATGATTGCCACTCAAGGTACAAAAATCATTACAGAACTTTGGGAAGCTGAAGGGGCTGGCTATGAAAGCAATTTGATGGATGAGGGTAACATATTCGATGAAAGAGGTAACAGAACTTCAATAGAAACCCAATTCAGGCCACCTTCCATATTTGTACCAGTTTTACCTAGAGACAACATAGATGTCTTCCATGAGAGTGTGGTGGGGGACTTAAAACAACTACATGTTGAAACTATTAAGAAAAAGAAATGGCAATTCAATGATCGTGTTCAGCAATATGAAGCCCTGACTAAAAGACTATCCAAGGACAAGGATGTCATTGTGAGAGGAAGTGACAAAGGGGGCAATGTGGTCCTTATGTCCAGGACCAACTATGATCAAGAAGCATATGCTCAACTTAATGATCGATCATGCTATGAACGTGTCCAAATGCAGGTTTCAAACATCAGTGAAAATAGACTACCACCAAAAATTGGCCAAGTGGAAGACATCTAAACTTATCAGCGAGGCTGAATATAAATATCTAAAAACTGACCACCCGATCACACCTATTCTGTACTTTCTCCCAAAGGTGCATAAAGACCCCCTACATCCCCCAGGCAGACCCATAATTTCTGCTAGGGGTAGTCTTCTGGAGCACACCTCTGTATATATTGATTATTTTTTGCAGGGTTATGTGCGGAACCTGGATTCGTACATCAAAGACACTGGGGATTTTTTAACTAAAATCATGGATATCGAATGGGTGGCGGGGGATTGGTTAATTGCTTTGGATGTAACAGCACTGTATACCAGCATTTCACATTCTGATGGTCTTGCAGCAGTAAAACACTATTTATTGAGAAGAGGCCCTGAGTTTGAAGATCATAACAGAATGTTGTTGAGCATGCTCCGATTTTGCCTTGCAAACAATTTGTTTTTGTTTAATCATCAGTTGTATCGCCAACTTTAGGGGGTAGCAATGGGGGCCAGCTTCTCCCCGAGCTTTGCATGTTTGCACATGGGGGCTTGGGAGGAGCTGGTCCTCAAATCAAACTACCAAGAAATTATTAATAACAACCTGATTAGATGATATTGTTTTATCGACGATTTGATGATCATTTGGAGGGGTAGCAAGGAGGAAGCTTTGAGTTTTATTGAAAGTATAAACAATAATAATCTCAACCTCAAATTCACTGCCACCCTTAGCCAGGAATCCATCACCTTTTTGGACACTGAATTATATATTCACAATGGACACCTTGAAAGTAGAATTTATCGGAAAACAACTGCAGGAAATAGCATACTTCATGCGGCTAGTGCACACCCGGCACATTTAATCTCGAGCATCCCCTATGGGGAGATGCTCCGTTTACGCCGTGTGTGCAGCAACCCCATAGACCTTAAATTGGCTCAAGACGACAGTATGAAACGTTTTTTGGAACGAGGATACTCCGGACAGGTGGTTTGTAAAGCCATAGAAAAATCTATGATGCAAACTAGGGAGGAGCTCCTGACTAGGACTGTGGATCAGTCATTAGTTGGAATTGGGGAGACCAAGAATAAGATGGATACGGAAAAGAACAAGTTCCGCATCATAACAGGGTACAGTAGGCAACACAATGAGCTATATAAAACCATGAACAAACATTGGCCTTTAGTTACCCGTGATTCTATCATTGGAACCACCCTACCCAAAAAAGTTTCCCTTACATTCAGCAAGGCTCCCTCACTTCGTGACAAAATAGTTGACACCAGTCCAGAACCTTTCAATAAAACGTCTTGGTGGCAACATAATAAAGGATTTTATCGCTGTAAGACCTGTAAGGCGTGCGCCCATGGGGAAAACACAAAAACATTCATGGACGGTTTCACTGATCATTCTCATCCCATCACACAGGTTTTGACCTGTAAAACCGAATTTGCGGTTTATGTTCTTCAATGCCCCTGTCTACTGAGATATGTGGGCAGCACAAAGCATGCTGTACACAAGCGCATTTTACAGCATTTACGTGCGATCACCAATGGTGATAACACATACCCAATGGCCCGACATTTCAGGAAAACCCACCAGAGCAAGAACAGCTTGCTGAAATACTGTGTGATTGATTCAGTCCTAGCCAGTAGAAGGGGTGGAGACAGAGAGAGCAAGTTGAGAAGGCTTGAAACTAAATATATCCTGTTGCTCAACACTAAGAGTCCTGGGAGGTTGAATGTAACGGAGGACCTTTATACATACTTACCTTGATGAATTATATATTAATACACTGTTGATATGTCATCCAGAGTATTTTTTGTATTTTTATCGCGTCTGGGAGACATAGATGTAGCATACAATATGTAAGTTCTTGGTTTTGAATCTGACATTAATCTGTACTTGCTGCTATTTGATTATGAACTTATTTTTAACATTTGATGGGTATGGCTGGATATAGGTAGACTAGACGGGTCCTAATTCCCTGACAGTCTCATATACCCAACCTGCTATGCACTTCATTCACGGTGATAATTATTTTTAACGTAGTGACATTAGATAAAAGGTATCTGTAGACAGAGGGTTTTTTAATAATCTAACTGCTATGTTTTATTTTATCATCATTTTATCTATATAGGACTGAATATTTGACTTTAATATGACTTTTAACCATGTTTTAAAGTATATGTGGTTATTGGTATGTATGAATTTAGGTGCACATTATACAGTATTCCAGAGAGAGGGACCTTTAGAAGGATAAGTTCCCCTTGTGCTGGTAGCAGCAAATCTTTGCACTATTATGCGGTATTTTGCACATTGCGAGTTTTGCACTATTTCTAGTTGTTGCACATTCAAATTTGCACTAATCCAGGTTTTGCACATATGAAAACGACATGCACTTGCACTTTATTGTACAACAGCCTACTGAGAATACTGTAATACAAACTTGGGTATTTTACCGATATTAGATAATATAAGTCCCATCATACTAAAGAAGAAAAGTGATGATATATAGATTTTGTTTGATTACCTCTGTTTAACATCAAATTGATGGTTTGTTTGGGCAACAATTTGGTATTTTACCATAATTCTATTACCCAAATCAGTGTCTTTATTTTTCAAACATGCATTATAAAGACTTGCCAGTATGTTTTCTATGTCCACTATGATGTAACACTACCCTCTCATGTGACGATTATCATCCAATCACTGGCAGTATATAAAGGTGTTTCTCCTAGTTGAACATTGTCATGTGAACAAGGCTCTTGCGAGCCGAAACGTCATGAGACTTCTACTGCACCTTAAATAAAACTTGGAGCACTACAACTGGTCCGTGTCCGTTGGCTTTCTTCCTGGCTGGAGTTGGTCCAGAGCACGAAAGAAGTGACGGTGTGTTCGACATATATATATATATATATATGTATATATATATATATATATATATATATATATATATATATTACCTACTGGCGATAGCCAGTAGGTATATATAGTTAGGATTTTTTCTCTATGGAACTTTTGAAAATTCTATGTCTAATAACTTTGGCGTTTGTGGACGGAATCGTCTTAAATTTTCAGGAAAATGGCACATTTTGTTTCTGAGCAGTCCCTGAAAATTTGGGGGGGTTTCGTCTAGGGGGGCCGAGAAAAAAGGGGGGTCCCAAAACACGTTTTTCCCATTCATTTTTCCATAGGGCCTTTGGCCTCACTTTTAGCTCGAACGGCTGAATGGATTTGCACGAAACTTGGCAAAATTGTAGGGACTGTTAGCCCGATGTGCCTTTGCTGGGTCTCAATATATGTGCTCCAGTGGATTTTGAGAAATTAACGTTTAAAAAAACAGATATATCTGTGACAGCGTCCCGGATATCCCTCCAGATCGCGTACTTTTTGCGTAACGGAGCTTTGCGTAGCGAAGCTGATTGGCTCTCCGGTGTCTGTCAACATTCTAAACAGTCCGGTGCGGCCGCCATCTTGTCTCTCGGTAGGATCGAGAGACAAGAGGAGTAGAAAAACGAAGGGGGAATTTAATGAAAGGGGGCAAGGTAGACCCCTCTTGACCCCCTAGGAATGATGTTGGATTTATTAAAGGGTCCCGTGGGGCAAATAAAAAAAATTTGATTTTTCGCGGTAGAAGCGCTTCTCGGTTCGCGAACCGGGTCGCAAACTGGTAGCGAAACGTGAATTCGCCATTTTGTGTTTAATGTTTTAATCCAATGAAAAGTGTTATTTTTAGGTCATATGATCAAGCCTTCCATCATTAGGAAACCAAAAGTAAAATGAACCAATGAAAAGTTTTATAAACAAGTCACATGACCTGTTATGCGGCATAGGGCTATAAAAAGCGTAGAAAATCCGTTGGCACGTGAGGCGGCGTCAGTAGCGGACCGATGTGCGAATAGGCCGAAGGCAGCACAACGCGCCAAGATCCGGATGGCACCGAGGTGGTGTCCAGCAAGTTGCTGCACTGGTGTGGCCATCCTACAATGCTGCGCCGAAAGTCTGCGTGGGGCGCACCGTTGGCCTGTGAGGTCGCGTCAGTCAGTGGGGGCTGTTTGAGGATCTGACTGCATTGGAAAGCAATGTGATGCTGTGCGTCGCCCCCAAGATGGAGGCTCCTCGGCTGCAGTGGGGCGCACCTTGGTGTTTCACTCGCTATCCAGCTGAGTTGCGTCCGCACTTGCGGCTACAGTAGGCCGAAGGAAGCACAACGCGCCGAGATCTGGATGGCACCGAGGTGGTGTGCGTCGCCCCCAAGATGGAGGCTTCTCGGCTGCAGTGGGGCGCCACTTGGTGTTTCACTCGCTATCCAGCTGAGTTGCGTCCGCACTTGCAGCTACAGTAGGCCGAAGGCAGCACAACGTGCCGAGATCTGGATGGCACCGAGGTGGTGTCCAGCAAGTTGCCGCACTGGTGTGGCCATCCTACAATGCTGCGCCGAAAGTCGGCGTGGGGTGCCCCGTTGGCCTGTGAGGTGGTGTCAGTAGCGGACCGATGTGTGAATAGGCCGGAACCAGCACAAGGCGCCAAGATCCGGATGGCACCGAGGTGGTGTCATAGTTGAGAGTTCTGAGCAGCGCTTGTAACACTGTCTGAAGCTTATTTGCACCTGCTGCAGTTTCACTATTGCCCTGGTGTGGCCAAAGATCGCCCATGACATAGGCGGCTGGCTCCCGGGGTCCGGCGGAACTTTTTTCCTTTTCCTTTCTGCATCTTGTCCCACAATCCGTTTGACCTGAAGACACGACCAGGTCCCTGAATGTGTGCAGGGGGACGCTATTGATTGAATCAAAATGGCGGCTTCACACAAAACTGACTCAAGCGTTGCTGCTGATGCTATACAGACAAAAACTGGTTTTCAGTTTGTACATTCTTCAGGATTTTTCCATCCAAGGCTGGTTGAGAGTTTGTAGAACAATGGCTTCAGATCTTGCCCTCCCCTCTTTTGACTGATGGTTCTTGTTGCCTATCTCTTCTGTTGTCATTTAACTGAACCTTTTTTGACTGCCGAAAGGGGTTCTGGTCCGACCGCTGGTTGGTGGAGACATTTTGACTATATCCTGGACCTGCCCGGCCTCGCCCAAAATGGCGCCGGTATAAATGGGACTCGTAACTCCTTGTTGTGTACTGGTTGCACAACCTTGATATCACGAGATACGTATGCAGTTTTGAAGCACATGGCGGACGGGGACGAAAATTGATTGAATATTTCGACATCCCTATTGATATTAAGTTCTGATGTGTTATTGATTACTGTACTATTGTAAGTTCGAATTAACGTCACCCATGGTACTTGCCCGCAAATGTATATCTAGATAATTTTATTGTAAGTGACCCTGTCGTATTTTAATTACAAAATGGACGTCCACCGATTCTGCAACTGTTAGACACCTTAGTTCTTGCAACCTAATGGGCCGCTCGTTACGTTTCTCTACAGTGTAAATGTCTCCTCATCATATACGATTCCAGTTTGCTCCGTGGCCGGCCCACGTGGTTATAGGCCCGTATTTGTATACTGACATTTTCACAATAAAGGTTTTTAAAACAAAACATGGTAGTAGTATTTACATTGGTAAAGTTTTTAATTTTAGTCACTGTTTTCGAATCAGTAAAAGGCAAGTGAAATAAAGCAGTCCAATTACATGACGGATAAAAGGTATAATACACAGGAACGCAGTAAAGATAAATGGTCAAGGGCTGTTGTGTTTTCTACTCCTGCAACATAAAGTGATCGATAAGAATGTGATATTCAGGCGTATCGGCGACTAAGACAGCAGGCCGAGCCTCTTTTGCTCAACGGCTCCGTCATGGGACAAAGAAACGCCCTTTTTCTAGAAAAAGGAATATATTTTACTTGCAGGACAGTTGTAAATTTTCCGGGAAAGTACATTAGCCTGGAACATTATAACATATATGTTTAAGAAAAAATAATGTTCGAAAGCAATAAAAAGCGTAATTTTTAGGTCATATGACCAAGCCTTTCATCATTAGAATAACAAAAGTAAAATGAACCAATGAAAAGTTTTAATAACAAGTCACATGACCTGTTATGCTTACGTTACGCGCTGCGCGCCGCGCCCCGGATCGCTTCCGGGAAGCTGTGCTTCGCGCACCGGAGCACTTCCGGGTGCGCTAACGCGGCGTGTCATATAACGCATTACGCGACAACGTAGGTCCAGAATATAGTCAAAATGTCTCCACCAACCAGCGGTCGGAACACAACCCCTTTCAGCAGTCTAAAAAGTTCTGTTAAATGACAACAGAAGGGACAGGCAACAAGAACCATCAGTCAAAGAGGGGAGGGCAAGTTCTTCTCTACCGGGTCACGTTGGGGCGCTACCGGAACTGATCGAATTGGTAGTGTACAGTGTTTCTGGATGTTTCAGACTGAAGCTGGCGTCAGCATGCGAGCACCACCATCTCGTAGCTCAGTCGTGGCCATTCCACGAGCAATCATGGCAGCCGCTCCCCACCAGAAGCCTGCGGGAGTCGGGGGGCCCCCAAGACTTTTGTAGAATCTTCAAGGCTGAGGGGACGCTTTCGAGAATGGGGTCCAAGCCCTAGCAGACAAGCGTCCGAGTTCCAAGGTGTCCCAGGGCCATTTTAGTGGACCACGCCCAAATCTGAAGAGCCGTTCGCCATTTTGAGAGTCCTGTAGCAGCCGCCTATCGCTGCATCGCAAGAGCGGGAGCAACTCAACTACATGGTGAGCGAGACGCTGTAGTCGCAAGAGCGGTCGGTAAACAGCTGAATGGCGGAAGAGGCACAGTGTAGCAAAAGCGGGCGGAATGGCAACTGAAACGGTAAAGGGGCGCCCCACTACAGCGTGTCTTCAGGTCAAACGGCTTGTGGGACAAGGTCCAGAATGGAAGAGTCATCAAAAGGCAAAAAGTTCCGCCGGACCCCGGGAGCCGGCCGCCTATGTCGGGGGCGATCTTAGGCCACACCAGGGCAACACGACTTGGGGAGGGGGCAGGAGCCAAGCGCCCCCTCCCAGTCCGCGCCACCACACCGTATGTTGAAAATCTGAAGCCATCGTTCTACAAACTCTCAACCAACCTTGGATGGAAAAATCTTGAAGAATGTACAAACTGAAAACCAGTTTTTGTCTGCATAGCATCAGCAGCAACGCTTGCTATCAGAGTGCATGAGTTTCATGCTTGATCGATTGAGCTAGCCGGATCAGGCAACAAAAAGTATAAAATAGTTAGTTAAATATTTATTTAATAAAATGTTTTACCCTGTTACTTTGCTGGTGTGTTGTATATATTTATAATATTTGCATAGAGTTTATCGTTATTTTGGGCGGGGTGGATGGCGGAGCCGAGCTGTCTTGCAGCCATCATGGTGTGGAGCTCAGTTCATCTCACTAGTTTCGTATTTCTCATGAAGTGTTGTTCCTAATGTTTCTATTTTAGCGAGGTCAAAAAGAGATCCCATTAGTGGCCTACTGATTTTGCTCGATTACTTTTGTTTTTTCACACGATTTTTCACTATCTGCAAAGACTAAACAGAGTATTGCGTCTCTGTGCTTGTTTGTAAATAGAGAATGAACCAAAGAGAATCAATTCTAAAACAGTAAATGCTTGGATAACAATCAATCAAATGGAGAGACAAGCAGGCACGACGGATTACAACGGGGGCAAAGGCTTGCGTTAACTACCCTTCACTATCTGCAAAGAGAGAGTACTACTAAGAGAAAAGAGGGGGGGGCAGCGTTCAAAGCACATCAGCGTGCATAAACACGAAAATGTTTTTACCTATCACGTACTTGACATTTTACAGCTTTTGATATTTGCTATTAAAAAACCATTGAAATTCACTGAAAAAACCATAGGTTTTAGCCCATATATAGTTAGGGATTAGCATTTACAAAACCTTAATTTACTCGCACAAAACAATAGAAATTCGCATATATAGTTAGATGCAATAACTATATATCGCGCACCCGCAACCCACTGCTGATGATGTCACATATTACATCATTCATGACATGGTCAGTGACATCACTGATGACATCACTGATGACATCTCAAATGACATCACTGATGACATCTCAAATTACATCACTGATAAAATCCCTGATAACATCTCATTTGTCATTACTGATCACATCACTGATGATATCATTCATGTGATAATACGATCAACCTCTTCAGACTCTAATATAACCTTAGATACAATCAGTGTAAACAGACTCTCACAGACTGTCACTCATCCATGGAGTTACTCACACACCTAGTCAGTCATGCAAAGAATCAATCACACCTCCATTTCCTCAACTATACAGTTATACACACCTTACTTAATCAAACATATACTAACACATATTTACTCTCTTATACAATCCCTGATACAAGTTCACAATGATCCATACAGCCACTCACACATTCACTGGCTCTTATGCACAGTTATTTATATATGTCAACTCTTACATGTACTGTGTTTTACATATGTACTTACTTTGACATGTAGCACTGAGAAATCCAATCACTCACCAATGCACTCATGCAGATAGTCAACCGCCCATACAGCTGTTTCCACATGCACTTTTGAACCCATACATCTACTGAATCAACTGCTCACACATCTATGCACAGAGTCACACACCTCCCAACCACCCCCACACACACACTCACTCTCCCATACAAATATTTGGGCAACCAATCAATAACCCATATAGTTACTCATATAGCTACTGATCAACACATGCAGCAGTTTACAGAACTACAGAAATAATGATGCACAAATTAAGACAGTTTAGTCACTAACCCATGCACTCAGTGAGACACATTTAATCATTCCCTCATACAGTCAGTCATGCACCTACTAAATCCTTCATCCGAACACTTATACATCAACTCATTCTTCAATATGTAAGACATATTTTAACTTTACAGAAACATACAGTCACTGGATGTTGTCATTTGAGATGTCATCAGTGATGTTATCAGTGATGTCATTTGAGATGTCATCAGTGATGTCATTTGAGATGTCATCAGTGATGTCATCAGTGATGTCACTGACCATGTCATGAATGATGTAATATGTGACATCATCAGCAGTAGGTTGCGGGTGCGCGATATATAGTTATTGCATCTAACTATATATGCGAATTTGGGGGCGCTAGAGGGCGCACTAGCTAATGGCCGCACCTCTGTGAGGCTCTGGCTGCCTGGCCAGCATTATCCTTCTTTGATCCGCTTTCCCTGCAGAAGAACGCCTGAAAGTTGCACCGCTGCTGGCTACACCCGAGCTGCGGCGCTGGTCCGAATCTGGTGAAGATCCGAAGTCCGGGGCCCGAGTTGTGGCGCCGTGAACGAGCCCCGAGGTGCACTGCTGCGGAGGGCCGCTGTCCAGGACCGGGAGCTGTGCCACTTGAGACCGTGGCTTCCCACGAGGCGGCTAGGCCTCGGAACCACGTAACTCGGCCGGACCAGCGGGAGGCTTGCTGAGCGATTGCCGGGGGCTGGCGGAGGAGAGTCTCGCCCCCCCCTGTGGACACTGCATTGAAGAGAGGGCTGATCGTCGCGCCAGCGCCCCTGCTGCGGCGGCGGACGGACGGGTGAGTGTTCCCCTGATCCCTGCGGGGGCTACAGCAGACCTCCCCGAGGGCGCTACCCGTCACCTGGCGGACCCCCCCCGGACCAAGTCGGGACCACAGCTGCACCTACACACTGCGGCCTGGGGCGCCACCGGCGATTGCGGGCCACTACGGGCGGTGTCCCATCGGCAGCTACAGCCAGGACATACCCACACTTGCCTCGCCCCCCACTGTTCTTCTCTACCTGAGGTGCTCCAACTGTAGCGGGCTGCTGTGCTGTGCCCAGGGTGGTGGCGACACGCCTGCAGGCGCGAGTGCTCCTGGCTGAGCTGGCTTCCAGGACTGGTGAAGGCGAATACTCGTGAAGGCTTCCTATACCCTACTGATCGGCCACTGCTACGGCTGTCTCTGGGCAGCCATATTGGTGACGGCTTACGCGAAGGTTCTGATCTCGGGGACTGGCGGGCCCACCACTCATTGAAACCACTGGGCGCCAACAGCTAGGTCGCTATGGGCAAGAACGATGCCAAGCAACCCAAACTATCCTTCGAACCTGCAACCTCCAAGAAACCAACACGTGGTACAACGGGCGCCGGGAGCTCCTCGGGTCAGCCAAGCGCCGAGACCCCTCCGGCGGTCGTGACACCTGAGTTGCGCCTGATCATAGAGGAGATGCGTCAGGGCTTCGCAACTGTCGTGGATAAGGTGGATCGGCTGTCCTCCAGGATGGATGGCGTGGTGCAAAAAGTGGAGGTGCACGAAGAACGGCTATCAGAGGCGGAGCGACGCATTTCCACTGCTGAGGACACTGCCGCGACGCACGAAACACGCCTCACCCGCATGGATAACATCCTCAGAGTGATAGCGGCGAAGAATGAGGAGTTGGAGGCGAGAAGTAGACGCAATAACATCCGCGTCACGGGGGTTCCGGAGTCCACCAACACTGGGCGCATGGAGGACTATGTCGAACGTATGCTACAAACTGCTGTGGGCAAGGAGGCCTTCTCGAACCAATTCATAGTTGAAAGGGCGCACCGCTCCCTGGGTCCGGCCCACCGCGGCCTATCATTGCCCGGTTACTTAACTACCGAGATCGGGACGTTGCCCTTCGAGCTGCCCGCACGCACCGGAATTTGTCCTGAGATGGTGTACAGTTTTCCCTCTACCCAGATTTCACGCCCATGGTACAGGACCAAAGGAGAAAATTCCTGGAAGTGAAAAAGAAACTGAGGGACATGCAGATCGACTACGCACTTTTGTACCCGGCCCGGCTCCGGGTGACCCATCAGGGCAAACAACACTTCTTCACGAACCCACAGCACGCTGAGGATTTTGTTAAGAGGCTTCGCACTGAAAGGAGAGACAGACGGAACGAGGGAGAGGGTGAAGCGGGAGGGAATCCTGCTGAACAAGATGAATGAATCATAACGGCACCCTCATGATGTATTTGCCACTCGCACCCTCTTGCACTGCTGGAGTAGGGGCTGGGCGCTGCTGGCGGTGACATCGGAATCTCCGCCCTGGCTGCTCCGAGGTGGCATTCTCCTTCAAAGTTTGATTTGGGTAGCTACCCTTCTGCGCCATGGACCTTCAGCAGACTACTGGCCAAGCTGGAGTGCACTACTCCATTGCTTGACTGGCGCTTGGGACGCACGCACTGATGATATTGCAGGTGACTGTGCGAGTGGCAGTTGGGAAGGGGGCGATGCCATTGAAATTATTGTTGTTTTCTACAATTAGAGGGCTGTGGGTCCGGCACTGATGGTCTTTTGTCAGGGTTTATATCTGCAGGACTACTATAGGCCAGGCACCACCCCTTCTTCTCTGTCTTCCCCATATGGTATATGCGGGAGGGGAGGGGAGTATTGGGGTGAGTGGACGTGTACCTCTGATGCCCCCAGGAGGGGATTCCCCACATGGTTTTTCTATGGTTATTGAGTGCGGGGTTTGGGGGGGGGAGGGATCATAGTACTGGCAAGTTTGGGTTGCTTCAGTGGGATGGGGGAGGACATGGGGAGTGGGGTTTCTGTTACTGTGAACGGAGTGAGGAGCAATGTTCACTTGTTGGGGTGGGGTTTGTTGGGAGAATGAATGAATGTGCGGATGGGAGTCATGGCGTATGTGTTCGGACTGGATGTACGGGTTGTGTCAGCATGAATGATCAAGAAACCCGACAGTACTGTACGATGAGGTTTTTGGTACAGGATGCGGTACCACGGAGTGCCAAGGCACTCTGCATTTCTTGGTTACAGGGATGTGATGTTAAGCACGGGTGAACATACCTTGAATACTGTGTCTATAATGTCCTGGAATGTTAGAGGCCTTAATAATCCGCAGAAATGTAGGAATGTGCTGGGATACTTAGATAGACACCAGGTGCAAATAGCTATGCTCCAGGAGACTCACCTTAATCCGCGATGCACCCCTCAGTTTGCAAATAGATGGGCGACTGTGAGAGAGTTTTCCTCCTATTCCACCTATTCCAGGGGCACTGCCATTTTGATTAATAAACGACTGACGTTCCAGAAGCTCGGTGCTCGGACGGATAGCGAGGGGAGGTACGTGATCCTTTGGGGGAGACTGGGCACTGATGTAGTGATGCTCATAAACTGCTACGCACCCAACATTGACACACCTGGGTTCTTCTTGTCACTATGGGGACATGCACTTGAGGTCGAGGCCACACACGTAGTCTGGGGGGGGGGGACTTCAATCTCTCCTTACACCCGGGGGCGGACAGATCAGACGGTAGCGGACAGTACAACACGAAAGCCAGAGAAGCGTTGCGGGGCATACTGACGGAAGCGGGATTGTTAGACAGCTGGAGACACTTACACCCGGCGGCTAAGGAAGGCACCCACTTCACCACACACGCACGCTCATGGGCCAGGATCGATTACTGTTTTGTCTCACGGGGTCTGGCTGGTGGCGTCGTCAAGGTGCGACACCTGCCTCGCACATACTCGGATCACTGCCCCGTACTGACTGTCCTGGAATTGCCTGGCTATGCAAGAGTACGCCCACCATGGCGGCTATTCCCCTCGGCCCTCCTTGACCCGGTTTTCAAACAGGAACTCGGGGAGGAAATTGAGGCCTTCTTCCCTAGGAACAAGGGATCTGTTGCTAAGGTCGAGACGATCTGGGAGGCTTTCAAGGTCACTGTGCGAGGTGTTACAATCTCTAAGAGCTGTGGCATGTTAAGGGAAATTGTGCGCACGCTGACGAGCATTGAAACGGAACTCAAAGCGTTAGAAGCGGAGATGGTTGGAAACCCTTGCCCTGACCTAGCGATAGCATTCAGAGCCAAGTTATCCAAATTTGAGGAGGAAGCAGCCAGGGAAGCCAAATTCCGCAGCAAATACTGGACGGCTAGACGCTATTGCGAGGGAGATAGGCCGGGAAAAGTGCTGGCTGCACTCACAAGGCACCAGCGATTTGCCACGCACGTACTGGAAATCTCTGATGGTGCAGGCAGAACCTGCCAGGACACTAGGGGAATACAGGACACCTTCCTGCAGCATTATAAACGGATGTATACCACACAACAGACTGGAGAGGTTGACCTCGATGGGTTCCTCGATGACATTGCACTGTGTTGGCTGAGTGATAGCGATAGGGCTTTCCTGGGATGTCCTTTCGAGATAGATGAAATCCGAGAAGCGATCATGTCACTCAGTAACGGCAAAGCCTCGGGGCTGGACGGCCTACCAGCCGAATTTTATAAATGTTACATCGACATAATGGCACCAGTGCTGAAGGAGGTATTTGAGGAGTCGTTGGAGGAGGGGATACTACGGGGCTCTATGAGGGAGGTGGCGATCACTTCGCTGCTCAAGCCAGGGAAAGACCCGAAGGATACCGATGCCTACAGGCCCTTATCGCTCCTAAACTGCGATGCAAAGATACTAGCGAAGGTGCTCGCGACTAGATTATCCCTACTTATGACTACTCTGGTGCTGCCGGATCAATCTGGTTTTGTCCCAGGAAGAGCTACGTCCCATAACCTTCGCACCCTGTTCTCCCTCATACCTACCATCTCGCCAGACCTGCCGGTCGCTGCTGTGTTTCTGGACGCCACCAAGGCGTTCGACTCGGTAGAATGGGGCTACCTCCTGGCCGTATTAGGCAGGATGGGCTTCCCCCGGATCTTCATTGCCTGGGTGACATTGCTTTATACCTCCCCAGTTGCTAGGGTCATCGTAAACGGAGTGATGTCATCGCAGATGCCAATCACGAGAGGGACTCGACAGGGCTGTCCCTTGTCGCCCCTGCTTTTTGCCCTAGCTATTGAACCCCTGGCTTGCAGGATCCGGCAGTTGCATAAGGACAGCGTCTTTAATTGCAACCAGAGGCAGATTGGCATATCCCTCTATGCGGACGACGTTACATTGTATGTGCGGTGCCCACAAGAACACCTCAACCCCCTATTGCGAGAATTTGTATTATTTGGTGGCGTCTCCGGCGTGCACATCAATTGGCAGAAGTCGCAGTTCTTCCCCCTCACGCCCTCGGTAGCCCATTTCCCGCTTGATTACCCACTGGAGTGGTGTAGTACGGACTTGAAATACCTGGGAATTGTCGTGTCACTCACTAAGGAGGACACGGTCCGACTGAACTATGGGGTGGCCATCTCCAAATTAGCCGATACTGTAACTCGCTGGTTGGCCCTCCCGCTGTCGATGGCGGGTAGAGCCTCTCTGATAAAAATGGTCATCCTCCCGCGCTTCCTGTACCTCTTTCAAAATATACCTTATTACCCGGGAGCCTATTTCTTTAAACGACTCCGGTCTGAACTGCTTCGCCTGTTTTGGGGCGGGAAGCAACCGCGCCTCAGCTGGAAAGTGTTGACACAACCGTATGACAGGGGCGGATTCGACGTGCCCGACTTGGAGGTGTATTACCTCAGTGCTCAGGCTCAACATGCTTACTATTGGATTAACCCCACTCCCTTTATGCCTCAGGTTGCAGCTGAGGATTGGATAGTTCACCCGCTGCCGCTTAAGGGCATGCTGATGGGCTTGGTTGGAGACGTTGAGACGCCTGCCACCACTGTCACCTGCACCATGGACGCGTGGCGTAGAGTGACTAGATTACTGGAAGCCCCCATGCTCTACTCACCGGCGATGCCCCTTTCGTACCATCCGAAATTATCGCTCCTAACGGAAAATGGATTTCATTCCATGAGCAACCGCATCCAACTTCACACCTGGGGGGAGAAACGGTTCCGCACTAAGGAACAGTTCTTTTGTGCTACTCCCCCGACGCCAATGGAGGGGTTTTATTACATCAGGCTCCGTCAGGGTATGAAGGAGATAATTCCTGGCTTCCCGGAAGAACCGGGCACGGTCCTGCCGCTACACGTCATGCTCGTATCGGACGGCAGACACTTGGTGTCGAAACTGTATTCAGCCATTCGAGAGCAACGCCCCCCTGTTCCGTCCAAGGCGCGAACTGCCTGGGACTCTGACCTACCCGTTGCACTCACTGATGAACAGTGGAGATACTGCTGCTCGGTTACCTCCAGAGTTTCCTCTAGTTGTAGACTGAAAATTATCCACTATAAATTCGTGCAGAGGTATTATTATACCCCAGTCAGGAAACTGCGATTTCGACTATCGGATGACGACAGATGTGCGAGATGCCGCGCAGAGGGCGCAGGTTTCCTCCATCTGGCCTGGGAATGTGGAGTAATACAGGAATACTGGGAGCAGGTTCACGCTGCGCTTCAGGTGATGATCAATGGCCCTCTTGCCTTTGAGCCAGTGGTGATGCTGCTGGGATACACCAAAAACGTTCCTAAATCGGATCGCAAGTTTGTCGATCTCGCACTCCTTCTTGCTAAACGGAGAATTGCGTGCAGATGGGGGAGAGGGAGGGCTCCAAAGTTTAAGGAATGGCTGGACGATCTCAAGTATTGCCAGGACCAACACGGCGTTTATGCGGACCTGATGCCTGCCCGCTGTAGACCCAGTGACTTCTGGTCCCCCTTGCAGGTTTACTGGTTGTCCCAAGCGGCCAGCAGCGACTTCTCTGGGGATGACGAGCCGGTGCCTGGCCCATGAGCGTATGCGTGCACACTACACTGTATTCACCGTATTGCATTACACGCGATGGACTGGACCTTGACCAGCTGAGCTCCACCTTTCATTGTCCTCCCATGGATATCTCCCTGGGATGCGAAGCGGGGCCACACACACTTGGCACACGAATAACATATTGATACTCCAGGTGCCGGGGTTGGGCCACTGGTTGGGGATTGGGAGACCGCGGACTGGTGACATTACAGACTCCTCTCTCCCTTGCCGGGGAGATGCCTAACTATGAGGGTGGGGAGACTCCCCCCCCTCTGCTACTTGCTCGGCCAGGCTGGTGGGAGGATGGGCACAGGCACAGTGGCTTATGGCTCCGGAACATTGATGGAATTCATCTATGTTGTCCCTTACCATGTGTAGATGATGTTTGTCCGCTAAATGTACCATAATCGATACTGTATAGGATTATAGCTGCTGTTACTGTCATGACTCTGTGATGCACAATGTTAATAAAAAAAGGTTTAAAAAAAATAAATAAAAAAAAAACTATATATGCGAATTTCTATGGTTTTGTGCGAGTAAATTAAGGTTTTGTAAATGCTAATCCCTAACTATATATGGGCTAAAACCTATGGTTTTTTCAGTGAATATATATATATATATATATATATATATACTCACTGAAAAAACCATAGGTTTCAGGGACGTTATAGTTAGTTGGACATTTCATTCATACAAAACGATAGAAATTCCCCTGTTATATATATATATATATATATATATATATATATATATATATATATATATATATATATATATATATATATATATATATATATATATTTACGCTCCAAATATCCCAGGATTATCGGTCCTTTAGGAAAGTAGCACACACAGGGGAGGTTCCACAAAGGTTTTAATGCAGGAACCAACAGTAACGACGCGTTTCGCCTTGGGGCTCCGTCAAGTTGTGCAAAGAGCCGAGGCGCTCGTCAGTTTAAAAAGACGTCATGCAACTTAAAGAAAAGCAAGGTAGGACTGTGTGATACATACATGGCCGCCATTACGGAACGGTCTACAATACACATCATCTACATGCAAGCAAGTTGAATAACATTTCAACATAAATAAATACGCATGTGAAGAAATATGTAAGATACATAAATCAAGAAATGCAATTGAAAATAGCAATCTACCTCAAAATAGAGAATGCACAGTCGCACACATATTATTGAGAATGATTTAGCCCTGGATGGGCGTGCAAGTGGAACCAAACGTGAAATTCATAATACTCAAAAGCAATAAAGCAAAGGCGGGGAACTATCACGGCAGTATGCCGCCCCATGTACATGCCCCACGCATAAGTATTAAAGTGCATATAGCTTAAATATGGAACCACACCACAACACTATCTCGCCCTGGATGGGCAAATAAATGTTAATTCTTTAAGTTAAGCATGAATAGTAAAAGTTCATCCAGATACCATTAGTACAAAAAAGTCAATAAAATGAATATATACAAATATACAATATCATCAAATGTTCATACTAACTTATCATGGTAACGATAAAACATGGATGAAAAAGAGGGGGATAAGGAAAGGTACAGTCAAATGATGTCGAGGGTTAAATGTAATGCAAGATATACTGAAAGATATACTGAAAGTCAATGCCCAGCCAATCAGCCTAAATGAACTGACAACTCCTCATGCATGTTAAGGCCATTAGGGTGCTTGCTCTGTAAATCTATTATATATCTCGATTCGAGTCGTCTAAGCTTGAGTAGACGATCACCCCCTCTGATACTTAATGGTACGCTATCTATGCATATATATGCTAACAGGTCCCTGTTGCTTTTATGCATTTTAGCAAAATGCCTAGCTACTGGATAGGCATCGTCCTTTTTGGCGATCGCACGCATATGCTCCAATACTCTAAGTTTCACAGCGTTGGTAGTGCTGCCAATGTAGTTCAGGCCACAAGGGCATGAGAGGCAGTAAATGGCATAGGGTGTGGAGCAGGTCAGAAATTTCATGATTCTTTTAGGATTGGCAACGCCTGGTATCTTGTAAGTAAGCGTCCGCTTACTATATTTGCAGGCCTTGCAGCGACCGCAAGGATAAAAACCATTAAGTACAGGTAAGTTAGGGGTCTTTTCAGGGGCAGAGTAGTGACTGGAAACTAAGTGATCCCTTAACGATCTGGCCTTTCTAAAGGTTACAAGGGGATTCGGTGGTAAGTCTGCCTTGATGGTATTATCGGACAATAAGATGTTCCAGTTCTTTCTAGGTATTTTCTTGATTTGGCCTGCATTGTGCGAGAAAGTGGTAATGAGACGAAAGCTACCATTATTGGATTTCACGATCTTTTTAGATTTAAGTAGCTCATTTCGTCTCATCTTCTTAGCTCTCTCATAGGCCTTAGATAATACACTGTCACTATAGCCCCTTATTCTGAACCTTTGCATGCTGGCATGGGCCGCTTTCTGAAAGTCACCGTCATTGAAGGTATTCCTGCGTATTCTTAATAACTCCCCATAGGGGATGCTGTCAATTAATTGACGGGGGTGGAAAGTGTTTGGTATCTCTTAAATAAGATTTTAGGGACATCACCAGAGGGGACAAAAACGAGTCCACATAAATAGAAAGATTTTCTGTCAAACTCCCATTGGAAGCTACAATGGGCCTGCCTGGAGGATTTAATAAGTCTTTATGAACCTTGGGTAGGTAGTAGAAAGTGGGGATCACAGGACTCAGACAACGTAAAAATAGATATTCATCTGTGTTTAACATATTGATGTTGTACCATTTAGATATCATGTCGTGATAGTCAACCACACTTTGATTGTATGTTCTTTCATTCACAGTTATATAAGTGTTTGCATCTCCCAAAAGGCGACGAGCCTCTGTTTCATATTGGGTGGCTGTGAGTAAAACAATATTTCCCCCTTTATCAAAGGGCTTACATACCAGGCCTGAATCCTCACAAAGAGTAGTCAATGCAAGCTGTTGGGTTTTGGTGAAGTTGTCTTTTTTGGGCACATGTTTACTCGTGATCCGTAATCTAGTGAGATCCCTCACTACGGCGTCGGAAAAAGTATCAATGGCGTCTGTGCCCATTATTGGCATAAATGTAGAGGCCGGTTTAAAATCACTGGCCCCACCTTTTTGTTGCACCTCCCAGTTCTCTAGCATTTGGGTATTGGTTACCTCACCATCACCTTCTGTATTAATTTCCAGGTGGAGACCTTCTATTGCTCTCAGGCCTCCCAGCTTGCTGCATCAGTGCGATCCGGATCTTTGCTGGCCACATTGTGCTCACCAGGTGGTTTGAGTTTGAAAAATGTATGTAGTTTCAACTTTCTGACGAATTTGAAGATGTCAATACGAGTCTGCGCGAATTCGAAATTCCTGCACGGACAAAAGGATAAGCCCAGTTTAAGTGTCGAATTTTCCTCATTCGTTAACACTTTATCCGTCAGATTAATAATGGTAAGATTATCTTTGGGATCTATGGGATCTTGGTTATAACTCAGTTCTTCTTCTTGTAGAACTTTTTCATGCTGCGTGTCACAGGTGGAGAGCCTAATGGATTTCTTTCAACGGCCCCCCCCTCTTGCCGCTTGATTCTCCGGGGGCTTTCCCCTGCCTCCCTCTAGTTGATTGTTGCGCATGACTTGATATTCCACGTGAAAAGAAGAAGCGTCTTCACTGCCATCTTCGCTGATTACATCATCAGGATTGGCATCAGACTCTGAGGTAGCCGGTTCAACAGTTGTTGGCCCACTTATCTTTTTCTTTAGTTGCCTTCTGGTGTTATCATACTTCTTTGCGAAGGTCAGTACTCTTCCCATACGATAATCGTTTTCGTCCCTCTCAAATTTTTCTTCTTTTCGTTGTTTGATTTTTTCTTCATACTTTTTCAAACGCTTTTTGATTAGTTCTCGTTTTTCCCCCAGGGTCACCTGGTCTTCCTCTTTTAATAATTCATCCTCGATTTCCTTGATCTGTACCAGAGCCTTATCTCTATCACTCCAGGCAAAGCGTACTAATATTTTCAGACTCCCTTTACACGATGCAGCAGTATGCTCTGCCCATGCATCTAACAGTTTCGGGTCCGGATTCTCGTACGCTGGAATGGTGTATATCCTCAAGCCTCTGGGGACACGGTCGACTTCAATATAGTTTTGTAATGAAGTTGCCTCCCACCATTTTCTGATCTCGCGTTCAATACAAACGCTCCAGTGAGACCAGTTTGGTTTGTAGAGACATATTGGCCCCGTTAGCTTGACTTGCACCAACCTTTTGTGTGCCATCCGATTTTTACTTATTTTTGAACATTCCTTGTTCTGCCTCTCTTCTCTCTGCCTCGCAAAACATGATAACGGTAGTGCAGCCGCGACTACCACCAAAATTGCGCTGTATATTCCCCTTCACTCTGAGTAAGATGCCCACAGCGTGGAAAAGTCTAAGTAAGTCTTTAATGCGCACACTGCGCCTTACCCGGAACCAATGAGCTGCCAAGTTGTGGAAGTTCGTATGAGATGATGGCAGGAATTCCGGATCCTCAGCAATACGTGACTCAAACTCGGTGCAGCTGGTAACAAATCCAAACAGCTTCTGAACACCAACCGGCTGCACACACGAGTGGGTGCACACAAGACGGGGGTGTATATATATATATATATATAGTATATAGTTAACAACAGTAAATATTACATATCTTAACACATAACATTAATATAATGTAAATTAATTAAAAAAAAATAATATTTAAACCTATGTATAAATACAAACTTATTCAAACAAAAACACACACATATGTGAATATGTATATTTATATAAACATATATAACACTATTTATTTTCTAATGTTTTTGTAAATATAACAACTATATATATGTATATATATATATATATATATATATATATATATATATATATATATATATATATATATATATATATATATATATATATATATATATAGTATGTATATTTTAAATTCACATATTAAAAACAATTTATACATTTAGCAAATGAACCCAGATCAGTTGACTGGGGGTGAGTGTTTGATTTGCTCAAACGCTCAATCCATCATCCCCTTTTGTATCGCTTTCTTTGCCCTAAGTTGGCAGGGTATGCTCAGACGTGAGTCCCTTGCTCACTTGGCCACTGGATTCAAGATAGCCTGGCTGATGAGGATTAGGAATCCGAAACCGGTCCCAGGATGCTTGTTTCCCATCCAGGGAAGACATGGCTTGGCAGTTCGGGCTGGACTGTTCCCATGAGGCACAGGGTCAGACTGATTTGCATATGGCCATGTCTGAACTGGGGTGGCTGAGTGAGCTAAAGAAGGGTGATGGATGAAACCGAGATCAGTTGACTGGGGGTGAGTGTTTGATTTGCTCAAACACTCCGTCCATCATCCCCTTTTGTATTGCTTTGTTCTCCCTAAATTGGCAGGGTATGCTCAGACGTGAGTCCCTTGCTCACTTGGCCACTGGATTCAAGATAGCATGACTGATGAGGATTATGAATCCGAAACTGGTCCCAGGATGCTTGTTTCCGGTCCAGATAAGACATGGCTTGGCAGTTCGGGCTAGACTTTTCCCATGAGGCACAGGGTCAGACTGATTTGCATATGGCCATGTCTGAACTGGGGTGGCTGAGTGAGCTAAAGAATGGTGATGGATGAAACCCAGATCAGTTGACTGGGGGTGAGTGTTTGATTTGCTCAAACGCTCCGTCCATAATCCCCTTATGTACAAAAATACATTTTACAAAAAATGTGTTACATAACTATATATATATGTACGAAATATAAAATTAAATACATAAACGCATAATTATAATAAATATGTAAACAATACTAAAAAAAACTATTAAACTCCAAGAATAATAAAATATACTATTCCCACTAAAGTATGTGCAACATTAGGGAAAGCATTGGACACTGAAGGGGTAAAATTTACTATTCCCATTCCAGTGTTGCAACAGTAGGTAAAGCGTAGGACCCAGGAGGGGTAGAATTTACTATTCCCTCTCCACTGTGTGTAACAGTAGGGAAAGTGTTGGACTCCGGAGAGGTTGAATTTACCATTCCCAACAGTACGTGCAACAGTAGGGAAAGCACTCTTCTCAGGAAAGGTTAAATTAACTATTCCCACTTCAGTCTGTGCAACAGTAGGTGAAGAGTTGGACTTAAGAAGAGTAACATTTACTATTCCCACATCAATGTGTGCAACAGTGAGGAAAGCGTTCAACCCAGCAGTGTTTAACTAAACTATTCCTACTACAGGAGGTGCAACAGTAGAGAAAGTGTTGGACTCAGGAGGGGTTACACGTACTATTGCCACATCATTTGATGCAACAGTAGGTAAGAATAGGACTCACAAGGGGTAAAATGAACTGTTCCCACTGACCATGCGCAACATTAGAGAAAGGGTTGGATGCAAGAGGAGTAACATTTACTATTCCCACTCCAGTGTGTGCAACAGTGGGGAATGTGTTGGACTCAGGAGGGGTTATATTTACTATTCCCACATCAATCTGTGCAACAGTGAGGAGATCATTGGACTCAGAAGGGTTAAATTGTACTATTTCCACTCCATGTACTGGTACAGTAGAGAGAAAGTACTTCAGTTAAAATAAATAGCATATTTTAGCAACTCTACTTAATACCTAACAATATAAAATTATAGATATAAAAATGAAATGTCTTAATTTTAACAAAAATAAACAAATAACATAAATATTGCAATTTTTTATAATTATTATCAATTAACACAAATACTATTAATATAATAAAAATACCACCCTATATTCCCACAAACATAATAGCCAACAATTAAAATGTAATAGAAATAAACAAAGTATAGCACAATTAATATATTAGATAATAAAAAAATATTTTGAAAATAAATGAATAATTAGTGTTTTTATTCATGATCACTTAAATAACTTCCCGAATTCCTCTAGAAAATAAACAACAAACTCCTAAAATATAACTTGACAAATATGATAAGTTCACAATTAACATAATTATCAATTCAATAATTAATATTAAAGTAATAAAATATCAATAAATGATTTCCTAATTAGCTTCTCACCCTGTAACCCTACAAACCCAGTAACACGCACCTGATGTATAATTAAAAAAAATCTTAATTAAACAATTACATAATAAATTATCGATTAAATAATTCATAATAATTTAAATTAATTATTGAATAATTATAATTGATTTACTTCCCACCCTGTACCTCTATAAACCCCACAACCCACACCTAAAACATACATTAAAAAATAAATTAATTACATAATTTACCTAGTTTAAGTATCAACTAAATAACTAATAATTAAAATTAAGTATTAAGTAATTAAAGTTAATTTACTTCCCACCATATACCCCTACTAACTCCACAACTTGCTCCTAAAACGTAATATAAAAAATAAATTAATTACACAATTTACATAATTAATTTTCAATGAATAATAATAATAATAATAACAATAATTAATTATTAATTGTAATTAAATTAATTCACAACCTATACTCCTACAAAACCTATAACCTGCTTCAAAACTAAAAACTACAAGAAACAAACAAAAATGTATCAACTAGATAAAAAAACATTAACAATAATTATATGAACAATTTATAATATACAATGCAAACATACTAAAATCCATACAAATTATTTTAAAACTATGTCATTAACAACGATAACAGCATAAATATTTTTAACATCGATATTACTTACCTTAGAAAATCGATATTTTTTGTCAACAGTATTCATGAATCACAATATTTGTGGATCATGATATAAAAAACTTGATAGTTCTGCATCGCGATATTTTTTACTCTATATTTTGTCCTAATGCCGTACCGCAAGCATTTGTGTCTGGCTCAGAGGATCTCTAGCAATGGTTCATGTTACTGCAACCTGCATTAGCAAGCAGCGGTGCGTCATTCAAGGGACCTCGGTAGAGGCTTCTGGCACTGTAGCCCCCACTAGAAAAGTGCACATTGCAGCTTCTTAAAGGCATGAAAATGTGCTTTTGAAAATAGTTAGACCTGTTGGCTTTGCTAATACTTGTAGTTTATGTGCAGAAAGACTTTTTCAAAGTTAGATTCTAAAGTCAAGAAGACCAAAGAATACTTTTGTTACAAATTTAAACTCTGAAAAAAGTATATAATTATATATAATGAAAAAACATATTAAAATATAAATTATCAAGCATGTGCATGATTCATCATCTGTATTATCTGGAAAAGTCATACGCCACCACCATTTTGCATCTGTGATATTTGTGACTAACCACCCTGGCATCTTAATCAAAGCTCTACTAAATACTTTTCTATGTTCTCGTGTTAACCATGTATTAATCAAGCCGATGGCTAACCAGTAATAATAGCTCATTGTTCGCTGACATTAGAACAAGTTTCAAATGATAAATGTTTTAACATGCGCTTTGCTGTTACAATGGCTGGTGAGATTTTATGATCCAATTTTTTAACATTGTCAACCAGTCTGTAAATGCAAATAAAAAAGTACAGCACTGTCTTGTGTATTGAATTGTCTCAGTGCTATAAATGCTCTCTTTTCCTGACGTAAACCTCCTAGTAGCGTAGCCAGTGTGTCACAGGTCCTAGTGCAAGGTTAGGAATGGCCCCATGGCTGTTTGAATAAAAAATAAATAGCAATAATCAGGATTCAGTGGGACTCTCGGACCTCTGGACACTGGTGCCATTGCACCTGCTGCACAATGGAAGCTACGCCCCTGAAACCTCTTGTTTCCAAATGGATCTGAACAAAAGCATGCATAGAATAATTTTCTATTGTGTGAGCACTAGGGTAAGCAGATCAGAAACTCTACCTGTTTTTTTTTTATTGAAAGGTACTCTGGAAAGTCCTATAATCTACTATGTATAGTTGTGAGAGCAGAACCTGGAGAATCTTCATGTTGTTTCAGTTGAGAATATGAGATAATCATTGATGTTTCTGTTGAAGTTTATTGCATTTTATTAGTGGAAATTAACAATGACATTTATATTTATTTCAGCTCCTTGAGAAATTAAAAAAATCTGCAGAAAGCTTGACAGAAAAAGATGAGAACTATTACAAGGAGAATATTGAGGGCCTTGAAGCCAGGCTAAAATGGGAAACATCGCTGGAGAACTGGTACCAGGCAAGTACCTTAGAGTAAAGAAGTCTCAGCTCTGAGTACAGACAAAGGTTCTAGCAAGTTTTAGATTGTCAGGGTTTTAAAGTGAGTAACTCTCCAAACTTTAGAGGTTGCTCTTTTCAATATAGTGCACAATCAGCAATACAAATTTGTTGGAAATGACCCTCTCTACAGAGTCATCCTCAAACTTTTTGCCTTTACTCTCCACTTTGTGCTGAATTCATTTTTGCTGGCCATTGCACTCTGTGCCCGATATCACTGCTAAACGGAGCTAAAGTGCTTGTGCTCTCTCCTTGGTAACATTGACTTAGCCTCAACTGGCATTATTACATTTACTTTAAAGTCCCTAGTAAGTGTGCACAGGCCCTGTAAATTAAATGCTACATGTGGGTCTGCAGCACTTATTGTGCCACCCACTTAGGTAGCTCTTTAAACACGTTTCAGGCCAGTCATTGCAGACTGTGTGTGCAGTTTTAAATTGGCATTTAGACCAACTTAAACCTTTTGCTTGGCCCAAACCTTCCTTTTTAATACATATAGGTCACCCCTTGGGTAGGCCCTAAACAACCCATAGGGCAGAGTGCAAGGTATTTAAATAATATGACATGTAATTTTGAGTTTTACTTGTCCTGGTAGTGAAAAACCCCCCTCAACCAGTAACCCAATTTCTAACAAAATCCATATGTGACCCACATATGCAGGAGTAAACCAGCAAGAAGGGTAATAGGAGGATTCATTAGATCAGTCGACTATTTTAATTGTCGGTAAGGCTTCATATCAGTAGTACCCAACACACACAGATCACAACACATATATAACATACAGAAAGGCGTCTTGGGGCCGGCCCCCTTCAGCCTTTGCTTTGTTTGAGTGAGCCCTCATCAGGCACTCACTCAATGGCATGTCCATAAGATTTTCGATCAAAGCACAGCATTTTGAAAATGCATACATTTTTTGCAGCTACAACTAACAATGGTGATGTAGTAACAAGCTGTTTTTACTGAATTTTTCAAGTTGTTTGTGCTGGCATTGTGACAGTTAATCAAAGACTGATAGTGCAAACATTTGATTAAATTCTGCTTGTGTCGATAGTACTTCAGACTCAAAACATAGTCCTGCATTTCAATTGACTGAAACAATAGCTCTGTGCATGCAGTTTCTTCAGCAGCGGCTGCTGGACACAACTCAATCAGAACATGCGTCTCCCACTATCCAAAAGGTGGTGAAGACACTAATTTGAACTGATGGCCTCTTGGTATGCAATACATTGTGGGTCCCAGAAGTATATAGTGGCATTGATTCCAAAGTGGGTGGCCAGACTGAATGCACGACATGCTGTTGCTTTACCCCTTCTTGCTGTGTCTTTCACTATTGCGCCAGGGCCCAGAAATTGCTTGTGTGCTCTATTCACAAAACAACTGCATATAATGCCATACTAGGCGGCAGTACCCCTACACACTATGCTGCTCCTCTGTCTGTCCTCTAGCCTTGTCACTGCAGGCAGGCTCCAGAGTGAGATGCATGCTGATAAGGAGGTTTCTTAGAGGTTTGGGTGAATGGAAGACTGCTGTACATTTTTTTAAACAAAAGGGTCCGTCCAGGAAAATATGATATACAGTGCTCTTTTGTAAAGGATTTGAGCCATGAAATGTTCTTGGTTGTGTTTATATTTAAATGACCTGATGATGTATTTCTATTTATTGCACTCTTTTAAAGTAACTATTAAGTTAAATGGCCTTTTTTTGCCTTTCTTTGACTAGCTTGTTTTACTTTGCAGTATAGAAGGGATAGAAAACCTTATGAGAGAAGAAAAGACATATCTACCTAACAGGGATATAAGGTAGATATGTCTTTTCTTTTTCTCGCTTAAGGTTATGAACTACTTTACTGTCTTTAGACTACTATCCAGTGTCAATACTATATGCCACTTCACTTTTTTCCTCTCTTTTGAGTGCACCTTCTAATTTAATTTCTAATTTAAAATATTTCTAGAGCGCAGCGTACACCTTGCGGTTTCTTGGCGCTAGGGGGATCAGCAACTGAGGGAGAAAGACCAGAAAAAAAAGATAAAGGGGATATTGAGAGAGTTTAAGTGGGGAAAGCCTGGCTGAAGAGGAACCTTCATGCCCTATTTGGGTTGTTTTATAGTTTCTTAACACGCAACAATCTAAATAATCTGACACCATTTGTGTGGTGATGGGGAGGTTATGGTAGAATGGTTCTTTGTACTGATGTACAACCTTTAATTGGTTGTTGTAGCCCCGATGAAGTCATTGGTTGATGTACCTATATGACGAAACACCTTTTGGCTACAAAATCGTAGAAATTGCTGGATGTATGAGAAGACAAAAAAAAGAATATCAAAAGAACATTATGGAACAATTTAAACTCTGATATTTATTACAGCAGAACTCAGGCGTACCATTCATTGATACTCAACTAGATGTCAGACAATACCCTGAAAACCAAGTCTCAGAAAACTGAATTCATTCTATTAACTCACAATTCAAACATAAAAATAGACCCAATCTTAACTGCTATGCTTAAAGACTATAGATGTCCATCTTCTTCTGCAATACAGGTCACATCACTTGGTGTTATAATCAATAGCACCCTCTCTCTCTCGAATATCACATCATAAAACTGGCACAAATGGAAAACTTTCATCTGTTCGAAGGGAAAAGAATTAAACACGTAGGGCCTTATGACGATGTTGGGTGCATTGCAAAAAAAGAACCACTGGACTTTAGGTTGGTGGGTCTGACCGCACAAGGGTGGTCGCAAACATTTATTTCACAATGGAAACTTGTGCGGGGCAGAAAAGGCCCGCAGCATGTGAAATGGATGTTTTGAAACATGAGTGCACAATGTGGCAGGCACCGCACGTATCCTGACACACATTGCAGGGATGTTGAGTGCCCCCAGGACACATTGCAGAGGGCCAGGGGTCACTGCCAGGGGCCACTAATGTTGCTTGCTGATAACCTTTCTATGTCGGAAAGGCCGACATGGAATGGCTGTCAGAAACTGACATCATAATCCTGACAGCATAGCTGCCGTCATTCAGGGATTATGCAGTGTTTCCAACACATCGACGGGCACCTTGAGTCTGTCGGAAATCATCTGATGGCCCCTCAGCCTGCTGCCTCCGACCGCACGCAGCAGAAGGCAGTCGGACCACAACCAGTGAAGTGTTGGTTGCAGTCCGACTACTGTGTAATCCGGCCCTTAGTCTCAATTAGTTACTTAAATATTGTTGTTCAAACTCTGGTCCTCTCCAGACTAGATCCAGGCAATACAATGCTAACTGGAGTTCTTTTCTACCTATTAAAGCAGTCATGCATTCCACAGCGAGCTTAATGACTGACAAATAAAGATATGGCCACATTTCCCCAGTCTTGAAGAATCTTCACTGGCGTTCCTTAGAAGCTTGCATCCAATTCAAGGTAAGCTAAGCACTGTACCTAGGCATGCCTTGTTAACAATCAGATCTTCTGAAAATCTTTGGTGGCATTAGAAAATCCTGTAGCAAGGACACTCCAGAACCCACTAAATTCAGAACAGCACAATCTCAAAGACAATCTGTGTCTAGATCAGTGGCAACAGTTTGGAACGTCTACCCAGTTCATTTAGCAACATCACCTGATATCCTTTCCTTCTCTAAAAGACTCCAAAACCTACTTAGTCACAATACACCTTAACTAAGACATTTCAAGATGAGTTATCCCACCTCAGGTACTCAAGATCTTCCAAGACTTAATATATAAATGTTCAACTCTGCAGAGGTGTAGTATGCCACACTAGCTGATTTTATATTACTGATTTTAAAATCCCTTATCTCCAACCCTGGCCATCACAGCACTCCATTCAGATCTCCCTAATTGGTAGATTTTTTAATGTAATTAGTCTAAGCTGTCATGCATACATTTAAACACTCTATTACAAACTGGAGAAGTAGCACTATAAAAGACAATATAAATAAATACAAATTTGCCGTATTAGGAATGCAATTTTAGTGCATTGTGAACACCACAGTATGTGTGGTAAGGAAGAAATGTCCCAGGGGCACTAAGGTGGAGAATGGGCCAATGCTCGAATGGGCCAGTGCTTTTTGCATTTTTAAGAAGCTTAAAAAAAGTTTTTGGGGTTAGAAGTTGATGGGTTAACCTCAAAAGTGCAAGTAGGAGAAGACAGTCAATTGTGGCAGGACCCAAGCACTGACCATACTGGGATACATGTGTGAGCAAAAAAGGGAAACTGGTCGCAAGCTTCACAACTATGACCGGAGAATTCCAAAGACTAGGGGATCAGTGTGCATAAGTATGAGTTACTTTCCTATTGCCCTAAGCACAGTAAGAACATCAACTGACAAGGCCAATAAATTTCAAGTAGACTAGACCTTCTGGCTTTGCCAATGTGTGTTTCCTTTCTGTTCCTTCCATGGGATAAGCTGCAGCTCTGGGTGGAAGATCCCTCAGTGTTTTCCTATGAGTGAAGGAGAAATAGGGCCTAAAGATTGGGGTGAAGAAATCTAACCTAGACGAGCTCTCAGAAAAAGGGACTCCCACCCATGAGATGTTCTACCAGTACACCTGCTGGCATATGTAAGAGTGGGTGGGACTCACTAACGATGACGTCTTTTCCAGAAAACGGACCTTTGACTTGAAGTACTTAAACAATTTTCAAAAACGATTTAAATATCCTTAAAATAAAATAGATACAGAGCAGTATCCAGTCTTACTGAATTGGTATGAAGAAGCAAAAAAATGGAAGCATGAATGACAGGTGCAGAGTATAAAAGAGATTCATGCAAGACCTAATTATCAAGTAGGTCAGTTGAAAGACCGGGTTAGGCCATGCACCCCGACTGCTCCCTTCCACTTATGTATTTCCCCAAATATCTTCAGAGAAGACAGAGCTCCATAAAGTGAAGTAGGAGAAAGAGCAGGATGCTTTAAGTTTCCCAATGTTGGCAGGAGATGCTGGTGGCACTCCCATATGAACACCTGGAAAGATGATAGTGCAAGTGGACAGCCAGCGCAAACAATGTGCAAGCAACTGCAGCAAACCCAGCGATATACATGACTGGCAGTGTTACTGATGGTGAGACAATGGAGGGTGAAGCAGAAAGCATTTGATGAGAGGTGATCTCTCCAACAAAACACAATCTCCCCAGAACTCATAGGCACAGTTAAGCAAGGCAGACTAACACATACAATATTCTGTCAAGCTAGAGAAATCAACGATAACAAATGACATACTGCACATTCTAGCGATAATGAAAATGAAAATCCCCCAGAGGGCCTTCTTCCAATGAGAAAATTGTTGGGGCTTACTCCTGGATGGAGAAAGTGTTACAGTTTTACTTTACTGTTACAATTAATCTTACCTAGTGAGGTTGGAGATCGATTGATAGAAAACTGCCCACCGCATCTCCTGATGATGCTGCTCTGGTCACAGCAAAAGATGGGTTGTTAAAACTTCTTTTGCCAGCCACATTGTGGTGATGCAAGAGCAGAAAAAAGAGTTGACTGAATACTAATTGATGTTGTTACAAATGCAGTCATTCCAACAAATGGTAAAAGGGGAAATGTATTGACCTGAGTATAGTGGTGGCCTAAGGGGAGGACAACATCTAGGAACAGATCAGGGTGAGCTTGCCCTTAGTGAAGGTTGTGTTTCTGTTGACGACATATGAGGCACTGGATACATAACTACAGGTGCACCCACACACGTTGTCCAAAACACGTTTACCAAAGTATCCTAACGTTACGGACAACGTAAGAGGTGCCAAGTGCCCCATTAATATGCTTATTTCAATAATAAGAAAGGCCCTTTTCTAAAATGTGTGATTATTGGTTGAATATCTTTCTCATCAATATCGGTGATAGCCAATTCACTCTGAAAAACTCTGATTTTCCTTGTTTGCCTCTCTTGGACTCGTCTTTTGATGCAGTTGGCATTCCCAACACGAAGTTTCTCACAACATTATTGATTCCATTTCTATTACCTTGGGTTCCAGTAATGATCTTGCTACCCCACTCCACCCCCTCTTCTACCAGGGAAATAATATTTATGCCAACTGAACTGTACTGTGTATTGGACTAATGATGGTATCTATCAGAATGCACTCAAGGATAATGAAATTAATGCATACGTGGCCCTGTAGAATGTGCAAAGAATTCTGAGAAAAACTCTGATCACCTGAATCAATTAAAAATATACTTGAACAGGTATCTTTTACTTTATGGTCTGAACATGGAAATTATGTTGGTTGCACACTTTTATTGAACCCTGTAAAGATTAAAATCAATCCAATGAAGAAACGGACCCGATTTATCTACAACCCTCTGTGTATCTGAAAGCTGAAGCTGGCATTCAGCCAGTCATAGCTGCCTTAATAAAGCAAGGGATCCTGGTGCCCACTGTAAGTGTGTGTAAGTGTCCAATTTTGCCAGTTAGAAAAACAGTTAAAGAAAATTGCAGATTTGTACAGGACCTACTAGTAGGAAATTCTGTAGTGATACCAAATTTTCAAGTTGTGCCTAATCTTGCTACCATTTGTCATCTATTCCCGCTACGCCAAATGACTCATCATTGTTGATCTATACTATGTCTTTCCCATCACTGCCCATTAGAACACCTGGTATCTCTTGTCTTTCTTATTTTCTGGGTGCCAGCTCAGGTAGTGTCCACTTCCACAAGGATTTACTGCGTCATCACCCATCTTTTCTCAGGCTCTGAACTGTGACCTAGGTACCTTTGGGTTCCTGAAGGCTCTACCTTGGATCCATAAGTAGATGATTTGTTATTTGCATCTGCCCCTCTTGTTTAACCTAAAGATAATTCACTGTATCTTCTCTGAAAAATTACAATCTTTTCTTCCCTGTGTTCCATATCTAGGTTAAAAAATCTTGGCATTGTACTGCTGTTGGAAATGGGGGTCTCTAGTTGGCCTTTATCCAAATAGGGACCCTTCTAGTCAAGGTAAGGGTACACACTTTGGATGATTTGTGCTCACCCACTGGGTAGCTTGGCGCAAGCAGACAAACTTATCCCAAAGGCAATGTGTAAAGTATTTTAACTCAAACACACAGTAATACAGAGATAACACCACAAATGGACACCACACCAGTTAAGAAAAATAAAGCATCTTTATCTAAACTCAACAAGACCAAAACAACAAAAATCCAACATACAGGTATTGAAATACAACAGTTATTGCAAAAATAAGGTTTGTAGAAAACAAATAGCTCCACCTGGAGCTATTGCAACGTCATGACAGCAATAAATTCAAAGTACTGCGCCAACCGTGAGCAGCCTAGCGTCGGGCATGGATTCACATGGACCCCCAAACCAACAGTACCTTGGAGACTAAGTTTATGACGATGGAGGTGAGGCATCTGTGCCGAGGTCGAGGCCAGATTCCTGGCTGCCACATGGGAGATGAGGCGTCATGTCCTTGAGGAGGCGACATGTCGAGTCCAGGACAGGGTAAGACGATTGCCTCGGCGGTGAGATGTTGGTTCCAGAGAAGATGCGAAGTTGCGAATTCGTGGAGTCACCCTCTGCCCTATTGGCGCCGCCATTACGGACGGATACAGGTGCTGGCAATGACTGAGTCAGTGCGAACGCTGGCTTTGGGCACTGCCGATAACTGCAGGCAACGGAAGGCGTTGAAGGGCATAAGAGCTACAGTGAGGCTGGGCGGTGCGTCGTTCCCTTCACGGGCGGTGCCCCGGGCCTCGTGCGGGTTGCAGCGTCACAGCAGCTTTGCTGACGGTGTCGGAAACAGGTTTTCTTGCTTCCTTTGGATTTCGTCATGCTCCCAACAGCAGAAACAACCTCCAGAGGCCCATATCCTGAAATAGGGACCTTCTGGCAGTTCAGAACTCTCAGGAAGAGGGTTCAGAGGGTTGGGGTGAGATCTTTGTGTCCCTGAGACTGCAGAACAGGAGGCCAGCACATTGCAGGCACTTGGAGATCTTCTTCAAGCAGGTTCTAAGCAAAATTGCAGTCTTTGTCCTCTCTTTGGCATAAACAGTAACTGCAGGCCAACCCATATAGCACACAGCAAAGGGCTAGTACTCCCCCTCATAGCTCTTCAGCTATTCTCCTTGGCAAATGTTACTCTTGAGTCCAGAAGAAATCTAAAGTTCCAGGGTTTCAGGTATAATACTTATACCCCAAAATGTCATTGCATTCTTTGTGCAAGGGTCTCTGAGCCCCGTCCAAACCAATTCTGTCCTCACGGTGTAGTATGACCACAGGGTCGTGGAGACAGCATTGTGTAAGAAATGCTCTATTCAGGTGCAGGGAAATCTCCTCCCACTACTCTATATGCCCATTCAGCTCAGCTCTGATTCATCTAGGAAGGACCAGGCACACCTCAACCCCTCTAGTGGAGAAGTGTGGCTCAGTGGTTAGAGGCGGCAGACCCGGAGGCTGAGGGCGGCCGTGGACCAGGGTTCGATTCCCGACGCGGCAGGGTCTCGGGCTCAAAATTCCACGGACTTGATAATTCTCGCGCCGGTGCCTACTCAACTCACGGGGTCACACTCTGCGACTCTGGGCAATAGCTTGCTTAATCTCCACTACGGCCCCTCGCGGTGGGATGCCTGGCTTTCACCTTGTGGATACCCTGCCGGGGTATCTCACAAGGGAATACCAGGACGGGTTCCCTAAGCAAGCGCCCTGAGACCTTCGGGTGATTTGTGCGCTATATAAGTCAAATTACATTACATTACATTTACATCTAGTGGCTGTCTGTAGTAAATGCACTTCCCCAGCCCCTGTTACTTCAAAACCTGACAGTCAATACACAAACAGACAGAGGCACACAGACTAGTTAAATAAAGAAAATTCCTACTTTCTAAAAGTCTAAAAAAAGAAATGGAATCCCATCAACTTATTTTTATGACCTGCTGTTTATTCAAGCAGGCAAATGAACCAATATTAATATATTTTCTTGGTTCTGGCTAAATTGATTTGCCACTATTCGGAAAATTACAATTACAATTTCAATATATTCATGCACACTTGTACAAAAAATGATACCCAGTAAATTTTGCGTTAAGTAGCACAAGTAAAGAAATACTCATAGGGTAAAAAAGTGAAAAACAATCAATAACAGTGCAACTACAGTCACATTAATCAATAAATATGTTACATCAGTCTTTTGTTTAGCTGAAGAATAACCTCACAATACTCTCATGACAGAGCCATTCATTTTTCTTATAGGAGAGGCACTGGCCCTGGGGATGGAGCTTTAAGTCAGCGGGGATAAAAACTTTGTTGACTATCCCTTTTGTGACTTTTGGGCATTACTTTATCAAATTCCCTCATGGATCTCTTATAGATAAGGGTGGTGTATCTGCTGAGGACCAGGACTTATGTTTTGACTGTGTTGAGTTTGAGGCAGTTGTCTCTTATCTATAATGTGCCATTCTTTATGCTTGTGTGGAAGTTGGTCTTTGTCCTGATGGGGTTTGCTGAGAGTGAGAGGATGAGTTGGGTGTCATCAGCTTAGGAGATGATGCTGATGTTGTGGGATCTGACGATCTCTGCAAGTGGTGTCATGTAGATGTTGAATAGGGTGGGGCAGAGGGATGAGCCTTGGGGTACTCCGCAGATGGTGTGCTTGAGGTGCTAGGTGAAAGGGAAAGCAGACTCTCTGTGTGCATCCCATGAGGAAGGATGCCATCCATCTGAGCGCATCATCTGTGATTCCAATGTGGCGAAGTTGATAGATGAGTGTGTGGTGGGAGATGGTGTTAAACGCTGCAGAGAGATCCAGGTGGATGAGGGCGACTGATTCTCCTCTGTCAAGTAGGGCTCGCATGTCATCTGCTGCTGCACGCAGGGCTGTCTCAGTGCTGTGGTTGGCTCTGAAGCCCAATTGAGATGGGCCCAGTAGTTTGTTTCTTTCTAGATGATCTGTGAGTTGGAGGTTGATGGGAGTTCTGGAGCTCTATGGGGTTTGCTGTTGGTTTCTTAAGGAGGCGACTAGCCTCTGCATGCGTCCATGCTCTGGGAAAGATGGTTTTAGTCATAAAGGTGTTGAGGATGGTGGTGAGCATGTGGCTGAACTTGTTGAGTGAGTGGTTGGTGGTTGTGGTTGATAGGTTGCAGAGAATGTCGGAGGGTTGAGGATCGGAGTTTGTCTAGATCGTTGCTATGTGGTCAGTGAGGGAGTCACAGAGTTCTTGTGAGGGAGGGATCGCGTTTTAAGTGGCTGATGGGCAGGTGAATTCTCTGACGATGGTGCAGAGTTCCTTGGTTGGCGCTGGTTTTGGTGCTCTGTGTAAGGCACTTCTTATTTGCAGCTTTGAACTGGCGGTGGTATTTGTTGGGGGCTGATTTATAGGCGGCTCAGTCGATGTTGTTCTTGCTGGTTTGAAAAAATCCACAACACTCAACATTGGGACGGAACATCCGTGGGAACAGCGGAGGTTCACAAATTGTAATAGTTCTAACCTCATTTACCTAATCAGTTGTCCCTGCGAGAAAAAGTATGTGGGTATGACCACGAGAAAAGTGAAGACTAGGATCTCAGAGCATAAGAGTTCAATACGCTGCAACAAACAAACAACTCGCATGACGAAACACTTCTTAGAGGCACAACATGCTCCTACAGATTTACAATGGACTGTGCTAGAACAGCCTATGATCCCTAAACATATAACAGACATCAGCACTTTTCTACATCGGAGAGAACAGAGATGGGTGCACAAACTTCAAACCGATATCACAGGTCTGAATGAAGACATCCCGTGGATGTCTCTATAAGTCACGATGTATAGAATATGGGTGGACAAGCTCTGCACCTATTAACCAGACTTTCTTCTGTAATATCAACTCTGTGCAGAACTTGGTTAGTTACTTCTGTTTCCACAATATACTCATTACCAGCTTTCTCCTACAGCTTTTCTACCATTGAGTAGAAACTTTATCTAGGGACTTATGGCATAAATGGCTTAAACCAGACCTATAAATCAGTAAGAATGGCCCCTTATGAGTGATATTTTTGCCCATACATATGTATTTCCACAATTCACTAGGGTGGTATAAGATGATACATGTGCAGGTCCAATGAAACGGCCCGTTTTTGATCAACATGGGCGAAGAATTGTAAATAAACTACAACTCCCATGTATTCTGTAGTTCTGATGCGCGTTCTAAATCGCGCGTTATTACGCGCTACACGTGTCTCCTCACCGACAAATAGAGAAGCTGGGTAAATATCCCGCGCGGGATTACAGACTACATTTCTCATGAACATCGTAGTTCCTTGCCGCGCGCTCCATGACGCGCGTTACCACGCGGAACACGTGTCTCTTCTCTGGCCAATTACAAGCTGGTTAAATATCCCGCCTCCTGTCCAGTCGGTACCTCCCACAGTCAGCCTAGAGGAAGGCGCGGAGTACCGACGGACAGGTAAGCGGGGCAGGGCAGGCACGAACGAAATGAGGTTGGGAGTGTGCTGTTTCCACTGTAGACAAGATCGAGATCGCCCCTTACATGCTCAAAGCGGCTTGACTCTTCAAGAGGCATAACACGCCCGGTTGTGCAATTCTCTGCAAACCGAACGAAGAGATCAGTTAGACCTCCCTTAAGTCCACGACTGAGTTATACTGGGAACACGGAGAGGCTGCATCCCTAACAACATTGTATACCTCCCTCGACTTTTGGCTGTAACCCTTAACGGCTGAGGGAATATGTGTTTTCAGACTGAGTTCTAGCGAACTCTTCCTCTTTCATTTTTCTTTCTGTTCACATTCAATAGAGCAGTGCTCCATTTGTACCTGAGCTGTTGCCGGGTGAGGTGGAGAGTCCATTCCCCAGATCATGGGTGAGTGTTTATAACTTTGGTTAAGTCCAGGATTGGTGCACCTGGTTCAATGAGTTGATTGCTGTTACAACCACTGACCATAAATGATTGGCATATAAATGAACATCACAAGATTATCTCTGTGCATTTACAGCTATCGTCACTAACTGTGTGTATTTTGTATTTACGTGTGTGTTTGTCTTTTGTTGACTGAATGGATCATTTCAACCGGTGTTCTCAGGTGATATGATTTTTTATACACACTTTTCACTTCAATTAGCAGTAGCACTTTATTAACAACAAGGTCCTGATGAAGCAGACTGGTATCTTTTGAGCCAAAGAAACTGCAGAAACATGTCGACCTAGATAAGACCCAAGTAGTTATTTGTTAATACTACTTGCACTGTTTTTTAACCTTGGGTGTGGGTAGGACCCTAATAAATTCTTTTTCCACTCCCACAACCCAATATTAACTTTTTCACTATCACATGCTACAGCGAGCACTCATTGCACTGCTTACCTATATTTTTTTGCCCCCTGATACCACCACATAGTTTACACTCATACATCCCTTATCCCTTCACATTTGATTAGGCCACAATCTACCTAATCCTAAGTGGTTCTTTCCACTTCCTTCGGGTGAAGGATCCCAAGTGATGTAGGGCGGTACAGGACGGGTATCTGATGGGAACATATTTTTCACCAGGAATACCTTGGATTCGGGGATTGTGTTCTTTCAATACACACACAGTCATTCAGATAGCTGCATAATTTTCTTGTTGACCCATTGTTACACTTTGTTTTTTCAGTATTTGTAGGGATTGTAACAATGCTAGGTCATTAAATACTTCCCACACATGCCCCCTTTTTGTATTAATGTTCTAGTGTAGTCAGCTGACTACGGGCAGGATTAATTCTCCGACTCACGGATGTGTTTTGAATTTATTTTGATTGAGTAGAGGAGCTTGTGGAACATAGTTCTAGAAAACACTGTTACTATCATGGCCACTAATTTGGGCTTAGCCTTTGATGAGGATGAAATCCAGACTTTACTTGCAGACAATCCGAGTATGCTTGACATGCTCACTCCAACACCCGCCACCTCAACTGGCTCTGAAGATGGGTGGGCAAAGGTATTAATTTTAAAAAAGAATCACGCTAGAGTGTGCGTACACGGCATTATCATGGCCGACTACTTAAGGAACAACTGTGCACCCATAGGCCTCATAGTAGGAAACGTCCCCCGCCTGTTCCTAGACGACAAAACCTTCCTCCATGATTGGTCATTAATAGCGTGGAAATGCACGCGTGATTGGCTATGTTTGATTATCAAAACAGCCAAAAAAACAGCAGATAAAATATTGATAGAGATTCAGGTCCTGGAAGGCCAGATCAAGGCAACAATCTCATCAAGCAAAATATTCACCAAGCACCAAGATGATGGAAATAAGTCCAGCAAGGAGTTCAGAGATTCGATACTTTTTACCAAACTGGAGAAATTTAAAAAAGATCTTGCAAAATTCTCAATGGAGAAGGTGTATCCCTACACCAGCGACACCTTCTGTCCCACCAATCAAAAAACTGGATACAAGGGTGGTTCCAACTATGGGAGCTCCAGCTCCGACGGAGCCTCTAGTGACTTCGATGGATCGAACACCAGTCAGTCATCCTTTAAACAAAGAGGTAAAGGTGGGAACAGGAGAGGGTGGAGAGGATTCAATCCAGCTTTCCCCCAACCACAATTTCCACCCTGGTGGCAGCCTTCACCATGGGGACAAGCCCCTTTCCCGCCCATGATGAACCCATATGGTCCTCCCCCTTTCTATGGAGACCACAACCAACAGTCTTTTTTAGGGGGGGCAGGAGGAGCCGGGGTCGTCAAAGAACTCCCAGACTAGGACAGGTCCGCTGGAACATACCACCCCAGACCATGGATCTGAGGAGTGGGAAGAAGATCCCGCAGGAACAACCGACAACCACAGCGGCGCCAGTCTAGTCATTAATCTGAGCTCCCAGCAACTTACAGTAACCCAAGAGCAAGTGCTAAATAAAGGCCTGGGTTTTGTTGCAACAAATCACACTGATCCATTTCAGGCCCAAATTGAACTCAGCAAACTTTATCGCAAAATCAGGCTGCACTTTTTGTTTGCTAATAAAGCTACTGGAAACTCACAAGAAATTGCCTCAAGCAATACTGGTTTGAAGAAACCTTCAACATTCAACCCTACCGTGTTAGGCCAACCCACCAAGGTGCTAACTTTTGAAGAAGCGGTCAACCATGACATCAAGGAGCTCTTCTCTAGCAAGCAGAAGATGTTTTCCAACTTGACTAGAGTTGAAAAAAATGCCATCAAAGATTTCACTGAAAATCCCCTCATTGTGATCAAACCAGCATACAAGGGGGGAGGGGTAGTCATTCTTGATGTGGACACATATCGGAATGAGTGCCTACGCCAACTCAACGATGTCCGGTCCTACAAAAAACTCAAAGAAGACTCGACGGCCAGATTAACCAACATCATAGCACCCATCGTTGAGGAGTAGACCGGGCTGGGGAAAAGCAATATGCAAGCAGAGCAGGAAAGTAAGCAAAGTATAGAATTACGCAGTTACAGAGAAATCAGCAGTATCATTCATGCATTCACAGAGAAATAAATCCCCTTCCAGATTATGTCAAAAAGGATACCCCGAACCTTTACATTGGACCAGAGAGGCAGAGCATGCATTCAAAGGGTTGACACTTTTTCTCTCCTCAGCTCCTATATTGTGCTTGCCTGAGTACTCAAAACCCTTACCTTTGTAGTGTTAAGAAAGAAATGGATATGCACTTGGGTTATTGGTGCAAGATTATGGGGACCAGAAGAAACATATAACTCATTATGTATATGACCTTGATCCTGTAACCACAGATCTCTTGTCCTGTTTATTATTGGTGGCAGGTCCTGCCCACCTGGAAAAAGCCTTTGAAAACATTGTTCTCGGTACCATACTTATTATAGCCATTCTTCATTCGATAGTGTTACTATCTTCACAGCAGTTTATAAATGTGTGTTTGGTGTTGCTCATGATTTTTAGCTTCCTCTGGATGCAACAAGGTTTTCTTAAAGGGGCGCCTTTTAAAAATGGTGCTAATGTAAAAAAAACACGTTGGATGTCCTAACATTAACTTGTGAAATTACTATTATTAAACGTGGTACTCATTAATTGTCCCAAGACAAAGTACCTCAGGGTAACACATTTGCAAATCTGTAAATGAACTGTTCCATCACCAAATACTGAAATGATGGTGTTCACAGCTCTAACTGATTAATTTCCTGTAATTACTCACAAGGATTTTTCTGGTTTGCAGGAGTTGTGCACCGCAGGCTGAGAAACAAGCATGGACAAAACAGTATTCTAAAAAGGACCCCTATGGAGTGTAGAGGGACAGCATTAGCAGAGTGGTTGCCCTGAAATTCGAACCTGTTTGTGTCAAGGGCTTGTCCATGTTAGAAGGAATGGTATAGTTTGTACTGAAGATACCCATTGGTTTGACCCCTACTTTCCCCCTGTTGCCAATCAGCAGTGTTATTCCTATGCCAGTTGCCAGGCTCACATTATTATGAAAGGGATTAAGGCCATCGCATCTGTCTACGCCCCTCCATAGGTGGTCTTTGTACACCTACAGGTGGACTTTACTCAGATTCCAAATTGTTATTCTTATTCATATTTTGTAATTGTATGTCTGCTTTCCATTTGGATTGACTGCATCCTTGTGTTTGTGGCCACTCTAAAAAACGTGGCTGAAAGGTTGCCTAGGGATTTCATACCTCTTTGCCTGTCTAGTCAAGGGATCTCACTTTTTCTCTTCTGTTGTGCTGGTCTTGTGCAAAGCTTTCGGTGCCAACTATCATTTCTAATATGCCTACCACCCAAAGTTATCTGGCAAAGTAGAGAGATACAACGGTACCTTGAAATACAAAATAGCTAAGATTTGCATGGAATCTAGCCTGAAGTGGCCGGATGCAGTGCCCTTGGCACTCTGCCTTTACATCTCAGAAAACTAAGCTGAGTCCCTATGAAATTGTCAGTGGCCTCTCACGTTGCTCCTTTATAACCCTCCAGTGTCTCTAGCTTCACTTGACATTTAAATGATGATTGTTGAAGCTGGCCCTTTCTGCAGGTTCACCCTATATTTTTGCTTTACTCTTCCTTTCCTTGCTGAGCTAATGTTTGTCTGCTTAGGGCTCTGTGTACCTTTTCTGTACTAACCAATGGTAAGCTGCTTGAACTCTCTCCTCAAAACATGGTGAAATTGATTTACACCTGATTGGTACATTTAATGTACTTGTAAGCCCCTTGTATATGGTACTAGTCATACCCAGGGCCTGTAAATTAAATGCTTCTGGGAGGTGCAGCACTCAATGTGCTACCCAATAAAGTCGTCTTTTAAAACATATGTTAAGTCTGTCACTGCAGTCTTTAGTGCAGTTTTAACCCCATGGCTGCTAGGCGTTTTCCCGTCCTGCGCTGCAGATGATTGTACTACATTATTTCATGACGAGCTGGCCTTGTCATCCGCGCACGGCAGGTAAGCGCCATGACGAGGCCAGCTCGTCATTAGCCTCGAAGGGGTTAAACTACAATTTCTACCTGGCAAAAAACACTCTTTACCAGGCCTAAACCTTCCTTTTTAAAACTCATAAATCACGCCTTAGGTAAGCCCTAAAGACTCATAAAACAGGCTTCTTGGTATTTAAAAAGTAGGATGTGTGTTTTTAAGTTTTACATGTCCTGACAGAAAAACTCCTAAATTCGTGTTTTTCACTTTTGTAAGGCCTATTTCTCCCTTAGTCTCCTGGATTACCTTACTACATTTAATAACTGCCTGCTCCAGATTGGGAGCAGATAGAGGTACGCTGTTTACACTCAAGAGAATTATAATTTAAAATCATCTTTTTTTTGTTGAAACTTTATTTATTAGATTTTCAATTCAAAACAATACAAAGGTTGGTATTGTGGTATAGATTGGTCACACCTCAATCATACAGTGCAAATAGTGTGTGGCAATTAAACAACAGTACTGAGCGGTAGCAAGACATCGGGCTAAAAAAAACAGTGTATGTCAATCCAGGACAGTGTCCCATAGCCATTGTGCAGCGGGAGAGCTCCATGCATCAACCTGTTGCGGGATCATCCATAGGGTAGTATTCAGTCTTTCATGCATAGTGACAGTGAATAGTGATAAAGCATGCTAAACGTTTGTTCACACAGTTACATATGTAGCACATGTTCGTAATGATAAACCACCCATCAATAGTTTCACATGTCAGTTCAGTCGTATCGCACATTGCCATCACAACATTTTCACGTCTTGCTTCCCTCCGAACCATCATCTCCATCTCTCTGAGCCAGCATATACATGACAAGAGGACCCCATATGTCTTTAGGCCTACTGGAAAGCGGGAGTGTTTCAGCAAAAATTACATATTGTTCCTGACAATGAGTCATGTCTGCAAGCCATTCTTTGAACTTTTGGGCCCTGCCATGACACCATCTACACGCCACGTGCCGTTTTGCAAGAAGCAGAGCAATATCTAAGAATTTTTTATAAGTCTTGGGGATGTGTGGTGTACACTTCAGGAGCATCAGTAATGGAGTGGGAGTTATTGATTCCCCGACCATAGATTCGAGGGCACCGTGCACCTTTTGCCAGTAGGCATGAACAAGGGGGCATTCCCAGGCCAGGTGCAGGAAACCAGCATGTTCCGCGCAGCAGCGATCACATCTATCAGTACTGCACAGGCGGAACTTGTATTTTTTGATCGGTGTGTAGTACAACCGTTGCAAGAACTTGTAATGAATCATCTTGAGCCTGCTGCTTGCAGATATCCGAGCCGTAAGATTGCAGCAGTATAACCACTGTTCATCAGTGACCTCCTTTGCCAGGTCAGCAGTCCAGTGTAATCGGGCCGAGTTCTCTGGTCCCGGGCTGGACGCCCTGATGTGGCGGTACATGCATGACACCAGATGCGAACCATCCTGTGAGCATAACATGAAGTGCAACGGAGCAAGAGCTTCAGGTTCATTGGGAAAGTCAGGCAGAATCTCCCTCATCCCCTGGCGCAACCGCATGTAATAGAACGTATCGAGTGGAGTAGGCTTATGAGATGAAAAATATAGATCTGCGGAGTTGAATTTGCCATTGGAGAAGAGGTTACCCCAGCAGGTGACTCGTAGGTGCCGACAGAGCAACTGGAAGCCATGCTCCTGTAGGAGTTCAAGCCTAGGGTGGTATGACAGTGGTAGCTGAGGAGAATACAGCGGGGCGCTGCCCAGTCTCTTAGCCATACGACGCCAGCCATCCATGGTGCATGTGACGGAGGTATACAGTGTTTCTATGGACGCCACAGGGCAATATAGGAGCCCATTGAGGGGAAGAGGGTGCGCGATCCAGTCTTCAACTGCCAGCTGAGGCAGATAAGGAGTGGGGACCATCCAGTGATAAGCGTAATGCGCTTGAGCATATATATAATATGCCTTGAAATCGGGTACATCGAAGCCCCACTTATCATATGGTTGAGTCAGCATTGACCATCGTAGCCGTGGGTGTTTACCCCCCCAAAATAATCGACATAGCTCCGACTTCAACTTTTTAAAGAAGAAAGCGCCCGGGTAGTAAGGGATATTTAAAAAATGATACAGAAATCGGGGCAGCACCACCATTTTGATAAGCGATGCCCGTCCCTCCATGGAGAGGGGGAGGGATATCCAACGATCAACCGAAGCGGTAAGTTTCGTGACCACTACACCGTAGTTCAGCCATAGTCTTTCGTCTTTATCACAAGCGATTTGGATACCAAGGGAACGTAAGTCCGAACTGCACCACTCCAGAGGAAAGTCAAGTGGGAAGTCAGCAACCGCGTCCGTAAGTGGGTAAAATTGTGACTTAGCCCAGTTTATATGCACTCCAGACATTCTACCGAAGACAACAAATTCCCTCAGCAGGGGATTTAAGTTTCGCACCGGATCTTTAACAAAGAGCGCCATATCGTCTGCATATAACGACACATCAATCTGACGCTGGAAACAGTGGACTGCGCCCTCACGGTTCAACTGACGGAGCCTGCAGGCCAGAGGTTTAATGACTATCGCGAAAAGGAGAGGGAATAGCGGGCATCTCTGCCAGGTGCCCCGTGTGATCGCGATGGAGGGAGAAAGGTGTCCATTAATCAGGAATTTTGCTGATGGTTTCGTATACAGCAGTTGAACCCAGGAGATAAATAATTTGGGGAATCCCATACGTGCAAGAACAGTGAATAAGTACGGCCATTCAACAGAATCGACGGCCTTAGTGGCATCCAAAAACACAGCTGCAACTGGAGTATCAGGGTGCACCGTGCGGAGCAGAGAGAACAATGTGCGCAAGTTATGGGATGTGGAGCGACCAGGGACAAACCCAGACTGGTCAGGTAATACGATCCGGGTCATCAGAAGGGACAATCTGGTAGCCAGCACCTTCGCAAGTATTTTAACATCACAATTTTAGAGCGAAAGCGGGCGGTAGGAGTCACAAGCACTGGGACTCTTGCCAGGTTTCAGTAGTGAGGTAATAACGGACTCGCGCATTAAGCAGGGGAGGACCCCGTCAGCCAGAGATTCTTCGAAGACCTCGCGGAGGACAGGGGCCATAATGTCTATATATGCTTTATAAAACTCAGCTGGGATCCCATCTAGACCGGGCGCTTTTCCATTTTTGAGTGACATAATAGCATCTCTGATTTCGTCCAACTCAAAAGGAGCGGCCAGGAAGGCCCTATCCGCATCACTGAGCCAGCAGAGAGCTATTTCACCAAGGAAGTCAGTGTATGACACGTCAGTGTTCATGGCCGTGATGTAAAGCGCTTGATAATGAGGCATAAAAGCGGTCAATATGTCATCTGCATTTCTGATTGTTTGTCCCTGTTCCCCTACAAACTCTTGAATCGTAGTATGAGTGTGCGGGGTACGTGTCAACACTGCCAGGGCCTTACCAGGTCTGTCTCCCTCACAGTATTTTCTTGCCTGCCAGTATTTCCCTTTAAACTTGGCCTCCCTGGCCACTTCCTCCTCATACCGAGTCAATTTAGCTCTAAACTCTGCGTGTGTTTCAGGATTATCTTCCGCTACCATATGAACCTCCAAGTCCTTCAGTTCGTTATCGAGAGTGTGAATTGTGCGTTGAATGTCGCGCAATACTCCGAACTTTTCGATATGCTTTGCCCCCTGACCGTAACCTTGAATGCCTCCCAAATGTGGTCGACCGAGTCGACAGACCCCTTGTTTCGAGGGAAGAAAGCAGCAATCTCCTCACCAAGCTCAGTGCGGAACACTGTGTCTAACAGAGCTGCTGGTTGCAGCCTCCAGTGTGGTCGGGGGTTATTCCATCCAGGCACCTAGAGCTGTACCAGGACCGGGCTATGGTCAGAGTATGTCCTCGGGAGGTGTGTCACCCTGGTCACTCCTGCGCTAATCTCTCTAGACATAAAAAAAATAGTCCAGTTGCGCCCATGTGCCTGTCAGTGATATAAAGTGCGTGCCCTCTTTCCGGAAAGGGTGTAAGCAGCACCAGCTATCTACCAACTTTCCCTCCGATATCACGCGCATCAGAGCCTCCCTGGACCTAGGCTTGTAATGCATTACTCCGTCTGCCCTATCCAGGTGAGGCACCAGCGCTAAGTTAAAGTCTGCCCCCCCAGATAACATGCCGGGACCCCACGTCCAGAATTTTGCCCCACAATGCGGCAAAGAAAATTGGCACATCTACATTGGGTGCATAACAGTTCACCAATGTAAGGGTGTCTCGGCCTAGGCGTCCCCAAACCAGAGCAAATCGGCCTTCCACATCTGACAATTCACCACACATTTGAAATGGTACAGTGCGCCTAATCAGGATAGCCACCCCCCTTGCATAAGTAGAGTAAGTTGAGAAGCCCACTTGTTCGCAATGTTGTTACGTGCCTGCGGTGACCTGTGCGTTTTCTGCAACATGGCAATCTGAACATGGTGGCGATCCAAATATGCAATCACATTTCGACATTTCTTGGCATTGTTAAGACCCCTAACATTCCATGACATACAACTCAATTTCGCATCAGACCCTGACCCCGCCATAAGCTATAAAACAGCTAAATATTGCAACATGCCATTGTAGTCTCTATAAAACCATCTCTTCTCAGGTGATGTATAATACCACAAATTCCAAACAACCGCTTTCCCACCCTGTAAAGCAAAATACCTTCCTCAGCAATACCCTTCCCCCTCCCACTACTGCATCCCAATCATGCCAGCAGCCACCCGTTTCCACCCTACCCCTCCCCCCAACCCCCCATAACTTCCACAACTTGTTCCCATGGTTGGGGTATACCCGTGGGGGAAACAACATCAAGAGTGCACAACCACTTCTCCCTCCGTTAGCCTCCTGCTCTGTACCACCCTTGGTGGAGGCCAAGGCGGGATAGTGGTCCCTGGAATACTTTACCACTGGGCGAGTACAACAGTCCCCAACTTCCTTGTGGTGTCCGATCCATCGGACAATAAGTCCTCAGGGGGTCCAGCCAACCAGGAGAGACCAATCAATCAATCAAGAGTTTGTTAAAGCGCGACTACTCACCGTAAGGGTCTCAAGGCGCTAGGGGTGGGGGGGGGGGTGGGGGGGTGCAGGTTCCATTCCATCAAGGAGGGGGTCTGTCGAAGAGCCAGGTTTTGAGGTTTCTTGCGAAGATGGGGAGCGATGTTGTCTGTCTGAGGTGGAGCGGAAGGGCGTTCCATGCTTTGGCCGCGAGGAAGGAGAAGGAGCGGCCTCCCGATCTGGTCTTTCTGGTGCGGGGGACCACGGCGTAGGAAAGCTGGGCTAATCGTAGGGTCCTTTGGGGTGCGTGGAATTTGAGTCGGCTGTTCAGGTATGCTGGTCCGGTGCCGTGGAGGGCCTTGTGTGCGTGGGTGAGCATCTTAAAGGTGATTCTCGCCTCGACGGGGAGCCAGTGGAGTGTGCGCAGGTGCTGGGAGATGTGGCAGTGTTTTGGCAGGTTGAGGACCAGTCTTGCGGCGGCGTTCTGGATGTTCTGTAGCTTGCGGATGAGGTTTTTGTTTATTCCGGCGTAGAGTGCATTGCCGTAGTCGAGTCTGCTGGTGACCAGGGCGTGAGTGACTGTCTTTCGGTGTTCGAGGGGGATCCATTTGAAGGTCTTACGAAGGAGACGGAGGGTGTGGAAGCAGGAAGATGAGACAGAGTTGATCTGGCGGTCCATTTTGAGCTCGGAGTCCAGGATGATTCCCAGGTTGCGTGCGTGGTCTGTGGGGGTTGGCGGGTTTCCGAGGGCGGTGGGCCACCAGGTGACGCTCAAGGCATCGGGGTTTGGGCCCATGATGAGTACTTCTGTTTTGGGGGCGTGGCTTGGATGCCGAGGAGGTAGGCAGCGTGAGCTCGGAGCTCCGTGCCCGATCCCGGAAAATATCCTGAAAATCTGATCGGACCCCGAGGTAACCGATACCATCCGGTACTGGACGTTACTGCGGCGGGTCCGAGGCCCACGGGGGACGACACCGAGCCATCCCACAGCAGTATTTCGACTTTGAAAGTTGAACCCAGGCGAGAAGTCGCGGTCCCCAAAATGGCGGCGAGGGCATGAGAGCAGACACGACGGAGACATCTGCCCGGTGACCCACTGAGGACTGCTCCCTGACGAATCAAGGGTGTTGGCGGCCACATCGCGCCTCTCCCCGGGTGCCGAGTGGACTTTGGGAGCACGCTTGGGCGGTGGCTGAGGACCGCCCCCCTAGTAGGGGCGACGGCAGTGCGGCAGTGGCCCAGTGACGAGAGCCCCGGGCCCCTGGCACGTCTGGCGTAGGCCGGGCTGCGATCGCTCAGTGTTTCCTACTACTTGGTGACAAAACTGGGCCCGGGAACCCTGCCGAAGAACGAAACCCGACGGCACTCGGAGGGTGACCAGGAAGATACTCGGAGACCACCGCCCAAGCCGGCCCAGATGGGGAAGCCAAAGGGGAAGGGAGATGGCGCGACCGACACTGAGGCTGCGGAGGGAGCGGAGCGAGACCAAGCGGCATTGCAGCAGATGCAGGATCGTATCCTGGAGGCCATCGCCACCACTAAGGACGCCCTGCAGCAAGATATCGCTCAGGTGGCGACGGGCTTGGGCCTCCTGAAGGCCGACCACGACAAACTTAAAGACAGGGTGAAATCCGTGGAGATCACGGTTAAGGAATTAGCCCCGGGCCAAGAAACGATGATGGCCCAGATGGTAGACGTGATGGACCGCCTGAAGGTGCTGGAAAGGAGGGCCGAGGATGCCGAAAACAGAAACAGGCGCAACAACGTACGCCTAGTGGGCCTGCCGGAAAAAATTGAAGGCGACGACATGGTGGGATACCTTGATAACTGGCTGCGGACGGAGGTGGCACCGGAAGGTCTGTCCCCCTTCTTCTCCCTGGAACGGGCACACAGAGTTCCAGCGCGCCCGCCAGCCTTGGGCCTTCCTCCTCGCCCGGTGGTGTTCAAGTTGCTCCATTATCGGGACAGAGATTGGCTCTTACAGAGGGCGAGAGAAGCAGGGCCCTTTCAAGTGGAGAACAATAGAGTCACCATGTTCCCGGACTACACGTTTGAGACGCAGCGGCTCCGGGCAAACTTCCTGTCCCTCAAGCGGGAGCTCCGCCAGGAAGGCATCAAGTACTCCCTGTTGTTCCCTGCCAAGCTAAGAGTGGTGGTGGATGAGAAAACACTATTCTTCACAACTTCCGCGGACGCTTGGGACTGGTGGGACACTTATAAAGCGGGAACGGACGGTGCCAAGGCCAGGGAGGAGGAGGCCAAGGTGGCGAAGCCGGTCAGGCAGTCCCAACGGATCAGGAGGAACCGCAAGAGAACCGGGAAACCATCGGTATCGCAGACGGAGGCGGAAAGGCAGGCGGCACTACAGGCGGTAGTGGACTTATCTAGGACCGCCAGGACTCGGTCCGGGAAGGGCACGGAATCGGAGGACCCGGGCACGGGCTCGGAGACAGGACAATCGGAATTTGGTGGAGCCCGGGGCCCTATTGTGACGCCGCAGACTTCGGAGGAGATATTGGAGGCGTGTTGAACTGAACTGGTGGAGTGGGCTCGTTGGTTGGACACCGGGGCACTGGGCCCGCAGCAGTGGAACATTATTGATTGAGGTTTTGGGGAGCTGTAATGAGGGGATTGCGGGGTGGAGCGCGCGGGGCTGATTTGTTTTGAGGTTCTATCGCATTGAGCCGCGCCTTACTGGCCCCTAAGGTCATCGCAGTGGGGACTGCGAACATTACCACCTCTCCTTAAGGGGTGGTCGGGAGTGTTGGTTTGGATGGGGGTATTCCAGTTGCGGGGGGGCCTGTCCTGGGGGGGTGGGAGTTGCGAGCAGTTGGGGTTGCTCGGGGGGCAGTTGTTGTTGGTGGGGTTCAGCTTCCTGTTTGGAGAGGGTGGGTGGGTGGGCCCGTGGTCGCGGGACTTGTGCGGACATTGTTCTTTGCTGTATGGTCCGGTTGTGTAGGGGGGGATGGCTAGCACTGGGGCTTTGAAATGTGTGACCTGGAATGTGCGGGGTATGCAGTCCATGGCGCGCAGACATAAAGTCCAGGCGTACCTCAAACGTAGGGGGGTTCATATAGCGTTCCTGCAGGAGACACATCTTAATAAGCAGGAAGGGGCGGCTCTGCAAAGGCGCTGGAGGGGGCAGCTATTCTACACGACATTTTCGGCTTTTGCAAGGGGGGCACTAATTTGGATACGGGCGGGGGTCCCCTTCCAGGTCTCAAAGTCATTGGTGGACCCTGAGGGCAGATATGTGGCGGTGGAGGGGAAGCTAAGAGGCAGGGTGATATCTCTCTGTAATGTGTATGCTCCTAATGTAGACCTGCCCGCCTTCTTGTCTACCATCTCGGGCAAATTGGCGGGTTACCTGGCAGGGCCGGTCCTCTTGGGGGGGGACTTCAACTCGGTTGAGGATGTGTTACTAGATAGGTCCCATCCCCCGCTGCGCGCGTCCCCAGTACATAGGGTCGCTAAGCGTAGGTTGGAATGGCAGGAGAGCTGGGCCCTCACGGATGCATGGAGGGCGTTGCACCCCACCGCTAGGGATTATTCCTTTCACTCACACCTGCATGATTTGCATGTGCGGCTGGATGCGTTTCTTTGTTCGGCATGTGTGCTCCCCGCGGTGGGAGGGGCGGAATACTTGGCCAGGACGATATCGGACCACAACCCCTTGTTGATGTCTCTGGAATGGATGGTGACTGTTAACTGCGTGCCAACATGGCGCCTGCAACCTGATACCCTGGACGATTTGTTGTTCAGGGAGGCCCTGAGTGAGCGCATTGAGAGGTATTTTGAGGAGAACAGTGGCTCGGCCTCCACGAGGGCGGTTGAATGGGATGCGTTCAAGGTGGTGGTGCGGGGACACTGTATTGGACACGCGGCAGGGGCTCGGAAGACTCTGTTGGATGACTTAGATAAGGCTGAGACACGGCTGAGGGAACTAGAAAAGAGGCGCCCGAATCACCCTGAACTGCAGGAGGGGCTTAGCGGGGCACGGGAGGGGCTGGCGGTAGAGCTGGAGCGGCTGCGTAGTTTCGACCACAAGGCGTACATGACAAGGGCGCATGCGGAAGGTGATAAGGCGGGGTCAATGTTGGCTTGGCTTGCTAACCCAATCCGGGGGGGAGTGCCGATCATGGGGATCCAGGAGCCAGGGGAGGAGCCCTGCCACACTCAACCCGGGATCCTGAACAAGTTTCGTGCTTATTATGAAGGGCTCTATGAGAGTGGTGGAACAGGAGGGGCAGAGGAGCTTGAGGAGTTCTTGGACGGATTACAGTTGCCGCGAGTGGAGGACTCAGAGGCAGAAGAGCTAGGTCGGCCCATCTCTCTTGGAGAAATAGGTTGTGCTATAAAACAGATGGCTAGGAATAAGACCCCGGGCCTCGACGGACTGCCGATCGAATTTTATGGCAAATACCTAGAGTACCTGGCACCACGGCTGCGCGAGGTATACAACGAGGCGCGGGAGAGGGGCCGACTCCCGGGCTCCATGTGCGAGGCCCTCATGATCCCGCTCTTGAAGCCGGGCAGAGAAAGTGCGGCGCTGTCCTCGTATCGTCCGTTGTCTATGTTGACGACGGACTACAAGATCCTCAGTAAAATTCTGGCCAACAGACTGCTGGTACACATGACAGGCCTGGTTCACGGTGACCAGTGCGGTTTCATACCGACACGCAACACCACCCATAACATTCGTAGACTCACGAGACTGATGGGTGCGGACTGGCCGGACGCCGTCTCCCCATTTGTCCTTTCCATTGATATTGAGAAGGCATTTGACAGTCTTGAATGGGGATACTTGTATGAGGTGATGCGTCGCTTCGGGCTGGGGGACGGATATATAAAATGGACCAAGGTCCTCTACACCGAGGCGGTAGCGAGGGTCCGAGTGGGCACACTGATCTCGAGTCAATACCCGATTGGGCGTGGCACTAGACAGGGCTGTTCCCTATCCCCGCTCCTATTCGCGTTGGCGATGGAACCCTTCGCTGCGGAAGCCAGACTGGGTCGCCACTACGCAGGTTTGTCATTTAGGGGGAGACCGCACTTCATCTCCCTGTACGCGGATGACTTGCTGATGTTTTTGGCCGACGCGGGCCCCGAGCTTCAGGGTGCGCGGCAGCTACTGGGACAGTTCGGTAGGTTGTCGGGCCTGAGGGTCAACTGGCCTAAATCCTGTCTGTTTCCCCTGAGGCCGGGAGAACCGTGCCCACTCACTGCTCAGGGACTCCGATGGGAGCCGCGCTGTCTGCATTATTTGGGGGTCTATGTTTACCACGCCCCGTCCGACCTGCTGGATGGTAACATCACTCGCTGTATTAACGCCCTGCGGGGGTCCATGGACTTCTGGGCAACCCTGCCGCTCTCCCTGGCTGGTAGAATTTCCCTGCTTAAAATGATAGCCCTGCCCAGGCTTTTGTATTATTTTAGGACACTACCGGTGTGGGTACCGAGCTCGGTTTTCAAACGCCTGAGGTCACTGGTCATAGCGTTCTTGTGGGGCACGGGTAGGAGGCGCATAGCGCTCGACACGCTGTTGCGCCCCAAAGATGAAGGAGGTATGGCAGTGCCAGATTTTGAAGGGTATTACCTAGCTGCGCAGCTGCAGACCTTTACTCAGGAGGTGGCGAGAGTGTATAGAGGCCCCGAGGACGCGAGAGTAGAAGGCACCCCGCGACACGTTCTGGCATATATTACGCTGCACCAGAAACTCCGGGTGGGAGATCTGACGGTCGAGGAGCAGACGTTCCGGCTTTCCTGGGACCGGGCCCGTAAGCGGGCGGGTGTCCGCCTTATGTATGCCCCCGAAATTCCGCTGGGGATGGTCACCGCCCTCCCACATGGGGGTGACTGGTCGCGCTTGCTGGGATGGGAGGAGGCGGGAATACTAATGCTGGGTGACCTCTACGAAGATGGGGTGTTGCTGCCGTTTCAGGACCTGCAGGAGCGATTTGACCTTCCGAGGGGCGATTACTTGCTGCACGCAGCAGTCACGGGCGCTATGCGAGCCCACTCGGGGGAAGGGCTGCAGGAACCGGGCACCTCGATGGCCTGCCAATACGCCATGATGGCGGCGGGAACCTTTAAGGCTGTCACGTGCCTCTACTCCAGGATGCAGCGGGAGGTCTTGCAACCTTTGGCAGCCCTGAAGGCCAAGTGGGAGCTGGACCTCCAAGCGGAGATACCAGACACGACCTGGAGCCAGTTGCTAAGACGGGCAAGGAAGAGCTCGAGGAACGCTAGGTTCCAATTGATTCACTTTTATGTAATTCACAGGGCATACCTCACCCCTGGGAAAATCCAACAGTATTTTGGGGCGACTGACGCTGCTTGCCCCAGATGTAACACAGCTGGGGCGGATTTGTGCCATATGCTGTGGGATTGCCCCTCCTTGGGAGATTATTGGCAGGAAGTTGGGCGGGCCCTTAACGCAGCGACAGACAGGGATATCCAGTTTACTAAAGCGGTTGGCGTCCTACATTGGTTCCCGCATACACCTAGAACTAAGATGACTAGTAAATTTATAGATTTGGGGCTCATCCTGGCCAAGCGGGAGATCACGAGAAACTGGAAGTCCAGAGTGGGGCCCACGTATAAAAGATGGTATGGAGAATGTCTGAGATGGGCCGCGTGTGAAAGTACCCTACGATACCAGTTGGCCTGGAGGTTGAATGATGAGAAGGCGCTGGAGAGGGCGACGGCATGGGAGGTGATGGTGCAGGCACTCCGGGATGTGGACGATGAGGGGCAGGATGGCGAGAGTGAACCAGATGGAGCAGACCCTAACACTACACAGGAGAACACACCTTAGCGAAAGTTTACTTCCTCCTGCAACACACCAGACACTTTTACACTGTTAACCCAGCGCAGAGCGACCACGTAGGAGGCTGTTTTGGAGGGGAATTGGGGTACCGAAATTTGGGGAGGGGGAGGGGAGAAAAACACAAAAGCGTCCCAGGGTTATTTGCTTGATGAAGCGGTCGGACACTGTAAGGAGGCACAAGAAATGGGCAGGGTTGAGGTTACCCACGCCAAGCTCGAGGTGTAACCCCCTGCCGGCGATCGACTGGATCTAACTAAGCCTTGTACATGATGTGTTGTTAATGCTAAGTATATTGTCTATACATTTATATTGGTGATGCAATAAAAATGAAGTTAAAAAAAAAAAAAAAAGAAAAAATAAGTACTTCTGTTTTGTTGGTGTTTAGTTGAAGGCAGCTGTTTTTCATTCATTTGGCGACGGCTTCCATGCCTTCTCGAAAGTTGCGTCTGGCGGTGTTGGGCTCGTTGGATAGGGAGAGGATGAGCTGGGTGTCGTCTGCATATGAAACGATGTTGAGTCCGTAGGTTCTGACGATGGGGGCAAGTGGAGCCATGTAAACGTTGAAGAGCGTCGGGCTGAGGGAGGAGCCCTGGGGGACTCCGCAGGTGATCGGTGTGGGGTCCGAGAGGAAAGGGGGGAGTCTGACCCGCTGCGTCCTGCCGGAGAGGAAGGAGCAGATCCAGTCGAGGGCCTTGTCCTGGATTCCTGCATCGTAGAGTCTGCGTATTAGGGTGCGGTGGGAGACTGTGTCGAATGCCGCTGATAGGTCGAGGAGGATGAGGGCTACTGTTTCTCCTTTGTCCAATAAGGTGCGGATGTCGTCTGTTGCGGCGAGGAGGGCGGTTTCCGTACTGTGGTTTTTTCTGAAGCCGGATTGGGAGGAGTCGAGGATGTTGTGTTCTTCAATGTATGTGGCGAGTTGGCTGTTGATGGCTTTCTCGATGACTTTCGCTGGGAACGGGAGCAGGGAGATGGGTCTGTAGTTTTTGAGGTCGGTGGGGTCCGCTGAGGGTTTCTTTAGGATGGGGGTTGACCTCGGCGTGTTTCCAGTCGTCGGGGAACGAGGCGGTCGCCAGGGAGCGGTTGATGGTTTGGCGGAGCATGGGTGCGATGGTGTTGGCGGCTCTGTTGAAGATGTGGTGGGGGCAGGGGTCCGTGGGGGCCCCTGAGTGGATTGACTTCATTGTCTTCAGTGTGTCTTCAGTGGTGAGGGCTGTCCAGTCATCAATCGCTGGTTTCCGGGTGTCAGGGGTGGTTGGTGAGGGTTCAGTGTGTTGGTTGTCTTCGTCGAAGTTGTCGTAGATGCTCTTGATTTTGTGGTGGAAAAAGATGCTGAGTTTGTCGCAGAGGTCTTGTGAGGGAGGGATGTCGGTAGACTCGCTGGTGGGTTGGGCGAACTCCTTGATGATGCTGAAGAGTTCCTTGCTGTTGTGTGCGTGGGTGGAGATTCTGTCTTCAATCGCTTTTTTCCTCGTTTCTCTGATGAGTTGATGGTGGGCGTTGGTGGCAGCTCTGAAGTTGTTGTGGGCTTCTGTGGATTTGGTGTTTCTCCAGGCCTTTTCAAGGCGCATGTGCGCCTGGACTCTCGAAGTTCGGTGGTAAACCATCTGGCTTTCTTGGCACGGGTATTGTTTTTCTTGAGGGGGGCTATGGTGTTGGTGCTGTCCGAGATCCATCTATGCAGGGTTCGGGCTGCGGTGTTGGGGTCGTCGTTTTCCGCGATGGTTGGGGTGAAGTTGTTGAGTGAGGAGGTGAGCTGGTCATCGGTGATTTTGGTCCAGTTTCTTTGTGGAAGCAGGTGCTGGTGTCTGTGGATGGTGGGTGTTCTGAAGGTGAAGTGGACGCAACGATGGTCGGTCCATGGGAGTTTGGGGGTGTGGCTGAAGGTGATGGAGTTTCCTGTAGTGAAGAGGGGGTCGAGGGTGGGAGACCCAAGTAGTCCATCCTATTGGAGGTATTCCACATCAGTCAGCTTCATCCGCCATCGGTGGGTCGTCCTCGTGATCAGCATTTCTGCCTTGACCACCCCTCTGTGCTTTTCTGACTGATTCCAAGTACTCCTCCACTTTTTGCGGGTTCGTGAAGAATCGCTGCTTTCCTTGGTGCGTCACTCGCAGTTTCGCCGGGTAGAGTAGTGCATAGTCTATCTGGGCCTCACACAATTTTTTTTTGACATTCAGGAATTTTCGTCTCTCCTCCTGCACTAGCGGAGTGAAATCAGGATAGATGGAAAAGGTGATACCATTGTCATTCAGATTCTGCTTGGTGTGGGCCGCTCTTAGCGCAACGTCTCGATCACGATAGTTCAACAGGCGAGCAATGATTGGTCTCGGCTGCGTTCCGGGCTTAGGCACGGGGGCCAGTGACCTATGCGCCCTTTCGACAATGAACTGAGGTGAGAAGGCATCCTCACCCACCGATGCCCTGAGGAGTTTCTCTACTTATAGCTCCATCCTGCCCATGTCTGTGGACTCCGGAATGCCCGTGACACGTATGTTGTTGCGCCTGCTGCGGGCTTCCAAGTCCTCATTTTTGGCCGCTAAAACCCACAGCAGGTTGTCCATGTGGGCAAGTTGAGAGGTATGTAAGGCGGTGATGTCATCGTTGTCTGAGATACGTTGTTCCGTCGTCGTTATCCGTCCTCATGTTGGTCCACTTTATGCACAAGGGCATCCATCCTGGAGGACATCCTGTCCACTTTCTCCACCACCGTGGCAAAACCTTGTCGCATCTCCTGTAAGAGACGGTGCATGTCTAGTTCTTTAGGAGGGGAGTCTGTGTCGGTAAGATCCGCTCCATTAGGCCTTGGTTCCTCCGGCACCGTCTTTGACCCTTTCTTCGCGTTTTCAAAAGTTATTTTCGGTTGGCGATTGTCTGGACGCACCATTGTGCCTCTACGTCTCACACTGCCCACCACTTTGGGATCAAGCGATAAAACAGTGCACACCCCCTGACCAATTAAGGAGACACGATACTTGTAGACACTTCCTTAAGCGAGGTAGTACACCAGCTCTGTATTTCTTGCCCCCTCGTGCTATTAAACTGCCGCCCAAAGCGCTGCACAGTCAAGGTGGAGGTACCGGGGGGGCCACGTAGAACAATGATTTCTCCCTAGCCACTACCAATATAAAGTTCAGGCAGATCCAGTCTATCGTTTGTCCCTCAGCAATACGTGTTGCTTGATTCATAGATTATGCCAACGTGGTTGTGCCCTGTAATATGTTGGAGCAGTTGTGTGCCTAGAACGTACCCACAGCAGGCGCTACTATATGAGCAGTATCCAACCCCTGCTGGCCACCACACAGCTCCAGGCGGCAGCTTCCTCACGGTGCAATGGAGCGGGTTGTTGTAAAGTCCTGCGGCAATCAGCAGCCACCCCTGCAGCCTCTCCTGCGCCCCCACCTGCGCCATGCAGGTCGGTCTCAATGGGCCACCGGTGCCGCGGCTGTTCCACCGACGTGGAGATATCTCGAGTGCCAGTTGTGTCGAGGATTCAAAGGGATCGGAATTCGCCCCCAGGTCGGGCCGATCCTCACAGCCCCCAGCAGCAGTTGATCTGAGCGGGCTCGCCGCAGAAGTCCACCACGGCAGCCTCGCCGCCCCCAGCAGCTCACCGCACCCTCGCGGTGACAACACAAGCAAGACAGGACAAGAGGCTTACCCGGCGACAGCCTCAGCCCACAGCCACGGCCACAGGAAGCCTCAGCACTCCTCTTGTCCAGCGTTAGCTCCCTCACAAGACGCCTGTCACCGATCGCGGATGCACGCCCGTCACGCCAGGGCTGGTCAATCCAGGATATGTACGCCACCAGGCGTCCGAGCTCCGGGGGGTCTCCCGGTAGGCAGGGGAAGGGGTGGATCGCCACTCCAAGAGTAACGGCGAGCACTGTCTCCGAAGCCGGGGCCTATGGTCAGGGCCCTCTGCCTCGTGGCGATCACCGGCCTCGCGTAGCAGCTGCATCCCGATCCCCACGTCCCACCGGCTCCATTGGCGCCACGGGGGGCCCTCAGCAGAAACACTTTCTCTGACCCAGGTACACCTAGAGGTCCACAAATTGAGTCGAGCGTAGGTAGCTGTATGTTTCACCAAATCAGCTGCTTTTGGGGACTCTCACTCTCCAGTAAGGTAGGATTATTTAAGGATATATTCTCCAGGGAACAGGAGCCTCAATGTTAGGCAGCCATTCCGTGTGTGCGCCCTCTAGTGCCCCCAATTTAAAATTATCTTTAATGGCAAAGTCGGATTATAAGTTACATTTTTTAAATGCCACCTTTAGAAAGTTGGCAATTTCATGTCCAGACTAACTATGCTTCTCTGCCAGTGTTTTGAGTCACATGACTGTGAATGTCTCTCTTGTTGTGGGTTATATATTGCTTCCAGATTGTAAGACAAAGGAAGCCTAGGTTTGAGGGGAAACTATTTTCCTGACAGGATGTCTGGGGAGTATATGTACTGTGTGATTACATTTTAAGGGCCCTGCCTTCAGTACACACAAAGGAACCTGACACCAACCCTGCCCTTGCCTTTGTCACTCTAGACAGTTTGGAGTAATAAACAAGGAAAGGGGAAGAATTTAAAAGCACCCGTTTTGGGTATTGGTCAGGAAATTCCCCCACAGAAAGGCTGTGGCTCTAAGTATAAAACAGTAACTTTAGATCATATGATCAGAACATCCCTGGACCAGTGGAAGGTTCAGGAGAGGGGTTACAATGATACCAGACAGCCTGCACATCTGCTTGAAAGACTGCCCTGCTGTCTGAAGAAGGAAGATTAGACTTGCTTGCCTTGATCCCAGGCTAGACAGAATGACTCCAAGGGTCTGGTCTGACTTCCTGTCTTATTTACAGGGACACAACAAGTCTCCACAAGATCCTCTAAAACAGCCCATCTGACCAGCACCAACTGGACATGCCTAGACTTGCTGGACTCTGCGAGAGTGGGACCCTGATCTTCAAGAGGTGCTCCCAGGTAGTACACCCCTGGCTGGCATCAGTGTGAACTCCTCCTCAAGAAAAGGTGAAAAGTCTTAAGGTTTGCTTCTTGAAACCACGAAGTGACCTCTTTGCTCGGAGAATCGACCGCCAGTGATTACCACCAATGAGGGTCCAGTGGGACCTGCTCTTTGTAAACCATAAGACCTGCACTTCGTGTCAGGAGCGACCATCCACTACAACCAATCAATAGGAAGCTTCAGTGATTACCTGCTCTTTGCCTACAGCAACGACTGTCCATGACCTTCTCAAATGGAAACGGAACTCTTTGCACTGGACTTGAGAACTTCACTCTTCAGTGGGACTAACCTAGGTCCCTGTATCCATCCCGCTCTCCATCGCAGCCAACCTGAGCATGTGACTTTCCCCCAGTCTAGCACAACTGCATAACTGTGAGTGGCGCTTTGTACTTAACGCTCTTTTCACTTACAAATTTTACATTTAATATCTCTGGTTTTACTGATTGGATGTTGTTAATTGTGGCGTAATTGTATTTATTAACCACATGACTGCTGGCCATTTTCCCCCCCTGTGCTGGAAAATGCCATTTTGCTGTTTCCATGACGAGCTGAGCTCGTCATCAGCACACGACACCCGTGGGTGATGACGAGCTGAGCTCGTCATCAGCATCGAAAGGGTTAAAATATACTCAATTTTTCTAAATTGGTTTGGGATTTTTCTCCTGTTGTGTTTTCACTTTATTACTGTTTGTGTGCTTTATAAATAGTTTACACATTGCCTGACTGCTCTTTGCCAAGCTACCAGAGGGTTAAGCACAGGTTAATTTAGTGATTTATTGTAGTTCACTTCGAAAAGGATGGTGTTTGTTATTAGAGTGGGGCTTCCACCCTTCTCAACTGATAACTATATTTCTTACAATATTGTACTTCTGCTATACTGCAAACTGCATATTCATTGTTTGCAGATGTCATTTTCATGTTTATACCACCATTCATGTTTGCCTGACTGAGGCTTTGCTCATCTGCACTCTAGATATTTGGTCCACATACAGTTAGCAACGGATTGCTTGCTGGAGTACTGGCATTGACGTCTTTACGCCAGGAGCTGGTGCTTGTTGGTCAGTAGTGTGAAGGGCAGTGGTGAGGATAGACATGCAGTCAAAGCTAGAGCCAGAGCTGGTGCTCAGAGGCCTGCTGAGTGGTAAGCTAAGCGGCATGGTGTCACCACTTGCCGATATTCTGTTTGACCCGCTACCTATTCTTATCGGCTTTTGCTCTTGTGTCTGTTCCCGCAGCTGCCCCTGCTGCCACAGCCTCGCTAAACTGGCCACAATCTAAAAGCACTGCAGGCCGCAGGTGGCTGTGAGGCAGTGAGGTGCATGGTGGTGTCAAACCGCCCAGACATTCCATGTCATAACCTGATACATTTCACCTTGTTTCAGGGTCCTGCCTACCTCACCGCAGAGAGCAGATGCAATGGCCCAGGTGGTGGAGAAAGGAGAAAGGGGAAGATGCTGGGCTTGTGCAGACCCTGAGACTGTCCCACTGGCAAGCCGGGAGTGGTGGGTTAGTCGGAGGGATACAACAGGATTAGGCCAGAACCCTAGCCAGTTGAGCCCAGAACCTTCAGAAGCAACTTAGCCAGATCTCGATGTAGCACTCAAATGCTCCTGTCACATGCTGCACACTCACATTTTCCCTTCCCCAGGGTGTGCTCCGGTGTGCTCTGGCAGGCATCAATTGAGTGGCAGCCTCTAAACAAAATGTGAACTGCATGCAGGGCACTAACTGCCAGTTTCTGCACTGTGTTGCCCTCAGAGCAATCCAGGAAAACAACTGTGCTCATGCCCTCTCAGCTTCAACCCACAGTTTCCCTTCAGCGGCACATGCTGGCTGGTGAGAAGGTAGAGGTAGATGGCTCATTAGGGGGCATGAAACCCGAGGTTCAATACTGAAAAACTCATTAAAATCAACTAAAAATAAAACCCCAACCTCAAAAGAGTTAAGGACAATGCCCAAAGACACAGAAACCTGAGAGGAACACCTTACAAAGGTGAGATCTGGAAGATGCCGGCAACCACCCGTCTACAAATCTCTGGAGCTCTCATGACTGAGGGAAATGAACCAAGAAAGCAAACAAAGCAAATCCCCTGATGAAAGTCTGGCAGCTGAATGTACCCCAGACTCAATAGTGACCTACTTTGGGAAAATAAAGTCAAATCAAAAATTCTAATTTCTGAAAGACCCTATAGCTCCAATTTATGCAACACAGGAGGAAACACCAGGGATGCCCCTCCATCTAACTACTCAGATATCGGACAAAAAATGGAAATCTACTCATCTTGCTCACCAAAGGAACTGGCCTTCAGTTCAACACAACAGTCAATGCATTATCCAGCTGGTATCATTGGAAAAACTCCTTCACAAATGTTCAATTCCAAATCTGAAGCTTTTACGATAGGCTGTCAGGTAAACACCTCTAACAGACCGCATTCTACCCCTGAAGTAACTAGCATTGATTACTCAATTCAAGAAATTAGAAGTAACACTAGTCATGTTATTGTTGCTTATAAGGTTGAGACAGATGCCTGGATGGTTCATGGTCTAGTTAAAGATCAGTTTCAAATAATATGGACCTCATGAAGCCCTTGCAAGATAGAACACTAAGTCTAGACAACAACTATAGCCCAGAGTTCCACTAGCTACAGGTGGAATTAACAAACCTGGAATTAAGCAAGAAACAATAGTGCAACAATAAATGTGATAAAAAAATATTGCCTTAAGTCCTGGCCAAGAGACATTACTGAAAGTTCATTCAAATTTAAGAACAGCCACTCACATATTCCAAGAAGGCGAGAAAAGTGGCTTCTCAAATGAGCAGCAAAACACCCAAGCCCCCCCATTATTTTATTGACAATGGGGAGAGTGGTTTCAACAACCACAGGTAAACAAACACACAATGACCCATCCTGGTGGGAATCTCTGTTAACAGTGCTGCAATTGTCAATTGAAGTCCTAAACTTCCAGTCCGACAAACTAGATGTGCAGATTGATCTAATGAATCTGATGGCTTAACACATTACTGGCATTAACTTAAAATTGGAAACTCTAATGGCTCTAATCTCAAGGGTAAATGCAGTAAATTCTCCATCACCAACAAAGTGCACATGCAGTCCAATAAGAGACAAATTGTCCACCCTGACCAACATTTTATCCATAATTATGACAGCAGATAAAACAGCTTTAAGAAGCAAGCCAATTATGCCCAATCAAACACAAACTAGGATTTTAACTGAGGAAGTGTCAGGGGCAGATCCTGGATCTCCTGAAGGACCACAGATCTGGTTAATAAACGCAAATAAAAGAGACCCAAATGTATCCCAGTCACCTCTTCCAAAACCAGTGAAGTCCTACACTGTGATCGAGGAAGGTCTCCCATCCCTTAAAGTATCTCAAAGGCATACAAAACGAGCAAGGAAAGTGAGATACAAAAATCTGCAGCCCGAAAGAAGTAGCTCCTAAAAAAAACTACCCCATATTTGAGGTAAATAAAACAGAAGGTGTAGACAGTGTTCCAGCAATGCACCTTCAGTGGCCTGGACACCATGTCAAATTCAAACTCTGCTTTACAAGATTCCCTTGACTTAATACCTCTGTTGAATGAAATTACTAAAAGCCAAGTAAATAGGAAGCAGGAAATCCAATTACCAAGTGAGAACAACCACATACATGAATCAATGCAACCAAAGGATCTAAAACACACATTATCGACTTCCTGGCAAATGTACAGCTGACCAAGGAAGAGAAATAAAGGGTAAACCAACGGAAAGACATACACATCAGGGTGATAAACCAGAAGAGGTTATGATTCTCCACATATCCGACAACTCACCTAATCTGGAGTCAATGAGAGGTAACTATTCTATCCAAATGGTTGACCCTGCCAAAGCTCTCCACAAAACAAGGGGTAACAAGAACCCAAAGCCACAAGATACTTCAGATCCATGAAATATGAATCCATAGATAATGTTCATTGAAGCTAGTGGGTGCAATTGAACGATCTCATTAAATACAACAGTACAGTTAAGGGACAAACTAAGCATCTCAAAAGATGGCCACCTAGACGGAAGTAGAACAGGATCGGAAAAAGAGGAAAGAAAGGATGACATCACAAGAAATCAAAGCGGGCCACAAAATACATTAGATGCCACTACATCAGTGTGAACATCAATGAGAAATACTAAAAAATACTATTGTTCGTTGAAACATTCCTTCTATAAGGAGTATAGGGAAAAATACACTTTTGTTCAAGCCCGAATACATTATCCAAGGGCAACAGGACATCCTCAATAGAGGAAAAATTATTAGGCTACTCAGAGGAATCCCCAGGTTTAATGGCATTACATTAACAGCCTAGTTATCAGTGGAATTTCTGGTAAATGATAATCCCTCATGACCAGAACTTACCTTAACAGCTTGGAGATCTGACGATATAGTATCTATGCTCCTAACCTCTGTTAAAGTCTTTCAAAGCTGGGGTATGACACTAAAAAGATATCAGCCCTCAGGGTACAATTTCCTTAAATACAGAGAAAGAGATTGCTGTCTCCTTCTGTAATGCCTGTTTGTTCGGTACTGCGGGAGCAAGAAGCAATTCAATTGATCGAACAGATGGGCTAAAGCCAAATAAGTCATTTAGCAATCCAATGGGCTCTCAATGAGATTGGATCAATGCAGTTCTAAACCCTGAATGGACCCCATAAATCTATCACTCGAATGCCCCAGGACCAGAATGCATGGCCATACATTTTTTATCTTGAAGCATAGCTGGGGCTAAATCGTTACTCTAAGATGGATCTCCTCAAAATAATTTACCATATTTTTATATATTTGCACTTCAAGAAACCTGGTTAGTGGTAGACCTCCCAGCAGAAGGCTTCAAAATCCTGGCCACAAAATAAAAATACTATGGAAGACCAAAAGGGGGCCTAGCTGTCTGTGTATCAACCAGTCTAAACATCACTACAGAAGAACTACCTCAAGTAGATCTTGGCCTCCAAATATAATCACACTTAATAATTGGGCCCAATATAAGAGACCGCAGTTTTTTTATTTAACATATTTGTCCACCCAAATTTAGCCAAGAAAAAAATACTTCTAAAAAAAATAACATCTACCATACTCAGTTATCACTCAATTGTGTGTAGAGGGTAGTCAGGCGCTCATATAGTATTCACAACAACGTATATAGTGAGAGCAGTTACATGTATCCTGCGGTGCATCCAAAAGGGGAAAATCCACCCTAATTCCCCAGAATTCAATCATAGATTGAGCAAACAATTAACAATTTCTGAAGCACACGCTTCTCATGATAAAAGCTAATGCAATATTATGAAAGAACATGAAAACTGTAGAATGGGCTTTGTTTATTCTGTAATGTATCAGGGTCTTCCACTCCCTTAAGCCAATGTGTTTCCTTGTTGCTGGGTATGAACTCTACGACTTCCTCAGGGCTTGCAGGATTAGTCCAGATCTGTATCTCTAAACAGATTTGTGCAATGATCTCCAATTAATCAATCCCAATTCCAGTACGTACCGTAGAATATTCAAAGTATGTAATTAATAGTTCACATGAATAACCGTCCCGCAGTGATAATGCAGTGGCGGTATGTTACAATAGACGCTCCCAATTTCCTAAAACAACACCTTAAAGTTTGAAGCAACGGGGGAAAATAAACTCTGAAGACTGCTGCAGGTCCTTGAAGTACGGGGAAACCTGTAAACTTAGCAGTTGCACCAAATACAGGCAAACCATACTCAGTTACAAGCAAGATAACCCGACATGGGACATAATAATGACTGGGAACTTTAACTCAAATGTGATTCATAGTACAGTGAATGACAATATCCTCCATGTTGATGACACTTTCTGGAACGTCCAGACTCAAGTGAATTCAACAGTCAAATGTTGAGATCTCCGGGGAAATTATTTGTCATGACCCTGGAATTTCTTGGAATGAGGGTCCTTAACAGAAGTTTTGTTAATGACATTCCCCCAAATCACACCTACTATGGTCCTAACTTCCGATCAATTATTGAATGTACAATCATCTCTCTTCCGTTGATCCCACTGGTCCAGCCCTTTTCAATATAATACACAACGGGAAGTGATCATTCTTGACACATCATATCGCTAGGAGTAATCCCATGTATACAAGCATTGGCCCTTGTAGAAACTGGCACAATAGACACCACTAAATTAAAGTGATTGTGATGGTCCAATTAATCCGTAGCAGACCTTGAATCTCTCACTAAAGGCTTAATGATTCAGAGCACCCATACCTGAAATCATCAAATTGAAGCTTGGTTAAGCTCAGGTGATGCCTTATTAAAGCAAGTCTGCAGAGTGGCACCAGACCACCACCCTCATGAAGAAAGAAACCATGCCTTTTGCTCAATTGTATTGAGTTAAAAAACAAATACAAAATATTCCCTATGGGAATGCGTAACAAGTCTAAAAAAAGAATTTAAAAACAATTCTGGGTCTTCATAGTAAAGCTATGGAAGATGCCTTCTGGACCAAGCTAATATTTTATGCAAGGCAGAATAACCTGAGGAAATTCTGTGAAACTATAAATAGTCATAGCACAGAAGGTAAAATTCTAAATATTTTAAATGTCACAGAGCAATCATGGGTGGACCCCCTTGCAAGTACATTTGTGATAAATCAACGTCCATCAGTAGCTGAATATCCTCAGAGAAATCAACTGGGAAAGCTGCAAGTAAGAAAACTGACAGACAGAACACAGAGGCCCTTAACGTCTATGCACCATTGCAAGTAAAATAAAGTCCTACTTAATGGATGTTGTGAAGGTGCACCAGGCCTAAATGGCCTGCCACAGGCCATTTTTAAAGAAGACATTGAATTCTGGTCAGTAGAACTGGCTACATTATTCAGGAAGTTCAGCTTAGTGGCCTTGTCCCTGAGAGTTGGCAAAGCTCCATCATAAACCCAATATTTAAAGGAGGAGACAGGGCAAAACCAGCCAATTATAGGCTCATAGCTTTTCTAGACTCAGAAGCTAAACACTATGGGCCCCATTTGCATGGCGGGCTGACCGCCCCCAACGGGCCGGCCGTACTCCCCGCCGGCCTGGCGGGGGCGATCCGCCCGCCATCCTTGCAGAAATGACCCCCCGCCATATTACAATGACTGGGGGGTCTGCGGCGGACGTAAAGACCATCTGCTGCTTTTCTGCCCCGTCGACATGCCGACCGGGCGGAAAAGGGTTCAATATGGTGGCAGTGTCTGAAAGACACCACCAGCCATATTAGAATGTAGCCTTGGAAATGCCTTTCCATGGCGGCACTGCCACCACGGAAAGGCATGCAGAGTCTGCTTGGGGGGCCCGTTGTGGGCCCCCAGGGACTCAGAGGGGGTGGGGGGTGCACAAGGGGGGTACCTATGGTACCCCTCTACATTTCAATGTACAACATGGCAGGCACCGCAGGGTGCCTGTCACGTTGTGCATTAAAAAACAGAACATGCCTTTTTGGCATTGCGGCTGGGTGCATCCTAATGGCATGTGCGGGACAGTCGCATCCTTAGCGTGCTGTCCCATTTCCCACTTGTATGGCAGGCGGACTAAGTCCTCCCACCATACTAATGTGCCCCTAAGTGTCCTTGATACTGGCAGACCTAACTGGCTGGTGAAATGGAAACAGTGTGATTTCACTAAACCAGACTGATTTCAGAAGAGAGGTAGGCACAACAAAGAATATTTTAGCAACCACCTTTTTGATTGACCAGTGCAAGCAGGATAAGAAAATGTTATACCTCTGTTTCCTTGATTTTAAAGCAGCTTTTGATTGCGTAAATCGGGTGCCGTTATGGAACAAGCTAAAGAGCTGGGGTCTCCCTGACAAACTGCTACGAGCAATTTAATTGCTATACACGAAACTTTGATTTAAGTAAAACATGGCGACCGCACTGGAATATCCAGGAAGATTCCAACCTACCAAGGGCTTAAGCAGGGATGGTCCTAGTACCCCACCTCTTTAACTGCTTCATGGCAGATCTGTCACCTGCCCTTGATCAGGAAAATTTCCATCCCCCCGATTGGGTCCACTCTGTCTCACTCACTTATCATATGCAGATGATATTGTGCTGTTCAACTCGACCAAAGTAGACCTACAAAGATCAGCTAACGTCCTGGCATTGTTTGCTAAAAGCAACCATCTGTAGATTAGTGTGGCGAAAACTAAAACTAGGACTGTCTGCAGATTACTGAGGCACGTCGCCTTGGTATTTCTAAACGATATTCATCTGGAGGCAGATAGCAATTACAAATTCTTGGGGCTATCCCTAGATTCTAGAGGAAACTTCTTCCAACAACAAAAATACATAATGAAGAAGGGGAATGCACTAATCCACTCCTTGGCAAAACAATTAGATGTTACATCATTTCAATCACTCTTAACAGTTATCTCAGGCAAGTTGATTCCACCTATCACGAATACTAGTGTGGCCATGAGAGGGCTGGTGCTGCAGTATTGGATAAAATGCAGATTAACTCCTTTAGGCGAACATTCAACTGGCCCCTCTGTTCATTGGCTGCACAATTCCAGCTTGAGATTGAGCCTATCAACAAAGAACTGGCCAGAACATCAACAACAATATAAAGTTGGTATAAGATCGATCGGGATAAAGATTCCACAATCAATAATGCATTATGGTTGGCGCTTCAAAATGATCAGCGGTCAGAATATTACAAATATCTGAATGTCTCTATTAAACGACTGAGTCTAACCAAACTGTGGGCCACAAGTGGGCCACACAACTCCTTTGAAAGGGCGACCAAAAGAGCTGTAAAGTTTCAATCTTATCTACAAGATAAGATCAAATACATCTCTTGATCACATGCATGGGTGGTAATCAAACACTATGACAGATAGACACCACCACCATATCTGGCAATTCCTTTTCCGGCACATATAAAATACAGACTTATGATACTGCGCATCGGTAAAAAACTTGCACTAGCAAATCAACCAACTTGGAAATACACTGTTTCCACTTTTTGTAGACTCTGCAAAGGAAAAAATTAGAACCTCATTCATTTAATCAGCATCTGTCCTAAACTGCGTAAGCTTCCCTCTCTACTACTAAAGAGAAGCTTTAATGACAGAGGCATCTGTACATATAGGGAATCAATATTAGCATTCCTTGATCCAGGGGACCCACAGTTAAGTTGTAAACTTGTGAGATTCCTGGCAATGGCCCCAATTGAAAACCCCTTGCACAATCCTGTACTAACCTAATACTGGCAACAGGTACCGGGATAGCTCCCTTTAAAAAATAATTGACTGCCCAGGTGATGATTTTTGACGATTTATCTCAAGTTTACTCAGCCCAGCATATTGGCATTAACATAAAATTTGTGCTAGAATGCTTTTAAATCTCCATGGTCAGAGTCTATGGTCTTGGTTTCAATTTGCGGGCTGAATACAAATTTACATTGGTTTGCGTACTTGCACAAATATTACACTATTTTAAACTACTGGCTGATTTTAAGATTTATTGGACTAGAAGTCATGTAATTTCTTAGGGTAGAATGAGTGACATCACTTTCTCTCAGGCATATTTTATTTCCTGAGATTATACATTGTAATATTTTATAGTTATAATTTAGAAATTGCTATGGTTTTGATTAACTGAAACAATAGTCTTGAACTTGACTTGGTCCACGTGCCAGTAAATTAGCAAATGTTGCCCCTGCATCCACAGTGGAGGGGTCCCTTCTAAGGTCTACTTACCATGAACACCACCATGAAGTACTGCAGAATCCCTGCCAGGACCCACTGTAGCCATTGCAAGCCGACTACAGAAACTCCAGACTCTGTTGGCTCTGCACCTGTTACGTCTCCTGCTGCCCTTTTACTTCCCATTCCCACCCCAGCTTCAATTTCTTGACATGCTTTAAAGACACCCGGAGGGACTCCAGCTGCTATGCATCTGCAGCCTCATCCACTCCAAATGTAGCCATTTTTTTCGCTGAAACAAACTCCTACCACAGTATTTGTCAGAGCTCCTGCTATGGGATTTTGCAGTCGGTGTGCAAGTCTCAAATTGCAGCAAGTCTTGTTGTTTGGACTGTGCTGTATAATACTTTATCAAAGTAATAGGTGTCTAAAAATATCTCACACTCTGTTTCTGGCTCATCCACGGAAATGCTCTGCTTTGAAAGTTTAAAAAATCAACGTGCATCTTTTGTAATGATACCGACAAGATATTAAACGTTCTTCTGATTGGATCTGTACTCACTTGCCCATGGATACTCAAGGTGGTGTTCACATGGTCTCCATTCCCTTGGAGGAAGAAGAAACCAGGCATGATCTTTACTTTCCTGGTCACCACTCAGAAGGGTGTAATTACATCACTATCTTGTTACCCGTGACATACAGTGGTTTAGCTTTTCCCAAAACAACACATTCTGCCTGTTGCCATCCATTTCGCTAACTCCGCTTGGGGGATTTTGAGAAGCATGAAACAAAAGCATCTTTGTAGGGCACAGTGAGTGTGTCCTGACTGTTTCAGATGTACCTTGGTCCACGCTAAATGTATACTCTTTCAGTAATTGTCTTGAGCCCTGTTATTTCTCAGCCAACCTAATGAAGAGTTTACACACTTACCTTGTCTTTGGGAACAGAGCCACCATTGGTTGCCTGTTGATTGTTCAGGATCCTGTTAGCCAGCTTATATCATCCCAACTCTCCATCACACCTCCTCCAGGATCCTTCATCATGAGAGACTGCCAGAGCAATTTTGGAGACGGCTCATGTATTTGCCATTATATTTCCTTATTACTGAATGGGACCCACCATACATAAAGTTCAAGCTCTTGCCAAGACTCCGTGGGAGGTCGCAAACATGTTGGCCTTTGCTTTGAAACTTATTCCACATCAGGTGGATGTTCAAAGAACCATCATTTTGCAGAATCAAATGTCTCTTGATTTTGCCCTGGCTTCTTATTGTGGAGTATGAGCCATTGTGGGTTCAGGATGTTGCTAATATTTATTCAACTTTCTCTTGCGTATATATGACTAAATACACACCCCAGAAAACCCCAGAAAGTTTGAAAGAGGTACACAGAATAACTGCTGGATTCAATCTAAAAGGTTTTACAGTCGGGCGGCCTCTATCCTCAGCTCAGGATTCTGTGATCAGCTCCAAGGGCACAGGTGTCTGGCAAATCCCATCCTGTTGCCAATAAGGATGTCTGGAAGAAAGACACATACTCCAAGTAGTAGGATTCTTCAGGTTTAATGGAGCATAGGAATCCTGTGTCTAAAGAGCCAGACACCAACAGTCCCCACTGATCTCAACTGCCCTGGAGCCTACCTATGTCACCGACTCATCATTCTACAATGGACTAGATACAACTAGGTAAGACCATGAATACTTTATAACAGTTTTGGTATTAGGTGCTGGTGAAAAGACACTTTTGCTAGAGGGCATAAAGAGAATTGAAATAATACTGGTTGTCTTTTCCACCTTTTTTCTTCGATACATACTTATATTAGTTGGTTTGTGTTGCACTCTTCGCGTCACTAATAATAAAGGTTCATTGCCTTCCTTCTTTCTTACTTTTCTTGAAGGTGATGGTGATTTTTGGGGGTATTCAGCATTAGATGATCGCTGCGACGGAGGCTGGAAGGGGACCTTTGATGCTTTTATTTTTTTATTTTTTATTTATTGGTTTTTCAAAAACAATGCAGCACATGTTATATACAACAACAAACCAACTTGGTTTATAGTTGCCAAATGTACGACATTACATAAAAACATAACGGCCTCCTATATCATCATGTATTGAACACAGCAATGTTCCCGCAAACACAAAGCCAGGATTTATTTAAAAGTAAACATTAAGATGTAATAGTGCTAAATCTGACAGTGGTATACAATGACCCTCCTGTGATGCCTAACCGAATCTCACATCAATTCTTCCATAGTACACAATCAAAACTCACGTCAAATCTCCACAGTTGATGAATCACACAGTCCCAGTACTAGTTACATTTACCACCTCATCTCTGGGTCCACTTGTCCTCTCCTGAACCAGGTAATAAATGGTGCCCATATCTCTCGGGGTCTGGAATTTGGAGGCATTAGTTCCCAGAACGTGGCCTGCTGAACTTGGCCATACATAACCTCTCTGATCCACTCCAGGATCCTGGGTTTCCTCTTTCTTCTCCAGTGAATAGCTATTTGGCGTTTGGCGAATAATAGCAATAGTGCATGCAATTTATGTTTTTTAACGTGCGTGTCTCTGACATATCCCAACAGTCTCAATAATGGGGATTGGGACAATGTAAGGCCCAGGATCTGATTTATAGACACAACAATTTGGGACCAGTAATCAGCAATGTCCGGACACACCCATGCCATTTGGAGAAATGATATCAAACTAAACAACTGCCAGTACTGCTTTCTTATTCCTTCTTAAACTTGTACCAACAAATTGAACATCCAACAAAATGTGTACTAGACTGATAATTCTGTCTGAATCAATCTTTTTGTTTATTATTTTATTCTCAAAGTGAAAGTTTAAATGAAAAATTTGGCTTTTATATTTTTTACAATATAATTACAACAATAAAAAACATGATCGTCCGACGCGGGACACTGTATAAAAAAAATGTGGCATGGCATCAGATAACTGCAAAGCATGTGATAGAGCGCGCAGGTCACCCGGCCCTACAGACTGCCAGATTATCACGCACTTGGGCCCATATATGCGCTTAGTAAACCCAATTTACAAGTCGGGTGATTTTACACGCTACTATCAGTATTGTGTGTGTGTCTCCTGTGACACTTCTAACAGGGTACCTGACTTACCACAGGTACTTACTCCTCCTGATGGATCAGGAGCACGAGGGTAGGTGATAACACTTCAAAATACACCACTTATTTATTCGATCAACATTTGATGTACCTTTCAAAATGACCACAGACACCTTAGGTATTTTAAGGTTTTTTATATAAAGTAATTTTAGAGAGACAGAATTATGAGACAGATGCTGATAGTAACATCAATAAGCAGTATCAAAAAGATAAAATAGCTATGCAAGAAGGTTAACACCATTTAGGGTAATCAGAGTTTCTAAAGGGTATGGGTAACAGGGAACATGCTAATCAGTTTAGACTTAAACTAGGGACGGCAAGTTCAAACCACATCAGTCAGTGAATTTTCATAGCCTATATGTGACTCAACCCTAATTCTATTCTATCTAGCTAAAGTCTTATTGAACATTCACCACACATTAATAATTCAAAAGAGACAGTTCAAATACCTCCTAAGGGAAGGGAAAAATAGGAACATACTAATAAACAGTTTGCAATTGCATCAGAGTAGAGAACAGAGCAAAAATCATGTGCATAGAGGCTTTATTCAGAGCAGAAGAAAAGGATAGAATGACGGACACCCACAGGTAAATATTTACCTAGGCAAGAATGAAGACTAACCCTGGCCACGGGTCAGTTTTGGGAAGGACGAGGACAAGGACCCTCAAGGATTTAGGATACCAGTAGGTGAGCAGGTAGCAGCTCACGAAAACCAGGACAGGATACCCCTCAGGTTCTGGGTCAGGACTGGGCTCACAAAAGGGCACAACCAACCCCCACAGCTTCGGATGCAACGCCTGCGTTACCCCCTCACCGCACGGAATCCGCCAATAACCCCGATTGGGTTCTCAAATCCCCAGCGAAAGTGCTTCGCCAGCACTTAAGACTATTTCCACCCCTTGGAGTTTGTGGAAAATACTCGGACAGAGCGCTCCGCAGCTCTCTGTATCAATCACCTATAGAGTCGTGGGGTCAGTGACAGGTCTGCTACTCGGACAAGTCGGACAATTTCTCCCTAACTGACTAGGCTAGATATACTCTTCTGGGGTTCCCAGACCACCCACAAATGTTGCAAAAACAGGGTCCCAACTTATGATTGGTCAGGAGAAATGATTAGGTCACCTTTACCTCCTAAATTCGACGTTCACATAATGAATATTAATTTTTAATACCCGCCCCCCTGGGTACAGGTTCCCAAGCATAGGAATATGGAGAAACAATGGGTGTATACAGCAGTTTGATACAATGTTGCACATTTCAAGGTAACTGTCAGCATCTTTGACAAGAGCCTAGGTAGGTTCTCATGCGCATCTTGCTTCAGGAGCCAGCTGGCTGGGATTTGCTTCTGCGCAGTGTGGGTTTTCCCTCAGCACGTGACAGGGTCAGAACGGGTTACAATATGGAGTCGGGTTCACATACCCAGGCCAATGTATGCGTGGTACATGAAAAGTAAGCGAAAACAAATTAATATCACAGCAAAACAGAACACACTGTACACCATGATTACCTACACTTCACCCCTTACTTCATAATAACTATAGCGATTAATCATTAGTGCGAGAATAGACAGAAATGCGAAGCAGCATGGGCAAGCGCAGAGCAAGGTTAGAACAAGCGGGCAGGTCAGCTACAATGCGCATGAGCGGACTTTTCCCTCCAAATCTGCGAGTGCGTCACATCACATGGGTATGACCGACGCATGCGCAGACTGAATTTCTGCGAAGCGGCCATTTTATAGTATGCAAGCGGTGTTACTGTTAGTAAACACATAGGCAAGCATCTCTAGGACACCCGCGTGTACTGGAAAAAGGGAATATTAATGACGAACAAGGTGGTTTAGTATTATTACAAGTTTACTCAAGGTTCATATATAGAGCAGGTTGCATTAGGCGCAAACTTCCACTCCATCAATCCCCTCTTTGATGATATTTACTATCATCACTACTAATGGAAACAGATGCCAACTTCAATTTTCTTACATCTCACTCATCTCAATTTCCACAAATTTATTATTATGCCGTTTGTCTGCAGCTTTATTTGGGTGGGATTCTCTAGCTTTTTTATAGATCTGGCTCCTTAATTCTTCTAATTCGAGTTCATCCACATTCCGTTTCACTCCCCTCCTATTTACAGTGTACTTTTTTCGGCATTTCTGACATTTGCAGCAAATTATTATAATAAACACAATCAGACTTATTCCAGCTATTGGCATCAGTATTTTACCTACTAGACTACGGCCTATATTAGTGAACCAACTACCTACAGAAGAGAGACCATCAGTCAGTCTCTTCCAGGCACTGTCAACCTCCAATGGTTTAAGTTCTCTTTCCAAATTAGTTATATTTTGCACATATTTCTTAATTTCTACGCTTTTATCTGGAATGTAGGTGCAACAATGTTGCGCCTTCAGCATTCTACAGACTCCGCCCTCTTTTGCCAATAAGGTATCAAGAGCAAGGCGATTTTGCAAAACCATTGATCTGATCGCAACCATTTCAGTATTGACCAGCAGGAATCCAGCAGCAGTGTCAGTTGATAACCGATCCACTACCGTAGATAATTTGCAGATGCGGTGAGTATTCAGAACTACCCCCATTCCAGGTATCAGTGCACTAAAAATATCACCTATAATTTCTCCTACACTCTCACGTTTACTACGCACTAAGCCATTAGTGTCTTCATTGCTTCCAGCAGCGTTATTCACATGGTATATTTTCGGGAAGACAATGCCAAAGTAACAGCTTCCATACCAGTGATCCGGTAATTTGAAATAAGCCTTGTTCCCACATATATAATAAATTCCGGGAAACACAGGTTCTGACCCATTTTTGAAACCCCAACCTCCAATTACTTTGTAATTATGTTTGCATTCGCTGGAACCGATGAATACATTGTTATAATAACTAGTCTTTTCTCTATGAAGACAAAGTTTCCCCTTTCGTTCAAAATCCAACAACAGCGCAGGATTTGCTTCGCCATTTGAGGTGCCTTCCATGTTTTCAGCCCATTTAGGAGTTTGCTGTTTCTTATCATTAGCCTTTCTTTGGAAACTTTCCCTTCTCTTTTCTGCCATTTTCAAAAACATCTTTTCTTGCTCATGTAATGAGCAAGTCAAATTATCTCTTCGAGCTTCATGTAAGTCTATGCCACCTATAGTCAGGAAGTATTCTCCCATGTATCTAGTTACCTCGCTTTTCATATGCACAACATTCAGGTTCCCTCGAACAGGTAGTTCAGAAAAAATCACGTCAGTGTTTGAATAGTAGTACTGTAATGTGCTCCTATAAAACAAGCTTGCTAATATACTACAGGAAATCCCATAAGTCAGGGGCAAATGGTGATAAGTCACGCCTTCAGCTACAGAAGTAGGTAGCTTCATGCAGACATAACAATCTTCTATTTCCATAGCTTCTACGTAATGCACTAAAAGATTTGCAAAGACATTTAAATGTGATCGATTTCTCATGTGGTGAAAATGTAGTCAATCCTCATCTGGTGCTTCTAAGTCATGTCGTGTTTGTCTTAGGCTAACTGAGTTGTCATGTCTTTCTACACTTAGTGGTGTTTCTTCAGTATGTACAACTACTGGATCAGGGTTCATCGGTTTAGTAGGGTACAGGTTAGGATCTTTACTTATCATAAAAGGTATAAGAACTGTTAGTCCTATCCAGATTACTATAACTATTGCTATACTGCATAGGCATATTTTACAGCAAGTTTTGCAACAATTCCCTTTAGGTCTTCCATTTACACTTGAATCAGACATTTTTGTTTCTGGGACTTTTTAACCCCTCTTTGTTTCGTTTCAAGAGGCTAACGCAGTTTCACCTTTCAGGGTGGGTCTTCTACCTCAGAGCTGCGATCCTCAACGGAACTGTGATCACTGTGGTCACTTTCTTCAGGGTCGTCAATTTCTTCCAACACCAAAAAGGTCCATTCAGGACTTCGATAGTTCTTGTTTGCTTTCTTAAATCTGATGCTGCGTCTATTTTGCTGAGCCTCGTCTCTTTGTCTTTCACTTGCAGCTCTTTTTCTGTCTTCCAATTTTTCTTCTACAGTTTTCAGTCTTAGTTTCAGTCTCTTTATATATCTTGGTCTCACCTGTTTTCTAGGCCTCTTAGTGGTCGAGGATACTTGGCCGTCCTCGTGACTTCCCCTGTTTTCACTTTGGTGTGGCACTATTGTACTGGCACCGTCTTTTTCCTCTCCTGTCTGACTAGGTCCAGGTCTTTCGTCAGTTTCTTCTGCCTGGTTTCTAAACTGGCCTTGTTCAGGTATGGTCTGTATTTGATCTTGATTTTCAACCAGCTTGGATTCTGGTTCCTGAACACGTTCGTCTGTTTCTATCTGTTCCTGTTCATGCACTTCGTCCCCTTGATTTTCTTCCGCAGGAACTTCAACTTTAACCACTATCTGTCCCTTTCCGGTTTCTGGAGTCTCTGGAGGAGTGTCGATGACTTGGTCTGTCCCTACTTGGCCTATTTCCTGATCAGGTCTGATGTGATTCTCGTTAACCTGACCTTCTTCTAGTCCTGTCTCTCCCTCGCTATCCCACTCTCTATCTAGGTAAGAATATTTTCTGGTTCTTATTGGATCAAGAATCAGGTCATCTGCTGGAAACCACTCGTCTTGGCTGGTGCCGGGTAGTATCACGTCAGCTAGATCTGGACCCTCGTCTGGAGTCTCTTCAGCTGCATCACCCTCAGCTTCAGCCGTCTCCTCCTTGGTTACCTTCTTAGTGTGGCTGGCATGAATCCACTTTGGCACTCCAGCACACTTTACAGCGGTGGTAGTTACAAGGATCACTTGCCTCTTTTTCCCCCACTTTGGTCCAAGGCAACTCTTCCGGGTGTGTTTCTTCAAGTGGTTGGCCATTCATCAGCAGTCTCTCCTATCTGGTGAGAGATAGAACGCACTTGGTCACCCAGCTGCCTGCAGTATTCTAGCACCAAATCATCAGAAATACTCCGCAGTTTGTGTCCAGGTACCCATGCCTGTCGCATCACTCTTCCCATTAGTACCTCATGGGGGCTCAGGCCTGTTTTTCGGTTCGGGATGCTCCTTAATCCCATCAAGACAAGAGGCAAAGCTTCTATCCAGTTCAATTTGGTGGTATCACACATTTTTGCCAATCTTGACTTAATAGTGCCATTTATTTGTTCCACTATTCCAGAAGCCTCTGGATGATACGCACAGTGTAGTTTAGGCTCAATTTTGAACGCTGCATAGAGTTCCTTCAGGACGTCCCCAGTAAAATGCCCACCCTGGTCTGTTTCAATAGTCTCTGGAAAACCAAATCTAGGGATCAGTTCTCTGAGTAACAATTTAGCCACAGTAATGGCATCATTCTTTTTGGCCGGGTAAGCTTCCACCCACCTTGAGAATAGGCAAACTATCACTAAGACATATCTGTATCCTCTACACATGGGTAATTGTATGAAATCTGCCTGCAATCTGACAAAGGGGCCTTCTGACCTTCCAATGGTGCTTTGCTCTACCACAGTCATCTTTCCTGCATTGAACTGCTGACACACCAGGCACCTCTGGCAGAACTTATCCGCGATATTCCTGAACTTTGAATTGTAGAACACTTTATCAAACACACGGCACATTGCATCCCTTCCAACATGAGTGTCTCCATGAATCATTCGAACCATTGGGTCCGCCATACAGTCTGGCAACACAGGCATACCATCTTTATTCACCATGATACCATCTCTTTCTCTAAGTTGACATTCCTCAGTCTCCCATCTTAGTTTTTCCCCTTCGGTTGCTGCCTGTTGCAACTCTCTCAGTTCCTTCCAGGAAGATACATTCTCAAACACCATAAGTTGGCAGCTGTTTCCGCCCATAATTGGGTGTTTAGGGACATTTTGTAGCGTGCACAGTACTGAGCAATTTGGTCAGCATACCTGTTTCCGGCTGCCACTTCATCCTTTCCAGATTGGTGAGCAGCACATTTGACCACTGTCAATTCTTTGGGCAATTGGATTGCTTCCAATAGGGTTTGCACCACCTTCCCATTTCTGATGGGGGTACCTGAGGAAGTCATGAATTCTCTTTGCAGCCATAGTTGGCCGAAGTCATGAACAACCCCATATCCATATTGACTGTCAGTATATATGGTTACTCGTTTGCCCTTCCCATGTTTGCAAGCTCTGGCCAATGCTATGAGCTCGGCCACTTGGGCAGATTTGACTTCACTCAAATAGGATGCTTCTAGGGTAGTTTCCAGAGTGATTACAGCATAGGCAGCACTCAGTCCGCCATCCTCATGTCTCAGGCAAGAGCCATCCACAAACATCACTATGTCAGCATTGATAAGGGCCATTTCTTTTATGTCAGGACGAGGTTTAGTACTAAACTCAGTCAGATCAATGCAATTATGTTCGAATTCACCTTCCCCTCCTGTATCTTGGGCAAGGGGCAATAGCGTTGCCGGGTTCAGGATGTTGCATCTGGAAATTATTACATTTTCTGCACCAATAAGAATCCTCTCATATTTAGTCAGCCGACTAGGAGTGAGATATTGAGTTTTGGTTCGGGTTAGCAGAATTACAACTGAATGTGGAACATAAACCGTTACGGGATGTCCCATGACAATGTTCTCACTCTGTTCCAGACTGGTGCATGTGGCAGCCACTGCTTTCAGACACCCCGGAAGCCCAGCAGCTACTGTGTCCAGTGTGGCCGAAAAGTAGGCCACAGGACGCCTAGTCAGACCATGCTCTTGGGTAAGGACTGAGAGTGCACAATTGTCTCGTGTATCACAGAATAACTCAAAGTTCTTGGAATAGTCAGGCATTCCCAATGCAGGAGCAGAGCACAGACAGTTTCGCAATTTTATCCAGGCTGTCATGCTTTCATCATCCCAGGTGACTGGATCGTCTGCCCCTTTCTTTGTCATTTTTATCAGAGGTTTGGCAAGTACGGCAAATCCCACAATCCACTGTCTGCAATATCCCACAACTCCGAGGAACATTCTAACGTCCCTCTGAGTTCTGGGCAGTTCCATATCCCGAATTATCCTGATTCTCTCTGAGGTGACTCTTCTGATACCTTTCTCGATCTGGTGTCCTAGATATTTTACTGAGTTCTTACAAAACTGTAATTTGTCAGGAGATACTTTATGTCCACCTCTTCCCAGATGATTCAGCAGAGCAATGGTATCAGTAGCACAGTCGCTTTGACTTTTAGACGCCACCAAAAGGTCGTCTATGTACTGGACCAGGACAGACTTCTTGGGTAGAACTAAAGATTCAAGACATCTTTTTAAGATCTGATTAAAGATAGAGGGGCTTTCTGTGTACCCCTGGGGGACACGATTCCAGACATAGACATGACTGTCAAATTCAAAAGAGAAAAGAAACTTGCTTTCTGGATGCAATGGGATGGAAAAGAATGCATGACACAAGTCTATGACAGTAAACCACTCCGCATTCCAGGGAATCTGATACAAGATCACAGCAGGGTTGGGCACAATGGGACAACAAGGTATAACAATCTGGTTTACCTTTCGCAAGTCCTGCACTACCCTGTACTTTCCACTAGGCTTTTTAATTCCAATTATGGGCGAGGTACAGGGACTGCTCAACACCTCTTGAATTATGTCTGCCTCCAATAATCTGTTTATTTCAAGTGCGACTCCAGCTTTCACTTCTGCACTCATTTTATACTGTTTTGTTTTTGGGTAGGTAGCATTAGGTTTGATGGCTATTCTGACTGGGTCCACATTTGCCATTAATCCTACATCTTTCCCGGTAAAATCCCATACTTCTGGTATCACCTTTTGCTGGAGTTCTTCAGGCAAATCAAGAATTGTTATGGGCTTGGCTTCGGCATCAGGCCTTAACAACATTAGCTTGTACAGGCCATCTTCATCTGGGGTCTGAATCTCAACACCTTTAGGCGTGCAAAAGATGGTACAATTCATTTTGCAAAACAAATCACGTCCCAGTAAATTAACAGGACTGGAATCGCAAACCACAAATCTGTGCATTTCTTTGAAATTCCCTATAGAAATCTCCATGGGTTCAGTTACAGGAGTGCTAATTATCTGGTTTGATACGCCCACTACTTGGATTGCTTCTCCCGAGAGGGGTAGGTTAGGAACGTCCGCTGTTCTCAAAGTCGAACGGGTAGCACCAGTGTCCAACAGGAAAGTAACATCATTTCCTTCAACCTTTCCTTCAATGTTTGGACCTTACTGGTCTACCGGTAGGGATGCGCCAAGCACGCACTCCCCTTCCTCCCCCCTCAGGCCCCGTCAGTATGGTTCATCGCAGAGGAATGTATCATTTAATAGGAACTGTGAGGTTGCCTGACTTCTCTCATTCTGTCTTTCCCATACTTCAACCCTCTCATTCTGTGGGGCCTGATTCTTATAATTAGGTCTAGGAGCTCTAGGTAATGGAGGTAGATTTACCTGTTGCTGATTCTTTCGTGGCCCCTCTTTCTGCACCTGTGGATTTAAACCATTTATGGGGGCGTTACCAGCTTGCAAATGGGGATACTCGTCTCTCCAAAGCCCTATCTGTCCACACCCGTGACAGGAGAACTTCTTCTTAGCCTCTTCTTTGCTCATCTTAACTTGAGGCTTCCCTCCCCCTCCCGAGTTATTGTTTGAAGCATTGCTATTCATTTTACTCAACTGTTTTTCTTGTTGCTCAGCCAATTTAACCTGTGCCCACATCACTTTTTCCTTCAGGGCCTTTTTCTTGTTCTCCATTTCATCCACACAGTACTTAGCATACTTGAGGACTTCATCTATAGGCTTTCCCTGCCAACAGATTTTATTATCTCTAATCCACTGGGATATTTCTGGTTTTAACCCTAACACGAATCGATAAATAAAATGAGTCATGTCTTTCATTTCAATATTATCGATGCCACTGTAGGTTTTGAATACCTGCAATAGCCTCTCATAATATGAATGAACTGTTTCGTTGTGGTCCTGGGTGGTTCTATCTATTCGGGTCCAATCAGTTTCCTTTGCTGGCACCTTTTTCTTTAGAAATTGTATGACTTGGTCATACTTTCTCATCACCTCTGAAGAAGGAGCTCCAGTGTGGGGGTCCCTTTGAAATTCTTCGCTGGGCCAGTCAATCTCAATTTTGCAATCGGTCCATAAATCTACTGGAACTACAATGTCAAAGAACCCGTCCAGGTCTTTCAAGAGGCACTTCTGGACCTTCACAAATCGTTCTACCTGCCTATACCACTCCACTGGCTTCTCCCTTAATTTTGGGAAATCATTGGTAAATGACACAATGTCATGCCGGGACCATGGGACATGTACATATTTTCCCCCTGGCACTTCCCTCATGGGACACAGTTTTTCTGCTTGACCTACTTCTTTTAGCACATACTCAGAAGCTTTGGGCTTTGTCTTACTCTCCTCCTTTTTCTTAGCCCACCTAGTTTTCCACTTGTCCAGATCTCCCCATTTCTGCAATACATTCAACAATTCCTTTATCTGGGTTCTCTTTCCTGACACATTCATGTTCTCTAAATCCTTGTCTGAAAATTCTGCCCTATACGGTTTCTGCAGGACTTTGGATCGACTTATTTCAATCCCCATGTCTGCAGCCGTGTCCATTAGTTTTTCATGGAGTACTCTAGTATTTCGGGTAAGGCTTTTACTGATAAACAGCAACTCTTCTTCGCTAAGGGTGTTTAGCCTGTCTAATCCCACATTCCCTGCCATTAACTCCTCTATCTCTATCCTTAATCTGTAAATATCCAAAGGTTTGGGCAAGGAAGGTTCTCGATCCATTTCCTTAGTCCATCTATCCAGTTCCTCTGGAGTCACCACTGTTGCACTCCGGATTCCTGATGTAGTTTCTATGAGGACTTCCTTGGCCTTAGTCTGATTCCCTGACCTAGACCCACTGGTACTGGGCTCTCTTATGGGCCGATCCATTAGGGAGACTACAGACTCACACTCGCTTGCCTGGTCGTCAATAACAAGTGGCTCCTTTCTTGGGGGAACTGACATTGGAGTAAGGATTGGAGCTTTAGGACTAGTCTGCCTATCCCCATAAATGGGTATAGCGGGACCAATAGTTACAGGAATCGTCAGAGCATCCGGGCTGGGATGTATCTGAGCTATGGTTTGAATCAGTTCATTCCTTTGTTTAATCAGGGCATCTCTCTCCCTTTCTTGCAAGACCCTTTCTGATGAGTTACCATGCAATATTTGAGGCACCAAAGGAGGGTAAATACTCGGGGCAGTGGGAATGGCTGACCCCGGTCTATCCTCACCAAAAGGTCGGTAATTTGGGACTGCAGTACTAGGTCTACAAAACTCATCACTATTCCTAGATTTACTGCAGATACCAGCTAGGTCTGTCTCACTTGCCCTCCTACTCCTAGCATGGTGGAGAAAAGGATCTTTCGTACTTAAAGTTCCAGAAGCTTCGGCATAAGGAGGTGGATTTTTCATCAACAAATCCTCCAGATATTCATCCTCCGAGTCCCCCATGGCAATTAAAGGTCGACTCTTCTCTGTCTTTTTCCCACCTGTTTGCTCAGTTACCCCAAACATCGGGAACAGCCCTTCAACCATCATATTCTGTCTCCACCGTTTCATCTTTTGTCCCTTAGTCTCTTTGTGTAACTTAGGATACCATTTGCTCACTCCTTTGTCCATTCGGGGCCTGTCTCGCTCTAGAGCCTCAATCTCCCATTCCTCTAAAGCTTCATATTGTGTTAGTCTGGGTCGGGGGTGTAATTCATCCATTCGGGTTCTCAGATTAAACAAGATTCTACCATTGAAGGTACCATTGAGGGGAAAAGCTAAGACTCCATCCTCCTCTGTATACTTTACCCAATTCTCTAACCACACACAGGTATGGTACCCCTTTTTAAACATCATGAATGAAGCGGGAGTATCAGGAGGTGGAATGATTACTCCCTCCCTAGTTCGAATGGGCTTATCTTTTTTGAAATAGTTCCTTATCTTTTCAGCGAAGGACATTTTTCTCTTAACCCCGTACATATTGTGAGGTCTGCCTCTTCTCATCAATTCCCTATGACACCCTAAATTTCTGGGATCAGGCAAAAAGTCAGGATACCACATACACCTCTCGACACAATTTACAAGCTCAGTTCGGAAAATTCTGTTTACTTTTGTGCTTCCAATGCAAATACGTCTTTCAATTTCCGACAACCAATCAGCACTGAGATTTCAAAATCTGTTGACCAATGGATGCGCGGCCCCTTCATGAAACGCGGTCTCACTCTGCGGCGCTCACCCCTCCCTTACAACTCTATCTTCTCCTTGTATTCGCTGGGTCCTCCAATACCAGCGCGGCACGGAGTGACGTCAGCGCAGTCTTGCGACCGACTCCCTCCTTCACAAGGTAACGGAAACTTTGAATTTTCCCTAAAGTGCGCGTACAGATTTTAGCTAACAAAGTAAAACGACCGCCACTATGCCAAAGGGTCTTAGAAAGGAAAAGAGTCTTTCTTTTACTGCAAGTAAACCACTTCTGTCTACTTTTCATTCACAACGGATAGATCCCTTCCGCCTATCCTTTTCACACATGCAAATAGAGAACCTGCTACTCTTTTGACTAATCCACTTCTTTCCGGGATATATACTAAGTAAAATTTTCACCAATGCTCTCCTTTGCTGCCACTCAAGCTCCAAGAACCTATTACTCCTGCCGTCTGTGACCCTTACTAGGTGATGTCACAACGGGAGTTTCACCACGGTCCTGATAGCTAACATACACACTTCAGATAAATTTGGAAAAGAAGAAAACCCTGATTAGCGCTTCCAGTTCTGCCTAACCATGCACTAATCTCTCCCTTTGCCAGTGACCTTACAGCCAAGTGGATTCTGCTCACCACCTGCTATTTCTGTTCCCCGGGGATCCCCACAACATAAAACATTTACTCACAATTGGTTAGTAATATATTCAAAAATGCATGCAATATATCAAACTTATTCTATGACATTCATATAAACCAATAATCACTTATAGCAGCATATAATAAATTTTTAGCAGCACATTTTATTTTTCACGGTTCAATAGTAACTCTCCTATCTACCTATCCTAACTAGTCCTAACCATCCTCTTGCTACCAGAAATACTGATAGAGCGCGCAGGTCACCCGGCCCTACAGACTGCCAGATTATCACGCACTTGGGCCCATATATGCGCTTAGTAAACCCAATTTACAAGTCGGGTGATTTTACACGCTACTATCAGTATTGTGTGTGTGTTTCCTGAGACACTTCTAACAGGGTACCTGACTTACCACAGGTACTTACTCCTCCTGATGGATCAGGAGCACGAGGGTAGGTGATAACACTTCAAAATACACCACTTATTTATTCGATCAACATTTGATGTACCTTTCAAAATGACCACAGACACCTTAGGTATTTTAAGGTTTTTTATATAAAGTAATTTTAGAGAGACAGAATTATGAGACAGATGCTGATAGTAACATCAATAAGCAGTATCAAAAAGATAAAATAGCTATGCAAGAAGGTTAACACCATTTAGGGTAATCAGAGTTTCTAAAGGGTATGGGTAACAGGGAACATGCTAATCAGTTTAGACTTAAACTAGGGACGGCAAGTTCAAACCACATCAGTCAGTGAATTTTTATAGCCTATATGTGACTCAACCCTAATTCTATTCTATCTAGCTAAAGTCTTATTGAACATTCACCACACATTAATAATTCAAAAGAGACAGTTCAAATACCTCCTAAGGGAAGGGAAAAATAGGAACATACTAATAAACAGTTTGCAATTGCATCAGAGGAGAGAACAAGGCAAAAATCATGTGCATAGAGGCTTTATTCAGAGCAGAAGAAAAGGATAGAATGACGGACACCCACAGGTAAATATTTACCTAGGCAAGAATGAAGACTAACCCTGGCCACGGGTCAGTTTTGGGAAGGACGAGGACAAGGACCCTCAAGGATTTAGGATACCAGTAGGTGAGCAGGTAGCAGCTCACGAAAACCAGGACAGGATACCCCTCAGGTTCTGGGTCAGGACTGGGCTCACGAAAGGGCACGACCAACCCCCACAGCTTCGGATGCAACGCCTTGGTTACCCCCTCACCGCACGGAATCCGCCAATAACCCCGATTGGGTTCTCAAATCCCCAGCGAAAGTGCTTCGCCAGCACTTAAGACTATTTCCACCCCTTGGAGTTTGTGGAAAATACTCGGACAGAGCGCTCCGCAGCTCTCTGTATCAATCACCTATAGAGTCGTGGGGTCAGTGACAGGTCTGCTACTCGGACAAGTCGGACAATTTCTCCCTAACTGACTAGGCTAGATATACTCTTCTGGGGTTCCCAGACCACCCACAAATGTTGCAAAAACAGGGTCCCAACTTATGATTGGTCAGGAGAAATGATTAGGTCACCTTTACCTCCTAAATTCGACGTTCACATAATGAATATTAATTTTTAATACCCGCCCCCCTGGGTTCAGGTTCCCAAGCATAGGAATATGGAGAAACAATGGGTGTATACAGCAGTTTGATACAATGTTGCACATTTCAAGGTAACTGTCAGCATCTTTGACAAGAGCCTAGGTAGGTTCTCATGCGCATCTTGCTTCAGGAGCCAGCTGGCTGGGATTTGCTTCTGCGCAGTGTGGGTTTTCCCTCAGCACGTGACAGGGTCGGAACGGGTTCCAATATGGAGTCGGGTTCACATACCCAGGCCAATGTATGCGTGGTACATGAAAAGTAAGCGAAAACAAATTAATTTCACAGCAAAACAGAACACACTGTACACCATGATTACCTACACTTCACCCCTTACTTCATAATAACTATAGCGATTAATCATTAGTGCGAGAATAGACAGAAATGCGAAGCAGCATGGGCAAGCGCAGAGCAAGGTTAGAACAAGCGGGCAGGTCAGCTACAATGCGCATGAGCAGACTTTTCCCTCCAAATCTGCGAGTGCGTCACATCACATGGGTATGACCGACGCATGCGCAGACTGAATTTCTGCGAAGCGGCCATTTTATAGTATGCAAGCGGTGTTACTGTTAGTAAACACATAGGCAAGCATCTCTAGGACACCCGCGTGTACTGGAAAAAGGGAATATTAATGATGAACAAGGTGGTTTAGTATTATTACAAGTTTACTCGAGGTTCATATATAGAGCAGGTTGCATTAGGCGCTAACTTCCACTCCATCACATGCATAGTCTTTCCATTCTTTAGGCCAACCGTTCCAGCCTTTCTTTCTTTATATAAAAAACAGACGGGTCACTACACGAATAATGATGTAAATGAGCTGCATGTGTTTATTTTGACAGACAAGTTTTTGCTGTACTGATAAAAACATCAGCAGGGCTGTGTATTTATCTGATGCCATACCAAATTTTTTTGATACAGTGTCCCGCGTCGGCCAATCATGAGGTTAAAGTGAAACAGGTATGGGTCATAAGAGGAGGCAATGAGTTGAGGGGTACAGAGTTTTAATTCTTCAAAAGCTAAACTTAGCTCTTATGTTTCCTTCACAGCCTTCAGAGGTCCTGAAGAGAACTCTATAACAATTAAGAGTTCGAAACGCATAGACCCATTGTATATAGCCATAAGAATATAGAATTACAAACTCAAATGTGACACAATAATAAAAAATGTTGATATTTTTGTTCTATGGCATTATTCACTGATGATTTATGTACAGAAAAGATCTGAGTTGTATATATTATTGTTGTGTGCCATGAGTGGATGTGATGTGGTGATTGTTTTTGGAAAGGTGAATGAGAGATTGAATGAAGGAAGTCTGTTTTTGTAAAAAGGAATGTTTTTATTGTTGTAATTATATTGTAAAAAATTTAAAAGTCACATTTTTAGTTTATACTTTAACTTCGAGAAAAAAATATTAAACAAAAAGATTGATTCAGACAGAATTAGCAGTCTAGTACACATTTTGTTGGATGTTCAATTTGTTGGTACAAGTTTAAGAAGGAATAAGAAAGCAGTACTGGCAGTTGTTTAGTTTCATATTGTTCAGAGGCTTGGCCTTACTGTTGGGAGCCACCAGTGGTGTTATTGAATATGGAGAATTGAGACAGAGCCTGCACTGCAGCACCAGCAACAGTCATCGTTTCTGAGCCCTATGCGACGTAAGCTAATGGGCGTTCTTAGTATCTATGCAAGAATTTGAAGTGGATAAGGCGAAGCTTGTAATTAGGAGATAGCTCAGTCATTTGAGCACAACAGTACGTCCACTGGTCGTCAGTCAGAGGGGGAAATAGCTCCATGTTCCACTTTTGCCAAGCACTGGATGCCGTCATGGGGGCGTCAGCCTGCATATGTGTGTAAAATCTAGTGATAAGTCTACGTGGCGATTTTGTACGCAGTAGATTTTCCAAAGCATTCAAAAGGGATGGTTTGGACGGGAATTCGGCATGCAATTTACGACAGGCAGCCTGTAGTTTGTGGCATAAGAATGTCTCACCGAAAGATACCTTCTGACCCTCCTCTGCCGTCGGAGCTTCTCTAAATATCCCCCCCACCCCCACCCCCCCCCCCCCCCCGGGTAGAGATCTGCAAATGTATGGAGTTACATCGTCTGCGCTACCTTTTTGTTTATCTCATCTCTGATGTTCGGTAACATAGGGTTCTGTGCTAGGGGGATATAAGGTGCATATATTATCTTTGATCCTGCTCGTCTATGTAACCCATCCCAAGCCTATTTTAGAGTTTCAGAGGTGTTGATGCCATCTGCAGGATGTTTATAGGTCTGTTACACAGCCACTCAAAGAGGAACAAGCGCCACTGTATCCGTCTCCACATCCACGTGTGGTTGAAAGAGGGTTGGGTACTCCCAATAATGCAGGAATTGTGCCTGTGTGCAGAATGCATATAGCTTCATATTGGGCGCGCCTAAACCACCCTGCTTAAGCGGCAAAGACAACAGTTCCCACGACACCCGGGACTGGCCTCCCACCGATGCCAAAGATATTAACAGTGAGCACAATATTCTGAAAAAAGATTGGGTATGTGTGATTGGCAGATTCACAAAGAGATATAAAAATTTAGGCAGAACAATCATTTTTGCTAACGCGATTCTTCCTGCTAGGAACAGCTGGAGTTTAACCAACATTGCCACCTTTTCCTCCAACCAATCAATGGCTTTACAGTAGTTTAGGTTCCACACTTCTTGTACATCCTGGCTGATACAGATTCCCAGATACTTCACTTTCTCACCTCCCATTGTAACGGAAATTCCAAAACCACTGCCTTAGTGTTATCAGTTAGGGGGAATACCACTGATTTAGCCCAATTTATAGATATGCCTGAAAGACCACCAAATTTAATGAATTATCTTAATACTGTGTCCAGATTTTGCGCAGGGTTCAGAATATACAAAGTTACATCATCTGCATAGAGTGATATCAAAAGACTCTGAGCACTAAACCCTATACCTTTGTCCCTGTGACGTTGTCTAATATGTGCAGCCAACTGCTCCATCTCAATGGCAAACAACAGGTGGGGCAGCGGGCACACCTGTTGCGTGCCCCGCATAATCTGAAATGGGTCAGATACAAGGCCATTCACTCGTAACCTAGCCGTCAACTCAGTATATAACAGCCCGAGCCATCTAATAAAAAGGGGGCCAAAACCCATCCATTCCAAAATCCTGAACAAATAGGGCCATTCAAGCAAATCAAAGGCCTTTGTTGCGTCTAAACATACCGCTGCTGCCTGTACATCAGGATGTAAATAATGTAGGACCGAAAAGACTGTTCTGAGGTTATGAGAGATAGACCCTACGGGTATGAAGCCTGATTGATCTGGTAAGGCTGTAAGTGGGAGCATGGGTTGCAACCTATTTGCTATTAATTTCGCCAATATTTTAACATCTACATTGATAAGTGACAATGGTCTGTATGAGTCTAAGTCAGTTTCTAGTGTACCCGGTTTTAACAAGGTAATAATAATAGCTTCCCACATAGTTTGTGGAAGTAATACCTGTTTCATGAGCTTCTTCATATACCGCCAATAGTTTGGGGCACTAGTTCCTCCACATAGGTTTTGTAAAAGGCGGTCGTCAGACCATCTGACCCAGGGGCCTTATCTAATGGCAAGCTTTTGATTACTTGATCTATGTTTTCCAACTTGAATGGTAGGTGCAAATACTCCCTGTGCAGGTCATTAAACCAAACCAATGCCATGGAATCTAGAAAACCCCGCATGCCCTCCGGACATTCAGTCTGTGCAGCTGTATATAAGTGGGCGTAGAAAAACGAGAACTCATTAAGTATAGCCAACGGACTCCTGACAGGGCCACCCTCCCTGTCAATTAGTTCGGGAATGTAAGCAGTGGACCGTGGGGCCCGAAGTATACCTGCAAGCGTACGTCCCGGTCTGTCACCCTCTCTATATCTGGGCGCTTCCGTATATTTTCCAAGAAACTTCACCTCCCTCTGCGCCTCATCATCAACAATTTGGTTTTCAACTCAGCCATTAAAGCAGGCTCCCCTGACCTTTGATGCTTAGCCTTGTGATTACATGGATTGTTAATTTTGCTCAGACTTGAAGCAGGAATGTCTGAGAAATGATTTCTCTTTGCTAAATCTGAAAACCTTTATAAGAGAACCAAGAACAAACCCTGCCAAAGCCATTAGGTCTGCGTTTAATGTGGTGAAGCATGCCTCTATTTTAAATTAAATTACAATCAGAATTGTTATTGAAACACCATGCACAAACAACAAACCTGTGTATAATTGAGACCTAAGTGTTGTTCATTAGTGCATGCAGCCACAGTGTTAGCACATTGAAGCCAGTCAAATAAACAAAATGAAAGTCGGCATATGTTGAAGTCACATTATACTTCCATATCGTGCTGTTTTAGTTTTCATGTGAAATAAAGGTTGAATGGCCACCAAACTTCTCTATAGTCTTTCTTGAGTTTCTAGAAAGAAACATTGAAGTAATAAGGGGAAATGATCCAATAACCCTTTTGGACTAGAACATACAGTATGAAGAATAAACAATGGGGTATATTTACTACCAAGTGGCGGAGCGTTACGTTAGCCTCCTTGGCTTAACCTCACGCGCCGCCACTTTTGAAATGCAGGGTTGCACCATATTTACAACAATATGGTGCACCCCTGCGTTTCCACCTGCGCTGGTGCTAAATTTAGCAGCCTATCGCTAACACAGGCCCCCATGCTCCATAGTACAAGGGTGTCTGCGTTGAGGGAAAGATCGTTTATGTGCAGGAAGTTCTCCCTTCCTGCACATAAACTATCTTTAAATGGTGTCTTGTAACTTCTACGTGTGCTGTGCTGCCTAATACAAGAAACAAAGTTTGCCTGGATCTCTACCTCTTACAGGCTTTTATAATTTATGCTTATTAGCCAAACACATTTCTTTTCACATCTTCTCTGTTTTTTTCATTAGGTTTTTTTTGTGAAAAGGAAAAATAGTGCATAATTTATATATGTTACAAAAATACTTTCAACAAATCTATTTACATTCATTTACGTTTGACAAACTGTACATACTACATCACAGTACACACATATATACAAAAAAAACACAATAAACCAATTTCAAGAAAGTGAGAAGCCATCTTTTTTAGAAAAATGCTGTTGACTGCATGCTGAGAAGTGAGGCCTGGTTTTGTTTATTACCGACCCTGTGGAGGTACACGCTGCGGCTAATCGCTTCAAGCAGGGGCGATTAAATTAGAAGTGATGAACCTCCTAGAGAAGTTAATGAGTAACTAAGGAAGAAAAGAAGGACAATAAAAAGGATCTTTTGCCACTCAACCTTCATTTCATTTTCTTTTGATAAGCATTGTGTTTTCGTTTTCAAAAGACTGTGATCTAGTACAAACCTTATTTCACATAGAAATATAAACAGAACTTTAATGAAGGTGAGCGGGACGTTAATATACACGAGATTTAATATCTGTGAAATGTAAAGATCGGAAATAAATGCAACCTTATAAAGATACATCAACATCAAGGCTTCTTTTCATCCTCTGATAAAGCATGCTCACTGGAGAGAAGCCATGGGTGGCATCAATTAAGACACTAGAGGGAGAGCTGTGAGAGAGCAATGGCAGAGAAGGTCAAAAGTTAGAGGTGAGAGAGCAATACTTAACTGGACGGAGTCCAAAGTCTCAAGCCAATGGCTGGTTGACAAAAGCAAATGGTTGAAGGGGGCAGACTCAAAGACTGCTTTATATTGTTCGGATATTTACACTAAAATATTTTTACTAACGTCTATCTGACATTTTTCGTGCATATTTTGAATGAGTATAAACCCTTCTAACTGTATTTACAAATTTAAAGCAAATGCCAAAGAACGATTACTTAAAGTATTAATCTTTGAGTTGATCTAATATTAGAAGAGGGCAAATGTATACATGGATTACTGTTGTGTTTCACAAATGCCACTTACACGAGCAATGGAAATGGCACTGAAATTTGTTGTTTAAAGATAATTATGTTCTAACATATAAATGGAGTTTTTTGCAACACTGTGAAATGGAATGACCTGAAAGTGTTAAATTCGGCCGAAAGGGAGACTTTAGCTAGAAGGTGATATGCAGAGACTTGTTTGGCCAAACTAGAAAAGAGAGACACTTAAATAGGCACCAGAGATTTTATGTAACAAAGCAGTGCTTCAGTAATTGGCATTATTGTTGATAGCATTGACTCATATTCTATGTCAGTTGTTTTGGACAATAAGTCGAAAAATATCATTTTTGGTCCTCATAAAAGAAATCAATGTAGATTGTGCATAAAAGTCCAGCAATTTTTCAAAATATTTTTTATTAGTAAATTTTAGAATGTGGTCTTTTAAATAATTTGTTACATAAAAAATGGAATGATTTAAATATGTCCCTTCTTTTAGTACACAGAGAACTGATAAAGTTGTCTTTGTTTTACAGAAAAACGTAAAGAGCTTTAGGTAGCACATATATGGTATACTGTCTCCATAATTTATAACAGACAGAAGTGTTTACTCTCTCTTTTTTTGTGTTCCATTGAGAAAGTTTTGCCAACGTTCACACACTTGTATTCTCTTTATTAATTTCTAATGCCTCCAACAAATGACCTAATCTAACCTAATAAGAGACATTTTTAATGAAAGATAGCTGCATTTCGTGTTCTAAAGGAGCAATGACAATGACTTCATATTACAGAGTATTCAAGACTTGGAAAAGGAGAGAATTCAACTTCTCTGCAATATCCTGAATCGATACAATGAGCATGTATCCAAATTTGGAGAAACCTTGGCAATGGTATGTATTCCATAGTATAACAAAACTACTTATGTGTTCATAATATTTGTTCATTGCAAACAATCTGTTTCCACTAGGGCTGATGCTGTGTGAATGAGCTACCACCCACAAGCGCATAATTCAGAGCTATCACTAGGCAGACACACAAGTTGTCATAATTCGATCCCTCCTGCATAACATAAGTCACCATATTGGGAGATCAAAACTCATTGGATCTCAATGCTAAGAGAACCATTCTCATTTGTAAACTAATGACGTGCAATTTGCACACAGACTAGTTTGTAAATTTACTAATAGGTCGCTTCGCAAATCGTACATTCGCAGGTGGTCACACGCAATCTGCCAAATGAATATTAAATAAACAGTTCAAAATTTGCAATTCCCTGCAAGGATTAAGGTCTGTCAGTGAAAGGAAACCTTCACCCCTGCCTTTGCATTCCATTAAAATAGGCCCATGTCAATTAAAGGAATCGGTGCAGCTTTAAAAAAAAAATGTTAAAAAGTGTTCACACCAGAGCGAAAGACGCAGTGGTCCTGTGTACCACTCCTTACTCCAAACATGGCCGCTGTCGCGAATTCCAAAAGGAAGATGTCCACGAGGATGGCTTCTCTTTTGCAAATCAGATACCACCCCCTTTACTATGTCCATAACTGATCAATTATTTACAACCACAATCCCAGTTAGGGACCATTGATATATTCCTTTCTGAATTCCAGATAGAAAGGAGACACAACTTTCTTGGGCACTTGTGCATACAATTCGAACAGCGTTGCATTTAGGAAGTTGTGACTCACAAAAGTGCTTTTGTAAATAGTAAAAAAAATATTTTGCTGTCACAAAAGATCATCTGCTTTATGACCACAAAATACATTTGTGCTATAGGCTTTAAATGTGTGAAGATAAGTGTGGTGTTGAGTGTTGCCAGCAGCTTCCATCTATTGATGTAATCTGGACTCTTTTTGTATAAATTATGGAATCTAGAAGTAAATTTTAAGTAACTGTTACTTAAACAGGTGCAGGCCAATGCTATGGTTAAAGCAATCTTTGTATACTACATTCAACCTCATTCATGTAGGACCTAAGGTCACCAAGAGCCTCACTATGATGTCCGGCGGATCGCAACCAACAACAGGCCGTCAGTTGCGGTCAAACCGACATCTAGTACCGCAGTCCGACCGCCACATTATGATACGTGGCGGTCGGAGGCAGCGGGCGGAGCGACTGACCGATGCTTCCAACTGGCTCAAGGAGCCCATCTGACCGTTGGCCCGAACTGCTCAGGCACTGCCATTGGGATTACGATGTCCCTTTCAGACAGCCTTTCAATGGCGATCCGACCGCCATAGAAAGGTTGTCGGAAACAGACTTTGGGGCCCTGGAGCAGGGCCTTAGCTATGAGGTCTGACAACCATACCCTGCGTGGCAGGCACCACATGGTGCCTAGAATACGGCGCATAGATGTTTGAAAACATACATTTTTTCCAATGTTGTTTGTTCTGGGCCCTCTTCCGGACGATGCACAAGCTGCAATAGAAACAAGCATTTGCAATGCAACAGGTCTCGCATTTTTTAGAGAGTTACAGCTATTGGTGCTGTAATGGAAATGTTATTTTTTTACTTATGTGAGACAGTGCGTAAGTGCAAAAGTGATAGAAAGCGAGAGATGGTACCTAGAGAAACAGTTATTTTCATATATAAGTGAGAGGTAGAGTGAAGACAGAAAGAATGAGAGAGTGAAAGAGAGTTAGAAGAAGGTAGAGTTAGAGAGAAAGTGTTTAGAGGTAGGTTGTTAAAGTTGGGGAGAGAATTGTGCAGTACATAAAAGTGAGAGAAATAGATTGTGTGTTATCTCAGCCCATCTGTGTCTCCCATCCGGTGGTGCTGCCACACCTGCTGTGCTGTGCTCTGGTTGTGGACAGTCCTCACCCTCGTCCTCAGAGTCAGTTAGTTCCACTGCTGGTCCTTTCTTTGTGGCAAGGTTATGCAGCATTGCACATGTTGATATTATTTTGCAGCAGATGATGGGGCGGTACTGACGTGCACCTCCACGTTTGTGGAGGCAACAGAACATTCTTTTTAGTAGTCCAAAGGTGCGCTCCACAACGTTGCGCGTGCTTTTATGTGCCACATTGTATCTCCTCTCACTTGGGGTGGAAGGTTTGAGGTATGGAGTTAGGATAAATGACCGCACGGCATATGCGCTGTCACCTAACTGGGAAAAAAAGTGCCATTAATTGGAGTCACCAATACATTCATCCAAGGTATACTTCAGGGTGGGTCACATTGATTTACCTATCAGGTATCCTTCTCCGAATTCAACACCAGCCAGACGTGTGTATATCCCACTGTTCTGGAATATGTAGGAGTCATGGGTACTCCCTGGAAATTTGGCCACAAAGTCAGTAATGATGTAGTCTGCATCACATATCACCTGCACGTTGATGGAATACGTGGATTTGCGGTTGCGGTATATATATTCTGTAGCAGCAGGTGGGCAGATTGGTATGTGTATCCCATCAATGCACCCTATTACATGTGGGAACTGTGCCTTTTGGTAGAAATCCAGCTTTATCTTCTGCAGTTCCGCCTGTGTGCTGGGGAAGCGTATGTAGAGATGCATTCTCTGCATCATGGCATCCAAGAAGGAGTTGAAGAAACGGGACAAGCAACTCTGTGACACACCACCTGCCACAGTTATCACACCCCGGTAACTTCCTGATGCAAGCAGGTGCAGGCTACAGAGCACCTGCACATGTGTTGGTATGGTGTGCGCCCCTGGTGTCTGATGCTCCAGGCATGGGTGCAGGTCCTGTATCAGGTCTAGGATGGTTTGTGGGTGTAGCCTGTACCTCTCATGTATTTCTGCCTCAGTCATTTGGAACAGTGTGACACGCAGTCTGTACACACGCTCTTCCCGTCTCCAGACCCTCAGTCCTGCTGCTCACAAACGTAGCCGCCTTGCTATAACGTAGAGGGCCGCCATTGTGTTCACACTGTTGCATTTTGGGGCTGTTTTATGCAGTACACCTGATTACCACCTGCTTTGAGTCCGTTGTAATTACCGATTCTTAAATACCGATTTTTAGAAAATTCGGTATTACCGATTTTAGGTACATCGCATTTGCGATTTGTTACCAATTTCTTATTTACCGATTCGGTATTTTGGTGTTTCGGTGTCTACCGATCGGTAAATAAGAAATCGGTAACTGGTTTCCCTTATTTTTACTGATTCCTTATTACCGATGGCATTTGGTAATACTTACATCGCACATGGCTAAATACTGGTCCGTAACGCTGATATTTACCGTATTTCAGTGTTACCGATCAGTATTTAGCCACCTACATCTTGCCCTTAATCTCCCTGTGCATACCAAAAATGAATGTGACCTTGTGAAATGTAACTGGTCCTTGTTTTTTCTAAGACTGCACAGCAGCTGGGGGGATGATTGTTAGCCCGTCTGTAGCGCTTGTGCAGCATGCATGCAGACACTGACTCTCCGATGACTATCACACATAATGTTTATTATGTATACATTGAAATAGCCTTTTGTAAAGTAGTTTTACACCACATGTCTCTGTGAGAGAAACAGGTTTGCTGCTTCAGCTGAGAGTTAAAAATTTACATTCTTATCACTGCTGACTATTAAAAGGGACACATTTAATTGTTTTGGTTCAGCTTTAGGCTGTGGATTACTTTTGTGGCAGAATTATCTGTGAGCACCCTGCAGCCTGAGGCTAAACTTACAGCCTCCCCCCAACTCCAGTCCTCAACCCAGCCCCTCCCGCTGCCGGGCCCTGCAGCCCCCGCACGGTAATCAATGGCTGCAGGGACAGCCTTGCAGAAGAATTTAAGCTCAGGCTGGGGCAGTTGCGTACAGGCAGTAGAGAGGGAAAAGCCAAAGAGGAAAAAAAAACAACAAAGGCAAACTGAGGAAAGATGGAGCCTTCCCCCTTCTAATGGCCAGTTATTCCACGCAGCGCAGGGCTGCACAGCGAATGCAGTGACCACTAAAGAGAGGCGAGCTCACCACTGAGCTCCATTAGAAACTTGTATTTCTGAACTTCGTGGGTGTCTGTAGGCATGGAGCTGGTCGCTTGGATGTCGTTACTTGTAACAACATTAACAAGACAGACAAGGAAACACTTCTTTATCCAAGTAAGGCGTGCACATGCACACACCGTGTTAGACGCTATACGATCGGGCCCATGTCACAAAAAGTCACTCACAATCAGTGCACAAGAAAACACATATAAACATGGACGCTGCGCTGAAGCATGAAGCGCGATGTCTATGTATATCAAAGTTATGCACAGGTGGCCCGCAAAGTGAAGTGGGTGCTGTAATGATTAAACAAAGGCAGCACACAGTATGACAAAGAAGCACCCACAGTGTAACATAAACAAAAACAAAGAAGTAATCCTCAAAATAGTATAACACTCACAGCATATGGAAACTGTAGTTGGGCATTGCTGCTGGCTGGTAAACGGAAATGAGGTATAAGAAGCACATACCAATGAGGAGCCAGCAAGCAAGAGGAACGCAGGAGTAAACCAATCCCAAGCAGCAGGCGGGATTACACTCCATGTCGTCTTTATACCATGTCTTCCAGACATCGCATATGTGCTGTCTGTGCGTGACCTATAAGATGGATGTTTACGACCGCCTCAATAGTCAGGAGGTTTCTATTCCAAAACGATGTCGGTCAGATGCGCATCTGACCGGCATCATCATAAGGCCCTAAGTCTCATCTTTGTATTAGTGTAGCTGAGTCCGCAGGACCAACATACACACTGCGCATGGATACAAATCATTGATGAAACATCTGCTCATGCAAGCCATGTAAGCTTTAATGGTGAGACAGTCTTGCACTTCCATTCCAGCTCAGGCCAAACTGACGTACAAACTTTTGAAGAGTATTTGACTTAAATGGTACCAACCCTTCTACTCCCTTATACGAATGACCTTTAATTTCTCCTGCTCCATGGCATTTCCTGAGTTACAATACCCTGCTTTGAGCTTACAAATTCTCAAAGGACAGTCCGGCAATCTGGAAAATGCTCCAAACGTAGGACAGGTGTGCATTTAGTCTTGCATAATTGATAATAATATGTGAACCTAAAATATTGTGTTCTACTGCATGTAGAATTTGTGTTTTCACGCTTTAATTAATTTTGCTAGTTCCTTGTTCCCATGAGTGGGAATGATATTTGATTTTTGATTGAGTGAATTAAAACATACGATATAAATTGAATTTTTTATGGTTCTGTCTTTTAAGTGCCAACAACAAATTGATAACGCCATAAGCAAGGTTGATGTTGAAAGAGACATTAAGAATTTTATGGAAGAAACAACTATATCTTCTGAAGAGAACAAATCTGAGTACCTATTAACTGACTATTATGTGAGTATATTGAGCAAGACTGATATTCTTGTGCTTATATTAAGGCCGGTTTTGATAAAGGGCATTTGTAAATATTTTTCATTTATCTATTGGGCATATTATTGTGATACATTTTTCTCTTCTGTACAACTATATAAATAGAGGATTGCCTAATATTTCATTACATGGATTTATGGCCTCTAGTGATTTAATCGTTAAAATGGTGTTCATATTAAATGAAGGATATATACATTTTGTGACACTGTTACTTTTCTTTTTCATCTGTGGTAGCCTTCTTTTGATCTTCATATTCATTAGTAAATTTGCCTCGTAATAATCTAAGCAGTAGTACACATTAGGGCATTAGTTAGTGTTTGTTAGATGGGATACTCCATCAAAACTTGGCGGGTAACCTGTCCACCATTTTACAAGTGCCACAGGTTATAATTCACTTCTAATAAGGTGGACAGCATATCCACCATATTTGTGATAAAGTTTCCCATCCCCTAAACTCTAAGCAGGACCCATAGTCATCTGTGTAGGCATTCATTTAATGAACCATGTTATGATAGAGTAAATGCATTGTATATACAAATTGTTCACATGAACATAGATAGCACAGGCGTAACATTTGCATTGTGTGTAGTTTGTTTTCCAGTCATAAATGCAGTGGTCACTTCCAAAATCAGGACTTGTATGTAGTAAAGTTACGAGTGTGGAGTCTCTGCACTCGTAGTGTAGTTTCCGGGCTTGAGACGGAATCTCAGCCCACGAGGTGGAATCTCAGTGCAGACCACTGCAGAGTGTGCAATATATGGAGATTCCTCCATGATTGCGGTGACTCCTCACTCGCAACTTCACTACATGTAGTCCCTTTGTGAATCAGGCCCACTGTGTGGCAACATGCCCTTCATCATATATTGACCTTTGTCTGTGTGGACTGATTTTCCTAAACTTTCTGATACTGTCAGGATGCAGTATCCTTGTCCTCAGAATCCAACAGGAGTTGTGTATTCTTCCATCCTTCACTTTGTCCATCAATGACCTCATACACTGGAATATGAGGGCCAATTATTGCAATGGGGAACAGGGAATTGGACAAGAGAGAAAACAGAGACACTGGACTCCACCACTCTGCTCGCCAATCCTGCTGGTCATTGACGTCTTCATGCTCTAGTATATATTTAGGCAAAGAGATATATTTAAAATTGTCTTGAACGTTCTACACTCAACCGTAATAGTGAATTGACATACCTTAGCAATATTTGTGTGTGACCAACACTCTGTAATGTAATATGAACTAGTCATTCCTGAAACTAAACATACACATATTGAGTAACTTAAATATTTGTTCATTGACAGTTTCCCCTTTGAATAAAATAACTACCTCAATATTCGTAACTATGCACTCTCTATAGGAGATGAGTTGCAATTTCTACTTGAATAGTGTAGCACAGCAAGATATTTAACAACCATTAAATATTCTTATTTTCCCTATTTTAGCACTTAGTGTAAACATACTCCAACTCTAGCGCCTTATGTTCAAAATATACATAACATGAATAACATTGTCTTAGGTTTATAGTCCTTCCTGTTCAGCTGTAGGTTAAGCTTCAAGAGCTCAGATTAATTTTCAAATAGTTAAAGGTTGTTTCTACCTAAATGACTTTCATAAATACTTCTCTGCATTCAACATATGCTTTAATATATTAGAAAGGAATTAACACCTTCAGCGCGTTCTCGCTGCTGAAGGTTCTAAATAACGGGCGTGGTCGTGACGGAACGGTTCTGTCATAAGCACAGCCCAACCGGCGCTCGTGACGGAACGGTTCCGTCACTAGCATCGAAAGGGTTAACTTGTCGGTAGCAAGTGAAATCCTAGATCATGTAGCAAGGTCCTGGCTACATCAACATTGTATCATGATTCCCTTTCAAAGATGCCTTGGGCCACAAGAGGAGTTACAGCCAGATGGCCACGATGGTAATTTATTGTCAGGATGTTGTCCTGTAGTGCTTTCTTCACGCATACAAAGCTTCAGTTCACATAGAGGCAATACACTACAGGGACCGCCAGCTTCTTTTTACCTAGGACAGACTCAGTGCAAGCAGCTTTGAGGTATTGCTTCCCTGCATTTACTAAATTCAGAGCTGTAAGCAATACCTCTAGCCATGTTTCCACATAGCTACTGAAATGGAGTCCTATGTCTACATCCTACCCATGTAGGTCGAAATCCCTACTGCCTTTGTTTTTTAAGTCAGCTAGTATGACTTGGCACACACATCCTACTTGCATGAGCAAATAAACTACTTATTTTTACTTTATTAATGATATCTCACCATGGACTAGGTACTGGCCCAGTAGTTCTTTCGCAAGAATGTTCTAGGAATGATTATGTGTATTGTTGGGGAGTTGTTTGAGATGAGCCTCCTAGCTTTTTAGCACTAAAGGTTTACTGTGAAGGCAAGTCAATATCTCACCCTAGCGCAGCCCTTAACCCCTTCCATGCTGATGACGGCCCCAGCCTTCATGCATGACGGTGGGCGTGTGCTGATGATGGCTGGGGGCCGTCATGAACCCGCCCACTCTTCAAAACGGCCGCACAGGCGCAGAATTGCGGCCGCGCCCAAGGGGTTAATATCCTCAGTGGCAGAATATCACCACTTTAGATGACAATGCTCTCTTGCAAAACATTTCAATTTAACCAAAATAAATTTCGGCTATGTGTCTCTGCCTTAGAATGGAATATATGTAACTTGCTGTTTTATGATGTACTATGAATATTCACAGGAGGATCATGAACTCCAAACTTTCCCTCAAACCAATATTGGGCGTCCGCCCAAATAGAGAGACACCATATAATGTTAAAAACGGAAGAGGCTGTGATCTAAGATTAAAATAGCAGTCTTTGAATCCAGTATTCTATTGCAGTGAAAAACACACAAATAATCATAAATTGTTTTACACTTTAAGCACAAAGAGATCTTTTTCAATTGTATTTATGTGCACAGCCATGGCCGGCATATTTTTGGCTCACAAGCATTTTTAGGGCCTGATTTAGAGTTTGGCGGAGGAATACTTCGCCATTAACGTGATGATTATCCCATCTGCCTTATTACAAGTGCATTAAGATATAATAGATTGGTAGGGAGACGGACAAGATATCAGTCACGTTTGTGATGGAGTACCTGTCCACGAACTCTAAATCAAAGCCCTTAGTCATTCGAGAATGTACACTCTGTGTTGCTCTCATGTGTGGCAAAGCTTTTACACTGGCTTCATGCAATGCTGGCTGTGAATAACTCTGAACTGTCCATACAGCACTTCATTAGGATTTCAGAGAATCTTATAATTTGGGCTTAATGGTAACCACATATATCGGAAGCTGAGATATGACAGTGTCAATGTTCACGTAGTACTCTCTTGTAATCTTGAATATGTTTTGTGTTTTACTGTTGTGATATTGGTGCACAGTATCCTGTTTTACTTTGGGTCATTGAGTGTTTAAGGTGCTTAACCTGCCTGTGTAAAAATCTGGCAATGGCTATTGGGATTCCTATGTGTGCAGTGGTGCTCAGGAAGAACAGTACTAAATGGAACTAGATACAACTATGTTATCCAAAACACACATCTTTTTTTGTTGTGGGTTACGTATTGTTTAATTTCTTGTGGTCTACAAAAGGAATATAGCACATTATTACGCGATGCATGACATCGCGTGCTTTTACAACGTGGTTGTTACAATGATCGCAAACCATTACAATGACTCCCAGTTGGGGGCGAGCTGGACTTAGGAATATTATTATTTACTATTCCTACTCCAGTGTGCGCAACAGTAGGGAAGGTGTTGGATTTAATTTCCAATACCTCAGCGCCCCCTACTGGAAATCGTTGTAATGGTTTGCGATGTAAATGTATCGTCTACTAACATCGCGGTCGTTGTAACAACTGTGTTGTAATAGTACTGCGATGTAATGACAGCATTGTAAACTCTGTTTCCTGTAAAATGATTGCACTGCACCGAGCCGCTTGAGCACTGAAATTGATCCTCTTCCACTCACTCATCCACCCCTGTATTGCACCAAGGTGCAGAACCAGTGCTCCAGTTGGCTATTTAATTGTGATGAGAACAAATCAGTGGCTGTTTGATTTCCTAGCCACTTCATAAAAAAAACAGTACCAATGCACATATAAACAGTGTAAACTGTTCTCGCACTCCCAGATGAGGGCTCAGTGACTTAGCTGGGAGTCAAGCAAACTTGTTGCTTCTCTGAGGTTTGACACTTGATGGAACTGCCTATGGCTGGCAGTTGGCAGCTCAGAGCAGCTGATATTGTGGAAAGACTCCCAATGAGATTAGCTGCCCCTAATTTTTTAGGATCACAGCCGATTTATTGGCTAGAGCACACCACATTGACACAGGGCTCTCAAAGAATGCAATAAAAGGGGATCCAGAGGAGAAGCATGAGAACTTGCCCCCAGCATCTTGTTCTGATGCAGGGCAGATTTTCTCTAAGTAAGGTCCAAAATGGCATGTGAGTTAAGGTAGTATGGGGAGCCATAACATTGATATGATGACAAACTCTCTTCCCATAGTCGCTGGGCTGAGAATAAAAGAAGCATTGGCCACCACGGTATTCCCAGTTGATTGAAGGAGGCAACCAAATTGAAGGAAATGTTGACATCTCTGAGATGTAGCTATATGGACATTCAGGATTCCACTGTTTCTAGTGAAATAGAAAACCATCTTGTGCTACACATGATCGGTTTACATTGTACACTAAATTTTATCACACTGCACACAAAAGTAACAGCGAAGCACTTTAAATATGGGGTCTGAATGGGTTTTAATACGATGATTTGAAGATACATTTTTGTCTTAGATTCTTTTTAGAGATCCACTAAGTATACTAAGAGTATGGCAATCCTATAATATCTGGTGTACTGCAATGAATGTAGATTTTCCACAAGTTGCAAAGTTCTTTAAATAAAAATATTACATACCTGCTTTACGACATCACTTTTTTATTTCGCTACCTCATAGCGAGAACTGCTCGTCTATAGCTCCATTAAATATGGGAATGTCCCACCACCTTGGAAAGAAACCTAGGTACTTCAATTATCCCCTAATTCTTGGGGAGGTATCTATTCGGAAAAGGTAAGTAAACACCCTCACATAAACTAGTTTATCAGCGCTCACATTTTTCAGTGGGGAGCTCCATCCAGCAACATCCACAATCCTGCCCAACCTTAAACTAGTGTATGCAGCAATTACACCATACAGGTAGAATTTGGTTATTTATAAGCATACTCAGAATTGTAAAATCCCAACCAATCAAGGTCAGGGCTAGACTGGGAACCAAAAGCAGCTTGAAAACAGGCCCCCCCCCCCCCCACCTCCTGATATGCAACTGCTTTTGCTGCTGAATTTAATCCCAAGGAGCTGGAGAATTTTTTTGAAGGCCCAGCTCTGGCCCTAAGTCTTGAAAAACCGGCAACTAATGACCCAGTCCCCCTGCTGGGGAAATGTCCATAGAGAACAATTGCCAGCCTGGTTCTCATCCAGGTTTTGTGCGTCAGGCAAGGGAGTTTTATTTCACTAAGTATTTTTAGTGTACCTTTATGTTAAGCTTTGTTGTGCAGAATACTTTCTGATTGGAAGCTTGACAGCTCAATAAATCAAGGGAAAGGATGTTCAGCAGAAAGGTGGGGATTTATGTATTTTTCCTGCAATTTCATTTCAGAACATTACAATTTTATCAGCACCGTCTACAAAAGGTTTAATGACTCATAAAAAACGCAACATGGTACATATTGCACGCAATATATTATTTATTTTGAGTCTGATTTGTCTGTTTAATTGTTTTTGAGAGGAGGAGGATTTAACAAATGCAATTGAACAAGAAAGAAGAACACAATCACTGAATATGAAGTTGCAGCGACTACAAAATGATATAGAAAAAGCATCAAGAGACAAAGATGGTAATTTTTTCCCAATTAGTTGCTTTCATTTGCGACTGTGAATAATGAATATATTTGAAGGCTATTTCAAAAGGTGACTGTGTTGTACAACATATCCGTCAACTGTATCTTATCAGGCTGCTGTTCATAATTAATTATTTAATTAATTAATTCATTCATTCATTAAATTTAGATTTATCTGGTACGGACTTGACCATGGGTGTTTGAATGAGTTACAGCGAAAGGGAAAAATTACCAGAAAATGTAAAACATCTATAAAGTAAAATAAAATTATTGAACACTCACACATGCACACTGAAGGTTTTTTCAGCAAAGGAGTGGCTTGACCAAAGTTAAGCTAGTCCTGGAACACTCCCTGCAGAAGAGAGAAGTTTAAATCAATGTCAAATATATCTTTATTTGGCCACTATGATCGACCATAAAAGCACAGAGTAAGATCCATTTTACATAATACAAATCAAACAATAAAAACATTTAAAATAAATAGATCCTGTCAGAAATCTCTTAAAAAGAAAAGACATCATAGCAAAACCCATCCAATAAACAATTAAAGTGCACTAGTTCTTCTTAATGTAATGGCAGCAACGATGAAGCTAAAGACAACCGTACAAATTTCAGCAACCATCATCCAATGAACAATTAAAATGCATATGTTCTTCTTAATTTGATTGCGACAACAACATAGCTAAGGACAGCAGTGCACATTTCAGCAGAAGATAGACTTTGCAGGTAGATCAACACCTCTTCATATGATGTAAACTACTTATCTAAGAGGATTGGACACAGAAAGCGCAATCTGAGGGAATCATACACTGTAAAAAGAGCATAAAGTGTGTACTAGATTGGGCAGTAACAGTGTCAAGAGGAAAACATGGGGGAGATGTATGCCAAGTACTTCCAATGGGAAAGGCCACAAGGAAACTGTATTCAGTCTCAACCTAGTGACATAGAATCTATACTCAGGATTAGTTATCCAGATTAAATAGGCCTCCATGCCTGTAGATATAAACATTTGCATGTACCTAATAACATATGGCAAATCTAGGAATCGCTCATGTCTGGTTTCCTCTCAATGTGATTTAGAAGCCTTTTTGCTATCTCTTTAGATTTAGGAACAATACTTTAAGGTCAATGAAAGAGGTGACTGTGACCCACGCTGCAGAAAGTATTTATTATATAAACCAGCATTGGGACAGGGGTCATGTCGTCTAGGCTTAACAATCCACTAACACATGTCTTGAAAAGTGTGCCTTGGTATTTTACTATACCTTTATGCATACAAGAAGTGGTGTCATACTGACTTGATCCTCCATAAATCCTAATCCCAGTTCCATATGTGCAATGAGACATGCAATGTTTTAGGGATAGCTAAAGGTATGCACAGAAAACAGTTTTTTTCTCTGTGGCAGCATAGCTCTGAACTCCAGCACCATACATATTCACTGATAGGCATTAACTTTTACAGAGCTGGACCCTCTCCTAAACCGGCTTTTGGCCTAGGCTTTTGGAAAATCTGAATATGTCATCGCTGGCTGGCTGCCCCCATTTCTTGCACTCTTTGAGTCATTAGCCTATCCCACTGACCATTTGCATCCAATAAAATACTGAAATAATTAAAAGTAGATACTTTATCAATAGGTCTCCCTTATAAAAAAACTTTTTGATTTGGAGTTTTTGGGACAGCATGACAGAACGAATGACTTTTGCTGCTTCACCTTCAGTTTAAGTCTTAGCATAAAATAGTTAAAACCGTTTAAAAGAGTTGGAAGGCCATTTGCTGTTCGAGCTCAAACGACCACAAGTCTGTGTACAGCAATACCGGGACTGCCTGTGGGGCAATTCTCGGGAAGCCCATGCTACATGATCTTAATGTTGTATCTAATGAATTTATATCATATAGGAAAAGGAAGGGAGCTAATCTGCAACGCTGCTTAGCCCCTTTAACAACCTTTATCGGGGCTTGCCAACCCCAGTCCGTGAATAACGCACTCTAGTCCCATGAGAGCTAATAGGAGGGGATTCATTCTTTCCTGTTTCATCAGATCCCACCAAGGTCAAAGGCACAGGAGAGGTGTGCAGGAATCCCCTCCTGGCCTTGCCTTATTTACCCAGGATAAGTGTGAGATTAGGGGGCCTGCTCTGTGGTCCCTAAACCTGGTGGGAAACCATAATGTACTGAACAAAAGTAAGAATTCGTCTCTGTCCAGGTTTACAGTTTGCCCAGAATAACACGCCTTAAAATCTTCACTGTCGAGTCTATGAGGGAGTTAGGGTGGTCACATGTAGGTAAATTCAAATCACGTTTTTTGTAGATGGCACTGTTACACGAATCAATTGGGCTGCCCTTCACTGCAGCCCTCACCAGATTTGTAACCACCGGGGCCCAAAACTCTACATTTAATTTAAACAAGTCAATTGTTACTCCATCAGGGCCAGGAGCATTCTCATTTACGGCACTCATAATGGAATCAGTTACAGAAGCTAAATCTACAAGGCCAGCAATCCAGTTTTCATTTATAGAGATGCAATCACACCCATATCCTTAGCAGCCAGTCCCCTCGCCTTTTATCTGGATTGAAGACAAGAGAATAATGGTCAACCCAGTCAGTCTCTGTAGAAATACTGTTAAAAAAAAGGAGGCGGTTGACTATATCCCAAAAACGGCTGTTGTCTTTCAACTGTGCCGCTTTATTTAAGTCCTCCCGTGCATTTGCCTGATTTTTTTTTTTCTGGAGATACACTCAGAGCTAAACCATGAGTGACCAGCTCGCTCTATGGATACTTTATTTGAAACAAGCCCACAGGATATGGCTCTGCAAATCCCTGTGGGATTTTAGGTTTTGCTATGATGTCTTTTCTATTTAGGAAATTTCTGACATGATCTATATATTTTAAATGTTTTTATTGTTTGATTTGCATAATGTAAAATTAATTTTACTCTGTGCTTTTACGGTCATACATTGTGGCCGAATAAAGATATATACACTTTATTAATTATTTATTAATAGGTTTGGCTGATGACCTCCTTTAAAAAATAACTGGTTGATGATAACTAAGGATTAGACCGTTATCTTAACTGTGGTGTTGTGGTTTGGTGGCTGCATTTATTCTCAGAGTGTCGATTTCTAGTGTTTATAATTTGCTTGGGTTGGGGGTTAGCTAGAAGATTTTTTTGGTATAATTTTCCCATTATATTGGTTTGCTCCTCTCTTTTCCCTTTCTCCTTTTTGGGTCGGCTGCTTTTCTTCTGTCCTTGGTGGGCCCTGAGTTACTCATTGTTTGCACAGGATGTTTGTATGTCACCGTCCTATGATTTTTTTATTTTTATATATTGGTTTGTTTGATCATTCTCTTAATTGTTTTCTTTCAGTGGAGTGCGTGTAACAGCGAAAGTTCTATTGTGTGACTGGTGCGGGTGGCCTGGATCAGCTGGTGGGTCCTGGGCGGGCACATTGCGGGTCTATACCTGGAATGTACTGCTTGGCAACCCATATTAGATTGATCAAAAATAGAACGTGTGGGGTCTCTCTACCCCCTCTAAAAGGTATAATGCTTTGATTTACTTGTAGCGTAGAGGGGTCCAGATTCCAGATTCCATTTTTGCAGGAGTCTCATCTTACAGAACCGGAGGGCCAAGCCATTCATAGACGATGGAGGGGTCAGTTGTACACGACTGCTGGTCCGCTTTTGCACATGGAGCCCTGATTTGGATTAGGCCTAAGCTGGTCTTCCAATTACATTCGGCCATTATTAACCCAAACAACCATTATGTGTTGCTTCTGGGTCAACTGGATGGTAAGGATGTTGTCTTGCTGAATATTTAAGCCCAGAATGTGGACCAGTCTGTCTTTCTCAATCAATCAATCAATCAATCAAAGCATTTGTATAGCGCACTACTCACTCGGAGGGTGTCAAGGCGCTTGGGGGGGGTCCGCTACTGCTCGAACAGCCAGGTCTTGAGCTGCTTCCTGAAGGGGAGGTGGTCCTGGGTCAGGCGGAGGTGGGTCAGGAGGGAGTTCCAGGTCTTGGCGGCGAGGTAGGAGAACGACCTTCCTCCTGTGGTGGCTCTTCGGATGCGGGGGACGGCGGCGAGGGCGTGGCCGGTCGATCGAAGCTGGCGTTTGGGAGCGTAGAAGTTGAGGCGGCTGTTGAGGTATCCTGGGCCTTGGTTGTGAAGGGCTTTGTGTGCGTGGGTGAGGAGACGGAAGGTGATTCTCTTGTTGACCGGGAGCCAGTGCAGGTCTCTCAGGTGACGGAGATGTGGTTGCGACGGGGGGATGTCCAGGATGAGTCGTGCTGAGGCGTTCTGGATCCGCTGGAGTCTCTTCTGGAGTTTGGCAGTGGTTCCTGCGTAGAGGGAGTTGCCGTAGTCCAGTCGGCTGGTGACGAGGGCCTGGGTGACCGTCTTCCTGGTCTAGGTGGGGATCCACCGGAAGATCTTGCGTAGCATTCGTAGGATGTTGAAGCACGACGAGGAGACGCGTTGACTTGTCTGGTCATGGAGAGGGAGGAGTCCAGGATGAAGCCCAGGTTGCGTGCGTGGTCTGTTGGTTTGGGTGCGCTGCCTAGGGCAGGGGGCCACCAGGAGTCGTCCCAGGCGGAGGGTGAGGGTCCCAGGATGAGGACTTCCGTCTTGTCTGAGTTCAGTTTCAGGCGGCTGTTCTTCATCCATTCGGCTACCTCTTTCATCCCTTCTTGTAGGTTGGCTCTGGCGGTGGCGGGGTCGTTGGTGAGGGAGAGGATCAGCTGGGTGTTGTCGGCGATGATGTTGAGGTTGTGCTGGCGTGCGATGGCTGCGAGGGGACTCATGTAGACGTTGAAGAGGGTTGGGCTGAGTGAGGAGCCTTGAGGAACGCCGCAGATGACTTCGGTGGCTTCTGATCTGAACGGGGGGAGGCGGACTCTCTGTGTCCTTCCGGCGAGGAAGGAGATGGTCCACTCCAGTGCCTTCTCCTGGATTCCGGTGTTGCTGAGGCGCTGTACTAGGGTACGGTGGCAGACAGTGTCGAAGGCCGCGGAGAGGTCTAGGAGGATGAGGGCCGCTGTTTCTCCGTTGTCGAGCAGAGCTCGGATGTCATCGGTGGCTGCGATCAGGGCGGTCTCCGTGCTGTGGTTGGCCCGGAAGCCAGACTGCGAGAGGTCGAGGGATCCGTTCGTCTCGAGGAATGCGGCCAGCTGCTTGTTGACGGTCTTCTCGCTGACTTTAGCGGGGAACGGGAGCAGAGAGATGGGTCGGTAGTTGTTGAGGTCGGTGGGGTCGGCTGATGGCTTTTTAGTAGGGCGCTGAGTTCGACATGCTTCCAGTTCTCCGGGAAGGTAGCTGTGTTGAAGAAGGTGTTGATGATGTCCCGCAGGTGGTGTGCGATGACAGCGTCGGCCTTGTTGAAGAAGTGGTGAGGGCAAGGGTCGGTCGGAGATCCGAAGTGGATGGAGTTCATCGTGCGGACGGTGTCTTCGGTGCTGATCGGGGTCCAGGCGCGGAGGGTGGTGGTGGGGGGCGTGGTTCGGTCGTGGCATGCGTCGGTAGAGTGCTGAAGCTGTTGTGTATGTCCGCGATCTTGTTGTGGAAGTAGGAGGCGAGGGAGTTGCAGAGGTCTTGCGAAGGGGTGATGTCGTTGTTTCCGGCATTGGGGTTGGAGAGCTCTTTAACGATGTTGAAGAGTTCCTTGCTGTTGTGTGCGTTGTGTCCAGTCGTTCCTTGAATGTAGTTTTCTTGGTGGTGTGGATCAGTTGGTGGTGTTTTCGGGTGGCGAGCTTGAGGGCAGTCATGTTGTCCGATGTTGGGTCTCTGCGCCAGGCTTTCTCAAGGGCTTTGCAGCTCTTCTTCGAGTTCTTGAGTTCGTCGGTGAACCATGGGGCTTTCTTGCTGCCGGGCCTGCTAGGCGGGGTCCTCAGGGGGGCGAGGTCGTCTGCGCAGTCGCTGATCCACTTTGTGAGGTTGGTGGCCGCTTGGCTGGGGTTCGTAGCGCTGGTGGGTGGGTTCTTGCTCAGGGAAGTTGCGAGCTGGTCGGCTGTGATCTTGTTCCAGCTTCTGCGTGCAACCTGTTGCTGTTGGTGGTGGATCGTGGTCCTTTTGAAGCTGAAGTGGACGCAGCTGTGGTCCATCCAGTGGAGTCCGGTGGCGTGGCTGAAGGCGATGTCCTTGCTGGAGGAGAAGACGGGGTTGAGTGTGTGTCCGGCGTAGTGGGTGGGGGTGGTCACCAGTTGCTTGAGCCGGAGGTTAGCGAGGTTGTCCAGCAGGGTGGTGGTGTTGCGGTCGTTGTTGTTCTCCAGGTGGAAGTTGAGGTCTCCGAGGAGGATGTAGTCAGCGGAGGGGAGGGCATGCGGGCTGACGAAGTCGGCGATGTCTTTGCTGAATTGTGTGCGTGGTCCCGGGGGTCTGTAGATGAGCGTGCCTCTGAGGGTGGTCTTGGGGTTTCTGGCTAGCTTGGCCCCTCTCCTACCACTGATGATTCCCTATTTGAGGATAGTGGGGGTGCCTTTAACTGTGTAGTAGACCTGGGCTTAGATCACACACCCATCTTCACATAGCCCTGGTGCATGGACTGGTAGAGGCTGTCCACGCCTGGACTACACAGTGGGACCTTATAGATTTATGAAGGTTGCAGAATCTGGAAGCTCGGGTGTTCTCCTACCGCTCTGGATTATACGACTTGGAAGTATGACTAGATAGAGTCTATTGCTGTAAGGTGGCGTATATTAAAGTGGTCAACACCGAGTATTTAGCTAGAACATATTCTGACCACTCCTCTCTGCTCTGCTCCTTTATGTGGTCCTCATGTAGACCTAGAGTCCCCACTTGGAGCTTGGACCCAACAATGCTGGAAGATCAGACCTTCCGGTCTTTTGTGGGTAGGCGAGATTAATAATGCAGGTTTGGCATCTTGGTGTTGGCTGAGTGGGAAGCTATGAAGGTGGAGGTTCGGGGGTCCTGCATCACTAACGAGATTGGAGTTCACACTGAGTGCACTCGGATATTTAGTGGCAGGAAGCAGTTTTTGATTGTCTTCCCGGTGAGCTTGAGGGAATCCCAGAGGGTATGGAGCGCACTCTGGATGAACAGGAGAAACTGCTTACCCTGATGGAATGCCTGTGCTAATTTGATTATAAAGTAACATGGCCAGGGCCCATGCTGAGAGAGTCAAGTCAGACAGAATGCGTGTGTGGCTTTTACAGAATGAGGCAAGAGGTCATAAGATTCTCCAGGTGTGTGACACCTAGAAACGAGGCATCTTTACTCAGGAGGGGATTAATACTTTGTTCCTCCACTATTGTAGGGATCTCTACACCACTAGAACTGAGGTCAGTAAGGTAGATAAGCTAAACTACATTGCAGACTACTCTCTGGTGGCCCTAGATCCAGGGGTGGTGGCTCAACTGGGTGAGTATGTCACTGAGGAGTAGGTATGAGACAAGATTAAGGAGATGGCAAGGGGAAAGGTCTCTTGATTGGATGACCTTCCCAATTGAATTCTACATAATGTATGTGGTAGACTTCGTTCCTAGGCTTATGGTCTTATTTAATGACTCAAGGGTGAGGGGAGTGCTCCCTCTCTTCTTGCGAGAGGACACAATTGTGCCCCTCCCTAAGAAAGATAAGGATCCACTTCTCCTTGATTTGTATTGCCGTCGTTCTATGCTTAACACCGGCTATAAGATCCTGAGTAAGGTACTAGCGAACTGATTGCCCCCAAACATGTACTCCCTATTCCACCCTCACCAAATTGGTTTTTTTCCCACTCATAGCACCATGATTAACATTTGTCAGCTGTTGTTCGCCCTGGATCATTGAGAGCAGCTTCTGTTGGACTCTCTAGTCATGTCCGTAAATATCCAGAAGGCGTTCAACGCACTAAGCTGGAGTTTTTATATGCCACTTTGCTTGTCACGGGCTGTGGATAACCCTATGTAAAGTGGACTAAACTCTTATACACTGGCTCACTTGCTCGGGTTTACACCAGTTGGTGATTTCGGAGATGTGTGCAGTGGAGCGGGGAACCAGGGAGGGGTTCCCATTATCACCTTGGTTATTTGCATTGGCTCTGGAACCGTTTGCTTTGATGATATGGCAGGGGTCCACTATCGGAGTTTGCAACTTTCTACTGACTGCTTTTATCTCTCCCTGTACGGGGATGACATGCTTTTATACATGAGAGTGGAGGACTTTGATCTTGGGGGAGAAATAGCTGGACTGGTGGATTTCAGGCGCTTCTCTGCTCTAGAGCTAAACTCGTGCAAATCCTGTGTTTAACCTCCCAGGAACGATCAATGGGGAGCAGATTTATCCCACCTGGCATGACCCTGAAGTGTGAACTGACAACCTTCCGCTATTTGGGGGTGGCCAATTATCGTACTGCAGACTTGCTTTACAAGGGCAGTATTTGCCCTGCAATTGTCGCCCTAAGATGCTCAGTGGCATTCTAGTGTACTCTGCCATTGTTGGTGGGCGTCTGGATAGATGTCTCTAAAATGGTAGCACTGCCCAAATCCTCTATTTTTTTACGACTCTCCCGGTGGCGCTTCCGCTGAAGTTCTTCTGAGAGTTGAATGGTATCATGCTAACTCTATATTGAGGAACTTTCTAGTGCTGTGTGGCACTGAAGAAACTGCGCTTGCTGGTGGAAGAAGGTGGGTTGGCCGCGCCTGATTGGGAACTTTACTACCTCGCAGCAGAGCTACAGTGGGTAGCGCACTGGAGGTCTGCACTGTGGTATGGAGTAGACCCTCGAGAGCATGCCCTCCAAGGGCCTTTTAACTAGTATTTTGCTAAAACCCAGATTAGCATCCATGGTTTGAGATATGAATGTGCTGATGAGAACGACGTGCCACGTTTGGGCTATGGCACTGCAGAGGACACACACTAGATTGCCAGACACAAGCGAGCTGCTGTTGCTGGTTGCCCAGTGTTGAAAAAGGATTGGATTTTGGTCGGAACACAGGTGGACAGAACAGGCGATCCCTATAACAGGTGACTTACTTGTGGGGCCGTAGATCTGTTCTTTCCTGGGATTGCAAGAGACATACGACCTCCCAGTAATGAACTTTTTGCTCCGAGCAACACTGCTGCATGGGATGTGCGAGAGGTGGGGTCATGGCATTGCGAAGCTGCCAGAACATGAGGGCCATCGCTATATATTTCCCATAATGGGCTGGACGAAGGCGGTCACATTGGCGTGCTGGGATGAGGACTCAGGGATGCCAATGTCTAACATAGCTTGGAAGAGAGTGCTGGAGCTTACCACCAAAGTGCCCAGAAATGCTAGCTTAAAGCTCATTCAGTTCTACTACCTACACAGGGTGCAATTCACCTCTCGGCACCTACCTACCATAATTCCGAGCACAACACTGGCCTATCCTCAATGTTGTGTAGCGGATGCAAGCTTCTTCCACATGGTCTGGTCTTGCTCGTCATTGATAACACTGTCCACTGTCCTTCAGGTCCTTTGCCAAGCTACTGATTGGAGCTTTGAGATTACTCCCCAGCTGTTTACTGTGCCTGCATAACCATATTGCGACCCAGAAGGTGAGAGATAGATTTACAGACTTGCCAAATGTACTCTCTCACACACTGACGATGAGCTAGAAATTGTCCTGCGGCCCTGATGTGTATAGGTAAGGGGTTCAAGTCTGTGAGAGAAAGGTGATCCGGAAGACAGAGAATAGGGGTGTAGGTACTGTGCCAATCTAGCCCACCTAGGATGCCGTACTGGTGGCTTGTCCATGACTGGACCCCGGTGAACGAGTTGTAGAGGAGGAACCCGTATCAGAGGATCCCTCCCCACCTACTAAGATGCAGGGGCAATCTTAGCCCTGGTGACAGCCTTGGAACTGTTTGGAGTGTGATCTGATTGACTTTGGGCTCCCGGATGAGTCTAGATACACTGATTCATATGTGTGGACCGGGCCTGCAGAGGCAGGGTGATTTCGCACACTGCCTCTGCAAGGGAGATCTGTGTCCCGAGGCCTGCCTGATGCCCCCCCCTTCTGTGCCCTTGGTCTATTGGCCGCTATGTTGCCAGTTGCATATCTACGATGTGAATTGTTCTTGCTAAGCAATCTGCTTGCTTATTGTAACCCACAGTTTTTTGTTCTGTTTGACTGAATGCAAATAAGACATATTTTTAATAAAAAAGAGTTTTTGGAATCACCAGAGTGAAGTCCCCTAGAAAAATGTTTGAATCAGAAAAAAAATTCTTGGTTGACTATGTTCTCCTTGATTTTCACGGTAAGTCATGTTGCCAACTCGTGGGTGGTGGCGATGTTTACTCCATCGGGAAAATAATATACTGACGATTTCCAGGAGCGAACATTGGAAGGCATAAAAAGCAATAGAAAGAATCATTGACTTATTTCCTGCCTTTAGGGATACTGACGATAAACCCCATCCTTCCACCACACCTGCTTTACTGATCACACCCTAGATGAGAGTAGTCAGGAAGAAGCAATCCCATAATATTTTGTGAGGTGTCACTGAAGCGAATATCAGTGAGTAACATAAAATCTATATTTTAATTAAAAAGGTGCCAGCAACCCCAAGTCGGTTACTCAGCTGACGTGCAGTCACGTAAGAGAAACACAGTGCACAGTTCTCCGTTTTGGTAGAAGGTGTGATCAAAGGCTCAATTCGCATGAGATTAATGTCAAGGAGGTTCTTTGAATTTTCATTTGTGCACTTCAAGTAGAGTAATGTTTTATTTTGTGCGTGCACAATTATCTCATACCTTTAGTTCTGTAGCAGAAGTTGAATTTCCCATCTCTTCACTCCTCGGACGGTGAGGTAATGCTTTTTACTCTAGTTTTGCAAAGCGGTCTCGCTAAGGCTTAGATAAAAGTAAAACTGAGAAATGCTAGCAAATGAAAGCATTGTCCTCGTCTACATGTTGCAAAAATCTCGATCTTTAGTCAGAGTGGGGTAAAGAAACTAGAAGCTGAGACACATGCAGTCCCTTGGGGGCATTGTAGTGTCCTAGCATGGACACGTTCTAGTGTTCAGGAGTGATGTAATATACTTTACACCCACCCACCACAGACGTCATGGTGTCACATGACGCTGCCAATAAAAGAGGCCGAGCGCACGTGCTCGTGGCCATTCCTACCACCATTTACCGAGTGTCCGTGTCACGTCATTAAAGCAGCATGAGGGCCTAGGGCCCATCATTACACTGGCGATGAGGTCGGTAGTGAAGCCCATGCGTGCCACTGCCCAAATGCGATGAAAAGGGGGAGAGAGCTGCCCGCCTAGAGGCCACCCCCTGCAACACGGCGCGACGAGCCGATAATCCTGTGGGCACGTTGGAGCCCCGCGACACAGCCCGCAGTGACCGGGAGCACACCGTGAGTCACCCCTGCCTGAGAGCGCCTGGGGAAGATGAGCGACCCGAGCGGAGCCCACCCGCATCGGTCGCGACAGAAGGCAGAGTGAGTGCCCAGCGGTGCCTACCCGCATCAAGGCACCCAGCAGAGAAGCCGCAGGACGTCGCGACACAGCGGAGCCCACTCGCAACAGCCAGCCGCGACGTCAGCCACTCCGAAGGTGAGCCCGTAGGCTGCCCGACAGTAACCAGGGCGACCGGAGGTCCGCGGGAGTCCACCCCGCCTTCGCGACTCTCACGGACAATGAGGGGGAGGGAGTGGAGTAGCTAACCACCTCCCGACCCCCCTCGCAACGAGAGTGAAGCGTGATCAAAAGTGGAGCCCACCCGCAAAGTAATGGCGCCACGACGAGTGTGAAGCGACCCGCAGCGGACCGCACGCATCACCATTCCCTAAGGCAGGTGACTACCCTGCATACTAGCATGCCGGAAATTGCTGAAGCGGAGCCCACCCGCTCAGCACAGGACAAGCCGGCACTGTGAATAGCCGGCGAGTGCCAACCCCGCACGACCACACATCGCCCAGCACACCCCCCCTGCCCGAGGGAGGACTGCAGAAGGCTGCCGTGGGCAGGGAGGACAGAGAAAAGTGAAGGCAGTAAGGCCGCCGGCAACAGGAGCATGCCCCCACCTCCTGGATTCCCCAGCAGAGGAACGAAGCGCCTGTAAGTGGCCAACGCCGCCAAAACGAAACCAAACTGTGTGCCCTCCTGCCCCTAGAGGTGAACAACAACAGGGACTCACCAGGAAAGCAGCGTGGCTCCAACCCATGTGCAGCCGGAGAGTGGCAGGGACAGTAGAGCGTGAAGAAAACACGGAAAGAAGGTAGCTGCGAGGCAGGCTGCTGCTGAATCGAGGCTAATTGCAACACTGCCATCTGGTGGACTGATGCTGGAACTGCAGCCAGAAAAGGGAATAGAAACAAGCCTGCGACAAGGCAAAGACACAGAGGCAGCCCAGGGCTGGTTGGATAGCTGCAGGTAGCTGAAGGACAGCGCAAGAACGCGCCAGCGTGGTGTCGGGCCACCACGCAACTGCCAAGGATCAAGAGACCCTGCGCAACAACGCACCAGTGGCACAGGGACGCCACACACGCGCAGCAGGCAAGTGCACAGCAGCGCAGGAGACACCCACACACAGCAAGGAGTCTGCGGCTGCCACTTCCAGCGCAACGTGGTAAAGAAAGCAAATGCAAAGAGGACAGTGAGACAAGGTGAAGCACTAGCGCCTTAAATAGCAAGGAAGCACTGGAAGAATTCCTAGGGAAAAGACTGCGTGATCAGATGACGGAGAGAGCAGTGACACCTTGTGGCCACAGGCGCTCACCGCAGCATCAACTACTCCTGCTAACGATCCAAAGCAGCAAGTACCCGACGACGCGGACGAACAAGGGCGCAGAGTGCACGCCCAGTGGCTGTCAACGCCTCCGCAACCAGGTGAAAGAGCACACGGAGTGACGGGGCTAAAGAAACTCTACGAAGGCACAAGTCAGCACCAGAGAGCGAAGGAGCCGCACCCAAGAAACCGAAGGGTGTGTGCAGCAGGTGTTCCAGCAAACCGAAGAGTAAGTGTGCAGACCACGTGCCACGTGGCGACACGACGCCACCGCAAGGAGGAGGAAGAGCGCATGGAGTGCCATCGTGCCGGACAAGTATCTTGCACGGTCACACGACGTTACGCATCCCCGAAGCCCGACCAGCCAGATGGTCGCACCGCAACGCCGACCAGCCAGATGGTCGCACCGCAACGCCGACCAGCCAGATGGTCGCACCGCTACGCTGACCAGCCAGGTGGTCGATCACAGAAGCTGACCCATCGGCAGAAGTGGACCGGCAAGTGGTCCAAAACGTTCAACCATAAAGAGGTCTACCGACGTAGACCCACGAACGTCACCCAGAAGAAAATAGATAAAGGAAGGTTCGCGACACTAACTTTGGCTGCTGAGGAAGAAAGAGAGAGTGTCCTCCGATAAGGACAAGACCAGGGAGACCCATGCAGAGTGCGCGCGCTGCATGGAGAAGCCAGGCCAGGCAAGAGGAAACTAGATCGGTCCAAGTTATGTCACGAAGCGAAAGAAGAGGAGAGATCTGAGTGGCACGTCTGCCACTGCCAAAAGGAAAGAAGAAAAGGAGAGATCTGAGTGGCACGTCTGCCACTGCCAAAAGGAAAGAAGAAAAGAAGAGATCTGAGTGGCACGTCTGCCACTGCCAAAGGAAAGAAGAAAAGGAGAGATCTGAGTGGCACGTTTGCCACTGCCAGAATGGAAGGAAGTATATCCGAGTGGCCTGTTGCCACTGTTAAGAGCGAAAGGAGAAGTCAGTGTGACGCAATATCCCCACAGCGAACCAACTGAGGAAAGGAGAGAGGAGTGTAGGAAGATAACTCACACTCCCGAGGATAAGGAAAGCGACAAGCGCCAGGACACCGGAGCACAGGTCCTGGTGAACGCCGTAGCACCGCAAGAAGACCGGCTAACCCACGATGCTTCCGCACACCCAGGATCTGCGCCGATGAGCAGGCGAGACCGTTTGTGACATCCACCTTTGGGGTCACACGGACCCTGGACAATGCCAGCCGTGGTGGCCCAGGGGCAGAGGCCTCCGGGATGACAGTCCCCTCGATGAGAGATGGTCATCAGCCGCCCGTCCCCAAAGGTCCGGGGAGGGCGAAGACAACGCAAGCAGAGACAGGAGCCAAAAGCTACCCTCTGGAGGAGGCTGCGGACCCTGAGGTGAGACCCATCATCTCCATACCCCCACTGGCGGCGGCGCGAGAGCAACATGATGCGGTACACCCAGCCCAGCGCAAATCTAGAAAAGAGGGCCTCAAGGATATCCCGTGGCAGGGGAACACCTTCGAGAGGGGTAATTCTAGTGAGAGGGATGCCTTGCAACAAACCCGTCTTTTGCCAAGTAGGATGCATGCCGCGGATGAAGACAAAGCCAGGACTGGATAACACACACCAACGTCTAGCGGCAAAACACAAGAACTCCAACTGCGTTTGTCGCCACAGAAGGAAGGCAATGAAAGACTGTGAGGACAACCTCAGGGCAGAGTCGACAACAGACTGAATCCATCGAGCACCCCTGGCTGATGCCCGAGTGAACTAGTGATCTCTGCGGCCGACAGAACATTGTCTGCAACAGCCAGTAGCGGCAGATGAAGAGACTCTGCAGTAGTTTGGTCACTGTACTACATCCAAGTAATATGTGGTTTTTATTCACAGGTAGAACTTTGGCGTTGGGTTTTTGTTATTAAAAATTGGGAGGGATGTAGTGTCCTAGCATGGACACGTTCTAGTGTTCAGGAGTGATGTAATATACTTTACACCCACCCACCACAGACGTCATGGTGTCACATGACGCTGCCAATAAAAGAGGCCGAGCGCACGTGCTCGTGGCCATTCCTACCACCATTTACCGAGTGTCCGTGTCACGTCATTAAGGCAGCATGAGGGCCTAGGGGCCATCATTACAGGCATTAGCAGAGAAGCCTCAGGTTCACAGCAGGGTTTTGTGAGGGCCTTACATGACGTGGCAATACTTAACATTATAATATGATGCCTCAACGCAAATAGGCAGTTTAAAGCAATTGATTAGAAGTGGATAAGGTTTGACGGTCTCTATTTTATTCATCTTCGTAATAGTATTACTTGCTCAGTTATCATTTAATATTGTGATAATCCCCATTCATATGATTTACATTAGAGTTTCACACAATAAGTACCTTTTAATAAAAAGTAAACATGTCTGAGATGTTTGTGTACTGATTCATGGATTCAGAGTTGGGTCCCTTAACAGTAACATGTAAGAGTAAGAGATTCTTTAGCAGGTATGTCACACTACTGCAAACATAATCCTGAGGAAATACCTGCCCAGTTTACTTTTCTCTGCAGAGCCTGCGGCCACACTTGAAAGGTAAGGAAAACTACTATGGTGTGACCTGCCCGCAGAGAGGAGTTTTCATACAAAAGAAAGTGCAGTGGTGAGTGACATCTGGTTGGCGATAGTGGGGATGATAGATAGGTCGGCAGGTGACTCGTGAACGGAAAATACGTCAGGGGGGCCATATGTAGGTAAAAACCCAATTGCAAGTTCTTATTAGCGATTATTACCGAATCGCTAATAAGAACTCACAAAATTAGATGTAGAAACAAAATCGCTAAAAGTTAGCAATTCATTAATAATAGCTAAAAAAAAATACAGAATCCGCATTACCGAATCGGTATTTGGGAAATCGCAATGTAAAAAATCGCAAATCAGCGAATGTGCTAATCAGGTGCAACCAGATGACCTCACAACCAGGAAGTGGCTTGACACATGCAGTTTCACTAAGCCTGAAGCTGTGGGAGAGGCAGGGAGCAGGAGCACAGACCCAGGAGCTGCACAGTAATCCCCAAGCAGACACAAAAAACAAGCATGGACACGCAGGAGAAGGGAAAGGAGCAGGCAGAGATTAAGAGGAAACACAGATTCTCCGAGAAGGAGTTGGAGGTCCTAATTGAGCAGGTGGTAAAGGATCGGGCCAGTTGTTTGGCAAGAATTCCTTGCATGTTCCGGAATCGCAGAAACAGAAGATATGGCTCGTAATACAGGCAAGAATGTATGCCATTGGTTCTACCCAGTGCTCCATTGACGAACTCAAGAAACGCTGGTATGACCTCCGCAAATGTGCCAAGAAGAGGGTGGCTGACAGGCTCAAGCAAGCCAATCAGACATGTGGCGGAACATTCACTGCGGCTGTACCAACACCCCTGGAGGAAATGGTGGAGTCCACCCGCCAGCCAGAGAGCATCATTGGCATTGGAGACGCGGATATGCTCAGCCAGAGGAAATAACAGACACGGTAAGAAGCAAGTACAGCATGCTGTGCTCCCCAATCCCCAATAAGCAAGTATGAATCCCGCTCCAGTCCATGATTTGCTAACTACCAGCAATGAATCTTGGGAGATGTAGTCCTAATTAACACATAGCATACCAGTTATTAAAATGAACCCAAGCGCATGTGATCCACATCAGTAAATAAGCAAGCTGGGGACTGTCAGTTTGAATGAAAAACATGTAATTTAATGGAACACAAGGTCCGCCAGGCAAATCAGTAAATTGACATTCTGTATCCAGTGGCGAACATGCGCCCCAGACTGCTGAGAGGGAGACAGAAGAGGCACCTAGGGAAAACAACACTCAGGATGATTAGGCCCCGACACCTGCAGATGTCACGCCACCACCACCACCAACACCACGAGACGCAGGAGGTATATAGTGGGTAGCCTTCAGGAGATTGAGGGTCCAGAGGAGAGTGCGGGGGCCCCACAAACCATGCAGGAAGAGGCAAGAGAGACTCCAGGGACACAGTCACCCATGGAGCTTTGCCACACATGTGCCCGACAACGCAGACCAAGGGCACATAGTCCAGATGCAAAGGGAGAAGATTCCAGTGTATTTGCAGGTCTAGAAGGAAACATGTTGAAAGTGCAGTGGCTGCAAGGTAAAACAATGCGGTCAATGCAACGCCAAATGGTGTACATGAACAGACATATGAGGAACATGAAGAAGGGCATAAATGCTCTAAATACCACCGTTGCAGAGGGCATGGGAGACATGGCCGATTCTGTAAGGCTGTTGTGCAGCAAAAAGGACATTGAACGTGGGGCAAGGCGCAGTGAGAAACAGCGCATGGAAGGGCATACAAAGGCAGTGAACAGGCTATGCAATGCCACCTCTGTCCTCAGCAGATGCTCAGTGGCCATGCAGTTGGAGATGGCCCACTGCAGCCGTGAATTGGCTAGGGGGTTGGTTACTGTAACCACTGCGTTGGAAGAGCTCCCGACAACACACATCACTGCTACAGGGTCTGGCGATGGTGGTGAAAGTCAGGAGGTAACAGGCCACAGCAGAATCACTCCACCAATAGCAGAGTCCAGGAGGCAAAGTGCAAGGCACGGTCCAGCTGCAGGACAGCCCTCTAGGGAGGGCAGTGTGCAGAGTGAGCGGAGCAGTGCTGTGCGTGGGCACAGGAAATTAAGCCATGCTTCAGCTGACATTGGGAGATGGGTGAGGTAACCCATGTAACCAAATTATGAGGGATGACACTGAGCATGCAGTGTATCAATGCCATGCTGGGATTGTTGAGGCACTGCAGGGCCAATATGGTGCTGCGGTGGGCATTCCTATTGCCTGACGTAAGGTCAATAAAACGCTGTTACACATTTGCAATTACTCACTTTGTCTCATTACTTACTCATTACTTACTCAGAAACAGTTGTGTGTAATCTCAGTCCGTTTGTGTCTCCCATCTGGCGCTGCAGCGACACCTGCTGCACGATGCAGTGGCTGTGGACATTCCTCATCATCATACTCTGTTTCAGTGAGTTCCACTGGTGTTTCCTTCTTTGTGGCCAGGTTATGTAGCATGGCATATATTATCTTGCAGCAGATCAGAGACCGGTACCGCCGTGCACCTCCACTTTTGTGTAGGCACTAGGCAGCAGAACCTGCTTTTCAGGAGTCAAATGTACGCTCCACCACATTCGGCATTGATTTATACGCCACATTAAATCTCCTCTCACTTGGGGTAGATGGGTTGAGGTATGGAGTCAGGATAAATGACCGCACGCATATGTGCTGTCACCTAAGTAGTAAATGAAGAACCATCATTCACAGCCAGTAACAGATACATTCAAGGTGTACATCAGGGTGTGTCACATTGATTTACCTAGCAGGTATCCTTCTCCAAATTCAGCCCCAGCAAGACGTGTATAAATCCCACTGTTCCTAAAGATGTAGAAGTCGTGCCTGCTCCCTGGAAATGTGGCTACAATATCGGTGATTATGTGAGACGCATCACAAATGACCTGTACATTGATTGAATGTGTTGATTTGCGGTTCCGATATATGTACTCACTAGCAGAGGGGAGGCAGATTGGAATATGTGCCCCATTGATGCACCCTATGACATGTAGGAACTGGGCCTTCTGATAAAAATCTGTCTTTGTCTTATGCAGTTCTGTCTGTGTGCTGGGGAACCGGATGTAGTGGTGCATTCTTGGCATCATGGAATCCAGGAATGTGTTGAAGAAGTGTGACAGGCATCTCTGTGAGACACCACCAGCTACAGCTATGACTACCCCTGGTGACTACCTGATGCAAGTAGGTGCAGGAAACAAAGGACCTGTACATGTGGTGGTATTGCTTGCGCCCTTGGTGTCTGGTGTTCCAGGATTGGGTGCAGGTCACATACAAGGTCTAGGATGGTGGTGGGGTGAAGTCTGCACCTCTCATGGATTTCCACCTCTCTGAGTTGGAATAGTGTGATGCGCAATCTGTATACGCGTTCCTGTTGTCTCCAGATCCTCAGTGCTGCTGCCTGCATACGCATCGGCCTTGCAATGACGTAGATGGCCGCCATTGTGTTCACGCATATGCTTTCTGGGGCTGTTTATATGCAGTGCACCTGGTTACCACCTGCTTTGAGTCAGTGTTAATTTGCGACTCCAAATTAGCGATTTTTAAAAAAATTGCCATTTGCGATTTTATGTACATTGGTTTGGAATTTTATATTGCGATTCCTTATTTAGCAACTCGCAAAATAGTGAGTCGGTGTGGCTTATTCGCTAAATAAAGACTTGCTAACTGTTTTCCTTTATTTTTATTGATTCGTTTTTTTCTGTCTCTACATTTCTCATGGGTTTATTTGCGATCGCAAGCGTGGAAATTCTGCAAATTTCTGCGTTTGCGATCGCTATTTGTCTACCTACATCTGGCCCTAGGTGCGGCCTTGTGGGCATTATGTGGAGAGAAAGAAGATAATAAAGGAATGGGAAGTGGAGGGGAAGAGGTAGGGAACTGTAGAGGGGGGCTGTTAAAAAATAATCACTAGAGTGAGGTAGCAGGTGAGTGAGAATAGCACAGCACGAATAAGTTGAGGGAAAGGAGTGATAGGAAACGTGAGAAAGGGTGAAGAGAAAAGGCATTGTTATGAGGAGACTGGGTGAGTGTTAATGATAGTTAAGGTTGAAGAGCAGGTCGGATAACAAAATTTAGAGGAACTGACAGATTGATGTAGTGAGGAAAGGAAAGCAGGAGAAGCAAGCATAAATTTAGCTAGGCCGGGCTGCACAGAGAGCATTGATGGGAGAAGGAGCAAGCCATTTGTCGGGATAAGTAATACTGATTCAAGAGAGAGAGCAGACAACATCTTCCCAGCACAGAGAATTGTTTTACAATGAAGATCAAAATGAGTTTAGTTATCTTCCATTGAGTGAACCAGAGCTTTCTGGTCAATAAAGCTACAATGTGAGAATATTCCATTAAATAGTGGTGAGACGAAAACAGAAATTTTACAGCCACGAAAAAATTCTCAGTAAACAGGAGACATTAAGTTTCTGTGCAACGATTTTCAACTGAAGTAAAATATTATTGGAGAAAACTGTAAGATTCATTTTGAATTTATCTTCATGACCACAGTGGTGCTGGTGAGCATTATGCGTTTTATGGTGTTATCTCCTAGCGTAATGTTTAATAAATGTAAAGCAAATTAGATGGATTAAGGAGTTATAACCAGATTTAATAAGATACCTATTTAGAGACGTAAGATGAGTGAATGCCATCATCAACAACAAAAACTTAAACTCAAGGGAAAAAAGTAAGATATAGACTAGGCAAAGTGAAAACCATAATACAGGACCTCAGAGAGGGAGGAAAAATAAATCAAGATAATATAGGACAACAACAGAGGTTCACTTTGATTCACAATGCGAAAAAAACAATCACATTCAAATGTCAGATTAGGAGTACACCTTGAAATAAAAGTTCCTAGCATCAAAAATGAATGCCCTAAAGTGCACCAAAAAATATTGCCCTATTATGAAATGTACTTGAGCCTCAAGGTGCATGTGTAACATACCACCATATACACAATGGAATCACAATCCTAAGGCCTGATGTATCATTGTTAGAGAAAAGGGTATAACCAAAATCACTGGGACCTGAGTGTCCCAGTGATTTTGCATATGTTCAGTGTGATTAAATAACACTTGAACACTATCTAATTTTCTCTTTGATTCATTGGTTATTATCTAACTATATTTTCTTGGTTGATGTAATTTTACTGGGACCACTTTTTTCTATACTGCTGATGTATCATTGGGCGTCTTCAAAGCACTCCCAGCACTTCTCTGAATGATACCGAGACCGTTCCTGACAACATCATCAACATCATCAAAGTCTTATGGTTACAGTTCTTTAAATGATACCCCTCCTTGTCTTTGAAGTTTCCTTGTGCTTAGGGGTCCCCGACCCCTCCCTAAATCAGTCTTGCGTATTTCCCCTCCATTGTCATCTTCCTCTCTTTGATACTGGGGGCCTGGATCTTTAATCACTCAGAGGGAGAAGGGTATATTGTTTTATGTCTCTGACCCAGGCCTCTTCTCCTCGCAAACCTTTGCCTGCTCCCCTCTCCAGGTGCAGGGCAGCCTGGTGCCGTCTTCACCCCTCCCCTGGGGCACGACCTCCCTCGGCCTTTCTCACCTCTCCCAGATCCAGGCAAGCAATTCACATTCTGCTGAGACACACAAAAAGGTTTAAAGCACAAACTCAGCCATTTTCTCAAACAGCGGTTTCTGGACACACAGCGACAAAACCATCTACACAAAAAGATGCGTTATGACGCTGTGAGTTCAGACAAAACAAACTTCACTGTTCCATTTCCAATCCTTGGGAAACTAGGCAAAGAATAGTACACCCAGCCTCCCCATTCTGTCCTATGGGCAGGATGGCCTTTCACCATGTAAAATGAGTATTTTCCACTGTCAGGGCCTAGCACCCACACTGGAACCAGTCCTGCCTTTCACCTACACTGCACCCTGCCTACGGGTTACCCAGGACGTCCTACAGGGGTGCCCCATGTGTATGCAAAAGGGAAAGCCATGCCTGACAAGTGGTAGCACTTGTCAGGACAACATGCTAATGTAGCATAATGCGCGCAGCCCCTACACTGAAGACCTATCTTCCCTCTCTGCGCATTTCTTTAGTACTAGCCCTGGCACACGCAGTGCACATCACTTAAGGATCTTTCTGGTAAGGCAAACATACCAACCAGAGACAACCAATTACCACTACAACGTATACAGGGAACATCTGTACTTGCACACTGATTAGCAGTGGCAAGTACCTACAGCATCTTACTTCACAACTCTCTGTCAGGAAAACAGTCTAGGGGAAAAGCAAAACGTTTAAGTGAACTTTAGCCAACAAGGCCAAGTCCAACTCCTGGCATGAGACATAACCGAGGCTATCCACATTTCACCCTGATCCTACTGCTATAATGCCCTGATTACCGTGGCTGCCAGTGTGGAAAGAGTGAGAGAGATTGGTTTAACTATATGTCTGTTGAATGGCCTTAGACTGGCCTGGAAATCTGAAAGGACCTAATTTCTTAAAATGGATGCCCATTGTATTCTACCCTTTCTCCTCACATGTTGCCCCCCACATGTGAGTGTAAAACCACATTCCATCTGAGGCCATTGGTCGATTAGAAAGCTGTGCCTTCCAGAGCTTGCACCTCTGTCACTCCTGGCTGAATACATAGCCTCTGATACATTTTGGTAGTTTAAGGAAACTATGTTTACTGTGGCTTGAAAACAGAGAAGTATTCAAAGGATTTAACTTGTATATTGGTAACAACCTTAAATTGTCTATAGTGCTATTTCTGAGTTAAGTTTAGAGAAGTAAAAGAATATATTTTTATTTGCACATTTTTGCATCCTAAATTATGTGAGGCAATGGAAAGTATCCGCCTTACCTTTAAAGATTGTTCAAATTATCTTGTAATGCTTATATTGTCTTTACAGTAATGGTGTGTGTTTAGGGAAGTGATTTATTGGCACTAATGAGAACTATATCAGTCAGTCAAAATACACTTTATTCGATTTTTCTTAAAATCATAAAAGGCAAGGATGATACATACATTTAAAACATTTTAAAAATTCCCACAATACATTTATTTTACACATCATCCTTAAAAAAGTCAGTTATTCAAACACCATAATATGTTAAAAGAGAGTTAAAATTGATATATTGGTACACTTTTAGTTTAAGATAATACAGTTCTAGGGATTATTTTGTTTCTTCCTCTATAAGCGGCTGTAAGAAAACTTGCAACACAAAAAGTGACATGTGCATCTGGTAACTGTTGAAGGAAAAATATGGCCGGTCTCACTTGTATAAAGCCCATAGTTTTCAGGAGAGGTATTAGATATTTTCCCCTCTCCATATTGTAAAGCCCACAAAAAAACATGAAATGGAGAGTGTCCTGATTAGAAAACTGGTCGCACTCACAGGGTGATGCATGCTCTGGTTTTCCCCACACAGGGAAACGACCTAGTGAGTAGTGGATCAGGTTCATTCTAAATCTGGTTAATAAAAATCTATGCAAGGGTTTGGTGACAAATTGCAAGTATGGTTCCATAGAGGGGGAAGAGGATAAGACCAAATGTGCTCTTACTAGTGGTTTGTTGACTTCAAGCTCCTCTCTCTCTAAACGTGCCCTCCCCTGGAATTCCTTCTTAATCCATGCAATGTCCGCTTTCCTAATATTTTAAGGTGTTGTATATAGGTCGGGTCTCCTGAGGGCAGTGAAAGATGACTTTATGTATTTCAGCCATAATATTTTCATTGCCCCCTCCCTTGCAATCACATCTTTAAGAATATTGTGATTTAAAGACAACTCTGTGTTTAACCAGGTATTAGCCCAGAAAAGTAAAGGGGCCAATTTCAGTCCATCTGTGATGTAGGGTAGGCCAACTTCTTCGTGTATGGAGTAGGTGGGTGTAGAATTTGGGACCGATAAAATTCCTCTAATAAGCTTATTTTCTACCCTCTGCATACTATCCAGGTTAACATACCCCCACAGAGCTGCACCGTATGAAGCAATGGAAACCCATTTGAGAACTATATAATCCTGAGGAGTGTTTGTTTATATTGCAACATACAAAATAACCTTAAATGTATATCAGAACAAGAGAGTGTGTGCCCACAAAACCGAATGTAGCTACCTTGTCAGAGAAGGAAATCAGTTTATTTAAAAACCATAAGTAACATCAGTTACTTAGATATTGTTATAAATTAGAGTGCTGCCAATACACTAGAGAGTCTGTAGCATTGCAATATTTTGGAGGTGTATTATGTTTTGTGCCAAGTGTTTGTTGGTTCAGCACAGACATAAGTTATTAAAGATACTCATCTTGTTTATAGTCACCCTCTAAGATTCAGTAGGTATCAGCACCCAGCAGAGTGGCGAGTCAGAGCTGTGACATAAAGTATCTTTGTTTTCTCTATTATGCATTTTTTTCCCATCATCTGCAGCTAACCATCTTGGGACATATATACAAAAGATTTGCGATTCTAAAAATCAGTTGGAAATTGGTTTACATTTGCATAATCATCTGTTGCTCCTGTAAGAAAGGACAATAAGGTACAGGTCACAAAAATTCCCATCTCAAAATAGAGATACCCAAAATGTGGTTGCTAAAATGTGAATTGGTAATTCAAAGCACAAAGCATTCAAAATCAGCGCTTAGGGCTTAATAACAACCTTTGGAGATAGGATACTCTGTCACAAACGTGACGGAAATCCTGTGTGCTGTATTACAATTCCATTATATCCTATAGAATTTACGTAATCCCATCTGCCCTTAGTCTCAAAAAGAGCATATTGCATCCACACGTTACTATCCATTCCATTCGCATTTATATAGCGCATAAATCCCCTCAGGTCTCAGAGCGCTTGCAGATAACCTCCAGACAGAGAGCCTGAACAGGGCAATAGGCAGGGCTAGAAGAGCCAGATTTTTATCTGTCTGCGGAATCTCAGGTAATCGGGTTCTGGCCTAATCTGGAGGGGCAGGGAGTTCCAGGCTTCAGGAGCTGTTTTGCTAAATGCCCTACCACTGTTGCTGGCCGTACGTACCCTAGGTACACTTAGGAGAGACTTCCTGGATGATCTAAGCGTTCTCGCCGGGTGGTAGACCTTAAGCTTTTGTTCTAGGTATGTTGGATCATGACCATTGATGGATTTATGGACCAGGCTACATAATTTGAACTTTATACGCTTTTGTGTTGGGAGCCAGTGCAAGGTTTTTAAGCAGGGCAGTGACAGGGTGCGGGAGGGAAGGTCGAGCACCAGCCTTGCAGTGGTGTTCAGAAGAACCTGTAAGCGAGCCCAGACTGTGGTATTTATTGAGGACAAAAGTGCGTTCCCATAATCAATCCTACTGACAATGAGTCCCTGTACTATGGGCATGCGAGCTGAGAGGGGAATCCATTTAAAGATTTTCCTCAGACTACGCATGAGGCCAAAGCTAGTGCATACTACTTTACTTATGTGATCAGACATGGACAGCTTATTGTCGACTGTTACCCCAAGATTCCTCACTGAAGGTTTGGGCGAGGGGCATGGACCAAGGGAGGCTGGCCACCAATCTTCGGACCAGATTTTCTCGGCCCTTCCAAACAGCATGACCTCCGTTTTGCCTGCATTCATCATTAGAAAGTTCCTGGTCATCCAGTCATGAATGTCTACCATGCAATTTTTGAACCTCAGTTTAGTTTCGTCTGGATTCTGATTGATTGTGATCAATATTTGGGTGTCATCTGCGTAGGACACGGTTCAAAAACTGTGTGCTCGTATAACCTTTGCGAGAGGGGACACCTACAGGTTAAAGAGCATAGGGCTCAGTATTGACCCCTGAGGGACACCCTTATCATTGTCATATAAGTTGGAGGAATAAGCACCAACTTGGACCTTAGACCGCCTGCTTGTCAGATAGCTTTTTATCCAGCATAATGCGGAGCCCTCAACACCAACCTCAGCAAGACGTTCTAAAAGAATGAGACGCGAGATGGTGTCGAAGGCAGCAGATAGGTCGAGCAAGACCAATATGGCCGACTGGTTGGAATCCAGTGTCATTCTTATATTGTCGACAATTTCGAGTAGGGCAGTTTCGGTACTGTGGAATGCCCTAAAGCCCGACTGTGATGGGTTCAGGAGCTTGTTAGTCTGCAGGTGTATTTTGAGTTGTTTATTTATTAGGGACTCCATAATCTTCCCAAACAAGGGGAGGAGGGAGATGGGCCAATAATTAGGGAGTAATTTAGGATCGGCTGAAGTTTTTTTTAAGATAGGTCTTATTACGGCCTCCTTCCAATGTATTGGGACAGAGGAATGCAGTAGGGACTGATTCAAGGTTTTCGTTAAAGCAGAGATCAGAATAGGAGCTATTTTTGATGAATTTGAGGAGAGGCAGGGTCTCCAGGGGCTCCAGACTTCATTTTGTGCAGGGTTAACTCAACCTCTGTTCCTGAGCATGGTGAAAATTCCCTTAGTGTAGAAATGCAATTGTTGGGGTCCCTGCAGCTGTTAGTGGGCAAGACTATGGTCTGACATATGGGAGGTAGCTGAGGAAAAAGTTTGTGGATCTCATTGACTTTTTCGTGGAAGTACGCTGCCACAGAATCCACCCATTCTTTTGATTCGTTGAGTGGCTGTTCGCTGGCAGGGGGATTAGTGAATTCTTTAACTATACTGTAGAGCTTTCTCTGTGAGTTAACCGCCTGGGTTATCCTATTACCAAGGTACACTTTTTTTGCCTCGGCGATTCCTTTCATATACTGCCTGTGTGCTGCTTTATACTGTTTCCTATCCCTCAGATCTTTAGTCTGATGCCATTTCCTTTCTACTACCCTGACTGCGTGTTTGATATGCTCCAGATGCGGCGTGAACCAGGGTGAGTTTTCTAGTAGGAGGTCTGGATGCTCATGCTGGGGCACTGCAATCTAACGCCAAAGCAATTGCGGATTCCAGCTTCCTGGCTGCTATTACATAGAAGCAGGTGGTAATCAGGTGCCAATTCTAAAACGAAGCCCAGATTACATTGTTTAATGCTGCACTCTATGAAGTCAGGAAAGGACAGGAGAGAGCAAGGGGCAGAGTAAAAGAAGAAGACAGGATAGACATTTTTAGAGTTACGTTAACTATTTTTCACCAGTCTGGGGGGAGATTTATGAGAAGTATGGGCTCGGTACTAAGGTGATTTTAGAATGCATAAATTAGCTTAATCCAGTTCTAGTGAGGGAAGCACACAGAGGTGAGGCCATTCTAACAGTTTAGGTTCTGTGTTCCCTACACTTTCTGATTTCTGGGGTTTATCAGTGCAGTTTAGCCATGTTAGGAGGGGTTTCTTAGAGTGCACTTCCATGTTTGTTCACGATTGTTTGGATAAAGAGTAGCTTAAACTTAACACATAGACCCCTCAACAATTGCAAAACACCATGATAGAGGTAATAGGGTATGTGGGTGGGACACTGGATTTCATTTGTCCTCCAAGTGCCACTGAATGTTATACTGCTATTACAAGTCTGTACTCAATCAAGTTGCAGTAAGTTCAGGGTCTCAATTATATCCCTCATGGCTCAGTCCCCTTAGAGTACTCTAACCCCAACATTTTCAGGCTCTGCAGCCTCTACACCCATTGTCAAGCGACTAATTAGGAAACGACTCCCTATTAGGTATGATGCATTTCATCAATCATAATCACAGAACATGCACTCTTTATTTCACGTAAGCCTGATGTTTCTTATCTCTGGGATCACAGGGGAGGAGAGCAGAGTATTGCTAGGTGATGCCGCGGAAAGCGCACCTTGACGAAGGTGTGACTACAGGGGCTTTCCCCCTACTCCCCCTCCCATGAAGTATGTAGGGTGAAGATTGTGGGGTACTATAGACCCCCAGGTAGTGGAGAGTGACAAAGGTCACCCCACCGTGTTGACACTAGGCAGAAACATGTCGACCCAACTTTACGTGGCGAGGGGTTAATAACCTTTCCCAGTCCGCCGCTCACTTGTTTTTAGACACCATTGAGTCACCTAGTTTATTAAAATTAAGTGAGGTAACTGTAATGGCTTTTTAATTTTCACTCACTCACTTTGGGCCCCCACGTAGTTAGAAGTGCATCCCTGTCATCAGGTGAATGCCCGTCCTCTATCACACCAAGTTTTTAGGGGGCGAGGACGGCCGATGATGAAGAATGACACCAGGTGGTGTGTGAGGCCAGTCCTAAACTTTTTGTGAGATGTCTACACTCACATACACATAACACTCTTGAGCACCATTTTAGGTCTTTCTGATGGGAGAGGCCATATTTGTGTATAACAGTTTATGTTGGAGGCTGGCCGACTCTTATCGCCCTAGTTTGCCTCTAGTTCCCTTCCCCAGCAGAATCTGGGGCTAGTGTGGTCACATGTCAAAATTGTTGCCAGTTGTGCAACGTTACAAAATATTGTAACATCAAAAGGACTTTCCATAGTGCGAGTTCACAACACTTTTGAAAGTAAGGATGATCCATCACCACATAACTTAGTTCACAATGCAATAAGGGCTGCTGAAGGAAGGGCACATTGGCCAGACATAACTGCAAACCACTACTTAGATGAGTTCTTAAACCACTTCACTTTCCTGTGCAGTATGCAGTACTTGTAGGGCAGAAGTGACCTAAAAATAGGCCCTTGGTCGCACCAAGGATGCAGTGTGCCATGTCATTCTGCATAGTTACTGATCTGGAAATAGAAACTCTAGTGGCAGTTTTTCTACCAACTTACGGCATCCTTGCATTCTATTTAGCAAATGGCAATAACCCTTTTTCTAAAAGACACACTTCATGAATGGGCCCACACAATGCAGTCACATCCTCAGAAGGAAGGGAGGGAGTCCATACTTGTGAACGAAGCCTGGAAGACTTCCTGTATGATTAATCCAAAGTAATTAACTTATCACCTACATTCCGAATCGCAAGCAATTTGCTTGTGCCGCAAATAAAACATTGATTTTTTTCAGGGCTATGAACTGACTAATAGAGAATGAAGAACTCTAGCCCTTGTTCTCATGGCTAATGTTTGTTTCCTTCTCAGTCTCTGCATTAATAGCATAGGTTTTCAGTGTGCAAGACTTGAGGAAGGGTGATTTGCGGTGCAAGTAAAGGAGGGTAAGGCCTCCGATGGACAGTTTGTTGAAGTGGTACACTATTCTTTTATATCAATTTTTATTCCTTTACAGAAAAAAAAGAGAAATCCTAAAAAAACAGCTGCTTATAATGCTGTAACCAACCCCTCCTCCTTCTTGTTACCAGATTTATCCATTCTGATCTGGATTATCCATAGTAGGTATACAAACCAAATTGAGTGGGAAGGGACTTCCCCTTTCGGTCGGTCCAAAGTTATCTCTAGAGCACTCCATACTGGGTTCCATTCAGTCTCAGAACACTCAGTATCTTAGGGCATTTCAAATTTGTCGTTTTTGTCCTGTAGGTAACCCATCAATGACTGCCAGATGGTTTAAAATTATCATTGTTCCTCTGACAAATCATATGTTATCATTTTCTATCATCAATAAAATTCATACCAGATTGACCCAGTCTGCAGTCTCTGGTGGGAAGGGGTCTCTCCAATCTGCAACAATCTCTTGCTTCAGTGCTAGTGACATCTGTGCAATACCCATCCACTCACCTTTTATATTCTGCCGCTGCTTACGTCTAATCCCCAAGAGTGTGATAACCGGGTCCAGAGGAATAGGCAAGCCCAAGGTCCTCTTTATATAACTAAATATTTGGATCTAGAATATAGCAAGTACTGGGAAAGACCATCACACACGCAGAGAAGATCCTTCCAGACCCGGAAGCAGAGAAGTGTGGCTCAGGGGTTAGAGGCGGCAGACCCGGAAGCTGAGATCGGCCCTGGACCAGGGTTCAATTCCCCACCTCGGTGGGTCTTGGGCTCAAAAATTCCACGGACTCGATAATTCTCGTTCCAGTGCCTTCTCGACTCACGGGTTCACACTCTGCGACTCTGGGCAATAGCTTGCTTAATCTCCACAATGGCCCCTCGCGGCGGGATGCCTGGCTTTTACCTTGTGGATACCCTGCCGGGGTTATCTCACAGGGGAATACCAGGACGGGTTCCCTAAGCAAGCGCTTAGATACCGACCTCGGTCAGTGATTTGCGCTATATAAATACATGTACATTTACATTTTACATTTACATTCTTTAGAAGTATAAGCATAACAACTGAGTATGGATGTTTATCTTCAAAGTAGCCATCCTCACCATCCAGGAGATGAACAGTGGGCCCTATCTCGCCTGAACTGTTTATGGTCATGTATAAAGGGAGTGCAATTTGCTTTGTATAACTCTTGAAGGGTTGGAGTAATCTGTACTTCCAGATATTTAAATGTTTTTCTTGCCCATTTGAACTGATAGACTATGGCTTGGATTTCTTTCCCTAGCTTTAGCACAGGATTTCAGTTCCAGGGAAATTAATTTTGACTCCGCTGACTCATTTGTAGGCTTGCAATAAAGGGAATCATGCTTGTGTAGAGTCTACCAGACTCTACCAGAGATAGTAAGACATCATCTGCAAAGAGATGTATCTTGTGTTGCTTGCCCCCAATTATAATGCCCTGTACTGTGGCGGTCTGTCTAATCAGCTGGGTCAGGCGTTCTACCGAGCATGCACATAAAAGTGGGGACAATGGGCAGATCTGTCTGATCATCTGAGAGATTTCAAAGCTGTCTGTCTAATCCTGATTAACAAGTATTTTAGGCATTGGGGATTTGTAGCTGGCCTTCTATACTCTTGCATGTAAGGTCTGATTCCGACCTTATCCAGCACCTGACCCAGGAAGGACCATTCCACATCCTTTGTTCCTAAAATCAAATTAGTAAGTTCTTCTCCATTCATAAACACTCTTACACACCCCTACCTACTATCTAGGAATCCTTTAATGTAGTGATTAGAGACAAATCATTGTGATTAAAACCCCCAAAAAACACATGTGGTTCCTTACAAGAGATAGAATTAATGTCTACAGAGAAGCAATACATAAAAATAAGAAACCCTCTTTTGGGGAAATGACAAAATTGAGAAGTCAGTTAGACTTACCACTGACAGAAATGTCTCAAAAGTCCTCTTGTACTTAAGTATGAATTCTTTGAAAAGCAGAGTGGCAAGATAAATTGACCTGGTGATGTGTCCCGTAGTCCCAATGATGGACACCAGCACGGCTCCCTATCTGAGACAGAAAAAGAGAGAAGGAACACATTTTCTGAATTTTACCAGCAACTGCATCAAAGTCAAGCCCCACTCATTGATGGTAGATGATTCCTGCACCTCATACGCTTACCAAGGGACACTGTGCTGGTATTGGAGATAGAAATTGTGTGTGAAAATGATAAGAAATCTGCCACCCCATGAAGCTCTGAGCCTGGACTACCTGACCAATGTTTTCTAGAAGAGATTTGTCTCTCTTTTGTCCTTCTCGACTCTTAATACCTTCTGGGAAACGGCGGAGGGAGGTGTAACAAAGTCCATGAGAAAAGCAGTAATAACATTAATACTAAACCAGCCAAATCTAAGAAATAATGTTCTGCGTTTAGACCAATATCACTTTTTAAAATCTTCAAGGAGGGGCTGGCGACTAGACTAGATGAATCCCAGCTCTTTCATATAGACCTAGATCAGTCATGATTTATAAAGAATTGCCAGACCTTTAACAGTATTGGCAAAGTCCTGCACCTGATCAAGAAAGCTAATAAGCGTTCAATACAAATGTTGATTTTGAATTGTAAAATTTGTATGATTTATTCAATACCAATTGATATTGAAAGTTAGGTTTGTATAGATTTTCTATATCTAACTCCCCAAATTGATACCTTGGTGATCGAGAAAAATCCTTTGCTCTTACTCCACAGTGAAAATTCATGGCACCACAACAAAGGTAAATTTTAAAAGTGTTTATCAGAACACCATAGTGCAAAACAAGGTTAAAAGGACAGTCTACACGTTTCGGTTTCCCAGCATTTTACTCAACCATAGAGTCCTATCGTCTAGAGCGTCTCTTAAAGTGCAAAGTGCTAAATTCGTCTTTACTTTTTACTGCTATTCAGCAGCTAGAATGTTCATCCCCAAATACAAGTGATGGCAAATTTAGTCACCCATTTTTACCATACTATTTGTGAAGTACAATTAATTGTTATCATATGCTAAATATTTTCTTATTCAGTATTTTTGTTGTTAGCATTTTTACGACGATTTTTACAATTTTTTTCAGCCTTTTTTTCTCTTTCACACATCACTGTAAAGTACATTTGATGCCTTCAAGTATCAGAAAGTGCAGGTGCGAACATTACATGCAAAGAAATCAGAATTCAAAACCATTATTAATCATACTCAGTGCAATATGTGCAATCAGCAAAAGTGGCCAATTGTCTTCTTTTAGAATTAAAATCAACGACGATTTATAAAAATTGCTAATTTAAGACATATAGATGGCTATAAAGTGTATGGAGATTTTGCTATAAAGTGGCTGGTGCATAAGTACGTAATGGGTTACAATCTATCTTAAGTAAAGTACATGTTAGATTTGAACCCAATAAGTGCATTTGTCTTTCATACAAGATCTCTAAAACAAGGGGAAAGAATATATGGATAAAGTTTCATTAGGTGTGGATGACATTAACCTTTTGTCTGCATCTCCTTAAGGTACCCAAGGTCAAAGCACTATACCCTACTAATGGTGAGCAGTATAGATCTTATGTATATGGGTAAATACATAGGAGGTTGTTCTATAAGTAAAGTGACTGTGCAATAAATATAAATATATATAATATATATATTTGCAGGTATGCAGATGTGGATTTAGGAATAGTAAATCCATACCTCCCACTGTGCAATTACCTGTTCGATATTTTGTTCCTCGATGTTCTGGTTGTGATATTGTGACCCATCCATATTCTGCCTTGGATGTTCTCTACTACAATCATCCACAGTAGTTGAATAGTCATTCTCATTTCCAACCCTGGGCAGGAACTCCGCTCCTTCAGCGGAGTTTATTGAGTTTTGCCTTCTCTACGCTCCATTATGAAAGCGGAGTTTAGGCAAAACTCCAACTCCGTGGCGGAGTGGAGTTAGCTGGCCCCTCCACCCTCCCTAATAAATTATCATTTAAAATACAGGCATTTACCTGCTGTGGCTGCCTCCTCCTCGCAAGACGTACAACATAGGGGTTTCCAATGCACAAGAATGGCGAGGATGAGGAAGAAGATGGCCATGGCGAGGAGGAGTCAGCCACAGCAGGTAAGTGCCTTTTTAAAAAAATTATAATTAATTAAGGATGGGGGAGGGAGCGGAGCAGAGTTCGACTGAGTTTTTTCCAACTCCGTGAAATTCAGCGTAGAGGCACTATGCCAGCTTTGCCCGGGCCTACTCATTTTTAACCCTTGGAGTAGTACTACGCTATGCTCGCTGACCAAGTGTAATTTGTGCTACTATGCGAATTGCTCTTAGCACAGTGCAAAAACACGTAGCCGGCATTTTTTGCTTGCTCGCGGTCCTCAACTTCAAGTTGGCAACCGCGAGCGAGCAAAATTAACATCCCGACGAGAGTTTTTCCTCGTTCGCGATCAGCAACATCAAGTTGCCGATCGCAAGCGTGGAAAATAAACCTCCCGGCGAGATTCTCAACGCAGGGAAGTCAGTTTTCTCATTGCGAGTGGTCGCGTATGCTCGCGACCGCTAGCCATGAGAAACTACTAGTCTGCATTGAGAAAGCTGCCGCTCGAGCACAATTCTACTCGAGCGACAGAAAACAACCGCTTGCACTGTGCAAGATGCCATTTGCAATGATTGCACAGTGCGGACAAGCATACGACACTTTGCAATCAGTGCGAACAGCATTTCCCTACCCCACTAAGCAGTTCGCATAGCTATGCACAGCGTGCGTAGTGCAAAGTGCACTACGCGTAGCGCTACTACACAAACTACGCCCAGAGTTATCATTTCGAGGGCTGACACTGACCTTGGTTTGATCCCTTCCTGGTGTTGGCACTAGACCCAGCCACACAAGTCACACGCCTCTCCTAATATTGCCCCAAATGCTGCAGGGGAGACCTATTAGGATACAGTAAAAGATTGTTCAGGGCTGTTATTTTCATAACTGCAAGAAAGATTTTAGAAATCAGACCACGCTTCAACCATAACCGTGAGAGGCTTTCACTCGTCTTCAGGGAGTACAATTAAGAGGAAATAAAATGTAATTTGTCTAATTTAAAAAGTGATTGAAGTAGGCTTTATGCAAAGACAGCAGAAGTGACATTTTTCTTGAACATATTATGTAACCCAGGAGAATCAAAGCACAGGTCTAAGTGTTGTGAGGAATGCTATTTTAAAACTCTGAATTGCCCGTACATTCTGCTAGATAAAGATGAAATTCTCTCAGCAGACAGTAAGCGCTGTGCTGAAAAGCAAGCATTTAATTCGAGAATTATATTAAATCAGCAACAAAAAAAATCGACATTTAGATAAGTCCTAAAAAGCAAGAAAATGTTGACAAAGAAAAATGTTCTCTATTTAGAAGCGGTAATATCGATAATTGTCAGGTTAGTCCATCAGGGAAGTGGAGTTTGGGAGACACAAGTAAGAATTTCTGCATTGGTGTGCTTGGAAAGACTGCGAAAACAGACGAGGCGCTGGAACAATGGCACAAACAGTGGTTGGTTAAAAACATTTGCCCCAGGGAAATATATATGTACTAGCAGCCCGTCCCGACGTTGTCAGGGAGCAACCAGGCTCTCAAACTTCCCCAGCCCGTCCTGACGTTGTCCGGGAGCAATCAGGCTCTCAAACTTCCCCGCTCCTCCCCGCGCTCCTGTCCACTCCACGCTGCAACCCCACAGTCACCTACGTCAGCCCACCGCGGGCGCCGCCGCTCCTCAGCCTCTGCAAACTTCACCGCTCCTCTGCGCTCATTTCCGCCGCAGGGACGATTTTGCAGCTATGCTGCAAAAACAGCCCTGTAACAAAAACGGCCCCAGGGGCCCAAAACTCGCCCCCACCCGTGTGGCACACCGGGGTATTGCCCAGTGCCCGCTACGGCCAGTCCGGCCCTGGGCACAGAGTATGGTGAACAGGGTCTGAGTGTGCTGCACCCATTGGATGCTTTGGGGCCCATTAGGATGTAGGGTGGATTGCCCCCGCCAGGCTGGCAGAAAGGGATTAATATGGTGGCGGTGTCTAATAGACACCGCCAGCCATATTAGGATGGCCCAAATCGGATGCCTTTCTGTGGCGGGGCATGCGGTCTTCACTCTGGGGATCCCCTGCGGGCCCTCAGAGTGATGGAGAGGTGGGGGGTGCACACGGGGGGTGGTACCCCCTTCATTTGCATAAACAAAGCAGCAGGCACCGCGCGGTGCCTGCCGCTTTGTTTATGCAAATGCTGTAATGCATTTTTAGCATTGTGGTGGGCGATGCTGAGAGCACTGCCCGCCACAATGGTAAAAATGCAGGATGTGACCGCCACTGTGGCGGGCACATCCTAATACCCCCCACGGGACCCCGGCCCTTATGGCGGGCGGTCCCATTCCCCGCTAGGATGTGCCCTTCATCCTAATAGGCCCCTTAGTGTGTGATGCAGAAGCCGTGAACGTTGCGCTCCTTTTAGGGGCACATTGGGGCATATTTACAGTGAAGTGACGGATCGCGGCCTTAGCCTTATTGGCATAATGACGCGCTCAGCCACTTCAGAATTTCAGGGCTGCACCTTATTTACAAGAATACGGTGCAGCCCTGCGTTTCACCCTGCTCTGGCGCTCTGGTGCTAATTACAGCTGTCTAGTGCCAACACTGATACTCTTGCACCATTGTGCAAGGGTGCCTGCATTGCAGGGAAAGATTGTTAATGTGCAGGAAGGTCCCCCTTCCTGCACATAAACATACTTAATGGCGATTTGTAACTTTTATGTGTGCTGCAGAATGCAGTACACATAGAAGTTGCAATGTGTTATTTTTTTAATGAATGTTTATGTGCAGGAAGGGACAGCTTCCTGCTCATAAACAATCAATGGTGTTTTACTGTTTCTGTGTGTGCTGCACAATGCAGCACACATAGAAGCAGCTTAAACGAGGAAAAATAAAGCATATCTCCTCGTTTATCCAGAGTAAGACCAGGTTTTCCCTGGTCTTGATTTTGAGGCTGCCCCATATTTATGCTACCCTTGTAAATATAGGGCAGCATTAAAATCAATTGGTGTTGCGGTGGATCGCCTACCGCAACACCCGTTGCCCTCCCCTTTCACGCTAAGTATAGAATGAAATGTGGCCTTATTTACAAGGCAGTGTTAAGCCACGTTAAGTGGCTTAACGCTGCCTTGTAAATAAGGCGAAGCCCATATCACCACCAGAACGTCACCAAAAGTGGCGTTCTGGTGGCGACAGGAGCTTGTAAATAAGCCCTATTGTATGTTGCAGTGGTGCAGATACTATCAGCCTGATTCATGAAATCCGAAATCTGCGATTTTCAAATTGCGATTCACAGCGAATCGCAATTTAGAAATCGCAGATCGGCATTCATCAAAATTACCAAGTAAATAATGCGATTCGCACGCGGGCGCAAAAAGCGTTAGCGATTTACAGAAATCGCAGAATAATCGATATTTCCGTCAACATCCGTATAGGAATTGCGATATCGCTAATTGCGATATCGCTAATTGCGAGATCGCAAAATGCGAGATCGCAAAATCGCGAGATCGGAAAAAAGGGAAGTCGCATTTCGAGCACAGAGATGACATCACAACCAGGAAGCAGCCAGTCCCCACCCCCATTCAGAACAGTGAGGCTGATCTTGAGGCTGCAACTAACTGAGCTCCTACCAGGACACCAGCAAACTTGCAAAATCACAACTATTCTCACTGCAGCAATGGCAGAGGAGGCTGTACCAGGGCCCAGCAACACCGGGCGCAAGAGGAAGGTGAAATTCTCCGAACAGGAGTTGGAGCACCTCATTGATGGGGTGGTTGACAACCACTCAAAACTTTTTGGGAGAGAATCCAGGAGGGTGCCAGAGCCGGAGAAACGGCGAATCTGGCTTGGGATAGCGGCCCAAGTCAACTCCGTGGGCGTGGCACACAGGTCACTGGAGGAGCTCAAAAAGAGGTGGTACGACCACCGAGGTCGTGCCAAGGAGAGGGTGGCTGAGAAGCTGGGCGAGACCCTGGCCACTGGAGGGGGAGACCCCACAGTTCCTCCCAACACCCCCATGGAGGACCGCGTTGAGGATACATTAGAGCCAGAGGCGGCCATCGGGGTCATCAGATTGGACTCATCCCGCCCCACCCAAGAGAGCCAAGGTAAGTGGCATGCGACTGCGACCCTGTCCCCTATCAATGGCCATGACCCTATAGCCTCCCATAATATTCCAAATTAATGCCATCCATGCACATTAGGTAATACCCTAAAGCATTGTGGGACATGTAGTCTGCCCACAATGTACAAGTAACCCAATGCAGCCAGACATGTCCCAAAGTACGCAATGCCACAGCCAGTCAGGGAATGTCATCCAGCATGATTGTAGCAACTGCACGTGTGACAGATACATGCAACTAATGAACGTCCACTTCCCCTCACAGGTGGCGCTGACAACAGCAGCGACAGTGACAGGCTGCTAATTGACGAGCAACCAGAGGATGCCGAGGAGGTCGAAACAGCGACACATCCTTCACCAAAAGGAGCAGCACCCACCCCCGCAGCCAGGGGCACAGCATCTGCGCCACCACCATCAGGCGCAGCACCTACCCCCGCAGCCAGGGCCACAGCATCTGCGCCACCACCATCAGGCGCAGCACCTACCCTTGCAGCCAGGGCCACAGCATCTGCGCCACCACCATCAGGCGCAGCACCTCTGCCTACCTCAACTTCACCACCAGCTGGACCCGCTACATCTGGTCCAGCGACTGCGGTCACAGTGCGCACACCCACTGTGGGCAGCCAGCAGAGCAGGCAAGGCAGGGCTCGCCAGCACAACAATGCACGCAGCGGCAGGAGGGGGATGGACGTGCGCATGCCAGGCTTGAGCATTGAGCGTCGGATGCTACGCATACAAAAGCTGCAGGCACGACGCCAAGGGGCGATACAAATGCAGCTACATAACATTGGCCGCAATGTGGCTAATGCGGCAGACAGAATGGACCGCATGACGGCAGCCATGGAGGCCAACACAGCTGTGCTCATATCGCAGCGCAACACCGCCCGCCGCCGCCACCGGCAGCTACTGACGCAGCTGTCCACATACACCCGCTCTAACTATGTGCTAGGGAACGCGACATCCCAGCTCTCGCGATGGTCCCTGGCGCAGCAGCAGCAGTTGATCCAATGCTGTGACGACGTCGCCCGAGTGTTGGAGCACGTCACCACTGCCGTACTGGCACTCCATCCCACTGGGCCAGGCAATGTCGGGGGGACGATACCAGCGAGGGCACCTCCAGTGTGAGCAGCCTGTCTGCCTCACAGGTTGCCGTGTTACGCCGGAGCAGCAGGCCCACTGCAGGGTCACGTGCCATGGCAGAGGAGGAGTCGAAGAGGCGCTTGGGTGCTGCGTGCCGGAGGCGCACATGAGTTACATTTACTTTTGCAGGGACATGCTGACACTACAAGCCTGTCCTGTTTTTTGTTCGCTGCAGTATTGGGCAATACTGCTTGCATAGAAAGGATAGATACTTAACACAATTTTTGTGAATTCAACAATAATATTTATTCTTGCATCATACATCGGCCTCCTGTCATTATTTCCATTTGCATGCAATTGTGAATTGTTGGGTGAGGGGAGTGGGATCACTAGAAACTGTTCATTGTGATGTGGTTGCGGCGTCTGTGGCCTTCAGCTGGGTTCTCCCCGCGTGCATGACGCACATGTGCAGGTGGCCGGTCGTCCCCTTTCGACTCACTGCCAGAGATGTCTACAGGTATCCGGCGCTTGGTAGCAATGTTGTGTAGCATTGCACACACAGCCACAATGCGGCAGAATACATCAGGACTGTAGTACATGGCCCCACCTGTCTTGTGCAGTTTGCGGAATCTGCTCTTCAGTAGCCCAAAAGTCCTCTCAATGCAATTCCTTGTGCGTATGAGTGCTACATTGTAACGCCGTTGCTGTGGTGTAGCAGGGTTGAGGTATGGGGTGAGGAGGTATTCATGGAGGGCGTAGCCACTGTCACCTGAATGAGAGGAGCAGAGGGTGAGTGCCTGTGCAGCGCAGCTACTTCATCACAGTGTGACATTGTGGGCAAAGTGTACTTACCAAGTAGGTGTCCTTCCCCAAAGTCTCCCCTGGCCAGTCGTGTGTGGAGGCCGCTGTGCCGGAATATGAATGAGTCATGTGTACTCCCCGGGTACTGTGCCACTATGTCCGTGATGTATGTCTTAGCATTGCAGACCATCTGGATGTTGAGGGAGTGGTAGGACTTGCGATTGCGGTACATGTACTCAGTTGCAGCTGGTGGGCAGATGTGGATGTGGGTACAGTCAAAGCATCCTATCACATGTGGGAAATGGGCAACATTGTAGAATTGAAGCTTGGTCGCATCCGAATCCTGTTGGCTGGTTGGAAATTTGATGTAGTGGTGTAGCTGGGTCAGCATTGCGTCAAGGAAACTCCCTAGGCAGCGGGACATAGTGGGCTGGGATATCCCCCCAGCAGCCGCAACTATCCCCTGGAAGCTCCCGGAGGCCAGGAGGTGCAGGCTACACAATACCTGGACATGTGTTGGCACAGCATTGGTCCGCCTTGTTGGGTGCTGCATCAGGGGGTCAAGGTCCTGAATTAGCTTGATGATCATTGCCCCATTCAGGCGATTCTTTGCGTATATTTGCTCTCTAGTTTGGCGCAGCAGGGTGACCCGCTGGCGGAATATCCTGTCCTGGATTCTGCGTCTCCTCCGTGCTGCTCGCTGTAGCCTTCGCCGCCTGACCACCATGTACAGTCCTGGCATTCTGACACTCCTTCTCCTTAAGTGTGTTTGGTCAGGCCTGCACCATTTACTGATTGGCCAACAGTTTTTTGAATTTTTTTTTACAATGGCTTTGATGGTTACCACCTGCTTTGGGTTGTCCTTAAATTGCGCCTCACAAACAGCGATTTTGGTTTTTTTCGCTAATTGCGATTTTTCATGAATACCGATTGCGATTGTATTGCGAAATCGCTATTATTTTCACAGAATCTGTGATTTCTCGCTATTTCCGATTCGCTAATGGTCTACTGCCGGGATTCTGCCATTCTTTTAGCGATTTCGCAATTCTGTGTTTGCGATTTCGCAAAATTCGTGGAGAATACCGATTTGGGAAATTGCGCCCGCGATTGCATTTTCGCAACAATTGCGAGCGCATTTTTGCTTCATGAATCAGGCTGTTAGTCTGCTGATAGAATAGTGTATATTGCAGAGGTACTGCAGGTCCTGCAGCGTGTGAAAGCATGCAGTAGTGAAGTGAAAAATACTTTATATAGACAATCAAATCTATTAATAAAGTGACAACAATATAGTGTAGTAAAATGTGTAAATATAAAGAAAACTAAAATAAAATAGATAAATAAGCAATGTCTCATTGTACATTACCGCAAGTTCATAAAAAGATAAAAAGGCAGATGAGGCTTATAAAGTAGTACTTTAAAGTGGCAGTAACTATTAGCCTCGTTATAAAACAGTGAGTTGACATAGGATTATGTGTCAACCAGACTCGAACCCACAGTACAAACATCAATTTAGGATAATAATATTACTGCAATCCCAAAATAAAAAAATGGATTTAAACAGAAAGAAATAAAACTATGCCTTAAAACAAATGCTGTATTATACCAAAGCGCTGTTCACTAAAAGAATGGAACATTAATTCTAGATACAGAGTTAATAGTAAATAATACCCAATGTACTGAATGCTAAAGTCAAGTCGGGCCTCACTGCATATGTACATGTAAGATGCTTTTAACTTTGACCTTAGGGATAAATGTCAAGGCTTAAGCTAAGACCTACTAATAGTTTTAAAAAACACAACAGTTTTTAGCTTAAAGTATCTGAAGCTAAAACAAAGCATTTAAGTACAGTACACTGAGGGGTGAAAGTGCTAGATGTTCACTGAAAGTGAACTGAAAAATATACAAAAAACAGACTCTAATCTTTATGTTCCTAGATCGGCAGGATAGGTGAGGTTTATCAGAAGACAGTCAAGGACCAACAATAATCTCGAATAAAATCTGTATAGGAATGACAGCTTTCACCTGGCAGCCGGCCCATTTTGTTTGTACATAGGCCAGTGTTTTACAGTTAATTTCTGTACAAAAAAAGGTTGTCTAGACTGCTAATATTAAACAGCAAACACAGGACCACAAAACTCCATGAAAGGAAGACACCACCAAGAAGATAGGAACAGGTTTATTCGGTCTAACGTCCTTCAGGTCCCGGCAGCAACTGAACTGCCATGGAACATACATTCTAGAATTCTAGAGTAGAACCCTGACGAACCTACACAAGCTCACACAAGCTCCAACCCCCACATTCCAGCCAGATCCCAACACACCCCTCTTCCTTCACAACAATAAAGAAAAGCATAAAAAACAGAAACTTAAACCTTGCAAGCATAGAACAGTAAAAATACATAATAAAGCAGAGGATGTCAGTAAGGTAAGACATTACAACATTTTGTAATCTTGAAACTTGGACGGAACAAATTTCAATCTTGTGGATACACTCCTAGCAGGAACACAGCTAGAATGAACACGCTCCCTCCCATGAACACCAGTGGGCACAACCACAGAGGAGGAATGAACCGCAAATTTCTTGGTGACATAACCAAGCATGGACTCGGGTACCACGGAAACAGCACTCTTATTCCAAACCTTGTTATTCTCCTACACCACCACATGATCTCTCACCACAGACACTCTTTTGGAAGCTGAAAAACGAGACTCGCCTATGCGAATGAAACCAGGCCTCTTGATTGTCACCCAATCATCCTTCTTCACAGACAAGGTACTACGAACTCCAGACCTTGTATTGTACTTAGCCTGAGCAGCAGTCCTGATATCTACCACATCTGCCAACTTCTTCTTGTCCACTTCTCTCCAGGACATCCATTCTTTGTTCAATTTACCCTCTTAGTAAGGTAATGAGAGCCATGCCAGTGATAACATGTGGTGTAGTCCTCACATCCAACAGCATGTCTCTAATAGCTTGCCGCCAATGCAAACCATTGACTAAGGCCAGCTGCAAGTGCTCTTTAATGACACAGTTGAAACGCTCAACTAAACCGTTGCTGCGGGGGTGATAAAGAGACGTGAGAATATGTCTCACACCAATTACCTTGAAAAAATCCTGCATTTCATTGGAAGCCAACTGGGTTCTATTGTCCGACACCAATTACTCGGTAAAATCCTCCATGAGAAATACATCCTGAAAAAAATTGATAATGGACAGAGAGTTCACACTATCCATGAATCTGACCTCAGGCCATTTTGACATGTAGTCATTAAGAACCAAGGCATATCTGGGAGAACTCCAAATGAGCCCAACAGGACCCGCAATATCAAAGGCCAAGTCACCACCACAGTTCAACTGGAGAAGGATGAGTCACTTGGGATTTGTCACTCATAACACAAGCATAGCAGTCCCGAACAAACTGCTCAACATCTTTATCTAACACAGGCCACCAAAAATCTTGTCTGACCCTGGCTTTCATGGATCGAATTCCCAGATGACCTTCATGGGCCAACTCCAAAATCCTTTTGCGCATAGACATAGGAACCACCAACAATCCACCTCTCCTCAACCCCCCGTCAACCACGGATAACCCTTCACTAACCCTTTTGTAGGGAACTAATTTAGAGGGACAATCTTTGTCGCTGGGCCACACACCGGCTAAGAGGTTGATGACCTTCATGACCTCAGCATCATTAGATGTACCATCCAGCCACTCTTGTTCAGAAAGTGCACCGCCAACTATATTCTCCAAAGAGCAGACTGCACAAACCATTTCCAAATCATCATATGCCAACACATGAAAGGGGTACCCTGTATAAGCAATCAGCTACATGGTTCTTAGCGCCAGCCACATATTCAAGATTATAACGGAACGTATGTAATCTGTACTGCCATTTAGAAATACGTGGCGTTGCTCTGCCACCACCTTTAGTGGTAAAAAGATCAACTAAGGGCTTATGATCCATCCTCAAAAGAAATTCATTACCCCACAAAAAAATTCCTGAAGTGCTGGACACCCCACCACATGTCTAAAGCTTTCTTTTCAATGGTCGAGTAGGTGCTTTCTGCACCCCCTAAATGTTCTTAAAGAAAAAGCTATAGTCTCTACACAACCATCACCTCTCTTTTGCATACAAACTGGCCCTAAGCCAACATTGCTTTTATCAGTAGATATGATGCACAGATAGTTAATGTTGAAAAGTTTAAGGGGACAAGCGTGTACAATTTCTTGGTTTATCAACCCAAAATTGCTATTTCAGTCGTCTAAAATAACTAAGCAAATATCATCTAATTTCACTACTGTGAGTAGAGTAAGATGCCCGAAGGCCAATAGATGGTTCAATGGTATATGCTCTACAACCCATAAGGAGCTTTTGCAGGCCTTAAAATGTATCCCCAGAGACGAGACAGAAATTAGATGTAAAAAGAAAGGGATATCAATTAGCAGTCCAGGAGAGGAAGAAGCAGATCAGAGAGCAGGCATGGGAGTTCTCTGGGGCAAGCTAGTGTGTTGGTAGGTATTTCTATTTATTGGTCGGTAGTCAACAGCCCCTTTTTTTCTGAAACCCCAAACTCTAACACTGACTGCATAATCCCGGCCGACCAATGGGTACAGCATTTTGGCCATATTTCTAGTGGTACTAATTTAGAAGAAACTGAGGAGTACACGGAAGGCGGGCAAACTAGTATATCACTTCCTTTCAGTTTAGACGAGGTCTATAATACAATTACCTCCACATCGTGAGGCAAGGCCCCGGGCCCTGACGGGGTCCCAGCAGACTTAAATAAGGCTGACCCAAGGTTCGGATTAAGATTTTAACTCATGTTTTTGATGGAACATGTTCAAATGGTTTTCCACCATCTTGGGCTAGGGCAGTTATTGTCCCCATTTTTAAAAAGGGCACACAGGACGATCCTGCATGTTACAGGCCAATCTCACTTTTAGACTCCGCTTCTAAAGTCATAGGCAAAGTAATACTAGATCGCCTAATGGTCTGGCTGGATAACCTAAATATCATCTCTGATTTGCATTATGGCTTTAGGCTGGGAAAAGGGACCTTGGACCAATGTCCAAACTTACATCTAGTGGTAGGAAGAAATCCCATCTCCAAAAAGGGAATTTTACATTTGGCTTTTATGGATCTGACACAATCGTTTAACTGTGTAAATAGATCTAAATTATGGTCGATTTTAAGTGACATGGGCCATTATGCAGAGCTGGTGGCCTTTTTACATACTACCGATGAAAATAACAAAGCTGCTGTCAGATACAATAGAAATGGCGATTTGACAAATTCCTGGGCTGTGAAGAGAGGGGTACGCAAGGGTTGTATTCTGACCCCTCTGCTGTTCACGCTCTACATAAACAAGTGAGGGACTCTCTAATAGCGAGCTGTAAAGACATTCCCAGGGTTGGTGTCAAGATGATCCCTGCACTTCTTTATGCAGATGACACGGTTCTGCTCGCTAGAACCGCAGTGGGCCTTTAATGACTTTTAGATGGTTTTATAGTTTTCATGGACTCTCTAGACCTGACCATAAAATTTAAAAAATCACACACCATGTCCATAGGCCCTCAAAAACCCCTAAAGGTCACATTTTAGTGCAAAGGGACTGAACTAACCAAAGTCCCAACCTTCCCCTATTTGGGGGTACTTTTTGATGAGTGCGGGTCCTGGCGTACACAAATTATGCAAAAAAAAATACTCTAACTAGAGTGACAGGGGCTACACTTAATTTTGCCCAAAAATTAGGGTCAAAACCCTTCCCTGCCCTGATGAAGATATAAAAAAAAAGTGCATCCCTATGGCAACCTGTGGCTGTGATATTTGGGGCTACAAGGAAGGAAAGGACAATCAGGGAGCCGAGGACAAGGTTATTTGAACGCTTTTGTCAGTCCCGCCCACTATCCCGGCATTTATATTACACAAAGAATGAAGAATTAGGGGTGAGCTATATTTCAGATCTGATAGTGGTCACCCCCTGTTGCATTGGCTGAGAGTTTGGGCTGGTCCCATTAATAATTTAAACCAACTAATAATCACTGATTGAGTAGCATTGGAGGGAGCTGTGCACATCCCTTGGTTAAAGTATGTAATGCAGGGGTACTCATAGTACGGCCCGCGGGCCGGTGGCGGCCCGGCAAGCCTTCCTTGGCGGCCCGCGGACCTTACAGACATGTGCCAGTTTAAAAAAAAAAAATAATTCTCGAGTGTCAGTAAACACCACCGGTTGCAGCAGCCTGGACTAGGAGAGGCTCTGCTCTCTGGGGGCTGAGAGATTACAGCCATAGAGTGGAGCTGCAGGGGCTTCAGAAGAGGTGAAACAGAACAAAGACTCATTAAAAAGTTAATGGTCTTTAAAGACGTGTGAAATGCTCCGGCGCGGCTGTGCGCGCGCCAGGCAAGCTGTCTCATCCCGGGCTGACAAGGGGGTGGCAGGGTGCTAAGAACTTCAGTGTATGTCGTCTTTAACCAGCAAATGTTAAACGTTGTGCCAAATACATCTGCACTTGAAAGAATTACTTAAATAACTTGCTTCGCAACAGGAGCCAAACTGCCAACTACAACTCTGAACACTCTTTTTCTTATCACGGTGCCGGACACAGGCACAGGGAAAGTGGGTGGCCGGAGTGTGCGTGTGCTGCTGACCAGCCTTTACATTGCTGTCAGAGCGCGACTTGCAGAGTTGCTAAAATGCATATTTTTAATTTTACCAGCCTTGCTGCCCTTTGCCCCCAAGAAGGCATTGCTGGGGCTTGGCGGGCTCCCGGGAGGGAAAGTCAGGGGAGGGAGAGAGAGGGTGGGGGAGAGAGAGGGATAGTCAGGGGAGGGCGATGGAGGGAGAGAGAGGGATAGTCAGGGGAGGGCGATGGAGGGAGAGAGAGGGAGAGTCAGGGGAGGACGATGGAGGGAGAGAGAGGGAGAGTCAGGGGAGGGCGATGGAGGGAGAGAGGGAGAGTCAGGGGAGGGCGATGGAGGGAGAGAGAGGGAGAGTCAGGGGAGGGTGAGGGAGGGGGAGAGAGGGAGAATCAGGGGAGGGCGAGGTAGGAAGAGAGTCAGGGGAGGGTGAGGGAGGGGGAGAGAGGGCGAATCAGGGGAGGGCGAGGTAGGAAGAGAGTCAGGGGAGGGTGAGGGATTTTATTTATTTATTTATTTATGCATTTTTATATAGCGCGGACTTTACCCGAAGGCGTCAGAGCGCTTCACATTAGGAACAGAAATTAAACATAATGAGAAACATTACAAAAGAGCAGATTACTAAAACATACGTTACTTACATAAGGTAATAGTGACAATTGTGAGCAAACAAAAGAACATGAGGTAGTAAAAATTGTGAGCAACCAAAAATACATGAGGTAATAAAGGTAATAATGACAATTGTGAGCAAACAAAATACTTGAGGTAGTAAAAATTGTGAGCAACCAAAAATACATGAGGTAGTAAAGGTAATAGTGACAATTGTGAGCAAACAAAATACTTGAGGTAGAAAAAATTGTGAAACAACCAAAAATACATGAGGTAGTCAAAAGTGCACAAGAGGAAAAGTGACAAGTGTGCAGTTATAAGAGAAAACAGAGTATAATTTGAGGTATAATGCTGCAATAAGTGCTGGCACAAGAAACAGGCGTTACGTAGGCAAGGTGGCCCTTGTGCAAGTATCAAAGGTAAAAACATGTGAGAGGTAGCAACCGTGTGTTACATAGGCAAAGTGAAGTGTGCATGTTACAAAAGGGCACCGAGGGAGGGGGAGAGAGGGAGAATCAGGGGAGGGCGAGGTAGGAAGAGAGTCAGGGGAGGGCGAGGGAGAGACAGGGAGGGAGAGTCAGGGGAGGGCGAGGGAGGGAGAGACAGAGGGAGGGAGAGCGAGGCTGGAGGGAGAGTGAGGGAGAGCCAAGGCGAGGGAGGGAGAGCCAGGGCGAGGGAGGGATGGAGAGTGAGGGGAGGGTGAGAGAGGGAGAGAGTCAGGGAAGGGAGAGAGTCAGGGGAGTGAGAGAGGGAGAGTCAGGGGAGAGTGAGGGAGGGAGGGGGAGGGCGAGTCAGGGGAGGGAGAGAGGGAGAGAAGGGGAGGGAGGAAGGCAGAAGTAGGGATGGAGAGAGAGGTAGGGAGACAGCGGGAGGGAGAGAGGGAGGGAGACCGAAAGAGATGGAGGGAGACAGAAAGAGAGAGGGAGGGAGACAGCGAGAGAGAGGGAGGGAGACAGCGAGAGAGAGGGAGACAGAGAGAGAGAGGGAGACAGAGAGAGAGAGGGAGACAGAGAGAGAGAGGGAGACAGAGAGGGAGGGAGGGAGGGAAGGAAAAGGAGGAAGGGAGGGAGACAGAGAGGGAGGAAGACAGAGGGATGCAGAGGGATGGAGACAGAGAGAGAAAGACAGAGAGAGGGGGAGGGGGAGGGAGACAGAGGGAGGAAGAGGGAGGGATGGAGACAGGGATGAAGACAGAGGGAGGGATGGAGACAGAGGGTGAGAAGGAGGGAGACAGAGGGTGAGAAGGAGCAAGACCGAGGGTGTGAAGGAGGGAGACCGAGGGTGTGAAGGAGGGAGACAAAGGAAGAGGGAGGGCGACAGAGGGAGGGAGGGAGACCAAGGGAGGGAGGGAGACCAAGGGAGGGAGGAAGAGAAAGAGAGAGAGGGAGGGAGAAAGAGAGAGGGAGGGAGACACAGAAAGGGAGGGAGACAAAAAGGGAGGGAGACGGGGAGGGAGACAGGGAGGGAGGTATAGAGGGAGGGAGACAGGGAGGGAGGTATGGAGGGAGGGAGACGGGGGAGGGAGAGAGGGAGGGAGGGAGACAGGGAAGGAGAGAGAGGGAGGGAGGGAGACAGAGAGAGGGAGGGAGACAGAGAGAGGGAGGGAGACAGAGAGAGGGAGGGAGACAGAGAGAGGGAGGGAGACATAGAGGGAGGGAGGGAGGGAGACAGGGAGACATGGAGGGAGGGAGACAGGGAGGGAGACAGAAAGGGAAAGAGGGAGACAGAGAGGGAAGGAGACAGAGAGGAAGGGAGACAGAGAGGGAGGTATGGAGGGAGGGAGACGGGGAGGGAGGGAGACGGGGAGGGAGGGAGACAGAGAGGGAGGGAGACAGAGAGGGAGGGAGACAGAGAGGGAGGGAGACAGAGAGGGAGGGAGACAGAGAGGGGGGCAGAGAAAGGGAGGGAGACAGAGAGGGAGGAAGACAGAGAGGGAGGGAGACAGAGAGGGAGGGAGACAGAGAGGGGGGCAGAGAAAGGGAGGGAGACAGAGAAAGGGAGGGAGACAGAGAAAGGGAGGGAGACATAGAGGGAGGGAGGGAGACATAGAGGGAGGGAGGGAGACAGGGAGACATGGAGGGAGGGAGACAGGGAGGGAGACAGAAAGGGAAGGAGGGAGACAGAGAGGGAAGGAGACATAGAGGAAAGGAGACAGAGAGGGAGGTATAGAGGGAGGGAGACAGAGAGGGAGGGAGACAGAGGGAGGGAGACAGAGAGGGAGGGAGACAGGGAGGGAGACAGGCAGGAAGGGAGACAGGCAGGGAGGGAGACAGGCAGGGAGGGAGACAGGCATGGAGGGAGACAGGCAGGGAGGGAGACAGTGAGGGAGGGAGACAGGGAAGAAGGGAGAGAGAGGGAGGGAGGAAAACAGAGAGAGGGAGGGAGACAGAGAGGGAGGGAGACAGGGAGGGCGGGAGGGAGGGAGACAGAGAGGGAGGGAGACAGAGGGAGGGAGAGGGAGAGAGGGAAGAGGGAGAGAAAGATAGGGTGGGAGGGAGAGGAAGAGAGAGAGGGAGAGAGAGAGAGAGAGAGAGAGAGAGATATGTGTGTATGCTGGATCTGGTGAGTCAGTGGACGAAGACGTCTGCTGCAGGGGCGTGTGTTCAACCTCATGGTCACAGTTATTTTTGCTCTAGCCCCGCCCCCTCTCTCACTGACCCCGCCCCCACCGGTGCGGCCCTCGGCCACAAACCACACTGTAAATGTGGCCCCTGTGAGAAAGTTTGTGAGTACCCATGATGTAATGGATCTGACAAAATGGCTCGGCTGCCCAGGCCTATACCGTAGCCCAAAATCCTTGGTAAATCAACAATCAGAACCATTAAACAACAGTTCCTGGACAAGCGCCAGGGACTTAGGGAAGAAAAGGAGTTAGCAAAACCAATGGTGAGAAGATATATTACATTACCCCTGTGCAATTAAGTTCAGCCATATCTACTCGTTGTTAGCAACGCCTTTCATCGCTTTATGCTAACCAGATTTTGTTTGCATTTGGTTACCTAGCTTTTGGCTGTTCCCCAAGGGTACACTAAAACCTTGCTCTTGCGACAATTTCTCTGAGCAAGATACCTTACATTTTATTTTTTTCTGTGATTACTATTCTACATTACGCAAAAGGTTTGTATTCCCATTACTTAGAGATGGTCATTTTACCCAAGTCAGGCCTGCTTTGTTGTACCTTCAAATGCTATCTTCCTCTATTGTCTGTTTTGGGGTTGCATGTTTTTAACAGGAGCCATTAGGCGCAGGAAAAAGTAGTTTTTATAGCAGCCATCTGTCTTTGCCTGTTTTGTTTCTTGGGTCCATCTCACGCTAATATTGGTATTTTTAGGATATATAGTCTATTGCATTTGGCCGTAGCACTTTAGGATGTTACAATTTGAATTTCGTTTTTTGATTGATATTAGGCATGTTCCTATTTTAATCTTTTTTAAAGGTTTTAAAGTTTGTTGATGAAATGTATATTTTTAACATGTTCACTTTCATGGCATTGAGTTGCCGAATAAAGTATCTTTTAATTGATTGATTGAGATGAGGCCTGTAGTCATGATCATTGGCTTGCCACCACAACCGACTCCACACTGCTGTGTAACTATATTGAGTAAAGCTTTGCCAAAAGCCGAAAAAGGGCAATACAACCAGTCAATTTAATGGGAATACACACACTCAATCCCGTGTGGAGGAGAACCAACATGTTGGCAGATCCTACGTCCCTCTTTCAGTAGTACTTTGAAAGTTTTTTTGTGATGACAAAAGGTCAGGCACAGCTGCTCTGAAAAGTCAGCCTTACTCCATGTTGATTATTGTAACCCTGGGCATCCCATACTTTTCTCAAACAAACAACTGCACTCTGAAGTCTAAAGGTAATGATGGAAGGGGAGGGTGCTAGGACTGGAAAACAGCAATACATTCCTCATGACTGCCTTTCTCCCATCTGTGATGCTTCCTGACAAAAGCAACCATCATAAATGATATGCTGACCTCAGACACTTTAACAACATTATAATTCCACCCGTGTGCCCCACCACCGTACTAAAGCACAAGCAACCCATACTGCTGCTTACTCAGGAAGCTGGTTAAATAAAAAGTAGTTGCAAGGAGGTGGAGGACATTTTTCTTGGACGCACATAACTAACGCCCGATCAGAACATGTACTCTTGTCCACCAACATGTGGGTGGAATTAAAGTCCCTCTCTGTAGTACTCCTGAAAGCTCTTTTTAGCTGTGCTGTTATGCCAGAACTCAAAAAAACATAAGTATAGATGCCATGATGGCTCCCTATTTTTACAAATCTGGTGTAATGTTTAGTTATTTGAGGTTTCTTTGTACAGCATTTAATCGAGCGTCAGAGTGTTGAACACTTCACTATTGAGAAGTATCGTTTAAATTGAGCAAAGAAAAAGAAACAACTAAGCTAGAAGAGCTTAAGTCTATTTGAGGAGGGGAGAGAAATAGAAAAGATATGAAAGGAAAAGACGGGAGTATGAAGGAAGTAGCAGGAGGCACAATTAAGTTGAAGTATTATATAAAGTGTCTGAAAGTAAACTTCAGGATGTTGGGAGCTAAATATCTCATGTTCAATTCATGGTAAATGTAGGAGGAAGCTGACAGTATCGGTTTGGAATTATACAAGAGTGAAACTGTCAAAAACAATGGAAAAAAGTAACTCAACGTTTTCTGCTCCTAAACGGGTGATTGACGTTAGGGCGATTGTGCTAACCTGGATGATGGTAAGGGGTAGGATAAGGACAATCTGTCTGTATCAAATCTCCCAGTAGCTGAAGGAGCTGTCGATGAGAAGGGGAATGATTATGACCCTGAGGAGGTAAGTAATGGGATTGCTTATGGTTCACAAATATCCCAATAGAAAAAAAGTTCACCCGAAAAATGTCAAGATTTCGTAATGAAGTAGCCTATATGTTATTCTTCATTAGCTTGTGTTTTACTTCTTTTGTTAAAGTTATTTATTGTTCTGTGTTCCTTTGTTGGGAAAATTGTATAGGGGCAGGATGAAGGTGTTTCCTTTGAAATGCTAGGATGCTTTAATGGGAATGTGGAATGTAGGGAGCTCTGAGTAGAATGTAGAAGTGGAACTTAAGAGGGACTGCAGGAGTTATTCTGAATTGAAGCTGGAGCTGATTGACAGCTGTCAGGTGTGCTCATTCTGTTAGTTGTTCATTTCTGAACAAAGAAGAAGTCAGTCACCTGAATTGGAGAGTTTGTTTCAGCTAATCTCCTATTAGAGATATTGTGGCCTCTTTCCCCTGTGGCAATTTTAAAAATGTACATTTCATTACTCAAAATCTTGCTGGACGGAGACAATCATTACATACATACTGCCAATTTTCCTCAGATATTTGGCATAGGTGGCATCTATTGATAGACTGGGGGTAGGCCTTCTGAATTTGATCATGGGTCCAGTGTAGTCAGTGTACAAAAAACACTGAATTTGTTTTGATTTGGATCAAGTTAAAGTGTAGTGTAGTTCCTATTTTCCCAATAGGCTCTGTGCATTGGAATAACATAAACGATAACTTAGACGTAGGACTGAGGTCGACTAGGTCTCTATTGAATATGTTAGACTTAATTTAGGTTTGCCAGCTATCTCAGAGGTCACTAGAAACGTTCTCGAATGAAAAGGGAGGAGTGAACTTCCCTGATTAGACAAGAAGGGATTCAGCTTCTGACAACCGCATAAACATGACAACTTTGCTCCCCCAGAATAAGGTGTATATCTCCAGAGTCGTGTGAAAACAATAGATACCTATTTCACTCAGTCAGTTGTGCATACTTAGTTTCACCAGAGTGCAGAGAAATAGAGAGACGGTGTTTTCAATAAAAAGGTGTTATTTATTGAACAGACTTCTCTCTCATGCAAAAGAAATGAATTGCTATGATTGCAATACTTGTTATAAAGTAAAGTGCGTACAGTAAAAGGAGTATTACGAAATAATACTGTAAAAGCATTGATATGGTCTCTGAGCCATATGATACTTAAAGGGTATAAAATATATACAGTTACATACAAAGATAAAAGCTTGACTAAACGTACTCAACTGGTGCTTCTAAATACGCCTACCCCGGTGTACCTAACCTAAGCCTAGTACGTGGGAAGGAGTAGATGGGCTGCAGTTTAAGTTAAGTTAGTTTTTGCCAAGTATCGGACCCAAGAATTCTCTAAGGATCTAATCAGCTCCGTACCTTGGTTTTTAGAATGGAGGAGGTCTTGTATCTCGCTCTCAGGACTCGATCTCCCAGCAACCCGCGAGGGTGACTGGAAACACCAGAGCTGGATTTTCTCTGCAGGAGAAAAAGACAGCGTCTTTCTCAGTGAGTCAAATGGGAGGGAAGGCTTCCTTCGGCACTCGCATCAGCTGGGCTTTGGGCTCCACACCGCCATGTGTTGCGTAAGGCAAACGCTGGTATATTTATACCTGGAAGGTGCCGTGTTTGACGTAAGGTTGGACATAAGACGTCAATTAAAGATGTCACTAAGAACTGACTGTTCTTTCGGTGCTTGCAGGAGTTCTAAGACAAATCAAAAGTTAAGCACGGGGAATTCCCAGGTTGCTGGAGGTTTGGTATGTTGTAAGAACTTGTTGTGCTTTCTAGGAGTCTAAGGAAGTAGCCTTGCCGCATTTGGTTTGGTATTGGCTAATACTAAATATGAAGTATTTAATTAGAGTCCTAGATAAAACACAACAGAAGCCTTGTGCATTATTTGACCCAGGCATTTCCATTTCGCTAAACATATGTCTAGGCCTGCTCTTGCCTCCAATTTTCTTGATGGTGTAACAGGACAAGTGTAAATCGATAAGAAATATGTCTCGTGGTTTTTCTTCTGATATCATAGCCATTTAAGAATCTCTGTTTCCCCACTCATTTGCTTTCTCTGCCAACAGTTTCTGAGCTCTGATCATTAAAAAGTCCCTCTTTGAAGATTCCAACGCATATTGTAAGTAAAGCCATGATTTAAGCTATGATCCAAATTACATATTTGTCCCAAATGTACGATATCACTTTTGATTCAGTAGAAACACATCACTGTTAATTGCTTAGTAAATTCAGGGTTATGCCATAATGGTGTTTTGTACAAATTGCTAAGACCCACCATTGTCTTAAAAACTTGAGACTGTGACATTTGTAGAAGATTCCCTGCAGCTTGTACTCTTCTGCCATTAATCTCAGCCAGCTGCTATCAGAAATTCTAACCATACAGGATTGGGCTGGTATACCAAAATTTGACATCATTATCCACAAATATTTCCAGTTCACCATATCGAATACAACCCCAAGACTCTACAAAACCAAGGACCCCCCTACATTACCCACCAAACGAACTTCCACTAACCGCTCCTTCTCCCACTATGTTGCCAAGACCATGAACAGCCTCCCCACACACCTCCTGTTCATCAACTCACTTCTGGAATTCTGACTGGCCTTCAAGACCCAGCTGTTCGAATAAGCCTCCGGGGGCCTGCAAGTGCCTGAATACCCTATCAATTAACTGCGCTTTACTAAAACCTGATTGTTTGATTGACTTTCTGCATACTTAGGCCACTCCTGTTATTTGCACTGCGGTATCTAATTATTTTAAACTTACTATGTCTATCAGAAAGAGTAACAAGCTTTAGAGAATGAATAAGATTGTTGGAATTACTCATTGTTCTTATTTACACTGCTTGAAGTTTTCTTTTTTTACATCTGTGTAATACTATGTTGTCCTAAACATTTTTAATCTATGTATTGAAATTTTCAACCACGGAATTTTGTGAATTCTTTATTTGTCAAACTTTTATGGTTCAAGGAACCGAACTAAAGTTATTCTTGACTTGATTGAAATCTGTTCTCAGTGCCCCAAAAAAATATCGGTTGTGGGCATGATTGTAGTTTATGCCACCTACAATGCTTTTATACTATATTAGTAGCCACCAGTATTTGTCTAGAATAAGCTCTACCTGATCTTTTTGACTCAAGTATCCTATCAACCTTCTCAGTTGGTTGGTAAACACCTCAACACAAGTTCATAAACACTTTTGAGAAGAGTGATCTGATGATACACGTGAAGAGAGTTTTTTCCAGTAAGATTGTGCAGATTACACTCCCGAATAAAGACAGAATTGGTCCCAACTCGAAAATAGAACTGAATAGCATCGAAAGAACTGGAGACATTTCTGCTGCTATAGTCTTATACTCTTCCAGCACCATCCCATTGCCTCACAGAGTTTTATCAGAATGAATTTCTTGTATGGCAGTAACTACCTCATCCAGGGCTTCTTTTTTCCAAAAAGGAACTCCTGTGTGCTGGTTGTGGGAGCAGGGAGGTTTAAACTAGGTAAAAAATCTTATTTTTTGAATGAGCAAATCTTTAAATCTTCTTAATAAATGTATTAAAAATCCCCAAATACCCAGCCAATAGCCTTTTTATATTATAATAAAACGTAGGTTAATGGATCTCTAATTTCATCAATCTCACATGCCTTTCCTCTATGCTCAAGCAAAGGGGATGATTGACGGAGTGTTGAACATTGCAAGCACTCAACCCCAGTCAACTGATCTGGGTTTAATCCATCATCTTTCTTTAGCTCACTCCATCACCCCAGTTCAGATATGGCCATATGCAAATCAATCTGACCCTGTGCCTCATGGGAACAGTCCAGCCTGAACTGCCAAGCCATGTCTTCCCTTCCTCATTACAGTTCTCAGAATTCCTCTGCTTCTATGTTCTTCAATTCACAATTTAATTAGATCTCAAGTTGCAGTCTCATGTTGTCATATTGTACTTTACTACCAATTGTAAATTACTTAGGTGTTCATCTTGTGGCTTGTACAGGAGTGATCAGGGTGCCTCTGGTTTTTACCATTGCCACTTAGTTACTCCTAATTTAGGGGCCGATTACGATTGCGGAAGGACCTCCACTGCTAGCCATGCGGTGGTGGTCCTTCCGCAATCAGACTGTGAGTTTCCCTCACCATATCCTCAAAGACCATCCGCCACAGACCCACCACAGGCAATTGTTCCGATTGCCTGGTGTATCGGTCTACATCCATAAAATGGTGGCAGTGCCTAGCAAGCAACGTCCGACAAATTAGGATGCAGTCTCCAGCCAGCCTTTCCGTGGCAGGTTAACTGCCATTTAAAGGCTGGTGGAGATTGGGTTTGGGGGCCTGTTGCGGGCCCCCCATGTGTTGGGGGGAGGTGTGGGTGCATGGGGGGTACCCATTGTACCCCCCCCTACACTTAACTGCATCAAGTGGCAGGCACCGTGTGGTGCCTGCCACATAGTGCAGTGAAATGCACAACATGCCATTTTGACGTTGCAGCGGGTGCTGCTGTCAGCAGCACCCGCCGCAATGTTAAAATGTAAAATGCGACCACCATGGTGGTGGTCGCATCCTATTTCGGTGTGTGAACCGCTGCATGTATTGCACTTGAACTTGGCAGAAAGGATTCTTCGAGGGATGCGGCGCCTGGCCTATTCTTTCAAGGTCTTTACATACCAGATTTATTCAGATGTCTGATGACCATGGGATAATTGATTCACGATTTTAAATACCGGTGAGGACTTCACAAGGTGGGCCCCACGAGTGGATTTCAGCTCACTCCCTTGAAAAACCCTGATTAAGTACTCAACCTTCAGTGTTATACCTGAGATGACTGTATGGCACCAGGATTAAGTTGCCCCCCACACCCCCTTTCATCCTGACTCGCAGCAGAGGTATTGTTGTGTGTCGATTTAGATACCATATATAGGTTTCCCGATTTATGTCCTTATATAGGCACAATTCACATTGCCCTTATTTAGGCATAGAAATTCAACCCTTATTTGGGCGTTACCCATGCTGACCAAATGCAGGCATGGTCACCTACATCCATCCATACACGTCACAATGAGTTCTTGGAAAACTAGACTCTTAAGCCTTTAGGACTACCTCTGCTTGGATATTGATTTCTCCAAGAACTCATTTATTATGCATGAACATCTGTTCCTTAGGGATTAATTCATAACATTCCTATGCCCGACTTTTACGTCAATACTGGCATTCCTAAACACCTTCAGGGTATAAATATACCTTAACTTATCACGGCAAACCACGGCTCGGCTGCATACTTGCACGACAGGGCTCTCCACGGCAAATTCGGAATGAATTCGAGTCCCTGCCTGATGCACTGACCAGACACTGTCATCCTCCTTGCAGAGAATCCAGTTCAGTGTTTCTGACTCCACTTGCGGGGTGTTAACGATCGAGACCCGGAAAGACATTCCAACCTCTCTCATTCTAAGGTATGGAGCAGACTAGAACCTAGATGGACTCTTGGCAACTCTTGGCAAAACTAAACTATAGCTAGCTATACTTTAGAAAATAGCACCTACTTCTTACCTCGTACTACGCTTAGGTTAGGTACACTGGAGTAGAACTATTAAGAAGCACCAGATGACTATTTACATTTTAACCTGTGTGTTTTATGTATGTATTTTTATGAATATATGACATAGTTACAAACCATGCTATTGCAGTATTATTTTATTTTACTGCTGACACTGTACGTATTATACTTCACATTTTGTCTTACAATTGTAGCAGCTCATATCTCTTGCACAAGAATTAGGACTGTTCAGTAAACCCTTTTTATTGAAACGCTCGTCTACCTATTTCTTTGTAACTCTGTAGAAACGAAGCATGCACGATTGACTGAGTTGAACTGTTATCTATTGTTTCTACGATTCTGAGATGAACTGTTCAGATTTTAAGGGAAACAAAGTTGTCATGTTTATGCGGTTGTCAGAGACTAATCCTTTCTTGTTCATTCGATAAGTTTCTAGTGACCTCTGAGCTAGCTGGCACACACAAGTAGTTAAGTTTAATGTACTCGATAGAGACATACTGACCTCAGTCCTATGTCAAAACTATAGTGTATATTATTACAATGCGCAGAGCCTATAAGGGGTATCGGAACTACACTACAGTATAAGTCACCCTCTATGCATTAGCCAAGTCGAAACGTCGATGCACCCCACCCACCAACGGCCTGTATCCCTTCCCATCCCCATTGTTTGATGTTTCATTTATGCATTTACAAAAAAACTATAAAACATGTAATAAACTATCTGATTGGGACAGGCCTTTCTGTACTTGTCTCTTTACCAGTCCGTTGCCAAAACATTACAAATGTATATACTCTGAATATTAGTGACTATTCACCTCTCCCTATTCATCATGAGCACACCCATTCTTCTCCCCTTCCTTGAGCAACCTTTTGTATCTTCCTCTTGTCAAATTAATTTTGATCTAGTTCAAGTATATGAAATTTAATAAACTGAACTTAAACAATTTTTGGCGTTTTCGTGTTTTACATTTACTGTACGTTTTGAACAAAGTTATCTTCGACAACAGTGTATGTTGTTGGGTTCTATTTGGTATTTTTAGCAATGTCTGACTTATAGAGCTACACACACATGATAAACTACAATTAGAATGCGGTCTCCAGCCAGCCTTTCTGTGGCGGGTTAACCGCCATTAAAAGGCTGGTGGAGATTGGTTTTGGAGGCCTGTTGCGGGCCCCCCTTGTGTTGGTAAAAGGTGCCAGTGCACAGGGGGTACCCATGGTACCCCCTATATTTCACACCACCAAGTGGCAGGCACTGTGTGGTGCCTGACACATAGTGCAGTGAAATGCACAACATGCCATTTTGACATTGCAGCGGGTGCTGCTGTCAATGTAGGCTGACCGGGGAGGCGCTGGACATCAACATTTGTGCAAGCAATATCCCTAAAGCTTCACATGTATGCACGCCGAACACGGGATTAAAATATGGAATAAGAAGATCGGCAGAAGCCTTCTTTCCAGGAATATCATTATAACGGGATCGAACCAATTATACCTATCGATTATAGAGGATCCTATGGAGCTATAATTGCCCAGCTGCCCCCCATCCGGATTAGTCACACACCGTTGGGACATTCGGAAATCAACTAGAAACATAGAGTACTTTCTTTTGCCCAAAGTAATTTACCGGGCCCTGTCCGGAAACAAATCAACAGTTTCCCAAGGACGCCATTCAAAATCAGCAAGGTCATATATGCCGTTGTAAGAAGAAAGCTTGCCTTACACATACATATTGTCCTGAAGAAGGTGGCATAGAGAAATACATGAGCCACCGAAACGCGTCAACGCATCATTGAATGTTACATCCAAAGAACCATATGGGTGTCGATCTTGATGAATTAACCTATAGACACCTGTTATAAAAGATAAATATTGAGTTCTATATGGAGTAACCAACTAGAGATGCTTTTTATTTGTTTGCACCACACTTGGTCGCTAGCTTTCATATATTCAGATTTATGTACACAGTGGTATCTTTCTATTGTATATTGTGTTTTTTTTTATTTTAGAATTGTGCTAAAATGATTGGTCAATAGGACTTTTTTTATTGTTTTGTATATACAAATTGTTTTATAAATGCTGTAGAACATACTATTATCAATTTTATTAAAGACACACAGTATTTTTCATATTTAGTTACGTTGTTCTTTTGATGTCACTTCACCACTTTTGAGGAATTGAACCCGTTATGAATGGATGCATGATATAGCCGAGTGTGAGTTATTGGTTGGGGTAACCTTCCACCGTCAATACTGATTGGTGGGGATTGTAACAGTCCCAGGAGAAATCCTTTTTATTTGACTTACCAGTGGTACCCCTTCTCTTGGGTTCGGGGTCACTCTCATTTGATTTTAAAAAAAAACGAGTGGGACAGAGGGCAGAAAGGCACAAAAACGAGTGGGACAGCGGGTAAAAGGGCACAAAAACGAGTGGAACAGGGGGCAGAAAGGTGCAAGAAACGAGTGGGACAGAGGGCTTTGTAAAGGCTGTCTCCCAACTGCTGTGCAACTTCTTCTACTCTTAGAGCTGAGATTTTCATGCAAGTCTTATAGTCTGAATTCAGCAGCGTAATAGGACGGAATGTATGAAGCTCTGGGGTTATACTGTATAAGCAGCTACCTATGTTATGCCATCTATTAATGTAATAACTGCACTTTCACAATTGCTTTATTAACCTTCCTGCTTTCTCAAATTTGCTTTGAAAATGCATGATTTTTCTTCTCTTTTTTCAAAATTTTCTTGAGGGGGTTTATCCCCCCAAACCCCCCTTAAGGGGTTTGGGGTTGCTCGCTGCGCTCGCTCGCTACGGTGCAGTATGCAAATCACTTTGCACCCCACCACTTTCAAATGTCACCACCCGCCCCTGACAGAGGCCAGGTTGCTGGAGGTAAAAAAAACAAAAACTGAACAAACTGTTGCCGGTAACATCCCTTTTTCTAGTTAATTAACTGCTTACTAACCTGAGTAGGGTAAAAATTATGGGGACATAATGACTCTAAGTAGTCATATACATTACAGGAGGGTGGAGGTCCACAAGAAAAAGACGCTGTGTCGTTATTTTAGAGAACCTTTCTCTGTAAGTGGGTAAATGCAACCCCATAGATGAGAACGGCAACTGAGAGACCCACCTGGGCAAACAATGTCCTGCAGTTACCTAAGAAATAAGATTGCTCTGCAAGCAGCGTTCACTGTAAAAACTATATGAAAAAATACATTTAGCAGTTATATCACAAAGCATTTGTACGCTAGGGCATACCTCAAGTACAATTATTCCCCAAATGAACGTCAATTAGAGTTTGTATAATGCAGTTTTTGTGATACACTTATCATACGAGGATAAAACTATTCAAATTCGCTCACTATTAGCAATGAACACACATCTTGTTTTTCAGGTTTGGCAAGGATGCTTCAAGCTGGCAGAGAAAATCCAGCCTTTTCAGATGCCAAAACACAGGAAGACACAGCATTGCTCCTGGACGAGGTAGATTATTAATACTGTGCACTCTCTCAGCTACAGTGGGATTTCAGCTATGAGGTTAAACTAGTACTTTATAACCAATGTAATTATTAATTGAGACCATCTGAACCAGTTCAGCAATAATGTTTAAACATCATTTTAGTAATCTGTGTGAAATGTAAGTCTCCAAGCCTGTGAATTAAAATGTAACATGTAAGTAAACCTAACAAGCAAAAAGGATGCTGCTCAGCCACATTCATCTCCCAACCTGAAAAACCCTTTTGTTGCAAATAAATTGAGGTTCTTTGTTGGTGGGTAATTCTCAGTATTAAAAGGAAACTATGTGATATGAGAACTTTAAAGTCATTCTGAGGGGCAGCTACTGGTTTATATTAGACTGCCTGAATTGTATATTGTATCAGAGGTTCATTGTTTTGGAACCAATCAGATATTTCTATTAAAATGTGTATAAGAATGTTTTCCATAGAAGCTATTCACTTGCTGTATGCTAACTGCTCCTGTGTAGCATACAACATTTTACGTGTGATACAATAATATTATAGGAGATCTAAAATTCTGATTGATACCAGAAGTGTATTGGGCAAGCAGCCTCCAGGTTATGTGACATTGCTGCTGATGAATATTCAAAAGAAAATACTGTAGTGAGGCTAGCAATGGTATGATACACTTATCAGAAATATGGTGTGGATTAAAAATGCATTGAAAGTGTAGTCCATACTCCTTATTACAACTTTGGAATGTTAGGAGATCCATTGAAGACAGTGGAGTTGCTCTGGGGTTATGATGCTGGTATAGGCCCAGGGTGACAACATTCCAATGTCTGTCTTCATGTTTCTCCCTTTTTAATTGAAAACATTCTGCCCTTAGTGGATGGAATGTTCTAATAGCCTTAGAGCCCTGCTACCACAGGCTTTACTGGTTGTTTAAGCCCCTCACGGTCACTATGGACCCTCGCCTGCAGCTCAGGCCTATAAATTGGGGTCAAGTCCTTTAACAACCCGTATAGCCCTCAGCAGCGGGATATAAGGCTGCAGATTCCCTTCTTCTGCTTGGAATTAGCTAAAATTAGGGGATCTGCAAACACAAAGGTGGTATTTCTTGACATCAAGTAAAATATTTCCAAGTCTAAGATAAATATTTTTGCAAGAAACTGACACTGGAAAGGCTACCACATATGACAATATTGTCCTTCAAGAAATTCATACTTATTTTTAGTCCTGTTCTGCATTGTTGGAATTTAAATTGAAGTCCACACACCCATGCATCTAGGAATTGTTCTACCTTTTATGACTATAATGAAGATCCTAGGAGGTAGAAAATTAATTTATGTGTGAAGATTTCAGTGAAAAAGTCCAGATGACAGTAGATCCAGCTAGTAAGTGCATTGTGTTGATAGAGCAGTGTTGAGTTAAACCAGGTCTGCATCAGTATGTGTACAGCTGCTGAGGACAGAGCACTACTGCCTTGGTAGTTGTGTATCTCAGAGATGAACTGAGAAATGGGAACTAAACTTGAGAATGGGTGTCTCCACATGAATTCACATTTTCTGCCTGTTTCATCCACTGAAATATGCATGTCGAAACTCTTTGGGGGTGCAGTGTTTCATTCACTATCCCAGGAAGGTGTTCAAGAGCTCTAGAAATGCTGTCAATTGTAGTTATCTTATCCAAAGATCTCATCACGCTGAGATTTCTTTTTTATTTATAGGTAAGTGCCTGCAAAATGCCTAATCACCCACACAAAATAGCACCTACATTCAGCAATGGCTATGAGACAGGTGGTTCTCCTCAGTCAACATAGAACTCAGGGTCTAATTATGATGACAGTTTACCCTCCATTAAAAAGGTTGGCAGAAAGGGATATTGGAGTCCATAGTTGGCCCCCTCCCCACCTGGCCCTCAGCTGTGTGTTTTGGACAGCACCTATGGTGCCACTCTACATATCTCTGCACCATGTGGCAGGCAACGCATGGTGCCTGCCACGTAGTGCAGGGATATGCTTAGACTTCCCTTTTTGTACTGTGGCGTGTGCTGTAGCCAGCAGCACCCGCTGTAATACATAATATAGGCATTGTGACTGCCGTTGGTGGCGTTTGCATTCTAATGCCTATGGCGGGACTGCCGGCATCCTGTCGGGCTGTTCCACCTCTGATAGGATGGCTGTCGGACGAAAGTCGCCAGTGCCCCAATGGTGCACTGGGGACTGAAAGTAACTGCATCCATGATTTTTAATAGTATTATATAGGCATGGGTGTGCTGAATTTAATTCATAGTGTGACATTGAACATGGAGTGGATACAGTTCCAGCTATGCTTTGAAAATAATTGTACTATTAAACAGAGCAGTGTTCTAAACACAAGGCAGCACTAATTACCACAAATATTTAGCAAATGTATTGGAAATGGGTCTAAATTTGGGAATTTAAGTCAGATTGAGTAGTTTACATGACACTACTGACACAAATACAAAATAGTAATGGATATAGTACTTGCTTTATTCTTAGTCACTGGTAATTACTCTGGGCAAAGCTGTAGTCGTTCCTCATATGAATGACAATATAGCAGAGAAATGTAAATGGTATCGAAGTGGGTTACCAATTTTCCAAAATATTGTCAGTGCTGAGACAATAGGTATTTTTCAACATCCACATTAGAAATATCAATTTAAGCATCTGGCACAATAAATAAATTAAATGTTAAAACTTCGGATGCAGAGTTTCAATCCCCACTCCATGAAGCCAGAGCCCCGAAGGGCAATGTCATCAGATAACACATACTATGAACCTTCAAGGTGATATCAACAGCCAAACAATATTCATCTGATTTTAATTGCTTTGGCCATATTAACATCCAAGAAAACTGACTCTTGTTGTTCAGATCAAGAAAAACATTAAATATGCTTACCCTTTTGTTCAAATGCCAGTAGAGAAACGGCGGTTAGAAGATTACACAACTTTGAATGTAGGATTTCTGTTGTACCTACTTTTACATGCTTTTGTGCATCTGCCGTAAAACCTCCAACTCCCTATTAGTAAAAGTGCACGGAGGGAGTATCTCTTTCTATTTGTACTAACTGTAAATTAATATTCCCTTATTTCCTCATCTTATTCCCATTTTAGATGTTTTGGGGACAATGCCCAAAGGCATAATACAGATGCACGACTTTACTTGCTCGAAAATGTCTTTGTGCATAGGTTCTGTGGTTACCAAATATTCTGGTTTAGGGAAGAGGGAATCGTGAGTGTTTCTACTGACCTACTGCTCAAGCACTACCTTGAATGGCAGGGGTATGTGCATACAGACACAGGTGATTAGTTTGGTAGCGTACACTTGACGAAAATATCATGAGTTACATATCAGCAATTCTCAGCTCAGATGTGCTGGACCAAACAGATCCGATCACTGCGGGTGACTGTATGAATAAATATTGTGAACAAAGACTGTTGTAGCAAAAGCATTGTCGAAAATAATATTGTGCAAACAGAATAGTATAAAAATTGTATATTTATTGAAATATAAATGCTTATAGTATCATATCTATATTACATTTTACATTATAAATTAATAACATAATTAAAACATGTTTTAACAATGGAAAACATCGGTTACATCGCAGTGTTCACACCGCAATACCTTTACAACGCAAGTCATTACAATGACTTGCGCTGGATGGCGCTCTAAGCTAAGGAATAGTATGATGTACTATTCCAACACCTTCCCTACTGTAACGTAGGCTGGAGTTGGATTAGTAAATCATACTATTTCTTAGTCCAGCGCCCTCCTCATTGTAACGACTTGCGTTGTAATGCCTGCATTGTAAAGGTATCTCGGTGTGAACACCGCGATGTAACATCGTATATTCTTTAAATATTAATGTACACTTTAAAAATATAAAGACATGATTTAAACAATTTTAAAATAAAACTAGATTAGATATTTTAGCAATCATTTGAAAATTAAAATCAACAAGCGTATATAGAACAAAAGCATATATAAACCTTAATTTAAAAATTAAAATGTGTACAAAAACAACCACCAATAAAATTTGACTTTAAAGTAGTCAGGTTGACTATTCCTACTCCAATGTAAGTAAAAGCGGGGAAAGTGATGCACATTTTAGGGGGTAGATTTACTATTCCCACAATTCAATTTGAGCAACAATAGCGAAAGTGTTTGACTTTAGGGAGGTTTAATGCACTATTCCCGCTTCAATCTGAACAGCAGAAGGGAAAATGTTGGATTTTCGATGGGTTTCATTTTCTATAACCACTCCAAAGTAAGCAAAATTGTTGGGCATTGGAGGGCTTTGATTTACTATGCCCACTCCAATCTTAGCAGCAGAATGGAAAGTGTTGGACTTTGGAGGGGTTAGATTTACTATTCCCACTCCATTTTACGCAACACTAGAGAAAGTGGTGGACTTTGGCGATGTTAGATTTAATATTCGCACTCCGACGCAAACAAAAGCAGGAAAATTATTGAACTTTGTAGGGGTTAGATTTATTACTCCCACTACAATCTTAGCAACTGTAGGACTATGGAGGGGTTCCATTTACTATTCTCACTCAAACATAAGCAAAAGCAGAGAAAGTGTTGGACATTGTAGTCCAATCACTATTCGTAGTAAAATCACTATTCCCACGCCAATCTGAGCAACAATAGAAAAAAATACGTTGAAAATGTTAGATTTTCTATTCCTACTTCAATGTAAGCAAAATCAGGGAATGTGTTGGACTTAGGACTTTTCTAATTTTCTGTTCCCACTCCAATATGAGTAACAGCAGGGAAAATGTTGGAATTTGGAAGGGTTAGATTAACTATTAACACTATAATTTTAGCAACGTTAGGGAAAATGTTGTCATTTAGAGGGGATATATATGCCAATACAATACCTAAATAATTAAAAAAAACAAAAACATAAGAAAATAAAAATATGTTAACATATTTAATTAAAAAATATATTAATTATCAAACAAATAAAATGAATAATAATGTATATAAACACATTTTATACTACATCATTAATTTAAAAAACATGAATCAAACTCAGTTGATTTTAAATAAATGCACTTCTCTCTCTACTACCCCCAACAAAAATCAAAAATATACAATTAAAATTATAAGCAAAGAAATTACTCCCATAAAATTAATTATTTCATTAAATAAATAAAATAAAAATAATAAATTAAAAATCCTTTTCAAAATGTCTACATAATTACCAAATAATAATTTAATTACCATTTTAAATTAATGAAAAAAACACTAATTTATATCTTAAATAACTTACCATCCCAACCCCTAAAAACCCTACAACCCACTACTACACTAAAAATTACTAATTCAGTTTTAAACATTTTAAATTACATATTAAAAATTACAAGCAATGCTAATATAATCAAAATTACAATTAATCAAATAAATGCTTTACATAACTAATTACCTACTAATTATTTAGTCACATACAAAATATACAAAAATTAAGAACATTTATATTTTAAATACCTTTTCATTCTAATCCCCTACAATCCAAACAATCTGCCAATCTAAATTAAAAATTGCTAATTATATTTAGAAAATTTCAATTTCAAGTTCAAAATAACACACACTAGACTAAATAAATAAAAGAACAATCAATCAATTACATTATTTACATACGAATGACCAAATGGGTATTTAAATGACATAAACTTTAATTAAAAGTAAAAGTCAATAATTTATATTAAAATAACTTTCCAAGCTTATACCCTAAAAACCCACCAACTTGCAACTAAGTTAAAAAATACTAATTAAATGTAACAACATTAAATCACACATTATTCATGACAAACTATATTAAAATATACAGGCACTTGTTCTCATAATGCAACTACATACAAAATATAAACTAATATACATTAAGTTAAATAAAAAATATTTAATACAACCGTATTAAAGTAATTGATGATACATGCAATAATGTTGAAAACAATAAATGTATATACCTCCGATTTATAGTTTTACCTTTTATATTATTATATTTTTGCCATGATATTCTCATATCATATTTTTTCAAAAATAATGTGGTAAGTCATACTGTGGATATAAAGGCGTTTAAAACAGAATCCGTTGCACAGAGAAGTGGCATCTGGGGCAAAGTACAAACATCAGTCCTCAACAATGGTCAAAAATACAAGTAGAATCAAGCAAAAATCTGAGGATGATACTAGGCGGATGGGATACATCTGTTGTACCTGGTTCACTTTACACATAGAAACAATATCATTGCCTCTACAAAAAATGCCTTCATTGTTATTAATGTCGCATATTTAATTTTGTATGCCTAGACAAAATTGAAGCTGTGTCTTTTGGAATCAAACTTCTTCAAAATATCATCAGTGCTGGCAGAACTTGAGAAGAAACCCCGACCTTCACATCCCAGCACTCAGTGCATCTTCACATGGGAAGAAAAGGTAATTCCTGGTTTTTAAAAAAAGATTTATATGTTTGACAAAATTCAAACTGATATTCATATCTGTATGCTGCAACCTGTATGTAACGGCATCATTAAACATCACTATAAATATTTTGTTAATTTATGTGTCATCCAATTATCAATGGGGGAGTATTATGTAAATTATCTCATTTCATTTTTCATCTTTCAGGTACTCCTTAAAAGCATCATTCAATATTGCACCATTACTTTTTTCTCGAAACAGTGTTTACAAATCATATTTAGAGCCCTCTACCTCATGCACATATGGCACCGCACATTCTACCTTCAAGCCATGAACCTTCCTGGGAAAGCAAATTATGAAGAAAAAAACACAAGAAATTATGTAAATTAACAGCATAAACATCTGATACAACGATGCAACATTTAGACATTTTTCGTGCTTGACCAAAATCCGGAAGCTGGTTTTAAATATGCTCATTCACACCTGAGCAGGTACAAGCTGTGCTCAGCTTCAGCTCCAAATTGGTAGTAGCGTAAAAATGATTGGTAAGATTGTTAGCACCCATTATTGAACTATCACTAACCAAGGTTTTTTGTTTTTATCTACAACCCCTCTAGTTTGACAAATAAGGCACTGCCCAAGTTCACACAATTTGAAAAACATGCATTAAATCTTGGATAGGCTGTTTACTGTTTAATATATTTAGAGACTTTTTAAAAAGCCACTGGGCAGGCCAACATGTGTTGGGGCTATCCGTCATATTGAAAATTCCTCCGCTCTAATGCATTGATATTCCAACATAAGTGCTTCCACCAACATGGTAGATAGAGTTTTGGGACACAAACCACCAAAGCATGTTTTTTTTTCTAGGAAAACATGAATTCAATGTTCGTGACTCACTGGTTGGGAGTTTTTTTCTAGCACGTGGGGTGCATTGAACGTTTGCTATATTCAAACTCAAAATCACACTTTCGTAAAACTCTGCCTCAGATGTTTCAGAAGGTTTGGGACTGCTGCCTTCCCTCATTGGTTGAGCTTAGGTCAGCCCATGAGGGAAGGTAGCAGTCCCAACCTTGTTACAGAGTGGGATGGGTTGGTGAAACTGCTAACCCCACCCCACTCTGTGACGAATTGTCACTGATTGAGACTTGATCCTGGGCGCTTCAGGGCTGAAAACGGGGGCGCCCAGGTCCGAGGCAATGAGTGACACTACCCCTTGTCACCGAGGAGGAGGGCCTCAAGGACCTTTGCTGAGCTGAGGAGGTCATGGCCACAGGAGCTGTAACATCCTCAGCCCAGCAAAGTTCAGCTCAGGCAGCCAGGAGCCTGCGCATTTAGCGCATGTCTAGCTCCTAGCTGCCTGACCAGAACAATGAATAATGCCGGTCAAGCTGACCTTTACTCAACAGACACTGGGGCATATTAGCGATAAAATTATTGCTGCTTTTGCGTCCGTTTTCGGACGAAAAGCGGCAATAATTTTATCGCACTATCAGCATGGACAAGCTAGCGCATGTTTCCATGCCTCAATGCCATTTACCTTAACCCCCAGCTTTGCATCTCTAATGAGATGCAAAGTGGGCGTTCCTCCCCAAAATAACGGGAGAAATGTCGCTAACCGACATTTCTCCAATTATCAAGCTGCACGCTAACATGCATAGCGATAAGAAAAGTAGCGCTAACCGCGGTTATCGCTACTTTTTAACGCCTGCTTTCAGCCTGACTTAGTCATGATATCCAATGGTAGGTGGATATCACGGCTGAGTCTGCCCTTCCCTATCATCAAGTATCGCCAAACGTTGTGCGATTGTCGCTGGATTTCCAGCAATAATCGTACATTTGGCAGCTTGCGTTTGGAATTTTATCGCTGTTGAGATAAGTGTTGCTGATAGCACGTTATCTAAGCGATAAAATTCATCGTTAGCCAGCGATAATTATTCTTGTTCTATGTGCACTGAGCGATAGTTATCGCAGGCCCTTGCTGATATGCCCCATTGTTCTTGATCAATATTTTTGTTATATCAATTTCCTCCTTCAAATGAGGCTGTTCTTTATCATTGTCTTGATGACAAACTGAAATTGGTGCCCACTTGGATGGGATTCGTAACTGAATGAAATTGGAAAAAAACAAATCAAGGTATTTAGATTAGAAGTTTGAAAAATATGTTAGCTAACAAGCATTAGACTGTAAATGTGTCAATTATTTTAAATATCATTTTTTTAATATTTTCTCTCACTTTGTCACTATATACCGGTTATTGTGAAAATATTTGTTTATGTTTCTGTTAAATACATCAAGTGTGCACTTTAAACACTTGCAAAATGGCAAATTAATATGTGAGCAAGGCTGTGACAAGTGGTTGAAACTGGTCATGGCAGACAATCCCTGAAAATAAAATTGGTTGAGCAAAAGTCTAGAGCATCTGTTTCTAAATGTGGAAATGTTAACGGAGTGAGCTGACTTCTATTGTAGATGCCTTATTCCATCACAGGGATGGATCAAGCCCTGATCTTTGGACTGGGTAAGAGTGGTCTGCTTAATTCAGACACTCTGTTCATCACCACCCCCTTTTCTGAATCGTATTTGGCCGCTATAGGTGTGGCAGGGTATACTCAGACATGAGTCCCTTTCTCACTGCACCATCAGGATTCAAGCAAGCCGGGCCGAAGAAGGCTGAAATGCCAGAAACCAGTCCCCGGTAGCTTGTCTCCTTTCTGGTGAAGAATTGGCTTGGTAGTTTAGTCTGCCCTGTTCCCATGATGCACTGGGCCAGGGACAGACTGATTTGCATATAGCCATGTTCTGAGCTGGGTTGGTGCAGTGAGATAAATAACGGTGATGGATCAAGCCCTGATCTTTGGACTGGGTAAGAGTGGTCTGCTTAATTCAGACACTCTGCTCATCACCACCCCCTTTTCTGAATCGTTATTCCATCAGGATCATGATGGTGGCTAGTTGCAGTTATCGATGATATATACATATTAGGTAGTTATAGTTAGGACCTAGTTTCCATAGACAAAGTGTTTTTGTTTTGCTAATGACTTTGGTGTCATTTGACAAATCTTCACGACATTTTCTAAACTAGTTTTCCACTTAATTCAGCTGCTGTCTGGAAAGTTTTGGGATGATGTGTCAAGCTGGCCAAAAAAAGGAGGGGGAGCAGAAAAGCATATGGCTGGGATGCCCGTCACCCCCTCCCAACACAATCCCCAAGGATGGGAAGTCGGACGCAGGCTTGAACTTTTGGAAGGAGGGAGGGAGTCACCCTCCCGGCCGTATTTATTAAAATATGAAACAAAATGTAAAACATTAAATAAAAAGTTTCATAATCATGTACAATTTTACATTTATTACATTTCGATGAAGACATGTTCTTTGGCTAACCTTAACAGATCTCTAATACAAAGGTTTCCTAGCCGAGTCTAACATCCTGCAAATGCATACATTCTAAATTAAAATTGTACATCCTAGCATTAAGGGCCAACGGCAAGGTCTTAACCGGTGTCAGATCCCTACTACCAAAACTCTCGCCCTCACGGTGTGAGTGGCGCATGCGCAGAGGACTGTACCCTCATTGCCAACTGTAATTTCCCTTGTCGTGGTGGGGGCCCCCTTTCCACTCGACGCCATCTTAAAGGTCGTCCGAGTTCCCGTGTGAGGTATCTGTAGGAAGGACAGCGTGGACTCCCCCCATCCCCACACTCTCTATCCGCCGTCGCGGATATCCGGCCCCCGGGAAATTAGTAGGAGGGGCATATAGCCGCCTCCTCCCCTGGGAGTGGCCTATGGCCGTCTCCCCTTAGGCGACACATCCTTAGTGGGTGCCGCCTCCCCGTGGGAGGGGCCAATGGCCGCCTCCCCCCGGGCGCTCCCATCCATTCTGGGTGGCGCCCCCCTCTAGGGACCTTGAAATTACTGCTCACCGATCATGACCTTACCGCCCGACCAAAAAATAAATACGACAGTTGTTCACCTACTAAGGAAGGAAAAATTCAGCATGCCTAATTGTATCAAGACTGTTTACTCCTAAAAAGAAAAAACAGTATCCTACAGACAGAAGTCACATCCTCAACCTAAGCATTCATTTACTTTTCTACAAAGGAAAAAAGGGGGCCTAACTCAGCAAAACTTTATTACAAAACAAACATTGCCATAAGGGGCTGGTGGGTGGGTCAAAATTGCTGCTTGTTCTGTCGAGGGCTCACGAGCAACGAGTGGGTGCAGCCTTCAGAGCACAGGAACAAGAGGACGCTTCTTCGGATTCCCGCTCTATTTATTCTTCTGCAGGAGGGCGTGTACCCACCTCCGGTACGCCTACTGGGCGTGGTCATCGGCATAGGTGTCTAGGACAACCCCTCTTGGGCGGGAAAAGGCGCGCCCCGGCTAGGCCGCTTCGGGCATACCAGCCGAGACACGCCCCCGCCCAAAATGGTTTCCCGGGAGGATCGGGGCACCCAACCATACGTTCGGGGGGACCGAGTGGTCGCCCCTTTCCATTCTCCCCTTGCAATTTTCCATAGGAACTTTAGACACGACTACAGCCCGAACCGCTGAATGGAATCACAACAAATTTTGCAGAAACCTAGAACTTGGTTTGCAGATTATGCTTTGCGTGATTTGGTATAAATCTGTTAAGTTTTTTTAAGCTATTAAACAAAAAGAAATATATATATATCTAGGGACACAAACCTTCTGCTGATCCGACATGTCATGCTGACATTTAACACTGTTGGTAGCGAAATTGAGAATCGGACTCAGTCGAGTCCCAAGAAAAAAGCATAAGAGGCAGGGTAGGACGCCCTAGTCATGGTGGTGGTGACCAAACACAAGTTTTTGGCAATTTTGCCATTACATTGTGGTGGATACTGGAATTTGTGGCAAAACTGGGGAAAAAAACAAACATGGTCTCTGCGCCTGTTTTCTCTATGCCTCCTGGGTGAGCCAGATCCTGGGGGGTGCAGTTAGTATCATAAAAGAGGAAAGGGGGCATTTGCGCACCCATCTCAGCCTGAATTCAGCCCAGGAGACCGCCACAGCCTGGGGCAAGGCTGAATGAAGAAGTAGGGACGGACCTCCCTCCAAGGTAATTTTCAGCCCCAAGGACGACCACCTCCCGGGGGCCAAAACAATTGTCAGAAGGATGATGGGTGCTTTGCAGCCACCCTCCCTGGTGGTATTCGGCCACAGGGACCACCACCTCCCTGTGGCCAGGCCATGCCTTAGGAAGGGAGGGGGACCACCCAGCCACCCTTCCTCAGCTGCAATCGGCCTGAGGACCGCATACCCCAGATGCGCTTTTGGAAAGGTGGTCCTCCTGGAGCCAATAATGGCCCTGTGGACCCCACCCCAGGACCAGGATTAGCTGTGCCCCTGTTCGTCGAACCCCAGTACCTGCAATAGTGCAGGCAGGGAAACCTCTGTTTGCTGTTGCGTGGTGGGAGCAATGCAAAGTTCCCAACAAGCGAGAGCAAATACAAAGTCTGCTCCCAGCAGGCAGGAGCTTTAAAACTGCTCATACCAGCTGGAAGAGGTCTTTTTTAGAAACAAATGAAAAATGTATCCTGCAGGCAGGGAGCAGCATTTTCTGCTGCTCCCTGCATGCAGCAGCAACGCTGGCTCCCACTGAAGGGAAGGAGCTGGCTGTGGCCACAGTGGTATTAGGGTCCCCTGCGGCTTCTTTGTAGTCTCGCCAACTAAAGGACAAAGATTCTAACTTCTTGGGCCTGGTGAAGGTAAAGCTAGTGAGTTTTCTTGGCAATTCCAAATTGAAAAACAATATGAAATCCTTGATGGAGGTGAATGCATCTTTGATCTATCCGAGCGCAATTTGTAGTGACTGTGATAAGCAGGTTCTTTATTGTCGTCTTCTGGTGACAGCAGACTTCATGTTTCGCACATTAAATATCCATGGGTATACAAATGCACAAAACCAGTTGCAAGCTCCGCCTGTTAGGCCCCATCCACCTTAGTGGTATGCAAAGGTCTTTCCCCCTTTTTCCATGTTGATGGACAGGTTCCCTAAAGGCCCCCGAGCGCATTTCCCAGCGATTCTGGTTACAAGTTCTCCATGCAGAGGAATATGAGGATGTCTCCACCAAACAAAGAACTACTTACTTCATATAGTAAGGGGGAAGTACCCTTATTTGGTAGAGATTCACCACTTTGTGGTCTCGTTGTCTTCTCTATATGAAGATTCATGTTACCACAGATGTCTGGAAGAAGACGCTTGAGGAAATCAGCCCAGGGAGGACCCACGTACAAGCCCCGTGGGGTTGGCTGCTTGCGGAGGTTGGCCCCAGGGCCTAGTCAAGACCAGGCGCAGCAGTGGCTGGATTAACATATAGTAACTAAACATTACTTTATGTTAAAAAAAACTGAAATTCACTGAAAAAAACAAAGGTTACATAGGTGAGTAAGTAGGGACCCCACAGAGGACCGGTGAAGTGTGGGAACACAACCGCATGCTCCGTACAATTCTATGGGAAAGTCACAGTTGAAGTTTTATAGTTTAAATACCCTTCCCAGTGGACTTTGCAGAAACCCCGTGGACGTTAGGATGTTGGAAAGCCAGCCCACCCGTGGATACCGAAGTACCAGAGTTACCTATCCCAGGGAAACTAGGTGCATAGGTCCGAAGTGGCGTCGGAGACCGATGTCCAACCCAATGAAGGACTTTGAAGAAAAGCCGCTGAAGGAAGGAAGAAAAGTATTCGTTGGAATCCAAAGGTGGATTCTTGTTGAAGAGTACCTGAAAGCAGAGGGCATAGAGTCTGGGTCACTCTGGGTCAGTGACAACGGGCTCGGTAGACGAATGCCCACCGATGTCAGGTGCATCAGGTGCATTGACGGAGTTCTTGACTCGGCAGCTACAGGGACCAGGAGATGTCAAGGACAACCAGTAGCCGGATATGAGCTGTCACACAAAGGATTTCGAGTGCTGAGGGGGTCGGTGTCCAGCGGGAGCAGCAACAAGCCTTGGCAATAGCAACCATCACGGAAGGTCAAGAAAGGTTACGGTTCGGACCTGCAAGGCCCAGGAGACTCACCAAACACATGGGAATTCAGTGGTTTCAGTGGTTTCCTGTTCAGAATCTTGTCCACGTCAAATCCAGGGTCCTACAGCAAGGTAAGCCCTTTTGTACCCACGGGAGAGAGTTGGATAGATTCAGGGGAACCTCCCAGGGGAGGATCTAGACAGTGGGGAGGTTACTGCCATGTTCTTAGTCCAGTTTTGTGCCGGAACAGAAGCCAACGTCTCCCAGGACTGGTTTGAACTGGACTATGCAAAGGGACACCAAATGTGCCCCTCATGCAAACTTTCGGTAACTAGCAAGCGCACCCACCCAGCCCTAATACACTATATCCTGTCTGAAAGGTGGTCACACCTCCCTGTGACAGGATGCCTATTGTTCTGCCTTCCCCTGCTCGAGCTTGGCTCAGCAGCAGGAGGGCAGAAATGTGTCTCTGGTCGGCAGCAACCATTTTGTGCTGCCCAGGACTAGAAGGCAGGTAACAGGAACACCAGGAACCCAACAAAGCTCGCTTCTGAGGAGTGGAATCATACCGAGTATGATTCCACAATGTTTGACACCAAACACAATAGGGTTACTTTCAGCCATTTAGAGTTGGTCATCACGAGGTCGCATAATGCCACTCTATATGTCGTAAATGGCTGATGCACTGACAACCCAGGAGAATGGACTCCGTAGGCTGCAGGGGTGTCCTACTCATGCAGGGGCACCCTCTCACTTAGATCTAGGCACCCTGCTTTAAGAATTGTTAAGGCGTGCTACAAGGGTGACATATTTTTTAAGTGCAGTGACCCTTAGATATAGTTAACCTGTAAGTGATGCATGCACCAACTCACACAGGCTGCAATGGCAGCCTGTAGGTTCCATTTTACATGGCCTCTCATGGGTGGCATAATTCATGCTTCAGCCCATGGGAGGCCTCTGGAGTACCTATGCCCTGGGTACATGGGTACCATATACTAGGGACTGACAAGGATATCCCAGTATCCAATCTGGAGTGTACCAAAGTACATATCATAACAGTTTAGGGAGAAAGCAGATAGACTGGGGTCCTGATTAGTAAGATCCTAGTCAGACTAGTCAAAAACAGTATCACCTTTAGCAAAAAGTGGGGATAACCATAAGAAGCAGATCCTACTTTCCTACAAGGGTCCAAGATTTACTTACCTGATGCATTCTCCTGCCCTGTTGTAAGATTCTTCACCCACTAAAATTAACCCTAATGTCTCAGGTAAAACCCTACATTCTGCTTTACATGGAGCAAGGTATTTTTCTTTGAATTGCCTGACAGGAAGTCAGATTTTTTGTTATCCGCCAACCATTAAGACCACCTGTACATTCTCTACTAATGGCACTATCCCAATAATCATAACTGGAGCATTTCTTGTATGTCTTTCCAGGTCCTTCAACATTTCAACTTTCTGATTCTCCCTCTTTAAGGAGCCTGAGCCTGCAATTGTATGTGCCTCAAACATTTCTAGAACTTTTGGTCGATGGAAAATTTCTCACTTGAAGCTACTGATTATTGTCCACAATATGTTGCACTTATTTCCTTCAGTCTTGTGCCTATTTAGTCTGCATTTCAGCCTTAAATCTAAACCTGGATTTGGTTCAAGATTCTACCATTTTCTACCTTTCCATATGTGGAAGAGTGTTGATAGTTCTCCTGCAACTCTTACTGAACTCTCATCCTTGCCAAGAAGGTATTTATGCCACTGGCATTTTTCTCCTACTGTGACCTTTCTTTCTGGGCACCTGTTGCTACTGCATGTATTCTGAAACCTATGACAGCATTGTGGCTACAACAAGGAGTCATCCTTACATCTGGCAAGCGAGTTGAGAGAAGAAGGTGCAACGCTTCATCCAGCTATTGACACTCACTGCTGGTCGGTAATTGTGTTGTAAGTCCAACCTGTCCTGATCAGGACGAAATGTGAAGGCACACAGTCCACTCGGAGCCTTCTAGATGCTAACTAAAGGTGTAAAAACCTTGGCTTATTCAATGAAAGCTGAAACTTTCCACTTTTCACTTTCCTTTCTTTTTTGTTTTACTTATTTTGCCCCCCCTCCATGTGTTATATAACTGTTATTGACTAAAGTAGCCTACCGTTTCTGCTAATCAGACAACTTTGTATTTTACATTGTAACAATACTTACTTGAGAAAGATTTGCAGCCTGAATCATCCTCCACAACTCGCAGCCTGGTCATGTAGAGATACTGAAACCCACACCCGTCCCTTACCTTCTGTCGAGTAGGAATTCTTCTGCACTACTGTCCCTATTGTGTTGTTCTGCCACTCTCACTCAGAACAACACAAATATTTCAATCCTCGTCGCTGCACTGTTACACACGATCACTCTGACTGCTAGAAAATATAATGCTCTATACAGAGAAGATTGAGTTCATATAAGGCCTCTGTTTCATTTCTTCATTAAAGTGCTGTAATGATACTGTCTTTATTTTGGATTTGCCACTGACTCATCCTTCTTTCATGTTAGTGCTGAATCATTTTGCTAATTCATTCTCTTCAACCAAACCTCATTTCAGTATGTAAGATTGAATAGCAGCGTTTTCTTAAAGGGGCTGAACTCATCCTTTGTTTCCACTGACAGAAAATGCATTTTCATTGATTTTTTAAATCTCTTTATGAAATCCATTTATCTTGCAGGCTGCACAGATTATGCACAGCCCATCATTATTCCTTTTAAGTCGGCCCAACTTCCTGCTAAGCAGATCAGTCTCCTGCCATTACAGGAGTCTGGCAGCAAGACCCATGTGTAGTAATGGAGCCACCCGGCCCATACACATACGCACGCACGCACGCATGCACCTTGGGGGCGGGGCAAGCCCCCAAGTATAAATAAACAGCTGACTGACCGCTCGTGGTCTTTGGCCCTAACTGACAGCTAGCGTTGTGTCTTTATTACAGTCACAGTTAGGCCCCACTTCGTGGCATAGGCATCTCTTGCCCCCTGCGTCTTGGCGACGCTACACTGGCGACGAGGCGGACACGGTCACTCACGCCTCGCCACACTGCTGTGCCGGTCTCCTCTACATGACGGAGCCAAGCGTCTCTGACGAGAATAAAGTACGCATCAGGTCGTGGTGCGTCAGGTGAGCTCGCGCCCTTTCAGGGCCTCAGTCGACACCCGCTCGCCCACACACCTGTGTGCGCTCTCTCACCTGCCGACGGCGCGTCGGAGGGACACTCTCGGCCCTCGCGCAATCTCCTCAGCGGCTGCATCAGGCGCTCGATCACCAGCTGACAGCGCATCGGAAAGGAATCCTCGGCTCTCGCACAATTACCTCAGCAGCTGTGTACAGACACACGCATGCGCACGCTGAATCACCAGCTGACAGCGCATCGGAAAGGAATCCTCGGCCCTCGCACAATTACCTCAGCAGCTGTGTACAGACACACGCATGCGCACGATGAATCAGGTCGCGTAAGCCCTGTCAGATCGTATTTCAGGCAGCTGACTAAGGAGAAAGAGACTGGCAAATCCTCACGCTTTGAGCGGATGAAATAATTAAAAAAAAAAAAAAGAACGAACAAAGCCATTGACCAGACAGCGAGTGAGCAAAATTAAAGATAAATTGGATGCCTCACTCACCAGCGCTACACTTCTGACAAGAAAAAAAAAAAACAAACACATTTTCGCGCCACATATAAACTGACAGGAAAGTTACCTAGAGCTGCCGTTTTTGCCACGTGGGATCAGCGTCACACAGAACCTGTTTGATCCTAGTTTTTTTTACACAGTGTTTCTTTGCGTGGACAGTCAAAACTATGACAGACCAACAAGCCAATGGAGGTGCCACTGCTGCGACCTCAGCGCAAGTGCAACCACCTGCTCCTACTGGACCCCCGGCCGTGGTGCAGATACCTGCTGTCCCGGGTCCAGCTCCTGGTGCCGCCGCAGCCGCTGCTGCAGCCTCTCCCGGACATGGCCTCGCAGCGCCACTCCCTCCATTCAGCGAACTGGCAGATCCGCACACAGCTGCGGCAAGATGGCGTATATGGATTGGGAGATTGGAGCATTATTTTACTGGTGTCCGTGAAACTGATGGCAAGGTGAAGCGCTCTTTACTCATGTGTTATGGAGGGGATGAGTTGTATGAGCTTTTTGAAACGCTGCCAGATCGTGGGGGAGAAGAGGATTATGACGCAGCAGTACGGGCGTTGAGCCTTCATTTCGATCCCAGGGTGAACCCTGATTACGAGTGGTTTAAGCTGCGTCAAGCCAGGCAGGGTGAAACTGAGCCTATTGACTCTTTCTATGCCCGGTTAAGGAAACTAGCCATTGCCTGTGAACTTCCAGACCAGCGCCAGGAGATCCGTGCACAGCTAATCCAGGGGTGCAGATCGGTACAACTAAGACGCCTCATTCTTAGACAGCCACGTATCTCTCTTGATGAGATCCTCGTCCTTGCGCGCTCGCATGAGCTATCCAATGCGAGAGCTGATGAAATGCAAGCTGCTCTTGACAGACCCAGTGCACCAGCAAAAACCCCACAAATCAAGGAGGAACAAGTTGACGCAATCAGGCGCCGGTCACAAACACAGAGGGGAGCCCCTCGAGCCAGCTCTCGGAATCCTTGTGGGAACTGTGGCATGGAACATCCGATAAGCGGGAGATGTTTCGCAAGAGGAAAAGTATGCTCCAACTGCGGAAAAATAAATCACTTTGCAAAGGTGTGTCGCAGCAGTGGGAACCGCCGTTTTAGCTCGAATGGAAGAGGCCCTACACAGGCAGTGCGACAACTATCATTGGAAGATCCAGGCCCGTGTGGCGACGCATCCAGGACAGCATTCTGTGCTGAGGATGATGATGACAACATCTTCTTCGTCTCCTTTGTGGGGAGAGAGGGCTCTAGAAGACGACCACCACCGATGTGTGAGATCTCCATCGCTGGATCTCCAGTGCAAGCACTCATTGATACTGGAGCGACTGTAAATGTGATGGACAGCACGCAATATGAGCTACTATCTCCGCGCCCACCACTGTCTCCTTCAAACGCCAAGATTTACACTTATGACAGTGACGACCCGCTTCCTCTGAGGGGAGTAATCGAAGTGACGGCTGCGTGCAATGATCAACAAGTGAAGACCAAGTTCCATGTAACTGGAGGCAGGCGCGCCACACGGCAGAAGATTTACGACTTGTGTTCTTTGCACGGCAAGTACATGAACTACACGCAGAAGCAATCTTGAGAGATTTCCCGACCCTATTCAAAGGTCTTGGCTGTTTAAAAGGAAAAAAATTCAAACTTCACGTAGACCCAACGGTCCGACCCATGGCTCTCAGACACCGACGAGTGCCATTTCACCTACGGAAGCAAGTAGAAGAAGAATTGCACAAACTTGAAGAGTTAGGGGTAATTGAAAAGGTATCGGGCCCAACGCCCTGGGTATCGCCGCTTGTGATTGCTCCAAAACTAAAGCAACCAGGTGCAATACGCCTGTGTGTGGACATGCGTCTTCCAAACAGGGCAGTAAAGAGGGAGAGGCATCTGACTCCAACTATGGATGACATAGTAGCAGATCTCAATGGTGCACGCTGGTTTTCAAAACTGGACCTAAACGCCGGATATCACCAGCTTGAGCTACATCCAGACAGTCGTAACATCACGACATTCTCCACCCATGTTGGACTCCGGAGGTACAAACGGTTAAGCTTTGGGGTGTCATCGGCGGCTGAAGTTTTTCAAAACGCCATCAGGGAGACTCTTTCCGGCCTGACAGGAGTTATAAATTTAAGCGATGACATCCTTGTCTTCTCCAAGACTCTGGAAGAACACCACGTCCACCTCCGAGCCACATTGCAACGCCTAGTTGATCACGGCCTCACCCTCCACAAAGCAAAGTGTTCCTTCTACAAGGAATCAGTGGACTTCTTTGGGTATATCTTCTCCAGAGAAGGGCTTCAGGTCGACCCGAAGAAAGCGGACGCCATCAGGACAGCTCCCAAGCCAACGTCAGCCACGGAAGTCAGAAGCTTCCTGGGAATGGCCACGTACTGCGGCCGTTTCATCCCAAGATTAGCATCCCTATCTGAGCCATTACGTAACCTAACCAAAGCAAGTCAACCATGGGTGTGGACGGCCAAGGAATACGAAGCATTTGAGGCAATCAAAGCTGCATTAATTGACGACAAAGTCATGGCATACTTCAGGCCACACCGGCGCACAGAAGTCGTTGTGGACGCGAGTCCTGTAGGATTAGGGGCCGTCCTCATGCAAAAGACTGAAGCTCATGAATGGGTGCCGACAGCATACGCCAGCAGGGCACTGACTGCGACGGAGATGCGGTACGCCCAAATTGAACGTGAAGCACTGGCAATAAAATGGGCGTGCCAGCATTTTCACCTCTACCTGTTCGGACATGAATTCACAGTAGTGACTGATCACAAGCCCCTGGTGCCCCTATTTACGGGAACTGCCAGACTCGCACCACCCAGAATTGAGAGATGGGCTGTCCAACTCCAAACATACCGCTTTGAGGTGATCTATAGGCCTGGAGCCGACAATCCTGCGGACTTCCTATCCAGACACCCCGGCTCCGGAGATACAGTCCAAACTACAAGTGACGAAGATGACGTTGAAGAATATGTCAGAATGATCTCACAAGACGCTTGCCCAGTAGCCCTGACGCTGGAGGACATTGGAAAGGCAACGGATGAAGATGAATGCCTTGTCAAGGTAAAAACTACGCTGGCAAACAGGAACTGGAGAAATTTTCTTGATGGAGTTAGCGCTCTCACACCCCAAGAACAGCTGGCGAGACAACAACTGTGGAGAGCTCAGAGTGAGCTGAGCATTGGACCGCACGGTGTGGTCCTCCGAGGGACAGCGATCGTGGTACCTGCAAGGCTGCAGAAAGAAGTTGTGCGCCTTGCACACCAAGGCCACCAAGGAGTATCGAAGACAAAAGGGCGTTTGCGCAGCAAGGTGTGGTTCGCCGGCATGGATGCAGCGGTGGAGGAAGAGGTTGGAAACTGCCACTCGTGCATCATCACAGGCCGGGAACCTGCTCCTCACCCGGTGATCACCGAAGAACTCTGTAAAGAGCCATGGTCAAAGATAAGTATGGACTTTGGATCGTTCCCGGATGGACGACACACCCTCGTCATGATAGACTCCTACTCCCGTTTTCCAATAGTGGAAATCGTACCCACGACAGCGTTCAACCACGTCAAGAAAGCTCTGGAGAGAGTGTTCGCCATGGTAGGCCTACCAGAAGAAGTGAGGTCGGACAACGGCCCTCCTTTTCAGGGAAAAGACTTCCAGACTTATCTCGCCGCCCGGGGCATTCACCACAGAAAAATCACTCCGCAATGGCCCCAAGCAAATGGGGAAGTCGAGAGATTTATGCGGACTTTGAATCGCGCACTGCAAATTGGTGTGGAAAGAAAGGAAGACGCGGAAGAGTGCCTGTCACAATTCCTCAGTGCATACAGACAGACACCCCACTCGACAACACGCTGTGCTCCGGCACACCTAGTATTCAAGAAGGTACCAAGAGACTGCGTGCCAACTACACCTGCCTGGTGCCCCCCAGAAATAGATCACGAGGTCACCCAAGAACGCCGGAAGCGCACTAACGACAAAGCCAGTCAGGCAAGGAAAGCTGAAGCCAGGTCATTGGTGGTTGGAGACAAAGTGGTTATTAAGAACAGGCAACGAAAATCAAAATACGACCCAGCGTTTGAACCAGAAGTGTGGGAGATTGTGAACGTGCACGGCACCATGGTGTCGGCGTTCAGAGGTACGCGAGCTGTTACCCGAAATGTGTCCTGGTTCAAACGCGTCTCACGTGAAGATGGGCACGACGGAACTGCGTCTGAGGAAATGGAAGACGAAGAGCAGGAACCAGCACGCATGGAGTCACCAGTGTCACCGCAAGAAGAAGAAAGACAGACTTCAACGAGGATTGAGCCAGCAAACACCGCCAGCCCTGAGAACCCCTCAAGTAATGACCAGCATTGCTCTGAGCAATCAGTGGAGACGGGGAGTCTGGAGGGTCGTCAAAGCCAAAGATATCACCTGCGACCTAATCCGATCCCCAACCAACGATTGAAGGACTATGCATGGAATATGAACTAAATTCAAAAAAAAAAACACCTCATGGCCGGGACTATTGATCTGTGAGTTTGGAGGGATGTAGTAATGGAGCCACCCGGCCCATACACATACGCACGCACGCACGCATGCACCTTGGGGGCGGGGCAAGCCCCCAAGTATAAATAAACAGCTGACTGACCGCTTGTGGTCTTTGGCCCTAACTGACAGCTAGCGTTGTGTCTTTATTACAGTCACAGTTAGGCCCCACTTCGTGGCATAGGCATCTCTTGCCCCCTGCGTCTTGGCGACGCTACACCATGCTTGCCCACAGCCTGCGTTAAATATGCCTTTCTCAGGTCACTTGTTAGTAAAGGCCATCTCGCAAAGAAGGTCAAATCATCAACAGGCCAGGGGTGCCGGAAGTGACATCATGCATGCGCCACTTGACCTTTACGTTCACTCACAGATAAACATACTCTCACCTGTGCGAATACACATAACTTGCATTTAAAAGTATTTTTTTTACCTACCTTTGCTGCAAGGAAGGATCATAATTGTACTCCAATTTTTATTACACTAATAGTGAATAATATATCATTATTCGCTATTACTGTTTTGAAAGAAAGGACAAAAAACAAGGAGATTGCAGCCTCAACTGATGACTATTAAGACGATGTACCCCTATGTTCCTGGCACTGATTTTGCTACCTCTGAGGCCAGTGGTCGCAAAGAAAGTGCCAGGGGTCGCATGGGGCAAGCCAGGGGTCACAGCTGTGACCACTTGTGACCCCTAAATGACGTCCATGCTTCTTGCCTGCTCCACTTTTTTTTTTTCATAACCGTATTTATTGAGAGTTCAGGCAAACATCAATACAGTTCTCCACAATCAGGAGGATACTGTCAGTAATATGCAGGTAGTAGCATGACCAAGAACCCAAGGTTTAAAAACATTCCCCACCCCACCCCCTGCCCCACCAACCCCCTTAAACATACCCCAATACCCTTCCCCAACTACCCACCCCTAACTACCCACCCCTTATCCCACCCTAACCCAGTGCACGTGTTCACCAGATAACAACAACAGATGGAAGGCAATGCAGGTGTCGGTCAGCAACCTAAGGTCCAGGGGCCACGTCCGGAGGTAGCACATCCTCAATGTCAATCGGAGGGTCCAGGGTCAGCCCTCTGTAGTCCGCCCACCGCTTCCAGATTTTATAGTGTTTCCGGGGGCACCCCCTGGCCTCAAACACAGGCAGTTCCAGCCCCATGAGAAAGTCTAATCCCGCCTTCCAGGCGCTGAGTGGGGGGGCACGGTCACTCTTCCAAGCCTTTGCCAGATCCCGTTTAGCCACTACCAGCCCCAGTAACAAAAGATGTCGTTTGTAAATGTTGCCCCCAACGTTTTCCAGAACATGGAGGAGGCCCAGCCGAGGTGTACGAGGGAGGTCCCACCCCAGCACTTCCGACAGGCAGTTCCAGACCCCATTCCAAAATCGGGTCAGGCCCCCACAAGACCACACCGTGTGTAAGAGTGTCCCCCTTTCAGCTCCACACCTCAGGCACTCCGGGCGGCAATAAGGCCCGCTCTCCACAATCGTTCCCTAGTGTAGTATGCCCTGTGAAGGTATTTAAACTGAATAAATCTGAGGCGGACTGCTATGGCAGCTCCACGGGGGGATTCAAGGGCCTCACGCCAGTCATCCTCATCCAAGGGGCCAACATCAGTCTCCCAGGAGGCCTTCAGTGTCAGAAGGGAAGAGGAGCAATGCGTAACCAGGGAGCAGTATATTTGAGAAACCTTCTTGTCGCCCAAGTCCCCCATAAAAAGTTTGGCTTCAATGGGGCTAAAGTCGGGAAGTTGATCTATACCCACCAGGCTCGGGCCGGGGGCATGGCGGAACTGGAGGTACCTGAAGAATTGAGTCTTGGGCATATGAAATTCGTAGCTAAGGTCCTGGAAGGATTTAAGTGTAGTCCCGGTGAGGACATGGCCGAGGGAGGAAATTCCAATCGCGTCCCAGCCTCCAAAGCCAGACAGGGAAGGCAGTGCCGGAAGCAGTCCATTATTCCACAGCGGAGTCTCGGCGGTCAGCCTGCCCCACCAACCCATGCTGCGCAAAGCTTGTCTCCAAATCGCGAAGACCACCTGGGTGACCCGCGGCAGCTTCTTCCTCCGCCCGGCCGAGTATAGTAAAGTATGGAGCGTGGCATCCCCCATCAGAGAGTGCTCTAATGCATAAGCAGGGTCACTATGATCATCATACCACCACTCATTGAGCACCAGGAGGTGGGAGGCTTGGTAATAGGACAGAAGGTCAGTGGTAGCTAGGCCACCACAGTATGTGGAGAGAAAGCATGTCCGCAGTGCCACCCTTACATGACGGAACCACTGCGGGTCAATCCTGTGCGGGTGATTCTGTAGTTGGTAGAGAAGCCGTGGCAGGGCAACCATCTTAAAAATGGCGGATCTACCATATATATTGAGGGGCATGCGTGACCAAGTCTTAACATCCATTTGAACCTTGTCCCACACCGGCTGCACGTTTCGGTCCCACGCCACCGTAGCCGAGGCCGACAGGAAGGCGCCCAGATATTTCAGGCCTCCGACTGCCACCTGTAGGGCTGCGGCCCATGGGCATGTCACCGGTTCATCCCCCAGTACCCACAGGGTCGATTTGCGTGGATTGAGAAAGAGCTCCGACGCCTCGCCAAACTCCCGCATCATATCCAGTATGCGAGGGCCTGTGCGGTGAAGGTCGGTCATGAAGAAAAGGACATCGTCCGCATACAAAGCGATACGATCTGAGAGTTCCGCCCCCCACACAAAGCCCCGAAACAGTGCGTCCAGGCGCACCCGTACGGCCAATGGCTCCATGGCCAACGCAAAAAGATAAGGGGAAAGGGGACACCCCTGACGAGTGCCCCTGGCAATGGGGAACTTCTCGGAGATCGCCCCAGAGACGCGTACCGAGGCAGTTATGTCTGTAAAGAGCAATTTCACATAGGAGATGAACACCGGCCCCAAGTTGAGAAGCGGCAGAAGGGCAAAGAGATAGATCCAGCTGACCGAATCGAACGCCCTATCAATGTCAGCGAGCAACAGCGCTGCCCGATCCCCGGTCGCCCCCACCGCGTCTATCGCGGCCAGTGCACGCCGAATGTTGTGTCTCGTCGCCCGGTGTGGCAGAAAACCCGCCTGGTCCGGGTGGACGAGGTCTGTAATATGCGGGAGCAGGCGGTTCGCCAGCGCCTTGGCCAGGAGCTTGGCTTCAAAATTGATCAAGGATATTGGGCGATAGGACTCGTGGCGGTCGGGAGGCCTACCCGGTTTTTGGAAGACCACAATTTCGGCTTGGCGCCAGTCCGAGGGCAGGCTACCACGCTCCCGCGCCAGTTCCAACGCCCGCCTATAGTGCGGCCCAAGCTGCAAGTGGAATTTCTTATAGAATTCGCTGGGGAACCCACTCGGTCCCGGCGCCTTACCTACGTTAAGTTGACCCAATGCATCACCCAGCTCTTCCGCCGTCAGGGGGAGGTCCAAGGCTTCCCGGACCACGTCGGAGACCGCGCGAGGAGGGACATCCACAAGGAACCCCTCAATCGCCTCGGGTGAAAGGCTCTCTTGAGAGGCGTACTGTTGCGCATAGTAGCACGCAAAGCTCGCCGTAAGGACAGCAGGGTCCGTTATTACCGCTCCTGCCTCGTCCGTAAGCCCAGGCAAAGTGATCGGTTGCATCGTTTGCTGACAGAGCCTATGAAGCATGGTGCAGGACTTGTCCCCCCATTGGTACACCCTGCTCCGTGTAGCCAGCCACGCCTGGCGAGCTTCATCCATCAACACCGAAGCGTAGGATTGCTGCACTTGTAGAAGTGCCCTGTCATCACCCCCTCCCCGGTAGCGCGTCTCCAGCACCCCCACCCGCTCTGCCTCTGTAACAATGCTCTCCTGCCGAATCCGGCGGGCAGAAGCACACCAGGCAATGTCGACACTTCTCAGGGTGGGCTTCATGGCTTCCCATACCCTCACCGCGTCCACCCCCTCCGTGAGGTTGTCCTGCCAATAATGGGCGATTGCACTGCGCAGATGCTGGGTGTAGGCCGGTCGCTGCAGATGCCACGAAGACATCCGCCACCGAAACGGTTGGCGTGCCTTGCACAGGTCAATCAGTACCGCCACTGGGGAGTGGTCGGACAGCCCGCGAGGCCGGATCACAGTCCCTTTCACCCTGTCAAGGAAGGCCCCCGGCACGAACACACAATCCAAACGTGAGAGGGAACCATGCACTGCTGAGATATATGTGTATTCCCGCTCCCTGGTATGCAGGGGCCTCCACGCGTCCACCCATCCCAGTCCATCAATCAGTGCATTCAGCCGCATGGGCGAGGCCGCAGCCGCGACCCCCTGCATCCTCTGCCTGTCCAGACTCACATCCACAACATCATTCCAGTCACCTCCAATCACTGCTAGGGAGTGGGGAATCTCAGTCCACAAGTCAAACAGTTTCTCCGCCAGGGACCACTGCAGCGGGGGAGGGGCGTACACACTGCCAAATACCACCGGTTCTGCTCCAATCCTCCCCTGCACAAATACATACCAACCCTGGGGATCAAGCCAGTGACGCTCATGAGTATATGACAGCCGTCTGTGAACAAGAATGGCCACCCCCCTCGAGCCCCTGGTAAACCCGGCATGGAATACCTGATGGAAGCCAAACCACTGTAGACTCAAAGCTTTGGTACCCAGCATGTGTGTTTCCTGAAGGAGCATCACATCAGCCAAATCCCTTTTGCTCCATCGTAGCACAGCCCCACGCTTGATCTTGTCCAACAGCCCCCGGACATTCCAGCTCAAAATTCGCATAGAGGCACTAGCTTGTACTGGTCGCGGGATGTCAACCATTGTCTCGATGAGCAAGTCTCTGCGACCTCCAAGACCCGACCCAGGTCTCCAACACCATATTAGCATATATCGCGAGAATCACGTGCCCCCCATTCAGAACAACCCCGACCCCCTTCGCCCCCCTCAACCAGCCCCGACCCCCAAACAACCCAACACCCCAGCCCCACCCCCCACCCCTATACCTCACAGAACATTGAAGTATCTGTCGCGGCATGGGGAGCTTCAGGCCCAGAACAGAGCGCCTAAAGCCAACCATACCAATGGATCCCAACTATTCCCCCCACTAACAGGGCACGCCCCCAGGACCACCCCCCAACCCCAATAGGAGTAGGCAGCCCACAAAGAGTGCCCCGAACCCCAATCCCACAAGCATCTGGTCCACATGTAAGGCACAGCAGATATATACCAGCCCCCTGGGGGCCCTCAAGCTCTGCCAAAACATAAGTCCATACTGCACCAGTCAGTGTCTGCTCCACCAGCAAGGTCCGGTCTGCCACAGAGTACATCAATGGACCAAAGGCAATCGACAAGTGCCAATGTTGTAGAATGATCAGGATTCCTTGCGAGATTGGTCCGTGTCGGGCTGTGTGTCCCCCAAGAGAGGGTCTCGGGACAAGGACCTCCGTCGTGAGCGGGACTTCCGATGACGTTTCCCTTTACTGGGTGGGTCGCTCCTCTCCTGGGATGAGCTGCGCGAGGGTCCAGAGCTCAGCCCCGGCTGGGCGTTCGGTCGGATCTTGACCGTCTCATCTGTCCACTGGAAGACGGCCTCCGGAGAGTCGAAGAAGTGAGTCCTGGAATTGAAGATCACCCGAAGACGGGCCGGATAGAGCAGGGAGTACTGGATTTTTAGGCCACGCAATTTGGCCTTCGCAGCCATGAAGGAGTGTCGCTGCTGCTGGACCTGCTTGGTGTAGTCCGGTAAAATCATAATTTTGTGGTTGTCGAACAGCAAAGTCTCCTTGAGCCGTGCTACCCTGAGTATGACATCTCTGTCAAGAAAGTTCAGGATTTTGGCAATGATTGGCCGAGTCCGCTCCCCCACCGGTGGTTTCTGCGTCAGGGCTCTATGTGCGCGCTCCACCACAAAGCAGCGCGACAGGGTGTTCGGGGGAAGCCAGCCCTCCAACCACCGTGCCAGGAAGGCAGCCATGGGTCCCTTCTCGCAATCCTCCGGAAAGCCGACAAAGCGCAGGTTATTCCGTCGCGCCCGCCCCTTCGCATCTTCAATGCGAAGCGCCAGGCCCTTCTGAATCCTTTCCATGTCTGCCACCTTCTTTTTAAGGTTTGAGCTAAAAAACGGTGTTGGATCTAGCCCTGATCTCTTGACTGGGTGAGAGTATTCTGTTTAATTCAGAGACTCTGTCCCTCACCACCCCTTTTTGTAAATATTTTTGTCCACCCTAAGCGTGGAAGGGTATACTCAGATGTGAGTCCCTTGCTCATTGCACCATCAGGATTCAAGCAAGCCGGGCCGAAGACGGCTGAAATGCCAGAAACCGGTCCCCGGTAGCTTGTTTCCTTCCCAGTGTAAGAATTGGCTTTTGTAGTTTGGTTTGCCCTGTTCCCATCATGCACTGGGACAGGAACAGACTAATTTGCATACAGCCAGGTTCTGAAACTGGGATGGTGCAGTGAGCTAAAAAACGGTGTTGGATCTAGCCCTGATCTCTTGACTGGGTGAGAGTATTCTGTTTAATTCAGAGACTCTGTCCCTCACCACCCCTTTTTGTAAATATTTTTGTCCACCCTAAGCGTGGAAGGGTATACTCAGATGTGAGTCCCTTGCTCATTGCACCATCAGGATTCAAGCAAGCCGGGCCGAAGACGGCTGAAATGCCAGAAACCGGTCCCCGGTAGCTTGTTTCCTTCCCAGTGTAAGAATTGGCTTTTGTAGTTTGGTTTGCCCTGTTCCCATCATGCACTGGGACAGGAACAGACTAATTTGCATACAGCCAGGTTCTGAAACTGGGATGGTGCAGTGAGCTAAAAAACGGTGTTGGATCTAGCCCTGATCTCTTGACTGGGTGAGAGTATTCTGTTTAATTCAGAGACTCTGTCCCTCACCACCCCTTTTTGTAAATATTTTTGTCCACCCTAAGCGTGGAAGGGTATACTCAGATGTGAGTCCCTTGCTCATTGCACCATCAGGATTCAAGCAAGCCGGGCCGAAGACGGCTGAAATGCCAGAAACCGGTCCCCGGTAGCTTGTTTCCTTCCCAGTGTAAGAATTGGCTTTTGTAGTTTGGTTTGCCCTGTTCCCATCATGCACTGGGACAGGAACAGACTAATTTGCATACAGCCAGGTTCTGAAACTGGGATGGTGCAGTGAGCTAAAAAACGGTGTTGGATCTAGCCCTGATCTCTTGACTGGGTGAGAGTATTCTGTTTAATTCAGAGACTCTGTCCCTCACCACCCCTTTTTGTAAATATTTTTGTCCACCCTAAGCGTGGAAGGGTATACTCAGATGTGAGTCCCTTGCTCATTGCACCATCAGGATTCAAGCAAGCCGGGCCGAAGACGGCTGAAATGCCAGAAACCGGTCCCCGGTAGCTTGTTTCCTTCCCAGTGTAAGAATTGGCTTTTGTAGTTTGGTTTGCCCTGTTCCCATCATGCACTGGGACAGGAACAGACTAATTTGCATACAGCCAGGTTCTGAAACTGGGATGGTGCAGTGAGCTAAAAAACGGTGTTGGATCTAGCCCTGATCTCTTGACTGGGTGAGAGTATTCTGTTTAATTCAGAGACTCTGTCCCTCACCACCCCTTTTTGTAAATATTTTTGTCCACCCTAAGCGTGGAAGGGTATACTCAGATGTGAGTCCCTTGCTCATTGCACCATCAGGATTCAAGCAAGCCGGGCCGAAGACGGCTGAAATGCCAGAAACCGGTCCCCGGTAGCTTGTTTCCTTCCCAGTGTAAGAATTGGCTTTTGTAGTTTGGTTTGCCCTGTTCCCATCATGCACTGGGACAGGAACAGACTAATTTGCATACAGCCAGGTTCTGAAACTGGGATGGTGCAGTGAGCTAAAAAACGGTGTTGGATCTAGCCCTGATCTCTTGACTGGGTGAGAGTATTCTGTTTAATTCAGAGACTCTGTCCCTCACCACCCCTTTTTGTAAATATTTTTGTCCACCCTAAGCGTGGAAGGGTATACTCAGATGTGAGTCCCTTGCTCATTGCACCATCAGGATTCAAGCAAGCCGGGCCGAAGACGGCTGAAATGCCAGAAACCGGTCCCCGGTAGCTTGTTTCCTTCCCAGTGTAAGAATTGGCTTTTGTAGTTTGGTTTGCCCTGTTCCCATCATGCACTGGGACAGGAACAGACTAATTTGCATACAGCCAGGTTCTGAAACTGGGTTGGTGCAGTGAGCTAAAAAACGGTGTTGGATCTAGCCCTGATCTCTTGACTGGGTGAGAGTATTCTGTTTAATTCAGAGACTCTGTCCCTCACCACCCCTTTTTGTAAATACCTTCTTTTTAAGGGCGCCGACGTCGCCTTCCACCTCTGTGACCCTGGTCTCCGTCTCTGTGATGCGGGCGACCGCGTTGCGGAGATCTTGACGCCGCAGCATCACATCGGCACCGACCGCGCCAATCTTCGCATCCAACATGTCGCGGGACTGCGTGATGGCCACCATCAGAGCCGCGTTGTCCGGTCCAGCACTCTGGCCACCCCCGGCAGTCCCCGCGCCTCCTCCGGGGCCGGTGAACTTATCGATGGGCCCCTGCTTGGTGGCACCCGTGCCACCCCCGCCTCTAGTCATGGCACCGGCAGTTGCGGCGGGGCGACACACACCCAGATAGGAGTTCTCGGCACCACACACCTAGATTGCCCGCCACTCGGGCCAAGACCGGGCTATCCGGGTCTCGCCAGGCACTGCGCTTCACCCACCTGTCACCAGCACGCCAGGTTGCAACAAGCAGACACACCGGGTTGGACCCCGGACTCCGGTAGCAGAAGCAGCGGCCAGCCCAGCACTCTACCGTCCCAGGGCTCCGCCGATCCACACCAGCCGCCTCCGCCGTCCCCAGGCCGCCGGGCACCTCGCCGTCGCCGATGAGCAGGCACAATGGGGGCCCGAGGCCGCGGCACCCAGGCAAGGCCACTCCTCCAGGGCGTAGCAGCCGCCAATCTCGGGCCTAGAGTCAAGGGGGCTAGGTGGGCGCCGACACGCCGCCGTCCACGCCGCAGATTCGGCGGTAACCAAGGGCACAGCCAGTCCGTCGGATTAGTACCCCCCGGGGCCTCACCACAGGGCCCTCCGCTGTCCACAAACCGGGCCAGGTGCTTCCCTTCATCCGCCGGTAAGACACCGCCGGCTCCGCTACCACACTGCCACCGGTAGTACGGGGGAATCCAGATCGCCTCCGGGTCCGCGAAGTCTCCTCCTAGGGTCGCCGCCCAGCGACCCCCAGCAGCTCCGCCGGGTGCGCTAGCGGCAGGATGTTCTATCGTCCCTCCCCCGGCGACCCAGGAGCAGCCAAGCGAGCTCAGCCGCATGCAGACCGCCCGGCGCCCAGCGCCAGCAGGCGGTCGGGGCAAAAATTGAGGTCCCGGCTTACCACACGGCGAGCAGGCCCAGCGGGCGCCGCCACCAACAGCCGGTCCAGGCACGATCCGGGGCCCCAGCAACCACACCAACGGGCGCCTCCGGTCTCCAGCAGTCTCCACAACCTCTGCAAGGGGAGTGAAGGGTTCAGGGCCAGGATAATTAGACGGATAAGTAGCGGGCTGGCAGGAGCTCTACAGAGCCGCGTCCGCCATCTTTGCCCTCGAAGCCACGCCCCCCGCCTGCTCCACTTTTTGACCAGCTTCTGTCTGTCCTGATGTGTTAGTCAGGGCATCGAAGAAAGTACAGAAAAAATATGGGCATCTTCCTTTGATGTTTTCTCTATTTGGGCATCTTATCGAGGCCAGTTAGGCTTTTTGGCTAAATGACCCCTGCCCAAGCAGGCCGCTCACATCATTGTCTGGCCTAAATGTACTTCTTTTCACTGAATTGCAGATCACACTGACTCACTTTGGTTTAACTAGTAACATCCACTCTAGGCTTGCACCATCTCTGCCACAATGATGATTTGCTTTTGACTCCTGATACTCTACTTGGGGTTGGGAGGTTGGGCCTTCCAACACAGTGCATCTGGTCCTGAGTTATACTCAGAACAGGCTCTCTCAGATCAGCAGTTTACAATAGCATACACACACAAAACCTACCCCCTAGCTGTAAACCTAAAAAAAGTCATATCCACAAGGAGGAAAAACCATCCCTTTACCAAACCCAACTAATTTCACCCACAAAAACACACCTCTTATGTCAACTCACTAATATGTGCCCACTTGCTCCTTGAACCATATAAAAGAAACTCAAAGCTTCCCTATACCTATCAAATCCCAGCAACAGAAAAAACACATACCCCCTCCTAAATCCAATCTATCATTTCCAGAACGGCTCCCCCCAAAACCATAATAAGAAGTCCTTTTAAAGGCTACAACTTGGTGATTTCCTTTCCTCCAAAGTTATGAGTTGCTGTTTAATGTTGTAGGTTGTGTAGGATTTTACCCTGGTTGAAGGCCACCCTATGAAGGGTTTCCCTCATGTTGGTTTCTTGGTGTATGCATAAAGCCAACATTCCTTGGAAATGCAAGGATACCACCTCTGCAAACGATGCTGCAAAAGTGAGCATTTGCTGGCTGTGTAGGGTGGTGCTTGATGGTGCAGATGTTTCTTTCTACCACATCTCTCCACCGGCATGTGGACAACAATTTAGCATCTCACGTCAATTCTCAAGTTCCACTCAGGACTATCAATTCTACTTCTGATGATGATCTTCCATCCTGGATCACCTTGGCAGAGGATTATGACTTTCTCTAGGAGGGAGAAAAAAAGGTACCGATTAATAGTACTTACTGCTGTAAGTACATTAGTTGGTATAGTCACACAAGACTACTAGTTTCGTACCATTACTGTACTCATCCAACACTTCTGCCCCCTCATTTATTATCCTATTAGTAATCGTACACATCTTAATGCTGTTGTGGTTAGGTTTTCCTTAGGGATTGTGTTAGGATTAGAGTAAAGGATGATGGAAGATAAGGTGTTATATGGTTAGGGTTAAAGTAAGGGTAGCAAAACTGGAAGACACAATTTATATGTACGAGAATGGTGGAGTAGGAGGTGGTACATGGGTTTTCCTCCTCCCTCCTCATACATTGGCAGAGAATTGAAGTGAAAAAAGTTTAGAGACCAGGGTAATGTTCAAGGAGGGAATAACAGTTAGCGTTGATATACATGTATGTCTTTGTAAAGTCAGAAATGTAGTGTAAAATATAGTTTTTACTTCTACGGCATTCTGTTTTCCCTATGCATAGGTCGGTGTTGGCGACAATTTGTAAACCTCTTTCCTTTCGAAATCCTTTCGATTCTGTTGTGTTCACTCATCAGTGCACAATGCATATTTTGGAAGCAGAAATAACAGCTTGGCTCTCTTACCTGCCTCTTCTGCTTCCTGCCCCACAGTCTACCAAGCCCAGTCACTGTAACCAGCTCACGCTACTGTTTTTCTATATTAAAATTGGATGCAATTACATTCTGTAGTGCAAACAATTTAAAACAGACATGATCATAAGCGTATCCCTGCAGTCTGAAGGTAGGTGTTGGTGCAGGTGGGCTACCTTGGGCCGTCTGTGTGACAGTAGGGAAATACGTTTCTAACCATCATGAATTCGAACTGAGCCGCAGATATGCAATTCCTCTACCTGTTGGTCGATTTCCTCTACCAGGAGGGGAATGGGTAGTGTGCAGTGTCAGGAGGCTCCCACAGGGACAGTAAGATGTGGCTGCCAAGCAGCATCTCCACTGTCCTGAGTGGTAGCTGTAACCCCCACACTTATGTATGCACCATTTTTGCAGCCTCTTTTTTCAAAACGTTTTAAAAACTTTGTCAGCAAAGCAATCTGTAAATCTGGTGAATGTGCCACAGCTCGCTTGTCTTTGCAAATTCACACACTGCAAACTATGGACATGTGTTCTGTGGGAAAGGGTTTTGTTAAGTCTCACACATACAGGCACAAACGCAACAAATTAAATAATTGCATGTAATAATTAAAGGCATCACCAACTATTAAAAATGTCCTTCCAAGCTATATCTCGTCTTCCAGCTGAGGGAAAGTGCAAGGTTCTCTTCCCACGTGATAAAATCCTTCAAGCAGTGTTGCACTTGGCAGTGGCAGTGGCCAATACCGTTCATTTGGGCTGCCATGATGCACATACTTTCTCCAAGAATGGTAGCTCTTCCTTTTCCTGCTGCCTTTTGCAAACATAGGAGGAGTGATTCAGTGCGCTAAAAAATAAGCTGTTAGCCTCCCCATTGACAAAACATGCCTGGGTAAACAGTGGAGACTCTTAACATGACACTCATATTCTATGCTGGTGCTGAGAAAAAGCAAATACAATTAGAAAAAAAACGCAACACAAACAATTAAAAAGCATTGGAAAAGTCAATAGGTATCGCCAGTGCACATATCCTTAAAAAATAGAAGTGGGGGACCTACCAGGTTAATCAGTATGCAAGTGAGATAATGTTGTATGGCATCACAGTGTGAGACATCATGGTACGGCATGTAGTGACATCACAGAAACTGGCATTACAACCTCACAGAAAGTGATAACACAAGCAGTGAAAACAGAGCTTTACACCTCATTAAGGGGCATATTATCAAGGGGGTTTATCTCCGCTTTTTTGGCTTTAAAAGCCAAGAAAGCGGAGATAAAATTATCTCCCTATTACCAAGCTGTCGCTAACACCAGTTAGTGACAGCTAGTAGGAGATAGCGACCATCTTGGGCCCCACTTTGCATGTCAGTGATATTTATCACTAATGAGATGCAAAGTGGGCGTGCCAAGATGTTAGCGACTGGAAACAGTCCCTAACATCGCTATCTCCTATTACCAACTTTTGGAGATATTCGCGCTAAGCGCGAATATCTCCAAAAGCAAACACCTGCCCTGAGCAGTTCTTAGCCATGTTATCCAATGGGAGGTGGATAACATGGCTAAGAGCATTTGCTCGATAATGCATGAATATCGCTGACTTTTCAGCGATATTCATGCATTGCGGCCGTTTTTTATCGCATTTGCGATAAACCTTGCTAATAGCAAGGTTTATCTGCGATAAAAATCGCCGATGTGCGGCGATAATTTTTGTCTCTAAACAAGTTAGAGACAAAAATTATCGCTAGTTGTTGGTAATATGCCCCTTATTTCTTTGGCGGGTCTATCGTTAGTACATTTGAGTGCAGTACGACATTTAACAAATTAGGGGGCATATTATCAAGGACAGGTGATACATTATCGCCGCTTTTATCGGCAGGAAACTGCCGATAAAGCGTAGATAATGGGCTTGATAATATGCTCTACGGAATTCCAATCGTAGCCCATGTTAGATGTGTTCACATCTAACATGGGCTTCGATTGGAATTCATAGAGCATATTATCAAGGCCATTATCGACGCTTTATCGGCAGTTTCCTGCCTATAAAAGCGGCGATAATGTATCGCCTGTCCTTGATAATATGCCCCTAGGTTTTTGTTTCGGAGTTGTGCCAAAAAAAGTGACGCATCCGCAATACAAAATCTGGGCCTCAATTTATACATTCATATTTTAAGAACTCTGACACAAAGAAATTTACAAAAAGAAAACATGTGGTATTAATTTTGTTCTGTTTAATATATTGCAAAGTCTGTGTTTTACCATATCTTATGGGGTTAAGGCACCTGCTGCAGAGATCTTTGTGTGCTCAGTAAATCTCAGGGCATAATAACTATGGAGGTTAGCGCATTTGTTGGAGAAATCTGTGTTTTGTGTAGTCTACGATTAGAATCAAAGTCGTATAGAAGGTTCATGTGTCTCCTGAAAAAGCACATCATGTAACAAGCAGATAGATGACTGATTTATATTTTGTGTAGATTGGTAAGTGTGTTACTGCTTTTAACACAGAGTTCATTTTGTTGCTTGAGGTCATAAATTTCAATCCTTCTAATATAGCGCAGTAAGTTATAAACAGCATGCAACTCCTACATCTTGTAACCCTCACTGATTTATGTAACAAATCCTCTACATTGATTTACACATCCATATGATTTATTGTCAATGTATAATGTGTGTGTGTGATGTAAAGTGTATTGACACTCTGCATAAGGATGAGTAGTGCTATAAAAGTGTTAAAACAAAATACTGGTGTTTAATTTGTGCTGTTAATGGACACCACCCAGTTTAGAAAATTAAAATATCTTTATCTAAACTAAACAATTCTAAAATGACAAAAATCCAACATAGGGTTTTGTACAATTTCGCAAATTGCGAAATTGTACAAAACGCGTGCGAACTTGCAGAAACCCGTGCGAACACAATTATGTGCCTCTTGTGTGAATAAAAGGTCAGAGAAAGATCAGTTCAGCAGATGAAGAGAAAGAAGCTCCTGGTCACAGGAACAGCACGGGTATTGCGCTCGTGAAAGTCAAGGATGCAAAGCCTATCCAGCATCACAGCTGATTTTCCACAGTAGTTTTGGGAAGAAGGCACACCTGTCCAGCCTCGACGACGCTCACAATTGTTTTTGGGCTAATGAATGAGTCACTGAATTTGAGCATCAACTAGTTCGAGCGACCATGTGTGTGTTACTATGCAATCGCCCGAAGGGCGCAGGGGTCCCTTGAGTGAGCTGCAGACCTGTGCCCAGCCATGCAACTATTTTACAATGGCGCCAGCAAGCTGCCAGCACCGTTGTAAAATAGTTACAAAGTTAGCTTGCACAGAAAGCACTTAGATAAAATAAAGCAGCACCTGCTTCGTTTTATCTAGTGGTTCCGGTGCAAGCTAACTTTGTAACTATTTTACAATGGCGCTGGCAGCTTGCTGGCGCCATTGTAAAATAGTTGCATGAGTGGGGGTTCAACTTTTGAACCCGTTACGTTCGCGGATTTTTTTTTGCGGATTTTGCGGGAATTCCGCAAAATTCGCGGATTGCGGATTTCCCAAAAATCTGCAAAATCCGCGAGCGTAACGGATTTCCCGCTCACGCTTACTAATCAGAAGCAAAAGGATACCGCAGACGGAAGATTGAAAATCTACCAAGACTGAAACGAAGAGGGTTTATCCCCAAAAGCAACGAAAAAGTTAAAAGCTCATGAAGTGCCACGCTCTCTGGATCATTATACCAGCTTAAGATACACAACGACTGAGAAGGACGAGGATTGTTCCCGTCATGAGCAGAGCATACGACTGAGATGATATGCGTATAAACTTCTATAGCAGACTTATACCCGTTTGAATTGCACTACCATGACAACATTGTGGAGGAGTACTTCTGAACTTTATTGGTCTTTGGTGAGAAGCCTTAACTTGATCTGGAAGGCTTATGTGATTGGTATCTGTTCAATATCTTGTGCAACGTATAGTCCTGAGGATGGTCTTGGTGTAAATTGTACGATAAAGACCGAAACGTCAACGCCCCTATACCGTTTGGTTTACTATCACCAACAACAGGATGTGTAAAAAGAACTGACTAATCAGCTGACTGATGTTTCAGGAGCACTTTATGTATAGATATATTTGATACATATTGTACCAACGGTATAATGCACTACTAAAAGATGTATGGATTATGGTAGTGCTTTTTGTTGCCTAGTTTTTGTATTAATTTTTGTAATAATTCTTAACATACATATGTTTCAAGTGTGATATAAAAGCTAAACAAAATATACCACGTTTCTTATGTCCTTTTCAATCAATGTACATATATATGACTTGATATAAAATGAGCAATGATATGAAATGATTCCTCAAGGTAAATTTTTCTATTAAGCTAAGATACACAACGGCACTCTTGAATGTCCTACACAGAACCGCCCGCCCTGAGGAAGACCTACTAAAAATCCTCATGGTCCCTACCAGAAGGTCGAAACACGTCGGCACCCCCCTCACTGAGGCCAGGGGTCTTCCTGTTTGGAACCACACAGATCTTGAAAGACATTTAGTCTAGGCTGGATTTAGACAGCCCAGACACAGGCTTTGACAGGTTCTCCCTGACCTCATCACTTTGGACCTAGGATTGATCACAGTATCGAGGATATATAAACTAATAAAACCCGATACCTTGTAAATACAGTAGGACTTTCAAAATTAATCAGATGAAGTTTTATGTAAATTATGTAATGTATGTCATGTTTTGATATCAGTGTATATAGAGTCTTCTGTCAATCGTCTGGAAAAAGTCTTCAATATGTTTGTATAACTGTTTTTTGTCACGAAAAAGAAAACCAACAAAAAGAAAAAGCAAACAAATATACCCCTTTTGATAAAAATTAACTGTGTGTTTTGGTCTTCTAAAACCAGTCTATGTATGATGGCTCAAATCTTTGTGCCCTAAACTAAAATGTTTTAAATGAAGTTCATTAACTGAAGCTTACCTGCAGATGAGAATAGATTTCCTGAGGTACTAAAAGCATTAGAGTATTGATGGTCCAAGAGGCAAATGTTCATTGTTTTGTCTAAACTGATTCCAGCCTCTTTAGTCCCTAATAGAATCGTTCAACTTTTTTTGAACTGCAAGCCCACTAGTAGTATTTGATTTACCAGCCCTGGCACACTCAGTGCACTTTTCTAGGGATCTACTGGTAAAACAAATATGTCAATCAGGGCGAACCAATCACAATAACAATTTACACAGAAAGCATATCCACTTTAGCACTGATTGACAGTGGTAATGTGCCCAGAGTTCTATAGCCAACAAACACAGGTCAGGAAAAATAGGAGGAAGAAGAAAACAGTTTGGGGATAACCCTGCAAAAATGGCCATTTCCAACACAACCCCTTTCCAGCCTAAAGCCAGGGTAGACCAATCAATACCTTGGGGTGACAGAACATGGAACCTGGCCCGAACAGCAGGGGTCTATTCCTGTTCTACACCTTCCTGGACCCAGTTCGATCCCTCTATCCATACTCTCAGGGCCCACTAAGCTACACCATGGGGGACCCTTTTCCTCACCTGGGGACACCATCAGTGCAGCACCTAAGCTTACCTTGCTCAAAGATATGTCCCAGCAATCCGACAGCTCACGCAAGGCCAAAACAGTACAGTGGCCCAGTCCACCCACAGGGTGCGACTCCTGTCCCACTCCCAGGGACAACTCTGTCCACCAGAACAGCAAACCATAGTGGCCACTAATGCCTGTCAGTGATGAGAGCCAGGCCTCATGCCCCTCAAGGATCTGTAACCTTGTGTCATCAGAGAGTGGGGGACGGTAGCCCAAGGTTACTGGCACCCTTTGTCCACTGTCCTGCCTCCCAGGTCAGGGATAGCATCCTGACACTGAACCACCAGCTTAGGGTCTGTAGCCTGCAGCTGGGCAGGAGACTGTGATATGCTGTTCCACACCCAGTCTTCCTTCCTGGGGCTCAGTACCCTCCTGTCCGGAGCGGTACCCACAGAAAACAAACTGGTAGGGGCACTGCTAGCAGTTCCCCCTTCCTCTGGGTCAGGGGGAACACTCTGGTCTGGGTCCTCCAACCCAGGGTCTGTACTCTTAGTCTGGACCTGTGCCTGGCAACTCAGGACTTCTGGAGAAGTGCACCAACCCCCCCAAGGGAAACACACTCCTCGTGAGCTGTGCCAGAGTCTGCCCGGTGCAAATCTCCACCCTCCTGTCCACTGGGAAGAGCATGAAGATCCATCAGGCCAGACGTGGCCTCATCAGGGTCAGTCTTGAGATGCTCTGACCTCATAGTGGGTAATCCCTGACCCATTGGTCCCCCCACTGGGGTTGTTCACCCACTCTTACCCCTTGTTCTGGACTCAGGCCCCTTCCCAACTGGCGCGTTGCTGGCAGACACCAGACCTGGTAGAACTCTAGTTACAGCATTCTCCCCCAGTTCACCTAATACCTTGTGATCCCCCTCTAGAAATGGCCTTTAGGGACAGACTAGGCTCCCCTCCTGGTGTTTACTCATGAAACCAACCAGGCCCAGGAACTGGGCCTGGGACACCTTGGGACTCAGCCTACCCCCACTCCCTCTACTCAGAGACAGGACATGGGGCTCCTCACCCATTTCACTACCTGGGTTACTCCAAACCTCCCCTACCTCACCTGGTTGGGAAAAATCTGAGCCTCCTCCATCAGGATCACTCCCAAAAACCTCATCAGACCGTCTGGACTCCACCAAAAGGTCAGCCTTCAGCGCATGCTCCCTGGAATCAGAGAAATCACACCCCAATGTGTGTTGGCATAGCCCTGGAAACAGGTACTTAAAATATGCTCATTAACAATTGCATCACACAGCCCTCCATAGTTGTTAACCAAGCTACCCTTTTCCCCATCATTCAGTACTTCACACAAGGACCCCATACCACTCTCCTGAGATTGACACAGTTGATTGATTGTAGTTGATTGATACAGTGTCTGACTGTCTCTGTCACTCAACCCACACTCTTCTGGGCAGTCTCCACACTCCAACACCAAGGCTTCTACCATGGGGGAACCCCTTTCGCTGCACCTTTCATCTAAGGTCAGTAGAGTGTCCCTCCTATCACTAGGAATGATCCCCTGTGTCAGTTCCCCAATCCACTTCAGGGACACTGCATACCACTCGAGCTACCTCATAAACCTGAACCGCATGGTGTATGATAAGCCCCTCCCTCAAGTCAGGTGCCACATCTCTGGGTGTGTGTGTACTTCACCCTCAGCACTAGATAACACAATTGTGTTGCCACAATCTGAGCTAGACTCCACCTCCAACCCAGCCAAGCTCACTTACTGAGCTTCACACATCTCATTTTGCTTGGCTGAGACACTCAGGGCCTCCAGCCTTGCAAACTCCTCATCGAGCTCTTTCATTCTCACCTCATATTCCAAGATCAATTTCTTTTCTTCCAAGGCATAAGCTCTTCAGCTCTCCTCTGCCTTGGCCTGGATTTCCATTTACATCTGATTTGTTTTGATCCTCAGGACTTCTAGCTCCTGCTCCCTGAACCTTTGATTCTCCTCCAGTTCCTCTGGGGGCACACTGCTAGAGGAATGATTGCTGCCAGCCCTAGAGGCTGCTCTTCCTACCGGCAGATCCTGTGATCTGAAACCATCCCCTTGTGCATCCTCATCCACCTCTGCATCCTCTGCTACCCCAACCTCTCTGGCCTCCCAGTGGGCCCTTTAGGCCTTCTGTAGCTCCTCCTTCCTGGATATGCTCTTCATGGAATATCCAAAGTTCCTGCAGAACTGCTTCAGTTGACCTGCTTTGTAACTACTTAACAATTTGATATCAAACTCCAGTTCTGCAACATCACTTGCATGTTTACCCTTCTGAGACATGATGCAAGGGGTACTCAAAAAAAGAACCAAAAAAAAACACAGTATGTGGTTGCGAAGTAGTCTGCACTAAACTAGTGATGTACACCAATCACTGTGGGTCAAGTACAACTACAGGTTCAAATCCTCACCACTGACCAACAATGTTAGAAATGGGGGTCTCTAGTTGGCAGAGTTAGGCACATTTGTCCAAATAGGGACCCTTGCTTTAGTCAGGGTAAGGGGGATACACAATTTAGATAACCCCCTTGGTAGCTTGGCAGAGCAGTCAGGCTTATCCACACCACACTAGTTTAGAAAAAAATAATAGTTTTATATAAACTAAAGAAGTCTGAAATGACAAAAAAATCCAACATACACAGTTAAAAATATGACTTTCAAAAGGTTTCAAGAACTTGTACCATAGAAAACTATGGATGCGTGACTTTTCACCAAAGTACCTGTAGTTGTGTCAAAGTTCACCAAGCCAAACAGCAGCAGTGTTGGAAAACAAAGAGATGCGATACTCCTGAGCCCCTGGGGAGGCGATGCAACAGTCGTGCTGCACGCAGAGGAAAGGTTGCGTTGAATCCGGTCTGTATGGGGAGTGATGCATTGATTCTTCGTGACGGTTCCGATCCGCGGGTGATGAGTCGGATGAACTTGCCGCACAGTCACAATACAAAGAAATCTGGGATGCGTTGGTGATCAATGCGGCAGCATCGAGCGGCGCTGCATCAGTCCTCTTCAGCCAGGATCCGTTGATGTGTTCATTTTAGCAGTTCTTCACATTTCTTCTTTCTGTCAGCTCCCGAACAGCATCAACAACCTCCAGAGTCCCAAAACTGGCACAGACACCTCTTGGCAGGCTAGAACTCACAGCAGCAGAGTTCAGGGGAGCTGGTGGTGAAGTTTTTGTGTCCCTGGGACTCCAGAACAGGAGGCCAGCTCACTTCAGGCCCTTGGAGATCTCCTTCAAGCAGTGGACACAGCACACAGAAAAGTCCTTCCACTTTCCTTGGAAGAAACAGCAACTGCAGGCCAACCCCAGACACACAGCAAGGGCAGTACTTCTCCTCAGTCTCTCCAGCTCTTCTCCTTGGCAAAGGTTCCTCTTGAATTCCAGAAAAGATATGGAGGGGGCTCTAACCTAACGTGGCATTTGGAATTTACTTGTACCTCTGCACACCTGTGGAGGTTCTTGGTGACTTTTGGGTCCCTGCTGTTGCAGCCACACATTGCGTCCCTGCCGCTAGTCTCCCCCCGCCGCTGCAGCCTTTCTAAATCTCGGCGTGGCCGCTGTGAGGGGGAACTACACTTCCCAGCATCCCCAGGAAGCCCCACACGCCTGCTACGCGCCCGGAGGCGCATAAAAATCAACGAGAGCCCCGGTGGAGCGGGGCTCTAACCTAACGTGGCATATGGAATTTACTTGTACCTCTGCAAACCTGTGGAGGTTCCTGGTGGCTTTTGGGTCCCTGCTGTTGCCGCCACACACGCGTTCCTGCCGCTAGCCTCCCCCCATCGCCGCTGCCTTTCTAAATCTCGGCGCGGCCGCTGTGAGGAGGGACTACACTTCCCAGCATCCCCAGGAAGCAGCGCACACCTGCTCCGCCCCCAGAGGTGCATAAAAATCATTGAGAGCCCTGGTGGAGCGGGGCTCTAACCTAACGTGGCATTTGGAATTTACTTGTACCTCACACACCGCGTCCCAGCCGCTAGTCTGCCCCTGCCGCCGCAGCCTTTCTAAATCTCGGCGCGGCCGCTGTGAGGGGGAACTACACCTCCCAGCATCCCCAGGAAGCTGCACACGCCTGCTACGCGCCCGGAGGCGCATAAAAATCAATGAGAGCCCCCGCATCGCGGGAAGCGCGCGGGTAGCGCCGGGCTAAGCCCAGGCAAAGGGCGGGTCGTCTGTGGCCGTCCGGGGCAGGAGGAAGCAGGGCAGGGCCACCCCACTTGGCTGGATGTCAGGACATTTGCCTGTTGATCACCCCGAACTACTGGTAATGTACAGGGCACTGAGTATTCTGATAAATTAACTCCCTGCTTGGACATTTGCTTCTCGGTGTATAGGAGACACTGTTTGGTACTAATTGCATTCCTTATTACTGTGGGGATATTTAAGTCAAAGTAAATAATACGTTGGTTGGCCTACGTATTGAGAAATATAGAAATATGGGTAAAAATATTCCTGTGCAGTGCCCTCCCAGCACTAGTCAGAAAGAAGCTACAACTACCCCTCTCCCGAGATTGACCGCCATAGATAAAATGTTGCAAAAGAGGGAAACATCCTTTACAACGCAACTTTTACCACGCAGTGCCTTTACGATGCAACTTTTACAATGCAAACCATTACAACGCATTGCACTGGGGGGCGCTCTAAGATAGGGAATAGGTTTAATTTACTGTCCAACACCTTCCCTACTATAGACGGGGACTGGAGTAGGAATAGTAAATTAAACTATTCACTATCCAGCGCCCCTATGCATTGTAATGGTATGCGTTGTAAAAACCACGTTGTAAATGCATGCGATGTAAAAGCATGCGTATGCGTTGTAATGTCATACATCCTGCAAAAGACCATAGGGGTAGTTGCTAGAGCTATAGAAAACACAGAGAGGCGTCTCTCTCTCCCTAACCGTCCTGTTCCTAACAGAAGCGGTCGCTCCTGACGCTGCTCCCCGCTCTGCCTGCCACCTGGACTGCTGTGTGATACCTCGCCTCGCTCCCTCACTTTAACCTGACTGCTCGTATATCGCAAGTACACAGTAGCGCTAGCCTGATAGTCTGCTAGCTTGCTAATTTGTTCAACAATTTAAATCATAGCTCTTCAATTGCAATAGTATGCTTTACTTGTATTTAGAATTTCGCTGCGCTGCCTGTGATAATTGATTGCTGCCTGATATTGATTGCTGCCACTGCCATTTGCTTTGCGTTTCGCGCTGTTTGTGCCCCAATACTATAGCGCTTTTGGCTCACGGCCATTTTCCTGTTGTTGTTGTGCCTCACCCACCGGATCTCCGCCCCGCTCCCGCCTCCCAGCTGACCCTCCCTCGCCCCTCCCCCTCCACTATCCACATATGACAGATGCATTTTCGCGCAGCGTTCACGCGCAGCGGTCGCGCCCCATGCGCGCCGAAGGTGCGCCAAAGGTAAGCCCGTCTACGCCCGTCCGCACCTGGACCGCGCCCAGCGCCAGACCCCCTGGTCCCCGCAAAGCGCACTCCTCCCGCATAACGTATGACGCCGCCACCCTCTTAGCCCTCAACCCGGGACGCACACCACAATGCTACGAAGCTGCCCCAGGACGTACCCACGGTCCCTTCGCCTGCCACTCCTGCAAGTTCGCCTGCATCAAGACCCACACCACCAAATCCATGACCTCCAAACACAGCTCCGACTCCAACCACCTGAAGTGCATCCTGCTGAACACCCGCTCGGTCCACAGACACGCCACTGAACTCTGGGACCTACTCGACACTGCCTCACCGGACATCGCCTTCCTTACAGCAACCTGGATGAACGCATCATCAGCACCCGACATCGCCATAGCCATCCCGGACGCTTACAAGATCATCCGAAAAGACCGCACCAACCAAACAGGAGGAGGCATCGCCATCGTCCACAAGAACCCCATCAGAATCACGACCAGCTTCGACGATAACCTCGCTAGCTCCAAACACCTACACTTCCAGATCCACACCGACCCCAGGACCACACTTAGAGGCACCCTCATCTACAGACCACCAGGAACCCGTAAACAATTCAGCGAAGACATCACTGACTTCATTAGCCCACGTGCCCTCCCCTCCGAGAACTACATTCTACTGGGAAACTTCAACTTCCACCTAGAAAAGAAAAATCTTGGACTCAAACAACTCGTTGACACCCCCATCCATGTAGCCGGACATACACTCGACTCTATCTTCACCTCCTGCAAACACATCTCCTTCGATCACACCACAGCTCTCCATTGGACGGACCACAGCTGTGTTCACTTCAGCTACAAAACTACCACGATCCACAACCCCCACAACCTATCTCTCGAAGAAACTGGAACAAAATCACCACCGACCAACTCCTCACATCGCTCAACCAAAACCCTCCCACCCTCTCATCGGACCCAAACGAAGCTGCCACCAAACTCAAACAATGGATCACTCACAGCGCTGACGAATTAGCACCTTTGAAAAATCACCAAACCAAACAAGGTAGCAAAAAGGCCCCCTGGTTCAACAATGACCTTAAGAAATCCAAGAAACTATGCCGCACTCTCGAGAAAACATGGAGAAAAAACCCACCCACTGACAACCTGACCACCTTTAAAGCATCCACCCGCAAACACCACCAATTGATCCGATCCACCAAGAAAGCAGCATTCAAGGATCGACTCGACAACAACACCCATAATAGCAAGGAACTTTTCCACATCGTAAAAGAATTTACCAACCCCACCGCAGCCTTAAATGACATTACTCCCTCCCAAGACCTCTGCGATTCGTTATCCTCTTTCTTCTACAACAAAATCGCCGACATACATAACAGCTTCAAGAACATTTCCAAAGAACAGTCCACTCCACCCACCTCCGAACCTAAACCGCTCTCTAGCAACCTGAACACCTGGAACCCAATCATCACGGAAGACACCATCCGCCTAATGTACTCCATCCATTCAGGTTCGCCAACCGACCCCTGTCCCCACCACATCTTCAACAAAGCAGACTCCATCATCGCACCCCATCTCCGTGATGTCATCAACTGCTCCCTCAACTCCGCAACCTTCCCAGAAAGCTGGAAACACGCCGAACTCAGCGCTCTCCTGAAGAAACCCACAGCAGACCCCTCGGAACTTAAGAACTACCGCCCAATCTCCCTCCTCCCATTCCCTGCCAAAGTCATCGAGAAAGCCGTCAATAGCCAGCTCGCCGCCTTCCTTAAATCCAACAACTCTCTCGACCCCTCACAGTCCGGCTTCCGAGCCAAACACAGCACCGAAACCGCCCTCATTGCAGCGACAGACGACATCCGATTGCTTCTGGACAACAGAGAAACAGTTGCCCTCATCCTACTCGACCTCTCCGCCGCCTTCGACACAGTCTGTCACAGCACCCTCATACAACGCCTCAGCAACGTCGGAATACAAGGAAAAGCCTTGGACTGGATCATCTCGTTCCTCGCCGGGAGAACCCAGACAGTTTGACTCCCCCCATTCAAATCAGAGGCCACCGAAGTCATCTGCGGAGTACCGCAAGGATCATCACTCAGTCCCACCCTCTTCAACGTCTACATGAGTCCCCTCGCATCCATCGCGCGACAACACAACCTCAACATCATCTCCTACGCTGACGACACCCAGCTGATCCTTTCCCTCACCAAAGACCCCAACACCGCCAAAACCAATCTTCATGAAGGCATGAAAGAAGTAGCCAAATGGATGAAAAACAGCCGCCTAAAACTTAACTCAGACAAAACGGAAGTCCTCATCCTAGGGTCTTCCCCCTCTGCCTGGGACGACTCATGGTGGGCATCGGCCCTGGGCACAGCACCCATACCCACAGACCACGCACGTAACCTAGGCTTCATTCTAGACTCCTCCCTCTCGATGACCAGACAAGTCAACGCCATCTCATCCTCTTGCTTCAACGTACTTCGTATGCTCAAAAAAATCTTCTGTTGGATCCCCACCGAAACAAGAAAGACTGTCACCCACGCACTGGTCACTAGCCGACTGGAATATGGAAACACCCTCTACGCCGGAACCACAGCCAAATTACAGAAAAAACTCCAACGCATCCAAAATGCATCAGCCAGACTCATATTGGACATCCCTCGCCAAGCTCACATTACCGGCCACCTGAAAGACCTCCACCGGCTTCCCGTCAACAAGAGAATAACGTTCCGTCTCCTCACCCACGCACACAAGGCCCTCTACAAACTAGGACCCGAATGCCTTAACACACGACTGTCTTTCTACACACCCACCCCCCAACTAAGATCCTCCAATCAAGCTCTCGCCGCAGTTACGCGCATCCATAGATCCACCTTGGGAGGAAGATCCTTCTCCTACCTGGTGGCCAAGACCTGGAATTCTCTCCCTACTCACCTCCGCCTCACACAGAACCACATTTCCTTCAGAAAGGAACTTAAAACCTGGCTATTCGATAAATAATACACCCCCTCCCACAAGCGCCTTGAGACCCTCTGGGTGAGTAGTGCGCTATACAAATTCTGGAACTTGAACTTGAACTATTGGTATGCCCCCCCCTTACAATCTGTTAATACATCCTCAGGTTTGGCAAATTCTTTTGATTCAATGATTATGACATCATACGCCCCGCTTCCTGGTGCCCAGAATCATGAGAATCATGAGATTCCTTCTATACAGCATAATTTGCATCCTGAACTTTCCCTTTTGCCTAGCAGACTTTCCTTAACACCTACAATGTTACCGCCGAATGTAAGTGCTGAGGCCCCTCTTTTAATTGATGATTCTGCAGAGCAGGAGGGAAGTGACGTCCCTTTAACCCCCGATCCTCTATTATCAGACAGGTTTAATATTGAGAGCCCACCTGTAAGAACTAGAGGGCAAAAAGCTAAAAGCAAACAAAATCACAACACCAAAGACCTGCCTGCAAACAAATACAGGGGGAAGGATAGTCGTACCCATCGGAAAACAGCACAAAATTCAAATGGCCGGAAATGGAAAAAGGATGAGGGCCAGACAACTGATGCAGATGCCCAGCCTAGTGTGGGTAAGATTGAGGTTAGTGATGAGGGGTTCTGGGGCAGAATGGAGACTTTGTTATCAACATTACTGGGGCCTATCTGTTCGAAAATTACTAACATCAAAAATAGGTTAGGCACTATCGAGGAACAGATGACTAAAATCACCCACCCGATTCAGAGAACCTACGCTAAGACACTGGTGCCCCTGTCTGTACCCACCTCAAGTGAGTTTTGACCAGTTATGTACAACACCAAACTAGGGGGTCCAAGGAGAAACCTGAACCTACACGTTTGGGGGGTAACTCTGCAAATAGCCAAGTAGATCAAACAGCTCTAAATAATTAAACAAAGATAATGGTAGCACTAGCCGTGATATAAATGGTGAAAGTTCAGAAAGAAGAGACAAATCACTAAGGGAGAATAGTGTAACTCCATCGATAGGTAATGGGAAACCAAGGGAGCTCCCTATTGAGCAGACGAAAGGTTTACATATCCTACAAAACCCTAAGGCTAATGATATATCACCAGTAATAAACTTGCCCCGAAATGTGGAGCATATGTTGCAGTCCTCTGTAATGTACCTAAACTGCGTGAAAAGACCAAGTGGAAACATATGACAAGATATTGACTACTGTCTTAGTGAAGAGGTCCTCCCTGATACCCTGCTAACTACATTCTCTAATATAAATAACGTAATCAAGAGTGCATTAACCAGAAAAACCAAATGGCAGAAAGAGGTTGGAACAAGGTGGTTCGACTCCAAATGCAACCAGGCACTGCATACGTTGAAATCAGCCCTAGGGACTAAGCCCCGTAACCAATTGCACGCCCATGAGCTGTGAATTGATTATAAGCAAGCAGTGTTGGCCCACAAAAAAGTGTTGAGAATGGATGCCTGGGACAAACTAAGCAAGGCAGCCAACACTAATAATAGTAAACTCTTTTGGGAAACTGTAAATAGCCCTTTCTTAAAAGATAATTGTACTCCCGAATTGACGTCTTATGTAAATTGTACAGAATGGATCGAACATTTTTCTAATATTATTAATCCGGATAGGGTGTTTTTAACTTCATTTGTAGATGGTGATTTTACATGGCCCACACTACCAATGTTAATTGCCGTAGAAGAAGTGCAGGAAGGGCTAGTAAACAGCAAAGGGGGGAAAGGCACCGGGACGGACGGTGTCCCGATCGACTTTTATAAGGATGCAATGGACTTATGGGCTTCGATTCTTACTAGGATTTTTAATACTGCAGCCTCGGGGAACTTTCCAACATCTTGGGCCCAATCATTAATGTCCCACTTTATAAAAAGGGTTCCCGTTCTGAGGCCTGCAATTACCTCCCAATATTTCTATTGGACTCATCCTAAAGGTGATGAGAAGGGTGCTTCTAAAAAGATTGGAAACATGGACCTCAGATTGCAACATTTTAACCCCAGTCCAGTATGGATTCAGAAAGGGCCTAGGCACCCTAGAACAATGTGTGAACTTGGACCTACTCATTAATAAATACACAGTAGTAAAAGGGGGTAACCTGTTTTTATGTTTCGCCGATTTGAGCAGTGCGTTTGATCTAGTGGACCACTCTCTCCTCTGGACGGTACTGCTTGAATCTAGGGCCCCAAAAGAGATAGTGTTCTTTTTAGCACACGTTTATGAGAGACTATCCTGCAGTGTTCGTTATGGGCCAACTGGCGAATGAACCCCTTTTTTTGCTGTGAGAAGAGGTATTAGGCAAGGGTGCGTATTGGCCTCTCTTTTATTTTCACTTTTTATTAAGCAAATAGCTACGGTATTAAATAATATTCCAGGAGACGCACCTATAATTGATAATAAGGTTGTATCGGTATTGTTATATGCCGATGATGCTGTTTTAATTTCCTGTACCCCGTTAGGCCTTCGATGGCTCATTGATGAATTTTTGGGTTTTTATCAAAGGCAGGAAACTTTTAATTAACAAATCTAAAACATATACCATGATATGTGGGAAGAAAACAAAGTCACTAAGGTCCTTTTTTTTGGATGGCTCTAAAATACAAACTGTTAAAACCATCTGTTACTTAGGTATTACCTTCGAAGGAAATGGCAAAAGGACTGGCGAGCAAGAAAACATTAGATATAAGGTGACCAGGAATATTAATGGCTTATTTCGTTTTGCTGCCAAATTAGGGGACCGTAGAATAAAGGACATGGTGACCATATACAACACCAGATGTGTCTCCTCAGCTCTGTATGGAGCTGGAGTATGGGCATATACGATTTGGCTGCTTTACGTCCCTTATTTTTATGGTGCTCGATTTGGTCCAAGAGCGAAACTGAGTTTACACAGTCCATAATCAGGGACTGCTTAAAGTTGGATCACTGTTCCCGCATACCATGGTTAAGTTATATAATCCGTTAGTACAGCTTATTATTTGATTTTAATATTTCCAAGGAGTCTGAATGTATAATACCATTTTCTAAGAAGGAGATAAAAGACTCATTTCTGTTTTACAAGAGGGAGGAGAGAGTTAAACTAATCAGGACTCAAAAGACGTTCGTCTTTAATAGGCAACTTGAACTTAGAAGTGGGCTCCAGGCATACCTGGTAGATGTGTCAAGACCTTCACATCGATTTGTATTATCACGCCTTAGGTTGGGAATTGCACACCACCTTGTAGCCTTCCCCGTAATGGGGGAAAGCTCTAATGAGAAGTGCCCATGTGATAATATGTCAAAACAGAGCTGCTGCCATTTCTTATTATTTTGTAAATTTATACATTTCTAAGGAAATTTTATCTAAAGCCTATCCTTTTAAAATATAAAATTCGATCAACTATAAATGCTATGAAATTATTATGTTCCTTTGAGAGCCCAGATATCTGTTTTCATGTTGCACATTTTATAATGAAATGTAGAGCTGCTAGGAAATCGGCAATACTGTGAAACTCTGTCTTATATGGCTGATTTGCACCTATGCACATGTCACTTTATAGTAGAATAGAAGTACCCATATGTATGTACTGTAAAGTTCACTGCCTAATATGCTGCTTAAACTACAAAACTACAATGGAATACAGAGCTGCTAAATAACAGATAGCATTGTGAAACTTTTATCTAAACTGTAATTTTGCACTTATGCACACGTCACTTTAAAGATAATTTGTGTAGCCTCCCGAGTATTGTATAAGGGAATTAGATATAGCGATAGCAATTTTGCACATCTGGACTCTGGCGCATGACACTTTTTAGCACTTTGCACTTTACAAAAAAGTGTCTGTACATGGCTCGTTTAGATTATGATTGCATTTTGTAAAAATGGTTTATCTTTGAAGCATTTATTATTATGTGAATTTATGACAGTGTGTCTTTATTTTAGTATTAGGTTACCATGAAGTTCGATCCGTGACATAATTTTCTAATAATTGCTTAATTGGAGAAGCACATTGTATTCGTGTTTATGACGATTATTTGAGAGAGGTGTAATAATATTTTAACATTGTATTTTCTTTTATCTTGTTCAGCTTATATGGTTGTGTAATACAAACCGAATAAAAGCTTTTTGAACTGAACTGAACTGATTTAGAGTTCAGGGGTTTTAGGTCTAATACTTATACTTCAAAATGTTTTTGTTCTCTTTGTGCAAGGGGCTCTGAGCCCAGTTCAAGCCAGTTCTGGGGCCATTCTGCAAGTGCACAACAGCCTCCTTTGTGAATCTGAGCCTTGGCTCCAGACACTCCACAGAGGGGCCTAGCCAGCATTGTGGAAGGCTGGCACAGCCCTATTGAGGTACAGGTGCTACTCCTCCCACCACTCCAAATGCAGATCAGGCCTATTCAGCCTAATGCTGACTCATCCAGGCTCCTGGAGCCACAGCAATTCCCCAGCATCTGCCACTCCAAAGCAAGAGAGTCAAACCACAAACAGGCAGGGGCACACAGGAAGGTTGGACAAGAAAATAGCCCCTTTCTAAAAGTGTTATTTTCAAACACATAATTTAAAAAACATATTTACTAAAAGATGTGTTATTAAATCCTGAGTTCAGGGATACCAAATTCAATTTTTCCATCTTATCCCTACGGGAAGATATGTTTGCAAAATGTTACTAAGCATTCACCATTATGTCCTATGGGACAGGATAGCATTTCAATAGTGAAAAACGAAATTGGCAGTATTTCACTATCAGGACATGTTTCACACACCAGTACATGTCCTACCTTTCACATACACTGCACCCTGCCCAGGAGGGTACCTTGGGACTACCATAGGGGTGTCTTATTTGCATAAAAGGGAAGGGTAGGGCCTGACAAGTGTGTGCACTTGCCAAAAGGGAAGGGAAGAGGAGTAGCTGTGGTGCTCAAAAGCCATATAAAATGTCACACCTTTACTTTAGCTCCTCTTAAGGGTGCCGAAGAACTGGGTTTTTCCATCAAACTAAATGAGTCCTCCTCTTTTTCAGGTGGCTTGATTTACCGCCCACCAGGCAGTGCCGTAAAGTTCTTAGATTCACTTAGTGATTCCTTGGGACAATTTCTACTTCGCTACCCACACTTTACAGTCCTGGGGGATTTTAATTTACAATTAGAATCTACATCCGACATGCATGCACTGAATTTCCTCCAAACCTTAGAGATCTTCAACATTCAACAAGCAGTGACAAACCCAACCATCAAGCCGGTCACACCCGTGAGGGAATATGTACTAACTTTCCCCTTCTGGAAATTCAAAATCCTGTCCCCCAAATTTGGTCATACCACTGCTTGATTCCCTTTTAAATTAAACTCCCATGGTCCCAATCAACAGCTAAACCTACCCATAATCCAGTGAACCAGGTCAACTGGACACGAGTAGAAGCCAATTTTAAGACCAACCCCATTGTCGATGCACCTATCCCGAATATGCCTGGAGATGCTGTCCAGGGCTCAAATGTTTTCACACTTGGATGCGACAGGAGATCAAGGACAGGCTACCTTCAAACCATCCCCATGGAAAAGGGAAAAACAGGAAGATAAACGCCCCTTGGTTTACATCTGAGCTAGCAAAAATACATCTTCTATGCAAGAAAAGAGAACGCAGCAGGCGTAAAACTTATGACCTTATAGACAGAAGTTTATACATTCAGCAGAGGAAAACCTACCTCAACGCCAATAAATTAGCTAAGAAGAACTTCTACGTCAATGCCATCAACACAGCCAAGCAAAACAAAAAACGGTCTTCTCTATTGTCAAGTCATTTATTTATCCAAGAGCTCTCCAACCTGAAATCCCACCTTCCTCAGAGTTCTGCAACCGGATTGCGGACTTCTTCGAGGAAAAAATCTTATCAATACAAAAGGACTTCCAACTTCCTCATCAAGCCCTGTCTCCCTTATTCCTCCGCCCTGTGGAGACAACTCGTCAAGCTGCCTTAGAACCTTCACCCCGGTCACACTTCTCCAGACCCGGGAGGCAATTCTGACATGTAAATCAGGTGCCCCTTCTGATTCATGCCCCCCTCGAATTCTTCATCAACTAATTGAGGTGGTTAATCCCATCATTAATGAGATATGGTAATGCTTCCTTGAGCTCAGGCGTTGTGCCTCGCGAATGGAAGCATGCAATTGTGAAACCCCTCATGAAAAAATTAAACAAATCTCCCACAGACCTCACAAATCTACGCCCAATTTCACTCCTCCCTGTTTTAGGCAAGATAACTGAACAAATGGTCCATAAAGAACTAAAAAATTATGTTGAAGCTCATCATATCCTTCATCCCCAACAATCGGGTTTCCGTTCACATCACTCCACGGAAACTGCTTTGATAGAACTTACCGATTCAATAAAACTATTACAGGATGGAGGGAAGAACGCCGTCTTGATCCTATTAGACCTCACGGCGGCGTTCAATACCATCTCATACTGATAGACAGACTGAGGGATATAGGAATCACAGATGTGGCATTAGACTAGATAATCTCCTTCCTGGCGGATAGATCCCAAACCATCTCCTTGGGCCCTTTTCTTTCTAAAGAGAAAAATTTACACTCTGGAGTCCCTCAGGGCTCAATATTAAGCCCATTACTGTTCAACATCTATATGGTCCCCCTCATCTCTTTAATAGAGTCATACGGCATATTAGTGACATCATATGCCGATGACACTCAGCTCATTGTCCCCTTGGAGAATGATTCTACAGATGCTGAGCTAAACCTTAAAAAACGTCTAAGAGATGTCTTCAGCTGGATGGATCAAAACCACCTTAAATGCAACACCAATAAGACAGAAATCCTCCCCATGGGTAAAAACCCCGAATTCTGTCCTAGTAAATGGTGGCCTGAGGACACCCCTGCACCCCCCCAAGCTGTGTCATCAGCAAGGAATCTGGGCGTTCTATTTGACGCCGAATTATCCTTCGATCAGCATGTCAGGAATGTTGCAGGAAGTTGCTTCAACATAATTAAATCACTGAACAAGTTCTTCGACTTCTTACCTATAGATTCAAGAAAGGCAGTAGCAGTGGCCCTAATCCTCGCACGTCTTGACTACTGTAATGATCTGATGGCAGGTGTTAAAAGGAAAGCCACTCTTAAAAAGCTCCAAGGCGTACAGCACACAGCGGCTAGACTTGTCCTCAAGCTACCCAGGAGGTCATCAGCTTCGGCCGCCTTGAAAACCCTTCATTGGCTGCCACTCCCCAAAAGAATTCTGTTTAAAATTCTAACAATAGCTTTCCGTGCATATAACAGCACTGGCCCACTCTATCTCATCAGAAGATTTCCCCATTACAATCCCTCAAGGACCTTGAGATCCTCAAATCAAGACCTGATTAAATTGCCAAAATTCAAATACAAAACTAAAGGAGGCAAGTCCTTGTCCTTCTTATCTGCAAAAGCCTGGAACTCAATTCCCAACAATCTCAGATCCCTAACGCAAGAAAACCACTTCAGAAAGCAGCTTAAAACATGGATCTACTCTCTCCCTGATGATTATGTAAGACCTTCATCTAACCTTCTATTTTTTCAATTTCTGCACACTGTTTTCTTTCAGCGCCAGGATGCTCCTTTCGGAGCGATTGTTGCGCTTTAGAAAAACCAAAATACAAATACAAATACAAATACAAGTCGTCATGGCAGTTAACAAACTGCGCACAGAGACTGCGGAGGCAAGCCTGAGACCTCTTTTCAGGACTACTCATGTGGGTGGAGCAATCATGCTGCAAGCCCACTAGTAGCATTTAATTTACTAACCCTGGTACACTCAGTGCACTTTACTAGGGACCGACTAGTAAAACAAGTATGCCAATCAGGGTGAAGCAATCACAAGAACAATTTACTCAGAAAGCATATGCACTGTAGCACTGATCACCAGTCGTAAAGTGCCCAGAGTCCTATAGCCAACAAGCACAGGTCAGGAAAGAAGAAGAGAAAGAAGAAAACAGTTTGGGGATAACCCTGCATAAAGAGCCATTTCCAACACTGTGCAACACGGCTGAAATTAATGAAAATAATAGGGCAATGACGCAGTGAATGTTGGCCGCATCACAGCACTTATTTTCTTCACTTTAAGCCATATTGCACAGCAGCCCACAGCAGCCCGTGCTGCTGTGCAGCATATCTCAAACACATTGACAAAGACAATAGATCTCGCATAGACTGAACCTATTGGTTTTGGCCATGTTTGTTAATAAATCTGCCCCATAACTTTATACTTTTGTGTGAAGATATATCCGTGTGTGCACCAAAAGCCATACTGCATGTTGTGATGATCAGTAAAGAACAGCATAAAGAAGAATACTATTAAATGTCTCATTGATGCTATGAAATGTCTGATTGTGTGATTTTCCTGAGAGAAAAATATTTTCAGAGTAAATTTTCCATGTTAGTCCCGATTCCAAGAGGGCTGCAAATTGCAGGTTCCAAATTGTGCACCTGCTGATCATCGCTAGCACATGGGTATTTAGCCAGTGTGTCATTTGCACCTGATTCCGAGTTGCACCACCCAGAAAGGATAATTATGTGTAATTTACACATTGGAATGCACAAACCGCAATTACCTGCATTTTACACCTGTGATTTGTGGCAAGTTTGCCATGCGCAAATTGCGCAGCTAACCTTCGGTATTAATTGTACTTTGTCTTTAATCCTATTTTTGGAGGGATTACCTCTCGCAATGTGTGACCAGTGTCTTAAAAATTCCTTTAATCCCCAGGACACTTTTTGCGAAAAAGTGACCCTCTAGCTTTTTAAATGTATCACTAGTCTGCATCAGTGATCAGGAGTGCTCGCTGGTTTTCCAGCACAAAATCTGTGGTTTGCAATTCTTGGGAGAAACTATTATCTTTAATATAGGAAAGAGCGGTGTTTAACAAATACCGTCAGGAATCTATGAGTTACGCGCTCCCTGCTGATATCTGATGCATTTTCAGCTCATGAATTTGAATTTTGCAAGTACTTCGAGATGGGTAACTTGTGTGATAGAAGAACGTCTTCTTGAGAATGCACAGTCCGCGCAACGGAGTGCTGCCTTATATATCAACTCATTTTCAAATAGGCAGTCAGTGCGTCATGGATGTCCGCAGATATTTCACATGTTTGTAGCAGTCCTTGATTTTGTGTCTGTACCAACAAACCCAAGGACGTCATCTATTGAAAGAAAATATTACACCGCCAGAAGGCGTTGGCCGTGTGGAGAAGTACCAAGGCAGAGCAACGGCCTCAACTTGATGAAAAATGATAGCTTGCATAATTATGAATATAGGTGGCATCTGATCTCCAATGGAGAGCAAAGCTTCTATGCTTTTAGACTAAGATTCCCTTGAGTAAATCTTCTGTACGCCTCCTACATTGATGCTCTTGTTCCTGCGCTGTCATTCTTAATTTGGTGCGTTTGTACTTGTCAAAGCTGGGGCTCTCGAAAAGTTACTGTAGGAAAGTAGGATCTGCTTCTTATGGTAACCCCCCCCCTTTTTTTAGGTCTCGGCTATAACGCGCTGAAAAGCGCATTCTCGCCAGAGAACTATTGTCGGCGTCTCAGCAGTCTGAGACACCGAAGTGAGACAAGACCTGGCCGCGCGCAGCGTTTTCCCATAGGATAACGTTGTGCGCGTGGCCAGGTGTTGTCTGCACAGCATTGCATGGCAGTCCGGATCGCGTCGCACGCCTCTCTGGAATGCAGGGGGAGTCTGCATACCAGCGAGCGGCGCGTGAGCTAGCTTTTTAAAACAGGAATAGAGTCTTTTGTGTGCGACAATATGACTGACAACGTGATGTGCAAAAAGAAATAATACGCTTGAAGAAAATTGCTTGTTCTTCGAGTCTCTACATGTTCTAGTTCCGCTTTTTCCGTTTTAACAACCCCCGCTTCCAGTGCCCCGGAATCTGTGTAATAAAGGCAGCAAATACATCCCTATTGCCCACTTTCAGCTGCTAAGCTTCTTAATGGCACGACTCACGCCGAGAAACTAAGACGGCGCTGGGTGGGAATTGGGAAAGCAAACCTTTTTGGCGAAGTAGGGTTTGCTTATCCTGGGTATGCACATTATCCTGGACATGTTTGAGTTTGGGCTTTTGTTTTTCCCACTTTGTAAATACTATGCATTGCTTAATGTTTCTTTCTCGCTTTCTTTCTTTTTCCTGTCTCTGCCTTTACTGTCGTTCTGCCTGATTTTTTCTCTCTCTCTTTCTTTCCCCACATCATCATTAGCATATTGCAGGTGTTTGCTCTCTGTACCATTGTGGGATGTATCTCCTCATAGAAATATTTAGTGAGCACATTTGCACAGCGGGCCAATATTTCATTTATTACAGTGGACTATGATTTTGCCACTGATTCTTCTGGTCTCAGTAGGTGGCAAACACATTAATTCGTAGAGAATTATGGGCCATTTTCTTCTTCCATTAGGACAGTGCTTACTTCATTTTATCTGCCTGATGTCCCAGAGTACATTCAAGTTGTGTAAGTGGTGCACTATATTTAATGTACATGGCTACATCTTTAGGGACCCAAGCAGTGCACTTTTGTTTTTCTCATCCGGTCTCCAGCGAGCTGCTCCAGTCAGGTTCTCGAAAGGACTACTAAGAGAAATATCTGAGCAGACATGTCTTGATTTCTCACAGCCACCCCCCCCCCCCTTTAGAACAATGGTCATTCCGTTCAAAGGCAACATGTGCCATTTTCTCGATAAAGATCCTAAAATGCATAATTTATTTCATACCTCATAAAAGTGAGAGTGAGAGCAGAATGGGAGCAGAGTGAGAGCAGAGTGAGTGCGAGTGCTGACTGCAGAGTGAGTGTGAGTGCTAAGTGCAGAGTGAAAGTGACTGCAGAGTGAGAGTGACTGCAGAGTGCAGAGTGAGAGTGACTGCAGAGTGAGAGAGAGTGAAGAGTGAGAGTGACTGCTGAGTGCAGAGTGAGAGTGACTGCAGAGTGCAGAGTGAGAGTGACTGCAGAGTGCAGAGTGAGAGTGACTGCAGAGTACAGAGTGAGAGTGACTGCAGAGTGCAGAGTGAGAGTGACTGCAGAGTGAGTGACTGCAGAGTGCAGAGTGCGAGTGACTGCAGAGTGCAGAGTGAGTGCAGAGTGAGAGTGAGTGCAGAGTGAGAGTGACTGCAGAGTGCAGAGTGACTGCAGAGTGAGAGTGACTGCAGAGTGCAGAGTGACAGTGACTGCAGAGTGCAGAGTGAGAGTGACTGCAGAGTGGAGAGTGAGAGTGAGTGCAGAGTGAGAGTGACTGCAGAGTGCAGAGTGTGAGTGACTGCAAAGTGCAGAGTGAGAGTGACTGCAGAGTGCAGAGTGAGAGTGACTGCAGAGTGCAGAGTGAGAGTGACTGCAGAGTGCAGAGTGGGAGTGACAGCAGAGTGCAGAGTGAGAGTGACTGCAGAGTGCAGAGTGAGAGTGACAGCAGAGTGCAGAGTGAGAGTGACTGCAGAGTGCAGAGTGAGAGTGACTGCAGAGTGCAGAGTGAGAGTGACTGCAGAGTGTAGAGTGAGAGTGACTGCAGAGTGCAGAGTGAGAGTGACTGCAGAGTGAGAGTGAGAGTGACTGCAGAGTGAAAGTGACTGCAGAGTGCAGAGTGAGAGTGACTGCAGAGTGTGAGTGACTGCAGAGTGCAGAGTGAGAGTGACTGCAGAGTGCAGAGTGAGAGTGACTGCAGAGTGAGAGTGACTGCAGAGTGCAGAGTGAGTGCAGACTGCTGCACGCCACACACTGCTGCATGCCACACACACTGCTGCACGCCACACATTGCTGCACGCCACACACTGCTGGACGCCTCACACTGCTGCACGCCACACACTGCTGCACGGCACACACTGCTGCACGCCTCACACTGCTGCATGCCTCACTGCTGCACGCCTCACACTGCTGCACGCCTCACACTGCTGCACGCCTCACACTGCTGCATGCCTCACACTGCTGCACGCTGGTTGTGCTTGCTCTCCTGCCCCCTCGTTGGTTGTGCTTGCTCTCCGGCCCTAGCCCCCTCATTGGTTGTGCTTGCTCTCGTGCCCCGCCCCCTCGCTGTTGGTTGTGCTTGCTCTCCTGCCCTGCTATTGGCATTGGAAATTACAATGCAATCTATTTATTTTTAAAAACATAAATAAAAATAATGTCATGAGCAATGCCAATAGCTCTAACATTAAGAATGCCGAGACAATTGCATTGTAAATGCTTGTTTTGCTTGCTTTTACACTGTTTTGACCAGTCTGACTGGGATCCTGCTAATAAGGAACCCCAATCTATCTGCTTTCTCCTTAAAAATGTTATGCATGTACTTAGGTACACCCCAGATTGGATACTGGGGTACCCATGTCAGTCCCTAGTATATGGTACACAGGTACCCAGGGCATTGGTACCCCAGAGGCCTCCTATGGGCTGAAGCATGTATTATGTCACCTATGAGAGTCCATGAAAAATGGAACTGCAGGTCTGCCATTGCAGCCTGTGTAAGATGGTGCATGCACCACTTACTTTAGATATATGTTTGCTATATCTATAGGTCACGACACTTAAAACCTATCAGTCACCCCTCTAGCAGGCTCGACAATCCTCAAGGCAGGGTGCTGGGTTTTACATGTGAGCCACTTTGCAGCCTTCGGAGACCATTCTCCCGGGTTGTCAGTGACGCAGCCAGACATATAGGTAAAAGTGCATTATATGCTGGCGTAAAATTTATCTCGAAAACGACTGCAACAAAACATGTCATGTTTATTATCAAACACCTTGGAATCATATGATTCTCCCCTTCTGAAACGAGCTACGTGGAGTCCCTGGTCTTCCCTGTACAAGCCTTCTCGACCAGGGTAACAAAAAACGGTTGCTGCCGACAGGGCCGGACTGGGAACGAAAACCGGCCCGGCAAAGTGCTCGGCCGCCCCCCCCTTCCCAGGGAGGGTGGGGGGGGAGGTCTGTCCAGCACTTTGCCAGGGCCGGTTTTTGGCCGATTTTGTTACAGGCCCAATTTTGCAGCTATGCTGCAAAAACGGCCCTGTAACTAAAACGGCCCCCAGGGGACCAAAACTGACCCCCACCCGTGTGGCGCACCGGGGGATTGCCCGGTGCCCACTGCGGCCAGTCTGGGCCTGGCTGCCAACCAGAGACACATTTCTGCCTCCTACTGCTGAGCCAAGCTCGAACAGGGGAAGGCATTACAATAGGCATCCTGTTGCAGGTAGGTGTGACCAGTTCCCAGACAGGATTTAGTGTATTGGGGCTGGGTGGGTGCACTTCCAACGTACCTGAAAGTCTGCATATGGGGCACACTTGGTGTCCCTGTGCATAGTTCAGTTCAAACCACTCTGCTGTGAAACTGGACAAAGGCCAGGGGAGTATCCTCCCTGTTGTCCAGACGCTCCCCTAGGAGCGTCCCCTGAATCTGTCCAACCCTCTCCTGTGGGTACTTAAGGCCTTACCTGGCTGTAGGACCCTAGACGTGAGCAAGATTCTGATCAAGAAACCACTGACCTTCGACTGTCTGGACACTCTGGACTTCGACTGGGCCCGACTTCGTCTCCCTCTCTGTCCAACACATTGTCTCTGCCTGTGCACCATATAGGCAACGTGCAGGACTTGTGGAGCATCAAGGACAACTGAAGTAGCTCCCTTGGGGTGAATTCACTACCCTGCATTCGCAGGCACCATACTGCAACTGACTGGTCTGCTGGTCCCAAGCTCCTGCAGACTCTGAAGGATCTAGCAACACAGGAGGTGGGTTTCCATGTTGCTTGAGGTTGAGCTGCCCTCTCACCAAGTCTGAGGCCAGTATCCCTCGTGGAGACTGCATAACCCGAACCCCTGTGCACCACATACTTTTGCAAGTGCATATGCTTGTTGGCATGCATCAACTACCTGCATTGGGATATTGATAGCCCCAACCTATGTGCATATTTTTTATAAAGGACTCTGGCCTCCTTTCACTCTGTGCCCTGCAAGCTGTGAATTTGTGAAACTGCTAGAGGTCCCCTCGCGACTCTTGTGCCTCCGGCCTGTGGGTCCATTTGAGAGACAACACTGCTTTTCTTGGGCTCCCCTGGTTGCTATAGACCTTACCAGACTGCCCTTGCTGTGGTGAGTCCCCTGGTTCCTGCTGGGCCAGACCAACCTTCTTCGTGGGTTGCCACTGCCAAGGCTTGTTGGTGCTCCCTCCGGACACCAACCCCTCAGCACTCGACATCCTTTGTGGGACAGCTCGAATCCGGCTTCTAGTCATCCTCAACATCTCTTGGTCCCTGTGGCTGCAGAGTCAAGGTCTCCAACTTCACACCTGAAGCACCAGACATTGGTGACCCAGACACTGTCCCCTCTACTTTCTTTCCAGCAGTGGTACAAAAAGGGGTGGTGATGGACGGAGCATCTGAATCAATCAAAACACTCACACCCAGTCAAAAGATCTGGGTTTAATCCATCACTGTTCTTTAGCCCACTCTGCCACCCCAGTTCAGACATGGCTATATGCAAATCAGTCTGACCCTGTGCCTCATGGGAACAGTCCAGCCCGAACTGCCAAGCCATATCTTCCCTGGACCGGAAACAAGCTTCTGAGGACCGGTTTCTGGCATTCCAGCCGTCTTCAGCCCGGCTTGCTTGAATCCAGTGGCAAAGTTAGCAAGGGACTCACTTCTGAGCATACCCTGCCACACTTATGGGGGCTTGTAATGGCCGGATTTTCCGCTTAGATGGGATCAGCCCCCAGGGGCCCCTATAACCCAGCCACAACGTACTCACCTTCCTCCTTGGAACGTATTCACAATGAATATGGATAGATATATAGGTATATACAGATCGTACCCAAGGATGGGGAATAGCAATACACATGCATATATTTTCTACAATATCTTATTCACATCAGTTGGTCTCGCGGCCACCCCGACCCAGACCGGTCTACCCTAGGGCAGATATGACACACAATCCGGTGCGTCTACACATGGGCCTGCAGAACCCAATGCTCTCCTTTCCAAACGGTTCGCAATCCGGCAAACCTCCACGCCAGTATCCCTCCTGACGCTCTCACTTACACAAGCCACAATCCTGTGGGTATACACGCTGGTATACTACCCAACGTTCTCACTAACGCCGCATATCAACGACGACCACATTCCTATGAGCAATTATCCGGACAATGTCTCAGTTATCTACTTGGGATAAAACTATAATAATGACTTTGAATATGGTTCCCAAATTATATGATGTACCTCCTATTCTTGGCATCAAAGGTCCACTCACTCCCTCTTTGTTCGATCACTATTTACCTGATCGGGATTTCACATCCGCTCACATAAACAACTTTCGACTAGGAGGTCCATTTACCAAGATTGAACAGGAACACAAGGCACACGTTCGTTCTATAAGAACTAGGGTATTTATTAACAATAAACACATATCACATTACTATGCAACATAATTTCTGTAAAGAAAAGGTAAAGATTAGAATGCGCGTTAATTGGGAAAAGGGCGGAGATCACCTTGTTAACATGAAGTCTGGGCTCGGCAGTCATCTAGGTTCCCTTCTCGTCTCTGTGTCCTGGCTTGCCTCGCAGTCACGCCCCAGCCGTCACAAGTACACGTCTGCACCGCTAGGCTCAACCTCGTCTGCTTCCCTCCAGGCCACCGGAACCTTGCTGATTATTAGCTACCGTTTCTCTCTCTCTCTCTGTGCCAGTGCGCTCCGCGCTAATTCTCCTTCAGTCTTTCTCAGAGAGTTTCGGTCTTAAATCTTTCTCGGACTTCAAAGATGGCGACTGTCCGCCATGAAATAACTAATGGCAGAGATGCTAACAGCTAGATGCCGCCTACGGACTGACTGAAAAACTGACTAACACCTTCGCTAATATCAAAGCCCGTTCCTTCATGGAAAGTTACGGTCAGCCACCTGCCGCCCACCAAATTCCTGTACCTCCCCGTACCAAGGACATGTTCCCAGCCGGCCGGCCTGAAGTTGTGTCTTCGGAGTGGAGAAAAATACATTCCTTCGATAAGGGCCAGCCTGAGCCGGTTCTCTCCAAGCGAACAACAGCTTCAAACTAAAACACTACACTTGACCTAGAAAGCCTTCTCGAGCTACCAGGCAGAAAGCAAAATGGAGTCTGTCTCGTTTAAGGCCTACAGGGCCCGCAATATGCGTAACTCCATGGAAAATATCCTAACACGTTAGCAAATGGGCAAATCATGATTAGTACTTATGTATCTATCCCCTAACTTAAATTCATAAGCCCTACATTAAGGAAAGTGACACGAAAATGCTCTAATATATGGAAGGCAGGGGTCCTGTCTATAGTCCTAATCCCTATGCTATGGGGGTGATAGGCTGGAGTCACTCTCCATCATTCTCCCTCTCAAAGGAGCCAGAAAAGGGCAGCCATTACATTACACCCCTTGACTCCAGTCTATTAACCACAAACTAAATAGAACTAACATCAGTAGAAGAATAATAGGAAACAAAATTAACTGATCTATGTCTCTTACTAAGTCTGAAAAATTGGAGCAGGGAAGGAATGCACTGAATAAAGCAACAAATAGCTATTTAAACACAAATGGCAACGATAACTCCCCCTAAAATCTGTCGTAAAGAATGCAAGTCAGGTAACCAATTAAAGAGCCAGTCAAAGAAACCCTGATCTATGTGTTGTCTAATTTCTGTAGTCCAGTTGTGGAGTTTGTCAATATGGGCTTGGATTGATTTGGAATGGTCAGACAAATTAAAACAGCATAGACCCTCGAAATCAGAACATTCATGTCCATGTTTTAACAAAAGATAGTCAATAGCAGCGCGATTCTGTAAAATAGCTCTACGTTCGCCTTGGGCGTCTAATAAAAGGTCAGATAAAACAGTAGAGGTTTGGTTGATGGACTTAACCATCCAGCAGGCCATCTTGCCGATCGTTTTGGCATTATAAACGGCCAATGCAGGAACTCCAATAATGGAAAAAGCTAAACCAAGATATTCTGATTTAGAATAAAGGTGGACAGAGGAATCACAGTCCTCATGCAACGACATGGAGTCACGTACAATACGGGAATGTGAATTAGGATGTGAGGAAAACATTAATAAACTCAATCTAGTGATGGCACATGGGCCACCAGAAATATTTGCAGGAATATAGGGCCAAGATGAATTTCCGCAAGAAAAGAGCCATCCAGCTGGCAACAACATGGAACGATAATAACTAGGGGCAACTAATAAACGTTTACATGTCATATTATTCTTTACAGAAAGACATAAATTCGGAAGTCTCTTCAAACACAGCAATCGTTGATGAGCTGAAAAAGAAGTTGCAGCCTGTATTTTCAGCTTGACACATTCGGTGATAGCTTTAGGATCACACGTCATTATAAAACATAGGTCCCCAGGGGTAATATTAAAAGTAGTAATCCGGGAATGAATAGGGATATCGAGGTCTGGAAGAGCAGTACATAAGGGACAAAATTCGTGGGCCGCAAAGTCGCCCAGAATAACATTTGGTCGGGCATTCGAGATGTTAAAAATATGTCGCAAAGTCTCGGTAGATGCAGGGTCGGCAACCAGACAGGTCGCTAAAATGTCAGTGACAGACTTCATTGGGGTAAGACAGAAATGTGGAGAGTTTGTCACCCGCTTAGCGAGTGTAACCCAAAAGTTAGAGGAAGTCTTCCACGCGGACCGTGGAACTCGGATTCTCCCATCAACCGGCGTCGGTAGATCCTCTCCTCTCCCGGCGTAGCAGGCCAAAAGGAGTCCAACGCCGACACATCCTGCAGCAGCAGTCCAGAGAATGATCTGAAAGAATACAAACACAGGCCTTAATCATTCTCGTAAATAACATTTATCAGCTGGGACAGCATCCCAGCCATCTTTCCCTGGCTTCATCACCAAAACGGTGTTGTCATGACCGGTCGCAATAATATCAGCCTGTTCAGGAGGATTTTTAGGCGATTGCACCCATATTTTAGCTCCAGGAAGATCAGATGATCCGAAGCCTTTTTGTCCTCGCACAGTTAGTAACGTTGGGGCAGAGCCTTTTTTGATCTCACCACTGAAGACAGGCATAATCAATAACTGAGCAACACGGTCAGACTTTTTAATCAATAAGTCAGTCTCACTGCTATTCAGCAGGAGAACCTTAATCTCTCCCTGATAGTCACTGTCAATTACTCCGCCGAGCACTTGTACGCCTTTCAGGGCCAGGCCAGATCTGGGGGCAATTAATCCAAAACTACCGGCAGGTATACAGACACCAATGCCAGTTTCAACAATGATTCTGTCTTTTCCTGGGAAGTTTGCATCTTTTAAAGCATGCAGGTCTAGGCCTGCGGAACCTGGGGTGGCTCTACATGGAGCCAAAGCTCCGGGGGTAATTTCCCAATACATGACAGTGTTAGATAGAGAATTAGGCTTTACATCAACATTTGGAGGAAACAAACGCATCAACGGGGATTCAGCATGTAACAAAGGGCGATTATTCAAAATCAATATAGCTTGAAACAAAACATCCTTCCAGTTCTTGTAACGGCCATCAGTCAATTTACGCAATTGTTCTTTTAACAAACCATTCATTCTCTCAATCAGTCCTGAAGCTTGTGGGTAATATGGAATGTGAAACACCCAATCGATATTATTTTCCGCACAGAATTCCTGCACCAATCTTCCACGAAAGTGGGATGCGTTATCTGATTGAATTTGGAATGGGACACCATAGTACAGAATAAGCAGCTCCAGGGTTTTAATGGTATTCACTTGGGTAGCATTCTTGCAAGGGAAAGCGACCAGAAGGCCACTATAAGTGTCAACAACCGTACAAATATATTGACAATTTCTGCTCATAGGGAGCGGACCGATATAGTCGATCTGCCAAATTTGAGCGGGCAGTTTACCCCGATGTAAGTGGCCCCGAACAATTTGAGGCACCTCCTTTTTCCTAGAATGCTGACAAATGGGGCAATGTAGAATGACATCTTTTATTAAAGAAAAAGGAATATGAATTCCTCTATCGGCAGCCCACCTGCTAGTGGCTTTCTCTCCAAAATGTCCTGCTTTCTGGTGGGCCCACTTCGCCAATCCTGCCAAATCAGAATCTTGCATATCCACCACTGCCTCAGCAATTTTAGATTTTTCATCTGCAATGTTATGAAAGAATTTATCAAGGGAATCAATTGGAGTGTGAGCATCCACGTGAAAGATTGTTACAGTACTCTGCGGGAGCAACTCCCAAATTTCTTGCCATAATTCTTTTCCCCACAATTCTTTTGAATGCAATTCCCAATTATGAGAATGCCATTTTGGTAACCATACCGCCAGTCCATTCGCAGTGGACCAGGAATCAGTGAAAATATGACATGTGCCAGGCAATTCCTGTTTCAAAACTTGGTAAACTGCATAGAGTTCAGCATACTGACTACTCTTACCATCTCCAGTCGTACTCAATAATTTCTGCGTGATCGGGTAATAAGAAACAGCTTTCCAATGTCTTTTGTCACCGATGAACTTCGCTGAACCATCCGTAAACCACACATGTTTTCTATCCGCCACGGACAGATCATCAAATGATTTACCCCACTTAACAGGAGACTCCTGCACCACGGGTACGGAACAATCACTTCCAGTCTCACTGGAGGGCGCCTGCGCCACTCGCTCATGTAAAACCGCCACACCTTTCGGACCCACACGTGCTCTGTCCTGAATGTACCATTTCCATTTAATCACGCTCGCCTCTTGAGCATGTCCAATTCGATGGGACTTCGGTGAACTCAGAACCCACTGCATAATCGGAATTTCAGGTCTCAAAATCACAGCATGGCCTAGGGTCAGTTGCTCGGTATCCACCAGAGCCCAATAACAAGCAAGTAATTGTTTCTCAAAGGGTGAGTAACGCTCACCAGCCTCAGGTAACTTTTTGGTCCAAAAACCTAATGGCACTTTTTGTCTGCCCTGCTTTTGCCACAGGCTCCAATTGGCATACAGACCTTCCACGGACACATTCAAGTCCACATCACCTTCAGTCACAGGCCACAAATCCAAAGCATACTGAATAGCTTCCTTAGCCAGATTAAAAGCATTCTGTTGAGACTCACCCCATTCAAACGCATTCTTTTTACGAGTGATTCGATATAACGGAGCCAGAATCTGACTCAGATGGGGAATATGCTGGCGCCAAAAGCCAAACAAACCAATAAAACATTGAGCCTCTTTCCTGTTCCTTGGGACTGCAAAATCAAGGATTTTTCGCTTCACCTGTGGGATCACCTCTCTGTGACCTTCATGCCAATTAATTCCTAAAAATTTCACATTTTGGGATGGACCTTGTAACTTATCAGGATTAATTTCCCAACCTTTTGCTCGCAAACAGTCAAGGATTTGATCTAAATGTGATTGTACCTGATCTTGCATTTCACCTTGAATCAAAATATCGTCAATATAATGACACACCTGAACATGTGGATTCGTGGGCACTTCAGACAAATGCTCTGCCACCAGCCGGTGACAGATCGTAGGGCTATGCACATAGCATTGAGGAAGACTCCGGAACGTCATTTGACGTCCATTCCACGTAAAACTGAACTGTTCCTGACATTCGGGGGCAATCGGAATTGAAAAGAAAGCATTAGCAATATCAATAGAAGCATACCACGTACCTGGATGCTTTTGAATTTTCTGAATTAGCGTGACAATGTCAGGCACTGCAACAGTCAATTTAGGTGTGTTTTTATTCAACTCTCGATAATCAACAGTCATGGGCCAAGAATTGTCACTTTTGCGCACGGGCCAAACGGGATTATTCCAAGCAAACGTGACCGGAGTAATGACTCCCGCGTCAACCAAATCTTGAATTGTAGCAGTAATTTCTTCATGACCACCTGGGATACGATATTGCTTTTGAGAAATCACCTTCGTGGCCACAAGAATCTTAATAGGTGGCATTCGCAAACGGCCAACCCGAACGGGTCTGGTCGAAATATACTGTCTAGTTCCAAATTGATAACAACCATCATCCAAATGCAAAGTCATTCCTTTTAAGATGTCAATTCCAATTATATATTCCAAAAGTGGTACAACTAACACAGAGTATTCTCTACGAGGAATCCTACCAATTTTAATTTCAAGTGCCGTTTGAACTGCGGGTGTCTCTTTACCACCCAAACCAGTAATTGTGAAAGACTGTCCATTAAATTTGTTTGATTTACCATGAATTAAAGTGGCCTCCGCCCCAGTATCAACTAATGCTCGGGCCCTTTGGATATTACGATGTTTCCAAAGAATCTCAATATCTACATAGGGTCTGTTGTCTCTGTGAGCCCACTTGTGTACCGGAGCTTGACCTATTTCCTAGTCATTTTTCCCGCGTTCTGTCAACCAAGACAGATCAGGATAAATGCTCTCAGATTTCTTCGGTATCAAAATGTCTTGTTCATATCCGTCTCCAGTACGAAACGGATTATTGTCATGTTCAAAAAATTGCGAATTACGGTCAGAAAGTCTGTTACGATCCTCCCTTCTTCTCATCTCAGGGGAATAACTCCTCTCCTCTCTATTTCTGTTGGAAACACGATCATCTCTCCCCCTTTCACGTTCATCCCCTCTCTCTCTGTTGCCATTACGATGAGGGGATATATCACGTTCACAGCGCCGACCATCACGGCGATCAGAATTCACACGTCGTCTCTCATCACCACTGTCATCCGAACCACGGTCATACTCATTCTTTCGCACACGACGGGCACCCTCTTTCCGATCCAAACCACGCTTACGAAACATATCCCATAAGCGATTATTAGGCTCGCCGTCAATATCCTCCCTCTTGACACCATCAGCAATGAGAGCAAGAAACATGTCACGTCTAGAGAACTTATAGTCCCCACCAGTACGACCCTCAGGTCGAGATTGTCTTTCAGGTTTAAACCACTCACCCAGCTCACCAAGCTGACGAACGGACTCAAGCACAGCAGACAAAGGATTGCCAGTTTGGTTAATCAACAAAGTCATCATAACCTGCTTGTAAGCAACAGGCGAAGAACGGATAATTCGATTGCGCACAGAAGATGTTAAAAGACCATCCAACAATCTATCAGAAGTGCTAAGAAAGATAGCAGTTTTCATGACTTCCTCCTTCAAACGTTGCGACGCATCGCGCAAAGTGTACCATGGCTTGTCATCAAGAGGCCAATCAGATTCAGTAGGATATTTGTGGTTACAGCCGTCAGACGCAAGCTGGAGCAAGGTGATTTGACCAGCACCATTATAGTTCCGAAAATTATCCTGAATAGTGGAATCAGAACTCAAAGAGCAAAACCGCAAGCAATCAACAGCATCAAGAAAAATACCGGCAGCGCCGAGTTCATAAAGGTGCACCATCCAAGTAAGCAAGGCCTCACCAGGCCGTTGTCGAAATCGTTGTAAAATGTCACTAACCTCCTGCTGAGTAAAATCTTCGATACAATCTAAAGCTATACCAGCCGGGTTACCAGGGGCTTGTTGTAATTTGCGTCGAAACACAGGGTGAGCAGAAACCTCAGGAAGAGCTTCCGAGGAAGCCCGCATCTTAGATTTAGCAGAACAATCGGGGCAAGGTACGTCATCCGAACGGGAAGAACGAGCACGGTCGCTGTGAGGACCCGTATCAGTACATGAAGCAGATTTACAATCACGTCCGGAGCGAGAAGACTCGCGCTTGTCACCCTCCTCCGCCGAGGAGTCAGAAGCATTTGAATCCCAGATATTACCATCCCACTCATCAGGATTCCAATCCATTCCGGCTTTTGCTACAACCAAACGCACTTTCCGTGTCGATACCCGACCACGACGATGTTTGTACTTATATCGGGCAATGCGGACCGCAGCTCTTTCGGCTATGGTCTGATATGTTTCAAGTTTGTCGGCAAGCAATTTATTTTGACAACGCAAAAGAGTATGCGCATTTTGCAACTCAACACACTGTCCTTCCATGTCCTTAAACTGTCTTTGTAGCAGAACAAATCTCTCATGAAGTATTCTGTATGCATTAAGAACAATCCAACCTCTGCATCCTAAAATAGGAAGCTCATCACCCTTCACTACTGGCGCTTTCTGTAAGCACGATACCACATCGGCAGGCTCCGCCTGCTCCAAACAAGAAGACCAATTTTCACTCAAACCAGTAGAATCAGCCCATTCACGAGCCAAAGCCTCATAAGGCGTACATTCCCAGCCGGGAATCTGAATCGGTAACTTGAAAACCGACTGCGATTTTTTCGCAAACATATTGACAGACAAAAATTATATATACAATTATACACAAAATATTATACGTACGAGCCGAGCGCAAACCAACCAGATCAAAACAATACAGCGCACACAGGCTTCGTAAACAGTTCGTGACGCCAGATGTAATGGCCGGATTTTCCGCTTAGATGGGATCAGCCCCCAGGGGCCCCTATAACCCAGCCACAACGTACTCACCTCCCTCCTTGGAACGTATTCACAATGAATATGGATAGATATATAGGTATATACAGATCGTACCCAAGGATGGGGAATAGCAATACACATGCATAGATTTTCTACAATATCTTATTCACATCAGTTGGTCTCGCGGCCACCCCGACCCAGACCGGTCTACCCTAGGGCAGATATGACACACAATCCGGTGCGTCTACACATGGGCCTGCAGAACCCAATGCTCTCCTTTCCAAACGGTTCGCAATCCCGCAAACCTCCACGCCAGTATCCCTCCTGACGCTCTCACTTACACAAGCCACAATCCTGTGGGTATACACGCTGGTATCCTACCCAACGTACTCACTAACGCCGCATATCAACGACGACCACATTCCTATGAGCAATTATCGGGACAATGTCTCAGTTATCTACTTGGGATAAAACTATAATAATGACTTTGAATATGGTTCCCAAATTATATGATGTACCTCCTATTCTTGGCATCAAAGGTCCACTCACTCCCTCTTTGTTCGATCACTATTTACCTGATCGGGATTTCACATCCGCTCACATAAACAACTTTCGACTAGGAGGTCCATTTACCAAGATTGAACAGGAACACAAGGCACACGTTCGTTCTATAAGAACTAGGGTATTTATTAACAATAAACACATATCACATTACTATGCAACATAATTTCTGTAAAGAAAAGGTAAAGATTAGAATGCGCGCTAATTGGGAAAAGGGCGGAGATCACCTTGTTAACATGAAGTCTGGGCTCGGCAGTCATCTAGGTTCCCTTCTCGTCTCTGTGTCCTGGCTTGCCTCGCAGTCACGCCCCAGCCGTCACAAGTACACGTCTGCACCGCTAGGCTCAACCTCGTCTGCTTCCCTCCAGGCCACCGGAACCTTGCTGATTATTAGCTACCGTTTCTCTCTCTCTCTCTGTGCCAGTGCGCTCTGCGCTAATTCTCCTTCAGTCTTTCTCAGAGAGTTTCGGTCTTAAATCTTTCTCGGACTTCAAAGATGGCGACTGTCCGCCATGAAATAACTAATGGCAGAGATGCTAACGGCTAGATGCCGCCTACGGACTGACTGAAAAACTGACTAACACCTTCGCTAATATCAAAGCCCGTTCCTTCATGGAAAGTTACGGTCAGCCACCTGCCGCCCACCAAATTCCTGTACCTCCCCGTACCAAGGACACGTTCCCAGCCGGCCGGCCTGAAGTTGTGTCTTCGGAGTGGAGAAAAATACATTCCTTCGATAAGGGCCAGCCTGAGCCGGTTCTCTCCAAGCGAACAACAGCTTCAAACTAAACCACTACACTTGACCTAGAAAGCCTTCTCGAGCTACCAGGCAGAAAGCAAAATGGAGTCTGTCTCGTTTAAGGCCTACAGGGCCCGCAATATGCGTAACTCCATGGAAAATATCCTAACACGTTAGCAAATGGGCAAATCATGATTAGTACTTATGTATCTATCCCCTAACTTAAATTCATAAGCCCTACATTAAGGAAAGTGACACGAAAATGCTCTAATATATGGAAGGCAGGGGTCCTGTCTATAGTCCTAATCCCTATGCTATGGGGGTGATAGGCTGGAGTCACTCTCCATCATTCTCCCTCTCAAAGGAGCCAGAAAAGGGCAGCCATTACATTACACCCCTTGACTCCAGTCTATTAACCACAAACTAAATAGAACTAACATCAGTAGAAGAATAATAGGAAACAAAATTAACTGATCTATGTCTCTTACTAAGTCTGAAAAATTGGAGCAGGGAAGGAATGCACTGAATAAAGCAACAAATAGCTATTAAAACACAAATGGCAACGATAACTCCCCCTAAAATCTGTCGTAAAGAATGCAAGTAAGGTAACCAATTAAAGAGCCAGTCAAAGAACCCTGATCTATGTGTTGTCTAATTTCTGTAGTCAAGTCGTGGAGTTTGTCAATATGGGCTTGGATTGATTTGGAATGGTCAGACAAATTAAAACAGCATAGACCCTCGAAATCAGAACATTCATGTCCATGTTTTAACAAAAGATAGTCAATAGCAGCGCGATTCTGTAAAATAGCTCTACGTTCGCCTTGGGCGTCTAATAAAAGGTCAGATAAAACAGTAGAGGTTTGGTTGATGGACTTAACCATCCAGCAGGCCATCTTGCCGATCGTTTTGGCATTATAAACGGCCAATGCAGGAACTCCAATAATGGAAAAAGCTAAACCAAGATATTCTGATTTAGAATAAAGGTGGACAGAGGAATCACAGTCCTCATGCAACGACATGGAGTCACGTACAATACGGGAATGTGAATTAGGATGTGAGGAAAACATTAATAAACTCAATCTAGTGATGGCACATGGGCCACCAGAAATATTTGCAGGAATATAGGGCCAAGATGAATTTCCGCAAGAAAAGAGCCATCCAGCTGGCAACAACATGGAACGATAATAACTAGGGGCAACTAATAAACGTTTACATGTCATATTATTCTTTACAGAAAGACATAAATTCGGAAGTCTCTTCAAACACAGCAATCGTTGATGAGCTGAAAAAGAAGTTGCAGCCTGTATTTTCAGCTTGACACATTCGGTGATAGCTTTAGGATCACACGTCATTATAAAACATAGGTCCCCAGGGGTAATATTAAAAGTAGTAATCCGGGAATGAATAGGGATATCGAGGTCTGGAAGAGCAGTACATAAGGGACAAAATTCGTGGGCCGCAAAGTCGCCCAGAATAACATTTGGTCGGGCATTCGAGATGTTAAAAATATGTCGCAAAGTCTCGGTAGATGCAGGGATGGCAACCAGACAGGTCGCTAAAATGTCAGTGACAGACTTCATTGGGGTAAGACAGAAATGTGGAGAGTTCGTCACCCGCTTAGCGAGTGTAACCCAAAAGTTAGAGGAAGTCTTCCACGCGGACCGTGGAACTCGGATTCTCCCATCAACCGGCGTCGGTAGATCCTCTCCTCTCCCGGCGTAGCAGGCCAAAAGGAGTCCAACGCCGACACATCCTGCAGCAGCAGTCCAGAGAATGATCTGAAAGAATACAAACACAGGCCTTAATCATTCTCGTAAATAACATTTATCAGCTGGGACAGCATCCCAGCCATCTTTCCCTGGCTTCATCACCAAAACGGTGTTGTCATGACCGGTCGCAATAATATCAGCCTGTTCAGGAGGATTTTTAGGCGATTGCACCCATATTTTAGCTCCAGGAAGATCAGATGATCCGAAGCCTTTTTGTCCTTGCACAGTTAGTAACGTTGGGGCAGAGCCTTTTTTGATCTCACCACTGAAGACAGGCATAATCAATAACTGAGCAACACGGTCAGACTTTTTAATCAATAAGTCAGTCTCACTGCTATTCAGCAGGAGAACCTTAATCTCTCCCTGATAGTCACTGTCAATTACTCCGCCGAGCACTTGTACGCCTTTCAGGGCCAGGCCAGATCTGGGGGCAATTAATCCAAAACTACCGGCAGGTATACAGACACCAATGCCAGTTTCAACAATGATTCGGTCTTTTCCTGGTAAGTTTGCATCTTTTAAAGCATGCAGGTATAGGCCTGCGGAACCTGGGGTGGCTCTACATGGAGCCAAAGCTCCGGGGGTAATTTCCCAATACATGACAGTGTTAGATAGAGAATTAGGCTTTACATCAACATTTGGAGGAAACAAACGCATCAACGGGGATTCAGCATGTAACAAAGGGCGATTATTCAAAATCAATATAGCTTGAAACAAAACATCCTTCCAGTTCTTGTAACGGCCATCAGTCAATTTACGCAATTGTTCTTTTAACAAACCATTCATTCTCTCAATCAGTCCTGAAGCTTGTGGGTAATATGGAATGTGAAACACCCAATCGATATTATTTTCCGCACAGAATTCCTGCACCAATCTTCCACGAAAGTGGGATGCGTTATCTGATTGAATTTGGAATGGGACACCATAGTACAGAATAAGCAGCTCCAGGGTTTTAATGGTATTCACTTGGGTAGCATTCTTGCAAGGGAAAGCGACCAGAAGGCCACTATAAGTGTCAACAACCGTACAAATATATTGACAATTTCTGCTCATAGGGAGCGGACCGATATAGTCGATCTGCCAAATTTGAGCGGGCAGTTTACCCCGATGTAAGTGGCCCCGAACAATTTGAGGCACCTCCTTTTTCCTAGAATGCTGACAAATGGGGCAATGTAGAATGACATCTTTTATTAAAGAAAAAGGAATATGAATTCCTCTATCGGCAGCCCACCTGCTAGTGGCTTTCTCTCCAAAATGTCCTGCTTTCTGGTGGGCCCACTTCGCCAATCCTGCCAAATCAGAATCTTGCATATCCACCACTGCCTCAGCCATTTTTAGATTTTTCATCTGCAATGTTATGAAAGAATTTATCAAGGGAATCAATTGGAGTGTGAGCATCCACGTGAAAGATTGTTACAGTACTCTGCGGGAGCAACTCCCAAATTTCTTGCCATAATTCTTTTCCCCACAATTCTTTTGAATGCAATTCCCAATTATGAGAATGCCATGTTGGTAACCATACCGCCAGTCCATTCGCAGTGGACCAGGAATCATTGAAAATATGACATGTGCCAGGCAATTCCTGTTTCAAAACTTGGTAAACTGCATAGAGTTCAGCATACTGACTACTCTTACCATCTCCAGTCGTACTCAATAATTTCTGCGTGATCGGGTTATAAGAAACAGCTTTCCAATGTCTTTTGTCACCGATGAACTTCGCTGAACCATCCGTAAACCACACATGTTTTCTACCCTCCACGGACAGATCATTAAATGATTTACCCCACTTAACAGGAGACTCCTGCACCACGGGTACGGAACAATCACTTCCAGTCTCACTGGAGGGCGCCTGCGCCACTCGCTCATGTAAAACCGCCACACCTTTCGGACCCACACGTGCTCTGTCCTGAATGTACCATTTCCATTTAATCACGCTCGCCTCTTGAGCGTGTCCAATTCGATGGGACTTCGGTGAACTCAGAACCCACTGCATAATCGGAATTTCAGGTCTCAAAATCACAGCATGGCCTAGGGTCAGTTGCTCGGTATCCACCAGAGCCCAATAACAAGCAAGTAATTGTTTCTCAAAGGGTGAGTAACGCTCACCAGCCTCAGGTAACTTTTTGGTCCAAAAACCTAATGGCACTTTTTGTCTGCCCTGCTTTTGCCACAGGCTCCAATTGGCATACAGACCTTCCACGGACACATTCAAGTCCACATCACCTTCAGTCACAGGCCACAAATCCAAAGCATACTGAATAGCTTCCTTAGCCAAATTAAAAGCATTCTGTTGAGACTCACCCCATTCAAACGCATTCTTTTTACGAGTGATTCGATATAACGGAGCCAGAATCTGACTCAGATGGGGAATATGCTGGCGCCAAAAGCCAAACAAACCAATAAAACATTGAGCCTCTTTCCTGTTCCTTGGGACTGCAAAATCAAGGATTTTTCGCTTCACCTGTGGGATCACCTCTCTGTGACCTTCATGCCAATTAATTCCTAAAAATTTCACATTTTGGGATGGACCTTGTAACTTATCAGGATTAATTTCCCAACCTTTTGCTCGCAAACAGTCAAGGATTTGATCTAAATGTGATTGTACCTGATCTTGCGTTTCACCTTGAATCAAAATATCGTCAATATAATGACACACCTGAACATGTGGATTCGTGGGCACTTCAGACAAATGCTCTGCCACCAGCCGGTGACAGATCGTAGGGCTATGCACATAGCCTTGAAGAAGACTCCGGAACGTCATTTGACGTCCATTCCACGTAAAACTGAACTGTTCCTGACATTCGGGGGCAATCGGAATTGAAAAGAAAGCATTAGCAATATCAATAGAAGCATACCACGTACCTGGATGCTTTTGAATTCTCTGAATTAGCGTGACAATGTCAGGCACTGCAACAGTCAATTTAGGTGTGTTTTTATTCAACTCTCGATAATCAACAGTCATGCGCCAAGAATTGTCACTTTTGCGCACGGGCCAAACGGGATTATTCCAAGCAGACGTGACCGGAGTAATGACTCCCGCGTCAACCAAATCTTGAATTGTAGCAGTAATTTCTTCATGACCACCTGGGATACGATATTGCTTTTGAGAAATCACCTTCGTGGCCAAAGGAATCTTAATAGGTGGCATTCGCAAACGGCCAACCCGAACGGGTCTGGTCGAAATATACTGTCTAGTTCCAAATTGATAACAACCATCATCCAAATGCAAAGTCATTCCTTTTAAGATGTCAATTCCAATTATATATTCCAAAAGTGGTACAACTAACACAGAGTATTCTCTACGAGGAATCCTACCAATTTTAATTTCAAGTGCAGTTTGAACTGCGGGTGTCTCTTTACCACCCAAACCAGTAATTGTGAAAGACTGTCCATTAAATTTCTTTGATTTACCATGAATTAAAGTGGCCTCCGCCCCAGTATCAACTAATGCTCGGGCCCTTTGGATATTACGATGTTTCCAAAAAATCTCAATATCTACATAGGGTCTGTTGTCTCTGTGAGCCCACTTGTGTACCGGAGCTTGACCTATTTCCTAGTCATTTTTCCCGCGTTCTGTCAACCAAGACAGATCAGGATAAATGCTCTCAGATTTCTTCGGTATCAAAATGTCTTGTTCATATCCGTCTCCAGTACGAAACGGATTATTGTCATGTTCAAAAAATTGCGAATTACGGTCAGAAAGTCTGTTACGATCCTCCCTTCTTCTCATCTCAGGGGAATAACTCCTCTCCTCTCTATTTCTGTTGGAAACACGATCATCTCTCCCCCTTTCACGTTCATCCCCTCTCTCTCTGTCGCCATTACGATGAGGGGATATATCACGTTCACAGCGCCGACCATCACGGCAATCAGAATTCACACGTCGTCTCTCATCACCACTGTCATCCGAACCACGGTCATACTCATTCTTTCGCACACGACGGGCACCCTCTTTCCGATCCAAACCACGCTTACGAAACATATCCCATAAGCGATTATTAGGCTCGCCGTCAATATCCTCCCTCTTGACACCATCAGCAATGAGAGCAAGAAACATGTCACGTCTAGAGAACTTATAGTCCCCACCAGTACGACCCTCAGGTCGAGATTGTCTTTCAGGTTTAAACCACTCACCCAGCTCACCAAGCTGACGAACGGACTCAAGCACAGCAGACAAAGGATTGCCAGTTTGGTTAATCAACAAAGTCATCATAACCTGCTTGTAAGCAACAGGCGAAGAACGGATAATTCGATTGCGCACAGAAGATGTTAAAAGACCATCCAACAATCTATCAGAAGTGCTAAGAAAGATAGCAGTTTTCATGACTTCCTCCTTCAAACGTTGCGACGCATCGCGCAAAGTGTACCATGGCTTGTCATCAAGAGGCCAATCAGATTCAGTAGGATATTTGTGGTTACAGCCGTCAGACGCAAGCTGGAGCAAGGTGATTTGACCAGCACCATTATAGTTCCGAAAATGATCCTGAATAGTGGAATCAGAACTCAAAGAGCAAAACCGCAAGCAATCAACAGCATCAAGAAAAATACCGGCAGCGCCGAGTTCATAAAGGCGCACCATCCAAGTAAGCAAGGCCTCACCAGGCCGTTGTCGAAATCGTTGTAAAATGTCACTAACCTCCTGCTGAGTAAAATCTTCGATACAATCTAAAGCTATACCAGCCGGGTTACCAGGGGCTTGTTGTAATTTGCGTCGAAACACAGGGTGAGCAGAAACCTCAGGAAGAGCTTCCGAGGAAGCCCGCATCTTAGATTTAGCAGAACAATCGGGGCAAGGTACGTCATCCGAACGGGAAGAACGAGCACGGTCGCTGTGAGGACCCGTATCAGTACATGAAGCAGATTTACAATCACGTCCGGAGCGAGAAGACTCGCGCTTGTCACCCTCCTCCGCCGAGGAGTCAGAAGCATTTGAATCCCAGATATTACCATCCCACTCATCAGGATTCCAATCCATTCCGGCTTTTGCTACAACCAAACGCACTTTCCGTGTCGATACCCGACCACGACGATGTTTGTACTCATATCGGGCAATGCGGACCGCAGCTCTTTCGGCTATGGTCTGATATGTTTCAAGTTTGTCGGCAAGCAATTTATTTTGACAACGCAAAAGAGTATGCGCATTTTGCAACTCAACACACTGTCCTTCCATGTCCTTAAACTGTCTTTGTAGCAGAACAAATCTCTCATGAAGTATTCTGTATGCATTAAGAACAATCCAACCTCTGCATCCTAAAATAGGAAGCTCATCACCCTTCACTACTGGCGCTTTCTGTAAGCACGATACCACATCGGCAGGCTCCGCCTGCTCCAAACAAGAAGACCAATTTTCACTCAAACCAGTAGAATCAGCCCATTCACGAGCCAAAGCCTCATAAGGCGTACATTCCCAGCCGGGAATCTGAATCGGTAACTTGAAAACCGACGGCGATTTTTTCGCAAACATATTGACAGACAAAAATTATATATACAATTATACACAAAATATTATACGTACGAGCCGAGCGCAAACCAACCAGATCAAAACAATACAGCGCACACAGGCTTCGTAAACAGTTCGTGACGCCAGATGTAATGGCCGGATTTTCCGCTTAGATGGGATCAGCCCCCAGGGGCCCCTATAACCCAGCCACAACGTACTCACCTCCCTCCTTGGAACGTATTCACAATGAATATGGATAGATATATAGGTATATACAGATCGTACCCAAGGATGGGGAATAGCAATACACATGCATAGATTTTCTACAATATCTTATTCACATCAGTTGGTCTCGCGGCCACCCCGACCCAGACCGGTCTACCCTAGGGCAGATATGACACACAATCCGGTGCGTCTACACATGGGCCTGCAGAACCCAATGCTCTTCTTTCCAAACGGTTCGCAATCCGGCAAACCTCCACGCCAGTATCCCTCCTGACGCTCTCACTTACACAAGCCACAATCCTGTGGGTATACACGCTGGTATCCTACCCAACGTACTCACTAACGCCGCATATCAACGACGACCACATTCCTATGAGCAATTATCGGGACAATGTCTCAGTTATCTACTTGGGATAAAACTATAATAATGACTTTGAATATGGTTCCCAAATTATATGATGTACCTCCTATTCTTGGCATCAAAGGTCCACTCACTCCCTCTTTGTTCGATCACTATTTACCTGATCGGGATTTCACATCCGCTCACATAAACAACTTTCGACTAGGAGGTCCATTTACCAAGATTGAACAGGAACACAAGGCACACGTTCGTTCTATAAGAACTAGGGTATTTATTAACAATAAACACATATCACATTACTATGCAACATAATTTCTGTAAAGAAAAGGTAAAGATTAGAATGCGCGCTAATTGGGAAAAGGGCGGAGATCACCGTGTTAACATGAAGTCTGGGCTCGGCAGTCATCTAGGTTCCCTTCTCGTCTCTGTGTCCTGGCTTGCCTCGCAGTCACGCCCCAGCCGTCACAAGTACACGTCTGCACCGCTAGGCTCAACCTCGTCTGCTTCCCTCCAGGCCACCGGAACCTTGCTGATTATTAGCTACCGTTTCTCTCTCTCTCTCTGTGCCAGTGCGCTCTGCGCTAATTCTCCTTCAGTCTTTCTCAGAGAGTTTCGGTCTTAAATCTTTCTCGGACTTCAAAGATGGCGACTGTCCGCCATGAAATAACTAATGGCAGAGATGCTAACGGCTAGATGCCGCCTACGGACTGACTGAAAAACTGACTAACACCTTCGCTAATATCAAAGCCCGTTCCTTCATGGAAAGTTACGGTCAGCCACCTGCCGCCCACCAAATTCCTGTACCTCCCCGTACCAAGGACACGTTCCCAGCCGGCCGGCCTGAAGTTGTGTCTTCGGAGTGGAGAAAAATACATTCCTTCGATAAGGGCCAGCCTGAGCCGGTTCTCTCCAAGCGAACAACAGCTTCAAACTAAAACACTACACTTGACCTAGAAAGCCTTCTCGAGCTACCAGGCAGAAAGCAAAATGGAGTCTGTCTCGTTTAAGGCCTACAGGGCCCGCAATATGCGTAACTCCATGGAAAATATCCTAACACGTTAGCAAATGGGCAAATCATGATTAGTACTTATGTATCTATCCCCTAACTTAAATTCATAAGCCCTACATTAAGGAAAGTGACACGAAAATGCTCTAATATATGGAAGGCAGGGGTCCTGTCTATAGTCCTAATCCCTATGCTATGGGGGTGATAGGCTGGAGTCACTCTCCATCATTCTTCCTCTCAAAGGAGCCAGAAAAGGGCAGCCATTACAGGGCTAAAAGCGGTACAAAAGGGGGTGGTGATGGACGGAGCATCTGATTTGCATATAGCCATTGTCTGACCTAGGGTGGTGAGGAGTGCAAAAAAACAATGGATTTAGGCCCAGATCTTTGTACTGGGGTGAATGTAAGACATTGTTCTGCATTCTGTCCATCAACTGTGTTTTTTGCAATTTTCACCACGAGTGGGCTGGGTATGCTCAGACGTGAGTCCCAGGCTCTCCACATCACTGGAGTCAAGCTATCCAGGCTGAAGAAGGCTGATAGCCAGAAACCAGTCCTTGGATGCTTGATTCCGGTCTAGGAAATACATGGCTTGGTAGTTCGGGCTGGACTGTTCCCGTGAGGCACAGGGTCAAGGCTGATTTGCATATAGCCATTGTCTGACCTAGGGTGGTGTGGAGTGCAAAAAAACGATGGATTTAGGCCCAGATCTTTGCACTGGGATGAATGTAAGACATTGTTCTGCATCCTGTCCATCAACTGTTTTTTGCAATTCTCACCCCGAGTGGGCTGGGTATGCTCAGACGTGAGTCCCAGGCTCTCCACATCACTGGAGTCAAGCTATCCAGGCTGAAGAAGGCTGATAGCCAGAAACCGGTCCTTGGATGCTTGATTCCTATCTAGGAAAGACATGGCTTGGTAGTTCGGGCTGGACTGTTCCCATGAGGCACAGGGTCAAGGTTGATTTGCATATGGCCATTGTCTGACCTAGGGTGGTGTGGAGTGCAAAAAAACGATGGATTTTGGCCCAGATCTTTGTACTGGGGTGAATCTAAGACATTGTTCTGCATTCTGTCCATCAACTGTGTTTTTTGCACGCTTCTTTCCAGCAGTGGCATTTCTTTGAAGGCTCTCATTGAGATCGACAACGGTTTCCGTCGCTACTTCAGCTCTATGCACCCGGCTTCCCTGGGATAGGTAACTCTGGTAGCTCGGTATCCACGGGTGGGGTTGCTTTCCAACCTTCTGTGTTCCAATGGGTTTCTTTGTCATCCACTGGGAAGGGTCCTTAAACACTAAAACTGCAACCACGACTCTCCCAATGAATTGTACGTAGCACGCGATCGTGTTGTTACACTGCACCCGTCCTCCGTGGAGTCCCTACTTACTCACCTTGGGTGGTTCCTTTGGGTCCTAGCAATTTTACAACATCTAGACACTGTCTTGACTCGAGTCATGGTTCTTATACCACGATTTTAGCATATGGTGTGGTCTCCCCGTTGAGCCCACTGTGTATAAGTGCTACTTACGTTTGCTTCTGTGTTACAGTATTGTGTGCTTTGTGTTTATCTTCGTGTAGCAGATACTGTAAGGTATTTAAGTTGTGTTCTAATAATAAATACATTTTGTTACAACTACTGTGCGGTTCTCCTTTCATTTAACCAATACAATAAGCTTACATTCTAGTAAAACAAGCTGCTTAACATTCCTTCAAGACTAAGCCTGAAGGCTGCTCTCCACAGCTACCACTCGGATAGCTTTCTAAGGTTATCTTTGACCTCCTAAATCACCATAAGGGTTGTGTGGACTGGTGCAAGGTACCCACTTTAATTAGTGGACATCATATACCAGGTCAACTTCTCACAGTTACATACATATCAGTCATGTATTTCGAAAATTTTCCAGAAAATGTAAAACACTTCTGACTCTAATTGAAAGAGAAATTTGCAGAATTTATCGCTGCTGGGTAGGGCTGAAAATATTAAAAGTGTTCTCCCTGCGGGAGAGCTTGATTAAATTGTATTTCCACCATCCAGGCTCACGTTTCAGGTAGCTATAGCCATTAGAAATTGCAAAATAAAAAAAGTACCTCTGCATGCGCACAGGCACAGACAGGAAGCTGTAATTGGTGCATGCTCCACGCACAGCAGTGACATGCATGAAACCCCAGGAGGGAGCGAAGGCGCGGAAAAGGAGCTGTCCAATACGGAGCAAAGAAACAAGACTTAGATGAGAGCCAACCAGTGGTAAGTAAGGTAAGTAATGGGTGTGCTCTAAGCCCCTTTTAAGATTTTATGTTTCATTACAAGAGATTTTGCAATTGCTGTGCAGGTGAAACATAAAAAGACAAACAAGAAAGAAAAGGAAAATCAAGTCAGCAGCATACATGATCTAGGCAAAAACACAAAAGCAAAGATAAAAACGAACAATATAAAGCAAGGAAGCTAATTCTCCTCCCTCAAAGTACAAAACAGGAAGACTGATTTCTGACAAGCATCGTTTGCACATCTATTTCACACATTACATAACCCAATGGGCTGATAAATTGTGAGCTTCATGTAGGCAACTATTTGCAAACACGAATGTTTGCCTCACAACTAGCAGCACAGTTATCAAAGGAAAAGCTAGGTGAGGTCATTTAAGGTCATGTTCAGGCAGTGCTCGAAAACAGAGGGATCCCACCAGATCTCGGTTCTGGTAGCTTTCTCCGGGCCGGATCTGGGATCAGGCTGAACCAAGAAAACATGTTGAGTTTGTCCTGGTGTAATTTTCAAACACCAGGACATCATTCAGCAACACCTGCACATTGTCTGCATTCCATTTGAAGCAACAACGTGCAGGCAGCGAAGGGGCTTTTTTATTTTACCATCAATTGGGCTCCAAAACAAAGGCATAATTTAAAAGGCAATCAACCCTCTTTTTGTTCAGTTATCATCCTGGCTGGGAGCCATTTGGCACCTAACAACTAGACGCCAATGCAGTGTAAGGAAATAGCAGTGCATAACTTCTTATCACTCCTTATCACTACTTTTGAAAAACTACTGGAGGCTTCGTTCAACTCTCCATGTAAGAGATGTGCTTGCCCTGAATGAATGCAAAACATGTCTGTCTGTATGAGTAATTACACAAATATTGATTTAAATGGCATCTATGATGTTTTAATTGAAGTATTTTATAGCACTACTTATTCCAGTGTAGGCTAAACAAGCGCTTTATATCATACACAGAGGCACACTAAATCATTCAATTGTGCAAATCAAAGAACAGGAAATGTTACATATGGCAATGAGGTTTATAAAGCATAGGAACCACTTACCATTCATACTTGTAGACAATATGGGCCCTATCAAGATGTCGGTTTGAAGCTTTCTGACCAACATCATAGGTTTCACTTCCGACCAGGCGGTTGAAAGTGAAACTGTCTGGTCATTCTGGCTGGATTCCGACGGGGCCAGTCGGAAGCCTCACCGCTGTCCTTAAGGATGGTGTTTCCGCTGTCTGGATTATGATGTCGGTTTCTGACAGCCTTTCCCTGTCTGGCTTTCTGACATGGAAATCCTGTCAGAAAGTGACTTTGGGGTCCCTTAGAAGGCCCCCATTCCTTCACGGCCTCTGGTTGGGGCCCGAGGGGGCAAATGTGGTGCAGGGATTAACAGAAACTCCCATTTCTGGATGGGAGCTTGTGCTATGGCTGTAAACCGGCCGCAGCAAAGCTCCCCTAGAGAAAAGGGAGTATATGACCGCACCATGTGTGGTCGCAATGTAATATTGGTGTCAGGTCCGCCGACCCGAGGTCTGTCTGTCCCGAGCCTGCAATGGCATCGTCCGCCTGACATCTTAATCAGGCCCTATTTGTTAAAAGTGAAATGTTGGAAGAAACACAAAATCAGGATACAAAATATAACGCAGTGATTGTTGTTCTCTGTACTAACAATACTTTGTTACTTCCCAAAGGAACCCTTCTTTGCAATCTAAGAATAACAGATTGAGATAAATCAATAGAAATAAAAACCCATTACTTACAGTTTGCATGCAGCTCTTTGATGCTGGTAAATAGATCACTGTGCTGTATTCAAAGGCTTGCAGCTTATGAACTGAAAGCAATAAAATGATCTCAGTGTCAAAAGCAGGAGCCCACTTAGCTATCTAAAAATAATACTAATTGATATTGATCTGCATGTTACACTATGTGCTTTGAAGAAGGCACATTATCTCTCTGTGATACTTTATGAGTCAAAAGTGTGCCTGGACAAACACAGAACTATCCCTGAACTGTGATACTCACTAGGGTTTCTTTTACCGCTATTGCAATGCTCTAAAAAGTCTGGGCAGACAACAAACTCTGCAACAGGTGTCCGCTTAGATATTGTAAAATGCAGATTCTTTGTGACCAATTAAGTATACAAGAACAGATCTACTGTCGCATATGTCCTTGTTACCAATTTCTTTGTATCAGACTTAAAAACAAATGTATAAGTTGGCTGCAAAACTCTGCTTTTCAAGCTCCTCCCCTTAGGAATCCACCACCTTTCTTCTACCACACCTTGACCCCCAATGTATCGGTTCCCTGAGTAAAGGGTTTCGTATTTCAACAGAGGTAAGAAAATGGAGAGCTCTCATTAAAAAAAGCTCAGCTTTGGCCCCATGTTTATGCCAAACCCCAATGGTATTCTTGTACACATTAATTACAGCACATTTTCTTTGAAGGGCGTTTACAGTTTTTGTCTTATGTCAACAGGGATACCGCCATTCTGCAGTGCAGATATCCCGCCCTATTCGGATGAAGAGATTACAGCGGTCCGTGAGTGTAGCATCTTCTGCAGACTCTGCGAGTATGGCAGGCAGCACGCGCTTTGGAAAGCATAGCGCCAAGCGACGTTCATTGACTTTTACAAGAAACTCTACAAGAAGCGTACCTGCTACGGGTGCTGCAGCCGCTCCTACTTCAGAGATCAACCATGTTGAAGATATGTCGCAGGCAGATAGTAAGTGGCATTAGAAATGCAGATAAACACTACTGTTCATAGAGAACTACAGCACACATGTATCACTTCTGATGTCCCAAGCAAACAAAGCACTTTTTCAATCAGCTGATTAAACAGTTAGCTCAGAAATACACTGCTTTGGGGAGAAATGGCCCATTACCTCACCTTCACATAAAGGGGCGTAATGCAGGCCCTTGAAGCCCCTATGCCGCAGGGGGACGCCAACCCTCTAGATGTCCCTCAACCCTTCAAGGTGACCCCATTCAGCCCAAGGTCAATAAATACATGTGAGATATGGGAGGCTTGGGGACCCCTCATCACTTTCTGCCTGGGAGGCCATCATTTTGGGTTATGCCACTCCTTCACGTCTGTCTTCCTCGTGCCAGTCTTAACAGTTCAAGGCTTTGCGTCACTGCACAAAAGATCAAGAAAGGAAGGTTTTACCTTTATATCCCTAACTGTTTGTTTTTGCTGTCTAGTTGTTTGGTTAGGATGGACATCCTGACTACTTAGATCCTGCCATTAGTGTTCTCCTTATGTGCTGCAGTCTAACCCTCATGGCTGTGGTCTAGCCAGCGCCAGGGTTTTGTTTCCTCTGTGACTGCAGCAGTTTCTGGTCGGCCTGCATGGGCGTCAATTCAAGAACAGGCCAGTGGTAGCGGAAGTGACATCACATACTTTTTGACCTTAATGACATCACAGGAAGTGACATCATATCAACCTTGATCGTGTTTTTGTTCCAGGAAAACATGTTATATGATCATAACATCACACTCACGGTCTCATGTACACCTTTACCATCATTCTTATTCATTCTCACTCACTCATTTGCATTCACTGTTGAACCCACTCATACTTATTGACACTCACACTCTAAATTACTAATGCTTTGCACCATGTTTAAGTCCATTTTATGTTAGGGTAGGATTAACACCTTAGCAGCTATGGAACGTCCAGCTCCAGTGCTGAACGTTCCATTGCGCAGGTGCAGTTGGAACGTCCAACGGCCGACGGCAGCACTCCCGAGGTAGTGGTGCCGTCGGCCGTTGGAATAGGCGCAGCACTTAAGGTGTTAAGTATCCAATGCGAATCCTGATTTAACGTCATTTGGGAATTCCATGGGTGCTTAAACACTTAGGTGCAGAAGATCATAAGAACTCCTGGACCCGGGAGGGGGAGAGGTCCCTTTGTGTCCGAAAGATAATGTAAGGGGAGACGTTCTCCCTGCAATATATACAACAAACTGTGTTGTATCGTCCTAGTAAGGGTGGCAGTAATGGTAAGGAAGGAAATAAGTTACACCCCTGCTACACCACACTCAGTGACGGTACAAAGGAAAACCTTTTGTTTATGATGCAACCCTCACCCACTCCAGTAGTAGCATGCTTCATCAGTCAGGGTGGGCTCAACCATGTTCTAGGGAGCTCTTTGAAGAATTTTAGTTTTTGGGGAGGTTTTATATTATTAGGTAACATTCCTCATCCAACCCAAGGTATCCCTTTATTGGTGGGAAGATTAAAACTATATTTACACGGGGCAAGCAGGGTATTGTGGTCCTATGACCCTAGTGTTAAAATGCCGACATGTTTCAGCCCTATACTATTAGCCTAACATAGGTCCTGGGCATTCCTCAGGGTGAAAGAATGAACCAGTTCCCCCAGTGAATCACTACTGTGATGATTTTCAGATCATGCGTGGCATGCAAAGATAAGCTTTTGGATGCAGTTAACAGTGGTGTACTTGCCATTTTGGAAGAACCTGTAGAGAAAGAAGAAATTGCAGCTTGTATGGAAAATATCTTAAAGCATGTGTTAAATCAGTGGTATGCTTATAACCTTCTCTTCTATGAGTTATACTGTACAATGTAACTTTCTTTATTGTGCTCCTTAACTTAAGGTGCTGCATCATTAATTGACATAGCTTATTTGCTCTGTTCATGATCTGCTTATTTATTGACCACAGCTCCCCAGCTTGGTTCTTCGCGTCGTTTTGTCTAAAATTCAGCCTAATCAATCTCTATTTATTGTACAAGAAGTGTACCATTAATTCTTTGTTTAAATTGTCTTTCCTGTTTAGTAAAACCCAACAAACTGACAAAAGATGAAACTGATGAAAATAAAAACACTCATTAAGTGTTAAATTTCCAAAACAGCTTACCATATAGAAAGGTACAAATGACTCTTCAAGGGGCGGTAGGGGTGGGCACTGTAGTCACACTCTAGTTTGTAAATTGTAGAGGAAGAGAACAAAAGTAGCTGTGAAGTCAGTGATGGTTGGTGTGACGTTTTTGGAAGGAATAACTGTTGACTTGGTTGCCACAAGAGGATACTAACGGGGTCCCACAAAAGCTTATCAGCTGTCTACTTACATCATCTAGGGTTTCTGCCCTCAGTTAACCCATTCAGCACACCACTATCCTTGGCTGGTAATTGTAACTGCTCCGGGTGCCCGTTATATCCACCAGGGCTACGGCCAGCTGTAATCAGTATTCCGATCATTTGACCTATGCAACATGAACGAGGTGCAAGGCACCCTCGTTCACATAATTACCATCAGATGTGTTCTAATTGAGATTTGTCCACTCAGAGATCGGAGGGGGTGTTTCATGCCGATTTGGCTGGGTACACCTCTACTGACATCTAAGCATGTGCAGGGGTGTGGACTACGGACAGGACAGCTAATGCCTGGGACACAATGATTCATGTCAGCTTTGAGCCGGTCATCCTCCCCAGAGTTTGCTGAGGATTCCCTGGGGATACGCCTAGAGAAGCATTATGAAACATATTCCATTCAACTTTGGCGACAGGTGTAACAAAAAATACCCCTGGAGTGAACGTGTGAAACCTCTGCCTCTCACCAGACCATTTGAGACATCATCCAAAGCTTGTAAGAAAATACTGAAGTACCACAAAATGCAGATAAAATTCTTGTTGGTGATGCCAGCTGATGAAGTTGATACCATGTACATCTAGTGCACCCAAACATCATTCTCAAGCTGATAAGCCTGCATTGACCTAGGCAGAGTACTGCTACGACAAGAGTTGGCCAGCGAGCCTACATTTCCTACACCTCCAGCTAGAATGCACCAGACTTAAGAGGTTTTGTCAATGCTGATTAAGGTCCTACCCAAGGGAACAAAACCACACATGGTTGTGACGCCTGTTCAGCAGCAGCAGCAAACCCCTGGCTCCAGGACTCATCCACACCGCTTCCTCTTTCACTGCTGTTACCACAGCACTTTCTTTCACTTGAGGAACAATATACTGACTCAGATGCAGGCAATTCCTATTATCCACAGGATCCTTATTTTGAACACTTTAGTCCAAAAGAGGGAGGTGGTCAGCGGTAGAATTATGTGGTTACACCCCACCCGACAACACAGACCTAGACCCATATCCTGCTAAGATATTACCACCAGATGACACCACCGCATATAATGCAATAATTTAAAGGGCCACACAACCCCACTATATAAAACTGCATACTCGGGAGAATGAGGACGACTTTCTTGTCAAAACCCTGTCCATAACAGAATGGACTGTACATTATCTGTTGATGCCTAAGGGGATGTAAAGTCAGTCTATGGTAATTTGAGAGGGTTAGTAAAATCCAGAGTAGTCACTCCAAGAGTTGACAAAAGATATAAGCCTGCCCTAGATTATCCAGCCTATAGTAGGAGCCAAATTGTTCCATACTGCTTTATAGTGCAATCTGCTCATTGCACAGGTCACAGGGCATGCTCCCCTACCTGAAAAGGAGTTGAAGGAAAACTATGCTGTTTGAAAGGAAGTAGTGCTTGTGGTGGCCAGACTAGAACATTATTGTCTTGAAGGGCTGAATCTCCAGGTCCAACTGCTACCACTGGGAGGATATGGAGAAGCTGGTAAAGTACCTAACAGAAGCCCAATGAAAGAGAGGACATGAGTTGGTTGTTGGAGGCAAGATCATTTGTAATGCTAAGTTTAGATGTGCTCTTGACACAGCAGACACATTAGCTAGGGGTATCAACAATATTGTTCTCCTCCATAGGCATGCAAGTTTAGCCCCAAGGTGTAACAGCACCTCTGAAATGTTTTTTTATGATAAGCATCAGTTAAGCCCTTAGGCCGACCAGATGCTTGAACAGATTAAAAAGGACACTGGCAAAGCCAAATCTATGCTTGCCCTAGAGTCGTCCATCCCAAACCTACATTCTGTAAGCAGCAAACCAGATGCAGTACCAAACCCTGGGGGCTCGGGTTCCATTTCCTAAAGAACTACGGCCCTGCAATGTATAAAACATAGATAATCTATATTTGCAATATCACAGTCTTTCTCTCAATAATCACTCGATCACCTCCACCTCAAAAAGCCAATCTTATCATTTTCTTCTCTACAAAGTTTGTGATTGTGTAAAGCATTTGTCCTAGATATGATGTAACTATTTTTAACTGCAAGCCATTAGATATCCAATGTCGACATTTAACTGACTAAGCTCTCATTTGTGAAGAAGTATTCTGTTGGTTGTGCACCATGTGTGTCATACAACTAACTGGTATCATTTTACATCGCAGGTGATTCAGAAACCTTCAGCATATCTGGCGGAATATATCATTCTCCAGGTATGTAGAGCAACATTCCTTTTGCTAGCAATTCAAGTTGTTCACTATTGGCCATATTTAAAATTTGCATCGTTAATGCCTCTTAACAGTTCTAAAACTTTAAAACTGCTGACCTGTAGAATGTTTCCTCTGAATTTGCAAATTGGTAGATGGTTAGCACCAGTTCATTTAATGGATCTCAACAAAAAAGCTGTTTTGGCTCATACAGGCTACACATTGAGCGAAAAGTTGGTAAGGAGGATAAAATATCTATCAATTACTTAACCATAGGGAACACCAAATTACCCTTGCATGGTACAATATCCCATTCCAATTTTTAGACATTTCAAAAACACACATACCTCAATGACTTCCTTTGGAAAAAAATGTGATTATTTAAATATCGAAAATTGATATCGGAAACAGTTACACATATATAAACATATACATAAAAAACATATACAGACATATACGTAAAGAAATCTTGTTGCCTATACCCACATTTATTACAACAAATCAGTGTTCTCACCCTCAATCTAGGCAGTACACTGTGAGGTAATCCTATTCGCACAAGAGGTTTCTACAGAGGGAGGGAAAATGAAAAATGTTTTGGGGTTTAAATTGAATTAAATTGAATTGAAAGAGTACTTGTATAGCGCCATACTACCCGGAGGCCTCGTAGCGCTTCAAGACCAGAAGTGACAATTCAGTGAAGACATTAGTTAAAAAGATGTGTCTTCAGGTGTTTACGGAAGGCAGTAAGGTTGCGCATCTCTCTCAAAGATTGGGGAAGAGCGTTCCATGATTTGGCTGCTAAATGTGAGAAGGAGCGGCCTCCCCATCTTGCTTTCTTTATCCTTTTGATGGAGGCTAGAAAATGGTTACTAGATCGAAGCGACCTGGATGGAAGGTAGAGTGGTATTAAAGAATGGAGAATTTTTGGGCTTGTTTTCCAGATGGCTTTGTGAACTATGCACAATGTTTTAAATTGAATACTGGCATTCATTGGAAGCCAATGTAATTGACGGAGAGCTTGTTTGGCCGATTGTCTCCTAGGAATTTGGAGGAGGAGTCTAGCTGCACTGTTTTGTACCACTTGTAATTTGTTAATAGTGGACAGAGGAGTTCCCAGATATAGAGAGTTCCCATAGTCTAATCAGGACAAAATTAAGGCCTGAATCATGATTTTTCGTGCTGCAAAAGGGAGGAGAGGGAGAATTTTTTGCATCATCCTTAACAGGGTGTAACATGATGCTGATAACATTGTGGCTTGATGATTGAAGGTCAATTTCTCATTGAGCCACATTCCCAGACTCTTTATATGTGGTTTGGGTGGTGGAGCTGGTCCCAAACATGTAGGCCATAAGGACGTGATGGTAGTAGGGGCGACATTTCCCAACAACATTATTTCAGTTTTTTCTCCGTTAAGACGGAGGCAGGAGTTCTCCATCCATCCGGCTACTGCCTCAAGGCAGGGTGTCAGTTTACCAGATGAGTCCATATCTTGGCTCAGCGATACCACCAATTGGGTATCGTCTGCATAACTGATGATCTTAATGCCGAAGGGATGAACCACTGCTGCTAACGGCTTCATGTAAATATTAAATAATGTTGGGCTTAATGCCGAGCCCTGAGGAACTCCACATTCCAAACGCTGGACTGATGAAACTGTATCTCCCTCAAAGACTTGGAAATGGCGATCACTGAGGAAGGAGGAGATCCAGTTTAGTGCAGCGCCCAACACCCCGCTCATTCTGAGACGGTTAATTAAGATGGAATGTTTAACAGTGTCGAACGCTGCACTAAGGTCCAACAAGATGATAGCTGCCCTTTCTCCTTCGTCTACTAATTTCCTTGCCTCTTCTGTTACTAGCAACAGTGCAGTCTCCGTACCATGGTTAGCTCGAAATCCTGTCTGGGTATCATCCAGCAGGTTGTTTGATTCAAGATAATTAGTGAGAATGTTGTTTACATGTTTCTCAACTAATTTACTAAGCCAAGGCAGGAGAGAGATTGGCCGATAGTTGGATAGAATGGAGGGATCCAAACTAGGCTTTTTGATCAATGCTTTCACCATTGCGCACTTCCATAGTGAGGGGACTGTACCAGTTGAAAAGGAGAGATTTAATATGTCCATTATGGTAGTTTGGATAGAATTAATTATTGTTTTTAATTGATTGGACGGTGCAGCATCTGTTGGCGATCCTGAGACTACTTTACCAATAATAATGTTGAGTAGCTCTGGTGTTAGGGGGTCCAGATGGTCTAGGACAGGCACTCCAATTAAGTTGATGTAGTGTTGAGTGTCTGCATCAATTTGGGTGGGGGGGAAGGTGTTATATATAATTTCTATTTTTTCTCTGAAGAATGCTGCGAGTTTGTTACAGCGTTCCAGGGCTCCTTCTTTAATAGGGGGTGTTTTAATTGGGTTAATCAGAGTTTTCGCTATTCGAAAAATCTCTTTTGGAGAGTTTGCTGCAGTGGCTATTTTTTCCTCATAGAATTTGGCCTGTGTTTCTTTTATCTCTTTTTTATAGCTCCTGATAGCTTGCCTGTATTTCTCTTTTGTGTCTTTCAATGGAGAGGCTCTCCAAATTCTTTCGAGTCTGCGACAAGTTTGTTTTTGCAATCTTAATTGGGGACTATACCAAGGTGCGATGTTTTTCCTATCATGTTTCTGTATAGTAACTTTCGGAAGAATGGAGTCTAGCGTATTTTGAATCCAGATATTGAAGTTGATGTTTGCTTCTTCAATGTTAGTTCCTATTACGGGTTGAGTAGCTTTTAAAGAGGTTTGCCATTTATCTAGAGGTAACTTACCCCACTTCCGATCGCGTATGACATTGGGATGGAATGTTTCTTGCAAGTTTTTAGTGGCCCAGAACAGAGGAATTAAAAATGGTCAGTCCAGGGTAAGGAGGTGGGATCTCCCGCTGTAAAGTTTTGCAGGTTACTAAATACGGGGTCCAATAGATGGCCTTTTTCTCGTGAGTAGGTAGGTAATGAGCATTTTAGCTCCAAGCCTAAGGCCTGAAAGGTTTGTGATGACCCACCTCAATGAATAATCACAACATTTGTCAGGGTGAACCCTCAAAGTCACTAAATTAACCTGAGCTCCAAGCATTAGTAGATATGGTACAGATCAGACAGGTTTACTTAGGTAAATGTGCAAAGTATTTATGCAACACCAAAGCACCAAAACAGTAATAAAGTCAAAAGGGGAACTGGAGATATGATTTTTTTCAAGTTTTAAGAAGAAAAAGCACAAAGTGCCAATGATGGTGACTGATCCTGGTAGATTGGGATCCAGGCATGATCTGCAGCTGGCTGTGACAGAGTGCAGTTCAGATACACCATATAGGTTCTTCATGGTCAAAAGGTTTACCTCTGATTTAGTACTTTAACCCCTTCGATGCGGATGACGGCCCCCAGCCGTCATGCACTACGGTGGGCGTGTGCTGATGATGGCTGGGGGCCGTCATAAACCCGCCCACTCGTGATTTCTGCCGCACAGGCGTAGAATCGCGGCCGCGCCCAAGGGGTGAAATCATGAGCCACCACAGGAGCACACTTCTAAGACCTACCCACCCCCCCGCCCCCCCAATACCATTGGAAGGCACTCAAAGACTCACTGGAAGTCAGGTAAAGGCAAAAAGCTGGGCACAGTCCAGGTCCAGTTGCCATGGGTCAGATGGGAAGTTGTAGGAAATGTCTATTATAGCTTGTTGTATCCCTGTCGCTTGAACAGGTTAGACTCATGACTGTGAAGTCCCTGTTTTTGTCCTAGGTAAAAGAGGGAGAAGGTCCAGCCTTCAGGGCTCCTCTCAGGTCACTGACAGCAGGGGCAGTCCTCTGTTCTGCAGCAGTGTTCTGCCATGGGTGCCCGGAGGTGCCATGTTTTTGCCTGGACCCTGATAGTGGGTGAGAATGACTCTTAAGCACACACTAACCAATGGGATAAAAGTTCTCAGGGCCAACCCTGCCACTTTTGGTTTTTTCAAGTTAGCAAAAGTCTTTCGCAATGCTAAACTTGGCTTATGAGGGCTGGGTGTGTGTGTGGGGAATAGATTATGGTAATCCTAGTTTCCTCCCACATCTAACATTAAACTCCAGTTTGAGACAGATGCTTGTACAAACCCAAAGATAGAAGTCTAGTAGGACAAAAGAAGCGTACTTCTGCATTCAGACAGTAGATCAACAAGAATTGTCTTGGCATTCTGTTCTCTCCCCTTTCAAGTGTCTCCCAGGTGTTGTAGGTAAACCCAGCAGGCCTGTCAAGCATGGTTTGATACTGTGGTGTCAAATAGGGTCCCCACAGCATCCGTTTAATCTGGTGAGTTTAGAGTAGTCATCCCAATCCATTCAGGTCAGCCCACTGTTAGCTCCCTGGAGATATTTCACACCTTGTAACCCCTGTTCAAGAATAATTACTGGCTGGGAGAAGCTTGAGAGCCAATGCAAGTTAGCATCCTGGCAGGAAAGAAGTAACGTTCTAAAAGTTACCTTTTCCTTAATCTTTTATTGTTTATATTGTTTCATTATTTTCTAGCTGGCCCCATTTTCAAGATACAGTATCAGTATTTAATATTACTTTCAGTGTTTCTCTATGGTTAGCCTCCCTTTCTACAGTGAAAATAGCTTTTGGGTTGCTAGTTACTGTGAGGCTGTCTTAACAGACATGTTGTAACTGTCTGACTTTTAAATGCCATGCACCCTGCCTCCTGGGCTACACAACATACATAGGGGTGACTTATTAACATTTAAAGGAAGGTTTTTACCTGTCAAAAGGATTTATTTTGATAGACCAAATTGCAGTTTTTGCACTGTCATAGTCAGGCTGAAATGGTAGGCTTGAAGCCATGTTTGCACTGCTATTATATTGAATGGCACAATAGGTGCTGCCGTCCAGTAGTGGCATTTAACTGTCAGGCCCTCAGCACAATTTACACCATAAAATGGGGACTTATAGACCAGTTAAATTTGCCAAATAGAAGTATGACAATTCAAAGGGGGAGCATAAACACTTACCACTGGTTAGCAGGGGTAAGTACACAGAGTTCTAAAGCCATCAAAAGGTGAAAAAGCAGTCTGGACTATACTGAAAAGGACGCTGCATATATGTATATCTGTGTGTGTGTGTGTGACCTAACTCTGGGGGCAGGACCCTAGAACATCACACACACTGTGCACATGCTGTGAATGTAATACCCTTCACCGCCTTTCACTTTATTCTGCAGAAAATCCAGAATCCAGGAATGTACATGAAGACATACCAGATGCTTCTGGTAAGTGGATCAAAAGTTGTCTTAGATTAATCACCATACCCTTTATGTATAAATGTTGTTTATCAACTGTAACACTAAAAGCTAATGTTAAAAAGGTTACATAGAAATTTCATTTCAAATAGCAAATGAGTGAAGAATGAAGATGTGCTATCTCCCCAAACATTTTGTATATTCGATGGACTGGTGAATTATGCTGGTCCAGGCATTTTTCATGTATTTCACAATGACCTTTCCCTGAGTGTCACAGAGGATTCATATAATCAATACCCTTTTCAAGAGTCTTGGTACATATTGAGCAGCTACAGCTTAAGGCATGGGTATTCAAACTGTGGGGCGCGACCCCTAGGGGGGACATGGAGTGATGCCAAGTGGGTCGCGCCTTTACAGTCACACTTCTGCCGAGGCCCAAGGGCTTCAGCCCCCCCCCCCTCCCTCATCGTGTGTCTCAGCCCGGCTGCTGCTGCAGTTAAACTCGAGCTGCTGAGGGCTCGGCTGGGCAGTGTCTGGAGTCATCTCCTGCACGCTGAGTTATTCACAGGTCTTTAAAGACCATTTGCATATGTACATGTCTTTGTAAACTTGTTACAAAGGCTTAGTTTTTTTCCTGGTTCCAGTACCCCCTGGGCCCCCACTCTGTCTGCTCCTTACATTTGTATTTTACAATTACTGTTGTGCTGTGAGAATGCATTTAATGAAAAGGAATATAAAGTAGGATTGCCAAAAGAAAAATGCCTGCCTGTTTTGTTTAAAGAGCCTGAAAAGATCTCCTCTTGACACTAAATAGACTTTTAAATACAAAAGTATGAATGCATTCCTTATGTGACTTTTCTGTCTTTTTTCTCTTCATCAGTCATGGATCATTGAGGCAGCCCTAGAACACAATTAAAAGTGCTTTCTATTTATATTTGCTGTTCGAAGTATGCACAGATAAATGCTGAAAATACAGCTTTAGGTGACTGCTTATTTTTGTACCGACTGGGCCATCAAAATAATCTGCTGACAACCCTAACCATAGGATTGTAAGTTTGTTGCAGGATAAGCACATTATTTATTTCCTCCACCCCCGATCCCTGAATAATGCCGCAATAGTTTAACTTAGATCTTAAACCCTATCCCGCCGTCAATAACATGATGAGTTACTTCAAGTGTCTGGAATGCGCCCTGCATTCAGACAACTCGCTCCGCATTCTAGCCCTTCACTTTCACGCTCACCCTGCACTCACACTGATCACCATGCACTCACACCATTCACTCATTCACCCTGCACTCACAGTGATCACTCTGCACTCGCTATGCACTTGCGTTGTTCACTCTATACCTCACCCTGCAGTCACACGAGAACACTACTCATCCTGCACTCATGTGACACTTCACTCACCTGTCCCCCTCACTGCTAAACATGCAACTTACTCAAACAAGCCCATCAGTAATCATACATTCATTTGTCCCATTCTGAACTTGCATTTGCACCCAAATTCATAAATTCATACGCCACCTCACTCACCCTGCACACTCCTCTTACTCTACTCTCCCACTGTTGCATCGCTCACTGTGCTCTCACATGGGCACTCTTGTCACCCACACAGTGTGCAGAGGGTTAATCTGGCTGCTACAAAGAACTTGTACTATGCAGATCACAGAACTGAGTGCAAGTGGAGAAGGAGGAAATAGGGGTGGGGCACCAAAAAAGATTGTTGCATCGTGTGCGACCAGTGTTAGCACCAGCCCTGGCTGGGAGTGGTGGTCCTCTCTGAATTTCTGGTCTAGTAACTCCCCTGCTTCTGGCTATATTTTTATTTACATTTGTAGTGCGCTACTGTTACCAAAAGATGTCCTGGGGCTAATAACCAACTGCTGCCTGTAGGCAAATGAGAATCACACAGAAGGAAAGGGAGAACCAGCCAAATGGGGTATTCTACAGAGCATAGAGAAAGGTTTTTATATCTTCTTAAAGGATAATAGATTCTTGGTGGAGCGAAGCAAAGGAGGGTGTAAGTTCCATAACTGCGCAGCCTGCACCAAAACAGCGAGAAAGACAACTCATGCCTTCTTGAATTAGGGAACAATTCTCAGAGTGGCACCGGCCGAGAGGAGCATATGGGTCTGACCCGTATGCTTGGTGAGGAGAGGAGAGATGAGAGGATGAGAGAGTACAGCAAGGGAGTGAGAGAATTCGATTGAAGAGGTCAGGGATGAGGAGAAATGTGAATTGCCGAAGAGAAGTGTGGACACGCAAGAAGTGAGTGTGAGCCAAAGGTGAGGGCTTCTGTTAGAACAAAGGGGATATGTGAAAGTTGAATGGGGGACTGGAGAGATGTAAGATACAAATAGACAAAAATTTGAATGGAGAGACGAGGTGAATGAGAGGTGCTGAGGGGCACGGGAGGTGACAGGACCAGAGAGGCCATGAGATAAATGTGAGAGACTGTTAGAGATGAGTGCAGTGAAAAGAGAGAATGGCCAGAGGTGATTAAAGGTGAAGTGAGAGGTTGAGTGGGGAGTGTTCAGAAGTTGTAAAAAGGGGTGAAAGAAAATGGCCTGCAAAGTGAGAGAGGGATCTGGGGTTAGGAGAGGAGAGAGGGATGGAGGGGAGTGGGTGAAAGGAAAGCTGCATGGCTAAACTGCTTAACTCCGCACAAAACCACCAGGTTTGTAAGGGACCCCGGCTTCTCCTGGCCAGGGCAAGGTGAGCTTCTAATGTGGCAGCACATATTCCTGCGGAGTGGAAGGCCCTTCTCAAAGGTTGACTAGAAATCTTTCTGATGGTAATTGCTGTATTTTGGTTATAAACGGGTACTGATGGGGTGAAATCTTTCCTCAGTGTTACTGTGTGTAAATAATGTCAAAATAATGAAACAATGCTATCCCACAATACACAGCATCACATAAATTCACTTACATTTTCTTCCCACACAATTTAGTCAAGCCTGGTCCTCACCTGCCTCATAATTCTAGTAGCCCTGCCTACAGGTTTAAAAAGTTTTGTCAGGAGGGGATCCTTATGCCTCAAAATGTTGACAGGGGGGTCTTGTCATCCAAAAGTTTGAAGACCTCTGGCCTAAGGGATACCAGGAGCAGGTGTTAGATACCTGCACACAGAGGAATCCAATGATAAACGGTATAGATTTTACTCAAGAAAATACTAAAGTACTGGAGGGAAAAGAAATGGGCGTACCAGAAAATGCAGAGAAAATTCTTGTCAGCGATGCCTTGATCCAATGGTTTAACACACCCTAGCTGACAAAGTTGACGGCATTTGTATCTTCTGCACCCAGACTAGGCCTGGGTGGAGTTCGCAGAATTCTGCTATGCAGAATTCTGTTACCCAGAACAAACATAGTGGCTAAAAAAATCTGCAGGGCTATGCAGAGTTCTGCGTCCTAGCCGACTTTGTAGGGCGTCAGTTTGCGTTACTATGTTCAATGTGGAGTGCAACCTTGCATTGCAAATCGTTCACGAACGGAACTACATGGTTCTCATGTGCATCCTTGCATTGGGAATCACCCATGAACAGTTTACATGTGCGCAGCCTTCTTGTTTTTCTACCCCTGTTATGGTGCTGGGCCTATTTTAACATTCCCTCTTTAATCTGGTTAATCCTCTCCATTTAAAACTTATGTAACCCTCATTTTTATTTATTATATTAGTGTGTGTTTGTGTATTTTATGTTTTTGGGAAACATTTATGGTGTTTTTCATGACTGTTTGTATTATTTTTTATTTTCCCTCTTCTTTATTTCATTTTTCCTTTCCCTCCTTTTTACTTCTTTTCTATCCCGGCCAGCACCATGGAAGAGGGTTATCTTCAGGCGGCGCTGCCATCCCAGGTGTGCTGCCCCGGGCGATCTTTAGGAAGGAGGAGATAGCAGCACTAGTGGTTTTTTGTGCAACGCCACCTCTCCTTCATGCTGGTATCAGGCAGCAGGCCCGGCAATGGATACCCCCTGCGGGAGAATCGGCCACACTGGGGGAGGGTGTGCTGGTGCATGCCGGTGCATGCGGATTTCCAGTTAGGTCTAGCAGCTGAAACATTGCTGGGCGGATATCTTGGACCATATACAGGACCTGCTAGGTGTCATGATTCTGGGGCTCAGTAAGTATTAATTATTTGTTGTGCTTGTGTTCTACAATGCAAAATAAAACAATTCAGAATAGCATGCTGCTCACACTCGGAGGTAAGATACATCTAGTTTACGCTGGAATATTAATATTATGTGATACACTTTGTAGTTTCTGCTAGGCAGGTGCTCAGCATTACCTAATCAAACTCATCAATGGCGCTCGCTTTGGCTGATTATTTAAGAAGCAATTGCAGACAGTCCTTCTGTTAATATAGTGAATCAGTGATATCAGTGAGTAGCCCGTTTTCTCTGTGACTTTGTTTATGTAGCTTGTACAGTTCCAAGCTATTTCACAGCGATGTATAGTATGCATCTATCATTGCAAAAAAGGGAGAGTGAGTTGGTCCATCAAGGGAGTTGAGAAATGAGAACAGAATCAAAGATCATTCACTGCAATGCATTAGTTCCAAATGTGTTTTTTGGTAAGGAAATTTGGAATAGAGATTTTAGGATTAGTATAGGCAACGCAATGATCGTTAATAGACTTGTAACTAGTACTGTAGGTGATCAGTGTTATAGAAGTACAATTATGTGACTGCGTTTGCCTGGCATAATCATTTTGGGGAGATTAACTGAATCACTAATCTGTTTTCTTAATCTTCTTATTTTCTTACATCAGCACCCAAGGGCAAGAAGAGGGACGTTGGAGAAGCTAGTGAGCCCGAGGCGCCGACCACCAGTACTGCTGCAGATGGCTCTGCTAACACCATTAAGTCCTAATATTTATTATTATTATTTCCCTAATGTAGGGTTTTATGATTGTTGTAGGCTTAGGGTAGAATCAAGGGGTATATGAATGTTGGTGCTGGGTTCCAGGATGGGAGTTGCTGCCTTGAAGCCGGTGTTGCTGGTGAGAAAGAAAGTTTCTCTGACTACCTTACCTGCTGTCTTCCTTCCGTGTGGTGATGAGGACGGGATACGAACCCACTTGTGAAAAGCACAATGGATTTAATTTTTGCTTTATTTCTGTTATCCCTGCATTATCTTTTGTTTCCTTATATTAAGGGGTTTTATTTTGTGGTAGCTGGCTTTTTCCAGTCTCTAGTCTCTAGTTCACTTATCTTGTGTTTTGTTAGTAATATTTCCCTCTCTAGTATATACCTTGTCGTACTGTAAGAGTAAAACTAAGACTAACACATTTCGGTACTCTATTATAGTCTACCATGAAGATTACAGGTCCAGGTAAGTTAGTATTATACATAATATTCACCATGTATGTTTGTTGAGAATGCTTTCTTTATTCTGCTCATGCTCTAACAGTTGATCTCACAAGACCACCCAATGTTGTGTGCTGTCTCATTCATTTATACAGTATACTATCAGTTTTCAATGAAAGTGCATTTTGGCTGGGGAAAAAGTAAGATTCCCCCTACCATTACAGTAGCCAACAAACACAATATCTTTCATCGACCATTATTGCACACCTGGCATGTCTAACATTGTGAACCAACGAAATGCCGAGAGTGATATTTTTGCTAGAAGATAATGTAGTGCTGACGGAACTGTAGTAATGTATTGCATTTGTGTTTTTTTGTTGATTGAAGAAATTAAGGGGTGGCGTATCTGACATCTAAAATATGTATAATGCTTTATTCTAGCCACACAGACCACCAGTGATGCAGGCTCCAGGTCTGCTGCAGGAGGAGAGTCAGTTGCAGTGGGAGAAGACAGGAACGGGCTCTGGTAAGTTACATAATTGCTTGCCTATTGACAATGACTATAATACTCACTAGCTTGTACCATGGCCTCTTCTATCTGAAACTCACTAAGATCTCACAAAATGAGTGTTGATGGCTTGAGTGAAATGTGAAAGAATGGAACGTTAAAAGAAAACAAAATGGTATATGAGTGAAAAGGTGGACGGGTAAAAGGGTAGGTAAAGGGATGGATGGGCAAAAGGATGGCTGGAAGAAAGGGTGGATATTGAATGGATGGATAATGGATTTGAATGTTTGGTGAAAGACTGGATGAGAGAAAGTAAAGCTTAAATGATGGTGCCTATGGGTAAATTAGAATGAATTAATATTAGGATTTTTCTGATGATTAAGCAAGGCAGCTTTTTATCATTGAGAGGGGCATGCTGCTCACCTACTTTACTTACTTTGTTTGTGTAGGTTTATCAAAGCTATGGTGGGGAACATTTTATATTTTTTGCTCTACTTCCTTGACACACTGTTTTTGTTAAATAAGCCAGATGAATCCACCCATCATTCATCAACCCCCTCCCTGCACATGGCATTTAGGCATTTATTACCGAAGTGCAGTATGGTTAAATTCTGCAGTGTTGACTAGTATTGTGTGTTGACTCTGCTCAGTTAATGAGGCATTTACAAAGTTTTCAATGCATTGCACAGAGTGCACTCAGTCTCCCCTTTTAGTATTACACTCTTTCATTTTTTCCTTCCCAGCCTACCAAAAAATTGCAAAATCCATTCTTGGCATGTTCCATATTTGATTTTACAACCATGTGAAGTTAAGTGTTTCCAGAATATATTTTATGGTTTCCCATTACAGATCCATTTTACACCTGTTTTTCTCTTTCAACTTCCGTTGACCAGTACAGTGACTGAATAAGCCAAAGATGACGAATGGATGATCAGTGTAGTGACCACCCTAATCTACCCCAAATTCTCTACCCTACCTGCCTAATACCTCGACTCTACCCTGTAGTAGAGTAAGTCATTTCCTTTCCTTTTTTACTGCCCAGTGAATGAATTTGTTGGAAATAATATATGTTGGTGGGCAAGGCCAGTGAGTAAAGTAGGAGTTAGTGCATGATTTGATATCAAGTTTGGCATATGGGATACACTGTGACGAACATGCCAAATATAATCTATATAGCCCGTTCCTTTCCCTGTAGTGCAGTTCATCATTTTCCCCAATGTCTACTTACAGCACACACAATAATATCCTAATTTCAAACATGAGGTGTGTGACGTGTATCTTATTTATTATTCATCTGACTCTTTGGAGTCAGTGTAGAAAGGGAAATGCATTTGGAGAAGCGCAGGCCCATTGGAGCTAAAAATAGATAATTGTCAACTACAGCAGCCCCAGCTGCAGACAGTAGCAAAATACCCGACGTGCTGGCTTGCAGTGAGCATGGCTCTATTAATTTAGCACAACACACAAATTGTACTCCATAGTGTATAATGCTGTACTCATTGAAGAGATGTCATTTATGTTTTCACTCAAAGTGTCTGTTTAATACTTCTCTAAAAAGCCTTTAGAAAAAAAAAAAATCAAGTCACAGTTTTTTAAATCTGATGTTATTCTACCTTAATACTTTTCTGGCACAAAGTCAGTGCTTCTTATGCAAGGCATGTGTGGGTAAAACAAAATTGGCCTTGTGACTCTCCTAATCATAATCACATCAAATTCCAAGGGCCCTGGGTAATGAGCAATGTACTGCTACTGTGCCACCCACTAATTTAAAACAATTGTTTGCCTTCTTTTGTTGTTTTTCTCAATATAGCTACTCCTTCTGGTCCAGGACTCAACAGGCAGGAGATAGCGGCTCGTCTATGGCGGAAGAGCTGGAGTGTATTCAGCAAGAATACTGCCGGCTGGTGGTCCTGGAAGAGGACAAGGTATTAAATGCTTCGCAGCCGACGCCAATGCAGCCGGTACCCCTCAGCCTCCAGCCTCCTGGCCCTCCCAACGCCAGGATTGCAGCCAGCTCACCTCAACTGCGGCAACCCTCTCCCATACTGACAACAGCAGACCATTGCTGTGGTGCATCCTGCAGCAGCTGGACACCATAGAGAGCTGGCTCACCATGACTGAGCAGAGCCTGGAACAGCTCAGGACCTAAATTCAGAATGTCCTCTTTTACACCTTTTTTAAACCTTTTGTTTTGGTGGAAGGGACTTGTGGCTGGGTGGGGGGGTGAAAGGCAGTTGGGACTGGGTTTTGGAAGTTGCAGATTTTTGGGATATTTGGGGCTTTGGTCTGCCTGTTTGGGGATTGGGGTGGACATGTGGTATGGCTGGAAGGGGTGGGTTCCTTCATAAAAAAATAAAGGTGAAACTATATTTTATCGAAATGTATGCCTGTAGTAGTTTTTTTACTTTTAATTTGCACTCCTGCCTTACATTTTTACGCAGCCTGTTTATAGGGTTGTAAGAGACAGTATACCGCTTAGTTACACAGTTATACTTCTCTAACTATCTTGACCGTTAGGGGGGCTTTTTCCATGACCGATATTGTCTACAACAACCCAGATACACGATTACTTGTAGTCGCAGTTAGTCACTTACTTACTAACTAACTGAACTAGTTCACTTCACTCCATTGTTGTCTTACCTGAATATAGATGAAGGGAAGGCATCACAACTTCACAAGCGAGGTCTCGCTTCCATCCAGGTGAGCTCCAACTGTTGGATTAATCAGAAGGATTATCCATTCTAGGCAGCTCAATGGAAATGAAAATAAGTGGGTTATATATCAAAGCTTTACAAGAATTGAGACCAAATTACAACATGATGACACAACAAGAATTTTTTATAGTGATACAATAACAAAAAACAGCAATAGTAGTAATTTGGCTACTGAGGAGCTACTAGTAAAATACGAATTCCTTGTGTCATACAAAATGGAGTCTAAGTCTGGAGTAGGTAAGCTGAGGTTAGGCGTTTATGGTTACATAACACAAGGCCTGAATTTTGATGCTGAGGACTGATATTCTGTGTTCTATATCTTAAATATGGATCACTTTTTATGCACGGGTGGGTAACAGGGGCCATTGTGGGCTATTACTTTGAAGGATGCTGCAGTGAGTTGGTGTTGCTTTCACCACATCCACCCCACCAAGTGTGCAATCCATTGATGGGATAAATTAGGCCACACTTCAATAAATCACACAGCCCTGGGGAAGAGGATTAGAGTTTTGACTAATAGATGGGAAAGGGGATTTGGGGAAAGGTTTGACAAAGACAAACACTACACAAGGACAACATTCACCTGGGCAATGAGTAACACACCATTTGTCATGAATCTGTTGTAGAAGGAAATGAAGGAATGGGTATGTCAGAGTAGAGTTAAATGGATTACAAACAGTACTTCTGCCCCGATACCCAAGTTATCAGATATCTAAATGTTCTGTCTTCTAGGTTGGGAGTGAACTCACATATGCAGTTCTCCAAATATGATTGTTTAAGGAAAAACAATAATGTATAACAAAATTAGGTGGTGCATCTTTGGGTGCCTATCTTGACTGATCTCGTAGGTAAGCAGAAGTGTTCAGCTCAGTTATTGTTCATGCAGGAGTCTAGAAGGCCTGAGGATGGTAAATCAGAAACTGTATTTTAGAGTTAAGGAGAAGGACAGAAGGAAGCTGAGCTTCATGAGAACTACATCAAGAAGACTCATAGGCAGAGCAAAAAAAACACAAAAGGGGACCCAGGGTTTCACTTTTGTCACAAGTGCAACATACACACAAACCCACACAGCAGAACCTCACAAATAAATACACTTCTCTCCAGTCCACTTAGCTGAGTACTAGGCCTCAGACATTTGGTTTATGTTCGAAATGGATAACTTCTTGCTTCAAGCTGTTGATGAGGTAGCCCCACAGCTTCCGTCCTGAGTTATTCGATCCTCCTCCTGACTCCGAGTACCTCTGTCCCAGACCAGTCATGTCCCGAACAAGACAGCCATGTAGTGTACGGCTGTTGAAGAACAAGTAGGGAAACAGAATGACAGTATTTATTTTGCATAGATTTTTATTTTTTAACTAGAACGACTGTTCTGATCTCTGAAGAACCAGAAAAAAGGAGAGGACCCTGCAAGTAAATCCGGCAAAGTGTGAAAGGGCCAATCAACATCAGGGAAATAATTATCGCCCATCACTCAGGCCCTAAACATTGCAAATCAATCATCTTAAGCAAATTCACAAATTACAGTTCAACACCATCCCTCACTGTCTGTCACCACATGAACCATCAGTCCCCACTAACAATCACTCGATAATCAAACCACTCATTGGTGCACTGGTTTTCTGTTCCAATCCAAGTAAGGTTGTAGTTACACTATCTCCACTTTGATGCAAGCAACAGATTAGAATTTGTCAGTCTTGTATATCGAACTAATGTCTGAGGCAGCCATCTTAGAGGATGACAAAAACAGAAGATACATAGGATGGACAGCACAGGTTAATTCATTTTCGCTAAGTAAGTTTGTAAATGCCAATTACCTGCAGGGAAAAAATGATCTCTTGTCACTCAGGCTGACACATTGCATATGAATCATCTCAAGCAAGTTCCCACATTATCGCTCAACACCTAATCCAAGCACAGTTGGAGATACACTATCTCCACTTTGATACAAGCAACAGATTGGAATTTGGCAGTCTTGTAAATCAAGCGATTGTCTGGGGCAGCTATCCTAGATGATGAAAAAAACAGAAGTATAATAAGAGTGGACCATACATGTAAATACATTTTCACTAAGTAAGTTTGTAAAGGTAAATCACCTCCAGGAGAAAAATATTGCCCATCACTCAGGCCCCAAACATTGCAAATCAATCATCTCAAGCAATTTTCCACATTACAGTTCAACATCCTCCCCCACTGCCTGCCTCCACATAAATCATCAGTCACCATCACTCACACAATCACTCACTCACTGTTGCAATAGTTTAGTTACCTCTTCCAATTCAAGCATGGGTAGTTTAGGTATTAGATATTAAGCTTTGATGTAGGCAACACATTCAAATTTAGTATTGACACTATTGTAAATCAAAGATCGTCTGGGGCAGACCTACGAGTGCTAAGTGATGTAAAAAGGGAGAGGCAATAGGCATGCAAGGTAGTAGGCACTGTCTCCAATGTCATGAAGGAATTGTGGAGGCTCATTCAATGCACACTGGTCCAACTGCATTCCAGCAATGTATGTGACTAGAAAATGTTTGACACAAAAATAATAATGTTACACTAGCTACTTAATTTTTTTTTGCAAAGATGGAAGTTCAAAGAGAAACAATCAAAAATTTCTATGGGGGCATTGGCATACTTAGTCCAGAAAGTAGAGTTTGTCTTCAAACTCAGGTGGTTCACCCAGAAGTTGGTCAGCTAACACACTTGATTCTGACCAATCATCCTCTTGCGCCTCCTATGCTGTTTCAGGAAGGTGTAATTGTGTGCTATGAAATGATAATTTAGATCATAGTCAATATCTCCAGATTTTGAGGTGGGAAGCTAGTCCTTCTTAATGTGACAACCCACCAGCTGCACTGAACACATGCTCAGCAAACACACTGGCGACAAGACTAGCCAGATACTTTATTGCCAGCTTGCTGAGCTCTAGCCATTGGCGCATCTTCCCATACGAATACATCAATGGATTTTTATCCACATCGCCCTCTTTTGGACCATCTGGATACTCCTGGAACATCCTGTGGATGGTTATTTTTGCTGCCACGTGCTCAACCTCTTTTGCCATAGTATCTGCACTGGACTTACACCCTAACAATTAAAACCAATTCAATGTAGAAATTGGGTCGGGTCCTTCTGTTGCTGTTGGTGCTGGTGTTCTGGTTGATGGTGTTGTTGGCTGCTGTGAGACAAGACTGCACTTCCTGGAAGTTGAAGCCAGCACCACAGAACTGTGGAGAGGGACTCTTAAGTTCCAGACATTCTTTATCCAAGTCTCCTGCTTGCTCTATAATCCACCTCTTGTATTTTGAAATATCCCATTCAGAAAAAGAAAAAGCGGGCTGAATTTTTTTGTACCATAGATCAAGTATTGTGGCATAGATGTACCCTTTGGACGCAATGATGCCATGTTGTAGCCTTGTATTACAAGCCAAGTGAAGGATTGAGCTCTCAACCAAGGTGTGCACTTCTGTGTTTTCATTCATACCTGCGCGGCAAAGCTTGCAGATACCTTCTTTACCTAGTCCTGTAACAAATGCAACAATGGGATAAAACTTTCAGGAACTTTAGCTTTCCCTTGCCTCTCCTGTTGTCTCCTGGACTCTTCCGGGGTCCACTCCATGTCCCTATCATCATCATCAAAAGAAGTTGTTGGAGAATATGCTGGAGTTGTACCCTTCCTTTTCCTTGCTGGAGATATGGAAGCCAATGATTCTAAAAGAGGAGATTCTTGCTCAGAAGGTAGCTCATCCTCCTGTTCCGCTCCAACATACTGAAAATTTACTATTGCTGGCTGAGGCCGATGTCCACTTCAACGCTCTGTTTCCTGAAACAACTTTGTACTACTTTGGGAAAGGGACAAATCCAGTACAACATCACTACTTGTCGGTGTCAACATGAATTCAGTGGCTGCCTTACTGACAGACATGGTCCTGGGCTTAGGTTGAGGTGGTGCTGTTGATGCATGAGTGCTGCTCTCAGCTTGCTGTCCGGAGACCGGTGCGGCAGGCACACAACGTGGTGGTCCAAAAAAGGTTTTGGGTGACATGCCACATGTGGGAAACTGCTTTTTCCTACTAACCACATTTTCTTGGAAGCATCTGAATTGGCATTTAGGAAAGTTGTGAAAATCTGTCTCTTTAGCCCCCAGTAGTTCTCCCTCTTTTTCCTCATTGTGAATCTGCATTTAGGGCCGGGACAGCTCCCTTGGATATAGGTGTGCGCTCTATAAATGTAATTTATTATTAAAATTATCATTATCTTTCTTTGGGGCAATCTTAAAGCTCCCAGTTGGCAATTTTACCAAGCTTCACAAGAGGAAGTGATTGGAGGACTGGTGTGTAACTGCACAGGCCTTATGTTTGGCAGAATTGTGGGTGATGCCTCTTTTTTGTGTACCTAAAAGCAAAAAAGCAAGAAAAACCTTTAGTGTGAAACGTGGCATTGTTTGCAGTTTGGATTAGTACAGACAAAGGCAATAGCAGTGTGGTTGTTTTGTTAACTAAGGTACAACTTTAAAGTCAAACTACACCTCCATACCATAATTCTGCATCAGAATAACACACAACATACAGAATGATACAGCTCTTTCCTTTATGTTCATATATTCTAAAATAGACACCTGTGGCACTCACTGAACTAAATGGGTGAATGAAATAGTAATGTTTTAAAGTATGTATGATTGTGTGCACCTATGGCAGGCAATGTGGCCCATGGTGAATGGAATAATGATCATCATCATTACAGTAAAGAATGACTCTAATGTCTACTGTAAAGTGCACCAAAGCTAGGGTGTCCAGGAGGAAACTGAATTATATATCTATAAAATGGATTGTTGTTGCCTGGCTGTGTGCCTATGGCGGGTGGATGGATGGATGAATGGATGATCCGAGGCATGACGGGAAAAAATTAGCAATAAAAATTGCAAAATAGACAAGTGAAATAATTACAACATAAAATAACAAAGATTTGAAACAATTTAAATAAAAAAACTCACAATTAAAAAAACATTAAAATGAAATTGAAAAAAAATAACGAGAAATAAATAAGAAAATAACTAACAATTCAAAATACATTTTTTTTTACAATAAGTGAAGTTGCCCTCAGCCATAATATTGAACTAATATCTCATCCTGGCATGGGGAACAATGAAGACATACTGGCGAAAGCACACTGGCTGCCTATACAAAATCGCTGCCAGCCACATTGGCACAACAACAACAAGAACCAGCAAGGAGGCATGGCCACAACAAAGAACACATACAGACCTATGGCAAAATCACACTGGCTGCCTACACAAAATGGTTGTCATCCCACGGTCACAACAAAAACAACAACCAGCTAGGAGGCATAGCCACAACAAAAATACATACAGCCCTATGGCCAAACAACAAGCAAGGAAGCATGGAAAACAAAGAAGACATGCAGACCTATGGACAGTGACTAAATAAAATGGCCCCTAGCCACATGTCATGGGCAACAAAGACAAATGTTAACCTATGGCAAACACACTGGCCAGTCGGCAATGCCAAAAACGAAAGTTAATTGGGCTAAAAAAATGCACCCATAACTACTACGGGAAGGCCTATTGACTGGAAGGCGACATAGTGAATAAAATGACTATCGACATTTGTAGGAGATATGCTGTAATCATTCACAATTGCAAATGATAAGATATCCAATTTTAACATTTAACATACTAAATATGTGAATAAGGATCCTGCTGCTTGGACCCCATGTGTGTCATACAACTGACTGGTATAATTTTGCATTGCAGATGATTCAGAAACCAGCATGTCTGACGGAATATATGATTCTCCAGGTATGTAGAGCAACATTCCTTTCTAGCAATTCCGAGTGTTAACTATTGTCCTAGTTGGACATTTGCATCATTAATGCCGCTTAAAAGTTGCCGATCTAAATCTCTAAAACTGTCTACTTGTAGAATGTTTCCTCTAAATTTGCACATTGGTAGTTGGTTAGCACCTGTTCATTAAATGAATCTCAACAAAAAAGCAGTTTCTAGCTCCTTCAGAGCCAAAGAGCCTTATGTGGTGCTGTGCAGTAGCAGACCATTTACAAAGATTAACTGTTCACCTTTTATGTGCTGATTGTTGTGTCTAGTTGTTAAATGGGTACTAATGAGGGGACACCTTTCCTCAGAGGTTAATGACAAAATAGTGAAATAAAACTGCCACAAAATATTGCATAATTTGCCTTTTTTTGCCACATAATTTGCTAAACTCTGCCTCATAACTTTATGCTCCCTTACCACATACTTCCAACCTCAAAGTCACTAAATTAACCCAAGCTCCACCCACTAGTAGACATGGCACAAATCAGACAGGTTTCCTTAGGGCAATGTGCAAAGTATTTCTGCAGTACTGATGCACCAAAACAGTAATAAAGTCAAAATGCAAAACAATAAAAATCTCCAAACTACTTAAAAAAGTAGTGTTCTGCCATGGGTGCCCGGAGGTGCCACGTTTGTGCCTGGAACCTGATAGTGGGTGAGAATGACTCTTGAGCACACACTAACCAATGGGATAAAAGTTCTCAGGGCCAACCCTGCCACTTTTGGTATTTTCAAGTTAGCAAAAGTCTTTTGCAATGCTAAACTTGGCTTATGAGGGCTGTGTGTGTGTGGGGGGAATAGAGTATGGTAATCCTAGTTTCCTCCCACATCTAACATTAAACTCCAGTTTGAGGCAGATGCTTGTACAAACCCAAAGATAGAAGTCTAGTAGGACAAAAGAAGCGTACTTCTGCATTCAGACAGTAGATCAACAAGAATTGTCTTGGCATTCTGTTCTCTCCCCTTTCAAGTGTCTCCCAAGTGTTGTATGTAAACCCAGCAGGCCTGTCAAGCATGGTGTGATACTTTGGTGTCAAATAGGGTCCCCACAGCATCCGTATAATCTGGTGTGTTCAGAGTAGTCATCCCAAGCCATTCAGGTCAGCCCACTGTTAGCTCCCTGGAGATATTTCACACCTTGTAACCCCTGTTCAAGAATAATTACTGGCCGGGAGAAGCTTGAGAGCCAATGCAAGTTAGCATTCTGGCAGGAAAGAAGTAACGTTCTAAAAGTTACCTTTTCCTTAATCTTTATTAAAACCCACCTTCACCTTTCAAATCAATTTTAAATAACTATCTATCAAAAATAGTTGTTTAATTATTTTCTAGCGGGCCCCATTTTCAAGATACAGTATCAGTATTTAGTATTACTTTCAGTGTTTCTCTATGGTTAGCCTGCCTTTCTACAGTGAAAATAGCTTTTGGGTTGCTTGTCACTGTGAGGCTGTCTTAACAAACATGTTGTAACTGTCTGACTTTTAAATGCCATGCACCCTGCCTTCTGGGCTACACAACATACATAGGGGTGACTTATTAACATTTAAAGGAAGGTTTTTACCTGTCAAAAGGATTTATTTTGATAGACCAAATTGCAGTTTTTACTCTGCCATAGTCAGGCTAAAAGGGTAGACTTGAAGCAGTGTTTGCACTGCTATTATATTGAATGGCACAATAGGTGCTGCAGTCCAGTAGTGGCATTTAACTGTCGGGCCCTCAGCACAATTTACACCATAAAATGGGGACTTATAAACCAGTTAAATTTGCCAAATAGAAGTATGACAATTCAACCATGTTCAAAGGGGGAGCATAAACACTTTACCACTGGTTAGCAGGGGTAAGTACACAGAGTTCTAAAGCCATCAAAAGGTGAAAAAGCAGTCTGGACTATACTGAAAAGGATGCTGAAGAGTATGTATATCTGTGTGTGTGTGTGACCTAACTCTGAGAGCAGGACTCTAGAACATCACACACACTGTGCACATGCTGTGAATGTAATACCCTTCACTGCTTTTCACTTTATTCTGCAGAAAATCCAGAATCCAGGAATGTACATGAAGACATACCAGATGCTTCTGGTAAGTGGATCAAAAGTTGTATTAGATTAATCACCATACCCTTTATGTATAAATGTTGTTTATCAACTGTATCAGTCAAAGCTAATGTTAAAAAGGTTACATAGAAATTTCATTTCAAATAGCAAATGAGTGAAGAATGAAGATGTGCTATCTCCCCAAACATTTTGTATATTTCATGGACTGGTGAATTATGCTGGTCCAGGCATTTTTCATGTATTTTGCAATGACCTTTCCCTGAGTGTCACAGAGGATTCATATAATCAATACCCTTTTCAAGAGTCTTGGTACTGTTGTGTTTCTATCTAGGACCCTAATTCGATATTCTCGATTTATGCCCTTATGTGGTTATAATAAATAGTATCCTTATAAAGGCATAAGAATCATATCCATTTTTAGTAATAGCCCATGCAGTCCAAAGCACGGCAAGGTTACTCCCATAGACTCCTAGAAAGTACAACGCGTTCTTTAAACAAACCAAGCCTCCAGCAGCCCGGGAATCCCCCCCTGCTCTTGTTTTGATTTGCACAAGAACTCCTGGAGTCCAGAAAGAACTGTTAGTTCTTAGTGATGTCTTATGATCAACCTTACGTCAAACCCGGCACCTTTCAGGTATAAATATACCAACGTTGCCTTAAGCAAACACACGGTGGTGTGGAGCAGAGCGGCTATCTACTTATCCGGAGCCCAGCTGATGCGAGAGCCTGAGGAAGTTGCCCCTCCCCTTTGACGCGCTGGAGAAGCTGCCTTTTCTCACGCCGATAAAATCCAGCTCCGGTGTTCCAAAGTCACCCTCGCGGGTTGCTGGGAGATCGAGTCCTGAGAAGCGAGATACAAGACCTCCTTCATTCTAGAACCAAGGTACGGAGCTGATTAAAACCTTAGAGAGATTTCTTGATTCCGATACTTGGCAAAACTTAACTTAACTTAAGAGCTGCCAACTCACTTACTCCTTCCCACGTATTAGGCTTAGGTCAGGTACACTGGGGTAGGCGTATGTAGAAACACCAGTTGAGTTCGTTAGTCAATGTTTTTATGTATGTATATATTTTATCCATTTTAAAGTATCATATGGCTAAGAAACCGTATCAATGCTTTTACAGTATTATTTCATAATACTACTTTTACTGTACACCCTTTACTTTATGATAAGTATTGCAATTGTGGCAATTCATTTCTCTTGCATTAGAAAGAAGACTGCTCAATAAAATAACACCTTTTATTGAAAACGCCCGTCTCTCTATTTCTCTGCACTCTGGTGAAATTAAGCATGCACGATTGACTGAGTGAAATAGCCGTCTATTGTTTTCACACGACTCTAGAGATACACTCTTTTATCTGAGGGAGCAAAGTTGTCATGTTTATGCGGTTGTCAGAAGCTGAATCCCTTCTTGTCTAAATCAGGGAAGTTAACTGCTCCCTATTCATTCCAGAAAGTTTCTAGTGACCTCTGAGCTAGCTGGCAAACCTAAAGTAAGTCTAACATAGTCAGTAGAGACGTAGATGACCTCAGTCCTATGTCTACACTGCTGTTTATGTTATACCAATGCACAGAGCCTATTGGGAAAATAGGAACTGCACTACATGGCGCCCATGTTTGGTAAGGCGATAATCTAACACAAGACACTAGAGTAACTCAGTTGTGCTTTTCACACAGACCCCTTTTCCCGTAAAAAACTCCAAAAGACGTCTGGAGTGGGTAAAAGGTTAATATCCGCCGGAACTTAGTAGGATGAGAATCCTATGTATTAGTTCTTGGTTTAGTCAACGTTGAAGGATGTAGTGCTCCAAAATATTGTGCACCTAATATTTGTCTCCTTGAAACTTGATCTGCAACAAAAACTTTCAGTCAATAAAAATGTCAGAAAGTGACGAAGAAAGGGAAAGAATTAGACTAGCAGCTCAACTGATAGCGGACGACACACTAGTCTAAGACAACGACCTGGGTGCAATACTCATCCCGGTCAATATAAGGAAAACCATAACTATAAAACTTATAGAAAATGGATTAACATCAAGAGGTGGTACAGTCATTTTTGTGGTAGAGGGACATGAATTTCGTCAGACAGAAGTATTCTATACCTGGATAAACTTTCCAGTAGCACATTCCGTAACACATGAGTTCCATTACTACAAAATAGCGGAAGCTCCAAAGGAATACTCTCCTTTCGAGGAAATTGAAATTCCACTAACATACCAAGAGCACCTGCTCTGGTTTAAAGGCGCCCTAAAACATCAAAAAAACATCACCAGGCGGCGAGGCAAGATGGCTGCTGAGCTGTTGTAGAGGGTAGTCGCACTTACTCACTCTCCTGACCCAAGAATGCCGACGGTGGATTAAGATGAATATGCTGCTTCTTCAAGGGCTAGCCAAGAACCAGATTGGAGTGCACTCTGGTACTGAGCTACGAACAGTTAAGGCAGCACTGATATCTGTCTCTACGGTATTAGCGATACTGGGTAGGCACTGGCAGAGTTTCTACCCCGACCTACGAGTCTCTTTGAAGATGGCACATCGTACTGGGGCAATACCGAAGATCCTGACTACAAACAAGCGATTGACCCACACAAACAACACTGCCTTGAGAGCGCTTCAAATTAAGAAAGTGGAGAAGGCTGACAAAGTCGAAAAAGAAAAGGGGAAGAAAGCTGAGCAAAAAGCGGCGAAAGCGGCAAAACTTGCAAATACGACCGGGAGTAGAACACAGCAGCGTGGACTACAGCAGAGCGACAGCGTACATCCAAAGGAGGCTAGGAGCTCACAGCATCTAAACCCTTCTGTGGCAAAAGAGCTTAGGCAGCCTACCTTGTCTGAAGCGTTTGCGGGTAAAGCGGCAACTGGATCGACAGCAGCACCGTCTGAGAGGCCATCCGACATGGTGAACGCTGAAACAGCACCTGCCGCCCTCGAGGACGCAAGCGCTGAGGTTGCCGAGCAACAGGAGCTCCCGGAGCACACGCCTCCCGAGGAAGCGCTTCCCGATGGCAGGGACGCGGAGACTGCAACACTGGTGAGCAGGGGTGGAATGGAGCTGAGTACAAAGGGCTTGGGAGACACAGAGAGGTATAATAACTCGCAAATGTTGGACGCTCTCCTTCAGGTCGAAGTAAGGCTTCCCATAGAGGGCAAGCAGAATCATTTACAAGATGCAACTTGGGGTAGCCTGAAAAGTTTAGCAAGTTACGATTCTCAGCAGGAGCAAGGAGCACTCAAGGAAGGGAGAGGGCGCTCCCCAGAGGGGGACAAGTTCTTTTCAGTAAATAAAGGCTCTAATTCTTCCCAAATAAGCTCGCAGGGAGAGGGCAGTACTACAGAGTTATCATCAGACTCAGAGGAAACTCACACTAGTGCTTCTAAGAGCAAAGGTACGCGAAATAATAGAAGATCAGTAATAAGGCTGGACAGGGATGGTTCATTCTCTAGTACTAACAAGAAGTTACTGTGGGACTATAGTGGTACTTTCAGAATACACCAAGAAAATTATCCAGATGAAGGGGCTGCAAGCAATGTGGGCTCAACGCCGCACGTAACATTAGATGTAATGTTTAATATGCTGAAGCAGATGCATGCAGAGACAAGGACAGAGAGCCGGAGAGCCAGACAAGACACAAAGAAAATTCAAGCAAGCATCAGGAAAATGAACAAAAGATATGAAGAAGTAGAAGAGAGAGTGGTCCAAGTAGAGGAAAGGACTGGCAGGCTCCAGGACGAGTTCACAGACTGGCAGTCATATAAAATGGAGCAGGGGAAGATTGTTGAAGATCTACAATGGAAGGTAGAAGACTTTGAAAATTGTCAGAGGCAAAATAACGTCAGACTTCTAGGACTAGAGGAGGGGGTGGAAGGGCAGGATGCAAGAGGGTATGTGGTCAAGTTGCTGAAAGGCGCATTCCCAGAGGCGCAGTGGCAATGGAAGACTGAGGTTCAGAGAGCCCACAGATTCCCACTTACGTCGAAGAAGAGACGAGGTGGTAATCAGGATACCTTGCCGAGGGCTATGCTAGTTTTTCTAGGAAACTTTCTTGCGAGGCAAGAAATAATGACAAAGGCCATGCCTGATGCTAAGAAAACATATGACGGAACCACTTTCTTTGCAAGGCCTGACTTCTGTTATGTGACAGTTGAAAGGAGGTGGAAACTTAGACAATTAATCACTCCTTTTCAGCAACAGGGCTCTGAGGCATATTTAATGTTCCCTGCAAAACTAAAAGTTATCACGGGGGTCAAACCAGAATGTTTTTTTCAGAAATCAAGGCAGGCAAATACCTAGCAGAGATCACAGAGAACCATAGGAATAGAAATAAGAGAGGCACCGAGTCAGCTAGAGTAACATAGAACACACTCGGGTCAGATCTAGACTTATGGCTAGACTCTAGAAGAAGATTGCTTTGCGAGGAAAAGGGAAAGGAGGGGGAGGCGACACTACAACAGAGAGCAGTCACACATAGGTCATGTATGACCTATTTGCCTGTAGCAGGGGGTTGGGGCAGCCGGGGGGAGGAGGGGGAGAGAGGGGGTGAGGGGGGGCACGTGGGGGAGGTGAAGGATGGTGGGTAATTACAGCACAAGAGAAGAAGACACATGGCGATATCTTAGTACTAGGAGGAGGGCTAATGGATTGGGTACTTTATAAGGGAAACAGCATGGTGTATAGATGGCCTTAAAGATTGCCTCTATTAATATCTGCGGCCTAAACGAGGGAGGGAAAAGACAGAAGGTAGCGGCAATGTTAAGATCATTGAAATTAGATGTTATATGCTTCCAGGAGACGCACATAGAGGGCAAGAGTAAATAACTTTTCGAACAACTTGGTTTTGAAGTCCTCGCACATACACAGCAGGATACTAAGACAAGAGGTGTGGCTATAATTGCTAAAAAAGGAGTAATAAAGCTCAAGAAAAGGAAGGATGATCAAGGGGGAGATGGGTTATGATTGAAGCAGAAACAGGCGCTGGATGTTACACAATTGTTTCTGTATATGGCTCAAATGATGATGAACCCGAGGTATTTGACTTCCTAGATTTGGAATTAGCTCTCTGGCCAGAACCTGTGATTTGTTGCGGGGACTTCAATGTAAATGGATTGCCAGGGTTGGGTATGACGGGGGGGGGCCAGGGGGATCGTAAAAGGAAATCACGCAGGGCTATTCATAATCTAACACAACATAACGCACTTGTGGACGCCTGGCCAGTCAACAACCCACCAGGGACAGGCAGTACCTTTTACTCAGCGCCACATAGGATGATCGCTAGATTAGACTACTTCTTTATCTCCAGCTCCCTGGTTGCTGGTACCCAGATTGAAAGGCTTCCCCGGGTATTTTCAGACCATAACCCTCTTATAATAACTATCCCCCAGACCACCTGGGGAGAACGATTAGAGTATAACTGGACGTTTGAGAGAGGGTTATTAAGCGAAGAAGATTATGTTAATAAGATGAGGGTTTGGATTAGGTAGTTCTGGGAAATGAATAGAGGATCAGCATCAGCGGGGATGGTCTGGGATGCCTTTAAGGCCGGGGTGCGGGGAAAAACACTACGCTTTACACTATATAGGGCTAAAATGGAGAAAATATCATTAACTAGAAGGCTTAGCGACCTGGCGGAGCTGGAAGATCAACTTATTCGTGCTATCATTAATCAAGAGCCCTTGGAGGACATTTTATTGAGGATAGAACTAAAGAAATCAGAGGCTAGTGAGAGCATGGCAAGGAAAACTGCAGGTAATTATATGGCCAAAAAAGAAAAATGCTATGAATTCAACGAGCGAGTTGGCCATCTCTTAGCAGTGCGAATCAGACAAAATATGGCAGCTGGGGAAATAAAAGAAATTACGGATGGCAGGGGAAGGGTTGTAAATAAGGTAGAGGAGGTACGGGAAGTTTTCAGGAAATTTTATGCAACTTTGTATTATCACAACCATAGTAACAGAGAGCTTGAAATAGAGGAATACTTGGCAGGCATCCCACATGTACAGCTAAAAGATGAAGAAAAGGAGGCATTAGAGATGCCGCTGACTTTGCAGGAAGTTCAAAATGCAGTAATTCTACTACCAACAGGGAAAGCAACAGGTCCTGACCAAAACCCAGCTGAATTTTATAAAACCTTTTGGGATATTCTGGGGATCGATATGCTCGAGACAGTAAGACAAGCACAGTTGGGGGAGAATATTCCGCAGACTTGGGTGAGGGAAGACATCATTGTAATCCTTAAAAAGAATAAGTCACCTTTGGAGCCGGGGTCTTACAGACCGATAACGCTTATGAATGCGGACGCAAAAATGTATTCTAAAGCACTGGTTCAGAGGCTAAGTAAGATAATTGAGAGCCTAGTGAATACTGCACAGCACAGATTTATCCCAGGGAAAAGGACCACGCAGCACACAAGACAAATGGTTACCATCTTGGACGCTGCAGGAGCTGCAGGGGACCCTGTCGCTGTAGTATTTTTGGATGCAGAGAAGGCCTTTGACGGGGTCTCCTGGGGCTATCTGTGGAAGGTCTTGGAATGGTCGGGTATAGGCGCAGGATTTATTAAGGCTATTCAGGCTCTATATGTGGAACGGACGGCAAGAATTAGGATTACTAAAGGATATACCTCCGAAGTACCAGTAAGGCGTGGTACACGGCAGGGCTGCCCGGCCTCGCCGCTCTTATTTGCGTTATATCTGGATCCCTTGCTGCGAAGACTCAAGGAAAATAATAATATCCTTCCTGTTAAACTCCAAGGGAAAGAGTACAAAATATTCGCATACGTAGACGACGTAGCGATTATCACACCGAACCCAGGAAGTGCAATAGTCGAAATAGAGCAGGAAGCAGCAAATTTTGGTAGGGTGTCAGGATATTCAATAAACAAAGGGAAGGCACAGATCGTACAGAATAACTTTGTAACATATCAAGACTCAAGAGTGGTCACAGAAGCGGTATATTTAGGAATAAAAATTACAGCTGACCTAGCTAAACTGGTAGAGCTAAATATGGGTCCACTGCTGGCAAAAGTAAAAGAAAACACAGAAAGGATTCACATTCTACACCTGACTTTGATGGGCCGTATCAATGTAATAAAGATGGTAACCTTCCCGAAGTTCCTGTATCTTTTCAGAGCCATCCCATTATATTTTGATCATAATTGGTTTAATAAATTAGAAGGGATACTAAACAGATTCATATGGGCACAGGGGAAGACATGGAGAGCCTATCGGTATCTCACGTTATCTAGAGAGAAGGGGAGTTGGGGGGCACCAGACTTCAGGCTTTATTATAGGGCAGCCGCCCTGCAGTATTTTCAGGGGCTGATCGGGGGTGGTGGTATAGGGCAAATTGAGGGTAGGTTAGGATTCACTAATGTATATACTGCACTACTGGGTGAGGGGGCGGAGAATGGATTTCTAAATACAATTGATTTCAGTTATTTTAAACATACACGTTTTAAGACATTAAGGGCAGCTTATATGATCTGGAGAGCAATATAAAAAAAACTGGGTCTAGGTAGGCACAATAACTATACAAGGCTGTACACGAACATTTCATTACGAGGAGACATTTTCAGGGATACAACTATGAGGGACTGGAATAATAAGGGGATTGTAAAGGTTGGTAACCTCCTGGACAACCAGGGGGGTATACTACAATTTGGGGAACTACAAGCTAAATTTGGACTAGGACAGAGCTTTTTTAAGTACTTACAAGTAAGAAGCTTTCTTCAACAAAAGCAGGGAGGCCCTTTAGGCTTGGTCAGAGTAAAGTAATGGAATATATAGAATGTTCCATCTGTTGCACAATTAGGCAACTCTATGCTGAACTCAGTGTAATCAAAATCGATGATAGGGGGAAATATGCCCTAAAATTGATAGAAAAACTGGGGATCGACCCAAAAGGATTCCAGGCATCCCTTTATATGGGTCGAACTGTGCTCTGTTCGGCCACATTACAATCTCAACATTATAAGACTATTTACTCACTATATCATACACCGGCTAGAATTGCACAATGGGGCGGCACGTCCGGAATATTATGCCCTCGCTGCGACTCTAATTATGCAGACATTGTACATATGTTAGCTCAATGTCCACAGTTGTATACTTTAAAAAACGCAATTGAGGAGTTTTTGGAAATCTCACTAAAAATTAAGATAAAGCTTACAGATGAACTAATTATCTTGGGGGTGGGGGAATGTGTAGAGGGATTACCAGTGGAATTTATGTTTGTTTCTGTGGCAGTTTATCGTATTTGCATAGCTAGGACATGGTTGGATAAGGTTCCGCCCTCCTTCCAAACATGGATTGCAAGCCTCCTCACTATGTATAATCTGGAAAAAGCAATATATGATAGGAAGGGGCGAAGAGCTAAGATATTAGGACGGAAGATATGGCAACCTATAACTAGCTGGAAAAATGGTAGGGTTGGGGCAGGGCAGGCCTTGACAATGGCTATATAAGGTATAATGCTAAGTGTACATAGGTTTCTCCAATCCGGATTATTTGTATACACTATGTTATTTTGGTTTGAAATTTCACCCCTCCTATATATAGGAATATTTTGTAATTATTTTGATATGTAAAAATTAATGATGTGTGCTGTAACTTGAAATGGATTTGTGCAGAAAAACGATAAATGCTTAATAAAACATAAAAAAAAACAAAAAACATCACCAGGCTCGGTCCACTAGGTAGACCAGGAGCCACGTGGCTGGTTCTAGCCAGCTACTCACCACACCCAGACATTGAAGCAATGTCAGCAATGTCAACCATAGAACTTTTAGTTTAGTTAAAACAGCAAATTAAAATACATAGACAATTGGTCCAATATGTCATGCGGACTTCAACAGTCCAACCTACAATTAAACTTCCACAAAACACCCCTCATCAGGGGAACACAAACAAGATTACACCACAGAACATACAGTAGTGTCTTAGTAAAACACCCGCAAAATGGGAAGAAATTCCATTTTGGTTAGCTCAAAAAATCACCCAGATAGAGGCAGTATTTCCTGATACTACCCCACACGAAAAACACAGAATTCTGACTATCTGCCTCCCAATGGGGATCGCACCACATGTAGAGGACTGTGACACTTGGGGAACAGTCTTTGCTTCTATTTACACAAAAACACATGGTGTTCCGTCTATGGCGGTTATACCAGATGTCCTAAGACAGATTCAGAATGAATACGGTCCAGAACCAGCTTTAACACTGGGTATGAAATTACTAAAAGACTTTAAACAAGTCTCGGCTATATTATTAGCCAACATAAAAGGAGATCTTTTGAATGGGTGTGAGTGTTTGATTGATTCAGATGCTCCGTCCATCACCACCCCCTTTTGTACAACATAAAAGGAGAAGCAGCATGTGTGGCAATCCGCCAGAAATTGAAGAAGACAGATATATTAGACCAACCATTTGAACTTGCTAAAATCATAGAAAAACCCTATAAAGAGCTAGGAAGAGACAGTTTGGGTGGAAAACTGGTAAAACCCCAACTAATTGAAAATCCTGAAAAAACATTTATTAAAAATTATCTAATTACTCCGAAAAAGAGTTGGGAGGGTAATAAACAATCCACTCCCAAGGAAAAACGATTCCAGTCCAGAGGAAGGTCTCCTCAACGGAGAGAAAGATCTCCTGGCCGAGGAGGCAAGTCTCCCCAAAGGGAACCCTCTGAAAAGAGATATAATCTCAGAGATAGGGATAAATTGAGAAAACCTGATAGATATCAAGATATTGATACACGTCCCTCTCGATCCTTCTCACTCAATCTTTCTCGATCTTCCTCATAGAAATCGGAAAGAAGAGGACAGTCAGAACACAAGGAAGAGCACGTCAAGTCCAAAGACAAAGAACCTGCCCATCAAAGTAAAAAAATCACAATTTCCCAGAAAGAAGGTAGCATGTATTAAAATTAAACATGCCGAGGATTCTGAGGACACAACTGAAAAACGGAGAGTGGGCCCAGACAATGCTAGACAGCGCAGCAGAAGTGAGCATATCTCGCAAGATCCTGATGAATCATCTGGAGACAGTGGATACGAATGAATACATTCAGGTGGAAACTGCAAACACACGAGTTAGTGTGCCCCATAAACTATATGAAATAACATTACGTATAGAGGGAGATAAAACTAGGAAAATAAAAGGTCTCTTTTGGGAGAATCTTTCCAAAGGCTATGATATCCTGTTAGCTGAAAAAGACTGGCCACCAGAGTTTGTCAGGGAGTGCCCTCATGGCGAAGAAATGATTATGCCTGCCTTCTCGAATCACATCCCGATTCATAAAAAATACACATTGGCAAGAAAATGGGCAGTGGCCCAAGCCCCTGCATTATACAAAAATCATGTAGGATGGGATGAGGAGTCTCCTCCCCACAAAATCCAGTTAAAAAGTCAGCCCACTGCACAAAGGCAGTACCCAGTTAAACAAGAAGCTAAAAAGCAAGTCAGGGAGATCTTAGATCAACTTGAATATCAAGGGGTGATTGAAACATGCACCTCACAAATGAACAATCCTTTGTTTCCTGTCTCCAAGCCAGACGAATCATATCGCCTAGTTTTGGACTACAGACATTTAAACTCCTGTTGCTAAACTTTTGCAGTAAAAAACTCACACAGTGCAGCACTAATGAATAACATCGTGCACAAAAAATATAAAACAACATTAGATATCTCTAATGGATTCTTCTTTCAAAACATTGCACCTGAAAGCAGGTATTTGACCGCTTTCTCAATAATGGGGTCGCAAAAACAATTTTGCAGACTTCCACTGGGATTCAAGAATAGCCAAGGATTATTCTCAGCAAGAGTAACAGAATTACTACAAGTATATGATGATGATGCATTATCATATGTTGATGACATCTACCTTACAGACGATGACCTGGAGACTCACTTAAAGAGAGTGAACACCATAATACCTGGGTTCGCATCAGAGGGTTACAAATTCAACTTTAAAAAGTCACGAATTGCCCATCTAACAGTCCTATTTTTAGGATTTGAATTATCAAGTGAAGGCAAAAGCCTGGCAGACAACTTCCTAGAGAAGTGCGCAGTACTCCAAGCACCAAAAACGCTGAAAAATTTACAATCAATACTAGGCTTCCTGAATTTCGGTAGAACATACATTCTAAATTATGCGGAGAGGGTTAAACCTCTCTATGAATTAATAAAACCTGATTTTAAACCAATACATTGGACTCAAAAACACACAGAATTTTTGAGATCATTACAGACAGACATGTTAACTAAAACAAAATTGCAAACACACGAAAACATATGCAACCTTGTAATCCGAGTCATCCCAGGAAAATGCGGAATCACATATCTGACCTCTAATGAGGGAGAAACGGTACCTATAGCTTACAAATCACATTTGTAAACTCAAGCTGAAATGAAATTCAGCTCTACAGAAAAAAATCTGAAAGCAGTTCAAACTGCTGTAGCAAAAGAAAGAGCCCTTGCACAAGGTAAACGAATAATAATCGTTACACCAGTACCTGCCCTAGAAGCAGTAACAAGGGCAAGCATTCCGAATGCTAAAGCTCTACATCCAAGATGGATACAATGGGTTAATTCTCTTGCTGCAACAGACGTAATATACAAATTTGATCCTAATTTAAAAACACAAGAATTTCTCCAATATGAATACGAATGTCCTCCGCCAACCGAAATCCTGCCTCTGGAACATTACGGCTGTATAATATATACAGACAGATCAGCACAACCCGCAGTCGGGGGTAAACAAGCAAATAGCGTGTGCAATTGTTAAAGGTCGTTGGCACAAAGGTAAATTTAGACCAGTGGTCAATAAAACTCAATCTCTAGGAGATTGTACAGCTCAGCGAGCTGAACTTCTGGCATTTAAGATGGCGCTTGAAAATACCGATCACGAATTCCCCACACTAATAGTGTGTGATTCATATTACTGCGTTCAATCTTATAATGAATACTTGCAAAACTGTGTTCAAAACGGATTGAAAGATGCGAAAGGTGGCACAATCAAGCATAAAACGCTTTGGGAACAAATAGTTCTTTTACAGAAAGAACTACAAAAGACTCACTCGATACATACAGTGAGTCATCAACGTGATGGCGTTCACGTTGCAGGGAATTCATTGGCTAACACAGCCACTGGGGAAGCGGTTCAACCGGCTTCCGTAGCCACTAAAAAGCGTTCAGAAAAACACATAGATGGGAAGCCATGCTGGCAGTAAAAGCCTCGTTAAAAGGCGATTATGCAGCATTACCTCTCAACTATCCACTCAATAATACATACATAATTGATACAAACTCCGTTCCTTTTGCTCAAATCCCTGAAGCGGGGGATAGAGTAATTCCAAACACGAACCGGAGAGTTTTCTTGATTGAAAGCAGACACATGGGACTGGGTCCGAGGCTCCAACAGATCTTAAAATCTCTAATAGAATTAAAATCAGGATGAGCTTGCAAATATACAAATTTGCAATGGATTGTCCAGACTGCAACAGAGATCGCAGTTGTGAACCGGACCAGACTATAGCCAGGACACCTTTATTAGAAAGCATCAGGAGATCTATAACGCAGAAATCCAACGGGAGATATACGTCCCCATCAATTTTTAAGACAAAATCAACTTAAAAATGTAGACCACCAGTGCTCGGCTGACGCCATAACTGTTATAAAAGATTTGCGAGTCTTTATCGGCACATACGCAATTGGCATGCTACATTCTGACCAGGGTCCTGCGTTTAGCTCTCAAGCTTACAAAGAGGCCATGACAAGCATGGGCATTGCATTGCGGTACTCTTCTCCCTTCCATCCTGAGGGAAATGCGGTAGTGGAAAGAAAAAAAGTGACATAAAGCAATCTATAACGGCGAGGGTATTACCTTCAGGTGATGGGTGAGTGAAACATTTAATAAATGTCCAACGTAGTCTTAATAACATGCCAAGAAATTCACTAAAAGGTTTCAGTCTGTATGAACTTTTGTTTGGAACTACAATGACTATCCAGGATCTGGACCGTCAAACTTCAGTGGTAGAAGAAAAACCTTTGATATCAAAGATTGTTTGGCTGTTTTACAGGACTTGAATGAAACAAGAAAAAGTTTAAGTAACAGAAAGTTTAAGCCAACAACCACTGAAGAACCACCTGTCCCAGCAAGACCTGTCTGGATTCCAAAGATTGGGGATCTGGTCAGAGAAAAGATCGAGGTGAAGAAGGAATTTGGGCCTTCTTACAGAAAAGCAGTACCTGTCTTAACTGTCAGCAGAAAAAGATCAGTAGTACTATTGCCACTTGCTGGTAAAAAGAAAAACAGAATTGTTTCCATCGACCTGGTGAAACCACAATCATGTGGCCGATAATAAATAGCAGGCCCAGTGGACTACCAAGAAATAGCAGAAGACCAAACTTTGCTACAATCCAAGAGGTTCAAACAGAAAGACGTATCACATTCAATAAACAAACAGTAAATAAAAAAGGACTATGCAATAAAGCCATGGAACTTGTGCCTCTTGAAACCCAAATTGCAACAATTCGAGATGATACACCAATCTACAACAATGTAGCATCAGAATGCACAAACGTAACAAAAGAAAATGCAAAGATCAATGGAAATCCGGAAGCAATCCCACCAATTGACCTAACTGCATCTGGCTATTTTATCAACTTTGATGACTTTTCCGATGATCCAAGTGAACATGGAGACAAGCCAGCAAAAAAACTTTCAAAGAAAAATAATGACCGAGCTTTCACACCAACTAAAAGAAACATATCTGATTTCACCATGGATTGAATTTTGGACTGTGTTATGTGTACTTTTTCTCCTGCTTTGGCTCATCATTGTTTTGTGCTTGGGTAGATTCATTGATGGAAAATATAGTCCAATGGACACAGCAAATCAGAACATCAACTTGGTCTTAAAGTCTCACAGATCCTCTCATATCGAGAAAAGAGAACTATCATCAGTGAACATCACAGCCAATCCAATACCTGATGGTATAGCAAGGGACATAACTGACTATGATATTTATGGCCCAATTGACCTCTTGAAGTATCCACACCAGTTTAAGGTTTCCTTAAGTGACTTTGTGATGCCAAGTTCTTTTTCTGATGATTGGGACATTGAAAATATTAATAATATGATGTCAGATTTAGTAATGTCAGCTAAATTCACAGAACATGATTATTTACAGGGTTCATCAAATTATGAAGAGTTATACTGTTACAATCACTATGGTCATCACTATTTGCATAAATCTGCACAACCCAGAAATGTTTTTACTTATAATCAATGGGAACATTGTCCAACTCCACCAAAAGGAAGTTCGAAGACATTTTTTGAGAAATGTCCATACTTCTCAGGGTTTAACAACAGTGATCCAGAAACGTTTTATTTTAAAATGTTAAATAAGACAGGAATAAAAACAATGTTGACAAATACTAAATTGATTTATTCTGAAAAATGTTATGACAAAATGTCCACATTTGGTTTTGAGTTCTGGAAAAACAACATGGAAACAAAAACCATCACGGGAACAAAAGATTGGCAGGTATAAGGTCTAGAATCATTATTTAGAGCCTGTATGATCCCAGAACAAATAATGGTCCTGAATGATACCATTCAACAAACTACCTGTCTTGGCCTAGCTAAGATAAAAGACCATACCTGATAGCAATAGCACTACAGATGTGGAAATAGACGTATCCCATTTTTTTCACCAAAACAGAACACATCCTGATAGGAAAAAATGGTTGATCTGGCCCACAGACACAAACAACTGTCAAGATAGATTCCTGAACAAAAAACAGGGGTTAAAATGACCAGGCCAGACCCAAGATACCCAAGATACTCCCAGGGACAACATCCAGGGATAGTTACAACATACAGTGTAGCGAAATTATGCCTTGAGTGGCTACAGAAATCCACACTGGCTGAAATTAAGCAACACTTGACTTTACTTAATGAAGGTGCTGACTTGCGAGATTTCATAATGGGACCTCGCAAACAGCGTCAAAAACGTTTCATAGCGGCTGGTATATACGCTGCAAACAACGAAGCTTGGAAAGTAATGCAAATTGAAACAGCGGAAAAAATACGAGAAATTGATCGTATAAATTTGGAATAATCACTTTCTGTTGTGGACTATGGGTTAACGACTCTGTCTTCCAGAATATATTCACCGGACAGTATTGTTTCATCTGCCTTTGATATAATAGAGCAAGACTTGCTTATGTTACAACATGGTCAGTCTCAATTGCGTTCTATTGTACAGCTTGGCTGGACGTTGCAAAACCTATGTTCAGGCTACGTGACATGGCGTCTAATCAACGTAACGCCATTATTTTCTATCTTTAACCTTACTGATAAACAAATCAGTTTGGTACAAAAAGGAGCAGATTATACGATTCTGAGCATTGAAAAACTTGAGAGATTACCATTGACAATGTCAGAGAGACCTGTCATTGAATGGATAATACACGGAACCATTACAATTCCGATAACAACTTTCCAGTTTAAAAATTGCCAAGAATATATACCAGCAGGCCAGTATGAAAGGTTGGGTAAAGGATACATCAAATCAACCTGGGATTTACCTTACACACACAAATGTTATAGTGAAGACAAAAAGGAGGTATTCCTTAGTGGCAATAATTGTAAAAAACCACTAGGCGGTACACTTCTGTGTCAAGGTATTAACTTGCATGGAGCCTACGAAGGGTCTTCAAATAACCTTCCATGTCACCTGCAAGGTACTCCTGCAAAACAGATAGAGCCATTCTTCAGACAACTCTCCAACCAAACCTATGTTTTAATAAATGACCACAGCTGTTGTGGAATGGTGCCAGGAGAATGTTATCTCGTTACTGTAACTTCCAAGGTCATTTGCTGTATGCAAGTATTGTATCCAAACAGCAATCCAGACATGGAGGCGGCAATATGGCCTCATGTTAATATCTCTTCTATTCGAATTGATACTTTAAGCAGAATGAAGTCTGTTCTTTTACATACTACTGTGCCTCTGACGTCGTCCAAAGAAACGTATGATCTGCAAGTTGCAAGGACAACATCAGAGATACATACCCTTTTATCAACAAATTGCCCCGTACATTTCGTAGAAATGTTAAGCCAAATTTTAAACATGTCTGATACCAGTGGCATCACACATGTATTTAAGACATATTTTTTGGGACTGTTAGCACCGTTTGAAACAGTTCTGGGCATCTTCCCGAATTTTGTCCATTCTGTCTTTGGCGGCCTACCCTTAATCTTGGGACTCGAGGCAGGAATTTTATTTTTGTTCCTTCTGCTCCGATATGGCAAGCCAATCCACAGACAAGACTCCAGCAACGATGGAAGAAACGATCCTAGCAATACGATACTGAGAACGTATCACTAAGGTCCTCGGATTGGCCCGGCTAAGAGATCTGAGTACAACCTGGTTTCTTTCATTCAGGCCAATCTGGCAAAATTGCATCTTACCTGTGCTTCGATGTCTGCTATGCGGAGAAGAATGCATTTGTCTTACACTACCATCAGCAGTACCAATGGATATCGACCCTTTGCTTTGTCCGGTAACGACTCATGCAACGTGTTGTCCCCAGTGGCTACCTATTCTGATGACGGCATTCGTTGAGACTTCACCATTACGAGTAGGTGGCGGTGAAGTACGAGAGGAAAGCAGCACCAAACAGGTACAACCTTCTGTGAGCATTGCTGATCCAAACATCGATGATAGCAATCACGCAGAGAATTGCACAGTTGCAGTGTTTTCAAACTTGGTCGAACTTTCACCTGATGCTGTAGACCAATTTTTTGCGAGTCTGTCTGACATGATGTTCTCTCCTAACAACGAGAATAACATTTAAAAACAATGATCACACAGCATTCGCTGAACTCTGAATTCGGCCTTCAGTTTTGTTAAATATTGCTACTAAAAACATTTGGGCCTAAAAAAATTTTTCCTCCCTTCCCCTGAAAGTAAAATTATTTTTCTTTCACTTCAAAAATATTTACAATTTTTCTGGCACACGGTACTCTGCTTAAAGTAGAACTATTCTTAGGGAACAGAGCTTCTATTTTTAGAGACGTTAGAGACAATATTTACCTCAGCCTCTAGCCCATGTACAATATCGTATAAATATGTGATGAAATGGTCTCGACCTTCTTTTCTGTATACAGAGCCATTTCATGTGTAATTTTCGCAATTCATTCAGCTGATATATATTTGCATTTAACTGAATGATAACCCTGCTTGAAAAGCGTAAAGTACCAATACTCATTTTCGTGTATAGACCATGCACCATTTCAAATGTAATTATGTATTTTGGGGTTGGTTGGAAAACACACATGCATCGTTATATGTTTAATATTGCTTAGTTTTTAGTAATGATGGACATTAATACGTGGAGTGGGTGTTGTGTTTCTATCTAGGACCCTAATTCTATATTCCCGATTTATGCCCTCATGTGGTTATAATAAATAGTGTCCTTATAAAGGCATAAAATCATATCCATATTTAGTAATAGCCCATGCAGTCCAAAGCACGGCAAGGCTACTCCCATAGACTCCTAGAAAGTACAATGCGTTCTTTAAACAAACCAAGCCTCCAGCAGCCCGAGAATCCCCCCCTGCTCTTGTTTTGATTTGCACAAGAACTCCCGGAGTCCAGAAAGAACTGTTAGTTCTTAGTGACGTCTTATGTCCAACCTTACGTCAAACCCGGCACCTTTCAGGTATAAATATACCAATGTTGCCTTAAGCAAACACACAGTGGTGTGGAGCAGAGCGGCTATCTACTTATCCGGAGCCCAGCTGATGCGAGAGCCAGAGGAAGCCGCCCCTCCCCTTTGACGCGCTGGAGAAGCTGCCTTTTCTCACGCCAAGAAAATCCAGCTCCGGTGTTACCAAGTCACCCTTGTGGGTTGCTGGGAGATCGAGTCCTGAGAAGCGAGATACAAGACCTCCTTCATTCTACAACCAAGGTACGGAGCTGATTAAAACCTTAGAGAGAATTCTTGATTCCGATACTTGGCACAACTTAACTTAACTTAAAAACTGCAAACTCACTTACTCCCTCCCACGTATTAGGCTTAGGTCAGGTACACTGGGGTAGGCGTATCTAGAAACACCAGTTGAGTTCGTTAGTCAATGTTTTTATGTATGTATATATTTTATCCATTTTAAAGTATCATATGGCTAAGAAACCGTATCAATGCTTTTACACTATTATTTCATAATACTACTTTTACTGTAGGCACTTTACTTCATGATAAGCATTGCAATTGTGGCAATTCATTTCTCTGGCATGAGAAAGAAGACTGCTCAATAAAATAACACCGTTTATTGAAAACGCCCGTCTCTCTATTTCTCTGCACTCTGGTGAAATTAAGCATGCACGATTGACTGAGTGAAATAGCCGTCTATTGTTTTCACACGACTCTAGAGATACACTCTTTTATCTGAGGGAGCAAAGTTGTCATGTTTATGCGGTTGTTAGAAGCTGAATCCTTTCTTGTCTAAATCAGGGAAGTTAACCCCTCCCTATTCATTCGAGAAAGTTTCTAGTGACCTCTGAGCTAGCTGGCAAACCTAAATTAAGTCTAACATAGTCAGTAGAGACCTAGATGACCTCAGTCCTACGTCTACACTGCTGTTTATGTCATTCCAATGCGCAAAGCCTATTGGGAAAATAGGAACTACACTACAGTACATATTGAGCAGCTACAGCTTAAGGCACGGGTCTTTAAACTGTGGGGCGCAACCCCCAGGAGGGTCGTGGAGTGATGCCAAGCGGGTCGCGCCTTCACAGTCGCACTTCTGCCGAGGCCCAAGGTCTTAAGCCCCTCTCCTCTCTCATCGTGTGTCTCAGCCCGGCTGCTGCTGCAGTGAAACTCGAGCTACTGGGGGCTTGGCTAGGCAGTGTCTGGAGTCATCTCCTGCATGCTGAGTTTTTCACAGGTCTTTAAAGACCATTTGCATATTTACATGTCTTTGTAAACTTGTTACAAAGGCTTAGTTTTTTTCCTGGTTCCAGTACCCCCTGGGCCCCCACTCTGCCTGTTCCTTACATTTGTATTTTACAATTACTGTTGTGCTGTGAGAATGCATTTAATGAAAAGGAATATAAAGTAGGATGGCCAAAAGATAAATGCCTGCCTGTTTTGTTTAAAGAACCTGGAAGGACCTCCTCTTAACACTAAATAGACTTTTAAATACAAAAGTATGTATGCATTCCTTATGTGACTTTTCTGTCTTTTTCTCTTCATCAGTCATGAATCATTGAGGCAGCCCTAGAACACAATTAAAAGTGCTTTCTATTTATATTTGCTGTTCGAAGTATGCACAGATAAATGCAGAAAATACAGCTTTAGGTGACTGCTTATTTTTGTACCGACTGGGCCATCAAAATAATCTGCAGGCAACCCTAACCATAGGACTGTAAGATTGTTGCAGGATAAGCACATTATTTATTTCCTCCACCCCGATCCCCGAATAATGCCGCAATAGTTTAACTTAGATCTTAAACCCTACGCCGCCGTCAATAACATGATGAGTTACTTCAAGTGTCTGGAATGCGCCCTGCATTCAGACAACTCGCTCCTCATTCTCGCCCTTCACTTTCACGCTCACCCTGCACTCACACTGATCACCATGCACTCACACCATTTACCCACTCACCTTACACTCACATTGATCACTCTGCACTCACAATGAACTTGCGTTGTTCTCTCTATACCTCACCCTGCAGTCACACAAGAACACTACTCATCCTGCACTCATGTGACACTTCACACACCTGTCCCCCTCACTGCTCAATATGCAACTTACTCAAACAAGCCCATCAGTAATCATACATTAATTCGTCCCATTCTGAACTTGCATTTGCACCCAAATTCATAAATTCATACGCCACCTCACTCACCCTGCACACTCATCTTACCCTACTCTCGCACTGTTGCATCACTCACTGTGCACTCACATGGGCACTCTTGTCACCCACACAGTGTGCAGAGGGTTAATCTGCCTGCTACAAAGAACGTGTACTATGCAGATCACAGAACTGACTGCGAGTAAACTATGAGTAGCGCTATAAAAAAATTAAATGTTTGTCAGAAAGGTGCTATAGAGAGATGAGGAGCATTGTTGGTGAGTGGCAGCGAAGGATTTCATGGAGAAGGAGGAAACGGGGGTGGGGCACAAAAAAAGATTGTTGCATCGTGTGCGACCAGTGTTAGCACCAGCCCTGGCTGGGAGTGGTAGTCCTCTCTGAATTTCTGGTCTAGTGACTCCCCTGCTTTTGGCTATATTTGTATTTACATTTGTAGTGCGCTACTGTTACCAAAAGATGTCCTGGGGCTAATAACCATCTGCTGCCTGTAGGCAAATGAGAATCACACAGAAGGAAAGGGAGAACCAGCCAAATGGGGTATTCTACAGAGCATAAAGAAAGGTTTTTATATCTTCTTAAAGGATATTAGATTCTTTGTGGAGTGAAGCAAAGGAGGGTGTAAGTTCCATAACTGCCCAGCCTACACCAAAACAGCGAGACAGACAACTCATGCTTTCTTGAATTAGGGAACAATTTGCAGAGTGGCACAGGCCGAGAGTAGGATATGGGTCTGACCCGTATGCTTGGTGAGGAGAGATGAGAGGATGAGAGAGTACAGCAAGGGAGTGAGAGAATTCGATTAAAGAGGTCAGGGATGAGGAGAAATGTGAATTGCCGAAGAGAAGTGTGGACATGCAAGAAGTGAGTGTGAGCCAAAGGTGAGGGCTTCTGTTAGAACAAAGGGGAGATGTGAAAGTTGAATGGGGGGACTGGAGAGTTGTAAGATACAAATAGACAAAAATTTGAATGGAGAGACGAGGTGAATGAGAAGTGCTGAGGGGCACGGGAGGTGACAGGACCAGAGAGGCCATGAGATAAATATGAGAGACTGTTAGAGATGAGGGCAGTGAAAAGAGAGAATGGCAAGAGGTGATTAAAGGTGAAGTGAGAGGTTGAATGGGGAGAGTTCAGAGGGGTAAAAGAAAATGGCCTGCAAAGTGAGAGAGGGATCTGGGGTTAGGAGAGGAGAGAGGGATGGAGGGGAGTGGGTTAAAAGAAAGCTGCATGGTTAAACTGCTTAACTCTGCACAAAACTGCCAGGTTTGTAAGGGACCCCGGCTTCTCCTGGCCAGGGCAAGGTGAGCTTCTATTGTGACAGCACATATTCTTGCGGAGTGGAAGGCCCTTCTCAAAGGTTGACTAGAAATCTTTCTGATGTTAATTGCTGTATTTTGGTTACAAACGGGTACTGATGGGGTGAAATCTTTCCTCAGTGTTACTGTGTTTAAAAAATGTCAAAATAATGAAGCAATGCTATCCCAAAATACACAGCATCACATAACATCACTTACATTTTCTTCCCACACAATTTAGTCAAGCCTGTTGCGTAATTTGGTCCTCCCCTGCCTCATAATTCTAGTAGCCCTGCCTACAGGTTTAGAAATTTTTGTCAGGAGGGGGTCCTTATACCTCAAAATGTTGACAGGGGGGTCTTGGCATCCAAAAGTTTGAAGACCTCTGGCTTAAGGGATACCAGGAGCAGGTGTCAGATACCTGCACACAGAGGAATCCAATAATAAACGGAATAGAGTTTACTCAAGAAAATACTAAAGTACTGGAGGGAAAAGAAATGGGCGTACCAGAAAATGCAGAGAAAATTCTTGTCAGTGATGCCTTGAGCCAATGGTTTAACACACCCTAGCTGACGAAGTTGACGGCATGTGTATCTTCTGCACCCAAACTAGGCCTGGGTGGAGTTCGCAGAATTCTGCTATGCAGAACTCTGTTACCCAGAACAAACATAGTGGCTAAAAAACTCTGCAGGGCTACGCAGAGTTCCGGGTCCGGGCGACTTTGTAGGGCGTCAGTTTGCGTTACTATGTTCAATGTGGAGTGCAACCTTGTGTTGCAAATCGTTCACGGACGGAACTACATGGTTCTCATGTGCATCCTTGCATTGGGAATCACCCATGAACAGTTTACATGTGCGCAGCCTTCTTGTTTTTCTACCCCCTGTTATGGTGTTGGGCCTATTTTCACATTCCCTCTTTAATCTGGTTAATCCTCCCCATTTAAAACTTATGTAAACCTCATTTTTATTCATTATATTAGTGTGTGTGTTTGTGTATTTTATTTTTTGGGGAAACATTTATGGTGTTTTTCATGACTGTTTGTATTTCTTTTATTTTCCCTCTTCTTTATTTATTCTTTCCTTTCCCTCCTTTTTACTTCTTTTCTATCCCGCCCAGCACCATGGCAGAGGGTCATCTTCAGGCGGCGCTGCCATCCCAGGTGTGCTGCCCCTGGCGATCTTTAGGAAGGAGTAGGTAGCAGCACTAGTGGGTTTTTGAGCAACGCCACCTCTCCTTCATGCTGGTATCAGGCGGCAGGCCCGGCAATGGATACCCCCTGCGGGAGCATCGGCCACACCGGGGGAGGGTGTGCTGGTGCATGCCGGTGCATGCGGCTTTCCAGTTAGGTCTAGCAGCTGAAACATTGCTGGGCGGATATCTTGGACCGTGAACAGGACCTGCTAGGCGTCAAGATTCTGGGGCTCAGTAAGTACTAATTATTTGTTGTGCTTGTGTTCTACAATGCAAAATAAAAACATTCAGAATAGTATGCTGCTCACACTCGGAGGTAAGTTACATCTAGTTTACGCTGGAATATTAATATTATGTGATACACTTTGTAGTTTCTGCTAGGCAGTTGCTCAGCATTACCTAATCAAACTCATCAATGGCGCTCGCTTTGGCTGATTATTTAAGAAGCAATTGCAGACAGTCCTCCTGTTAGTATAGTGAATCAGTGATATCAGTGAGTAGCACGTTCTCTCTGTGACTTTGTTTATGTAGCTTGTACAGTTCCAAGCTATTTCACAGCGATGTGTAGTATGCATCTATCATTGCAAAAAAGGGAGAGTGAGTTGGTCCATCAAGGTAGTTGAGAAATGAGAACAGAATAAAAGATCATTCACTGCAATGCATTAGTTCCAAATGTGTTTTTTGTTAAGGAAATTTGGAATAGAGATTTTAGGATTAGTATAGGCAACGTAATGATAGTTAATAGACTTGTAACTAGTACTGTAGGTGATCTGTTTTAGAGAAGTACAATTATGTGACTGCGTTTGCCTGGCATAATCATTTTGGGGAGATTAACTGAATCACTAATCTGTTTTCTTAATCTTCTTATTTTCTTACATCAGCACCCAAGGGCAAGAAGAGGGACTTTGGAGAAGCTAGTGAGCCAGAGGCGCCGACCACCAGTACTGCTGCAGACTGCTCTGCTAACACCATTAAGTCCTAATATTTATTATTATTATTTTCCTAATGTAGGGTTTTATGATTTTTGTAGGCTTAGGGTAGAATCAAGGGGTATATGAATGTTGGTGCTGGGTTCCAGGATGGAAGTTGCTGCCTTGAAGCCGGTGTTGCTGGTGAGAAATAAAGTTTCTCTGACTACCTTACCTGCTGTCTTCCTTCCGTGTGGTGGTGAGGACGGTATACAAACCCACTTGTGAAAAGCACAATGGATTTAATTTTGGCTTTATTCCTGTTATCCCTGCATTATCTTTTGTTTCCTTATATAAAGGGGTTTTCTTTTTTGGTAGCTGGCTTTTTCCAGTCTCTAGTCTCTAGTTCACTTATCGTGTGTTTTGTTAGTAATATTTCCCTCTCTAGTATATATCTTGTCGTACTGTAAGAGTTAAACTAAGACTAACACATTTTGGTACTCTATTATAGTCTACCATGAAGATTACAGGTCCAGGTAAGTTAGTATTATACATAATATTCACCATGTATGTTTGTTGAGAATGCTTTCTGTATTCTGCTCATGCTCTAACAGTTGAGCTCACAAGACCACCCAATGTTGTGTGCTGTCTCATTCATTCATACAGTATACTATCAGTTTTCCATGAAAGTGCGTTTTGGCTGGGGAAAAAGTAAGATTCCTCTCCCATTACATTTGCCAACAAACACCATATCTTTCATCGACCATTATTGCACACCTGGCATGTCTAACATTGTGAACCAACGAAATGCCGAGAGTGATATTTTTGCTAGAAGATACTGTAGTGCTGACGGAACTGTAGTGGTTTATTGCATTTGTGTTTTTTTGTTGATTGAAGAAATTAAGGGGTGGCATATCTGACATCTAAAATATGTATAATGTTTTATTCTAGCCACACAGACCACCAGTGATGCAGGTACCAGGTCTGCTGCAGGAGGAGAGTCAGTTGTAGTGGGAGAAGACAGGAACGGGCTCTGGTAAGTTACATAATTGCTTGCCTATTGACAATTACTATAATACTCACTAGCTTGTACCATGGCCTCTTCTATCTGAAACTCACTAAGATCTCACAAAATGAATGTTGATGGCTTGAGTGAAATGTGAAAGAATGGAACGTTAAAAGAAAACAAAATGGTATATGGGTGAAAAGGTGAACGGGTAAAAGGGTGTGCGGGTAGGTAAAGGGATGGATGGGCAAAAGGATGGTTGGAAGAAAGGGTGGATTTTGAATGGCTGGATAATGGATTAGAAAGTTTGGTGAAAGACTGGATGAGAGAAAGTAAAGCTTAAATGATGGTGCCTATGGGTAAATTAGAATGAATTAATATTAGGATTTTTCTGATGAATAAGCAAGACAGCTTTTTCTCTTTGAGAGGGGCATGCTGCTCACCTACTTTACTTACTCTGTTTATGTAGGGTTATCAAAGCTATGGTTGGGAACATTTTACATTTTTTGTTCTACTTCCTTGACACACTGTTTTTGTTAAATAAGCCAGATGAATCCACCCATAAGTCATCACCCCCCTCCCTGCACATGGCATTTTGGCATTTATTACCGAAGTGCAGTATGGTTAAATTTTGCAGTGTTGACTAGCATTGCACTCAGTCTCCCCTTTTAGTACTACACTCTTTCATTTTTTCGTTCCCAGCCTACCAAAAAATTGCAAAATCCATTCTTGGCATGTGCCATATTTGATTTTACAACCATGTGAAGTGAAGTGATTCCAGAATATATTTTATGGTTTCCCATTACAGATCCATTTTACACCTGTTTTTCTCTTTCAACTTCCTTTGACTAGTACAGTGACTGAATAAGCCAAAGATGACAAATAGATGATCAGTGTAATGACCACCCTAATCTACCCCAAATTCTCTACCCTACCTGCCTAATCCCTCGACCCTACCCTGCAGTAGAGTAAGTCATTTCCTTACCTTTTTTACTGCCCAGTGAATGAATTTGTTGGAAATAATATATGTTGGTGGGCAAGGCCAGTGAGTAAAGTAGGAGTAAGTGCATGAATTGATATCAAGTTTGGCATATGGGATACACTGTGACGAACATGCCAAATATAATCTATATAGCCCGTTCCTTTCCCTGTAGTGCAGTCCATCATTTTCCCCAACGTCTACTTACGGCACACACAATAATATCCTAATTTCAAACATGAGGTGTGTGACATGTATCTTGTTCATTATTCATCTGACTCTTTGGAGTCAGGGTAGAAAGGGAAATGCATTTGGAGAAGCGCAGGCCCATTGGAGCTAAAAATAGATAATAGTCAACTACAGCAGCCCCAGCTGCAGACAGTAGCAAAATACCCGACGTGCAGGCTTGCAGTGAGCATGGCTCTATTATTTTAGCAAAACACGCAAATTGTACTCCATGGTGTATAATGCTGTACTCATTAAAGAGATGTCATTTATGTTTTCACTCAAAGTGTCTGTTTAATACTTATCTAAAAAGCCTTTAGAAGAAAAAAAATCAAATCACAGTTTTTTAAATCTGATGTTATTCTACCTTAATACTTTTCTGGCACAAAGTCAGTGCTTCTTATGCAAGGCATGTGTGAGTAAAACAAAATTGGCCTTGTGACTCTCCTAATCATAATCACATCAAATTCCAATTGCCCTGGGGAATGAGCAATGTACTGCTACTGTGCCACCCACTAATTTAAAACAATTGTTTGTCTTCTTTTGTTGTTTTTCTCAATATAGCTACTCCTTCTGGTCCAGGACTCAACAGGCAGGAGATAGCGGCTCGTCTGTGGCGGAAGAGCTGGAGTGTATTCAGCAAGAATACTGCCGGCTGGTGGTCCTGGAAGAGGAGAAGGTATTAAATGCTTCTCAGCCGATGCCAATGCAGCCGGTACCCCTCAGCCTCCAGCCTCCTGGCCCTCCCAACGCCAGCATTGCAGCCAGCTCACCTCAACTGCTGCAACCCTCTCCCATACTGACAACAGCAGACCATTGCTGTGGTGCATCCTGCAGCAGCTGGACACCATAGAGAGCTGGCTCACCATGACTGAGCAGAGCCTGGAACAGCTCAGGACCTAAATTCAGAATGTCCTCTTTTACACCTTTTTTAAAACTTTTTGTTTTGGTGGAAGAGACTTGTGGCTAAGTGGTGGGGGGGGAGTGGTGGAAGGGAGTTGGGACTGGTTTTGGAAATTGCATATTTTTGGGATATTTGGGGCTTTGGTCTGCCTGTTTGGGGATTGGGGTTGATATGTGGTGTGTCTGGAAGGGGTGGGTTTCTTCGTAAGAAAAATAAAGGTGAAACTATATTTTATCGAAATATATGCCTGTAGTAGTTTTTTTACTTTTAATTTGTACTCCTGCCTTACATTTTTACGCAGCCTGTTTATGGGGTTGTAAGAGACAGTATACCGCTTAGTTACACAGTTATACTTCGCTAACTATCTTGACCATTAGGGGGCTTTTTCCATGACCGATATTGTCTACAACAACCGAGATACACGATTACTTGTGGTCGCAGTTATATACTTACTTACTAACTAACTTAACTAGTTCACTTCACTCCATTGTTGTCTTACCTGAATATAGATGAAGGGAAGGCTTCACAACTTCACAAGCGAGGTCCCACTTCCATTCAGGTGAGCTCCAACTGTAGGATTAATCAGAAGGATTATGCATTCTAGGCAGCTAAATGGAAATGAAAATTAGTGGCTTATATATCAAAGCTTTACAAGAATTGAGACTGAATTATAACATGATGACACAACAAGAATTTTTTATAGTGATACAATAACAAAAAATAGCAATAGTAGTAATTTGGCTACTGAGGAGCTACTAGTAAAATACGAATCCTTGTGTCATAAAAAATGCAGTCTAAGTCTGGAGTAGATAAGCTGAGGTTAGGCGTTTACGGTTACATAACAAAAGGCCTGAATTTTGATGCTGACGACTGATATTCTGTGTTTTTTATCTTAAATATGGATCACTTTTTATGCACAGGCGGGTAACAGGGGCCATTGTGGCTATTACTTTGAAAGATGCTGCAGTGAGTTAGTGTTGCTTTCACCACATCCACCCCAACAAGTGTGCAATCCATTAATGGGATAAATTAGGCCACACTTCAATAAATTACACAGTCCTGGGGAAGAGGATTAGAGTTTTGACTAATAGATGGGAAAGGTTTTACAAAGAAAAACACTACACAAGGACAACATTCATCTGGGCAATGAGTAGCACATCATTTGTCATGAATCTGTTGTAGAAGGAAATGAAGGAATGGGTATGTCAGAGTAGAGTTAAATGGATTGCAAACAGTACTTCTGCCCCGATACCCAAGTTATCAGATATCTAAATGTTCTGTCTTCTAGGTTGGGAGTAAACTCACATATCCAGTTCTCCAAATATGATTGTTTAAGGAAAAACAATAATGTATAACAAAATTAGGTGGTGCATCTCTGGGTGCCTATCTTGACTGATCTAGTAGGTAAGCAGAAGTGTTCAGCTCAGTTATTGTTCATGCAGGAGTCTAGACGGCCTGCAGATTGTAAATCAGAAACTGTATTTTAGAGTTAAGGAGAAGGACAGAAGGAAGGTTAGCTTCATGAGAACTACATCAAGAAGACTCATAGGCACAGCAAAGAAAACACAAGAAGGGGACCCAGGGTTTCACTTTTGTCACAAGTGCAACATACACACAAACCCACACAGCAGCACTTCACAAATAAATACACTTCTCTGCAGTCCACTTAGCTGAGTACTAGGCCTCAGACTTTTGGTTTATGCTCGAAATGGAAACTTCTTGCTTCAAGCTGTTGATGAGGTAGCCCCACAGCTTCCGTCCTGAGTTATTCGATCCTCCTCCTCACTTCGAGTACCTCTGCCCCAGATCAGTCATGACCCGAACAAGACAGCCATGTAGTGTACGGCTGTTGAAGAACAAGTAGGGAAACAGAATTACAGTATTTATTTTGCATAGATTTTTATTTTTTTAACTAAAACGACTGTTCTGATCTCTGAAGAACCAGAAAAAAGGAGAGGACCCTGCAAGTAAATCCGGCAAAGTGTGAAAGGGCCAATCAACATCAGGGAAATAATTATCGCCCATCACTCAGCCCTAAACATTGCAAATCAATCATCTCAAGCAAATTCAAAAATTACAGTTCAACACTATCCCTCACTGTCTGTCACCACATGAACCATCAGTCACCACTAACAAATACTCGATAATCAAACGACTCATTGGTGCACTGGTTTTCTGTTCCAATACAAGCACGGTTGTAGTTACACTATCTCCACTTTGATGCAAGCAACAGATTAGAATTTGGCAGTCTTGTATATCGAACTATTGTCTGAGGCAGCCATCTTAGAGGATGACAAAAACAATAGATACATGGGATGGACAGCACAGGTTTATTCATTTTCGCTAAGTAAGTCTGTAAAGGCCGATTACCTGCAGCGAAAAAATTATCTCTTGTCACTCAGGCTGACACATTGCATATGAATCATCGCAAGAAAGTTCCCACATTATCGCTCAACACCCAATCCAAGTACAGTGGTAGATACACTATCTCCACTTTGATGCAAGCAACAGATTGGAATTTGGCAGTCTTGTAAATCAAGCGATTGTCTGGGGCAGCTATCCTAGATGATGAAAAAAACAGAAATATAATAAGAGTGGACCATACATGTAAATACATTTTCACTAAGTAAGTTTGTGAAGGTAAATCACCTCCAGGAAAAAAATATTGCCCATCACTCAGGCCCCAAACATTGCAAATCAATCATTTCAAGCAATTTTCTACATTACAGTTCAACATCCTCCCCCACTGCCTGCCTCCACATAAATCCTCAGTCACCATCACTCACACAATCACTGACTCACTGTTGCAATAGTTTAGTTACCTCTTCCAATTCAAGCATGGGTAGTTTAGGTATTAGATATTAAGCTTTGACGCAGGCAACACATTCAAATTTAGTATTGACACTATTGTAAATCGAAGATCTTCTAGGGCAGACCTACGAGTGCTAAGTGATGTAAAAAGGGAGAGGCAATAGGCATGCGAGATAGTAGGCACTGTCTCCAATGTCATGAAGGAATTGTGGAGGCTTTTTCAATGCACACTGGTCCAACTGCATTCCAGCAATTTATGTGACTAGAAAATGTTTGACACAAAAATAATAATGTTACACTAGCAACTTATTTTTTTTTGCAAAGATGGAAGTTCAAAGAGAAATAGTCAAAAAGTTCTATGGGGGCACTGGCATACTTAGTCCAGAAAGTAGAGTTTGTCTTCAAACTCAGGTGGTTCACCCAGAAGTTGGTCAGCTAACACACTTGTTTCTGACCAATCGTCCTCTTGCTCCTCCTATGCTGTTTCAGGAATGGTGTAATTGTGTGGTATGAAATGATAATTTTGATCATAGTCAATATCTCCAGATTTTGAGGTGGGAAGCTAGTCCTTCTTACTGTGACAACCCACCAGCTGCACTGAACACATGCTCAGCAGACACACTGGCGACAAGACTAGCCAGATACTTTATTGCCAGCTTGCTGAGCTCTAGCCCTTGGCGCATCTTCCCATACGAATACATCAATGTTTTTTTATCCACAACGCCCTCTTTTGGATCATCCGGATACTCCTGGAACATCCTGTGGATGGTTATTTTTGCTGCCACGTGCTCAACCTCTTTTGCCATAGTATCTGCACTGGTACACCCTAACGATTAAAACCAATACAATGTAGAAATTGGGTCGGGTCCTTCTGTTGCTGTTGTTGCTGGTGTTCTGGTTGATGGTGTTGTTGGCTGCTGTGAGACAAGACTGCACTCCCTGGAAGTTGGAACCAGCACCACAGAACTATGGAGAGGGACTCTAAGTTCCAGACATTCTTTTTCCAAGTCTACTGCTTGCTCTATAATCCACCGCTTGTATTTTGAAATATCCCATTCAGAAAAAGAAAAAGCGGGCTGATTTTTTTTGTACCATGGATCAAGTATTGTGGCATAGATGTACCCTTTGGAAGCAATGATGCCATGTTGTAGCCTTGTATTACAAGCCAAGTGAAGGATTGAGCTCTCAACCAAGGCGTGCACTTCTGTGTTTTCATTAACACCTGCGCGGCAAAGCTTGAAGACACCTTCTTTACCTAGTCCTGTAACAAATGCAACAATGGGAGAACTTGGCCCATTGGACTGTCCTCTTTGCTAACATCTCATGTGATAAACCTCAAAAGGGAGTAGCATCTGTGTCAAGTATTTGACTAGGCCTCATTTGTCCTTATCCATAGTCATAGCTTTCCCAACTGCATCCCCTCCAAGAGGTCGAGTTCCAACATGTTGGGAACTCCTGCATGAGGCTTTAACTGGTGCTCTAATATTACCCTGAATAATCCACAACTGCTTCAGGGCTTTAAAAGAATGACTAAAATGAGCGCAGATTCTTCTGTAGGTGGTCAGTATGTTGCTGACTATGTCTTCCTTTTTGAGAAAGTCTTGCACCACAAGGTTGATGCAATGAGCCAAACACGGGACCCTGAAATAGCCTCAATCTGATATTGCCTTGACTATGTTACTGCTTCTGTCATTGGCAAAAAATCCAATTCTGAGACCTCTTGGTCACAGCAATACAAACCCCTTGCTGTTAAACTTGTCCCTGATGTTTACAGCTGTATGTGATTTCTCCATGCCAAATATGGCCACTGAAGCATGCTGCTGAATACTCTTAAAACTTTCTTCAGGGCCAAGACATGCAGATATCTTTTGCTTTACCCATGCACAATAGACCCATTGTGCAGTGATGCATATGTAATCATTCGCCTGACAAATGGTCCACATGTCTGTCATCAGATGAATAGTGTCAACAACACTTTGCTGCAAAGCTTGTCCAACCAACTGCAGAACATTGTGATGCTGTGCTGGTACAGCAACTCTGGCAAAACAGGTCGGACTTGGTACCTTCCATTTCGGACAGATTGCTGCCACAAATTCTAAGAATCCCTTTCCTTCCACAAAAGAAAAAGGGAGGACGTCCAGTGCTAACATTTTTGCCACCTTCCCTTCGTGCAAATGAATGGTTGGATGATTCTGCTTGTTGGACCTCTCTTTCTTAAACATGCCTGTAATAGTAGCCAGGATATTCTTTTTTTTGTGGGGCCACTGACACCAGCATCTTTCAAGAAGTAGATGGTGGTGGTAGACTCATTGTGTGTCGTGGTGGGATAGTCACTCTATGCTGTGGTGTTTCCATCTGACTATGAATCCTGTGCCATTGTGAAGTCGCTGAGGTAGATGATTATGCTGGAGCACTGAGGACAGGAAAACTTTGCATGAAGATGTAACCATCTTCTTCCTCATCATCACCTTCCACCGTGATTGGACTTGTAGCACTTGTTCCTAGGCTCTCCTCACCGCCACAACCACGTTTAGCAATTGTGTAAGGTGCTCCTCCCACTTGATTGTGTGGTGTTGTTTCATATTTGTCTTTTGGCCTCCAGTACCACAATTTGTACCAGGCTTACCTCAATGAACATACCATTTGTGTGGCAAATGCTGTATAATGCAATGTGCTCCCCCTCTCTGTGAACCGTAAAAAAGGCCCAAACTAGGGAGAAATACTTTTTTATGTGCCACTGCCAAAGCCTGAGGAAGGACTAGTGGAGGTAGGTGGGCATGTCGTTGATTGTCTCTCTGCTTTTCCTGGGGTAGGGGTTGGTGCAAGTCTCAGCTGGGACTTTGCAAATATGGGAGCTGGGAGTACTACCTGTGCCACATCCCTCGGAGCAGTTTGATTAGCAATGCCAGACTCCTCTGTGTCACCTCCCACAATGTCAGAATTGTTGTCTTTATCCTCCTCATCATCCCCTTCCATAAGTCTAAAACTTGCAAGAACTTTACCTTTCCCTTGCCTCTCCTGTTGTCTCCTGGACTCTTCCGGGGTCCACTCCATGTCCCTATCATCATCATCAGAAGAAGTTCTTGGAGAATATGCTGGAGTAGTACCCTTCCTTTTCCTTGCTGGAGATATGGGAGCCAATGATTCTAAAAGAGGAGGTTCTTGCTCAGAAGGTAGCTCATCCTCCTGTTCTGCTCCAACATCCTGAAAATTTACTATTGCTGGCTGAGGCCGATGTCCACTTCAACGCTCTGTTTCCTGAAAAAACTTTGTACTACTTTGGGAAAGGGACAAATCCAGTTCAACATCACTACTTGTCGGTGTCAACATGAATTCAGTGGCTGCCTCTCTGACAGACATGGTTCTGGGCTTTAGTTGAGGTGGTGCTGTTGATGCATGAGTGCTGCTCTCAGATTGCTGCCTGGAGACCGGTGCGGCAGGCACACAACGTGGTGGTCCAAAAAAAGGTTTTGGGTGACATGCCTCATTTGGGAAACTGCTTTTTCCTACAAACCACATTTTCTTGGAAGCATCTGAATTGGCATTTAGGAAAGTTGTGAAAACCTAGCTCTTTAGCCCCCAGTAGTTCTCCCCCTTTTTCCTCATTGTGAATCTGCATTTAGGGCCGGGACAGCTCCATTGGAGATAGCTGTGCGCTCTATAAATGTAATTTATTATTATAATTATCATTATCTTTCTTTGGGGCAATCTTAAAGCTCCCAGTTGGCAATTTTACCAAGCTTCACAAAAGCAAGTGATTGGAGGACTGGTGTTTAACCGCACAGGCCTTATGTTTGGCAGTACTGTGGGTAATGCCTCTTTTTTGTGCACCTAAAAGCAAAAAAGCAAGAAAAACTTTTAGTGTGAAACGTGGCATTGTTTGCAGTTTGAATTAGTACAGACAAAGGCAATAGTAGTGTGGTTGTTTTGTTAACTAAGGTAGAACTTTAAAGTCAAACTACACCTCCATACCATAATTCCGCATCAGAATAACACACAACATACAGAATGATACAGCTCTTTCCTTTATGTTCATATATTCTAAAATAGACACCTGTGGCACTCAGGGAACTAAATGGGTCAATGAAATTGTAATCTTTTAAAGAATGGAGGATTGTTTGCACCTATGGCAGGCAATGTGGTCCATGGTGAATGGAATAATGATCATCATCATTACAGTAAAGAATGATTCTAATGTCTACTGTAAAGTGCACCAAAGCCAGGGTGTCCAGGAGGAAACTGAATTATATACCTATAAAATGGTTTGCTGTTGCATGGCTTTGTGCCTATGGCGGATGGATAGATGGATGAATGGATGATCCGAGGCATGACTGGAAAAAAATTAGCAATAAAAATTGCAAAATAGACAATTAAAAGAATTACAACATAAAATAACAAAGATGTGAAACAATTTAGATAAAAAAACTCACAATTAAAAAAACATTAATATTAAAATGAAATTGAAATAAAATAATGAGAAATAAATAAAAAAAAACCTAACAATTCAAAATACATTTTTTTTTACAATACGTGAGGTTGCCCTCAGCCATAATATTGAACTGATATCTCATCCTGGCATGGGGAACAATAAAGACATGCTGGCGAAAGCACACTGGCTGCCTATACAAAATCGCTGCCAGCCACATTGGCACAACAACAACAAGAACCAGCGAGGAGGCATGGCCACAACAAAGAACACATACAGGCCTATGACAAAATCACACTGGCTGCCTATAGAAAATGGTTGCGAATCACATGGTCACAACAACAACCAGCATGGAGGCGTGGACACAATGAGGAACAAATGCAGGACTATGGCAAAGGCACACTAGCTCCCTACATAAAATAGCCGCTCGCCACATGGTAACAACAACAACCAACATTGAGGCACGGCCACATCAAAGACCACATGCAGGCCTATGGAAAAATCATACTGGCTGCCTACACAAAATGGCCACCAGCCACATGGCCACAACAACAGCCAGCAAGGAGGCAATGACCACAACAAAACACACATGCAGGCCTATGGCAAAAGCACACTGGCTGCCCAGACAAAATAGCCGGCCAGCCTTATGGTCGCAACAACAACAACCAGCAAGGACACATTGTCACAACAAAGAACACATGCAGGCATATGGCACAAGCACACTGGCTGACTACACAAAATGGCTGTCATCCCAAGGTCACAACAAAAACAACAACCAGCTAGGAGGCATAGCCACAACAAAAAATACATACAGGCCTATGGCCAAACAACAAGCAAAGAAGCATGGAAAACAAAGAAGACATGCAGGCCTATGGACAGTGACTATATAAAATTGCCCCTAGCCACATGTCATGGGCAACAAAGACAAATGTTAACCTATGGCAAACACACTGGCCAGTCAGCAATGCCAAAAACGAAAGTTAATTGGGCTAAAAAAAATGCACCCATGACTACTACGGGAAGGCCTATTGGCTGGAAGGCCACATAGTGCATAAAATGACGTTTGACATTTGTAGGAGATATGCTGTAATCATTCACAATTGCAAATGATAAGATATCCAATTTTAACATTTAACAGACTTTGGGGCCGATTATGATAGCGGTTTTCCCGCATCCTCCGGGCCGGCGGAAGTCACCGCCGGCCCGGAGGATGCGGGAAAACCGCTGCGGAGCCTCGAAAGACCCACTGCCATATTAGGATGGCGGTGTGTCTTGAAATCCGTCCGCAGCCTTTCCGCCGCGGTCGCCTTACGACCGCAGCGGAAAATCTTTAACATGGCTGGCGGTGTCTATCAGACACCGCCATCCATATTAGGATGGTGTAAAATGTATGCTTTTCCGCCGCTGCTTTTCCGCCGTGGAAAAGCATACGGACCTTCACTTCGGGGTCCGTTGCAGGCCCCCTGGGTAAAGGGGGGTGGGGGGTGCACATGGGGGTACCTATGGTACCCCCCTGCATTTGCGTAAACAAAGCACGTGCACGTAAATGCGGTGCATGCATTTTTAACATTGCGGCGGGTGCAGCTTGAAGATGCACCCGCCGCAATGTTAAAGATAGAGGATGTGACTGCCACCCTGGCGGTCACATCCTACTCTGCACAGAGGGAACGCCGCAGCCCATGCGGACGTTCCCTCCTACTCTGGGGTCACAGACGGACTCAAGTCTGTCCGCGATCCCAATGACCCCCTAAATATGTGAAGATCCATCCCTTAATTAGCGCCGAGACGCCCACGGGTATTCGCCGCGCTCTACAAATGTCAATAAATAAATAAATAAATAAGAAGGATCCTGCTGCTTGGACCCCATGTGTGTCATACAACTGACTGGTATCATTTTGCATTGCAGATGATTCAGAAACCACCAGCATATCTGAACGAATATATGATTCTCCAGGTATGTAGAGCAACATTCCTTTCTAGCAATTCAGAGTGTTAACTATTGTCCTAATTGGACATTTGCATCATTATTGCCACCGATATAAATCTCTAAAACTGTCTACTTGTAGAATGTTTCCTCTAAATTTGCACATTGGTAGATGGTTGGCACCTGTTCATTAAATGAATCCCAACAAAAAAGCAGTTTCTAGCTCCTTCAGAGCCAAAGAGCCTTATGTGGTGCTGTGCAGTAGCAGACCATTTACAAAGATGAACTGTTCACCTTTTATTTGCTGAGTGTTGTGTCTAGTTGTTAAATGGGTACTAATGAGGTGACACCTTTCCTCAGAGGTCAATGACAAAATAGTGAAATAAAACTGCCGCAAAATGTTGCATAATTTTCCTTTTTTTGCCACATAATTTGCTAAACTCTGCCTCATAACTTTATGCTCCCTTACCACATACTTCCAACCTCAAAGTCACTAAATTAACCTAAGCTCCACCCACTAGTAGACATGGCACAAAACAGACAGGTTTCCTTAGGGCAATGTGCAAAGTATTTCTGCAGTACTGATGCACCAAAACAGTAATAAAGTCAAAATGCAACACAATAAAAATCTCCAACCTACTTAAAAAAATAAGTTTCATAAACAGAATGACACCAAAATAATAAAAAAAACAATAGGGGGAACTGGAGATATGAATTGGCTATTTTTAAGAAGAAATAGCACAAATGCCATTGATAGTCTCTGAGCCTGGTTGATCGGGATCAAAACGTAATCTGAGGCTGGCTGTGATGGGGTGCAGATCGGATTCTCAAAATAGGTTTTTCCTGGTCAAAGACCTTTCCTCTGACTTTGTCGTTTAAGTCACAATCCACCGCAGGAGTATACTTCTAGGACCCCGCAGGAACACAAGGAGGCAATCAGAGACTCACTGGGAGTCACGTAGAGCCCAACAGCTGGGTACAGTCCAGGTCCACTTGCCATGGGTCAGTTGGGAAGTTGTAGAAAAGGTCTATTGTAGCTTGTTCTATCTCTGTAGCTTGAAAAGGTTAGATTGATGTCCTTAGAGTCCATGTTTATGTCCTAGGTAAAAGAAGGAGCAAGAGTGGCCATTGAGAGCTCCCCTCTGGTCGCTGACAGCAAGTGCAGTTTTCTGTACTTCCCCAAGTTCAGCAGGGTTCTGCCTTGGGTGCCTGGATGTGCCACATGTATTCCTGGTGCCAGCTAGTGGGAGAGAATAACTCCTGAACACACACTAATCAATGGGGTAAAGGTTCCTAGGGCCAACTCTACCTGTGTTGGCATTTCCAAGATCGCAAAAGACTATTGCCATTCACTAAACTTGGCCTCTGAGGGCTGGGTCTGTGTGTGTGTGGGAAGTATATTATGTCAATCCATTTTCCTTCCACAGCTAGCATTAAACTCCAGTTTGTGGCTTCTACTTGTACCCAGAATGAACCCAGACACAGAAGCCTATTAGTACAAAAGAAGAGTACTTCAGCATTCAGACTGTAGATCCACAAGAATTGTCTTGGCATTCTATTCTCTCCCCGTTCAAGTTCCTCCCAGGTATTAAATGTAAATCCAGCAGGCCTGTAAAGCAGGATTTGATACTTTAGCAGGATTTGACACTCTGGTGTAAAAAATAGGACCCCCACAGCCCCCCTGCGTAATCGGCTGATTTCAGATGAGTCATCCCTTCCCATTCAAGTTAGCCTATTTCTTGCTCCTTGGATAGATTTCACACCTTTTAATCCCTGTTCGAGAATAATTACTAGCTCGGAGAAGATAGAGAGCCTATGCAAGTTAGCGTCCAGTAATTTCAGGCAGGAAAGAGGTAACTTTCTCAAAGTTACTTTTCCCTAATATTTATAAAGAATCCAACTTCACCATTGAATTCAATTTTAGATAACTATCAAAAATAGTTTTTCTTTGCTGTTCCCATTTCCGAGATACAGTAGTATTTTATATTACTTACCAGTGATTCTCTATGGATTAGCCAGCCATTCTACAGTGAAAATAGCTTTCTTTTGGGTGCAATTCCCATTTAGGATGTGTTAACTTTAAATTTGTACCTGACTTGCTTTCAAATATCATGCACTCTGCATTCTGCGCTACTCGGCCAACATAGGGGTGACTTATTAATATATAAATGGAAGGTATTTACATGTCAAAAGGCTTTCTTCTGACAGATGAAATTGCAGTTTTTACACTGCTGCAGTCAGGCTATAATGGTAAGGCTGAAGCCATGTCTGCGCTGCTACTTTATTGAATGCTACAATAGGTGCTGTACTTCACTAGTACTCTCCAGGCCACTAGTACTCTCCAGACCACTGGAATCAAGCTATGTTCTGCCATTGTGCAACATTCCGTCCATCAATTGTTGTTTTTGCATTTGTCACCCCGAGTGGGACAGGTATGCTCAGACGTGAGTCCCGTGCTCTCCAGGCCACTAGAATCAAGCTATCCTGGCTGATGACGGCTGGTGGCCAGAAACCGGTCCTAGGATGCTTGGTTCCGGTCCAGGAAAGACATGGCTTGGCAGTTCGGGTTGGACTGTTCCCATGAGGCACAGGGTAAAGACTGATTTGCATATGGCCATGTCTGAACTGGGGTGGTCTGGTGAGAAAAATAACAATGGATTAAACCCAGATCTGTGACTGGGGGTGAATGTTCTGCCATTGTTCAACATTCTGTTCATCAATTGTTGTTTTTGCATTTGTCACCCCGAGTGGGACAGGTGTGCTCAGATGTGAGTGCCGTGCTCTCCAGGCCACTGGAATCAAGCTATCCTGGCTGATGACGGCTGATAGCCAGAAACTGGTCCAGGAAAGACATGGCATGGAAGTTCGGGCTGGACTGTTCCCATGAGGCTCAGGGTCAAAACTGATTTGCATATGGCCATGTCTGAACTGGGGTGGTCTGGTGAGCAAAATAACGATGGATTAAACCCAGATCTGTGACTGGGGGTGAATGTTCTGCCATTGTGCAACATTCCGTCCATCAATTGTTGTTTTTGTACTCCACTAGTGGCATATAACTGTCAGCTCTCAGCTCTCAGCACACGTTACAAAATAAAATGGGGACTTATAGGCCAGTTAAGGTTGGCCATTAGATGTATGGCAATTCCACCATGTTTAAAGGGGAAGCACAGACACTTTACCACTGGATAGCTGGGATAAAGTACACAGAGTTCTAAAGCCATCAAAAGGTATAGAACCAGTGGGGACCACACTAAAAAGGATGTGTACAAAGTTTGTGTGTTTGCTTGTGTGTGTTTTCATGTGTGGCCTAACTCTGGCACCAGAACATCATACAGAATGTACATATACTGTGTATGTGATACTCCTTACTGACTTTCAATTTATTCTGCAGACATTACAGAAACCAGGAGCTTACATGAAGACTTTGATGGCACCAATTGACAGGGTAGCTCTCAGATGGCAGAGTCCAAGTGCAGATGCAAGGTTGTTGAAAGTCTGTTATGTCCCTGAGGCTTTAGATCAGGAGACCAGCCATCTAGCCCTTGGTGCCACCCTGGGTTCTGGGTTCAAGAGATGCAGGTTCAGTCCTTCTCACCCGGGCAAGAAAGCAGCAGGTCAGCAAAGAAGGGTCCAGTAGAGTGACAGTCCTTCAGCAGCACAGCAGTTTTTCTTACTTGCCTAGTATCCAAATGTTCAGAGTTTTACTGAAATGGTGGTGTCTGAGGACAAGTATTTGTGCCCATATGTGCCTTTGAAGTGGATGGGGCGCTTCTAGATGTTCTAGATGTTCTAGATGTTTCCCTATGAAGTCCCCATGCATCCTGCCTTCACTGTCCAGACTCCATACTAAATACAGGGGGCATGCAACCCTTTGTGCGGAGGCCAGACACAGCCTAGTAAGGTGTAAGTGCCGCTGTGCTGAGCTCCTCCCTCCCATCATGCTAGCGATGGACCATCCAGGCACACCTAAGCTCCCTATTTTGTGACTGTCTAGGGGCAATACATAAAGCTCAATTGTTAGCTACATCCAGTCATTTGACCAGAGTCAGACTACAGGCATGAAATGTATAAGGTAGGACAATGCCAACTTTCAAAAATGAACTTCACCATAAGTTAAAGATTTTAAATTGTGATTACAGACATAGCAAACATGAACCGATTATCTCTTTCCATTTGGAAATTGCACTTATGAAAATGAAAAAAACGAATTAAAGAGGTTTTCACTACTAAGACATGTAAAACTTAAAAGTACATGTCCAACCCTTTAAATGTATTCCACCCTGCCCTTTGGGCTGTCTATGGCCTGCCCTAGGGGTTACTTATATGTATCAAAAAGTAAGGTTTGTGCCTAGCAAAAAGTTTATTCTGCCAGGCCAACAATACATTTTAAAACTGCACACAAAGGCTCTTCAATGGCAGGACTGACACATGTTTAAAGAGCTACTGATGTGGGTGGTACAATCAGTGCTGTAGGCTCACCAATAGCATTTATTTTTTATGCCCTGAGAACAGGTAGTGTCACTTTACTAGAGGCTTTCAAGGAAATTAAATATGCCAATTGGGCATAAGCCAGACTAATGTGTTTTAGGGAGAGAACACAGGCACTTTAGCACTGGTTAGCAGTGGTAAAGGGCACAGAGTCCTAAAGCCAGCAAAAGCATGGTCAGAAAAAATGGAGGAAGAAGTCAAAAAGTGGGGAGGGGGGCACCCTAAGCTGACAGGGATAACAGGCACCAACATTGCCAATGCTACTGCTTTAGTGGTAGCGGTCCTACTGTCTAAGGATTAGCACAGCCTGAATCACACTAGATCAATGTCAGAGTGAGGGGGAAATGATGATACTGCTTGTACAATGGCTTCCAGTCCACCACTGTCAGGCATTCCTGCTTTACATATGTTTTCTCAACCCAATACACACATTAAAAAGGCATGGCTTTAGCATGAACAACTAGAATCTCTCTGGCAAATAACCTTGGTGCAAGTGTCAATAGTAGGACATTCTGATGCAGGAAATGGTGTCTGCTGTGAAGGGCAACAGTAAGCTTTTCCCATATATTTACATCAATGTATGCAAGGATTAATCCATAATCCACTAATCTGTAAGTGTTATGCTCTTGACAATTTGACCACTTGACAATATGATCACTGTGGTCAAATTAACATAAACAAGCAGGCAAACACCTCTGAGAATCTCACTCCTTCATTACACTTATGAATGATTTAGTTCTTGCCTGAGATGGGTTTAAAACTTGAGAAGATAGTGCTCAAATTGCCTTATTTTTTAGGAATGTTTTAAATTAACAAAGAGCTCAGAATACAAGGAAAAATATTGCCAGTCTCTTCTTAAAATGTTTTGTTTCAAACTGCGACAAAGGTGAGAAAGGCACATGGGAAGAAGTTACATTTGTCATCAAAATGGATATACTGCTTAAAATACCATGCATCGCTAACAGTTCTCTGCACCTGTTGAATGTGGCAAACATTACTTCAACTTATAAGGATGCTTCTATGAGGACGCACTATAAGAGCAAGAATCCTGTGTAACATGTTACACAGAAAGACTTTGCTGAGGTATTTACGTTTGTGAATATGGGAACTACTGTAAGCTGTACCTTTTTTAAAAAACAACACCACTTCTTTCCCAGGATGACAAGTTTTTTTTTTTTGTTTCTATTTTTTTTACTTGAGGTGTTTCTGTAGTGTGATACTCGCCTATAGGGTAGGATAGTATAACACTGGAAACAAAGAACAATAAAGTGAAGGTTAATGGTTGAGCAAAGTGCAAAAAAATGAGAAATGGGGTAAAGTCTGAAGAGATGCATTTTCAGTTCCTTCGGGAATATGAGCATATCTAGATTCAGTCTTATGTAGTCTGCAAAACAGTTGCACAGTCTGGGGCCAGGTCTTGGGGAGGCTTGTTTCTTTTTATGCTTCACTTCTATTTGTGCACCTACCTTTGGATTCAAAACACATCTTTCCAATGTTCTGTACATGATCTGTAGACTGTGTCAGCAAACATTTGCACAAGGTACAAGTTGCATGTGAAGGCCAGCTGGTGCTTACTCTAACTTTGTCCAGACAGCTGTATCGGTCTAACGTATACAAGGAAACAATATGGTCAGGTCAGTCAAGAAACTTTATTCGGTCAGTATTGACCATCAAAGTGCAAAACATACAGAGTAGTGGATTCGCCAAAACATGCAATGTCTAACGATGTTTCTGTACACAATGTTAGCTGAAAGTAAGGAGGATAGCATCATCATAAGAAAAGTTAAAATGGATAAAAAATACATGAAAAAAGAAGTAAGATAAGGCTTAACAAAGTGAGAGATCCATACATAATGAAACCCATACTAAATGTTACATTTAGATTGGATAAACAGACATGTACTGGCAATTACACATTATTAAAATGTGGATTTTTTACAGCTTTCAGGCTAAAACCCTCTTGCTGCAGCAAAATTAAAGAATTCTACTCTGCTGTTTTTCCAAATATTTCACTATTGTCTTAGTGTATTGTTAACACAGGCATCCTCACATGCTATTGGTTAATAGATAGATGCTTTATTTTTTGCTCCCTTTTAAATACCTTTCTATAATCAGGCTTTGACTTGAAGGGAACAAGACATCTGCTGTACCTAATCAACATAAATATCCTATAGAGGGAGTTTTTGCCTAGTGATTTGGGGCCAGATGTAGGAAGGCTATTACCGATCGGTAACGGCCGAAATCAGCCGTTACCGACCGGTAATGGGCTTTTCCTATGTAGGTGCCAAATTTACAGATTCGGTAAATAACGAATCGGTATTTACCGATTCGGTATTCACCGAATCATCATTTACAGAATCGGTAAATGACATGTAGGAAGCACTTTAAAGAGTGCTTCTGTGCTTTAAGGATTCGTTATTTAACAACTATTAGTTGGTGGTAAATAACGAATACCTCTGTAAATGCAAATCTGTGCATTTACACCTGTGCCATGTGACAGACATACATGCCCTTGTATGTGTGCCACATGTGCAAAAAAGCACTATTCAGGGGTGCAACAGGGTGTCAGGGTGACACCCTGGCACCCTTGACTCTTTAACCTATTTTACCGAATCAGTATTTACCGATTATTTAACTACATAGCATTTACCGATTCGAAAATACCGAATCGGTAAAATTTGGTATTTTCGATTTGGTAAATCCTATTTACCTACATCTAGCCCTTGTATCCTCCCTATATACAGTATAGGTATTTCTCAAAATTTGCCTTCTAGTCCATCTGTGAAAATTCTAAAAAAATGTATTTTCTACAATTTGACACTGGCTTCTCCAAGCCTTCCCCAAAAGACTGCAACGGATCAGCGAAGCGCTAACAACTGACAACTCATCAAACACCTCAAGACCACCAGCTCCTTGATGCCACACAATCTCTGTTCAGGCCCAACCGCAGCACCAAACCGGCACTCCTCACATCTGCATGATCCTTGACAGAGAAGACGCAGTAGCCCTTATTCTCTTGGACCGCTCTGCAGCATGTGACATTGTCTCACACTCCATCCACATCAGTTTCCTTCATGAGATCGGCATCCAAGGGCCCACTCTTCGCTGGATCTGCTCGTTCTTAATGCATAACACACACGCTATCAGCCTGGCATCATACTCCTTGGAAGGCAACAAACTCATCTGTGGAATACTTCAATGTTTATTGTTCAGTTCCACCTTCTTCGAAGCATACATGATCCCTCTGGCCAACATCATCCATAAACATAAGATCAACATTCTCTCCTATGCTGACGACTCATACTCTGCCTCTTGGACAAGACCCCCAACACAAGAAACAAATTTTCCGCCTGCATGACCGACGTTGCTAATTGGATGAAAGTCAACTGTCTCAAGCTCAATATCAACAAGACTGAAGTAGTGATCTTTGGTAAGAACACCTCACCGTGGGACACCAACTGGTGACTGGCAGAACTCGGATGCACATCCACACTCAGAACCCATGGCAGGAACTTCTAAATAATAATTGACAGCAAACTAGACATGACTGCACAAGTCAATGCTGTCACTGCATCCTGCTTTCACACCCCAAAGATGCTGAGGAAGTTCTTCAAATGGTTCACTAGCAACACTAAATCAATCACACCCTAGTCACCAGCACGCTGGACTACAGCAACACCCTCTATGCCTGGATTACCAAGCAACTCCCTAGAACACTACAAACAATCCAGAACTCATTACCCAGACCCTTTCCCAACCTCCCACACAGAATTCACATCACACCACACCCCAGGGAGCTCCACTGGCTCCCGATAATCCAACACTTTTGTTTCAAACACACACAGTCAAGGCCCTACACAACTTTAACCACACCTACCTAAACAGTTCCATGTCTTTTTACAAACCACCCAGACAGCTTAACTCAGCAGGACTCCTACTTGCACTCATTCCATGCATACATAGAACCTGATTACAATGCTCCGATAGTATGGAATGTCCTCCTGCTTCACATCAGAGCCTCCTTGAAGACCTGGCTTTTCAACTAACCAGTGTTAGACCTATCAGCCTTAATGTGGTCTTTTCCTAAACCTTTTGCCTTCACTCCTCCTATTTTTCTGAATTTGTTTTTGTTGGCCTTAGGACAATAGAGGGACTAGTTGTGCCTAAATGGGCCACATCAGGCGTGATGAGGGGATTCAGGTGTGAGAAGCCCCACTTCAATTGACTGTGCCCTGCTCCGACACAAAGGGGCATATTTACAACAAAGTGGTGGAGCATGATGTCAGCCTTCTTGGCTTAACGCCATGCTCCGCCACTTCTGAAACACATGGAACCAGCAAAAATGAGGAGAACTAAAGCATTTCTCCTCGTTTCGCCTGTTTAGGACCAGGTTTTCCCTGGTCTTAATTTTGGTGCTGCCTCCTATTTGCGCTGCACTTGTAAGTAGGGTGCAGTGTCAAAATCAATGGGTTTTGTGGTGCAACACCCACCGCAACACCTATTTCCCTCCCATTTCACACTAAGTACAGCGTGAAAGGGGGGCTTATCTACAAGGCAGTGCTAAGCCACTTTAAGTGGCTTAACGCTGTCTTTAGAATAAGGTGAAGCCATATCGCCACAATATGTACTTGCAAATATGCCCCAAAGTAGTTTTCACTAGCCATTTGTGCCTGCTGACAGGCTAGGGGCCAGGGCAGGGAGGAAGGAAATTCCAGACATTTCTGTGGGAGGAAGGCTCTAGAGGTTTTTGTTGCTTTTAAAGTGGGCACTCGATATAATAAGGGGACCCTCAGAACCACTCTTCAGTTCACTTTCTGAACCTGTGGGGGGACTCTGAGGGCTGCCTGCAGCTATGGCCTGCTGGGTACTTCAGAAGACTGCTATGCTGCACTTAGAAGGCCTGCTCTGTTGCCTGAAGCCTGCTCTGAACATCTAGACGTCTAGCCTGCTGCTTGAAGGCTGCTGCTTGAGCCTTGCACTTCTACATGAAGGAAAGACTTCCAGAGTGACTCCAATCGCTAGTTGGCTGGCCCCTGATCAGAGCCTTAGGGACATAAAAGGCCTCAACCATCTTGAACTCACACCTGGACCCTGCCTGAGTGAGTCCTCCCCCTCCAGTCCTGGACCCTTGAAGGTGGTGTCAAAAGTGTTAAAGGTGCCCGAATAGCCCAAGTTCAAAACTGAGAACAGAGAGGAGATCGGGATGTGTGCAATCGTCGTTCCACCCAAGGTGCGTAGCTGGTTGGCCTCACTTTGTAGCAGCTCCCACTACGTTTTTCTAGACAGCAGCAAATCCTCTTGCGTGGTTTCTCACATAAGGGGTTCCGGCCTTGTGGCCCCTTCATGGGCTACAACCTGCAGCTTTGCACCTCTGCAGATTTTCAGCTTCCAAAAAAGATACTGGAGTTCATTTACGAGGCCCTAACAGCACTTTTGCGCCGCTGGAGCATAACTTTTTTGAAGCTCCAGTGGAGCATTGTGCTGCGGCATATTTATAAGACCACGCAAAGACACTTTACTTGGCTTTTCATGGCTTTGTAAATAAGTTCCTTTCATGCAGAACACTACATGAAAAGGGCATGCCATGGGTGTTGTTGTGGGTGTTCCCACGCAACACCCCTGGAATCTAAAGCATTCCCAGATTTACAAGGAATCGTAAACCTAGGAATGCGTCAGATTCTAACGCTATCCCAGGGGTGGCGTGAAAGAGGCTCAACGAGGAGAAATATCCTTATTTCTCCTTGTTTTTCCTCTTTCCATATGTGCACCATTCTGCAGCACACATAGAAGGAGGAAATCGATTCTATTGATTGATTTTGTGCAGAATGGTGTCCCTTCCTTCTCAAAATAAATCATCCCCGCAACGGAGGTACCATTGCAACATGGCACAATGGTGCCTGCATTTGCAGTAGGCTGCTTTATTAGCGCAGTCGTAGGGGTCAGTACAGGAATGTGCTGTATTCTTGTAAATACGGTGCTTTCCTGCACTTTTACAATGATGCGGGCTGTAAAATTGCTTGTGGCACCTATCTGTGCCATTCTATTGTAAATGAGGCCCACTAAGTCCAAAAGTAGGAATCTTCACTGCAACTTCATCAGGTTTGTTCCCACAACGCCTCCTCCTCGAACACTGTCCGCTGCCTTGCCCCACTAACATTTACATTCTCAGACATTCTTCCTTGAAATGTATTTGTAGTCCGAAGGTTAGCAAATGTCGGGCTAAATCCAATTTCAGTATCCCAACCATGCTCCATCGTGGTCGGCCATAACTTTTGACTTTGCCCTGGTCTCGTTCATCCAGATTTTTGTATTTGGCACTTTAATCTGTTAGCCACTATTTTTCACTTTAAACTTTAAAAATCCAGAACACTGGATTTACTGATTGGATTTTTGCCATTTTAGTGTCAAATAATATATTAAAATGTACTGTATCTTTATGATTTGGTAGCAGCTTTTTCATGTGTTGTTTTTTTAACTTTATTACTGCTCGGCTGCAACATAAATATTGTACAAATTGTCTCTAAGTGAAGCCAGAATGCTTTTGTGCCAAGCTACCAGTGTGGCAAGCACAGTTTAATTTAGTGACTTTTTGTGGTTCACCCTGACGAGGATTGTGCATGTTGCTTGAGCAGAGTTTCACCACCCTCAACCAACAACCTAATTTCTCACAACCGGCCTACCATAGGCAAAGCTGGGCGCACGCACCTGCTTAGCGCCTGGATTCTCACCTGGGTGATAGAAAGCTTTACAAATGAACATAACATAATATAACAGAGATACTCGCTTCTGGGCATATCTTATACAATTCAGAAGTTATTCTATAACTGGTACAAATGCCTTTGGGCTCACCTTTCCCAGCGAGATTTCCACACAGTGTCAGATTTCTCTCATATTAATTTCATTTAGTGCATCCTTAATACTATACCAGCATTTCACTTCTTGCTTGAATTTGTCTATTTTACTATTGGTTTTATTATGCTTATTGAATTTTAAATTAAACACTACAATAGTACACTTTGACAATTTCTTCTACTAACAGTAACAGTAATTGTCTGGACCTTTCCACTAAATCTAATCCAACATTTAATACATTGTTGACAGATGCTAACCATTGTACCCTAACAATCGGATGATCAACATTTCTCTTAATTCTTAGCTGTCTGTTGCAAGTATATTACCCCTGTGAAACGTTCAGATTTGCTGCTGTAGAATTTAAAACATGACAGCCTTTACAATGATAATTAGATCACAAATTCATATGCTGAATATATCCACCCTCCCAATAAGAGATAGCAACATAATCAAAGTAGATGCCAGACCTCTATTACCCGGGGGGTATCAATATCAATTTTGTTGTTCAACATTTTATCCCACATGGGAAATTTATGATCTCTACCATGTTTCCTTGCATCATATATCTGGGGTAAATCTCAACCCCAACATTGATCATTTTCGTGTGCACTCACCATCTGCTCAAATGTTTTGCATTAAGATCCAGTTCCAATCAATGAGGAGGGGAGGAGGAAGGTTTGCGATCCCTTCAGCTTCCTAAAAAATCAATGGTTGGAGAAGGAATCACTTGTCCTGATTAATCAGGGTCATTTTTAATTTTCGTTCCTGTACAGATAAAAAAACCCTCATTCACGTACTTAGGCTCGATTGGTGGTATATCTTGTTTCTCCGCATTCCTTGCTTCGTGATAGCATCATCATAGGGTCAGTTGTTGTGCTTCCTCCACCTGGAGGTCAACCACTGGTTAGTACAGTAGCAATGTAGAAATGAAAAACAAAAGGATTGGTGCATTAACAAAAAATTGAATTGTTAAAAAGCCTTGATAACCATGGAAAAGTTAATTTTATTGAGTCTTGGTGTCTAGGCTTGTTAAGATTATATTGGCGTGCATTGGAAGGGTTGTTCGGGATCTTCCGCACTATTTTATGTCCAGTAAAAAGGTCAACATGTTTCAGCCCTGGTCTGCCCGGGAGGGGTCAAGTGGGCTTTCTTCAGGACCTAGAGGTTAAATAAAATTGTGGTTTGTACTGTTCTTTAACAGGATAGGTCTAGGTTTTGTTCCTGACCAGTTTGGAGGTCTAATAGTACCTGTACATAAATAGAAAAAGAGAGTCGTACGTTGTATACATTCTCATATCGCTAAATCAGCGGAAGAAAGATATACATATAAACAAACTTAAAAATGGCAATTCTTCATTGGCAAATATCGCTATTTTGTTATGGCAAAGATTCACTCTCATTATTCGTTATATAGTACCCTCCGACACATAAGATGTCGCGATGAGGGCGGTGCCTCGTATTGTGTTCAGTAGCGAGGTTTGTCTCCTTTCACATATGCGGTATCTAAAAAAGGCGTTTCTGTATTGCCTTAAGGGTAACGTCAGCATGCGTGTTTTTTATGGGTTCTAAATATCCGGAAAACTATGCTTCCGTAATTATAAAGGTGACGATGTGGATTACAAATAGCTTGCGTGATTGTCAGTGCACAAATTCGTATTTCAAAACATTCACACATTCATACGGAGAATCGTTCAATACCTCTTATGTTTTAACTTTAAAACATCGTCAGGTTGCCAGGGGGAGGGAATAGACCTGATGGATGAAGGACAAAAAACCCTTTAAATATGCTGTTTTGTTAATACGTTACGGTTTCAAAGTTGTAGCTTGTTCTTGCCGGTACCTTCTCCGCAGTCATGCTCTGCTTGTGCTTGCTCTTCCCCTCTGGACCCGGAATCAGTGGGCTGGTCTGCATAAGGGGATGCTTTACGGAACTTCATTAATGGAAAGTGAAGATAGACTCGAAATCGGGTCATGGTGTAAGGGTTTCTTCACCAGCCAACACATACTCTTTTTGCATATCGTATAATTCCACAGATACGCGTGACTTATATACGTGATTAATTTGGGTATAAAGGTGAAAAGATGGGGGAAATGAAAGAAGTGAGAGGCAATATTCTGCTCAGGACCCGGAAACAATAGGCGGGCCTAAAGAAGGGGATGCTCTAGTGAACTACATTCATAGAGAGTAAAAATAGACTCGAAACTCATATCATAGTGTGGGAGTTTCCTACTCAACAAATACATGTTGTTTGGTTGGCTGGTGAAGAAGCCCTTACACCATGACCCGATTTCGAGTCTATCTTCACTTTCCATTAATGAAGTTCCGTATAAGCATGGGCGGAAAATCCTTTCCGCTCGTGGATTTTGCGGATTTTCGGTAAATTCGCAATCCGCGAACGCTCGCAAATGTACCGAAAATCCGCAAATCCGCACGCAGCGGATTTTTTTTTCTTGGTGATACAATTTTGCGGCGTGCGGTGTAAGTTCGCAATTGCGAACATGTAGGTGCGGCGGGCAGCAACAATCTCGCACTCGCGAAATTACAAAAATTGCAATTCTGCACAAGAAATCTACTAGCAAGCAGCATAGACCTTCTGAAAATGATGATTTTTATCAGAATAACTCCTCAGGTTGATATTTGCCTGCACTTTTTTGGATTTGAGGCCTTTTGATTTTCTTTGGATAACTTTTGGATTAGAAATCAACTTTCTCATATAAGCTTGTTTGGGGCATTACATTTGCTGTAATGCTGTTCTGCAGAAAAACGAATTTTGCAAAAGTGAAAGCAGGTTCAAAAGTTCAAACTCATCATTAGTAACCATTCCCTGTAGTGCTTCCTGACAAGGGCCCCTCCAGAGTTCAGTTGCTAGTTGCAACAATTGTATGACCATGCTCTGACCCTCACAGCAGGCTCATAGAATAGCTACAAGTAGGCCACAAAGGTCCTGGAAAAAAAAATTGCACTGCAACAGAAAGCAAATTACAGATAAGGAAGCAGGTGCCAGACTGGAATTTTAAAACAGTGACACATTAATAAATCAACCCCAAATTAATTCATGTCAGTTGAAGCAGGCAGGTGTGCTTGCTTTTTCCCCCATAATCTACAGTGATGATGAACCAGAGGGTGGCATTGATGTACCAGAGGGTGGCATGGGTGAAACAGAGGGTGGCAGGGGTGAAACAGAGGGTGCTGGGAACCTGTGATGATGAACCAGACGTAGAAACAACATAATCGTGACCGTTGCGAGCCGACATGTAAGTTCGCAATTGCGAACTGGTACAAAACCCTCGCGAACTGGCAGAAATCCTTGCGAACACAAAAAAAATCCGCAAATTCGCGAGAATTCGCGGATTTTGGGGATTGCAAGTTCGCAAATTTGCAAAATTCGCGAACGCCAGATTCGCAAAATTTGCCCATGCTTAGTTCCGTAAAGCATCCCCTTCTGCAGACCCGCCTACTGATTCCAGGTCCAGAGGTGAAGAGCAAGCACAAGCAGTGCATGACTGCAGAGGAGGTACCGGCAAGAACAAACTACAACTTCGAAACCGTAACGTATTAACAAAATGGCATATTTAAAGGGTATTTTGTCCTTTATCCAGCAGGTCTATTCCCTCCCCCTGGCAACCTGACGATGTTTTAAAGTTAAAACATAAGAGGTATTGAACAATTCTCCGTATGAATGTGTGAATGTTTTGAAATACAAATTTGTGCACTGACAATCACGCAAGCTATTTGTAATCCACATCGTTACCTTTATAATCACGGAAGCATAGTTTTCCTGAGATTTTGAACCCATAAAAAACACGCATGCTGACGTTACCCTTAAGGCAATACAGAAACGCCTTTTTTAGATACCGCATATGTGAAAGAAGACAAACCTCGCTACTGGCGTGCGTGTACCTGCTACACGCATGCGCTAGAGATTAGTGCCGATTGCAACGCCAGTGGACCGGCGGCTGCCGGAAGGCGAAACAACCTGAATTTAAATCAAGTCCCCCCAGCGTGTTGGCTCGAATTTGGAAAAGCGTTTGTGTACGAATTAGGCGGCATCTGCTAATTGAATTTCGGACTATTTGCCTTACCGCACGTGTTTTAAGGATAGCGATTGTAGACTAACTGCATCACCAGGGCATCCCCAAATCAGCCTGCTGGATACTTCCAGACCAGCTTAGACTAACACTACAAACTATTTAAACCATTTTGCCGCCAGGATGCCACGTTAACTATGTTCCACTGGTAGAAACCTTGTGCTTCGCTTCGTATTACCCTGTGTTCCCATCGTGCTCCAGTTTTCTTTGTTAAGACGAAGGCCTACACAGTATGCACACCAGATAAAAGACAATTGAAGTTCTCCCTCCCTCCCTCCCTCTCTAAGTCGGATTTTCTTCCACCGATACTACATAAGGCCCTGAAGAGAATCCCAGGAAAACCAGCGGGATTCGAAACGCGTAGGCCCCTGCCACATGGTGTCTGCGAGAGCGACAAGAGTATCCAGTTGTTCTCTCTTAGTCGCTAGTACAATACCAAGTTTTCCTAGCAAAAAAAGTTTTTGTTTGTAGATCTATTTAGGATTATACAGTAAAAAATTAACTGTTCTTTCATTTTTTGTGAAACTGTGCCCGCAGACTGTGGCCTGTTGCTTTGCTTATCTTGTAGTATATATCTTGCTTATTTTGTAGTATATATGGTACATATTTTTAGATTGTAGTTTATGTCTCACATAGTCCCCGTCCCTGAGTGGTGTGAATGTGTTTTGAATGTCTGTGATATGTCTGGAATACTGTATGATTGATGAATAATAATCACTTCCTTGAGTTTGATGTGTCCTTTTGTAAATATGTCCCCTTGTAAAAAATGAGAAAATATATAAGCCTTCTTTTTTCCAAATAATGCTACAATAAAAAACTATTAAGTAGTTATTCCCGTCCTTGATTTTTTCAAGTTTTGTTTGGTCATTTGTTGTACGAATACTATTAATATCAGCACTGGCACTTCCTTTTGTTCATTGCTACAGACAATGTAGCACATGTTTAGGGACGCGGGTTTCTTCATCAATGAAAGTACATTTGTTTATTAGACGAGGATGGGTCCTACATTAGTCAAGCTTCATTAAAACTTTGTATTCAGCTTGGTTAAACACATACTTATGAATAAATGCTCTATTTCTACAATAAGTGCACTCTCTTAAAAATGTTGAGTGTAACTTTTTTCATAAATCATTGAATTTAGTGAGAAACGTATGAGAGGTACAGGTTTATGTCACATCTCTGTGAACATCTTCTCTCATATTTGTGCGACGTGTATAGAGTGGACAGGTTTGCGCTGCACCATGTGCAAAGCAGCGATCAATTTAAAGCAGACACCATGTTCAGAAACGTTTTAATGCATAGGCAAAGTGGGGTCTGGCCCAGGGACCCAGCCTTTCAGGGCGCCCCTTGACAGAGTCAGCTCTATTCTTCAGAGTTTTGACCCAATGACCTTGAATATTTATTAAACAGATTGTTTAAAATACTCTTTTCCTTTAATTTATTTTTAAAGTACCTGATGAGTGAGAGTCTAGACAGCCATTTTGCATAGAAATCTTTTGTTTATGTTTCATGCAATATACATAAAAAAAGTTTATTTTAGATCAAAACAAGGCCTAACATATAAGAAATGGGAGGGTGTCACAGATATTATTTGCAGTAATATTGGTGAGCTGCTGCTGTGTTACAATATTGAAAACACACATAACTATCCCTGAATATTAGATGTAAACACATTTAGGGCCTTATTTTTGAGAAATGATGCATCACTGTGTGAAAACATGGATGTGTCACTTCTTAATGTGCCTTCCTTGCGACATGATGGATGCGTCATATTTAATGTACGACGCATCATGTTGCAAGGAGTTGCATATACGTCAGTATTTCTGATGTATCTGTAGGCGCAAAAGTGATGCATTGCTGGTGTCTGTCGGAAAATAGAAGCGACTCCAGCAATGTGTCCTTTCACATGGGGCGTGGTCTGCATAAGTTTTACGCATGCTGTGAGGCAGGTGTAAGATATTGACGCAATGGCGTCATAGAAGTGACGCACTGAGTTCTCATAGATTTCAATGCGCCACTTCTTCGAGGTTTTTTGCAGGGGAACACCCAACCTGCATACATTATACAAGGTATAATGTGGTGCAGAGGTTTACAAAGTGACGCATCTGCCTAGATGTGTCACTCTGTAAATAGGGCGCAACATGGCACATTTTTTACGCTACCGGTGCATCACAAAAAGGGAATCACTGTCGGTATAAAAGTGAAGCAAGGCCTCAAAATAAGGCCCTTAAAATGTGTTTCTTTGCACTGTCAAGGACCTAATGAAATGAAATGGTGTATTTAATAAAGCGTGCAGCTACTCAGACTAGAGTGTCCGGGTGTGTGACAGCGGGAGGAAAACGTGAGTAAAAGACCCATCAGCTATTAAAAAGCCAGGTTTTTAAGTTCTTCCTGAAAGAGAGTAGGTCTGTGGTTAGTCTTTGAGACTCAGGGAGCCTATTCCACAATTTTGTGCCTTGAAAGTCGAGGGATCTGCCTCCAGTGCGGGCACAGCATATTTTAGGCACGATGGACAGGTTGGCATGGGAAGCTCTTAGGGATATAGATGTTGCACAGCAATTAACATGCTTATTTAGGTAGCCGGCTCCTAATTCATGAACAGCCTTAAAGAAGATGGTCCTCGCTTTGAAGTCGATCCGTTCTTTTATGCGGAGCCAGTGTAGAGACTTAAGTATAGGGGTCATACTAGATCTGGGTTTAGGTCCCAGGATGGATCTGTCTGCCGCGTTTTGTACCACTTGTAGGGGCTGGATAAGGATTTGGGAAGGCCAAGGTACAAGCTGTTGACATAGTCAAGCTTTGATGTCACCAGAGCCTGCGCCACAATCTTCTGCTCTCAAGATGTAACAGTGGCAGAAATTATTTTAGCATCCGGAGTATGCCAAAGCAAGCACCAGTTAGATTTTGGATTTGAAAGCACATGGAGAGTGTCTTGTCTATGACAATTTCTATGTTTTTTACTTTCTCCTTTTCCGTGGGCGGGGACGGCAGACCTTTTGGTCACCAAGAGCTCCAGTCAGGCGTTTCTGGATTACCAAAGAAAACAACTTCAGGTTTGTCAGGACTGCACCTCAGCTGATTGAGCTTAATCCAGTTAAAATCCTTTGTGGGACAAGACCTAATCATTGCCCCATGAAAGTTGGTTAGTTTGTCACATGTAAAAATCAGCTTAGTGTCATCAGCATAGGAAACAATTTTGGCGCCCTCTTACTGTACCAGAAATGCAAGGGGGATAGATATTTATTTAAAAGGGTAGGACCGAGTATGAAGCCCTGAGGGACACCTACATTCATAGCCGGAACTGAGGATGAGAAAGGGGGAGCCAGATGTCCTGAGATCTATTTGCCAAGAAGGATGCCATGTTAAGGCGGTCCCCCGCAGGATGATGTTGGCAAGCCTCTGCAGGAACCTCTCATGTGAGACCTTATCGAAGGCCACTGACAGATCGAGCAGTATCAGAACAGCCTTGCCTCCCTGGCCCAGCTTCCCTTGAGAAATTCAGTCACTTCTGACAGAGCGGACTCCGTACTGTAGTTAGCCCTACAACCGGATTGGGACTCATGAAGGAGCTTCCCATCTTTCTTTAATAAAGTTTTTAATGAGCAAAAAGAGGATAAAATACAATTCATGAATGAGGAGTTTTAAGCAATGGAATTAAAAACAGGTTTAAACAAGATGCTTCTTCTATAAATTGAAATACATAAAGATAAAACATGATTATGGGGCGGATTTAAAAAAGGGGGTAAAAATTTAAAATATTCAGAACCCTAAAGCAGGCATTAATGTACTCATTATTTCATTATTTCACAGCATATTGATTAATTTTCAAATACAGTCAGTATGCAGCGATCGCAAACTTGATCATAAAGTGCAAGTGCAATACAGTACAGTCCAGCATTATAAAAACTGTGCAAAATCCGCAAATTTAAGTGTAAAGTGCAAATGCATAGATAGTGCAATCCAACCTGAAATAAATTGCTTGAACAGAACAGTTTTCTTATTTAATTCGGTCTAACAACATTTCATGCCTGCTTTTGAAATCGTTTTAGTCTAGTTTTAGCATTCAATCTAGTTTTTAATTTAACCCCCCTTTTATCGTCTCCAAATTCTCGAAGTATTTCCATTTTCTTTCAAAACTTCTGATTGCTCCCACTCTACAGGCATAGGCTTTTTCAAAGTTACAGGGCCTCCTCATTTTGTTAAACCATTTTACATGGGATGGAGGTTCCTTTGATTTCCAATTTTGGAGTATTAGGGAACGAGCAACTGTACATGAAATAAACACAAATATTTCCTCATTCTCATTGAGGGAACCTCTATCTTTGGATATACCAAAAAGGGCCAGTTCAGCTGAAGGTGTTAGTGTTTTCCCTATTGCCTCCTTGATGCCTATGAATATAGCCTCCCAAACGGATTTCAATTGAGGACAAGAGAAAAAGGTATGGAGCCACCCTCCCTGGCCGGCGGCTAGGCATCTAAAACATTTATTCTCAGCCTCTGGGAACCTTTTTTCAAGTGCTTCCGGAGTCCAGTACGCTAACCAGCGGGACAAAAAGGCCATCCTTTTAAAATTAGCGGCACGTAACGATTTATAGCCTAGCAAGCTTATAGTTTCCCAATCCTTGTGTGTTATATTACATTGGGTTTGGTTAAATATTTTCTCTAAATGGCTATCCACCGTATTTAAATGACCACCCCAATGGAGCCTTTTGTACCAATTTCCTATGCCGATGATTTTGGCCTCATAAAGGAGTCTAACCAGCTCACCCACTATGGGAAGATGTCCACCAATAGTTTTTCTTAAAAAGTGGGAAATTTGTAGATATTCAAAACAAGTTGGTTGCATGGGAGTAGTTGTTCTAGCCTGGACTTCTTGCCAAAAAATTAATCTGTTTTGGACAAAGAAGTGTCTTAATTCCCGGAATCCTAACTTCTCCCAATTTAAAATTCGGCTACTACTAATTTGGAGGCCCAAACAAGAACATTCACATAGGCTTAAAAACTGGGAGGCTGAAGAGCTCTGATTTTTCTTAAAAAAGGACTGTAGTCTAGATAAATGTTCTTTTATGGTCTTATATATTGTCCTTTTGGGGATTTTTGCGGTCTTTAAAAATACCTGAGTTTGGGAATCAGATTCTTGTAGCATTTTTACTAAGAAGAAGCTATCTCGTTTGTTTTTTAATCCTATCAGACCCGCCACCGAATCCAGAAAGGCTGCCTCATAATATGTTTTTATGTGTGGAAGAGCAAGTCCCCCCTGATCAACTGGGAGTTGAATCACAGAAAGCTTTACTCTGGGGATTTTACCCCCCCCAAACAAAGCCTCTGAGCATAGATTCAATGTCTTTAAAAAAAAGTAGAATTCAGCTTAATAGGTATATTACTAAATAAAAATATTAATAAAGGTAGAATCGACATCTTGATCAGAGCTACCCTACCAATCAAGGATAAAGGAATTGAAAGCCATTGAGAGAGAAGATTCTTTATTTTATTCTTCATTCTCACATAGTTAAGGAGGTAAAGCTGATGATAATCACAGGTCACATAGATGCCTAAGTATCTAATTGGGTCTCCACTTGTGGCCTGGTCATGCAAACAAGATGGAAGATGGCTGAGACTGGTGTTTAGGGCGAGAACCTCTGTTTTTTTGTATTGATTTTGTAGCCTCCTATTTGTTCATATGCTTTGAATTCTTTTAATATGCTTTCAATATTCTCCTTGCTTGGCTTTGCGTAGAGGATAATATCATCGGTGAATAATTTAAGCTTCGCCATCCCAGTAATAAGGGGGAGGATATCGGGATTGTTTCTAATTTTGATAGCCATGGGTTCAATAAAAAAAGTAAAAAGGAGGGGGGATAAAGCGCAGCCCTGCCTGGTCCCACGATTAACTTGGATTGAGCCAGATTTTTCTGCATTTATTATAATCTGTGCAGAGGCACCTTGATAGATTTCTGGAGCATTTTAATCACCTGTTCGGGAAACCCGAATTTATTAAGAGATTAAAACAGGGTTGCCCAATTAACTAGGTCGAACGCTTTTTCATCGTCGACCGTGAGGATATAGGCGGGGTTTGAATTCATGTTAAAATAGTCTGAAGCCTGTATTAAAAATTCAGTGTTAAAAGTAATACGACCTGCTATGAATCTTGACTGATCACTATGTATGACTTCTTGTGCCGCATACGTAAAATGCTGGGCCCAGATTTTCATAAAGATTTTATAGTCAGAATTTAAAAGACTTATTGGTCTATAAGAGTTGATATCTTCTGGGTTTTTATCTTTTTTTACAAAAGATATTATTATTGCTTCTTTAAAAGACGCGGGTACCATTCCTCCTGACTTGATGTAATTAAATAAATTTATGAGTGGAGTGACTAGATCTTTTATGAAGGTTTTATAAAATTCAATTGGGAACCCGTCTTGCCCACAGGCTTTCGCCCCTGGTGTTGCCTTTATAGCTTCTCCTATTTCTCCTATATTGATTTCTAACCCTAGTTGTAAAGCCAGATTGTTGGTGATCTTTGGGATATCTACGTTCATAAAATATTCCTGAATCTGACCCTCCTCTACTTGGTATTCAGTAGAATAAATGCGATTAAAATGCTCCAAAAAAGCCCTTTGAATCAACCGATTGTCCATTATCTCTTGATTGTTTAATTGATTCCTGATTTTAACTATTGCAGCTGATTCTTGTTTTTTCCTCACAGAATTAGCTAGGAGCTTTCCAGCTAATTGGCTGTCCTTGTATATTCTTTGTTGGAAGGTTCTTGAACTGTTGATTTCTTCCAGAACAAAGAAATCCCTTAATTCTGCCTTTGCTTTCTCCAAGTGGCTCGGGCAAGGGATGAGCTGTAGAGCATATTCTATATATACTGCTTTTTGGAGCATCACTATCTTTTCCCACCTCTCTTTGGCCTGGGCGGAAGTAAAAGATAGTATCTGTCCACGTGCTGCCACTTTAAATCCCTCTCAGACCGAGAATGGTTCTGCTGAATTATTATTAATAGTAAAGTATTCTGAGATCCATTCTCCGAAACCAGCCACCCAGTCGGGGTTCTGAAGCAGGGTCCGATCCAGCTGCCACCTGGACTGTTCCCTGCCCCCACCACCTAAATTGACTTCCAATTCTATTTTCCCATGGTCATAAAAGGGATTACAACCGATGGTTGAAGTTAAAATCTGAATTGATCTTGATATCAAGAAGAAATCAATTCTTGACGCCGTCTGAAAACGGTGTGAAAAGCAAGTGTAAGATGCCCCTTCTGGGTTTAATGTACACCAAGGATCTATAAGCTGGTATTCTGAGATAAGAGCGTCCACAGCTTTTTTGTGTTAGGTTTTAGTTGTTTCTTGTTTTTATTAGAGGTGTCTTTTTTAAAATTTTGTAAGTAGTTGAAATCCCCTCCCATGATGATCTGTCTAGGGACTCCCCTAAGAAGGTTGTTGATTTCTAAAATACTAGACACCCATCGAATATTTGCCCATAATAATTTACAAAGTTCATTATTTTCCCTTGGATTTTAATTGCTACTCATAGCCATCTCCCTATGGGATCCCTCCTTATTTTTAGAATTTCTCCGAATAACTTCCTTGAAAAATAAATTGCGACGCCTCTCTGTGCCACCCCTGCTGAAGCAAAAAACACATGGGAGAAATATTTCGGGATAAATAAACTGGGGGTGTTGGTTTTTAAATGGGTTTCTTGAAGAAATATCACATGGGGACTTAGAGAGACTGCCCATTTTATGAGAGCGCCGTATTTTTGTTTATTTAAAACACCATTGGCATGGACTGATAGGATATTACATTTGTTCATTTCCATAGATGAGTTTTCGCATCAATAATTCCCTCATTCAAATTTTGGTACACGTCCTGCATACAATTTCTGCTCTTTTTTACTGCTTTCAACCCTACCCTCCCTCTCCCTCCCCACCTGGACTCCCTCCCTCCCCTGGGAAGTGGCCCTTTTCGTACCCCCCACGCAGACCACATCCCCCTCCCTTCAGATGAGCTGGGTGTCTTCTTGTTACACCCTTGGTTACCCTTTTAAGCCTGGTGCCCCCCCTCGACAGCCAAAAGTTTTTGTCCTATTCTATTTTGTTGCAGAGAAAAGGACAGAGGAAAAAAAAAGAGATCTTTCCTTCAGGCTCTACCCTTATAACTCGGTGGGCTAGATTTAATTGCTCAAACATTTGTTTCTGGAGATATCTCTTTTAGTAGAGATTGAGATTCAAGATTGGAAAACATATAAAACTTTCCTTTTACGAGAACTTTTAACTTTGACTGCTGAGCAATTGAGGCTTGGGCGCCGTTCATTTTAAACAAGTGGAGGATTTTAACAAATTCTTTCCTACGGCGTGCGGCTGCAGCAGTCATGTCTGAAAAAATTCTACATTTAATTGTCTTGTTAATGGAAAATTGTCTTTGTTGGAAAGCTTTTGACAAGATCTCTTCCTTTATCCTAAAATCAGCAAAGTTAATTAGGAAAGTTCTGGGAAAAGAATTAGTGAACCTCTGAGCCGGGACCCGATGTGCTCTCATAATGGACAAATCGCCTTCAAACTCAAGCAATACCTTTTGATGAATAAAAGAGTTGACCCATTGGAGCATATTTGATCCTTCCAATCCATCAGGGACCCCCACTATCATAAGATTGGATCTTCGAGAATGGTTTTCAAGCTCCTCGAGCTTGTTCTCAAGTTTACTTTCCATGAGGCTCTTCTTAGTTGCAGTCTTTTCAGCCTCTATTCTTGCCTGATTGATGTGGTCCTCAAGAGCCGAGATTCTTTCCTCCGCCTCATTTAATCTTGTGGGGTGACCTTGCATTGATTCTTCAAATGTAAAGCAGCTATCTCCACTTGCTGATTCGACTTTATCTCTCGTATTTCGTCTAGGATCAGGTTTAACATCTCCCGGATCTCCATTTGATAGCTCACTTCCTTCTCGGAGCTGCTGTTTTCCCCCGTTTGAAATAGCTGGGGTGCCGTGGTTAATATTGCTGATGTTGAACCTTTTGGGTTCTCTATTTGATGTACTCCAACGTAAGAGCAAGAGGGAGATTGAGGAACTGTATCAGTTGGTGAATTCTGCTCAGAAAGAATCTCTAGATTAGGATCTTCGCTAATCAAAATCGGATTTCTTCCGTTCCATTTGCCGTACTGTTTGTTTGAGGTTTTTCTGCCGTCATAGGGCCGCTTGACTTTGGTGAGGAGGGAGCTACACATATTGTTGGTGGGACGATCTCAGGCAGTTGTGAGGGAGACACATCCCCTGCCATTGTTGCTGAAGTTGAGGCTAGAATTTCAATTCTTGTTTCTGGATTTTTCTCAAGCGGAACGACTGAAGTTTGGGGACTACGACCAGTTCTCTTTTCAAATAAGGGAAAGTCTCTCTTCTCCTTCACTAGGTTTACAGTTTTCTCGCCAGAGAGAGACTCGGCCCTTGTTCCATTTTCTGTTGATGCTCCATTTTTATTTGATACTGGAGTGTTCTCCATCATTCCTCCGTGACGCTTTCTCCTCCATCTTTCCCTCCTGCTTCTCCTGATTCCCCTGACCTTTCATTGGGAGGGGAGGCTAAAAGAATCTGAAGTTCGTCCTCAGAGCTATCAGCCACAGAGTCCTTCCCCACCACGGGCGAGGTGGAGCTTCCCTCTTCTTTCTTAGCCTTTTCCTTTTCTTTTGCGGCAAGCCGTGCTGCTTTTCTAGCAAGGGATAGACGTGTTTTACTTTTAAGACGAGCAGTTAGCTCAATTTTTGCATTTTTACCTGCTTCCTCGCGATCTTCATTGTCTTTTAATTGTCTCCCCATGCTGCCCCACGGGATCAATTTTTTTTTTAAATTGAAGCAGATACTGCGAATAGCGATTATTTCAGCACGCAGCAACAGCAAACAGTTCTTTTTATATAAGCTTAATGTGCAGTCTTGAATTCTCCTCCTTGTTTTTTTTTTAGACGCTACCCCTCATCTCACCTTAGACTTGAAGGATGTGCACAGGAGGTGTGGGGATCGAGATGCAGGTCACAGTAGACAAAAATGAAAAAAGGCTGCCTCGCTGCTTGTCCTTCCAATGTGAGAATGCCTTCCTCCTGCCCTCCTTCAAGTGGACCTCTCACTGCGCAGAAGTGAAGTGGACCTCTCACCCTGCGTGGTTGCGTGGTCCCAATCCCAAATTCAGCAATACCCCACAGCAAGACTCCACAGTGATACAATAGGGGTGTGGTTGCGTGGTTGCAGTCCCAAAATTCAGCAAAAACCTCCCAACAAGACTCCACAGCGTTGCAACAGGGGGGGTGAAAGCGATGTTGGGATGAAGCAAGGGAAGCGAGGGGAGCGTCAGTCCTCCCAATACTTTTCTTGCAATTTTCCTGGAAGCAGGAAGCTCTGATCCTAGAGAACAATGAACCGACGCTCTAGCGGTTCGAAAGTATCAAAAACGCCGAAACGCCATTACCGCCATTGCTGCGGCTGCTGCAATTCCCTGCTGTGCCGTGCTGCCGAGGTGGGCGGGGCCTAGAATCATGACGGCTATCCGGAGGCGTGGAACTCCGGAGCCATTCCCTACATCCGACTCCGTACCTCTGTATTTTAGCATCCGGAGTATGCCAAAGCAAGCACCAGTTAGATTTTGGATTTGAAAGCACATGGAGAGTGTCTTGTCTATGACAATTTCTAAGTTTTTTAATTTCTCCATTTCCGTGGGCGGGGACTGCAGATCTTTTGGCCACCAAGAGCTCCAGTCAGGCGTTTCTGGATTACCAAAGAAAACAACTTCAGGTTTGTCAGGACTGCACCTCAGCTGATTGAGCTTAATCCAGTTAAAAACCTTTGTGGGACAAGACCTAATCATTGCCCCGTGAAAGTTGGTTAGTTTTTCACATGTAAAAATCAGCTGAGTGTCATCAGCATAGGAAACAATTTTGGTGCCCTCTTACTCTACCAGAAATGCAAGGGGGATAGATATATATTAAAAAGGGTAGGACCGAGTATGAAGCCCTCAGGGACACCTACATTCATAACCGGAACTGAGGATGAGAAAGGGGGAGCCAGATGTCCTGAGATCTATTTTCCAAGAAGAATGCCATGTTAAGGCGTCCCCCGCAAGCCGATGTTGGCAAGTCTCTCCAGGAACCTCTCATGTGAGACCATATCGAAGGCCACTGACAGATCGAGCAGTATCAGAACAGCCTTGCCTCCCTGGTCCAGCTTACCCTTGAGAAATTCAGTCACTTCTGGCAGAGCGAACTCCGTACTGTAGTTAGCCCTACAACCGGATTGGAACTCATGAAGGAGATTCCCATCTTCAACGTGTTTTTGTAGGGCCTTGTTTACATGCTTCTCCAATACTTTGGAGATGGCAGGCTGAACGGAGATTGACCTGTAGTTGGCAGGGTCCGTCGGTTTGCTGTTAGCCTTTTTTATCTGTGGAAGAATCTTAGCATTCTTCCATGATTTCGGGATGTTGCCGGAAGAAAGGGAAACATTAAATTGCTGGTTTACCATGGGGCTTATGGAGGGAGCTAAAAGGTGCAGGATATTCTCTAGACATGGTTTGGTAGGAGAGCCTGACTAAAGCCTCGAAGAGTGGCGCATTGAAATCTATGAGATCTTAGTGCGCCACTTCTAGGACGCCATTGTGTCAACATCTTACACCTGCCTCACAGCAGGCGTAAGACTAATGCAGACACCTTTCACATGGGGCGTGCCCTAATGTGAAAGGACACATTGCTGGAGTTGCGTCTATTTTCAGACACACCCCAGCAATACATCACTTTTGCGCCTACAGACACGTCAGAAATAATGACGTATATGCAACTCCTTGCGACATGATGTGTCATACAGTAAATATGACGCATCTATCATGTCCCAAGGAGGGAGCACTAAGAAGTGACACATCCATGTTTTCACACAGTGATGCATCATTCTAAAAAATAAGGCCCTAAATGTGTTTACATCTAATATACAGAGATAGCTATGTGTGTTTTCCATATTGTAACACAGCAGCAGCTCACCAATATTACTGCAAATAATATCTGTGACACCCTCCCATTTCTTATATGTTAGGCCTTATTTTGATCTAAAATAAACTTTTTTTATGTATATTGCATGAAACATAAACAAAAGATTTCTATGCAAAATGGCTGTCTAGACTCTCACTCAACAGGTACTTTAAAAATAAATTAAAGCAAAACAGTATTTAAAACAATCTATGTAGGAAATATTCAAGGTCATTGGGACAAAACTCTGGAGAACGGAGCTGACTCTGTCAGGGGGCCCCATGAAAGGCTGGGTCCCTGGGCCAGAGCCCACTTTGCCCATGCATTAAAACATCTCTGGAACTCAGCAGCATGGCCGGCGCCGGACGCCTCTGGGCGCAGACAGGCTTGCCATTGGCACCGCTCAGACACGCCAGCAGCACGTGTCTGCTGCGCTCTTCTGTTTGCATCGGAAATATATAAGCTAATGCCTATGATGCAAACGGGATCGCTAATGCAGCTGAGGAAGCGGAAACTACTTGGGCAGAAGTGAGGAGCCCGATAGTAGCTCCAGCCCTCCGCACAATCGGTATATCAGCCGCGACGGACCAGGACTGGAGGGAAAGGGAGATGCGAAGCACAGCAGCTAAGGAAGTGTAGGCACTCAGAAATAAGTAATGTGCAAATGTGCTTAGGTAGGAGAAATTGTTAAAAAGCACAGAGTAATTCAGCCGCACATATAAAATTTAAAAAGTATTAAAAAGCTAGTAGTAGGGCGGGAAACACTAAATCCTATGACTGTCAGCTGCGTGCATCTGTTTACATCGGGAACATATATGCTAATGCCTATGATGCAAACTAGATCGCTAACACAGCTGAGGAAGCAAAAACTGAGTGGGAAACAGGGGCTTAAAGTGGATCATAAATTCAAAGCTGTTCTGAACAGGGGCAGCCGAAATATGTTTGGCCCAGGGCCCCCAAAATCCTTAAGATGTCCCTGGCTGTACATTGTCTTCTTGTTCTTTTGTGTGAATACTGGGGATAAAGAGCAATGGCATCACATTCCCAGATAATTTTAACAGACTGTGGTTATACTGACTGGCACCCAGTAGGTGCTTTACGGGTTTATTTCTTTGTTGAAATTAGGGGTAGGCGAAGTTGTGAAGTTTACATACAGTTGTGCATAGTTTTTTAAAACTTTGCAAGCTTGCACACCTTAATAAAAAAGAACCTGCAAATCAGGGCAGCAGATGGACCGGCACTATTTTGCCTCCTACCTGGAGCCCTTCTCTCAGAAAAGGCCCCTGCTCTGGGACCCAGGAACCTTCCTAGGTCTCCACCCCAGTCTCTAACCCACTCTCTATACAGTCCCCTGCTTTCTGTTTCTCCACTTACAAAACCAGCAACCATTAGCTGTTGTTCTCAGACAGAGCTTTCCAACCCCAATTTCCTGCTGCAATATGTTCCACTCTTTTTTGCTGCAGCTGGAAATTGTCACTGCTCGCCGTCTGGTATTATCAAACTTCACCTCGGGTGACATCAGTCAACATTGGCTGCCTTTCCAAAGGACAAGTTTTACCAGTGCTGCCAAGCATAATGCCTGGCAAACAATGATGTGCATTAATTATCATGAATGGAAAATCAATTCAAACTGTGAGCACAAGTTAACTTCACCCATAAATGTTTGTAAATATTCATCATAATAATATGTAAGTTTGAGGTTGAGTGATGCTGATAGAGCAACACTCATTTTCTTGGTTCTCCCCTTTTTTGTGAGGTCCTTTGGGGGGAATGGACAAAGCTTTCCACTAGGGGACCCTTTGAAGGACTCGACTGAGCCCCTGCACCAGAAGCTATGCAGCCTGCTCTTTTAGGACAGAAGCTTGACCCCAGATTGACACGATGAACCTGTGAAACATTCTGTCCATTGATTTAGAGTGTGTCTTCGGCCAACTACGTGTACATAAAGAGGCTATGGCTAACATCTCACTGCTCATTTTCTGTGGTTGGTCCTTTTTGTGCCCATAGTTGCTGGAATGAGATTGATCCACATTTACACTTGAAAGCACAAGGCCTAGGGCACTCTTAAATATCTGCTTCCTGTCCAGCTGCTACTCCCTATCCTCTGTGTAAACCTCTCAGACAGATTAGGGAGTCCTGAGAACCTGAGACTCTAAGTCTGCTGCCCACCTCACTATTAGGTGAGATAGGGATTCTGAAGAATTTATCTTGACTTACACAGATGTTTGGAAATATCCACTGTGACCCCCACATGCCACAACAGTGAAAGGAGACAGAGCGCCTGAAATGATGAAAGCTGCAGGAAAATTTCAGATGGTGGTGATTCAGTCTGGTCAGAACGCCCAGTGCCAAATTTAAATAGTTGTGTTCTTTTTATTTGCTGCCTGTCATAAGTGGTAGTCCAGGATACAGTTCCCCAGTCAGCTAGCCCTTTCCAAGGACATTTGTGGACCTTTCCAAGCCCTACATGATCTTGAGGGATTGCCCCTTTGTACCCTTTTTCCTAAAGTTGACATACCTCCATCAAACCGCCATGTGTATACATGAATTTTGCGACATGGATCCCCATGTCTTGCAGGTAACCCTGAAACTATTGCTACTGTTGTATTTGCTTTCTGCTAGGGTGTTCGTACTTTGAGAAAATTAGGTTTGCAAACATTCTATTACTAGTTAAGAGATACAAAGCCTGCAAGCTCCTCGCTTTTGTGGTGGTGTTTAAGAAAGTTCATGTGGTGAACCTTATTTAGCACTTTAGTAGACTGTTTCCTCTAAATTTGCACATTAGTAGTTGGGTAGCACCTCTACATTAAATGAATCTCAACAAAAAAGCTATTTCTAGCTTTTACAGAGCCAACGAGCCTTATGTGGTTCTGTGCAGTAGCAGACCATTTACAAAGATTAACTGCTCACCTTTTATTTGCTGATTGATGTGTTTAGTTGTGAAATGGGTACTAATGAGGTGACACCTTTCCTCAGATGTCAATGACAAAACAGTGAAATAAAACTGCCACAAAATGTTGCATAATTTGCCTTTTTTTGACACATAATTTGCTAATCTATGCCTCATAACTTTATGCTCCGTTACCACATTCTTCCAACCTCAAAGTCACTAAATTAACCTATGCTCCACCCACTAGTAGATATGGCAGAAATCAGACAGGTTTCCTTAGGGCAATGTGCAAAGTATTTAAACAGTACCGATGCACCAAAACAGTAATAAAGTCAAAATGCAAAACAATAAAAATCTCCAACCTACTTACAAAAATTAGTTTTATAAACAGAATGACACCAAAATAACTAAAAACAATAAGGGGAACTGGAGATATGAATTGGCTAAGTTTTAAGAAGAAATAGCAGAAATGCCAATGATAGTCACTGAGCCTGCTATATCGGGATCGAGGCGTAATCTAAGGCTGGCCATGATGGAGTGCAGGTCGGATTCTCCAAATTGTTTTTTCCTGGTCAAAGAGCTTTCCACTGACTTTGTCATTGAAGTCACGATCCACCGCAGGAGGATACTTCTAGGACCCCGCAGGACCACAAGAATGGCAAGCAGAGACTCACTGGGAGTCACGTAGAGGCCAACAGCTGGGTACAATCCAGGCCCAGTTGCCATGGGTCACTTGGGAAGTTGTAGGAAAGGTCTATTGTAGCTTGTTATATCTCTGTAGCTTGCACAGGTTAGATTTATGTCCTTAGAGTCCATGTTTATGTTCTAGGTAAAAGAGGAAGCAGGTCCAGCCCTTCGGGCTCCTCTCAGGTCGCAGACAGCAAGTGCAGTTCTCTGTACTTTCCCAAGTCCAGCAGTGTTCTGCTGTAGGTGCCTGGATGTGTCACATTTGTTCCTGGTGCCAGCTAGTGGGAGGGAATAACTACTGAGCACACACTAACCAATGGGGTAAAAGTTCCAAGGGCCAACCCTACCTTTTTTGGCATTTCCAAAATGGCAAAATTCTTTCGCCATTCACTAAACTTGGCCTCTGAGGGCTGGGTCTCTGTGTGTGTGGGAGTGGGAGTATAGTATGTCAATCCTAGTTTCCTTCCACATCCAGCATTAAACTCCAGTTTGAGGCTGCTACTTGTACCCAAAAAAACAGACACAGAAGCCTAGTAGGACAAAAGAAGAGTACTTCAGCATTAAGAGAGTAGATCCACAAGAATTGTCTTGGCATTCTATTCTCTCCCCGTTCAAGTGTCTCCCAGGTGTTAATTGTAAACCTAGCATGCCTGTAAAGCAGGATTTGATACTTGAGCAGGATTTGACACTCTGGTGTAAAAATAGGATCTCCAGAGCCCCCGGATAATCCGTTGATTTCAGAGGAGGAGTCCCTGCCTATTCAAGTTAGACTATTGTTTGCTCCTTGGATACATTTCACACCTTTTAACCCCTATTCAAGAATAATTACTGGTGGGAGAAGCTAGAGAGCCTATGCAAGTTAGAATCCAGTACTTTCAGGCAGGAAAGAGGTAACTTTCTAAAAGTTATGTTTCCTTCATATTTATTACAATTCCAACTTCACCATTAAATTCAATTTTAGATAACTATCAAAAATAGTTGTTTAATTATATTCCTTGCTGTTCCCATTACCAGCAGGGCCAGACTGGCTACCAAGCGGTTTCGTTGATGGGGACCTGTGTGTGCTTAAAACCATTTGTTTATTTAGAAGCACACAGAAGTCCCCATCAATGAAATCAGCCCTCACCACAGTGAAATCAGCCCCCAGCTTGTCAGCACACCAAAACGCCCGGTAGCCAGTCCGGCCCTGCTTACTAGTGATTCTCTATGGATTAGCCATCCTTTCTACAGTGAAAATAGCTTTTGTGTGCAAGTAACATTTAGGATGATGTTGACATTAAATTTGTACCTGACTTGCTTTTAAGTATCATGCACTCTGCATTCTGTGCTACTTGGCCTACATAGGAGTGACTTATTAATATTTAAAAGAAGGTATTTTCCTGTCAAAAAGCTCTATTCTGACAGATTAAATTGCAGTTTTTACACTGCTGTAGTCAGGCTATAACGGTAGGGCTGAAGCCATGTCTGCGCTGCTACTATATTGAATGTTACAATAGGTGCTGCAGCCCACTAGTGGCATTTAACCCCTTGACTACTGGGGCTATTCCTCTGCTGTGCGGGGGGTGGGGCGTGCACAGCGCCCCCATGCTCATGACAAGCTTAGCTCGTCTTGAGCCACGGTGCTCCGGTGCTCATAACGAGCTGAGCTTGTCACGCCCATGCCCGTTTAATGGAACGTTCAGCACAGAAGGGGAATTAGCCCAGCGTGCGAGCGTTCCACGGGCCATGACGAGCTCAGCTCATCATGAGCACCGGAGCACCGTGGCTCATGACGAGCTGAGCTCCTCATGGGCATTGGAGGGGTTAACTCTCAGCTCTCAGCACGCGTTACAAAATAAAGTGAGGACTTATGGGCCAGTTAAGTTTGACAATTAGATGTATGCCAATTGAACCATATTTAAAGGGGAAGCACAGACACTTTACCACTGGATAGCAGGGATAAAGTACACAGAGTTCTAAAGCCATCAAAAGGTGAAGAATCAGTGGGGATCACACTAAAAGGATGCGTACAGAGTTTGTGTGTGTTTTTGCTTGTGTGTGTGTGTGTGTGTGTAAGTATGTTCTTGTGTGGCCTAACTCTGGCACCAGAACACCAGAACATCATACATACTGTACATATGTTGTGCATGTAATACTCCTTACCGACTTTTACTTTATTCTGCAGACATTACAGGAACCAGGAGTTTACATGAAGGCAAACCAGATGCTTCTAGTAAGTGGATCAAAGGGTGTCTTAAAGTAATCACCATACTATTTACTTATAAATATTGTTTTATCAACTGTAACACTAAAAACGAATGTTAAGTTCACATAGAAATGTCACTTTAAATATCAGATGACTGAAGAATGTAGGTGCGTTACCTCCCCGAACATTTTGTACATTCCATGGACTGGTGGGTTATGCTGGTCCAGGCATCTTTTTATGAATTTCACCATGAGCTGTCCCTTACTATCACAGAGGATTCAAATAATCAATACCCTTTCAGGAATCTCAGTATATATTGACCAGCCACAGCTTAAGAGACCCCCAGAACAGGTGTCAGATATCTTCACACTGAGAAGTCTACTGATACACAGAATAGATTTTTCTTTAAGACTCATAAATAATTATTCTGCTGATAAGTTTTTAGTGAATAGTAAAAACTTGCATAAATGAATGTCAATTAGAAATAACTAGAAGTACAGCTGGTCCCTGTGAATTGCTCATTGCTATCCTATTGTTCATCCAGGTGCTGCCCTTGCTGGGTTTTAGGACCCAATAAGACAGTGGCAGGAGCAGAGTTTCAACACGGTTTAAAAAAAAACATATTTACTTTCTATCATTTACATTCTTTGCCATCCTTCTTTAGCAGCAATTGGAAGGCAATTAATGGTCTAAGTGTGGCACAAGTTTTCACATCTATAGTGGCATAGAGGATCAGAGTATATATGAGATCACATTTACCGCCCAAGGCAGTGTAGTGAATTGGCATTGTTTGAAAACAGTATTTATACTCGTAATTCAGCAAATTTCTTTTTTAAATATGTGATATATTAACCAGTAAGCCTAGAGTCTCCTATTCCAGTCCCACCACATCTATTTGTCATAGACTACAAGTATGACAATATGCAAGGCATAACTTTTTGGGTTCTTGATGGAAACCTGCGCACTGTAAGAAATTGGGTTTCTGGTGGGGAGGGTGAACCCCTTCTCAAGCAGCAACTACAATTCATGTAAGGGTGACATTACAAGCAAACCCTAAATTAATCTGTGTATTTAGCTCTCCTGTACCTTGGCACAGAGCAATCAGGCTTAACTCAAAGGCTATGTGTAAAGTATTTGTGCAATCTTTCAAACAGTAACACACACCAGTGATAGAAAAATAGAGGAATTTTTATTAAATAAAACAAGATCACAATTACAAGAAGCCAGTTAGTAGAATCGATGATAAAGAATTTTAAAGTTTTAGGTGCAAATAGTAATAAATATCATAAAGCGCCAACTGTGGAAATCTGGTTGAGACGAGCTGGGACAAAGATACAAGTTCAGGTCAACCACAATGGAGTGTATAGGTCTGTGTCAAATATGCATGACGCAGCTGAAGCGCTGCTTCGGTTCCCATATGCAGAGAGGTGGCGGTGCGGGGGTCTGCGTCATCATTGAGGCTGCATCAACGAGAGATGCAAGGGTCTGAGCCAAGGATGCGTCTGAAGGCAAGCAGGTCTTTGCGATGGGTCCAATCCGTGCAACAATGGAGATGCATCGGTTCTGATCGGGTTACCAGGCAGAAGAGATGCATCAATTACCCTAGACCACAGGGGCTGGAAATGTACCTTAAGCCCACTTTCAAGGGTCCAGGACTGGGGTGGCACCAATTGACAGGGTAGCTCACAGATGGCAGAGTCCAGGTGCAGATGCAAGGTTTTTGGAAGTCTGTTATGTTCCTGAGGCTTTAGATCAGGAGGCCAGCCATCTAGCCATTGGTGCCACTCAGGGTTCTGGGTTCAAGAGATGCAAGCTCAGTCCTTCTTACCCAGGCAAGAAGGCAGCAGTTCAGCAAAGCAGGGTCCAGTGGAGTGACAGTCCTTTAGCAGCACAGCAGTTTTTTCTTCCTTGCAGAGTATCCACAGGTCCAGAGGTTTACTGAAATGGTGGTGTCCGAGGACCAGTATTTGTGCCCAGTTGTGCCTTTGAAGTGGGGGAAGGAGCTTCTAGAAGTTTTCCTATGAAGTCCCCATTCATCCTGCCTTCCCTGTCTAGACTCCATACTAAATACAGGGGGTATGCAGCCCTTTGTGTGGCTGTGCTCAGCTCCTCCCTCCCATCCTGCCAGCGATGGACCATCCAGGCACACATAAGCTCCCTATTGTTGTCACTGTCTAGGGCCAATACATACAGCTCAATTGTTAGCTACACCCAGTCATTTGACCACAGCCAGGCTACAGGCACTGCTGACTTTCAAAAATGAGCTTCACCATAAGTTAGGATTTTAAATTGTGATTACAGACACAGCAAACATGCACTTATTATCTCTTTCCATTTGGAAACTGGACTTATGAAAATGTAATAAGGCAACTCCAAGGTTATCCTATAGAAGAGATAGACTTTGCAGTACCGAAAAACTAATTAAAGAGGTTTTCACAACTAAGACATGTAAAACTTAAAAATTACATGTCCAACCCTTTAAATGTATTGCACCCTGCCCTTTTTGCTGTCTATGGCCTGCCCATGGGTTACTTATATGTATTAAAAAGGAAGGTTTGGACCAAGCAAAAAGTTTATTTTGCAGGCCAACATGACATTTTAAAACGGCACACAAAGGCTCTGCAATGACAGGACTGACACATGTTTAAAGAGCAACCAAACTAGAAAACTAACAGGGGGCCTCTCTATTTATTGGTACATGTTTAAAGAGCTACAGAAGTGGGTGGCACAATCAGTGCTGCAGGCTCACTAGTAGCATTTATTTTACATGTCCTGAGAACAGATAGTGCCACTTTACTAGAGGCTTTCAAGTAAATTAAATATGCCAATTGGGCATAAGCCAGACTAACGTGTTTTAGGGAGAGAACACATGCACTTTAGCACTGGTTAGCGGTGGTAAAGGGCACAGAGTCCCAAAGCCAGCAAAAGTATGGGCAGAAAAAATGGAGGTAGAAGTCAACAAGTGTGGGGGTGAGACAACCCTAAGCTGACAGGGATAACAGGCACCAACATTGTCAATGCTACTGCTTTAGTGGTGGCGGTCCTACTGTCTAAGGTTTAGCACAGCCTGAATCACACTACATCAAAGTCAGAATGAGAGGGAAATGGTGATAATGCTAGTACAATGGCTTCACCTCCACCACTGTCAGACATATCATGCTTTATATATGTTTTCTCAACCCAATAAACACATTAAAAAGGCATGGCTTCAGCATGAACAACTAGAATCTCCTGTGAAGGGCAACCGTGAGCTTTTTCCTATTGCCATCAATGTATGCAAGGATTAATCCATGATCCACTAATCTGGAAGTGTTATGCTCTTGACAATATGAGCACTTAACAACATGATCACTGTGGTCAAATTGGTATAAACAAGCAGGCAAACACCTCTGAGAATCTCATTCCTTCATTACACTTATGAATGATTTAGTTCTTGCCTGAGATGGGTTTAAAACTTGAGAAGTTATCACAATCAGTGCTCTAAATTGCCCCATTTTTAGGAATGTTGTAAATTAGAAAAGACCTCAAAACATAAGAAAAATATTGCCAGTCTCTTATTTAAATTTTTTGCTTCAAACTGTGAAAAAAGTGTGAAAGGCACATGAGAAGAATTTACATTTGTCACCAAAATTGATATATTGCGTAAAATACCATGGATCGCTAACAGTTCTCTGCACCTGTTGAATGTGGCAAGCATTACTTCAAATTATAAGGATGCTTCTTTGAGGACACACTATAAGATCAAGAATCCTGTGGAACATGTTACACAGAAAGACTTTGTTGGGGCATTTACGTTTGTGAATACGGGACCTACCACTTCTTTGCCAGGATGACAAGATTTTTTTTTGGTTTCCTTTTTTTATTTGAGGTGTTTCTGTAGTGTGATATTAGCCTCAAGGGTCGGGTAGTATAACACTGGAAACAAAGAACAATAGAGTGAAGGTAAATGGTTGAGAAAAGTGCAACAAAAATTAGAATTGGGGTGAAGTCCGAAGAGGTGCATTTTCCGTTCCTTCAGGAAAATGAGAATATCATTCTGGATTCAGTGTTATGTAGTCTGCTAAACGGTTTCAACGTCTGGGGCCAGGTCTTAAGGAGGCTTGTTTCTTTTGCAGCTCCACATCTATTTGTGCACCTACCTTTGGATTCAAAACACATCTTTTTCCCTGGTCTTCATTTTGGTGCTGCCTCCTATTTACGCTGCACTTGTAAGTAGGGTGCAGTGTCAAAATCAATGGGTTTTGCGGTGGAACGCCCACCGCAACACCTATTGCCCTCCCCTTTCACACTAAGTACAGCGTGAAAGGAAGGGCGTGGCCACGGAAGCAACCAAGATGGCTGCCTCTGCCTGAAGCTCCGTTGGTCGGGCTTCCAATTGCTTAAATTATGATGGTTTAACCAAACTCTGAAACCAGCAAACCTTATCCATCCTTCACCAGACCCCGTCGGCAGCCTTCCATTCCTGGAGGGTGTATGAGGCGCGTGAACGGCGGAGGGGATCGAGGGCCTCGCCGCCTTCTCCCTCGGACAAACTATCTGTGCCCGGCTATTGGGTGAGTCTTGCGCCTGTGGGGGCCGTTTGGCGCGCTGCGCTGCGCTGAGACACTCGGTGGGCCTCCTCTCTCTCCCTCCTGTTGCCCGCGGGGTTGGGCCGTCCTGTTCCCGGTTACTGGGGAGTGCAGTTGGCTCTCAGGCCTGTTGCGCGGCCCGGACCGGGGAATGGAGTTGCGGTCCTGCCCGGTGGGCAGGTGGGGCTGGAATGTGCGCTCCGGGGGCCGCGGTGGGGCGCGGCGGGGATCCTGCGGGGGTAGGTACCTCCCCTTCTCTGAAGTAGCCCCACAGTTGCATGTTTGCCTCTGCCCCCACATTAGCTCCTCCTTTCGTTCCAGCCAGCTAGTGGTTGCCCCAGCTGCCGAAGCCCTCCTATCCCGGGGCCTACTACACGCCCTCACTGATTACTGATCTCTCTGAGCCCTCCACCTTGACCATTGGGCCGAAGATTCTAGCAGCTGCCACATGAGAGGCGAGACGTCGGCGACTGCCTAAATACCACCCTGGGGTGAGTCCGCTGCCTCCCATTGCGACACCATCGTCGGGGACCAGATCCTTCCTCGGCACGGCCCTTTGTTTTCGCTCCTGGGTCTTTGGAGGTGTGACTGGTCAGCCAAGCCGGCTCTTGACCGGAGGGTGTATTCACAAGCCCGGGTGCTGATTATACCTGCTTTCGCACAGACTTTCCCTTTACCCCAATTTGAACACTGGCGTCTCTTACACTGACTCTGCCTGCTGCCCGAGTGTGTCATTGAGAGCTTCTCTTCAGGCACGGATCCTTACCTCGTGCGCAAGACCATCTGTCTCCGCCATTTTACCGGTCTACTACCGCCTGTTCTCACCTGTTCCACACCATGGGGAAGAGGGATCCAAACCAACGTAAGCTCAGCTTGGACAAAGCCTCTCTCCTTACAAATGATGCCCCCCCGATCCTTCCACGGGCGCTGTGGACCCTGTTGACAGAGACGATGCAGCTTCTTTAGTCACTACCATGATGAGTGAGATGAGGGCCGGTTTTAAGTCACTTGACAGTCGATTCGACAACCTTGAGCAAAATCTGGCCGACATGGGCTCTAAGGTTCAGGCTCACGACCGACGCTTGGACTTGGTGGAGTCCAGGGTCTCGGACGTAGAGGACGGAGCGTCAAATCGCTGAAACGCCTGGAACGAGTGGAAAAATCCTCAAAGATGTGGCCATTAAAAATGAGGACCTTGAAACACGTAGCAGACGCAACAACATCTGCATTCTTGGCGTGGCAGAGACGACGTCAACTGGTCGTTATGGATGTCTTATTGGAAAAACTACTCATTGACCTGTTTGGCAGGGAAATATTCACGCAGGGTTTTGTGGTGGAACAAGCCCATAAATCCTTGGGGCCCGGCCTCGCCCTGGCTTGCCTCTGCCCCCCATAATTGCTGGACTCATGAATTTCCGCGATCGTGATGCTGCTCTCTGGACGGCGTGTAAGAAAGGGGAGATTCGGTGGCAGGGCAGTTCTTTGTCTCTGTTCCCGGATTTCACCCTCATGGTCCAGGAGGCGCGACAAAAATACAGCGGCTTCAAAGCTACCCTGAGGAACCTGGGCCTTAAGTATGGAATGCTATATCCAGCAAGACTGAAGGTGGACGTTGCCGGCAGGTTTCGCATTTTCGACACCCCCACGGATGCACAGGAATTTTGCCAGAACTACAAGAAACATGGATCGGGAGCATCTGACGCTTCTGGTTCGCTTTCTCCTGTGCAGGGCAATTCCCAGAACAGTGTGGAACTCTTCACGGACCCGGGGACTGGCTGAAAGTTCATTGTTTCAGGTCCTATTTATTCTTGCTGGGTTACAAGATATTATACTTTACTAATGTTCATTCGTGACTTGTCATATGGTTTGCCTGACCCACGAGGCGTTGCTGCCCCCCATGGCGGATGCCTTTGATTTCTTGATTTTTGCGAGCTTTTTTGGAAATGTTTATTGTTTATACATCTTGTCAATGTTATGCGCATTACAATGTTATGCTAAAGGGGTCCATTGGGTTTGCTTCTTGGGGGTTGACAAGAGGCTGGGTGGTGGGAGGAGGGCGGGTTTTGTTTTGGTTTTTTTCAGTGATGGCTGTTACATTGATTAGTATGCTCTTAGATTGAATTGGAGTAGCGTGCACTTCAGATTATCCTGGATTTTGTTTTTCACATGGCCAAGGTAGGCCTTCAGCCCGGGGCTTCCGGGCTATCACTGCTTTCCTGGAATGTTTGGGGGCTTAACAATACTAAGAAATGCAAGTTTTCAATTATATCACTAGACATAATCAATCAATCAGGTCATTTGTAGAGCGCGCTACTCACCCGAGAGGGTCTCAAGGCGCTGAAGGAGGGGGGGGGGGGGGCTACTGCTGCTCGAAGAGCCAGGTCTTGAGGCGTTTCCTGAAGGCGAGATGGCCCTGGGTAGTTCTGAGGCGTGCGGGGAGAGAGTTCCACGTTTTGGCCGCCAAGTAGGAGAAAGATCTTCCTCCGGCAGTGGTTCTGCGGATCCGTGGGACAGTGGCGAGGGCGAGGCTAGCTGAGCAGAGTTGACGGGCGGCCTGTAGAACGAGTGGCGGCTGTTGAGGTATTCGGGGCCTCTGTTGTGGAGTGCTTTGTGTGCGTGGGTGAGGAGCCTGAAGGTGATCCTCTTGTTGATGGGGAGCCAGTGCAGGTGTTTCAGGTGGGCGGATATGTAACTGTGGCGAGGAATGTCGAGGATGAGGCGTGCGGAGGCGTTCTGAATGCGTTGTAGTCGTTTCTGAAGTTTGGCGGTGGTTCCTGCATATAGGGCGTTTCCATAGTCCAGGCAGCTGGTGATGAGGGCATGGGTGACCGTCTTTCTGGTTTCAGCGGGGATCCACCGGTAGATCTTACGGAGCATGCATAGGATGTTGAAGCATGATGACGAGACGGCGTTGACTTGCTTGGTCATCGTGAGGAGGGGGTCCAGGATGAACGCGAGGTTGCGTGCGTGGTCTGCGGGTATCGGTGCGGTGCCCAGCGCCGTGGGCCATCAGGAGTCGTCCCAGGCTGAAGGGGTTTGTCCGAGGATGAGGACCTCCGTCTTGTCTGAGTTCAGTTTAAGGCGGCTGAGCTTCATCCATTCTGCGACATCTTTCATGCCTTCCTGAAGGTTGGGGTTAGCCGTAGCTGGGTCCTTGGTGAGGGAAAGTATCAGCTGGGTGTTGTCGTCATAGGAGATGATGTTGATGTTGTGTTTGCGTGCGATGGCGGCGAGGGAGCTCATGTAGATATTGAAGAGGGTTGGGCTGAGCGACGAACCTTGGGGTACGCCGCAGATGATCTCGGTGGGTTCTGAGCAGAAGGGAGGGAGGCGGACTCTCTGGGTTCTGTCGGAGAGGAACGAGATGACCCAGTCCCGGGCTTTTCCAAGGATTCCAGTGGTGCGACGTAATGTGGATGTCGCCTTTTGCAGGAGACGCATTTGTCCCCTTCTGACTCCACTCGGATCGCCATTAGCTGGGGAGCACACAGGTTTTTCTCTGGCTATAGCAGATATTCTAGAGGAGTGGCCATAATTATACATAAACGTGTCCCTTTTGCTCTTTCTAATACTGTTACTGACACAGACGGCAGCTTTTTGATGGTCACTGGGACCCTAAAGGGACATAAAATTACATTGGTCGGGATTTATGGCCCTAATGTCGACTCCCCGTCTTTTTTCCAAGAACTACAGTTACACCTCCTCACGCTCGAACTGGGTTTGTTGATTTTTAGGGGGCGACTTTAACTTATTGATGAATCCCACCAGAGACAGCATGTCATCTTCCCCCGACACTAAAACTAGATCACGCCCGGTATTGCTTGACATTTGCACACACTTTTCTTTAATTGATATTGAAGAGAGGCTCCACCCACATCTTCCTGATTACACCCATCATTCTGGGTTTCATAATACCTGGACCAGAATTGACTATTGGCTCCTCTCCCCTGGGGTGGCTGGTCGGGATGAGAGTCTGCTCACACTCTTTCGCACTCCGTCGGACCACTCCCAAATAGTTCTTGAATTGAAAGTGCCCAGATTGGGTGGATATGAGAGACAATGGCGTTTCCCTGGGAGGGCACTTGCGGATCCCGTCTTTACAGAAGAAGTCAGACAGGCTATTGAGGAGTATTTTGACCTCAACACTGGATCAGTGGATTCCTGGGCAGTTCTTTGGGAGGGATTCAAGGCGTACATACACGGCGTTTGTATTACTAAACATGTTGGCGTATTGAGGGACATTCGTTCCACATTGTCTTGTATAGAGAAAGACATTCCTGCACTAGACAGGGAACTATTATTGAACCCCTCCAGCGAGAAGGAAGCCAGTCGTTTGGCAGTAATGATGGAGTTTCGAGACAAAGCAGACAGGGAATTAAAGTTTCTTACCAAACAATTTGTGACACGGCAGTATGGAGAGGGCAACAGGCCTGGCCGACTATTAGCGCAACTACTTCGTCCCCCTTATAACACCTCATACATCACAGAGATTGAGGGTCCGCTAGGTGATTCTCTTCACTCCATGCCAGAAATTTGCAATGCCTTCCTGTCCTACTACAATACCTTACATAAATCCACACTGACGGGTGATTTGGGAGATCAAGGCAACTTCCTCAACGAGATCGCCATGGTTTATCTGGAGAAACGCATGCAGAAATTTCTGGCTATGCCCATCAGTCCGGATAGCATAGTCGAAGCTATAGATGCGTTACGGGGTTCTTCGGCGCCGGGTCTAGACGGCTTTTCTGCTGAATTCTATAAGGCCTAAAAGGAAGCCTTGCTCCTGCGCTTGGTAGAAGTCTGCCTCCCACACTCAGAGAGGCGGTCATCATTCTCCTTCCCAAACCGGGCAGAGACTCCAAACTATATAGCTCATACAGACCTCTCTCTTTATTAAATTTGGATTACAAGATCTTGGCGAAAGTGATCGCCATTCGGCTTTCATTGTTGATGGAGGCCCTTCATATCCCCGGCGCAGTCTGGTTTTGTGCCTCACTGCTCCACCTCTTTGAACCTGAGGACCGGTTTTGCCGTTCTACACCGAATAGATCCCTCCTCGAGGCTGAGAAAGCATTTGACTCTTTGGAGTGGCCCTTTTTCTTGTCCATCATGAGACGCATGGGCGTGCCAGAATGCATCGTCTCCACGGTATCACTTTTATACACTGCACCTACCGCCAGGCTGTGCCTTAATAGCACGATTACCGAGCAGTTCTCCTTATCACGAGGCACCCGTCAGGGTTGCCCCTTATCCCTGCTGTTTTTCCTATTGGTGATGGACCCTCTGGACCGCCATTTTCAGGAAAAACACCTACACTGAGGGCTTCAATTTCTTACCGCCCCCTTCTGGTTTCTCTGTATGCAGACGATACAAATTTATATGTCAGAATGCCCCACATTAATCTTGAACCACTTATTTTAGAAATAATTCGCTTTGGCAAATTCTCTGGTCTTCGCATCAACTGGCACAAGTCGGTGATTTTCCGCTTAGTCCCAGCACATCGTCGTGGACTTGCACCTTCCCCCTTAAATGGTGTCATGACTCAGTCAAATATTTGGGGGTACATGTCCACTTGGACACCTCCACCATCATTAGACTAAATTATGGTGGCACGGTTAGTTTATTAGAGAGCCAGATTGCAAGATGGATTCGCCTCCCTCTGTCTAATGGCTGGACGAATTGAAATAAATAAAATGGTTGTAATCCCTCCTTTTTTGTACCTTTTTAATAATATCGCGATAACGCTTACCAAGGTTTTCTTTTCCCAGCTGCGTTCTTTATTGCTGTGCTTAGTTTGGGGAGACAAAAATCCACATGTTAACATGGCGTGGTTGACTCTCCCATATGAACGTGGTGGATTTGAAGTTCCCGATTTTTATCTCTATTTTTTAATTGCACAATGTTCTTACGCGCACCCCGACGCGCACATTTTGTATCTGAAACCCGAAGCAGATTTGGTCCTCCCCGAACCTCTCTCTACGGTCACGAGGCCTTGCGCGGGACCCACGGGACATACAAACTGTCCCATCCACCGGCTGGGCCTGGGATAGGCTTTGCAAGCTCCTGGGCCTGGACCAGTTATATTCACCGTCCCTTCCTTTTCCCAATGCTTCTTGGTTCCCGATAACCCGGGAATCAGTAGTCAGAAATACGTTGGCTAAATTTCACATTGACACCATAGGCGACCTTTTTCCTGATGGCCACGCTTTTTCTTTATCTGAAGGCCCTCGCTTCGTTGAACGCTCGTTCTTGGACTCATTTATTTTGACCAGATTACGATCCATGTTACGAGCTTCGTTTCCTACATTCCTGCTTGCTCCTGACCCTGCCCCCCCGCTCACGCTCCTAAATCAACAAACACATCTGGGGCACATATGATTTCTAAACTATACAGACTATGCAGTGCCTCACTTCCCACTTTGGACACTAAATTGCGCGCCACATGGGAAGGTGATCTGGGGAAACCTATATCTGACGTTCAGTGGGAACAGTGCTGCAAAGCTACGAAGGAAATTTCCTTGAACAGTAGACACAAACTCATCCATTTTAAATTTCTTCGTAAATACCATACGCCAGCAGGTTCCCATATAATAGACCCTAGCCCTCCCCACCACTTCCCCAAATGCAGGGCCCCGTTCGCTGATTTTGCCCCCCTTTCTTGGACTTGTCCCCTTCTGCATGATTATTGGTCTCAGGTAAACCGCACCTTCGGTGACATTTTATGCATGAATCTGGTCCCTACCCCGGAAATTGCGCTTTTGGGATATGTCTCTTGTTGGCCAAAAGGGAGATTGCAATAATATGATGTGACAGACGACCTCCTAGAGTGAAGTCATGGCTCAGGAGCCTGTCATTTTGCAATATTAACAATAAGGAGTACTCTCCTTGGTCCCTGTTCGTCTAGGTCTATTGATATATGGGGGCCTTACCCTTCTTACATAGCCAAGATCACTGCTGCCCGTCAGTCTCAATTAGTTAGTCAAATAGTGCCTGAGGGGGTTGGCTGAGATGTCACGCATTTGTGCAGGATACATTTGTTTTTTCATGCATTTCCCCGCCCCCCTTTTTTAATTTTTTTTACACCTGAATATTTCTTTGAGTAAAGATTTGATTGTCTAATTATCATGCACAGGATGTAATATGAATGTGATTGCATATGTTTTTTTTTCTTTTTTATTGTTGCTGTTCTTTTCTCTCTTTATTAATCTTGTCCCTTTTGTTCCACATGTTTCTTTAATTGTGTAGCTCACTGTCTGTTAGCTACCCGAACTACATACCATGTATTATTTTAGGTCTGAACGCACACTCTCCTTAATAGATATTAATGGTCCGCTATCTTATGTAACAAAAGATACATCACTGCTTGATCATTGGGAAATGGATAAATAAAGTAATTTAAAAAAAAGTACAGTGTGAAAGGGGGGCTTATTTACAAAGCAGCGCTAAGCCACGTTAAGTGGCTTAACACTGTCTTGTAAATAAGGTGAAGCACATACCGCCACAGAAACATGGCGATAGGGACTTGCAAATATGCCCCAAAGTAGTTCTCACTAGCCATTTGTGCCTGCAGACAGGCTGGGGCCAGGGCAGGGAGGAAGGGAGTTCCAGACATTTCTGTGAGAGGAAGTCTCTAGAAGTTTTTCCTGCTTTAAAGTGGGCACTCAATATAAAAAGGGGGACTCAGATCCACTCTTCAGTTCACTTTCTGAACCTGTGGGGGGACTCTCTGAGGACTGCCTGCTGGTATGACCTGGGTACTTCAGAAGACTGCTTTGCTGCACTGAGAAGGACTGCTCTCAGTAGCGGTCGGCAGTAGGTGTTTCTATAGGGCGGTGACGTGGGCAGGAGGAGGGGCAGGGTGGGGGGAAATAATGTATGGATTACGGAGTTTTACAGGTAAGTAAACATTTAAATACATAAAACGAATTTTCGTTGCGCGCACTGCATCACCAAATGTGATGCAGTGCGCGCAACGAAATTCGTTTTGTGTATTTAAATGTTTACTTACCTGTAAAACTCCGTAATCCATACATTATTTCCCCCCACCCTGCCCCTCCTCCTGCCCACGTCACCGCCCTATAGAAACACCTACTGCCGACCGCTACTGACTGCTCTGTTGCCTGAAGCCTGCTCTGAGCATCTTCTAGCCTGCTGCTTGAAGGCTGCTGCTTGTGCCTTGCACTTCTACTTGAAGGAAGGACTTCCAGAAGGACTCCAAGGGCCAGTTGGCTGGCCCTTGATCAGATCCACAGGGACATAAAAGGCCTCAACCTTCTTGAACTCACACCTGGACCATGCCTGAGTGAGTCCTGCCCCTCCAGTCCTGGACCCTTGAAGGTGGTCCCAAAAGTGTTAAAGGTGCCCAAATAGCCCAAGTCTAAACTTGGGACTTAGGAAACGTTTTCCCAAAAACTGCTCTGAGAACAGAGAGATCGGGATGTATGCAATCGTTGTTCCACCGAAGGTGCGTAGCTGGTTGGCCTGACATTGTAGCAGCTCCCGCTACATTTTTCTAGGCAGCAGCAAATCCTCTTCAATGGTTTCTCACATAAGGGGTTCTGGCATCGTGGCGCCTTCATGGGCTACAACCTGCAGCTTTGTCCCTCTGCAGATTTTCAGCTTCCAAAAAGTTACTGGGCCTCCTTTATGAGGTCGTATCAGCACTTTTGCGCCACTGGAGCATCACTTTTTTGATGCTCCGGTGGTGCATTGTGCTGCAGCATATTTATAGGGCCTCACAAAGGCACTTTACGTGGCTTTTCATGGCCTTGTATTTAAGTGCCCCTTTCATTCGGAACACTACATGAAAAAGGCGTGCCATGGGTGTTGTTGTGGATGTTCCCACGTGACACCCCTGGAATCTAAAGCATTCCCAGATTTACGAGGAATCCTAAACCTAGGAAGGCATCAGATTCTAACGCTATCCCAGGGGTGGCATTAAGGAGGCTCAACGAGGAGAAATATCCTTATTTCTCCTTGTTTTTCCTCTTTCCCTATGTGCTGCATTCTGCAGCACACATAGAAGGAGGAAATCGCTTCTATTGATTCATTTTGTGCAGAACGGTGTCCCTTCCTTCTCAAAATCCATCATCTCCGCAACACAGGTACCCTTGCAACATGGCACAAGGGGGCCTGCATTTGCGCTAGTCTGCTTTATTAGCGCCGTCATAGGGATCAGTACAGGAATGCGCTGTATTCTTGTAAATACGGTGCTTTCCTGCACTTTTACATTGATGCAGCGCTGACAAATTGCTTGCAGCACCGATCTGCGCCATTCTATTTTAAATGAGGCCCACTAAGTCAAAAAGTAGAAATCTTCACTGCAACTTCATTCAATGGCTTCCCACGACACCTCCTCCTCGAACACCGTCTGCTGCCTTGCCCCACTGACCTTTACCTCCTCAGGCATTCTTTCTTGAAATTTCATCGACGTCCGAAGGTTAGCAAATGCCGGTCCAAATCCAATTTCAGTATCCCAACCATGCTCCATCGTGGTCGGCCATAACTTTTGACTTTGCCCTGATCTTGCACAACGAGATTTTTGCAGTTGGCACTTTTAATCTTTTAGCCACTATTTTTCGCTTTAAATTTTAAAAATTCAAAACACTGGTTCTACTGATTGGATTTTTGCCTTTCTAGTGTCAAAAAATATATTAAAATTTACTGTATCTTTATGAATTGGTGGGGGCTTTTTCATGTGTTGTTTTTTTAACTTTATTACTGCTCGGCTGCTAAATAAATACATTGTCTCTAAGTGAAGTCTGAATGCTTTTGTGCCAAGCTACCAGAGTGTCAAGCACAGTTTAATTTAGTGACTTTTTGTGATTCACCCTGACGAGGATTGTGCCTGCTGCTTGAGCAGTGTTCCACCACCCTCAACCAACAACCCAATTTCTCACAATCAGCCTACCATAGGCAAAGCTGGGCACACATTCCTGCTCAGCGCCAGGATACTAACCTGGGTGATAGAATGCTTTACAAATGAACATAGCATAACATAAAAGAGATACTCGCTTCTGGGCATATCTTATGCAATTCAGAAGCTATTCTGTAACTAGTAAAGATGCCTTTGAGCACAACTTTCCCAGCGAGATTTCCACACAGCGCTAGATTTCTTTCATTTTCATTTTATTTAGTGAATACTTAATAGCATTTCACTACTTGAATTTGTCAATTTTACTATTGGTTTTATTAGGTTTTTTGAATTTTAAATTGAACACTAGATTATTACACTTTGACAATTTATTCTACAAACAGTAACAGTAATTGTCTGGACCTTTCCACTATATCTAATTCAACATTTAATACATTTTTGGCATATGCTAATCATTGCACACTAACAATCTGATGATCAACAGTTCTCTTAATTCTTAGCTGTCTGTTGCAAATATATTACCCCTGTGAAACGTTAAGATTTGCTGCTGTAGAATTGAAAAATAACAGCCTTAACAATGATAATTAGATCACAAATTCAAATGCTGAATATCTCCAGCCCCCAATAAGAGATAGCAACTTAATAAAAGTTGATATCTGCCCTCTATTTGACCTAGGGGTATCTCTATCAATTCTGTTGTTCTACCTTTTATCCCACATGAGAAATATATGACCTCTACCCTCTTTACTTGCATTATATATCTGGAGTAAATCTAAACATCAACATTTATCATTCCCTCACCATCTGCTCAAATGTTTTGCATTAAGATCACCCACTGCCCAAATCATAGTAGTCTGGTACTATATAGTTGAAAATCCTGTATCAGCCTAAACACTTTCTTCAGAATCAACAAATGAGCGGCACTGGGTGTTAGATAGATACTACAAAAAACAACTGTAATAGTTTGTTGATCTTCTATAAATGTAAACTTAACCACTAAAAGTGTTTTGCAATTTAATGTTAGGCAAACACCTCTATAGTTATACCCAGCCTGCAACTCAACTCCATGGCCAAACTTCTCTTTGCATGCCCTTTCTTAGATCTAATTGCTAAAATATAGAATACCATATACTTTTCTAATAGAAATCTTCACATAGATTGGTCTCTTGGCTAAATATATCAGCAAGATCTTAAAATATTCAGAACTGATAATAATAATTGTGACAAACATTCTACATAATGACCGACTGAATCACACCTGGTAAATATGACCCTGTCACCAGGTAGGTGGTCCCCCCAGCCCCTCCAGCTGCCACACGGTCCTCCTGTGCCTCTGTCCCGCTGCCGCTACCCGCTGTGATCTGACCACCTCTCCCCACCGAGGTCAGCCTTGCATTGCCTGTGCTTGTTTTTATTTCTTGTGTTTCCGGAAGTCTGATTCCGCCTTTTACTTGTTGCCACTTTTGTTTTACTTGGTTTTACTGTTTTTGTCGTTTTTCACTTTGTGCCCTTTGTGCCCTCTCCCCCCTGCTCACTTTTGCCTTATGTGTCACCCACCAGCTCCCTCGGGCTTCCCGCCGCTGCTTCCCTTGCAGCCCTGCCCCCCTAGTATCCCATTGGCCGCGCCACTCCAGCCTCCCAGCTGCTCCTCCCTCCCAAAGCCCCTCATATGGAGGCCGCGCGGTGGTGAAGGGAGCGACCCTTGACCCTGTCACCAGGTAGGTTGCCCCCCCAGCCGCCATACGGTCCTCCTGTGCCGCTGTCCTGCTGGCGCTACCCGCTGTAATCTGACCACCTCTGCCCACCGAGGTCTGCCTTGCATTGCCTGTGCTTGTTTTTATTTCTTGTGTTTCCGTGACTCTGATTCCGCCTTTTACTTGTGACCAATTTTGTTTTACTTGGTTTTACTGTTGTTGTCGTTTTTCACTTTGTGCCCTTTGTGCCCTCTCCCCCCCTGCCCCCTTTTGCCTTCTGTGTCACCCACCAGCTCCCTCGTGCTTCCTGCCACTGCCTCCCTTGCGGCCCGCCCCCCTGGTATCCCATCGGCCGCCCCACTCCCCCCTCCCAGCTGCTCCTTCCTCCCACAGTCCCTCATATGGAGGCTGCACGGTGGTGAAGGGAGAGACCCTTGACCCTGTCACCAGGTAGGTCACCCCCCCAGCCGCCACACGGACCTTCTGTGCCGCTGTCCCACTGTCGCTACCCGCTGTGATCTGACCGCCCCTCCCCACCGAAGTCGGCCTTGCATTGCCTGTGCTTGTTTTTATTTCTTGTGTTTTCGTGACTCTGATTCCACCTTTTACTTGTTGCCACTTTTGTTTTACTTGGTTTTACTGTTGTTGTCGTTTTTCACTTTGTGCCCTCTCCCCCCTGCCCCCTTTTGCCTTCTGTGTCACCCACTCGCTCCCTCGCGCTTCCCGCCGCTGCGTCCTATGCGGCCCCACCCCCCTGGTATCCCATTGGCCGCCCCACTCACGCCTCCCAGCTGCTCCTCCCTCCCACAGCCCCTCCTATGGAGGCTGCAGAGCGGCCGCGTGCAACGGGCGCGCCGCTGGCGCGCAACGGAGGCTCGCCAAAGGCAAGCCCGTCTGTGCCCGTCAGTGCCTCGACCTCGCCCAGCGCCAGAACCCCTGGCCCCCGCCGAAGCCAGGAAACCCGACTGAGATACAACACCGCCGCCCTCAACGCACTCAACACCGGACGACCACCTCTCTGCCACCGAGCCACCCCGAAGCGCACCCACGGACCCTTCTCCTGCCTAGGCTGAAAATTCACCTGCGTCCGAAACTTTACACCACCATCCGGACCAGGCAACAACAACCACCTCAAGTGCATCCTGCTCAACACCCGCTCCGTCCACAAGCACGCGGTCGAACTTTGAGACCTTCTCGACACAACAGCACCAGATGTCGCCTTCCTCACGGAAACCTGAATGAACCCCTCTTCAGCCCCTGACATCGCCATAGCCATCCCGGACGGCTACAAGATCATCCGAAAGGACCGCGTCAACCAAACCCGAGGAGGAATCGCCTTCATCCACAGGAGCACCATCAGCGTCTCGACTAACACCGAAGACAACCTCACCACTGCCGAACACCTACACTTCCAGATCCGCACCGACCCCAAGACCACCCACAGAGGAACCCTCATCTACAGACCCCGGGGCTCACGCCCTCAATTCAGCTATGCCATCGCTGACCTCATCAGGCCGCGTGACCTCGTCTCATCCGACTACATCCACCTAGGGGACCTGAACTTCCACCTGGAGAACAACAACGACAACAACACCACCATCCTTCTAGACAACCTCGCCAAGCTCGGACTCAAGCAACTGCTTAACACCCCCACCCACTCCGCCGGCCACACGCTCGACCCCATCTTCTCTGCCAGCGACCATGTTACCTTCAGCCACTCCACCAGAATACACTGGACCGACCACAGCTGCATCCATTTCACCTACAAGAAGACCACATCCCAACACCACATATCCCCTCAGATGCTGGAGCAAAGTCACCACAAACCAGCTAACCACATCACTGAGCCAGAACCCACCAATCAATACCACGGACACCAACAACGCAGCCCGCAACCTCACACAGTGGATCATCAACTGCGCCGACACCCTCACACCACTGAAGAACCCTCCAGGCTAGCCCGGCAACAAGAAAGCCACATGGTTCACCAACGACCTCAAAGAATCGAAGAAATCATGCCGAACCCTCGAGAAAACCTGGCGCCATGAACAGACGACAAAAAACCTGACAGCCCTCAAAAACGCTACTCACAAACACCACAAGCTGATCCGCACCACCAAAAAGACATCGTTCAAAGAACAGCTGGACAACAACATACACAACAACAAGGAACTCTTGAGCATCGTTAAAGAGCTCTCCAACCCCAGCGCCAACAGCAACGACATCACACCATCACAAGACCTCTGCAACTCCCTCGCCACGTTCTTTCACCGCAAGATCGCCGACATACACAACAGCTTAGGCGCTCAGACTCAGACTCCGACCCAACCACAGAACCAATGCCCCGACAACCACCCTCAGCAACTGGATTCCCGTCAGCACTGAAGGTACCACCCACGTTATGAACACCATCCACTCCGGCTCTCCCTCCGACCCATGCCCTCACCACATCTTCAACAAAGCCGACTCCATCATCGCACCCCACCTCCGGAACGTCATAAACAACTCCCTCACGTCCGCCACCTTCCCAGAGAGCTAGAAGAACGCTGAGATCAATGCCATACTGAAGAAACCTACGGCGGACCCTAAAGACCTCAAGAACTTCCTCCCCATCTCTCTCCTTCTCTTCCCTGCTAAAGTCATCGAGAAGACCGTCAAGAAACAGCTGACAGCGGTCCTGGAGGCAAACGGCTCCCTCGACCCATCCTAGTCCGGATTTTGAGCCAACCACAGCACCGAGACCACCCTCATCGCAGCCACCAACGACATCAGGACCCTGCTTGACAATGGGGAAACAACCGCTCTCATCCTCCTAGACCTCTCAGCCTCCTTTGATACAGTCTGCCATTGCACCCTAATAACCCGCCTCGACAATGCCAGGATCCAAGGTAATGCCCTGGACTGGATCACCTCGTTCCTCTCCAACAGAACCCAGAGAGTCCACCTTCCTCCCTTCTTCTCAGCGGCCACCAAAATCATCTGCGGCATACCCCAAGGCTCTTTGCTCAGCCCAACCCTCTTCAATATCTACATGAGCCCCCTCGCCGCCATCGCATGCAAACACAACCTCAACATCATCTCATACGCCAACGACACCCAGCTGATACTCTCCATCACCAAAGACCTAGCCACTGCCAAATCCAACCTCCAGGAAGGAATAAAAAACGACGCAGAATGGATGAAACTTTGCCGTCTCAAACTGAACTCAGACAAGACGGAGGTCGTCATCCTCGGACCATCCCCCTCCACCTGGGACGACTCCTGGTGGCCCACAGCATTGGGCACCGCACCGACACACACGAACCCTGCACGCAACCTGGGATTCATCCTAGACTCCTCCCTCACGATGACCAAGCAAGTCAACGCCATCTCATCCTCATGCTTCAACACCCTACGCAGGCTATGAAATATCTTCCGGTGGATCCCTACCGAAACCAAAAAGACGGTCTCCCAGGCCCTCGACACCAGCTGTCTGGACTACGGGAACGCCCTCAATGCAGGAACCACAGCCAATTTTCAGAAATGGCTCCAACGCATACAGAACGCATCCGCTCGACTCGTCCTCGACATCCCTTGCCACAGCCACATATCTGCCCACCTGAGAGAACTGCACTGGCCTCCCGTCAGCAAAAGGATCACCTTCAGGCTCCTCACCCACGCACAGAAAGCACTTCACACCATGGGCCACGAATACCTCAACAGCCGCCACACGTTCCACACCCCAACCCGCCAGCTCCGCTCCGCCAGCCTCGCCCTCGTCAGCGTATCACGGATTCGCAGAACCACCACCAGAGGAAGATCATTCTCTTACCTGGCTGCCAAGACGTGGAACTCCCTACCCACCCACCTACGGCTGACCCAGGACCATCTCACCTTAGGAAACACCTCAAGATCTGGCTTTTCGAGCAGTAGCAGCACACCCCTCCACTCAGCGCCTTGAGACCCTCACGGGTGAGTAGCGCGCTCTATACATGTATTGATTATGACCAATTAGATAAATCACAATGATTTTCTTTCTTCTTTACCTGCTAGATTTGTGCAACTCAACCTGTACCTTCAACATATACTACTTCAATTACAGAAGATGAGTTTTTTTATTGTTTCTGATAGATTTAGAGCATATTTATTAATTAGTAGGTCAAACATTCAAATTATCGATATTTTCATAATCTCTAACCTGATCAAGTATTTCATTTGAGGAGAATATCTCATCATTAGAAGATAATTTATTTACATCAATCATCCTAATATGTAGCTCATTAACATAGCTCCAGATCAAATTACGTAATCATAGTGGCCTAAAAGACACATCAGAATATATACCGCTATTATAACCATCCTTTTCCCTAAGAAATCTCACTTATTTATTATTGTGAGACGGAAACAATCTAGGTTGCAAGTGTTATGGAAGTATTGTGTAAGCTAGCTTAATTCAGTTGCACCACTCTATTATGTGGTAAAAATCTACAAACAAAAAGCAATTCATTTAAAAGGCGTAATTCGGTCCTGTTCTGTATCCGATCCCACCTTATTTTCTGTAACCTCTTAGTAGAATCTGTTGCCATAGGACTTGTTGTATCATTTACCTTATATTTTACCACAGTATCCATCCGCAGCTGAAATCTTAGACTATTAGGGGATTTCTTTATTATCTTTATTAACTTTGCCTTTCTATATTTCTTTTGACTAATATTTCTGATGTTGTCTGCTTTCTCAATATCAAGCCAAGCTTTTGATATTTCTCTTTTTGTTAACTTTTTCTTCTTAAGTCATCTTCCGGTTTTTTTCAACTGTTGGCATCACATGAAAATTGAGAAGCAAATGTATTTTGTATTTTGTATTGACTGCATCATAGTTGATAATGATGGTCAGAAATATTATGCTGAGACGTTATACTCATTAGAAAAAGTAGATTTAAAAACAAAAGAAATGTATATGTCATCAACAGTGAAATATTCTCCGCATCTAAAACAAGCATTTACAATGCAATGGTCTCGCCTTTGAAAAAGTTAGAGCTATTGGCATTGTAAATGACACATTTTTTATTTGAGTTGGTTTTGAAAATAGATAAATAAATGGCACTGCCATTTACAATGCCAATAGCTTAATCTCTAGACCCACACAGAGTCCCACACACATACATACCTACAGAGCCACATGCAGAGCCACACACACACACACACACACACACACAGAGTCACACACTTCCAGTAGTCGGTGGGCAGCGTGGAGCAGACCAGCACCCAGCCCGACAGGGCCAGCAGGAAGGCCACGATCTCCCCCCACCGGCATGTTCTCTTAGTTCCCTGCCAGCATCTGAAGAAGGCCCGCACTGGAAGAGAGTATGGGAGAGAAGGACTAGAAGGAGAATGGACAGGTGGCAACAATGGTACCCGAGGGGACTAAAGGTGGAAAATGAACCAACAACAGAGATGGGGACATAATACGCCTGAGGTAGAGAGCAATGCACACATAGGAATGTATTCCTTATTTTTAGATCTCACTTTTTTAAACATGCAATGGCAAAGCAAATCGCTCCGGCTATTTGTTAAAAAAAGTGGTTAATAGTTGGGTGATTGTGTAAGTTGCTCCTGGTTGTCCTAGAAAGACAATATAAGGAAGCAACCTCTTGGGCTCCAACAGAGAAGAAGCTGGGAGTAGCTTCCCTTGTTGAACAGACTGCATCAGGAGAACTAATATATGAACTAATATATATCCTCAAATAAGAATGCCAGGAGCTTTATCTTTTGACTCTTTTTTATGTTCTAAGTGGTGAATTTAAAAGGTCTAAAGAGCAATATATTGCATAGGGTCTGGTGGCTCAGTGGACTAATGCGTCTACTGCAGGGGCCTGTGTTCGACCTCATGGTCACAGGTTCAAATCCCGGCGGGTCCACTCAGCCTTTCATCCATTTGGGGTCGATAAAATGAGTACCATTGAGTTGGGTAACAACAAACATCTGTTATTTCAGCGCCAAGAGGCCCGTAGTGGTGAACGTGCGCTTTACAAATACTCATGTTATGTTATGTTATAGTAGATACTTTTGAATTTTGGCCAATATTTTTGATGCATCTGTAAGAAAACCTGTATGTGTGCATTTCTTTACTTTGGGGCAAAAAAAGCTGTAATTCCTGCAAGACGTAATATCTTGGCAGTAAAGTAACACAACTGAATGTGTAAGTATGATAAGTGAATAGCCTTAGCCCGTCTCAAAGACAAACAGTGGCACTTGATAAATTAAAAAGCCACAAAAAAGTCCTTAGAAAGTCGTTATGTCAGTTGACATAACACAAACTGACTTTAAATTACAGACTACCCTTGATTTGCAGTCAATCCAATTAATTTCAACCGTATTATTGGTCCCACAAGCCATCAGCAGTGCAACCATTGTATTTATATTTACACTTTCAAACTAAAAGATTTTGCGGCACCAGTACGTGTCATGAATATTCAGTACTCACAAAACGAAGAATGACGAGGAAGTGGTGGTTTGAGCATCCAACAGATGACCGTGTTTATCAACCCAACACTAGTTGTGTTTTTGGGCTAGAGACAACTTTAGCTGTCTCACCACCATTTTTCTGAACAATACAGGATAAAAAAAATGGTCTAGTCAGTCCTCATCAGCAATTGATATGTTCAAGTACATTCATGTGTGGTTTCCACCCACCACAGCATGGGGCAATTGGTCAGCCCACTTCTCCCATTGGCCATCTTGCAATGTGAGTGACAGGATTTTAATCTGATCTCATGTGCACCGCCACCTGAAAAAGAGTTCTCTTCTGTAACAGGGCTGGTGTGCCTCGGCTACTGCACCACTCCTTTCTTTTTATGTTTATTGATTTTGTATATTACATATTTTTGCAAAAAACATAATATTTTTTGCTTGCTGAGATCTGATCTTTTTCCAATGCTTGTTGTAGATTTGTTTTACGTTCCTTTCAGGGCTTTTCTCACAGGTGTATTTTATGCTTGCAATACAGACACATTATTCTGAGTTCTTGGAAAAATTGACAGTGTCTGATTATCAGAAATACGAGTGAAGTTTGAGTGTGACTCCTTGTACTGCAATGACTCCACGTGTATTCTCCCAGACCACATGGTACAGCAGAAGGAAACCTGGCAATCTGCTCCTTTTCTCAGTGTTTGGAGACTCACTTGTGAGCAGTGCCTTCTACTCACTAAGTGTTGTGAAATATTCCGCTATCCGTGAAGCGCAGCCTTGTGTGTGTGGCTGACAGAAATGGAAAGTAGAGCACACTGTGGGTTTAAAGAGTATGATTAAGGACATTCCCCAGAGAAAACCTGCTGCTAGCGGTGACGTCATACTTCAGTGAATTAGTGCAAGGCTATTTGCACAACACACAAATGACCTGAACGGGGAATAACAGCAATCACCGTTGTGACCCAGCTGGCAGCTGAGTGAAGTGTTGGCGCCAAGTCATATATAACCCAGCGCAAGCTCTGCTTGGGATGAGTGAGGCGTCAGTAGGAAGGCCTGCGTCATGCAGAATAACACCACAACAGGTATTTACTGACTGGAAATAGGAGCAGCTGGGGGTGGAGCCACGGAGGACAGGCATGCTGTATCTGAGAGCTGCGTCATCTTTTCCGTGCTCTAAAGAAAAGTTGTATAAAACAGCTTTTAGACTTGAACAATATTAATACAGTATTTTACATATCACCACATGTTACAGTTGTGTGACTAACACTGTTAATTAATAGATGATGTTACTATTCAGCTCGCTGCACTCAATTCATCATTCTCACAAAGATGAAATGCAGAGTCATTCCTACTGGGACTTAATCACGAAACCCATAAACTATGCCAAGGTTGCCAGATGATTCGATGTCAGTAGAGACTGTGTTTACGCACGGGTTGGAATTACGAGCTTGAAGGCATTTACACATCCAAAAATTAGTGAAACCTGCCAAAATTTAACAGGGAAAAACATGTGGTATTTACCATATCATGTGACGTTTGGTGCGTTAAACACCAACATCCATGTTAGTCCCCATGAACTCGTGATAGCTGTTATTTATCGCACCTACACCCCGTGGTATCCTTATATATGAGTGGTGATAAATAACGCCCTCGTACATAAACAGGCCCTATGTTACAAACATATGTATGCAGCAGATACACTAACCCGCTGTGCTGCCTTACTGTCTTCAAGTGACTGCCCTGAGGAGCTGCTGCAATTTTTGCTCCACCTAAGTCATTAATATTCATTACTGCGCCATTGCTGTCGGAAACCACCTGGCCACCACCAGCCCCATAGCAGTCATTGCGCTACCGACCAGACTACCACATACAGTCTAATCAAAATAGAGCAGCACGTGCACCATCTCTTGCACTATGGGAACCGGCTCACCCGGGTCGATGCGAAGCTAAGTGACATAGTGACGCCTCCCGAGCAAGTCCAACAAGATACAGGGCTTCTGGGAGCTTTACACCTTTTCTTTCCGAGCCTCATGTCTTGCAGAGGGGATCTGCAGTTTGTGAATTCGTTAAATTGGTGGAAGATTGGAAAGAAACAAGTGCTGAAAGTCTTAAAAAAAGCAGTGAGGGACAAAAACAACTCACCTTAAAACACCAACATTAAGTCGTAATTGACTATCAATAAACGTTGATGTAACTGCGTCATTTATGAAGTCACTACTACCTCGACGCCGGAGGGTCCTCGCTCCATTGGTTTTTTTCTCCGCTGTGAACAGGATGCTCCTTTGAATGTTTTAAAGGACTCCCTGGGACTGTTTTAAGCTAACTAACACATCACTGGATTTTAAGCCCAGCTCTAATGACGAAAGTAAACATGGCTGAGACGAGCAGACGACGGCCGGGGGCTGTGTGCGAGGGCGCTGGGCAGTTTATATCTCAGGGGGAATTGATGGGGGTGCGTGTGTGTGGGGTCCGCTGCTGGGTGTGTCAGGGGGTGCGTGTGAGGATCAGCTGCACGGACGGGGGTCTTACCTGCAGGACACTATGATCCCGATCTTAGTGGCCGTCACGTTGGTGGTAACCGGGTCAAAGTGCTCTATGGATGCCATGCTGTCCCAGCCTGGGCTCCGGGCGCGAGGCTCTCCGGTGCAGGCTGGTCCACGGGAGAGGCGGGGGTCCCATTATTGTGCATTTTGGTGTCACCCGGTCTGCGCACGCTGTGACGAGAGGTGTTTCCAGTTGCGCGCATGCGCCCAGAGCCACACACGTCATCCGGCCTCCCATTGGTGGATATCGCAGAGCAAGCTGGGTTTGTAGTCTGCTCTTCTCGTGCACCTGCCCTGGTCTCTGCGGCAGCGCGTGCGTGCACCTCAGCTGTACGGGCGCACACTCAGTCACGCGCTGCTGTGAGCGTGCACATCTTCGGACGTCTAGGAAACTCGTCTGGATAGCCCTGATGTTGCCGAGCATGAGCCGCTGACCCTGCACACCTGCGGAGGAAAGACAGGCCTGGAGAGCAGCGGGGGAGTCCAGAGTCAGCCCGGTGAGTAGGGGGACATGTAAACACTGTGTTTGGGTGCATCAGGCTAGCGAGACAGGAGATGGCCACTTCGAGTGGGTGGATGCGTGTGTGTGTGAGTAGGTGGGGGGGGGTGTGCACGGGGGTGTGTGTGAGCGTGTGTGTGTGCCTGTGTGTGCGCGCGTGACTGAGAACTGAGAGAGGCATGGCTGACTGAGATAGGAGATGTGCACGGCTGGGGAGGGGGGCGGGGCTAGGCGTGCACGTCCACGATGTGCAATCGGCACTCGTGCACCAGTCAACGTCCCTTGAAAGCCTTCTCCATAGCAATAGGTCTAGCGAGACCTAAAAAACTGTGATCAATAAAATAATTTTTAAAAAATCGCGCCTCCATGACTTATACTGTTTTATAAATCAGACAGAGTGAAATCAAAAAGAAGATTGTGAGATACAGTATTATTTGTTTTTCTTGTCATGATTTACAGATTTCAATATAGATTAAGTGAGGCCCTATATTTAACCTGAGTCGTGTTTGTCTTTTTTCCAGTGGCCATATTAATACCTCAGAGGTCATTAAGATTTTAGAAAACAAGAACACAGGATTTTATGAGGCCTGAACTATAATATCAATTTAACCATTAAACGTTATGGTGCACATTTAATGTGTGTGCACAAATTAACGTAAAACTAACGTAAATTGTTTATACTGCATTTTAGTTCATATTGTATAAAACATACGGTAAATAATCAAATTATTCAGAGGTAAGTGTGACTGAGAACTGCGTTTGAAAGTAACATTAGTGCATACATTACATTTTCATTATCGTTTCAATTGGAGTAGTACATGTTTAGGCAGTCAGGTTTCTCCATCAATGAAAGTACATTAGTTTATTAGACGAGGATGGGTCCTACATTAGTCAAGCTTCATTAAAACATCTTAATCAGCTTGGTTAAACACATACTTATGAATCAATGCACTATTTCTACAATAAGTGCACTCTCTTAAAAATTTTGAGTGTAACTTTTGTTATAAATCATTTAATTTAGTAAGAAGCATATGAGAGGTACACGTTTATGTCACATCTCTGTGGACACTATGGGGCTCATTAGGATGGCGGGCGGGCTTTGCCCGATCACCACCCTATCGGGAAACGGGACTGCCCGCCTAAAGGGCGGGGGTCCCGAAATGTGCATTAGGATGCGCCCGCCACAGTAGCGGGCGCAATCCTCATTTTAACACTGTGGCGGGAGGTGCTCGCTGCACCGCCCGCCACAATCTTAAAATGAAATGCACGCATTTGCATACACGAAGCGGCAGGCACCCCACGGTGCCTGCTGTTTGGTGTATGAAAATGCGGGGTGTACCACAGGTACCCCCCTTTGCAACAAACACCTCAGCCTTCACCAGGGGGGCCCGCAGGGGGCCCCCAAAGCAAAGACCACCTACCTTTCCGGGGCGGCGATCCGCCCGACATCCTAATGACCCCCTTTCTGTCATATTTGTGCGACGAGTAAAGAGTGGACAGGTTTGCGCTGCACCATGTGTAAAATAGCAATCAAGGTAAAGCAGGAGACGCCATGTCAACATGTGCAGCTAAAAAGACAGCAGTGAGGTCGGGGCATTACATGCTCTAAATCAGGCAATGACAATAGTGCTGGCTAGTGCGTCAAGGCAGACCAGGTGAATGTTATCATACAACAGTACTTCAACCCCAAAACACACTAGTCCTCTTATTTTAATGTCCCAGCGTCTCCTAAGTAATTGTATAAAGTGTACTGTGTGCTGAGGGTAAAGCAGGAATTAACGTAAACTACCAGGACCCAGATTTATAAACAAGTCCCACAACTGAGCAAGACACCCTGCTGTGCTGCATTCCCTGATGGGTGGAGGGGGATAGAATGTGCCATATCTACAAAGATTTGGAGCATTCCTGCTCTCTACTCTACCTGCACTGATGCACTAAATGCGACCTAGTGCCTATGCAGGCACCTTTACACCATGGTGCAAGGGTATCTGCATTACAGACAGGGTTGTTCCTGTGAAGGAAGGAAAAGCAATCCTCTGAGTCTTTTTCCTCTTTCGGTGTTGCACAAAAACATCCTCAGAGGCTTTTTCCTCTTTCTGTGAAAAGAGGAAAATGTGGGTAGAAATAGGCATATTTCTCCTCATTACGCTTCGTATGGTAATCAATAGCATTTTGATGCATTACCTGGTTTACTTGTGTAAGTAAATCTACAATTGTGCATGGGAACAACCACGTACCACCCATTACATGCCTTCCAGGACAAAGTAATGCAAGGCAGCCACTGCACTGTATTGAGTTACTTCCGATTTACTATACCACACAGAGCAACACAATGTGGCTCCGCGTGGCATAATAAATTTCATTTAAGGGCTTGCATTGCCTTGCATCACCTTACGTGACTTAAGATCAACACAAGCCTTTGATAATCTGCCACCAGGTTCCTCATCAGCTTGTGCTGCTGACAGGACTGCTGGATGTGGGACTGATCCATAGTCCAACAGATCCAGTGACCACTGGTGCTGACAATTGCATCTTACCAGCACAGTGATATGTTATCATGGAGGGCTCATTTTTAAAAACAAAAAACATCCAATTGGTTAACATTTCAATGGGAGATATTAGACCTGCCATTCTGGACAGATTTTATACTCTTAGGAAAAGACCAGTAACATCAAAATATTTATGAATGTGGCTGTGTTTGTCAGAAGGTGAAAGGACGGATCCCTGCAGAAGAGCATAATTAGCCTGATTGAAAAAACAAAGTCATACTGCCATTCTGTGTGAAGATAACATTAGTCAGATTTCGGAAAAAAAAACATCATTTAAATGTACATAATCAAACCGTGAAAACCCCAAACATTTTTGGGCATTTATACAATAATACAATTTTTTCCTGAATAACAGGGCTTTTTTATCCTCATCTTTCTCCAAGCTCCCCCTTTATGAACTGTCAGGAGGGATTTAAAGAGGGCTGCGGTGTTCCTGAGGAACTGATAATCCCAACTCAGATAATAACTGCTGTAGTTAGGCAAATTGGGGTTAATAGGCTACTCATAATGCAAACTTTATTCCGTTCTTTATTGCCATCTTATACATGGGCAATAATGCTGGCAACTGACCGTTCATCCTGGAAGATGTCCACACCATCTTCGAGGACTGCACTCCTCTCATTGGTATTTCTGATCTGAAATGACATGTCTTATTACTTTCACTTACATGTGGAACATGCAGGAGTGCCAACATTTACACAGCAAATATGACTCCCTGAGTCTATGGAAGGGCACTGACTTGGCTACTATATACGAATCCTAGGGAATAACTTGAAATCTTACTCTTCTCCTGTGTATAATTCTGACAGACGATCAGTACATGATTTGGGGATTTGGGGTCCTTCTTCTGTTGATGGACTGCAGGGTATCATGATATTCAGGTGGAACTTCTTTGGAAAATGTTTGAGAGTGTAAATTCTCACCTAAAGATTCCATTTGGGCCCTTTTAGCAGGTTTCTCAGAAATATCAATTTGCCATTCCTTCATATGGACTTAGCTATAGTACCATGAATGGTAAATTGGTACTCCAAGTTTGGTCCTCATAAATAACAGGTCACTCCTTCTGCGGATCTCAGCAATGATATTCAGACACATAAAGAACATCAAGCCTTCTAATGCAGATCAAAAGGGCAAGTATAATTTCTGGTTAAGACAATTGTTATACTCAGCCGGGCTAGGTAAATACTATGCAAAACCAAAGGGGATGATGGACGGAGTGTTGAACATTGCAAGCACTCACCCCCAGTCAACTGATCTGGGTTGAATCCATCATCATTCTTTAGCTCACTCCGCCACCCCAGTTCAGACATGGCCATATGCAGAAACCGGTCCCAGGATGCTTGTTTCTGGACCAGGGTAGACATGGCTTGGCAGTTCGGGCTGGACTGTTCCCATGAGGCACAGGGTCAGACTGATTTGCATATCCATCATCATTCTTTAGCTCACTCCGCCACCGCAGTTCAGACATGGCCATATGCAAATCAGTCTGACCTTGTGTTCAACACTCCGCCCATCATCCCCTTTGGTTTTGCTAGGTAAATACTATGACTGACTCTAAGGGTCACAGGCAAACGTTTAAAGCAAAGGGTAACTAATTGTCTCTGCTGCTAAGCATCAATGTTTACATTTGCGCTATCAATATCAAGCGTGTTCAAATACACATATGCCATTCGTGGGGTCTTCACAACAGAGCACACTGCTCCTGATTAGGCTCACTGGGTGAAATGCAAATCACGCTGGTGTAATTCGCTTAATTTCAGGAACTTCTCATTACGCTTGTTATGCGGAGTTCCCACACTTATGCCATTGCATCGCTTTGCATACTTATGTGCCATTCATGGTAAAGACTTGCCACAAAGCATGCCACTCGTGCTAAACATTTACCATGAACAGAACGCAAGCAGCTGTTGTTCGCAGTGCTTCATTTAAATGCGTTCTGGTGCCAAAAATTGACTCAAGGGTGCATTTCACACTATAACATGAAATGCTGTATTTGCATTTTGAAAAACTAGATTTCATTTTGCCAAACTTTTGTGTAATAAAACAAAAACATATTAGGCGAAATGTCAACACCCCTACTCCAGATACGCATTGCGAATGTGGTGTGGTGAAATTTCCACCTCTCATTTTCATCAAAACTTTACTTGACATTTCTGGTTATCCTTCTGGCTCGGTTGTATAAATCCTAAGGGGCCTGTGCTGATTCCTACTTGCTATAGCTCTGTATTACTAATGGACTTAAGATGTGTGTTTTTGTATACACACACTTTCTATGTGTGCTGTACACTGGCTTCTTGTTCTTTTGTGTGAATACTGGGGACAAAGAGCAACGGCATCACATTCACAGATAATTTTAACAGACTGTGGTTATACTGATTGGCACCCAGTAGGTGCTTTGCTGGTTTATTTCTTTGTTGAAATTAGGGGTAGGCGAAGTTGTGGAGTTTACGTACAGTTGTGCATAGTTTTTTTAAACTTTGCAAGCTTGCACACCTTAATACAAAATAACCTGCTATTCAGGGCAGCAGATAGACGGACACTATTTTGCATCCTACCTGGAGCACTTATCTCAGCAAAGGCCCCAGCTCTGGGACTTAGTAACCTTCAAAGGTCTCCTCCCCAGTCTCTAACCCACTCTCTATGCAGTCTCCTTCTTTCTGTTTCTCCACTTACAACACCAGCAGCTATTAGCTGTTGTTCTCACACAGAGCTTTGCAACCCCAATTTCCTGCTGCAATATGTTCCACTCTTTTTTGCTGCAGCTGGATATTGTCACTGCTCGTGGTCTGGTATCATCACACACACTTCACCTCGAGCGACATCAGTCAACATTGGCTGCCTTTCCAAAGGACACGTTTTACCAGTGCTGCCAAGCTTAATGCCTGGCAAACATTGATGTGCATTAATTATCATAAATGGAACATCAAATCTAACTATAAGCAGAAGTTAAGTTCACCCATACATGTGTTTTGAATATTCGTCATAATGTAGAAATCACATTTGTAAATTTGAGGTTGAGTAATGCTGATAAAGCAATAGTCATTTTCCATACATGCCAACATTTCAGGAGAGCAAAGTGGGAGATTTAAAAAAAAAAATCAGGAGAATGGGACTTTGAATCGGGTTACTGGCATTTATGGGCTTTGGAAGTGTGCTGCTGTAGGATCGGACATTTGAAACGTAAATGCACGTTTTTTCTTACCTGGAGCATGAAGCATAATGGCAAGCAGAGAGAGGGTGATGCAAGTGCTGGGCACTGGCCTGGCAGGTTGTTGGCAGTGCAGGCACCCCCCACCCCCCTGTGGCAGCCAGTGCAGAAACAGCTCCCCCCTCCCAGTACTTCGCAGGTCTTTAAAAGACAATTCCCTTGTTAATGACTCTTTGTTGGTTTTTCACCCCTTCGAGAGCCCCTGCGTCGCCACACGTTGTTGGAAGAATTAGCACTTTACACAATACCAAGCCCTGTCAGCTGAAACTCCCGAGGAATCGGGTTTTTGCTTGTAGGAATCGGGAGGCGGGAGACTAGCCTTCAAATCGGTAGTCTCACGCCTGAATCGGGAGGGTTGGCATGTCTGATTTTCTTGGTTCTCACCCTTTGTTTGAGGTCCTCTGGAGAGAATGGACAAAGCTTTCCTCTAGAAGACCCTTTGAAGGATTCGACTGAGCCTCTGCACCAGACGCTATGCACCCTGCTTTTTTAGGACAGAAGCTTGACCCCCAGATTGACACGATGAACCTGTGAAATATTTTGTCCATTCATTTAGTGTGTCTTCAGCCAACTACGTGTACATAAAGAGGATCTGCCTAACATCTCACTAATCATTTTCTGTGGTTGGTCCTTAGTGTGCCCATTGTGGCTGGAATAAGATTGATCCACATTTACACTTGAAAGCACTAAGCCTAGGGCACTCTTAAATATCTGCTTCCTGTCCAGCTGCTACTCCAAATCCTCTGTGTAAACCTCTCAGCCAGTCTAAGGAGTCCTGAGAACCTGAGACCCTAAGTCTGCTGCCCACCTAACGATTAGGTCAGATAGGGATTCCGAAGATTTTATCTTGACTTACACAGATGTTTGCAAATATCCACTGTGACCCCCACATGCCACAACAGTGAAATAAGACAGAGCGCCTGACATGATGAACGCTGCAAGAATATTTCAGATGGTGGTGATTCAGTCTGGTCAACACACCCAGTGCCAAATTTAAATAGTTGTGTTCTTTTTGTTTTCTGCCTGTCATAAGTAGTCCAGGATGCAGTTCCCCAGTCAGCTAGCCCTTTCCAGGGACATTCGTGGTCCACTCCAAGCCCTACATGTTCCTAAGTGATTGCCCCTTTATACCTTTGGCAGGTAAAGTTGACCTACCTCCAACAAACCGCCATGTATATACATGAATTCTGAGACATTTATCCCCATGTCTTGCAGGAAAACCTGAAACTATTGCTATTGTATTTGCTTTCTGCTGTGGTGTTGGTGATTTGGGAAAATTAGGTTTGCAAGCATTCTATTACTAGTTAAGAGATACAAAGTCTGCAAGCTCCTCACTTTTGTGGTGGTGTTTAAGATAGTTCATGTGGTGAAACTTATTTGACTCTTTAGTAATCACAGTGTTAACCGAGTAGTTGGCATTGCTGATATTTTTAGGAACAGTGTAGAGAGCCACAACCACCGTTCGGTTGGTACTTGGAATTATTAAACTACTCTTAATTGAAGAATGCAAGTCTAAATCATGTGCACATGAAGAAAAATTATGGAAAAGTGCATCAAAGTCTTTTCACAGTCTTCTCACACCCTCTCCCTTTAAAATTATTGGCACGAAGAAATATCCAATAGGGCTTCTTTGCAGTCTCCTTGAACAGTACTAATGTACTGGTCTTGAAACTGACCATACCATGTAATACATTCCTCATTAATCTTCATATAGTTTTATCTTTCATTCATATGTTGTACGATCACAACTTCTTCCTCCAAAGAGGCATTTGGCTAATAAGCCTGCATCTCTCTCCTCTGTATACCTAAGAGCTTCACAGACTAAACTGTAAAAAGCAAGCCATCATAACACATCCTTTGAGTACATTCCATCTAGATGTCTGCAGATATGTGGGTAAGGACAAGAGGGATTGACAGAGAGAGGCTAAACCATGGAAGCAACAGAAAAGCTACAGAAATGACAGTAAGCCTCAGGGATTTCCTAAATTCATCAGTTAATTTATAGTGGTGCACCTCTTCCACCAAACTAGGCACCCCTAGCTGAATTATTTGTTCTTACTTTGGCACTAAATAGCAATGTTTTTAATGTAAATGTGGCAATTGATATTGATTTTTGGGCTGCTTCTATACAGTTCCATATATATGTAAATGTTTACTGCACAAACTTTTATTAGTGCCTGAACAATGGTCTTTACCTCGCCAATGCTCAAAATATGTCTTTTAATGAATACTTCCTTAAATGTGGTGTTTCAATCTGTTTTTTTCTCTAGGAGACTGTGTTCTCTTAAGTTTTTCCTGCCGAGCCATGTATACATATCAAGCTGAAAGAGAAGATGAGCTTAGTTTTAAGCAAGGTAAATTAGGTACTTCAAAATGTTTTAAAATGTATTTCTTTTTAAGGGTTTTGAACTGTTGCATTCTGAGTCGATTTGCACTTGCTTGATTTACTATGTCTTTCAATGTAAGATGGCATACAAATCATCTGGAGGGTGTTTTAAAGTTTTACTACACCACTACTACACCACACTTAGGGGCTCATTATGACATTACTTAGACACCCCGTAGGCGGATAACCGGGAGTTTTAGGATTTTAAAGCTTTTGCCCAGAAATTTTAAAACTTGCACTTTGTATTTCGTGTTTGCTCTCTGTACTTTAAAATCACATTTCCTGCACTGCACGCTAATCATTGGGGAATTGAGCTGTTTGTTGGTCGCTAGATTTGAAATAGTTGTTACTGACACTCACCAATTCAGTATTAGCCTTCAAAAACTTGTAAGCGGCACCGCCGAGTAGGCGCGGTACACCGCACGTCATTACGAGCTGCTGACACACCCCACGCCCACCTGGAGGCGGGGCGGCGGTGCACAGTCAGCTGACGCGTTCGACGTCTGTACAAAAGTAGCAGAATTGGGTAGCTCGGTCACTTAGACACTCCGTAGGCGGATAGCCGGGAGTTTTAGGATTTTAAAGCTTTTGCCCAGAAATTTTAAAACTTGCACTTTGTATTTCGTGTTTGCTCTCTGTACTTTAAAATCGCATTTCCTGCACTGCACGCTAATCATTGGGGAATTGAGCTGTTTGTTGGTCGCTAGATTTGAAATAGTTGTTACTGACACTCACCAATTCAGTATTAGCCTTCAAAAACTAGTAAGCGGCACTGCCGAGTAGGCGCGGTACACAGCACGTCTTTACGAGCTGCTGACACATCCCACGCCCACCTGGAGGCGGGGCGGCGGTGCACAGTCAGCTGACGCGTTCGGCGTCTGTACAAAAGTAGCAGAATTGGGTAGCTCGGTCACTTAGACACTCCGTAGGCGGATAGCCGGGAGTTTTAGGATTTTAAAGCTTTTGCCCAGAAATTTTAAAACTTGCACTTTGTATTTCGTGTTTGCTCTCTGTACTTTAAAATCACATTTCCTGCACTGCACGCTAATCATTGGGGAATTGAGCTGTTTGTTGGTCGCTAGATTTGAAATAGTTGTTACTGACACTCACCAATTCAGTATTAGCCTTCAAAAACTTGTAAGCGGCACCACCGAGTAGGCGCTGTACACCGCACGTCATTATTAGCTGCTGACACACCCCATGCCCACCTGGAGGCGGGGCGGCAGTGCACAGTCAGCTGACGCGTTCGGCGTCTGTACAAAAGTATACAGAGATGCCTCCGCGCAGCGGACGCGGGCAGCGGGCGCACCTTAGGTGCGCCGAAGGTGCGCCTAAGGTAAGCCCGTCTGCGCCCGTCCGCGACAGGCCGGGACACGGGACCGGAACATCTACTCCTTCTGAGTTAGGCTCAGTGCAGGTAAATAGACTGGTTTATTCTGCCGCATCACTCAGACATATTGGGAGGACTAGGGCCAGCACACAGGGCGCAATTCTAAACTGCCGCTCCAAGCTTCCCGCTAATCTAGAGGGCCCAGTGGCCTGCAGAACATGTTTGTTTCAGAGTGTTCCTTCTTGTAAACCTTCCAGCCCAGAATACCTTTGGAATTCCCAGGCGAGTGTAGAACATCCTACCTACTTGTTGTGCAATGTAAGGTCTCTAGTAAAACATCAGTTTGAAATTTGGGATATGATTAATGCTGAATCGCCAGAAATCATTTTTATGACAGAAACCTGGCTTAAACCCAATAATCATCCAGCGATAAACATTGCCATCCCAGCGGACTATAAGTTCATTCACCTGGATAGAGCAGGAAAGGTGGGGGGTGGAATAGCCATTGCCTGTAAACACCACATAAACATCTCGTGGCTGAACTCCGTATCAGAGGAGGAGTTGGAAATTGGGGTTTTTAAAGTAACCTTTTCCGCTTCCGAGAGCTGGTCAGGAGCCTTAGTGTATCGGCCGCCTGGCCCCAAAACTGAGTTTTCAGATAGGTTAATCGACCTAATAGCCACAAGTGCTCTAGTAACCAATAAATTCTTAGTCTTAGGAGACTTTAACTTTCATGGTGAACTGACTGCCACGGCGGAGGTGAGCAAACTCCTGTCAGACATGGAACAGATAGGGCTAGTACAAAGAATCCAAGGCCCTACCCACATAGGGGGACACACTTTAGATCTAATTTTCACCAACATCACCTCTCTGTAGTACGAGCCACCGTTGCCCCTCACATGTACCGATCACTCCCTGATTAAGTTTTCCTCCCCACAAGCCCTACAGGGCACTAACTGCCGGGCTACTGTTACCCATAATACGGCTCTGAGACCATGGAACAAACTCACCCTACAAGCCTTTGAGGCGGTCTTCCAACCCTTTCTCCAGTCAGAGGAACAGGGGGTAGAGTCAATGTTGGTAGGATTTAATGAAGGGGTAAGGAAGGCATTGGACTCTATTATCCCCTGTAAACCCAAAGCTTGTCCAAACCGAAAGAGGCCGTCTGCCAAATGGTTTACATCTGAACTAAGCCAGGAAAAGTCGTCCTGCAGAAAACTGGAGAGACAATGGAGACGATTAAAAACTCCCCAATCCAGACAAATCTATAAAACAGCCTTGACTACTTACCACCAAAACCTCAAGGCGGCTCGTTGCCTGTTTATTGCCAATTAAATTAAGGGCTCAACAAATTGTGCCAAAGCACTATTTGACATTGTAAAAGGCTTCGTCGAGCCAGAGGTATGCAAGCAAACGGGAATTGAATCCAAAGACCTGTGTAATTCACTGGCTGGTTTCTTCCAGGAGAAGATCGAGAAGATTTATGCCAATTTTCCTCAAACGAATCAGGCAATTCCACCTTGTCTGATTGACCCCCCCCCCCACTAGAGGAAGTTCTGTGTGCGTGTTGGAAAATTTCGACCTTATCTCCCTAGTGGATACGGTAAGGGCCTTAGCTTCAGCAAAATCAGGCTCCCCCGTAGACCCCTGCCCCCCGAAGATCATGGCATTACTGGCCCATGCTTTAGCCCCGTGGTACAAAATATTTTCAACTGCTCTATCTCAGAAGGAACTATCCCCCTATCATGGAAAGAAGCCTTTGTCCGCCCGATATTAAAAAAAACCACAGCAGATCCTACGGATCTGGCCAATTACCGTCCGATATCTTTGCTCCCTTTGTTAGGTAAGATACTTGAAGCCCAAATCAACAAGCAGCTAAATTACTACTTAGAGACCAATTGTATTCTGGACCCCTCACAGTTGGGCTTTCGGCAAAGATATAGTACTGAAACGGCACTCCTTGCAGTGACCGATTCATTGAGAACAACGGTGGACAAGGGCGGATCAGCTATTTTGATCTTACTTGACCTCTCCGCCACCTTTGTTACCATCTCTCATAGTAGGCTGGCGGAGAGGCATAGATCCTTTGGCATCGGTGGTCTAGCCCTTAAATGGCTCCAACACTTCTTGACAGATCGCTGTCAAACGGTCACCATGGGCCCCCACCAAGCAGGAAAAACATCACTGGACAAAGGCATTCCCCAGGGCTCCTGCCTTAGCCCCACCCTGTTTAATATCTATATGGCCCCTTTGGCAAAGGCAGTGGAAGCTCTGGGGTTCGAAGTCATCTCGTACGCTGATGACACTCAGCTGCTATTTAACATTGGGCGAAACCAGGACGCAGATAGACTTCGTTTTGTCTCAGGAATTATTACAATCTCTAACTGGATGACCGACAATCGTCTCCAGCTAAATCCGGGCAAAACTGAAGTTATGCTCCTAGGGAAAGCCGCAGCTGTATGGTCGCAGGATTGGTGGCCATTCCAACTTGGCCAGCCTCCAACACCTAAATAGTGTGTGAACAACCTGGGTATTAAATTAAATCACACCTTATCCATGCAAGACCATGTGGCCTCAGTCTCAGGATCCTGTTATTATAGGCTCAGGATGTTAAGAAAAATTCTACCGTTTGTTCCAACTGAATACTGCCAAACCTTGACACAAGCCTTAGTCCTAAGCCGTATGGACTATGGAAGGCAGAAGTTGGAGTTACTTCCCTAAAAAACCTCCAGGTTGTTCAAAATACGGCAGCCAGGATGGTCCTGAACATGCCATCTGGGTCATCGTCCCGTCCCTTGTTGAGAAAGCTGCATTGGCTTCCTATTAAACAGAGGGCTTTTTTAAAAATCTGTTGTCTGACTTATCGTGCCGTCCAGGGACTGGGTCCCCTGTACCTGCAAAGGAAATTAAAAAAGTATACCCCGATCCGCTCCTTGAGATCCTGTTCACTGCAACTTCTTCAAGTGCCCCGTATCAGGCTGCAGAGAACGGGGGGCATGGCCTTTTCCTTTTTGGCCCCCAAGTATTGGAATAGCCTCCCTGCTCATTTACGAGGAATTCCGTCCTATTTAACCTTTAGGAAAATGTTAAAAGCCCACCTATACTAGGCCCCTCTTTCCCTGGGCTGGTCCCTTTACTGGAGTAGTCTGAGTGAAGCGCCGAGATGCCTCCCGGTGAGTCGAGCGCTATATAAAAATGCCTGACATGACATGACATGACGGCGGACTCACTAAAGTCTGTCCGCAATCGATACGGATTTGGAATGGCCGCCTATGAGGGGGGATTCGGTCAGCAGCTCCCGCCACAATGTAAAATAGAGGGTGAAGACAAATCATTGCACTACATGGCAGGCACCCTGCGATGCCTGCCACATTGGGCATGGATATGGTGCCCCGCAGTGTACATGTACCTGCACCTGGGATTGAGGAGGGCCCTCTACGGGCCCCGAAATCTGTTTCGCCAATTTGTTTTGCGGCGGGTTATCCACCGCAAAATGAATGGAGGAAAGGGATATCATAATCCTCATGGCGGTGCCTGCATGGCACTGTCGCAACGTTACCCAATCTTTTCGTTCAGACATGCAGTCGGAAAAGGACCGCCTGTCAGAACCGTGGCGGGCGGTCTTTATAACTGCCACACCTAAGTAACGATTCCCCCGGCATCATAATATGGCAGGGGGAAAACACCAGTATGATGGCGGAGGGCCCGCCACTGACCAGCTGGCAGGACCTCCACCATTGAATGTGCATCCCCCGCAGCCCCTGGAGGGCTCCTGCACCCCCATGCTGCCCCGGGTACCACCACCTCCCCGGGGCATCTGTAATTATATGCAGAGGGCATTGTGGGCCCCCCAAGCCCCACGGACAGCCACCTCCCAGGGGCTTAAATATAAATTTAGGAAGTGTAGGGGTGCTCATGCCCCTCCCCACACTGCCCTGGGGACCACCACCTCCCCTGGGATTTTCATATGAAGGAACGGGGGCCATGTGGCCCTCTATGGCCCTGGGCACCACCACCCTCCAGGGCCGGCTCCAGCAATGTCCCGGCTTGCCCATCCAGGGACATTGCAGTTTGCAATGGTGGGCGGGAGCATTGCAAATTTCTGGTTTGCTTTGTGGAAGCGAGAGCAGGAACCCTGCACTCGCTTCCACAAAGCAAGCAGAATTGCTTTTGGGCAAGAGGAGCTGCATGTCATCAGCTGCCCTTGTCCAAAAGCAATGCCGGCTCTCGCAGGAGGTGGGGAGCCGGCTGGGACTGTGTGGGGAACCCCCAACGCTGAGGCCAGGCCCTGGGGGATGGTGTCCCCGGGGCCAGAAGTGGACCAGGAAAGGGGGGCTACGCGAACCCCCTCCCCACAAAAAAATAAAAAAAATTAAAACGAGGCATGCACTGGGGGGTGGGGTCCCCGGGGCCAATAATGGCCTTTGGATGGCCCCACTCCTTAAAAATAAGATTAGAAAAAATATTGATATGTGGTCATGCCCCAGGGGATGGGGTCACTGGGGACGAATTTTTTATTTATTTTTATGAATAGTGACAGGCCCTGGGGGATGGGGTCTCCGGGGCCCAGAAAATATTGAGAGAAGGGGGGGCCTGAAAGCCCCCCTTCCAACTTCAAAAAAAGGGGAAAAGAAACAGCATCTCACTTTAGGCCCCACCCCCTCCCTGCAGCACACTGCAAAAACGCGCCTCCTGGTGCGTTGTGGATTGGGGGATTAAGTCTTCTAGATACTTAAGGGTCATTAGGAAACCAACTAGCCGACTCCAGTAAGCCCCACACAGTGGGATTGCTGAGAGGTAGTCGGAGGCCGCACCCTTTTTACACCACTCCGTACACGCAACCTCTTGGCGCACTGCTGATAGGACAATGAGGTCCTCTTGTGTCCTGAAGGCTTCAGGACACATGTAGACTTCATCCCCCGAGCGAGCGGCAGTGCGACAGGGGGCTCTCTTGCAAAGTGGTGTGAAGAGGGGGCTTAGCCTCAGACCACTTTCAGCAATCCAGCTGTGTGGGGCATACTGGAGGTATCAGGTAGGCTAGTTGCCCCTATTGGCCCCAGCAGCAAAATGGACTTTAATCCCCATCCAAGAGCACACCAGGGAGTGTGTTTGCAGAGTAGTGGGGAAAGGGGGCATGGCCTGCTATGAGAACTTAGAAATCCTGCTGTGTGGAACTTACTGGAGGTAATAGGTGGGGTAGTTGGTCTCCAAGGTTGTCCTTGGGAGGCAACTACCCCTCCTGTTACCTCCACTAAGTCCAACACAGTGGGATTGCTAAAAGGTCTTCGGAGGCCACACTCACCTTTGTCCACCACTCTGCAAATACGCCTCCTGGCACTGTACTGGTTGGGGGATAAAGCCTACTTTACTCCTAAGGGACTTTGGAGGCCAAGAAGCCCTCCTGGTACCTCTTGTGTGTCCTACGCAGCAGATTTTTTGAGCGCTGGTTGGAGGTCCAGCACTCTTTCTCCACCTCTCTGCAAATGCGACTACTAGTTAAAGAAGAATTTGTAATGTAATAGGTTTCACATTTGCATGTGCTAGAGCTATTGGCATTGTAAATGTAAATGTGTTTTACTAATGTCTCTTGGAGTGGAATGGATGTATGTTGTGTGTAGTGGAATTTTGTGGTAAGATGTGCAGTGAAATTATGTGAATAGACTTTCACTTTGATGTGGATAGAAAGTATGTGGTATTTAGTGTACAGGAATTATGTAGAGTGGGATTATGTGTTTTGGAGAGCTCAAACTGCACAAACGCTACCAGAAATGCAGTGACAAGTGTTACAGCGAGGTGGAAGGCCCTTTGCAAACCTAAAATAGTCACCTATTACTTATTGCTAAATGTGGATGTTAAATTGGTACTAATGGTGTGAAAACCACTCTTGCTTCTTCCTGTGCCTCTCTTGCCACTTTCTGTATTTCTGTTGCTTCTTTCTACAATGTAAGATTTCATGTAAGATTTGGTGTCCCTGTGCCATATGTGCTCCGCCTCTCACCACCCCATAAACATACAGACGTAGCTGGGAGTGAAGCAACGTCCCATCGCAGTTCCAGTGTATTGCTTATACCCTTTATCCTCAAAAAGGAAACAGTTATTGTATAAACAGAACTGTAGAATGTTTAAAAATAGCATAGTGTGATCATACATAGAGAGGGGCCTGTCTCAAAATAAATATTTGCACGCCTTTAGTCCCAAACTGTTCTCAATACAAGTATACAGGGACACTATATCCACTGTATCAAGAATATACAAGTCCTTGCAAGGAATTTCCTGTGTTTTTTAGAGGAAATCCACGGTGTCTCTGTATAAAGAGAACAAATTGATCACATATTGGCACAAGAAGTAATCCAAGTAGATGGAGGTGTTCTGTAAAAAGCTCTGGTTGGCCGAAATTATAGGTCTCCCCAGCGGTTCTGTTGCATGTTTGTGTACCTTTGGGAGCATATAAAACACAGGTATGACAGGTTTCGTCACCAGAAGAAAGAGAAACTCATTTTGACTCAAAATGCCCTGCCCATGCTATACATCCAGCAATATGTGGTACTCCAATCTGGTCTTGTTATACTCCATTAAGCTAGACCTCAGATAGCTCCCTGAGTACTCTAACCGATGTCTGGCCTCCATCCTGTATTTGTTAATATACCAAAGGATGACATTGCCCCCTTTGTTTGAGGACTCTATTACAAAAGTGTCTGCTTTCCGAAGGGACTGTAGTCCCACCCTTTGTGCTTGTGTCAAGTTTGTGGCAATCTGATTGCTCTGCTTCTTCCACAGTTCGACCAGATCAAGCAGTACTGTCATGTGGTATGTGTCAATACCATTGTGTAAGGTTACAGGGTTAAACTTAAATCTGGGCCTAAAATCATTCCCAAACCTACGATCTGTTACAATATCCATACTAGCCAGGAGTTTTCAGTCCCTCACCCAGTCCCTCGTGCCCAACTCTATCTCTCTGAGTGTGGCAAGTGTCTCAATGTCACCATTGGAAAGTAGTTCTGCTGTAGGGTCCGCAGAGGTAGCTGGTTGGGTCTCAGAGGGAATGTACTTTTAACAGCTTTCATTTTCTGATGAACAGAAAAATGTCAATGCGAACTCTGGGATAGTCAAAATTCTCTGTGGGGCAGAAAGATAACCCTGGTTCCAAGACTGAGCATTCTTAAAGGCTAATATTATGAGAGGAAAGGTTAATAATAGAAAAGTTAGGTTGTTCACCTATTACTTGTTGCGCTTGGATCGCCGTGTGCCTCTCCCATGGGGCGTCTCGAGGTCTCTGGCTTTCACCTCCTCTCCTGATCTTTCTTTTTCTGGTTCGTTGCCTCCTCCTTTTCCTCTTTGCCGGGGTGGTTTCTATTTTTTCCCACTCAGGGTCTGCTGTAAAAAACGGTACTCCGTGAGTGTTGTGAATGCCCCCTGATGTTCATCCAGGTCTGAAGGTGCATAAGAGCTTAACTCCGAGGTCTCAGACTCCCGTATTGCGCAATGTCTCAGTACTTATGAAATCCTTTCTAGCTGAGTGGTACTTCCGGTCGAATGTGAGAATCCGGCCCTGCGCATGGTCATTCCTGTCCCTGATGAACTTCCAGCACTTCTTCAATTTGATGCTAATTCATATTTCGTCAGACTTCCATCTATGTCCTTTATAAAGTTTGTCACCTCATCCTGAGAGGCATGCTCCTCCAGGGCTTCTCGTAGTGTTTTGATTTCCTCTGCAACCTGCTGTAATTCAAGTGCTGCATACTTGGACAACAATCCCAACATCTGTTTGCAAGTGGCCACCATCATTGAAGAGGAATTAATTGAAGAGGAATTAATTCCCCAATCTAGCTGACTACTATTCCTGAAAAGTAAATTTAACTGTACTAACCAGTAACTTGAATTTCCTTCCATAGGATATCATTGCTTGCTATATAAAATATATATAAATTAAATAAATATTAAATAAAAAAAATTACAATTTCAATATTTTTAAAAACATTTTTTTCAATTTATATTAAAAATGTGTAATGTTATTTAAAAAATAAAATATCTAAAAATAAATAGTTTAAAATAATGTAGTAAATTAGTATAAAAAATATAACAATTAATACATTTAAAAATTATCATTTACAAAACCTTTGAAATTCACTGAAAAAAAACGTAGGTTTCAGCCACGTTATAGTTAAAAATTAGCATTTAAAAAACCTTAAAAATTCACTGAATAAAACATAGGTTTCAGCCATGTTATAGTTAAAAATTATTCTCTGATCAAAAGGGGGAGGTGAAAAACTGATCCATTCAGTTTCCTGAGTAAATATACTAATCAAAAGGGGAAGGATCACTAGTCCTGCACAAACTTAGGTATGCAGGAGAAACGTGGGGTGTCCCAGTTAAAAAGGACCTCATGCACGTGATGGGTATGTGGTGGCTTAGCGGTATATCTTGGTTCTCCGCTATCTAATCACGTGTGTGCATAATCATCAGGTCGGTTAGGTTATGCAGCCTCCACCAGGAGGTTCTTACCCAAGGTTGATACAGTAGTGAGCCAGTGAGGAAAGAGATATTTAAAAAGCCCGGAGAACCAGATAGAAAATGTTTTATTAAGTCTGGGTTCGGGTCTGGTAAACTCTTGAGTAGTGCATATCGTGGACTTATTAAGAGTAACAGATGCACTCAGAGTATAGGAATCAAAAATAGTGAGGGGGTTTAAAATTGGTCGACATGTTTCTGCCTCAATTGCCTGAATTAGGACTTACGGGCGTTCATCAGGACCACTAGGTGAATAATGTGAAGAAAATTATAAATATAAAGTGCTCTAAAAACAGTGGTGAGAAATAGGGAAATTGTCAACCTGTTTCTTTGCAATGGAGGTCTCAATGTACCTCGCGCGTGTAACTAACGCGCTTCAATCGGGTGGCCGAGCTCCAGGCGGACTTCTGTGTCCGTTGCTGGCGTCCTGTGTGTACGCGCTGTTTGTGCCGACCCGGGTCCGCCTGGAGCTCGGCCACCCGATTGAAGCGCGTTAGTTACACGCGTGAGGTACATTGAGACCTCCATTTTTCCTTATTCTGACTTTGTCCTTTGACTGAGGAAGACCTGTTTGGAGATCTCTGAATAATATTTTGTACTTTAAAATGGCTACAGTAGCAGCAGCAGCTGGAGCATCTGCACCACCACCACCACCATCACCACCAAGAGGACCACCAGAACACCACAGTGGTGGAGATGAAGAAGAGGAGGAGGAGGAGGAGGAGGGGAGTAGGAGATTCCTACCAGAAGACAATATCCCATACAGGCCAAAGCAGCACATTGCATGGGAGTTTTTTTCCATCCCAGAGGGCAAGAAGAAAGTGAATGCGCCACAGGTGACTTGCCTAATCTGTAAGATGGAACTTTCAAGGGGTAACCCTAATAAAAAATACTCATTTGGCAATAACACCATGATTGGGCACATGCAGCGCAGGCATCCCAACAACTATGCTGCGGCAGAGGTGAGAGAACTGGCCAGCAACCCTCCCCAATCTTCACCCAGCACCTCCAAACAAAAGCAACCCACTCCATCGGGACCAGAGACAAGGGAGATGGTCCCAAACATTCAACCAAAGTTTGGGCAATACAAGATCACTTGTATTTTTTGTGGTAAGACCATCACCTATGGTGAGCAAAGCATAACGCTCATCAACCGTGCAAAGCATAACGCTCATCAACCGTGCTGGTGACAACCACAAATGCCCCAAAAATCCATAATTTTTTCCTCAGTGATGTCACTGACCATGTCATGAGTGATGTAATATGAGACGTCATCAGCAGTGCATTGCAGGCGCGCAAGTTATAGTGAGTCCAACTAACTATAACGTGGGAATTTCAATGGTTTTATGTCAGTAAAATTTCCAGCTAACTATAACTGGTGTCAAACCTATGGTTTTTTTCAGTGAATTTAATAGGTTTTTTTAAATGCTAATTCCTAACTATAACTGGTGTGAAACCTATGGTTTTTTCTGGGAAAATATATATATATATATATATATATATATATATATATATATATATATATATATATATATATATATATATATATATATATATATATATATATATATATATATATATATATATATATATATATATATATATATATATATATATATATATATATATATATATATATATATATATATATATATATATATATATATATATATATATATATATATATATATATATATATATATATATATATATATATATATATATATATATATATATATATATATATATATATATATATCATCCCAAGTTTGCCCTGCAAATGAGCGCGCACTCCACACAGGTAAGTTGGACACCAACATTTATTTCCGAAGTAAAGCAGGCATTTCAGTTCATGAATTTCCCCATGCATTGCTTGCCGCGTTTCCGAGAGCCTTTCTCCTTTCTCAAAGGCGCATTAAAAAGACTGCAGTTAAGCCCCACAGTTATCACCTCCTGCTGTACTGATTAGATTGGCCTCTGGTGTGCCTCCTCCTTCGATGTTCTTTTTTTCATTTTTAGGCTTTGTGGAACTTGTAGTATTTATTTCAAATCACTTTTTTACCCTCCAATGGGTTCACATTGTTCAGCAGTTTTTAACCGCATGCGCGTGAGCGGAATTCCGCTCGCACGCTAGGTTTTGCGAAAACGCATGTTACGTGACGAGCTGGGCTCGTCATCAGCGTGCGAGCGGGCTACGCCATGACGAGCTCAGCTCGTCATCAGCGTCGAAGGGGTTAAAAGGGCACATGAATTAAAAGTCCCGCTTTTCTTTAGTTTAGGAATACCTGCATCTGCCGTATCTTTGCCTGGCACAAGTTCCAAGTCACGGACCCTTTCTTTTTTCCGGGTGGTGCGTCAGCTCCACGGCTGGACCTGCCGTGTAATAAATCATCCCAAGTTTGCCCTGCAAATGAGCGCGCACTCCACACAGGTAAGTTGGACACCAACATTTATTTCCGAAGTAAAGCAGGCATTTCAGTTCATGAATTTCCCCATGCATTGCCTGACGCGTTTCCGAGAGCCTTTCTCCTTTCTCAAAGGCGCATGAAAAAGACTGCAGTTAAGCCCCACAGTTATCACTTCCTGCTGTACTGATTAGAATGGCCTCTGGTGTGCCTCCTCCTTCGATGTTCTTTTTTTCATTTTTAGGCACTGTGGGACTTGTAGTATTTATTTCAAATCACTTTTTTACCCTCCAATGGGTTCACATTGTTCAGCAGTTTTTAAAAGGGCACATGAATTAAAAGTCCTGCGAGGCTCCCGCCCTACCATAGCAAACAGCAGTGTCCCGGGGGTAGGCACCCCGGGACACTGCAGGAGCCGGTCCTGGGGGATGGCGGTCCCCAGGGCCATCAAGGGCTCCAGGAGAGGGGCCGCGTGGCCCCCCTTCAAATTGTTAAAAGCCCCAGGGGGTGGTGGTCCCAGGTGCTGGGGGTTCTGTCACAAACCCCCCTATTTTTAATATTAGTGCCCCGGGGAGGTGGCAGTCCCTGGGGTGTGTGGGGGGCTTGAGCCCTCCCACAGGTTTTTTGTTTTTTATTTTCATTAGAAGAAGCCCCGGGGGGTGGCGGTCCCCAGGGCTGTGGGGGGGGGGGGCTGGGGGGCCCCTCTGGGCCCCCCTTTAGCAGGAGTAAATTGTCCCCTGGATTTAGCCCCCCCGGGAGCTAAAAAAAAAAAATGCTAATGTTATTTTTATCGGAAGGGTACACGTAACTACGCGTACCCCGTGATTTTTAAAAAAAAATATATAATTTCTGGCCTTGGAGGTCCTTGTGGGACCCTCTAAGCAGGCTTAGGGGGCCAGGGTGTTTCTACCCTCCCCCCTTTTCTCTTTTTTCGCATTTCTTTTTCTGTTTTCTTGTGCCTCTGTTCTACCGAGGCACAAGATGGCTGCCAACACTTCCTGGTTTGGAGTGTTGACAGCCAATTAGCATAAAGCTCGTGCTCTGGAAGGTACGCGTACGGTACTTCGTCTATAGATATATCTATGATTTTACTTTTGAATTTCTAAGGAACTACGGAACGGATTTACACCATTTAACAAAAAGTGTAATCTGCGAACCAAACTCTACCTTTTTGCCAAATTTGGTGTAATTCCATTCCGCAGTTCGGGCTGTAGCCTCACTTAAAGGTCCCTATGGAAAATTGCATGGGGAAAACATGTTTTGGGACCCCCCCCTTTTTTCTCGGCCCCTGCTTCACGAATCATCCCGAAACTTTCAGGGAAGGAGCGGAGCGTGTATTCGTCGAGTTATTCCAAATAGAATGTTGCGGATTTACAATGGAAACTAGGTGCTAACTATAACTACCTACTGGCGAACGCCAGAAGGTAATATATATATATATATATATATATATATATATATCAATATCAGAAATGCCGCTTTCAAATTGCGCTGCAAAGAGTCTCGCCAGCCAACAAAAGAAACTCGGACACTGACCAAATGGGCTCTTGCTTCTCCTTTTATTGCAGAGGTACTGTCAAAGACGTTTCGGCTCAACGGAGCCTTGTTCACATGACAACGTTTTGATAGTCGGACAGCCCTTTTGAAGTGCTAGTGACGATAAATAATGAGTATCACCTGTGAATATCATTAGCATGGACATGGAAGATATACTTCCAGCTACTGAATGGTAGCGTTAACTTCTTGAAAAAATTACATTACATAACAGTAAAATACCTTTAGTAGATATCAGCGTCATAGATATATGTACAAATATTTGCATGAGTGAATCGTCAATGGCAAAAACAATCATTGTAAAATACACTTAAGAGATGACAGGTCTGCTTATGATAATAAATATGAGGGTAATGGGAGGGATACAAGGAATAAAGTGCAAGTGCATAGATCTTTATATAAATACATTATTGACCAATCTAATAACATGTGCAAATATCGCAAAATGTGCAAGAATGAAGCAAATGTCAATAACATATCTACAATAAATTTGTGCAAAATACGCTAATTGTTCTCCTCCTAAGGACCAATATTGCTATTGGAACTCTAACCCCATATTTTGTAGTCAGACTTTGTCAAAACCTACTGTCGTTGTGCCTTTCCACTCATATTAGTCATTTTAGTCATTAACCCCTTCGAGGCTGATGACGAGCTGGTGTAGCCTCCTCAAACACTGATGACGAGCCCAGCTCGTCATGAACAATGGGAATTTTAAAGGATCAGCGCAGGAGGAAAATAACACTAGCATCGATGGTGTTAATCTAGTGCTGTATTTACAGAGTTAGGTTCAACCTTCATGTTCTGACCGAAGTTCTACTGTTTATGGATTATTTTACAAGGCGATATGACCATAGTGCATGCTATTGTACAAAAATAGTGATTACCATAACCAAAATAATAAACTAAACAATGTTGACAAGTGCATAGTGAATATATAGAATCATTGTTAGTGGCTTATCTAAAGCAGCAGCTAAAGTTGATCATGTTTTGGAGTATCTATTTTGTCGCAGCCAATTCATGGTGCCTGCACAAGTCTCACCCAGCCGGGTTCACCTCGTGCCTGACTACCATGAAGAGGAGACATAAATAGAAACAGAGTCAGGGCAAGCAGGTATAGAGATCCTCCGTAATGTTGAGGCCTATTGGGGTCTTAGTATTAAGTAATAAGATGTACTTGGTTTCAAGCCTCCTCAACTTGGTTTCCCTGTCACCTCCCCTTCTGCTGTTCATAATCGCATCAATCACCCAATATTTGAGATTGGTGTTGTCGCTCTGGTGACATTCCCTAAAATGGCGAGCCACCGGGTAGGTATTGTCACCATTGCTGATAGCGCGAAGGTGCTGGAGGATTCTCCTGTGTACATGTTTGGTGCTGCCTACGTACTTCTTTTCACAGGGACACTGTAAAACATACACTGCAAATTCAGATTTGCATGTTAGTACCTGATTTATAGTGTGCTGTGTATCAGTGAAACCATCTCTGTAACTCCTGGTGTTGATTCCATGTTGGCAGGCTTTACAAGTTTTGCACTTGTAAAAACAGTTGTTCTCCTGCCACCATGAGGATTTTACATAAGGCTCTGAGTTGGTTGTCATTATATGGTCTCGCATAGATGGCGCTTTGCTGAAAGTTAGGGATACTCGTTTGGGGAGGTCTTTACCTATAACGTTATCTTTGGTAACGATAGGCCAATGTCTGTCACATATTTTGCGAATCTGTTTGTGCTGTTTATTAAAACCAGTTATTATTCTAAAACAGTTCACCCCTGGTTTCTCCTCACCCTGAGTATTATCAACGGATATCGTTTGGCGTTCAGATTTCTTAACCAAAAGTTCATCCCTCGATAAGACCATAGATTTCTGTATGGCACTCTTTATTACTTGGATTGAATAACCTCTTTCAAGAAAGCGAGCTTCACTTTCTTTTTGGGCCAGTTCCAGATCTCGGGGATTGCTGCAAATTCTTCTCAATCGCAACATTTCCCCATAGGGAATGCTGGAGATCAAATGTGCTGGGTGCGAGCTGGCAGCATGTAAAATGCTGTTACCAGCCGTGGTCTTGCGGTATAATCTGGATTCCAACCTGTTGTCGTTGACATACTGTTCTGTGTCAAGGAATGTCACTTTTTCCTGGCTAAGGGTCGCAGTAAATTTTAAATTGAGATCATTGTTGTTGATTTGATCAATGAACTCAAGAGCTCCTTCATGGCTTCCCCTCCACACGACCAGCAGGTCGTCAATGAAACAGAACCATGCCACCAGGTTGTTGCGTATGTAGTGCTGGTATTCAAGGCCAAGGACCAACTCCTCCCAAGCTCCCATGTGGAGACAAGCGAAGCTTGGGGAGAAGCTGGCCCCCATAGCTACTCCCTGCAACTGGCGGTATGCTTGCTGGTTAAACAGAAAAATATTATTAACCAAACAAAATTCCAACATATCAAGGAGCATAACATTGTGTTTTTCAAACTCTGGACCACTTCTTGACAAATAATAGCGAACTGCATTTAGGCCATCCTTGTGTGTTATACTCGTGTATAATGCTGTGACATCCAAAGCTATCAGCCAGTCTCCTGGCGACAATTCAATATCCTGTATTTTAGTCAAAAAGTCCCCTGTATCTTGTACATATGAGCCCAATTGATGTACATAGCCTTGTAGGTAGTAGTCAATGTATACAGATGTGTGCTCAAGGAGACTGCCTCTGGCAGATATAATGGGTCTGCCTGGTGGATTCAGAGGGTCCCTTATGTACTTTTGGTATGAAGTACAGTATTGGTGTTATGGGATTGTCGACTTTTAAATACTTGAATTCAGCTTCAGAAATCAATTTGATGGATTTCCATTTCGCTAGTTTGCGATGGTATTCTTCTTTGATATTAGTCAATACACGTGTGTGGATGCGCTCATAACATGTCCGATCATTCAGCTGAATGTAAGCTTCCTTGTCACAGTTGGTCTTGGTCATCAGAACCACGTTCCCGCCTTTATCACTCATTCTCACTACCAGATCTTTCTCTTTCCTCAATCTGTTGGTGAGTGCAGTGTACTGTCGTGATCGGTTATCAAAATGCTTTTTGGACTTTCCCACATTTTTTTGCAGATCTTTCAAATCAGATACCACATTCTCATGAAAAATGTCAAGATTGTCTCGCGAGAGAATGGGAAAAAATGTGGAAGGAGGTCTGAAGTTAGTGATTAGTGAGGTTCTATTCCCCCATTGATCAATTTCATTTGTTTCAATCTTGTCTTCCTCCGTGTTGTCATAGCCACGACCATCCGTCTCCCATAGTTCTGATATGACTCTTGTGCCTTGGGATGCATTGATGTTAGTGCCGCTGTTGCTCATTTGGTTTTCTCCAGAGTTTTTCCTTTGGGCATAGAATTTCCTAAGTTTCAGTTTTCTAACTGCTTTATAGATGTCGCATCTAGTTTTCGGATAATCAAAGTCACGGGGTGTTGCATAGGTGAGCCCCAATTTAAGGATATCTTCCTCTTGTGCTGTTAATTCCAAAGAGATCAAATTGATGATAGTGCGGTTAGTAGTACTTGTTATTCCTGATGGGCGACGGAGCCCCATCCCCTCCCGCTTCTTTTCCTCTTTTGAAATCCTCCTCTTCGCCGCCCTCCATCTTTGGCGTCTCCGGAAGTTTGTTCTTCGTTTTTTTGTTCCTTCCGTGTATGGGATCTTAGTGTCTTCAGTCTTTCCTGGCATAAAAAAATAATCTCTTGGCCAGGGGATGGCTTTCAGGCGCCTTCTAATTGTCTGCGGCGTTCCGAATCAGAACCTGATTCTTGGTACGAGCTAAGGGAGAAGCTGGAAGAGTCACTCGATATCTCCTTGTTTTGCTGTTGGCGTATGTTTTTAGATTTGGGTGGGGGTTTTGCCAAGCCTTTTCGTAGAGCATCATATTTTCTTGAAAAGGTGAATATTTGCCCCAATTCATAATCGTTGCGGTCTCTTTGAAACTTATAAGCCTTCCTGTCAACGATTTTACTCTCTTCTTTTTTCAGGCGCTCATTCATTAACTTAGCCAATCTTGTTCTTTCCTCCTCCTCACCCAGCGCCTCAATTTCCTCATTGATAGCTGCAATCTCAGTCAGTAATTTGGCTCTATCGATGTCAGCGTACTTGATTAGTATTTGTACTTGCCGCCGTGATGCCTCTAGATTGCTTTCTGCCCACTCCTTCATCAGTTCAGGATTGGGATCCTCATAAGTGGGGGCAGTGAGAATTCTGAGCCCCCGAGGTATTCTGTTAACCTCTATATACCGCTGCAGCGACTTTGATTCCCACCATTTTGCCTGCTCCTGGCGAGATTTTTTCTCCAGTGTTTTAAATAGTTCCTTCATGACCGAGGTGCTGCTGCCACTAGTTTCATTGCTTTGTTTCCCACGGATATCTTGTGGGAGAGGGGCACTGTCGGAAAACAATGATGCTGCCAGAGTTTCCCGGTCCCTTACGTTGTCACCTGACATCCCTCTGCCGTTTAAACAGTGATTTATTGGGCGCTGTTGCACTTCGCGTTTTGTATTATATCCGCTAGCCCAACCCGCCTGTTACCCGTACTCCTCACCCACTCAATACAATTGCGGTGCTTACTTGGTCGCGTTCTGATCGCCGGGTCTCGATTCACCCTGCCGGGCGCTCTCCGCTCTCCGCCTGAGAAGCCTCCTCTTCGACCAATTCACCGTAGTTTTTGTTTATTCCTTTTCCGGTTCCGGTTGAGTGGGGGTCAGGTGCTGTACTCCTTCCGGGGTTGCAATCTTCTCCGAACAAGTTCGAAAAAATCTTCCGATTGAGCACCGACCAACTTGAGAAGGGTTTGGAAAAACCAGCTATATATCAGAAATGCCGCTTTCAAATTGCGCTGCAAAGAGTCTCGCCAGCCAACAAAAGAAACTCGGACACGGACCAAATGGGCTCTTGCTTCTCCTTTTATTGCAGAGGTACTGTCAAAGATGTTTCGGCTCAACGGAGTCTTGTTCACATGACAACGTTTTGATAGTCGGACAGCCCTCTTAAAGTGCTAGTGACGATAAATAATGAGTATCACCTGTGAATATCATTAGCATGGACATGGAAGATATACTTCCAGCTACTGAATGGTAGCCTTAACTTCTTGAAAAATTAAATTACATAACAGTAAAATACCTTTAGTAGATATCAGCGTCATAGATATATGTACAAATATTTGCATGAGTGAATCGTCAATGGCAAAAATATATATATATATATATATATACATACACAGGGCCACTCCGAAACTTTCCATGCTCAAACTAAGATAGGTAAGTAGTAGGTTTTATTTTTGTTCCCTACCTAGTACCACTTAATTAAAGTGGTAATAGGTAGAGAAATGTATTTATATGTTTCTTTATAGCTCTACAACACTTTATGGAGAAACTCGCTTTTTAAAACAAAAATTGTAATTAGCAAGGTATGTTGTAGGTATTACTGAGGGACTCTGTTGAGGTTTTTGTAAAGAATTAAACATGTTAAAAATGCAATGTTGTACACTATGGGACAATTCCGATGTTGGACGGATCTGAGCCCGTCTGACATCGGTCAGGAACCATGACCGACTGACTTACTGTCATCGGGCATGGCCCTGCAAGTACGATGCGAACGAACCCTGTTCGGCCGCAAACATATGTCACACACTGGGAGCATACATTCCGGGTGGAATGCATGCTGCATTGTGAAATGGAGGAGTGCAGTTTATCTCTGCACCCTGTGGCCGACACCCCAAGATGACTGCCACTGGGTGCAGGGATCTACAATCCCAGGCCACCTTTCGGCTGCCTTGCACCCAAGGGGGCCATACTGGGTGCACCCAAAGACAGTTTCCGGCTGCCTTTTCGTGCTGGAAACACCGGCACAAAAAGGCAGTGGAAAACTGTCATCGTACTCCCTCGGTTGAAAAGAGGTGGCTGGGGGAGTACTGAAGGATTTGCGAATGGCGGACGGGCTCTCCGAGCCTGTCGTAAGCCATCCGGTAACCTGAGTCGGATTCCTTTCCGACTGAGCCAATTTGAATGGCTCTGTCTGAAAGCAATCTGTCCGGCACATTCCGATGCGGGCATAAGGGCTCCAAACGTCATTCGGAGCCCTTCCATCCAAAATCGGAATCAGCCCCTATATGTGTAAAATATAATGTAGTACAGTGTATTTTTAATTTCTAATTTTATTTTCTTTTTTAAGTATTGCAGTACTTCCAAGGCAGCACTGTGGTGCTATGTATTTTCTTTTTTATATAGAGAAACTTCCAAAGAATGTTTCCTACCTATAATCGGTTTATTAAAGTGGTACTAGGTAGGGAAAAATATAAAATGTCATTCTTAACTATATCTAAGGGTGTGATGCAGAACACAGCCAAAGTGTACTTAACATGGCTGCCTCTAACTTTTGTTAAAGCAGTCATTAGCTAATCACATAATGCCTCGTCATCATTATGGGGGTCATTAAGATAGCGGATAGACTTCAATCCGTCCGCCATTGTTGCAGGGCTTGGTACCGGCTGCCTGTAAGGCGGCGGTCTCACACATGAGAATATGATGCGACCGCCACAATGGCAGTCGCATCGTGTATCTCTAAAATTGCGGCAGGTACTGCACCCATCGCAATGTTCGAAATGCACTAATTGCATTTCCCTGCACTACGAGGCAGGCACAACACAGTGCCTGCCACCTGGTGGAGGGAATTGTAAAGGGGTACCATAAGTGCCCCCCAGTGCAAAACCAAAGTCCCCCGGCACAAGGGGGGCCCACAACGGCTGGCACAGTGCCTGCCACCTGGTGGAGGGAATTGTAAAGGGGTACCATAGGTGCCCCCCAGTGCAAAACCAAAGTCCCCCGGCACAAGGGGGGCCCACAACGGCTGGCAGGATGCAGCATTGTAATATGGCGGCCGGTGCCTGCCAGTGACCGCCACCATTCTACAGATGCACTGCGGTCCGACCGGAAATCGTAACAATTGCTGCTGTCGGACCCGTGGTGGATTCACTTCCTGTCTGCCACGCATGCTGCCCGGCATTGTAATCTGGTGGGCGGGGTTTAGCCGCACAATTGCGGTGAATCTGCCACCGGCAGGCTGCCGGTGGCAGATTCATTGCAATCATAATGAGCCCCTATGTATCAAAGTAGTTTTGCCGAATGCTTTGCAATTTCGCGAAACTACAGGGACAACATAGATAGATAGATAGATAGATTGATAGATACATAGAAGCATAGATAGATAGATAGCTTCAAGGTAGGTAGGTAGATGTCGAGTTATGAAAAACAAATCTCTACTTACCTGTATAGATTTATCTCCACAATATTATTTTGTCTCTGAATGTTTAGGGTATCACTTATGACAATATTTCACTCTTCAGCATTCTGATATACCACCCACAAGCACACTTCACTTTGGTACCTCTGTGATTGTATCATATATTCTTTTAAATTCATGATCCTTTCCAAAAAGATTCTACCTTTATTCTGTTAACACATCAACAGGTATCAATCTGAAAGATAAAGACACTGATGTGATAGCAAATGCCACACAACTCCTCAACTGGACTTTGGTAACCTCTCGACTTGACTAGTGCATTTCTATCTAACAGGGCATTTTTCACACGCTGCTAAACAAACTGCAAATAATGAAAAGATGAATAGAGAGTTTGATCTTCAGTCATGAACAAAAAATATCTTTAATCCGGCCGAGTTGCCATTTACTGAATCCCCTTCAGGATCCCATTCAAAACTCTCACTTTAGTCTACTAGGCAAATCAGATTATCTTCCAAGTAAGAACTTGTCGATAGCTATATACACATAATGTTCCTACTCCCACACCTTTTACATGCTGCAGTTAAAAAAAAGACACAACTATAAATGAATATGTGTTCCATTATAGGGCCTGACACTCTAGAACTCCCACCACATCATTTGATTTCTGCCAACCATAGCCTTTTTCATTAGGCCATATACAGCTAAGCCATTCTCATCTTAGCCATCTTAAAGCTCCTGCCCCAGCTGTGTATAAAAACATGCAATGCTGAACATAATAATAATGCCAATAATAATATTAGTAATCATAATAATACTGTAAGCAGTAATAAAAACAATACTGACACTTCTACCAATACTACCAACACCACTACTACTACCTCTACTAACACAATTAGTACTACTGCCACTTCTGCTACTACTACTTACTACTACACTACTACTACTACTAATACTGCTAATACAAAATTAATATCTTCAATACTACCTACACCACTACTACATATACTAACCTATAATAATGATAATAATAATAATAATCACTACAAAACAACAACAATCATTGCAACAAAAAACAATAGTGCCACTAGTACAAGTAACATCCCTATTTTTACCAATACTATTACCACTATTAATAACATCACTTCTAATAATGATAAGAATGTGAAAAATAATAATAATGTTAGGATTGAGACAAGAAAGTGCAGATTTTAAAGACGGAAACAAATTTTGCCTCCCTCAATCCAGACAGCTGTTTGAGACCATGGGGTGGAAAGTGCAATTAAACAGGGGACAAGTACACTGTGTACCAAATATGGGCACCAGGATGGTGAATGGGAAGTTGGGAAGCAGACACCAATAAAGGCTCTTCTCTTATTATGAAAACTTGGCACGGGGTTAAAATTAATTCAACCCCACCAAAAAAAAAAAACAATGCCCCCCAAAAAATCAAGAATTAGGAATGCCAATCGAATGTTGTATGGTAATCTGAATTACATTACAAATAATTAGCACAGGGATGAATATGTATTTGTGTGAAAGCAAAGGCCTGTAGAATAATGGTGCTGCAGTTTAAAAGGTCAGGTGACTGTTGCACTGTCAAGCCAGACCTAACAATCTATGTAGGTTAATGACTGTCCTCCTCCCGTTGTGCTGCTGCCAGTGAAAGACAAACAACATAAATTAACTTGTTATCCAAGACACTTATACAACATTACAATGTGACCTGCCAAGTACAGCCAGCTGGATAATAAACAAAATGATCACAGCTGCAGCTACACTTTCTTGTAGGAGCACACCACTTCTGCCCAATCAAAACGTACTCCTTGCTTCCAACATGTGGGTGGAGCCAAATATCCTCTTTTGGTGAGGCTCACATAATTGTCTGGTAACAGTTGTGCTGTCAAGTCAGACCATACTTACAAGAACCTAAATAAAGGAAAACTTGAAAAGATATGGATTTGTTGCAATATATATGTTTTTACATTATTATTTTTGGCTGCAGAACACCTTGCTTGAAGTTAAAGTTGAAATGTAGTGACTGTTGGGTTCAAATAATTCTGTATTTTTTGGAGTGAGGGACAATTGATCTTTGTGTCTTTTGGTGCTGCTAACGCACTAAAATAATTTTTAAAAACTCTTGCAATTTCCAGCTTTAATGGCAAAATAAAAAATGAACGTAAAGATGGTATATTCTATTTGACTGGCTTTGTTTGTCAAAAAAACAGGAATTCCAGTGACAACCTTAAAAAACATAAACGTGTAAGCAAAATACCTGCTAGATCAATGAAAAATGAAAAGCAGGGCACCTCGTTGGGTGCGTGATTAGCCTGTATTTATCAGCCACAGTGTGACAAAAAGGGCAGTGTTAATTTCACAAACGTGTTCGACTTATAAACCGTTTCTCCTCAAAAAAAGAGCTTCTTTGAGGCAAAATAGAAATATACTGAATTACAACACCAGGACATGGACACCACTTCCGATGTATTAAATTGTACTTCTAATTGTGCAACAGGCAATGTGAAATTGGTCATTCCATTCCTATATGAAATGGTTTGCATACCAGGCGTTCTATTACATACAGGGTGCACTTTGCCTCTTTGCGCCAAGGTGCCCCTTCAAACAGGTGTGCCATATGCAGTGAAAGTGCTCCCTACTATGTTGAACACACTGCCCTCAAGGCAGCCGCAAACTTGTGCAGCCCTGAGGGCAGCGCTTTCATGTGAAATATGGAGTGGCTTTGAAGCAGCATCTCCGTGTTTTACTTTGCAGATAGCAACCTGCCTGCACTTTTAGGAGGGGAGAGAGATCCCTTAGCAGGCGGGGGTAGTGAGTGACTGAACCCTCATGCAAGAGATGTGTGACCCTTTAGGCTCCCCCCAGAGGGGTGCCATCAGGCGATGCACTGACAGTACACCTGCTGACAGATTATTTGCCTTTGCTACCATGTCTATAATATGATGAGAAACAACAGGAGTATAACCCATAGACCAGGTTGAGATCTGGATGAGTAAGCGAAAACTAAACGCGGAACCGCCACCGCACACGACTGTGGCATGTCCGCGGTGATCCTAGCGCTCTTATCACCACCGGATTTATACCAGCATTTAACTTCAATCTCTAACGGACGGACCCTCCGGACCGATACCTCCTCACCCCTCCTTTCCCTCTCCCAGTGGACACTATTGCCATCTGCCCCCTCCTGCTCGCCTCCTGCCACCCTCTGGCACGCCGTGGACTCTATTGCTACCAGACCCGGGCAAGCTACTCTGCCCCTCTTGCTCGCCTCTTCCCCCTCAGCACCCTCTACCTGGAAACCCGGTCCTGAAGATGATCCTGAATAACTAGGATCAAAACTCTGTCGGCTTTTTAGCGCAAATCCCAGCGCCAGTTCAATTATGATTCACCAAAATTGTCTAAGGAAATTTGGCTAATTAGTGTAAATAACTAGATGTAAACCATATATTCTTGTACATATCAGTCACCATTTTCACATTGCACCTTTCTCTGTTTTCTCTCACTTGTCACTTGGGCCGTCACCTTCATGTATCACTTTAGTGCACAAAGTTTTTAGGTTGTCGTCGCATTTTTCACCCATAGTGCTGATACAACTGTTTTGTATTGCCTCCCTATTTACAATTTTTCCTACTTTAAATATGTGATGCCATGAGCACATCTTACAACGAACTATGAGTCTCCCTTCTTCCTGTCCTTGTAATGTCTTGTACATTCATGTAAGATTGCCTTTTTAACTAATACCAGTTGAGACATTGTTGTTAGTTTTCGCATGTCTATAATACGGCAGAGGTAATAAGATTCCCTCATTTGCATGGGGCCAAGTGATGCATTGCTAGAGTGTGTCACAAAAATGATGCAACTCCAGCAATGCATCTTTTCTTACCCTTCCACACCCCCGTTCCTTTTCTACATTTTCTTTGAATATCCACATTCCCCATGTTCATTCTCCTTCTCCTCACTCTCCTTCCCCACACTCACCTTCTTTCAGCCCCCCTACTTCACTTCCTTTCTCCTCTCATCCCTTTCTGTGCTTTCTTACTCATTTTCCTCTCCTTTATCAATGCACTCCACTTCACTTACTCTTTTTCATTTTTTTAAGAACATAGCTCTTTGATGAGAATTGGAGGTAGTTCTGAAAATAACTTTTTTTTCTTCTTTTTTCTTTTTTTAGAACAAAACAAAAACAGGGAATGGAAACTGCTCAACAGGAGCAAAAAAAAAAAAAAATTTAGGGCTGGGAACGGCAGCGATGGTTCTCCAATGATCGAACCATGAGCAGAACACTTTGTTCCCCATAGCAAAGTAGCTGATCACAGTCTCTGCATTTAAGGACAGCTTTGTTAAAAGCAGGCTGAATATTCGAAACCAGCTCTTGCGATCGCCCCCTCACCGATGTTGTTGGTCCTCCGGTTGATGTAGAGGCCCCATCACTGGGAACCTCTCGTGCCAGAGCCCTGACACTTTCCCGGGCAAAATTCTGGGGGAGCCTCTTCTCCACATGGCGAATCATTGTGGAGTTCCCAAAAGAATATTTCTTAGTGGGGTCACCCCGTGACAGGACAGTGTGACAAATCCTGCACTCCACTTTTGGAGCATTTACTTTCTTCTGGTCATCAGGCAGAGAATCAATCACACTCCCATTTCCTCAACTACAAAGTTATACACACCAAACCTTACTTATTCAAATATATAGTAACACATACTTACTCTCTTTTACAATCACTGAAACAAGTACACATTGAACCATACAGTCACTTACTCAATCACAGGCTCTCATGTATAGTCATTTATATATGTCAACTCTCACATGCACTGTGTTGTACATATGTACTTACTTGGACATGTAGCATTAAGATATCCTTTCACTCACCAACACACCCATGCACATAGTCAACCGCCCATACAGCTGTTTCCACATGCACTCTTGAACCCAAACACCAAGTGAATCAACTGCTCACACATCTATGCACAGAATCAAACACCTCCCAGCCACCCACACACACACTCAGCCTCACATACAAATACTTGGGCAACCAATCAATAACCCATATAGCCACTCATATAGCTACTGATCAACACATGCAGCAGCTTACACAACAACAGACCTACTGATGCACACATTCAGACAGTTTAGTCACTAACCCATGCATTTAGTAAGGCACATTTAATCACTCACTCATACAGTCAGTCACCCACCTACTAAATCCTTCATCCAGACACTTATACATCCACTCATTCTTCAATATGTAAAACATATTTAAACTTTACAGTAACACACAGACACTGGATAATGTCATTTGAGATGTCATCAGTGATGTCACTGACCATGTCATGAATGATGTAATATGTGACATCATCAGCAGTGGATTGCAGGCGCGCGAGTTATAGTGAGTCCAACTAACTATAACGTGGGAATTTCAATGGTTTTGTATGAGTAAAATGTCCAGCTAACTATAACTGGTGTTAAACCTATGGTTTTTTCAGTGAATTTCAAAGGTTTTTTTAAATGCTAATTCCTAACTATAACGATTGTGAAACCTCTGGTTTTTTCACTGAAAATATATATATATATATATTGACTTATTCCTCCAAGAACATGTGTTGGCACTTCCATCTTATATTCAGGATTCTAGTGACCTTCTGAGGAAATTGAATGAATTACAATGGAGTAATGACTATTGGTTGATCACTTTAGATGTATCATCGCTGTATACCAGCATAGTGCATGCGGATGGTTTGAAGGCTGTTGAGTTTTTCTTGGGCAAGCGGCCAATTGAACTAGCCGAGCATAACAAAATGTTACTCACCATGATTAGCTTCTGTTTACATCACAACCACTTCATGTTCCTGAATCAGTACTATCAGCAGGTTAGAGGTGTCGCCATGGGGGCCTGTTTCTCTCCCAGATATGCCTGTTTACATATGGGTTACTGGGAGAGACAGGTCCTCAATGGTGATCACCGGGAGATCTGCACTCGCCATATCATACGATGGTATAGGTACATCGATGATATTTTAATGATCTGGCGAGGGACACATGAGGAAGCTGTAAAATTCATTGATGCCCTTAACATAAATTCATACAATTTGGCCTTCACATCCCATATCAGTCAAAAGGAAGCACACTTTCTTGACGTAACTTTAGAGGTCAGTCAGGACAGATTAGAAACTAAACTCTATAGGAAGCCTACTGCAGGCAATACTGTACTGCACGCAGATAGCCATCATCCCCCGCACCTAATTCGAAGCATCCCCGATGGGGAAATGCTTAGAATTAGGCGTGTTTGCAGTACAGACACCCACTGCAAAGCAGCACAGGCTGCCAGCAAACAAAGGTTTCTGGCAAGAGGCTATGCAGAAAATCTAATCGACATAGCAATCAAAAAAGCGAATGCCCTATCCCGCAGTAATGCACTGATCCACAAGAAAGTCCAGAGGGCCACAAATTCCAGTGCTACCCAACCAGTTAGACTTATATGGACCTACAACAGACAACACGGGGCACTGAGAAAGATAATCAACCAACACTGGAACTTGATCAAGCTTGATCCAGTAATTGGTGAACACATGCCCAACAAACCAGCTATCACCTTCAGAAAAGCATACTCTTTACAAGATGCTATAGTGAAATCCAGTCCGGAGGTGATTCCACCTAAAAACTGGTTAGCAGCAAGTCGAGGATTCAGGAAATGCTCAAGCTGCAAGGCATGCTCACAAGGGCTCAACAAAACCGAGTTCCTAACGGCATTTTCTACAGTGCCCCGTAAGATCAACAAACAGTTGACATGCAAAACGGAGTATGTGGTCTATGTGCTGGAGTGCCCATGTGGCCTGCAGTACGTTGGTAGTACCAAATACCAGGTCCACAAAAGGGTACTCCAGCACATCAGGGCCATCAACACCAGCGATGCCACATACCCGGTTGCAAGGCACTTTAAGGAGTACCACAACAACAACAGTGGACTCCTTAGGTATTTTGCCATAGACTCAGTAGGTCCTTTAAGGAGGGGTGGTAATAGAGAGGGCATTCTAAGGGCACTAGAGACCAGGTACATCTTGGAAATGGACAGTAAGACCCCCAATGGCCTCAATTCAACGGAGGACTTCTATACGTGTCTATAAATGTCCTTATACATTATCTTTAGTCATGCCATCTCCTCACCCGTCCATTCTTTGGTTGGTAAAGTAGATAAAGTGCTCATTACTCAAATTACATTACTGGTCACTATTACAACTGTATATGAACTAAACAACTGAGTTGAATAGTCAAATTTGAATAGTAATGTATCTACCTGTTATTTTCTGTCAGAAGTTGCTTTAGGCTGTACATAAAAAAAGTATTATTTTCGTATATTTGATTTTCATCACATTCTATTTAATTTGTATTCACATTTTTTATGTTGGTATCTTCAATTATATATTCTTGTACTATGGCTTTATGAGGGGTGATGGCAAGCACGTTAAATTGATGTTGTTCAATTTTTGAAACATGCGAGTTTCAATTGAAATATATTAGTCATAAGTAGACTTACATGTGGGTGAGGAGAAAACTAGAAAGTTTTTTGGTCCGAATAATTTACTGCTATCAAATTGTATATAGTATATGTATATATTGCTATCGAGTCATAGGTTACTTTTTGTGTAAAAAGTTGTAAATATATGAAATAATTTTCATGTGTTTTTTGTAATGACATAGGATTCCTTGTGTCAACCATTAATTTTTCGGATAAAATTGTATTTAAACAGTTATTAACAAAACATGTAAAACATGAATTGTTTCTTCTCTCTACATCGCTCGCAAGATGTTTTCATATCCACTATGGACACTCCCCTCTAAGGTAATCAGCCAACCAAAATGTACTATTTTGAATGCACTAGCACTTTAAATTCACGCAACTCTCTCGGTTCGTCATGTGACCAAGGCCTCTGCGAAGGCCGAAATGTTATGCTGGCGTGGTGTACTGAAGAATAAAAAACTCACCTGCACTCTGGGTCTTCCGTTCTCTTCCTGTTGATGGCTCTGGATGGTGGGCACGTCGCTGTGAGGAAACGAGTGCAAAAAAAAAAAAAAAATATATATATATATATATATATATATATATATATATATATATATATATATATATATATATTTTTTTTTTTTTAAATTTCACAAAGATTCATCAAACGACTCCAAAGTTATAAGCAAAACAAAAAATGTTCTTCCTATGGAAACTCGGTCCTAACTATAACTACCTACTGGCGACCGCCAGTAGGTAATATATATATATATTAAATATATTAGATATTAATATTAGTTTTAACAAAATTAATTAAATGTAATGTACATTTTTTACAAAATATAGTGAATACACTTAATTTAAAAAAATAAACACACAAACATAATAATTTAGACATTTAAAATAATTCATAAACTATTATATTTAATTTCTTTTAAAACTTTTAAATTAAATTAAAATAATATTTACACACATATATATATATATATATATATATATATATATATATATATATATATATATATATATATATATATATAATTTTAAATATTTAAACAAATTCAAAAATAAATTACAACTTTAAACAATGCAAAAATAATTTAACTTAAAATGCCTAATACAGAGACTGACACTGCAGGGAAAGTGTTGGATAGTAAAATAATAAAATGTATTATTCCAATTCCAGTGAGTGCAGCAGAGGGATAATAATAATAATAATAATAAATCGACATTTTTAAAGCTCACAATCACCCGTAAGGGTCTCCAAGCGCTGGGGGCCGTCGGGAAGATTAAGCAAGCTATTGCCCAGAGTCACATGGTGCTGGGCTAACCTGCCACCAGAGCCGGGGATCGAACTGTGATCCTCAGAATCCAGCGTCAGTCGCACTAGCCGCGGCGCCACACCTCTTCCTATTCTTGCTATTCACAACCAAACACTTAAAAAAAATATTATTAATGAAATTAATTATAATAATTAATAAACAATATTTTAAAAATAAAAAATATTATACATATAAAAAGAACACATATTTTAATATTAAGTACATATAACAAGGACCTACAATTATTATATAAACTAAATGATGAATAAATATACAAAAAGATTATTCTTTTAAAAGAATTAAAACATACATGCATTTCTTTTATTTCCTACCCTATAACACCACACCAATAACAAAACATAAAATTTTTCATTAAATGGAAAAAATATTATTATTAAAATATAAAAAAACATTATTTGACTACACACACTCTAACAGGGACTCTGGGACGGGGGATCCTGGTAGTGGGATTGGGAGGGAGCTTCACTGGGGGACAAATGGGTACACAAAACTATAAGCAGAGGTGGTGGATTTATGGAGAGGAAGATATTAGTGGGTGATCAGTGTCAGATGTTAAATGAGTAATCAGAAAGGCTATTTAGGAAGCTGGGGGCAATGAGTAAATCTGTGGCCTTAATGATAAGACAAAAAGGGCAAAGGTGGCCCTGAAATTGCCAGCTTTAGAGGCGGATATGATATGCCTTCAAGAGACTCATATCGAGGGAGCACAATTGCCTTCATGTGATACTCTGGGCAATATTCTGGTTGCGGACACGCGTCAAAGTACGCAGACCTATGGGGTTGCAATCAAGGCTAAAAAGGACTTCATTTTTTTTTTTACACATGTCTGTATTGATCGATTAGGAAGATGGGTTATTTTAGAGTTTCGGTCAACTGACTATACTTTTATGCTGTGTTCGGAATATGGCCCAATTCTGGATGATGCAGGATTGTATGACTGGCTGACTAACAAACCAGTGATTTGGCCATCCCCTATTGTTTTATGCGGAAACTTAAACATCAATTTACCTAATAACTGGTCTTGCGAAGAGCAGTATAAATCTAGTGGCAGGAAGCCTAGGGTATTCCAGCCTCTTAGAAGTCTCATTAAAGATCACACCCTGATGTATGTGTGGCAGTTCAGGAGACCAACTGAACACCTTCTTTTCCTCTCCCTACCAGACACATACCCGCCTAGATTTTTTTGGGGTTTCACACTCTATGATTCAAGAGTGCGACACTGAAATTTCCCCCGGGTCATGTCTGATCATAATCCTTAGATTTAGTAATCAAAAAAAGTGGGTCCTGCAAAAAGGGTGGTAAATGGAGCTTTGAGCTGGCATTATTATTTAATAACGAGTATCTTACCCATACGAGGACTTGGATTGCGACCTTCCTCAAAGAAAACCTGGGTAGTACTTTCCTGGAAATCATTAGGGATACATTGAAAGCTGGGATTCGGGGTAAACCTTGCAGTTTAAGTTAAAATGGGTAAAGTAGGACAAAGAAAAAATGCAGCAGTTATACGCCACACTAGCACTGGAAGAAAAGAAATGAATAGCTGCTACACAACAGGGGGTGATATCCAAGAGGCCCAGAAGGGGGTTATGATCGCTAAAGCAGCCATAAATGACATCACGATAGCCAAGGCAGCAGCTAAATTTCTAGCTCATAGGGAACAAGTCCATGAATATGTAGAATCAGTCTGCCTTACACTTGCTATAAGTTCTAAGCAAAAGAATGGCCAGAATGCAGTTAGGGAGGTAAGGGATTATGTTCAGGGTATGGTCTCTGATCCAGCAGGAATAAAATCAGCATTTAAAAGATTTTATCAGCCATTGTATTCAGACACCGGCAAGGTGGAGTGTGATGACGTCTGTGATCACTTAGATCTATCTGCATTCCCTAGATTAGATGCAGACGATCAGACAGATCTAGAAGACGTCCCTCTTTGGGAAGAAATTTCAACGGCGATCTCTTCTCTGGCTTCAGGGAAAGCAGATGGTGACGACGGTCTACCCGTGGAAACTTTTTAACTACAGAATTTAGAGACTGCCTTATGGGACTATTTAAATATAGATTTGGAGGCAATAGACCTCCCCCTTAAAGGTCACAAGCTAAGATCAGGGTTTGCCCACAGAAGAATAAACCTGCAAGTGAGCTCGGTCATATAGACTATTACGTTAATTACGTTAATTAATGGGGACTCTAAAACGTATGCTAAAATCTTAACCTCCCGCTTGTCCCCTATCATCAGCAAGGTAGTAACCGGGTGACATCATGTGTTTATTACATGAAGAGGCACCACGGACCATATTAGACGGGTAATAACATTGTTTGATGCTGCCCAGGTAGCAGAAGACCCTATGTCCCTGATTCTACTAGATGCCGAGAAGGCTATTGATAGGGTCTCCTGCGACTACCTGTGGACTGTGTTGGAAAAAGTAAATATAGGTCCTGAATTCAGGCAAGCACTTAAGGCACTATATTTTTAACCAGAGGCTAGAGTATTTGTTGCAGGGGAACTCTGGGTCATTTGCGATTTCAAGAGGGACAAGGCAGGGTTGTCCCTGCTCCCCGCTATTGTTCGCCCCCTATATAGATCTTTTTATCCGTAGGCTCAAGGCTAATTTGAAGATCCTCCCCATGGTATATAACATCTGGGATACCAAAACGCTCACCTATGCCAATGATATCACCTTAGTTACGCCCAAACCTGCTACAGCAATTGTTGAGATCGAGAAAGAACCTGCAGAATTCAGACGGATTTTGTGCTACTCCCTGAATAGGGACAAAACAGTAACCCTTGCAAGATCCACGGGTAGCCACAAGTGCAAGTTACCTGGGAGTTGCCATCACCCCTGATCTGGATTGTGTCATTAGGGACAATCTCAAACCTCTGCTTGAAAAATCCAAGAAAGATTAGCAAAGGTTGAATAATTTGCACATAGCCCTGGCAGGTCGATGCAACGTTATTAAAATTATTTTTTTCCCAAAATTCTTTATTTTTTTCTTGCCATCCCCTTAGAGATTGGGACTTTGTGGTTTAAAAGTGGATGAAATAATATCTTGTTTTGTGTGGTCTTATGGTAAACCAAGGCGAGCCCTGAAATTCTTGACCATCCCAAAAGATTGTGGAGGCTGGGGACTCCCAAACTTAAAATTATATTGTTAGGCTACAGTTTTACTGAATCTCGGACCCCTATTACTTGAATTAGGAGCCGATTACTTCCCCTTATGAATTATTGGTAGGTGATGAGGCGTGGAGGAACTTGTAGAGGCAAATCGAGTTGAACTACTTCAAACGGGTCCGCTTTAAGACTTTACTGAATGCCTTCAAAATCTAGTCAATAGTTCGCAAATTAATGTGCTTGTGTCTTCTTAATTTTTATACCCCTCTAGAGGACAATATTTTTCTCCCAGGAATCTTTGTGGACCCATATATTTTACGTTGGAACAAAGCTGTCTTAAATAAGTTGGGCTTTTTTTACTCCACTGCTGGTTTAAAATCATTTCAAGAGATCAGAGATGAATTTGGCCTTAGTCATAAGGACTTCTTTAAGTTTTCCAAAGCAGGGATTTCCTTTATCGTAAGTGCGATCTGGCTGACACCATGCTAGCAAGTCACAAACCTGCAATTGGATTTATCTGTTCCCTGCTTAAAAAACAAACAAAGTATGACATGGTCAAACAGTCTTTGAGATGGCAAGAAAAGCTGACTATTTCAGACGCCTGCTTTCGGGAATCTTTTTCTCTGGCTCAGTCAGCGTTTTTATCCTCCAAATTACATGTGCTGTATTATATAAAATGTGTTTAATCTTTACTACACTCCCAGGAGGATTATCAAATGTGGGGATGGTAAAGGTACCAGATACCCTTGGAAGTCAACTGAGGGGCGCTGATATAGTAGATATTTTTGCTACCTGCCCGTCCCTATCTCTCATAAAATCCTAGATCACTGATTTCCTTTCCAACAAATCAATCACAGCTGGAACCTAATTCCAGCTGTGATTCTCCTGGTAGTGTCTGAAATTGAGAGACCGGCAAGAGGTAGAGGGTTGGTTTTCATCACTATGACCATTTTCCGCTTATGTATCGCCTCGGCTTGGTTTGACAGTAATCCACCAGTATTCCAAAAATGGCTAGCCAGGATGTTGGCAAGTTGTAATCTAGAAAAGGGCAATCTTTCTACGGAAAGGGATTCCGAGTAAGAGGAAGGGCCTTAGGAGATGGGTTCCGCTACTGAACTGGGTAGAACCAAGGTGTTATTGATGTTAGGCACGCTGCACTTTATTCTGGTATGTATAAGGATTCTACACACTTTGTCTGTCGTTATTGGACTTGTTTGCATCTTCTTCTTTATTTCTGTCTTTTGTCTCTTTTTTCCTTCCTGTTTCACCTTTCATTCCTTTCTCTTCCTGCGGAGTATTAATTTTTACGGTCTGAATGCATGTGTCCTATGGAAATGATAACCCCGGCACTCTAAAAATGTACATGTACAATTTAGTATACGAGTCTCTCAAAGCAAGAAAAACACCATGATGTAGGGAGAAACCTCCTGCTACAGGAAACGTTCAGGAGAGCAAAAAGATTTTTTGATCATTCACTGAACTGATTTATTCACTGATAGTTGGCAAAAAAACAATATCATTGACACTACATCAAGTATCAAAACATTCAAGCTAATTATTTCTATGATGTGCTTTAGAAATCCAGTCCTTTGTCGTGTAGAACATCAGAGACAGCCAATGCGAGTTTTGTCCCACCGTGACTTCCTCAAGGCTTTGATACTGTTCACACGGCAGCCTGATAATTCTCATTGGCTCAATAGTCCCTTTTTTCGTGAAGTCTCCTGTGACCATCTTCGAATCCTAAAGGCTCACTTCTATTGACTGCTTCAGGTCCTTATCTTTCTTTGTTACGTCTATGGTACAGGTGCTCGGTCCTCCCAGACCTTTGAAAATACATCTATACGATAAATAATCCTTTGGTGCTTTGTTAGGAGTCGATTTGTATGTGTATGACAAACAAATCCAGCAACTCTTAATACTGTAAAATGATAATTCGGCAGAAAGTAATTCTTAGTTGCGCTGTCCACAATAGGTGTATATCCAATTATTAGGAAGCCATAATAAGGCCATTCAATGGCTCTAGTTTTCTATCAAGTAATCCAGGAGATTGTAGTTCAATGTCCAGGGTATTGTGATAAGACCCTGAAAGGATGCTCCATACGGTCAAATTAACCACCTCTTTCTGTCGCAGAAAGAGCTGGTTAATGTGACCGTATGGAGCAGAAAGAACTGGGTAATTTCTGACCCACGATATTAATGACTCAATATTTGTGTAACTCATTATTTTGTACTCGATATTCTTTCTCTGCACCCTCTCCTATGAAAAACTGGTAACCTAGGTAAAGTAGATTTGTCTTGTAAAAAAGGAAAGCCCTCTGCGAAACTCTTCTTCTGCCAGGTGGATGGAGAAGATGAGCTTTTATAATCATAAAAAGAAAGGATCTTAAACGTTATTTTGAAATGTGCTTAATTTTCTAGTTCTTAACTGGCATACTTCACTCTGTATTAATGTACAGAATATCATGTGCTTGCACATATTACTTAGGTTAGTTTTATGTTGTGCTTTCTGGTTTGAGATGATTTCTAAGTACACAGAAGACACATAACCTATGAAGATACATAGATGTGTTAAACGTTTCCTTGTCAGACTTCATATGACATGAAAGTTTGCACATGAGCAAAAAAAGAAGCAAATAAAATTTGCAATATTTTTAATACCTCTGTAATAAAGAAAGAAATGGACCTGATCCTCATGGCAGGGTCACCTCCAAACATTTTGCCTTAACCTCTCCTGTTGTGCTATATTTTTGTGTTGGCATTAGGACTCAACCACGGCTAACCAGTGCTATAGTGCTTGTGCTATTTTCCTTAGAGAACATGGTAAGGATGGCCTACAACTGAATGGCACTTTTATTTACTTAAAAATCCCTAGTATATTGTACTACATGCAACCAGGACCTGTAAATTAAATGCTACTAGTGGGCCTGCAGCACTCATGTGCAACCTACTCAAGTAGCACTTTAAAGCATGTCTCGGGCCTGCCAATGTACAGTTCAGTCTTAAACTGCAATTTTGACCTGGCAAAATAAACTTTTGCCAGGAATAACTCTTCCTTCCCTAAGTAGGCTCTACATGCCCATAGTGCAGGGTGCATGGAATTGAAAAAAGAGAATATGTGGAATTAAGTTTAAATGTCCTGTTAGCTAAAAACTCCCAAAGTTATTTTTCTCTACTCTAAGGCCTATCTCTCACATTGGCTTATGTTGGATTACATTATTCATTTTAAAGAGTGTAAAATGTGGATTGGGAGCTGATAAAAATATTTAGTTTGGACACAAATGAATTGTCATTTAAAATCCTCTTTAATGGTAACGTCGGATTTTGGATCACAATTCGGAAAATAACACTTTTAGAAAGTTACAAAAAGAACAATTGATGGACAGAATGCAGAACAATGTCATACATTCACCCCAGTACAGAGATTTGGGCCTGAGTCCATCGTTTTTTTACTCCCCGTGCCATTCCAGTTCGAACCCAGCCATATGCAAATCAGTCTTGACTCTGCGCCCAATGGAAACAGTCCAGCCCGAACTGCCAGCCCAGGTACTCCCTGGACCGGAAACAAACATCCTAGGACCTAGGACCAGGTTGCTTATTTCCAGTCCAAGGAAGACCTGGCTTGGCAGTTCGAGCTGGCCTGTTCCCATAAGGAACAGGGTCAAAACGTATTTGTATATGGCTGGGTTTGACCTCGGCTGGTGAGGTGAGCTACAGATCTGTGACTGGAGGTGAGTGTCTGAAAAGTTCCAGCGCCCGGTCCGTTATCTCCTTGTATATGCTTTGTTTGCCCTAGCTTGACTGGATATTCCCAGACGTGGGTCCCTTGCTCCCTTTGCCACTCGATTCAAGTGAGTCTGGCTGATGAGGGGTGCTTCCCCCAAACCGGTCCCAGGATGCTTATTTCCAGTCCAGGGAAGACCTGGCTTGGCAGTTCGAGCTGGACTCTTCCCATAAGGAACATGGTCAAGACTTATTTGCATATGGCTGGGTCTGAACTGGAGTAGTGAACCGAGCTAAAGAACGATGGTGGATTCAACCCAGATCTGCGACTGGGAGTGAGTGCCTGAAAAGTTTTAGCACTCAGTCAATCATCTCCTTCAGTTTACTTTTAAAAAGTTGGCATTTTCTTGCACTAAACATTTGTGCCTTCGGGAAAGTGTCCTGGGTCACATGACGTTTAATGGCTATGCAGATGGAGGTTTGTGTATTCCTCCCAAGTTCAAGTTCAAGTTTAGCATTTGTATAGCGCACTACTCACCCAGAGGGTCTCAAGGCGCTTGAGGGAGGAGGGTACTTTACTTATCGAATATCCAAGTTTTTAGTTGTTTTCTGAAGGAGAGGTGGTTCTGTGTAAGGCGGAGGTGTGTGGGGAGAGAATTCCAGGTTTTGGACGCTAAGTAAGAGAAGGATCTTTCCCCCATGGTGGATCTATGGATGCGTGGAATTGCGGCGAGGGCTTGATTGGACGATCGTAGTTGGCGGTGGGGGTGTAAAAGGACAGGCGCGTGTTGAGGCATTCGGGTCCTAGGTCGTAGAGGGCTTTGTGTGCGTGGGTGAGGAGACGGAACATTATTCTCTTGTTAACGGGGAGCCAGTGGAGGTCTTTCAGGTGACCGGAAATGTGAGCTTGGCGGGGGATGCCTAGTATGAGTCTGGCTGATGCGTTTTGGATGCGTTGGAGTTTTTTCTGTAGTTTGGCTGTGGTTCCGGCGTAAAGGGTGTTTCCGTAGTCCAGTCGGCTTGTGACCAGTGCGTGGGTGACCGTCTTTCTTGTTTCGGTGGGGATCCAACGGAAGATTTTTTTGAGCTTACGTAGGATGTTGAAACATGATGATGAGACGGCGTTGACTTGTCTGGTCATCGAGAGGGAGGAGTCCAGGATGAAGCACAGATTACGTGCGTGGTCCGTAGGTATGGGTGGGTTTCCCAGGGCCGGTGGCCACCAGGAGTCGTCCCAAGCGAAGGGGGATGTACCTAAGATGAGGACTTCTGTTTTGTCCGAGTTCAGTTTTAAATGGCTGTGATTCATCCACTCGGCTACTTCTTTCATCCCTTCGTGTAGGTTGGTTTTGGCGGTGTTTGGGTCTTTGGTGAGGGAGAGGATCAGCTGGGTTTAGTCTGCATAGGAGATGATGTTAAGGTTGTGTTGGCGCGCGATGGATGCGAGGGGACTCATGTATACGTTGAAGAGGGTGGGACTGAGTGATGATCCTTGTGGTGCGCCGCAGATGACTTCGGTGGCCTCTGATCTAAAAGGGGGAGGCGGACTCTCTGGGTTCTTCAGTCGAGGAATGAGATGATCCAGTCCACTGCTTTTCCTTTTATTCCGACGTTGCTGAGGCGCTGTATGAGGGTGCTATGACAGACTGTGTTGAAGGCTGCTGAGAGGTCAAGTAGGATGAGGGCAGCTGTTTCTCCGTTGTCCAGTAGAGTTCGAATGTCGTCTGTTGCTGCGATGAGGGCGGCCTCGGTGCTGTGTTTGGCTCAGAAGCCAGACTGTGAAGAGTCGAGGGATTTGTTGGATTCGAGGAAGGCGGCGAGCTGACTGTTGACGGCTTTCTCAATGACTTTGGCAGGGAATGGTAGGAGCGAGATGGGGCGGTAGTTCTTAAGTTCAGTGGGGTCAGCTGTGGGTTTCTTCAGAAGGGTGCTGAGTTCGGCATGTTTCCAGCATTCCGGGAAGGTAGCGGAGTAGAGGGAGCAGTTGATGACGTCTCGGAGATGGGGTGCGATAATGGAGTCTGCTTTGTTGAAAATGTGGTAGGGATATGGGTCGGTTGGCGATCCTGAGTGGATGGAGTTCATCAGGCGGATGGTGTCTTCAGTGGTGATTGGGTTCCAGGCGCAAAGGTTGTTGGAGGGGGGTTTTAGTTCGGAGGTGGGTGGGGTGGACTGGTTTTCAAAGCTGTTATGTATGTCAGCGATTTTGTTGTGGAAGAATGAGGCTAGGGAGTCGCAGAGGACTTGGGAGGGAGTGATGTCATTGGTGCCGGCGGTGGGGTGGGTAAATTCTTTGACGATGTTGAATAGTTCCTCGCTATTGTGGGCGTTGTTGACCAGTCAATCTTTGAATGCTGATTTCTTGGTGGATCGGATCAGTTTGTGGTGTTTGCGGGTGGCGTTCTTGAAGGTGGTCAGGTTGTCAGTGGTTGGGTTTTTTCTCCAGGCTTTCTCGAGGGTGCGACAGAACTTCTTGGATTTCTTAAGGTCATCGTTGAACCAAGGGGCTTTTTTGATACCTTGCTTGATTTCATGTTTTTTCAAGGGTGCTAAATCATCAGCGCTGTGGGTGATCCATTGTGTGAGGTTGGTGGCTGCAAGGTTTGGGTCCAAGATTTTGCAGGAGGGTTTTGGAGAAGCGATGTGAAGAGTTGGTCGGTGGTAATTTTGTTCCAGTTTCTGCGGGGAATTGGTAGAGGGGGGTTGTGGGACGTAGTCTTTTTGTAGTTGAAGTGGACGCAGCTGTGGTCTGTCCAATGGAGAGCTGTGGTGTGATTGAAGGTGATGTGCTTGCTGGAGGTGAAGATTGGATCGAGCGTGTGCCCGGCATAATGGGTGGGGGTGTTAAGAAGTTGTTTGAGTCCGAGATTGGCGAGGTTGTCCAGAAGGGTGGTGGTGTTGCTGTCGTTGTTCTTTTCCAGGTGGAAGTTGAGGTCTCCCAGTAGAATGTAGTCCTCGGAGGGGAGGGCATGTGGGCTGATGAAGTCAGTGATGTCTTCGCTGAATTGTGTGCGGGGACCTGGGGGCCTGTAGATGAGGGTGCCTCTGAGTGTGGTCTTGGGGTCGGTGTGGATCTGGAAGTGAAGGTGTTCGGCGGCAGCAAGGTTATCGTCAGAGCTGGTCGTGATGCGGATGGTGTTCTTGTGGACGATGGCGATGCCTCCTCCAGTCTGGTTGATGCGGTCCTTTCGGATGATCTTGTAGCCGTCCGGGATGGCTATGGCGATGTCGGGTGCTGCTGAGGCGTTCATCCAGGTTTCTGTTAGAAAGGCGACATCCGGCGATGTGGTGTCGAGTAGGTTCCAAAGGTCAATGGCGTGTCTGTGGACCGAGCGGGTGTTGAGCAGGATGCACTTCAGGTGGTTATTGTCGGAGCTCTGTTTGGAGTTTATGGATTTGGTGTGGGTCTTGATGCAGTCGAACTTGCAAGAGTGGCAGGTGGAGGGTCCATGGGTGTGTCCAGGGGCGGCTTGGTAGCTGTTTGGGAGTCGGCCGGAGTTAAGTGCTGAGAGGGTTGCGTCGTCGTACGTTATGCGGGTGGAGTGGGTTTTGTGAGGACCAGGGGGTCCGGCGCTGGGCGCGGTCCAGGCGCGGACGGGCGTAGATGGGCTTACCTTTGGCGCACCTTCAGCGCGCATGGGGCGTGCCCGCAGCGCGTGAATGCTGTGGGTGTGTTGCTCTGACATATGTAGATAGTGGAGAGGGGGCGGAGCGAGGGAGGAGCAGCTGGGAGGCGGGAGCGGGGTGGAAAGACGGGCTGGGACGGCACAACAACAAAATGGCAGCAACAACAACAAAGCCAAACAGGGTGAGATTGGGGCACAATGTGTAGCGTCGCAATGGGCAGTGGCACCGACACAATCAGGCACTGATTCCAATGCGAGCAATAGAGCGCTATGAAAAATTTTAAACGATTCAGAAAAGGGGGTGGTGATGAACAGAGTGTCTGAATTAAGCAGACCACTCTTACCCAGTCCAAAGATCAGGGCTTGATCCATCACCATTATTTATCTCACTGCACCATCCCAGCTCAGAACCTGGCTATATGCAAATCAGTCTGTCCCTGGCCCAGTGCATCATGGGAACAGGGCAGACTAAACTACCAAGCCAATTCTTCACCAGAAAGGAGACAAGCTACCGGGGACCGGTTTCTGGCATTTCAGCCGTCTTCGGCCCGGCTTGCTTGAATCCTGATGGTGCAGTGAGAAAGGGACTCATGTCTGAGTATACCCTGCCACACCTATAGTGGCCAAAAACGATTCAGAAAAGGGGGTGGTGATGAACAGAGTGTCTGAATTAAGCAGACCACTCTTACCCAGTCCAAAGATCAGGGCTTGATCCATCACCATTATTTATCTCACTGCACCATCCCAGCTCAGAACCTGGCTATATGCAAATCAGTCTGTCCCTGGCCCAGTGCATCATGGGAACAGGGCAGACTAAACTACCAAGCCAATTCTTCACCAGAAAGGAGACAAGCTACCGGGGACCGGTTTCTGGCATTTCAGCCGTCTTCGGCCCGGCTTGCTTGAATCCTGATGGTGCAGTGAGAAAGGGACTCATGTCTGAGTATACCCTGCCACACCTATAGTGGCCAAAAACGATTCAGAAAAGGGGGTGGTGATGAACAGAGTGTCTGAATTAAGCAGACCACTCTTACCCAGTCCAAAGATCAGGGCTTGATCCATCACCATTATTTATCTCACTGCACCATCCAATATTTTTGTCCACCCTAAGCGTGGAAGGGTATTCTCAGATGTGAGACCCTTGCTCATTGCACCATCAGGATTCAAGCAAACCGGGCCGAAGACGGCTGTAATGCCAGAAACCGGTCCCCGGGAGCTTGTTTCCTTCCCAGTGTAAGAATTGGCTTTTGTAGTTTGGTTTGCCCTGTTCCCATCATGCACTGGGACAGGAACAGACTAATTTGCATACAGCCAGGTTCTGAAACTGGGATGGTGCAGTGAGCTAAAAAACGGTGTTGGATCTAGCCCTGATCTCTTGACTGGGTGAGAGCTTTCTGTTTAATTCAGAGACTCTGTCCCTCACCACCCCTTGTTGTAAATATTTTTGTCCACCCTAAGCGTGGAAGGGTATTCTCAGATGTGAGACCCTTGCTCATTGCACCATCAGGATTCAAGCAAACCGGGCCGAAGACGGCTGTAATGCCAGAAACCGGTCCCCGGGAGCTTGTTTCCTTCCCAGTGTAAGAATTGGCTTTTGTAGTTTGGTTTGCCCTGTTCCCATCATGCACTGGGACAGGAACAGACTAATTTGCATACAGCCAGGTTCTGAAACTGGGATGGTGCAGTGAGCTAAAAAACGGTGTTGGATCTAGCCCTGATCTCTTGACTGGGTGAGAGCTTTCTGTTTAATTCAGAGACTCTGTCCCTCACCACCCCTTGATGAAAAATTTTAAAGCACAAACAATTTGTAAAGTCGAGCAATGCAATACGAGTGATTAGAGCGCTATGAGTAATTTAGAGCACAAACAATTTGTAGGTCGAGCAATGCAAAGCGAGCAATAGATTGCTATGAATACTTTTAAAAGCACAAACAGCAGTCAGCGATGTAGCGCTACGATACCCAGGAGATCAGGGGGTTAGAGGAGCGACCGCATCTGCAGGGGACAGGACGGTCACAGCGCTGCATGAGAACGGGATTGACCTATACTATCCGTGGGAGGGAGGAGCAGCTGGGAGGCGGGAGCGGGGTGGAGAGACGGGCTGGTTCGGCACAACAACAAAATGGCAACAACAACAACAAAGCCAAACAGGGTGAGATTGGGGCACAATGTGTAGCGTCGCAATGGGCAGTGGCACCGACACAATCAGGCACTGATTCCAATGCGAGCAATAGAGCGCTTTGAAAATTTTTAAAGCCCAAACAATTTGTAAAGTCGAGCAATGCAATACAAGTGATTAGAGCGCTATGAGTAATTTAGAGCACAAACAATTTGTAAGTCGAGCAATGCAAAGCAAGTGATAGATCGCTATGAATACTTTTAAAAGCACAAACAGCAGTCAGCGATGTGGCGCTACGATACCCAGGAGATCAGGGGGTGAGAGGAGCGACCGCTTCTGCACGGGACAGGACGGTCACAGCGCTGCACGAGAACGGGATTGACCTATACTATCCGTGGGAGGGAGGAGCAGCTGGGAGGCGGGAGCGGGGTGGAGAGACGGGCTGGGACGGCACAACAACAAAATGGCAGCAACAACAACAAAGCCAAACAGGGTGAGATTCACACAAAGGGGCCTAGGAGGGCAGGAGGGCCAATCCTGGCAGGATGACTTGGGTTGGAGCTGTTCACTGCCCCTCTTACATTTTAAAGGGCTCTGCCTCCATCACACATAAAGGAATCTAATACCAGGCCTGCCTACCTTTTGTCATCCCAGACTTCTTGGAGCCTTGACAGGAGAAAGAACCAATTTTCCGGAGCCAGATATGGGGTTAAAAAAGGGGCTTCCAAACACACACCAAGGCTGGCATCAGGTGTAAATACTGGATCCTCAGAACAACTCTTCAGTGCACTCCTGGTCCTGTGGAAGATTCAGAAGGTTTGCACTGTTGCCAGGAGGACTGCCTTGCAGCTTTGAAGAACTGCCATGCTGTTTCGAAGGACTGCCTAACTGCTTGAAGGATAACTGGTCCTTCTCTTTAAACCCATGACCACCTGAGTGACTTCATGGGCTAGTTGGCTTGTCTCCTGCATGAGCCACAGGGACATAAAAAGCACCTGAGGCTTTGAGCCCTGCTCTGGCCTATGTTGGAATGAGTCCAAACTCTTTCAGGGGTGCACCCCAGGTCCTGGACCCTTGGTAGTGGCATTGGTCGTACCTCTCCCAAAACTAGGGACTTCTATTTCTTTTTTCAAAAGCTGCCTACAGAAGCAACAGAAGACTAGAACCTACCTGTCAGCTTATCCGTTCAAGGTGCCTTACCGGTTGGCCTGACTTCACTGTATTTTCTGCAACAGTTCTTGCCTGCAGCAGCAAAACCTTTTCAGTGGGACCTCTTGATGATTGTATTGGGTCTCATGGAGCCATCTTCAGCTACAGTCTGCAGCTTTATCCTGCAGGAGAATTTCAACTTCCAAAACGTTTTCTAAGTTTGAAGGTAAAAATCTTTACAGAGACCTTGTCCATCTGCATCCAAAGACGATGCCTCCTCCTTGGACAATGCCAGCTGCCTTGCCCTGCTGAAGACTCTATCTTCCTCATCTATCTTCTGGTCTCGGCCAGATACCTGTCATTGGTGCCTTGATCTTTTAGGTGATAGATTTCCCTGAAAGCTTTAAAAAACATCATAACTCTGGTTCTAGTTATCAGATTACATTTGTTTAGGTGTCAATTTATTTATTTCATTTGACTCTCTTATCCCATATTGGTTTGTGATTTTTCTTGTGTTGTGTTTTTATTGTATTTCTGTTTGTGTGCTGCAAATATACTTTGCAAATTGCCTCTAAATTAAGCCTGACTGCTTTTGTGCCAAGCTACCATAGGGTTAAACACAGGTTAATTTAGTAACTATTGTGTTTTACCCTGGGAAGGACTGTGGTTATTGCCTTTTTGGGGCTTCCATACCTAATCCAATTTCTTACAGAAAGCAATAGTATTTTGTTCCAAATGAAAGATTTTCCTCAGAGAAAACAGATTGGAAAACTGATTTAGTGCTGTTTGGAGCTTGTTTCTACAACACCAACAAACGGTGCAAAACCTTACACTTTAGTCCACCTTACTATATAGCAAATGTTGTACACCAGTAGTTCGGTACATTTTTTGTATCAAAAGTTACTCCCAGATCAGGGTTTCTTTGTTACCCCATTGCTATGACATAGCTAAGAGTACGAGGTCACAGGGCTGTATCACAATCAGTTTTTCTAATAGAGTATGGCACTTGTCCCATGCACCATTAGTACATAAATTGAATTTGTGTAATCTGATAATTCTATTAGTTAGTGTTTCATTTTCCGAATACACATCTTGCTATCAGTAAACAAGGTTCGCCACTTTCTGTTTCTGAGCTGTGCTGTCTGATAATACAGTGAGAGAAAAATCGGATTAAATGGCTTCACTTTATGCCTTAGAAGCTCGTAAAACAGGCGCTTGATTCTGTGCTGCACAGAAAAGCCCGTCATGATACAACCCCAGAGTGTGCTTAATTTCTTCTTCTTATAGCACATATGCTCTGCTTAACCTACATGGTCTTTTTTTTCAATAGGCGATTCGGTGGTTGTGGAGAGAATAAACGAAAATGGCTGGTGGTATGGGACATCTAATGAGAAGAAAGGTTACTTCCCCTCTACCTACGTCGAGGAGCGCCAAGACGAATCATCGCAGATATAGAAAAATATCCCTACAGCATATCTTATGCTCCTATGATCCTTGAAGGAGACAACATGAGATCATCCAATTACTGAGGACTGGTTGATTAATTGGAATATTCTATGAAATGGCTACTTGAAACTACAAATGTTTATATCATTGATTCTTAATTTACTATTTACTGTTTGTAGCAGTGCATTGTCTGTTCTTGTCATAAAAACTAAAATTGTACCAAAAGGAGTCCTAAAACATTTTTGTTTGTGTGCAGTTTGAGATTACTTTGCCATCAATGTAAATACAGAATAAAAAATATCAGATTTACATTCATCTTAAAACTGTGGAATTAGCAAAGTGACTCATGGGAAAAGTTGTTGCTTTTGTATCAGAACGTCACAAAATAGAGCTAAAGTTTTTTTTTTTATTCCAACAAAAGCTTTTGCAAATGTTTATCAAAAATATATTGATCAAAGAAGAGTAAACATTATACAGAATGATTCATCTGATGAGAAAAATATTGCAACAATCAAAACCTGAGATTTTTTTACAGTTTGTGAGAGATAAACTATTTCAAACACCATTGTTCATCATGATAAAAAAGAGAACAATCTATTGGGAGAAGAAGCAAACAGGGGCAAAGCTAATAGGTCTAGTGTTGGCTGCTAGTCTTTTGGTTTTGTGGCTTCTCCATAATTTTGGCAGTCGTCCCATGATGGAGCAAAGTCATTGATCTTTTTAACAAGTATAATTATTAAAATACTGTAAGCATAAGATGTTTTTTTATTCTGTATAAAAAAGAAAATGTGTTTCTATTTACATATAACATCTGCTCATTCAGAGGTGTTATATGGATGTCATGACTTCTTAGGTAGATGTCCATTACATCAAATTCTGATAAATTAGTTTCTTTGTATAGGTTAAACAATTTAAATCAGATACATTACCCTTTTATCCACCCTTACAATTCATAGGTTGTCATTTAAGTAATCCTTAGCAATTATCTAGAAAATCAGCTAATACGGCAAACCTGCTTCTTCAGGGCTGGAACACCAGATTGTGGACATGGTTTCATAATATTGTTAATTGTACCAGTATATACAGAAACAACACACAGTCTGAATTACAGAAAGAGATATTGTACTTCTGTTGCTCGATATAATGTAGAGCCTAAGATCAAAGAACACAAATATTTATTCAAAACTGTCTGATTGACTACAATAAATTATTTATTAAATTTGTGATTGTGATTTTCACCATTCTTAAGTAACATTTGAATGTTTTGATAGTAGATAAAGACCCAGCCCCTCTTCTATATGCAAACCCTAACATTTCTTTCAGAAAATCAGAAACCATGAAGACTGTCCTCAGCCCCAATTATACTGATCATTATATTGTCACAGAATCTAACAGTTGGTTTCCTGAACAACTGAAAGGATGTTTTCGATGTAACAACTATATATCTTTTTAATGTGTGATTGATAAAACCAAGACATTTTCCCACTTTGTGCATTCTCGATTTTTCAAATTCTGGAGTATTTATCAAGTGCAACACAATCTTCTGTGTATCAGTAATATCTGAAGTGCGAGAAAAAAGTGAAAAAAATACAAAGTGAGCATCAGCCTAAGGTGTAGGACTTGCCCGGCATAAGAAAAAGAAACACATGTTGGCATAGTAAATAGGCTTAGCTTTTCATAGTGAAAAGACACCTGGACATCTAGCTTGCCACTTGCCTGTTACCTCCAGTTCCTGCTTGTTCTAGGGTGATCAAGTGACAACGCAGCTGCCAGGGATTTCCTGATGGGGTTTTCCCAACTTGGTTTTCCCATCACCGTTCTTCCCGTCAAAAGAAGCCCCGCACACCTTAGACCTAATTAATGCAGGCCACAGCGTGACTCTGCAATGGATCTGCACAGCAGGTGTGCCACTGGCAAACCAAAGGTGTGTCAAAGGCAAGCCTGTCTGCACCCGTCTGTGCCTGGACTGCTCCCATTGTGATGACCCCTGGCCCTCCCACCCCCCAAAGATACACTATTGCCGAGCTCTACACTCTTGACCCCAGATGCCGCAACAAACACTGCCATGGCGCTGATCCATGCTCCACATTAGGACCTTTTACCTGCACCCACTACCACTTCACCTGCCACTGCACACACACCAGCCCCCCAACCAGCCTCACCCCAAACACACCCCAGACACCACCTTAACAAAAACACCAACTCCCATGTACTCTTCTCATAACGCTTATTATGAAAGCACTCCACTGAATTATAGGACTTCATCACCACCCTTGCATTTGACATTGCCTTCCTCACTATGACATGCTTAAACCCCACATCCGCCCCAGACATTGCCACAGTGATCCACAACAGATAATACATCACTCACCAAGACTTCACGAACAAGCAGGAAGAAGGATTAGCACAACCATCATCCACAAAGAGACCATACAGTGTACCATCACCACCGACAACACCACCACCCTCATGGAACATCTCAACTTCAAACTCCACAGGGATGACAAGACAACCATCACCGGTACCCTCACATACTGACCCCCAAGCCCAAGCTGATGCTTAAGCTTCTACAACACCATTGCAGACTTCATTGCACCCCTAGCTTTTGACTCTAAAGATTACATCTTCCTCTGTGACCTAAATTTCCACATTGAGAACCCCAACAACAAAAACACCACACACCGTGACAGTTTCAGCAGCCTCCGATTGACCCAGATCATCTACATCCCTACACACATCCCAGGACACACGCTGGACCCAATTTTCACCTTCAGCAGCCGAGTCAAATGCAGTCATGTCACAAACCTCACATGGACCGATCACTCCATCATTCACTTTAGCATCTCCAGCCCTTGCACCACCTCTCCCAGGATTAGCAATGCCCCCCACCATAGGTGGAATAAAATCTCAGAGACCAGCTGGGCAAACACCCTTCCAACCCTGCTACCACTAACAACCACGAAGAGGGAGTGAAAAACTACAACTCCTGGGTCACTAATTTCACAGACAGCATTGCACCATCAAGAGTAACATCCAGTGAAAATCTTTCAAAAAGGCCAGCTAGTACACATAAGAACTCAGAACAGTGAAACAAGACAGTAAACGGTTGGAGAGGAGATGGCGCACCAGTAAGGACATTTCCGACAGTGCAGCCTTCAACACCTCCCTCAACATCCACCACTGCTTGCTGAGGGCAACAAAGAAAACAGCCCTTGGCCCACGTATTGAAACCAACGCAAACAACATCAAGGAACCTTTCAACATCGTTCAAGAATTTTTCAAACTCAGCTGTCAGCCACAAGATCAGACCCTCACAGGAGCGGTGCAGCAACCTAGCCCACTTCTTCCACGACAGGATCATAACTATATACAGAAAATTCAAACCCCAACCCACATCTACCGACTTCCTCAACAGATACTGTTGCAGGGACTCCGCACACACACAGAACTATGCGTAGGATTATGGGACCTTAGTGCATAGGGACCGAGTCATCCTACCACCTTAGTACCTATGAGCCCAGGACCGACTAGCTATAGTGTTTCATTTGCTCCCCTACTCACTCACAGAGAAACAAGTGATTTGATACTCCAGAACGCAACACTCCCGATTCTCTCAGGAATCATGGTTGCAAGACAAACCCTTTCACTCGCACTCTTGTACTTGTCCACAATAATCTCTGACAGAGACACAAACAATTTGAAAATATTTTTTTAACTAACTTGTTCTAATATGCCGTATGTGTTCCACAATAAGCAGGAAAATGCATGACAAAAATATGGGTAGCATAGCAAGTACTCCATAAATCATGAATGGAGCTGTCATTATGAAAAGAGAGTGTTGCCTAACCTCCCTCCCCTTGTATAGAAGCAGAATAGTTATATATTAGAGGATCTTTGGGCGTTATCTGCAGACCCAGTATCTCAGTGTGTCGATGATAGATCTACATCATAGGTGCTGTCTTGCTCTCTTCTCCCTGGAAAGGTCCCTCTCCAAGTGTCAGCCACCTATTCATGTATTCCAATAAGACTAAAGTATGTATTCCTAAACAATAGCTAAATCCGTATGTTGTGTCTATGTGCTAAGGACTGACCAGAACAGAATAACAAGGGGCATTGATGATCGACCTTGCCCACAATGTTCGGAATAAGTCCCAGGAACCTGTAGAGTGTGAACACAGCAGTAGATTCTCATGTGAAAATGGTAAAAGAGTCAGAAAAATAAACTCATGTAGTAACGTGCAGAAAGCAGCGGACAGTTTCCAACCGTGCTCATGCTAACTTAGAAAAGATGACAATGTCCTCAAGGGCCATGTGACACCCTCCCCTTGGTCAGGTCGGAAGTTCGGGAATAAAACAGAACCCAGAGGTAAGCAGAGGCAAAGCGTCTTGGTCAAAGGCCAAATAGTAATTCAAATCCAAAGTTGAAGCAAGTGGATTGAAAAAATGAAGAAGAATGAAAAGAAAAAAATGTTTGTACTTAATACAATATCCAATCATAGCGTATCTTCTGGGCCCAAAAATTTGCGGGATAAGTGGAATGCCATAAATTCCAACAAAGTGTCAGAACACTTCAATATTGAAAATGTGGGCTATCCAATTAAGCAATTTGAATGAGCAGATATGCTCTTCATATCCAGAGGCAGTTAGGAGCATTTCAGGGCAACCTGTGCCGACTTTGATGATACTCTGATCCAATACGAGCTGTGCACGAGCACAGGTACCCGAGTCTGCTAATGGTCCAAGAGTAGGATCGTTCACAAAATGCCTACCCAGGGAACAGTCCTGGTCATGGAACATCAACAGACCCATCACCAGTTCACAATCCAGGGCAGCGTGTGATGTTGTGGACAGGCAGACATCTAGGGCCCATTTAAAAGGGCACCGGAGACAGTAGAACACAGGTTGCACCCAGGTGAAGTAGGCATAACGGAAGGTCAACCAATGATCGATGTCAAGAGCTCCTAATGGCATTAGATCAGAAGGTGGGCACATCCGATCACGGTACAAATGCAACTGGTCTCGTTTGGCAGTACCGCAGGTCGAGCAGCCATCACGGAGCAGCAGTAGAAGTAACAGAATGCCGCAAACCAAGAGGAGCAGCAGCGGAAACCCTCCGAATATGCTGGAGAAAATAGAATGAATAAAAGCTGGGATTACTCCAGAAATAGTCTAAAATGAGGAGACAAGGCCAGATCCCATAACCTTAAAAAAGTGGACCAGGCCTGCTGTGTCAGAAGCATTAAATATTTAGTGACTTAATTCTCCAAATTGTAGGGGGAGGTTTGTGTTTAGCAGTGACTGAATTTCACTTAAGGTTCTCGCCATCTGCAATTTGAAGGTCTCACAAGCTGGTGTGAGAGCCACTTCTTGTTGAAACTATAGCGTTTTGAGTCTACTTAGCTTATTGAAATCTGTTTTTCAAAGTAGGAATGGAAGGCCACAGCGAACTATCTACAATCTAGTGTGGTGGTGGAAATAGGACTTTGCTGCAACATGTAACACGTTGTGAAACTGTTACTAAATGTGGTATGCCTGCTCGTAAGCTGCATCTGATTTGGTTATTTAGAATAAGATAACTGCCATTAGAAAGCAGAGTCAGTGTGGGAATAATAGCCGGGACTGAGGTCCCACTTAAAAAACAAGACACAAATTAGGGGGCAAAATGTTGCAGGCACCGTGGAGTTTTACATGCTTACAGACAAGGGAGTGTCCTACTGTAGAATCACAATCCTCCCATGTTAAGAAAACTTCCTTATCTGCACACTGACTAGAGAATGCGAATGGTAAGGACCATAATTCCTGAATATAACTGCTCCCAAGCGGTTCATATCTACCTACAGGGTAGTGTTTCATGCAAGCTGTAAATTGGAAAAGTGAGATGGGCAATGAAATAATTCCATGTATTAACAACACTGCTGAATCAGTTTCTGGACAGAAAATGCCAACTGTTCTAGTTTCTCAATGTGTAACATAGTATATGTTGCATCTTTCATTGACATGAGTTTTTGTTTATCAGTCAAATTAAATGGTAAAAACATTGCAGAAGCCATCAGGTAATCCCATGGTACTATCCCATTTTTAAGTGTTTGTGAGGTCAAACCAAGTTGCATAACTGAACGCAGCAGATTCTGACCATGATACAAAGTAGACACTTCATTTTGAACAATATCAATAACAGACGATACAATACTATCCAAAGTACGTATATGAGAAGACAGTGTGATGTTATCAACCACAGCAAGAACTTTTTCCAAATTGTCATGATAAATTTGACATAAGCGTACTGCTGCTTCCATTTGTGACAGTTTCCAAAACTCATTATATGCTGCATAAACTAAACGTTTAATGCAAGGGGATTTTGGACCTAAAAGAAAATCAGTAAGATTTATGTCACCTGACAAATGGAAAATATGTTGTTACAAGGCACCAGTGTGGAATGTTCCAACCACTGTTAACATAATTTACCAGCAGAATATGTGGTAACTGTATGAGATTGAGGGTAACGAGGGTCAGTTCGAGTTTGAGTGAACCCTTTCCTGGCTTTTGTAAAGCATAAATGACAAGCATTGGTGCCCTTGGGCCACAACAACTAATCCGAAGGGTCAATACTAGATGAATTAAGAGTACCATTTTGAAGCATAACCGTCAAGTCCTCAATCAAGTAATTGGAATGTGTATGCCATGTGTCATAGTCAGTCAAAGACGTAATGGAGGGAGTATTTACATTTTTAGCAGTGGCTAAACCGAAACAGGTCGTTTGCTGAACTGTCTGATTTAAAAATATTAGTTGAGACAACATTAAACATGCATGATGTAAGGACTCAGTAACTCCCACCTGCCAACCATTTGTACTACAAACAGATTTTAAACCAACTATTTCCTTCCAATAATCATAACAATTCATGGACAAATTATTTATGAAGGAAGAGGAATACATCAATTTAGTGTGGGTAAGCATATATTTGTTGTGGGTGGGCTTAGTTAATTTTAAAAGTAGGAAACAGAGTTTAGTAACTGTAACCAGAAAAAATATATTAAGTTTCTTTTCTGTGTTATTGAACTCCTGTTAAATAACCTTACATGTGTATTTGTAAATGGTGTTGGGCAATGCTCCCATTGCGTGAAATTAAATTGTGGTCTTTGGGTATTGGTCTTGTGCAAAAAATAATGCCCAAAATGTTGGTAACAAAATAAATCTGCAGTATTTAAATACAGATCTTCAGTATCAAATACAGTGTAATATTGCAAATCAGAAATCAGTGAGTAAACAGCATTCACATCCCAATCATCGGAGTGCATTCTAGGTAAAACAACATCACCGAAATAAACTCAGAATACGTAAGGAATTGGCAAAATCTCTGTAGGACTGTATAGATGAAATGGCACTTTATCTCAAACGATGCCATGAGCAATTAGGAATGCTGAAATAATAACTAAGGTTTGATCTCTTCTCCTTCTAAGAGATGAAGGATTAAGGGCCAGTACTCTGTCAACCAGTTCTACAGCAGATCGTTCAGGTAAGTGGTGGCCATTAATCAATAGGAAAAAGATAGTCACAAATCCAATCCACATGAAGATGTACACCATCAGCAATACAATCCAGATGTAAGTCATGGTGGGACAAAGTATGTTTTATTTAACCATGAGATGAAAACACAAGGAGGCAATGCTACAGATGAAGACAACGAAGATGTATCCAAAGAAAAGTTATCTTGGTCCATATAGTAACCAATGGAACTGAGCTGAAACAAAGGGGGCTGTTCTTCATTGGAAGGTGAATGTATAATACTTGCAGGAACATTAACTATAACTTCAACTGGTGGGGAAGCATATTTGTTTTCCACAGTTGTAGATGTAGAAGGCAAAACAGACTATACATAAATTGAAGCCTCCATCTTCCCTCTAGTTGCTGGGGAGAATTCAAGGAAAACAGATTTCATTGTATGAAGTGAAACATCCGTCGCGGAAGGCTTGTAGGCATACTATTGCATATTGGCCATATGGTATAACTTAACAAGTGAAATGGAAATGAATTGATTCTCCTTGCGACCAGGTAGCTGAGGTAAGATCGCAGTACAGGTGCATTTTAAACCAAGGACTGAGACTGGTGCATGGTACGATGGACCAAATTCTTTCTTGTTCTCCACCTTCTCTCAGCCCAGATCACTAACTTTAGGAAACCAGCCAGAAACCAGGATCAGCACTACTGCATCCATGCATGAGGGCAAATGAGTTTTCGCAAGAGCGTTCCAATTCTTTTGTAGATCCTGTAACATAGCACAATTGTTATCTACATCAAATGTTACTCCAGCCGCCACAGCGTCTAGATCATCAAGGTCTGGCACACACATTTTAATACTTGGTTAGCGCACAAACGTCATAAGTGCGTCCCTCCGGTTGGGCACACCTTTGGGTTCGTCACGAAGGAGAGACTCCGTTGTTTTATATTTGGTTATTTATTGTTGTTACAAGTTCAACAAGTTCATTTGAGTCACACTTTCATTTAGCGAATATTTCATTTCATATCCTCATTTAATGAATTCCATTGCACATTTATGGTGAAAAAACAAACGCTCCGATGCATTTCGGGCATGGCCCTTTCTCAAGGAGGTGAATGTATAATACTTGCAGGAACATTAACTATAACTTCAACTGGTGGGGAAGCATATTTGTTTTCCACAGTTGTAGATGTAGAAGGTAAAACAGACTATACATAAATTGAAGCCTCCATCTCCCCTCTAGTTGCTGAGGAGAATTCAAGGGAAACAGATTTCATTGGATGAAGTGAAACATCCGGCGCGGAAGGCTTGTAGGCATACTATTGCATATTGGCCATATGGTATAACTTAACAAGTGACATGGAAATTAATTGATTCTCCTTGCAACCAGGTAGCAGAGGTAAGATCACAGTACAGGTGCATTTCAAACCAAGGACTGAGACTGGTGCATGGTACGATGGACCAAATTCTTTCTTGTTCTCCACCTTCTCTCAGCCCAGATCACCAACTTTAGAAAACCAGCCAGAAACCAGGATCAGCACTACTGCATCCATGCATGAGGGCAAATGAGTTTTCGCAAGAGCGTTCCGATTCTAATGGCAGCAAAGTTCGGGGCCATCACTGGCTTGCGTTCGGTATGAAGCTGGAAACGTTTCAAGGGCTCTCTTTCTTTCATAGGAGTGTCGTATCAAAGGTTCTCCTCCTTTCGGGGCGCCGAGGTAAAGCGTTAGACTGCAAAGACCTAGGTACAGTGGCATGTTCCAGAAGCCAAATGGAAGAGGAAAAGGAAGGTTGTATCAAGCGAATAGCAGTTTGATACGCTGGGCATAATCAGGAATGTAAGTCCTGCAGTATTTAAGAAACCCAACAAAGATTGCAATTTTTTTAGGGTAGATGGAGGTTGTAATTGAGCAGATGTCCCCAAAAAGTGGGGGGCCAACCCCCTACCTTCGGTATTGAGCTCATAACCAAGGATAAGGACAGCTAAAAAGGCAATATGCAACTTTGCAAAATTGAATTTGTAAACCAACGTTGCAAAATGTGTGATAATGTGGTCGAAGCGCAAGAGATGTGGATTTATTGCATCATCCGTCAAGTATATGTCATTGACGTACGAAAAGGCATCCGGGTCAATTTCATGTCAAATCGACACAATGCGTGCCACAAATACTCCAGGGCTATTCTTATATTACATTGTCAATCTCGTATATCGTCTTTGATTGCCTAGAGCAGTGGTTCCCAAACTTTTGACTCCTGAGGACCCCCATTGAGTCACCACTGGAAGCCGGGGAACTCCAAGCAATTTGTAGGTTTTAAATTTCAAACATTAAAACAGTAATTTGAAAATAATTAACACACGTGCGCACACAAAACAAATACTCAAATTACTAAAGATTTTAGGGACATACTTACAGCCCCTAAACCATGGTAACATCACTTTTTGAGACGTTCCCGTGGCAATAGGGGCTTTGCCTTATTTACAAGGCAACGTTAAGCCACTTAACGTGGCTTAACAGTGCCTTGAAAATAAGACCACCTTTCACCCAATGCTTAGCGTAAAATGGGTGGGCAGTGGGTGTTGCGGTGGGCATTTCCCCTGCAACACCCATTGATTTTGACACTGCGCCCTATTTACAAGGGCAGGGTAAATGGGAGGCAGTGCCAAAATTAAGGCCTGGGAAAACCTGGCCCTAACTTGGCAAAACAAGGTTCCTCGTTTTTGCTAAATTGATTTGTTCAGGAATGCGACCCTTCCTGCACATCAACAATCTTTAAAAACAAAAAAAGACATTTTGTAACTTCCATGTGTGCTGCATTGAGCAGCACACATAGAAGTGACAAAACGACATTTCAAGATTGTTTATGTGCTGGAAGGGGGACCTTCCTGTACATAAACAATCTTCCCCGGTTAAGTGGAGCGCCAGCGCAGGGGAAACGCAGGGCCGCACCATATTCCTGTACATATGGTGCAGCCCTGCATTTCTGAAGTGGCAGAGTGTGTTGCCAAGCCAAGGAGGCTAACAACACTCTCCACCACTTCTGTTGTATTTTATATTGAAAGAATTTGCAAGAAAACGAAAAAGGTTAATGGGAAGGTTGGTGCTGCATCTCCGTGACTAACTTTTCAATGGTTGGTTTTATTTCGCAGCACAAGGCTCCTGCCAGGGCCAGAAACCTAAAGCAGCCCTGGCAAATGATTTCAGACCAGTCCCCATACGGTGCACACCAAGTGCAGTGAGTGTGCCTGACCACTACAAAGGGGGCTTTGGGAGGCTCTCCCATAGAATGTTGCAGTCTACAACACATTTATCATTATATATTGAATTGTATTAGCTTTTAAAGAATAGTAAGTGAAGACCTGACTATGCACCAGAATATGAAAATCTTTCCGGGGGTTCTTCAATAATTCTCCCACTATCACCCTCCAACAGTGCTTCTCATCTTCCATAGCCCCTCTGTCATGCGTATTTCATTTTTTATAGCATCTCTCATACCATTGTAGGATGTCAGAGCAATTTACATTAAACACATATAGAGACAGTGAATCCTACGTGTAAATCAGTGTATAGAAAATATTACATAAGGCAAAGGGGACTACAAGGTGTAGAACTCACATGTAATTCATGCTGTTAGGCATTTTTAAAGAGTGCTTGGTCTGGAGAAGCACACACTCAGGATTCAGAACATAACACAGTGGTTAGCATCGACTATACCAATAAAAATGTATTTCCACCCAAATAAACCTTTTTAGCAGCATCAGGATAAATAAAGACTGGGAAAAAACAACAAACTTGTACCTTGCAGTTTGCAACCAGCTGTTTGATGAGAGTTTATAGGTCACTGTGCTAGATTATGAACTGCACTTTAACACCTTGGTGCTAGGCGTTTTCCCCCTCCTGTACTGAAAATTGCCATTTTGCTGGTGTCATGACGAGCTCAGCTCGTCACCAGCACAGCTCAACTGTGCATCATGACGAGCTGAGCTCGTCATGAGCATCGAAAGGGTTAACAAAATAATCTCTCTGACAAAAGCAGTAACCCACTGACCTATGCATATAAAATACTGTTTTTTAAAATGCATGGTACACATTCTGTGCTACATCAGAAAAGTCAAAGCTGCTACTGGACAAAACTCTCATCTCTCTCAAGCATTCTGCACACAACATGTGAAAAAATACAGCAAACAGCAAATGTATTGAATCAGGTTATATGATTTATTGTCAAATAACAATTTCTTGAAAAATGAAGATGCATATCTGTTTTTATTGCAGAAATTGAAAAATTGTTATACAAAGGTTAAAAATTAGAGCAATTATTCTGTAGGAACAGTGCTCACTGCATCTATGTTCTTAGCCTGTTAGACTATCAGTTTTAGCTCGCATGTGATGTCAATACATTGCGGCAGTGAAGCACCCTTGGTTTATTTTTAGCTCAATTAATAGGACAAAATAGAATCCTGAGTGCTCCTCCATCCCCTAGATTGTCTTACCAAGTACCCCCCTTCCACTTATCTCTCAGGGAAGTAGTGTTGGGGATTAAGACTCAGAACTAAGATACAATAAATCAATGTCTAGCCTAATGATCATCTTAGTAAAAAGAAAAGTATTTATTAACACAGCAAAACTAAATACTACAAACTAATGTATGGTTTATCTGGAGGGTACAATAATGTAGAGCATTCTATCCTTGCTCCACTGTTCTCACACAAACTATGTGTTGCAGTCTCCACTTCCTACTTGATCCACTTTCTAAAATCTCCTTTCACAAGACAAGGGGGAAAGGAGTCCATGATCGTGCTTACCATGGGGCTGGGGTCCCTGGCAGTCCAAGCTTGATAGCTGCAGTGCCGCGTTTCAAGTGCATACGCAGTGAAAGTTAGTCTTTCAGTCATCTTGAGACTGTCAGGGCACAATCTTGGGTCTTTGATATTCTGCTCAATCCAAGATGCCACTCATGAGTATAATTGTTCCGGGTTCCTAGGGCAATATAATGTTAGGTTATTTCCTGGGGCCTTGCTTCGTCTTTCAGGTCACATTTGGGAGGAGCAATATGGCAGGACGTTGTGCCACAATAATTCCTTTATTGCTTTGTTTACCTTAGATATTTGCTCCTGTAGCCACTACTGTTGTTGCCTCAGTTTGTCTTTACTCTTTCTGTTTTTCTCTCATTGGTGCTTCTCCCTGACTCCAGTTTCTTGGGTCCTCTTCTCTCAGCCATTTTCTTTCCGGAATCCTGGAGGTTTTTATGCCACTAGTTTCAACCTTCACCAGTAGTGATTTCTTTTCTATGTTCACTTATCAATTGCAATATCTATTACCTTCCTTCGGTACAGTGGCCACAGGAAGATGTTTCCCCTTCTTTTGGGTCAAGGTATCCCGGATAAGGATGTGTTCGTCATGGTTGGCTGTTGACACTATGGAGATCCAGTAGCCACCAGGAGTGATTTATTTTCTATGTTTACTTACCAATTGCAATATCTATTACCTTCCTTTGGTACAGTGGCCACAGGAAGATGTTTCCCCTTCTTTTGGGTCAAGGTATCCCAGATAAGGATGTGTTTGTCATGGTTGGCTGTTGACACTACGGAGATCCAGTAGCAACTAAAAGTTCATGGGCAAGAATCAGGTCCACGTACAAGCTCACAATTTTGGCTTGAGAGAGCAGTGTTTCTGCTTTGTTTCCATTGGTCAATTTTATATGTATCTTGAGCTGTAAGCATTCATGCAACACTTAATCTCCTTGATCTCCCTAATGTGCACTATTTTCTTTCCATCACTCCTGGATGGACTATAGAGCTCATACTCTGGTTGTTGTAAGCTGCATTGTTTGCATAGCTACCCTCTCGCTCTGCTACTCCTTAGAGAACCCCATTGATTGTATAATATGTTTAGTGAATCCTGCAGTTTCTAATAGTTGATTCCCTGAGTAAACTTCTTAGTCATACATATTTCTGTATTGGAAGCTGAGCATTCACGGACCTAGGGTTAATAACAGACCACCTCGAAGCTAGTCTCCCATCATTCCAGGTTGGTCACAAAACTTGAATGTGCAGTTGAAGTATGGTTTACTTCAGACACACCATCCTCCGACTGAAGCAATGCAAGTGCCTCCTGGAAGGTAATCTTCACATTCTCTACTGTCAATGCCACACTACCAAACAACTATTAGGACAATCACTCAGATTGATCTATAATCTAAACTAAAAGAGGTTTCTGAATGCGGAGCTCCTGCTGCTACAAGGTTGACATCACTCAGCTACAACAGTAATTGAAAGTTCCCTCAGACTAACCTGCAACCATCAATAAAAGTGCCACATGGAAACTCCGCTTTCCCGTTGCAAGGTTGATGCCATATTCCAAAACAAGAAAGTTAATCTAACTTTCCAGTGGTTTAGCCAACTTCTGCTGCCCTACTCCTCCTTACTATACATTACTACTACCTCAGATCACTGGGAGTACCAAGAATAACATTTAAATAAGCTCAGAAACCATGGGCCTCATTTATGAAAAGTGACGCATCGCTGCGTGAAAACAGCGATGCGTCACTTTTCACTGCGCACTCCTTGCGACACCAATGATGCGTCATATTTAATGTATGACGCATCATGTCGCAAGGACTTACAGATACGTCAGTATTTCTGACGCATCTGTAAGCGCAAAAGTGACGCATTGCTGGAGTGTGTCACAAAAGTGACGCAAGTCCAGCAATGCGTCCTTTCACATGGGGAAAGCCCCATGTGAAAGGGCTTGCGTCAGTCTTACGCCTGCTGTGAGGCAGGCGCAAGATTTTGACGCAACCGCATCCTAAAAGTGACGCAGTGAAATCTCATAGATTTCACTGCGTCACTATTACGAGGCTTTTTGCGGGGGAACGCCCCCTTTGCATACATTATACCTGACGCAGGCATAATGTGGCGCAGGGGTTTAAAAAGTGACGCATCTACCTAGATGCGTCACTTTTTAAATATGGCGCAACAAGGCGCATGTTTTACGCCGCCGATGCGTCACAAAAAGTGACGCACCCGCAGCGCAAAACTGACGCAAGGCCTCATAAATGAGGCCCCATGTCATTATCCAAACAGAAATCTCAATGCACATACCGTTTATGGGGATCCAAAGTGCAATAGATCTCTGCCTACAGTATCTCTCATTCCCTACGCTGCTCATCACTTGCCTTCAGCACCCTGGAGAACCGGGCCTTATGGGCCGGGCGGCGCAGGGCACACCTTAATCCCCGAGTTCACCTGCCTTGTACAAAACAGAGACACAAGACACTCCGTTGGGCGTGGAAGCCAGGTTTATTAGCTGCAGCTAAGCACAGTTGTCCCAGAAGTTACACTCAAGGTGGATTCTAAGGAGACTGCCACTTCAATCCGTGGCGTACAGTCTTTTATAGGAAACATATTTACAGCATCTCACTCCTTTCACATACAAAACGAACCAATGAGAAAAGTTGGAAAACAAGCTATCAGGTGTCTGAAATACGCCCCTCTCACAGACCCCGTGTGATACCCCTCCCAACAAATTAATCAGTGATGGCGTCCACAATCCCTTCTTGCAAGTGGCAGGACGCAATTGTGTGTCTCAAAGGATGGTTTTGTAATAGGAGGATACAAGGAGAGAATAGCGAAGGCCAGTCGGATAAGATAGTATAAGGAAATTATAGGAGAGGGCAAATAGTCGGCCGAGGCAGGGATCAATTGAGCCAGACATGGATTAACGAACTCAGTCAGACTCTGACATCGGGTTTCGTAGACAATGGCAGTGGAGTTACTTTTTAACTGAAAGGACACGTAGCAGCTGGAAAAGCAAAAGCACATCGTTCACCGTGCTGCCTGAGTGAGGGCAACCACAAAATGGTGGCTAGATACGGGACGAAAGCCGAAATCGTAGAACCTCAGACCCTCCTTTTGCCATTACTCAGGCAAAACACCAGGGACTCAAGTCAATCTGAGTCGATGTCAATGGCCATGAGGTCATCGAGCTGTTGCTGTAGCAGCATTCTAATATTCTCTGTTTTCTGTGACGCGGGCTTCGGGACACACATAGTGGCACAAAGACCACATATTGCAGGTCCACACTGTACACAGAGACAACAAGAGAAAATGATGGCCAAGATCATTCCATGGAAAGTTAGTATCTTCCATCCCCATGTGGACAGTAGTCCCCAAAACCATCCCATCACAGACCAATCTCCCGTGTCCTGATGTATAGACTCGGAGATGATATGTAATTTGGAGATAGCTTGGTATACTGTAGGGGAATTATCAGGAATGTAAACACAGCAACTAGACCCGATCAATTTACAGACTCCTCCACGATCTGCAAGGATAATGTCTAAAACTATCCGATTTTGCAACGTCATAAGACGATTCGCCTGAAGTTCGGCTGTAGGATTACTCAAGGCTCCAGAAGTTTCATTTATGGTAGCCTCAACAACGCGAACCAATTGTCTGATGTCTCTGCTATTGGCCATTGGGCCCCAAAAAGGAAGCAACCCTTTAATAAAGTCACTTCCCTCCTGTCCTGCTGTAGTTTTCTGATCAATAACTCCCCTGCCATGTCTTTTCCTGAAATGACCTGAAGGAGCAGTATACGTTGGAGGAAGAAGAAAAGCCACATAACAGGTTCCTGAGAAAAAAGTAGGAAGCCATGTATCGGCTCTGTCGTGACAGATAAAATATGTGCCTTGTGATGGCACTAGCGGTATAAACATAAGGATGAGAACAGACACTTTTCTCCTGTTCATTTTTGACATTCTGGCCATTCATTTGTAAACAGAAATTACCTCGATGAGGTACAGTCCAAATTGGCGGAGAGCTTCTTCCTTTAGCCTTCTCTGTGAGGCTAGTAACACATTGTGTTATATTCCATCCATCATATGCTCTTTTCTCATCTATGGGAATCTTGTTAATCTGAGCAATTTTAGCCATAGTCACTATTCCCTTAATCAAGGAACTGTGACTGAAGTCTGCTCCACCACCATATGGACTACCAGGAGGATACCGTAGCTGATTCTGATAAATGTTAGAAAACATAGCCAAATAAGCCCAGGCGGAACCTTCATAGGAGAATGGAAAAACTAAATACGGCATACCTCTCTCTGTATTATGAGGCATGAGCCCACAAACCAAACAATCAGTGGTATTCATCACCAGTTGATGTTGATGCAATAACTGAATAAACAAATTGTTGAAATATTCAGTTCTCCTAACCTGTTCATGTTCTGAAAGTGTATAAAACCGATGTGGGGAGGCAGTAGTAGAAAAAGATAAAGAGACAGAGGTAGGGACAGGTGATGGCTATATAACGTAAACAACCCAACTTCCACACGCTAATGAAGTACATAAACATATCAGAATACATAAGGTTATTCCACATGGACTAACCATTAATTTCTTAATTCTACTTTTCATGTTTACAGTCTGATCATTAATTTCCACTTTAATATCCATTTCTCTAAAGCGTTGCTCACGATAATCTTCCTAGATCACTTAGCTGTGGTTGTTAACCGTCCTATGACACTGCAAGTCCTGCAGGCCTATGTCACTACTCAGGTCACAGCTTAAGACTCCTACCGTGACCCTGCAACTTGATGGATAGAGGAAGAAAACACATTAATGTCTTTCAAAAAAAAGTATAATCAGAAAAATCAGGAAAAAGAAAAAAAGTTCAATTGTCTTTGATTATTCTCGGTCGTAAATTATATTGAGTCTTATTGTTGATCGTCTGGTCCCTAAACAAGGCTTCTGAGTTCACCGTGTTCAAACGCAGATGTGTTGGGACGGCCTCCTGTAACACGTCATCGTCTTCTTTCTCAGAGTTCGTTTGTTCAAGGCGTGCACTACTAAACGGTACAAATATAGGTACTTTTTCACTTTCATTATCACCTATGCCCTCACAAATCCATTGGTCAAAGGGTAAAGGCAAAGGTAACCTCTTACAGTGCACGCCATGGATCCAGTTCTTTTTTCCAACAACATTCACTACCGTATGTGTCGTCAACAACACTTGTCGCGGTGGGCCCCAACGAGGTTCCAAATTCTTTTTCCGCTGAAAGTTTTTCACACAGACCCAGTCGCCAGGTTGGATGGAATGACCTGGGTCTGCGGAGGCCTCTGACAAAGCGTTTTGAACCTGTTGATGAAGAACACGTAATTTAGTGGTGAGGTCATGCAAATAGTCAATCAGCATTGGGTATGGAATATCAGAATACTTTTTAGGTCGAGGGACTCCCCAGACATTTGCTGGGCGCCCAAAAACGACTTCATACGGACTCAGACCTAAACGAGAATGCACAGTAGTTCTCGTAGATAGAAGTGCTAATGGTAGGGCATCAGGCCAGGCGAGACCTGTGCTCGCCTGAATATTTGCCAATTTAAGCTTAAGAGTGCCATTATAACACTCTACCAATCCTGCTGACTGAGGGTGGTTTGCCGCATGGAATTTCTGTTTAATACGAAGACCTGTACACACGTTCTGCATAACTTTGCCTACGAATTCACTCCCATTGTCAGACCAGACAATGCGCTGCAAACCAAACCTCGGGAAAAACTCCTTCAAAAGGACTTTGGCAGTAGACAATGCAGTATTATCCTTTAGGGGGTAGGCCTCTATCCATCTGGAAAAGGCACAGACCACGACCACAACATACTTGAGGTTATTACAAAGATCCATATGAATATAATCAATTTGTAATACCTCGAAAGGATACGTAGGGGGAGAAAAATTACCTGCTGGAGTTGGGGTTCCCTTTCCTGGATTATGCATTAAACAAACAATGCAATGCTTCACCACGTTTTCTGCACATTTAGGAATTCCTTCATTCTGCCATACTGGAGCCAAGATTTTACAGATGCCTTTTGCACTAATGTGGGCTGGACCATGCACCATAGCAACTACAGGAAGTACATAGGCATCTGGTAACAGCCATCGTTGATGTTCTAACAATTCCGTCCAACACCCAGTCGCGTCCAACATTCCCGTACTTTCTCTCCACTTACTCAGTTCTTTCTCAGTAGCCTCTTCTTGAATCGTTCTCACACTTTCTATTGTGTCCTCAGACATTCCTCCTTCTCTGACCCATCTTGCAGGGCCTGCAACATACATACGACTTGTAACATCTCTCGCTGTCTCCTTTGCTACTTCATCTGCAAAAGCATTCCCACGACCCACATCATCAGTAATCTTTTTATGAGCACTACACTTGATTATTGCTATTTGTATAGGCAAAGCAAGTGATTCGAGAAGGTCAGCCACCAACTGACCATGCTGTATTTTAGTCCCATTGGAAGTAAAGAATCCTCTTTCCTTCCACAAACGACCGAAACTATGAGTCACACCAAAAGCATATTGGCTATGGGTGTAGATGTTCACTCTCTTTCCTTTTGCCAACACACATGCTCTCGTCAAAGCAATGATGTCAGCTGCTTGGGCTGAATTCTCTGCAATACGCGTTGTCTCTACTACCGTATGCAAAGTAGTAACAGCATAATCTGCAGTTGTCTCGCCATTTGGAAGCTTGAAGCAAGATCCATCTACCCATAGGATCCCGTCCGGATCCACAAGTGGTGTGTCTTTTAGATCTATTCTTCCTTTTGTTTCCTCCTCTGTTCGTAGAAAACAATCATGCTGTTCTTGAATGCCTTTCTCATCGGGAATGGGCAACAATGTTGCTGGGTTTAAAGTATTACACCGCTTGATGTGTATATGGCTGGCCAAAAGCGTCAGCTCTTATCCAGACAAACGAGCACTCGTGAGGTGTTGTGTTTTAGTCCTATTCAAAAGAGTATCTACTGCATGTGGTACCATAACAATAAGAGTGTTGTCCAATACCAATCCAGCAGTTTGACCAATAGAAATCGCTGCCGCTGCTGTAGCTCAGAGACAACTAGGCAATGCCTTGGCTACTGGGTCCAACACAGCCGAAAAATAGTCACATGGCCGTTGTTTGTCCAAATTGTTACGTTAAAACTGACAACGCACAACCTTCTCTTTCATGAACGTAGAGTGTGAAAGGCTTACTGTAATCTGGAGTACCTAACACAGGTGCAGAACACAAAGCTGTACGTAAATCAGAAAAACTCTTTTGGCATTTGTCAGTCCAAGGGAGAGGTTGTGGCATATCTTTCAACGTAAGCGCCAGCAAAGGTTTAGCTAACAAAGAAAAATTCGGAATCCATTGTCTACAATATGAGGTAATGCCCAGAAAGGCACGTACTTCTCTCTGTGTGGTTGGCTCAGACATTTGTGCAATCGCTTGAATTCGTTCTGGGGTCAAGCGTCTTCCCTCCTTCAACAAGAGATGACCTAAATAGGTAACCTCTTGGCGGAAATATTGTAATTTAGAAGGGGACACTTTATGATGCAGGTCAGACAAATGACGCAGCAAAGAAACTGTTGCATCCTTACAAACATCCTCTGAATCAGCAGCAATCAGCAAATCGTCAACGTATTGAATCAAAGTAGCACCTGGAGGCAAAATGAAAGCATCCAGCTGAGATTTCAAAGCCTAACTGTAAATGGAGGGGCTTTCTCAAAGGAGCACTCTTGAACCAAAAACTTCGGCCTCCGAGAGAAACCAAAAATATCTCTACTTTCCTCAGCAATAGGAATACTAAAGAAAGCATTCTTTAGATCGATAACAGAAAACCATGCCTCTGAGGCGGGTATCATAGTAAGCAAAGCAGTGATATCTGGGACAACAGGAAACTGGGGAACAACAATCTTGTTGACCTCCCGAAGATCAATCACAAAGCGATACACAGGTGGTTGAGAAGGATCGCTGCGTTTAAGAACAGGTAGAACAGGACTGTTACAAACATTACCTCTTGTTTCTTCAACCACACCTTTCTGAACCAGATGATAGATAATAGCCATCAAAGCTCGTTCACCATCGTTAGAAATCTTGTACTGTGGAATACATGGTAACTTAACATCGGGCTTAATAGTAACCACATAAGGAGGAATCTGCAACAAACCAACATCATTCGGACCTGTAGCCCAAAGTGTAGCAGGAAGAGATTGCAACTCAGGCGGAAAGCTATCTTTCGATAGATATATAGGAGAAACCAATTTCTCACCCAAAGTAAGACGCACACCAGAGGGGGAACAATACAACGTTGCATAAAAACGTTTCAACAGATACAAACCCAACAAATTCTCTCCGCAACCAGTTGTTAAAATAAGTGGAGCTTCTAAATTGAAAGGACCAATTGAAAGAGGCAAAGGACAAGAAACTGGGTTAGCAACTGGGGCGCCAGAAAACCCTACAGAAGCGTTCGTTAAGCCAGACAAAGGTGCCCCAGGGAGTTTTGAATGAATCATAGAACTTCTCGTTGCACCAGTATCCAAAAGAAATGGCTCTGCAACACCCAAAGCAACTACCTCTACATAAGGCCCAATCGGATCCACTGGAACTGATACGACTCCCTTACTTTGTCCATGGCTGTCCTAACTAGAATGAAAATCCTGAACCTCACCTTCAACACAATAATCATCATTGTAATATTGCGCAGACTGTATATTCTGCTGATCGAAATAATTCAAAGAGTTCTGAGGGGGAAACACTGTCCTAGAGGCAACGCACCTCACCCTCTATCCCTAGGTGCTGATTGAAAACCACCACGGCCTCGCGGCCCTTGAAATCCACCATTACGCTGCAATAAAACTGGACAGCTATTATTAAAATGGCCTTCTTCTTTACAATAGGCACACTGATTAGGACTAAGCAATGGTCGCGGAACAAAAGGCTCAGGTTTCTGTAGCAACCTCTGAGGCTGAGTAGGTTGCTGAAACTGACGCTGGCCAGAATGAGGGGGATAAGCCTGCTGAAGAAGAACCTTCGTCTTTAAATCCGTAGTCTTCTTCTCAGCTTTATCTTTTTCTTCTTTGTCCCTATTCTCATAATACTGAGCAGTGGCTAATATTTGGGCAGACGAAGAAACAGCCCAAGAGCTTTCCGAATCTTTCAACTTATGGGACAATTCGAGAAGCAGATTAAATACAAATTTATCCACAAATAATCGCTGTACACCTTCAGTACACAAATCCTGACCACTATGATCAATAAATGTCTCCTCAAACCGAGTAAAGAAATCAGAGACACTCTTATCTTTCTTCTGTTTACACGCAGCTAACTTATCCCAGTTAACACGTAAGGCAGGCATCATCGTCTTCATTAAAGTAATGATCCTACCAGGCAACTGTTTAATCAAATCATCTGGCTTAGCACCACCCACTTGTGCTGCATCTGCGGCAACGATATCAGCCCAATTACCACCTAAGGCTTGGTCATGATCCTCTCTACGAATCCTAGCCCACAATGCTTGTGGAACTACATTTCCCATCAGCATATCAATATCAGACAAATTCATAATACATGCATCAACAGTCTGGGGCAGCTCTTTATAATAACCAGCAGGATTTTTACGAGGGTCCGGCAAAGACTGCTTAAGTGCTAAAACTTCAGCTCGTTTCCAAAGGACATGTACCCATATACGCTGGAAATGAGCAGGGACACTGGCACAGCGCCCGCTTGCGCAACCGCTTCCCTCCATACTGGAGGTACTTCTCTCATAGAATAATTCTTCGTCCTCTGTCCAACTGCAGGATCAGGTTCAGGAATAGTCTGGGAAGAATATAAGGACCTAAAAGTAACAAGTGTCTTTATAGCACCTTCAACGTCAGGACCCACAATAAGTCCTTTATCAAACCTGTCCTGTATATCCAATAGACCCTGAGGAGTTAGATCCAGCTCCATATCCTCCCATCCTTTAACAAGTGTGTCACACATAACATTAAAAACGTATCTCTGCGTAGGCCCATTCCACTGGAGAAAGGTACTCAATATATCGGGTACACTATACAATGGACCATTCATCATCCATTTATGAGCGAGAGAGTCAAATACAACTCGTTCCTCAGAATCTGGAATTTGACGTCGGGATTGCCTTCGGGAAAAAGCAGGAGTCCTATTAAATGGTCCAAAGAGGGGGGAGAAAAGACCAGAGACAGTATCAACTAACCGATTGCGAATCGGAGAAGAAGTAGGGAGTAAAACTGGAGATGCAGTATTAAGCAAAGGAAGAGCAGGGCTAGCCGTTGCAAGAGAAACAGAAGGCGAAGGAGACTGAGGTACAGAAGTTGGTGGCAAAGGAGGTGCAGGCGGTAATACAAGAAGAGGCAATTGTGTAGGAGCCGGAGCTCCTGGGTGAACAACAGGTTGCTGCACAGGTGGCAATAATACAGGTGCATTAGCACCTGGCGCATAAGGCGCAGGTAATTTCAACAAATGGGACATTAAAGGATCTTCATCAAGATCTTTACGCTGTGGAGGTAACACGGGATAGCACCTATCAATTGCCATCCGATGCTGTCTATCTGAGACCTCAATCGCACGATCAGTCTCATCGTCTTTAAATTGCTGGGCAGCCTGTATAACCGTCATATCTTTAATTTTCCTATCTCTTTTTGCTTGTTTAATTTCTCTCTGTTTGGCTTCCTTACACCAAAGGCGGAAATAGTCAAACATTGCCGGCCGGGCTTTCCTTTTGACCAGAATTGCTTCCAAATTAAATTATCTAATATGTCAGGCTCAAAGCTACCATTTTGTGGCCACCGCAAAACACCATCTTTCTTCGTGTATCGGATCCATGCCTCATTAAAGGCAATGGGACCAACACCATGTTTAGAATAGAGCACATAAGTGGGAGTTCCAACCGGAGGAATCGGACATGAATCCTCAGGCCGGGAATCTCTAGTACAGCAAAAACAACAAAATTTCCTAAATCGGCTTAGACCAGGCATCTTAATCACACTGATCCGTTCACTAACTTCAAGGAGTGAAAGCAAAGAACACAGTACAAAGGAACTCGCCCCTCAGCTTCGACTATTGCAACAGACGAATAACAAAATTCAAAAACAAAACAAAGAAGTGGGCGCTACCCACGAATACTTAACTAAATGGTCTTCTCACGCCAACAGAGGTCCGTCTAACGTCTCGCGATACCAATCACCAAAGGGTCCAAGGCAGGGCGCTAGTCAGGGCAGCAGTCATCAGCAGCCGTCGGAAAGGAGTAGCCGCGCTGTAAAAGACCTTCGGTCCACTTCGATATACAGGGGTCGCATGACGTGGCTCGCGAATCATCCGGAATTTTCTTGCGGGGCTTCTCACGACCATCGGGCTGAACCGCTACCACTGAAACCGCCCCACGTTGGGCGCCAGTTTGGAGAACCGGGCCTAATGGGCTGGGCGGCACAGGGCACGCCTTAATCCCCGAGTTCACCTGCCTTGTACAAAACAGAGACACAAGACACTCCGTTGGGCGTGGAAGCCAGGTTTATTAGCTGCAGCTAAGCACAGTTGTCCCAGAAGTTACACTCAAGGTGGATTCTAAGGAGACTGCCACTTCAATCCGTGGCGTACAGTCTTTTATAGGAAACATATTTACAGCATCTCACTCCTTTCACATACAAAACGAACCAATGAGAAAAGTTGGAAAACAAGCTATCAGGTGTCTGAAATACGCCCCTCTCTCAGACCCCGTGTGCTACCCCTCCCAACAAATTAATCAGTGATGGCGTCCACAATCCTTTCTTGCAAGTGGCAGGACGCAATTGTGTGTCTCAAAGGATGGTTGTGTAATAGGAGCATACAAGGAGAGAATAGCGAAGGCCAGTCGGATAAGATAGTATAAGGAAAGAATAGGAGAGGGCAAATAGTCGGCCGAGACAGGGATCAATTGAGCCAGACATGGATTAACGAACTCAGTCAGACCCTGACATCGGGTTTCGTAGACAAGGGCAGTGGAGTTACTTTTTAACTGAAAGGAAACGTAGAAGCTGGAAAAGCAAAAGCACATCGTTCGCTGTGCTGCCTGAGTGAGGGCAACACAAAATGGCGACGAACCACAAAATGGCGGCTAGATACGGGACGAAATCTGAAATCGTAGAACCTCAACCCCTTATGTCTTGTTCTACCTTACCTTCACTATTATTCTTCCCACCTAGGACTGCCTCTCTGCTATGTCGTCTAAACACTAATATACCTCCTGTATCTTTCCTCTCCTACTACCCTATTTAGTTCCTTTTCTTTGTCTTTCCATTCCCCTTCCTTCTCTGAATCTTTATACCACCAGCTTCCTCTATTATGAATTCTCACAAACCCTCCTCCCTTTCTATTCATCTACTATTCTTTATGCATCATCTTCAGTACCTCAAATTATATCCCCCATATCCCATAACCCACTTCACATACCTATAAATCTCCCCATTGCTCTTTTAACATGCAGCCCACTGCTTTTTCCATCAATAAACCATCACATGTTATGTTATGTTAGCAGTTTGTAAAGCACCTGGTTACTCCAATTCGGAGTGTCCCCGCACTGAATTCCAATTGACAGAACTAAAAACGAACATCCCTTATTTGTTAATGGGTGAGGCCCTGTCTAAAATGCCAAGGGGCAGATTTATGTTAACTGGCGCATCCCGAGGGATGCGCCAGTTAACATGCGCCACAGTGCGCCTCAGCTACGCCACCTATGGTGCACCGCATTTATGATGCGGCGCACCATGGGGCAAAAACGGCACAGATGCGTCACACATCTGTGCCGTAAAAGTGACGCATTGCTGGAGTTGCGTCGCAAGTGCGACGCAGCTCCAGCAATGCTCTGGGGGGGCCTATTCTTTCAATGCTGCCTCAAGCCTTACGCCTGCTTCAAGCAGGCGCAGGGTTTTGACGCAGCATTGCCCTGCCACTTTCAGGAGGCGTTCCTGCGCAGGAACGCCCCCCCTGCACAAGAACGCCTCCTCATGGCGCAGTGCTGTACAACGTGACGCATCTCCTAGATGCGTCACGTTGTAAATAGGGCGCAGGGATGCGCCACGTTTCCGCTCCGTTGCGTCACGCAACGGCGGCGTAAACGTGGCGCAAGCCCTTCATAAATCTGCCCCCAAGTTTTTAAGTGCTTCCAAAAGAGAACTTCAAAAAGCTCTAATCTAAGATCGAGCAGCAGTCGGTTCCATTGTTTAGCTGCCAGGAACCTAAAAGAGCTGCCACCAAGATGTGTTCTCAAAAATCTGGGCACTCTGGACAGACCTGTTCCAGCTGACCTCAGGCACCGGCTAGGTAAATAAGGTTGAATCAGTGGAAGGCGATAGCCAGGGCCTTGTCAGTGTAGGATCCTTTGAACAAAGCACATGGCTTTAAAAGAGATCCTCTCTGCAATGGGAAGCCAGTGGAGATTTGCCAGAGCTGACCCCGTTGGGGCATGTCTGGGAATTTTCAGCAGCAGATGAGCTGCCGCCTTCTGTACCCTCTGGAGCATTTGAAGACTCCCCTTAGAGGCCCCCAGATAGAGAACATTATAGTAATCCATCCATGATACCACAAGAGCCTAGACTACTGTTCTTTATGCAGAGTCGGGACTAAGCAGCAGAATCTTCTGGATCATTTTCAACGTACCAAAACAAGTACCTACAAGAGTGGAGATTTGATCTGCAAAAGATAGGGTGGAATCGAACCAGACTCCTAGGTTTTTCACCTTGGAGTTAGGGATAGGCAGAGGGCCTAACTCATTTAGCCACCATAGCATAGACCAGATGGACAGTTGTTTCCCTGCCACCAAGATGTCTGCTTTGCTAGCATTAAATCTCAGGCAACTGTTCCTCATCTAGTTGGCCAGGTCTACCAGACATAGTTTGAAATCGTCCGCTGCTTGTTTTTTGTCCTGAGTCAGTCTTATGATCAGTTAGGTATCATCAGCGTAGGATATTGTTTGCACGCCATGACCCTCAATAAGTTCGACCAGCAGTCGCATGTATACGTTAAACAGGGTCAAACTCAAGACAGAGCCCTGAGACACCCCCTGCTGCAGCAACTGACACTTGGAGGTATAGTGCTATAGGATGGCCTGAAAGGTACAACCCAGCAGAAAGTCCACTAGCTAGCTCAGCACAGTGCCCGACAACCCTGAGTTCTGTAGCCGTTCTAGTAGCAGTCCATGGAAGACATTATCAATAGCTGCACTTAGGTCAAGCATGACTAATGCAGCCGTCTGATGCAAATAAGAGCTGTGATTCTGTACTGAAAAGTGGACGGAACTCAGATTGTCACTCATTAAGAAGTGCTTTTTCTTCCAAAAAATTCATCAGCTGTTTGCTGACAAATTTTTTAGAAATTTTTGCAAAGAAAGGCAACATAGATATAGGTCTTAGGTTCTCAGGTACTAAAGGATCTTATAAAAAAATCTACCCTGAGCACACAAATTGAACAATAAATACCAAATGTAGTGTAAAAGGTTCTTAAGTAAATACAGGGATCCAAATATTTCATGTTCCAATGTTCATATATTTATTACACTTTCTTCAGTTCCTAAAGTCCTGTTAACAACACATTAAATAACCCAAATTCCCAGATATGAATGAACAGTTCACCAGTTCATTCAGAAAATAGCAACCAAAATCCGCAATTTGAATATGAAGTCCTCCAATCCAAAGAAAACATAAGCAGCCAACAAGTGTTTCATCATGCAACGTAATGCACCAAAGACTTCTTCAGGGCTTAGATAATAATAATAACGATCAACCGTCGCAATCGCCAACAAAGAGGGAAGGTAAATCCCTCATATTAAGAACGCCTGTTTAATGCCGTATTGTATCTCTTGAGTAGGAAAGGTCACTGGGGATATTCCGTCCTGATGCCCAAATGTATGTAAAACAGCTGTCACCGATTTTGTGTTATAATATTCCGGTTCAGAAGGATAGTAATCAGATTTCGCTAAATCTGCTTGTCACTTCTGACAACTAGGTTGTGTTGGATGATGATAGAAGTATTATACAGTATCACAAGTACGTGGTTGTTAGTATTCCGTAACCAAGTGTCTTGCAACAAAAGAAAACAACTCTTTCTTTTGTTACAAGACACTTGGTTACGGAATACTATCGACCACAAACTTGTGATACTGTGTAATCTTTCTATCATCATCCAACACAACCTAGTTGGCAGAAGTGACAAGCAGAGTTAGCGAAATCTGATTACTATCCTTCTGAACCGGAATATTGTAACACGAAATCAGTGACAGCTGTTTTACATACATTTGGACGTAATTGCCCCAGTGACTTTTCCTACTTAATCAATCAATCAATCAATCCACTTTATTCTATTTTTTTTAAATCATAAAAGTACACAACACTGATACAAAAACACATACATTAAAGAACATATGTCATCTCTATAGTACCATAGCTGAGTAATAGTTTAAAAAGAGCAGTACACCTGTGTTACAAATTCATAAAAACAGTACCATTATAGTTTATACACTGTATAGACCGGAACATCTTTTCTTCTTTGATCGGACAGCAGCAACCAGAAAGCAGGCAACATTAAAAATATCCCATGGATTACTCAACATTTGGAGGTAAAGTAAAGCTGGTTTAACTTGTACAAAGCCCTTACCTCTCAATAAAGGAATTAAAAACGTCCTCCTAATATCGTTGTAATAATCACAGAACATCATAAAATGTAAGGTGTTCTGCACACAGAAGTTATCACAATGGCAGGGTCCCGCCTCATTTGGTTTACACCAACCATGGAAGACACCCAATAAAAAGTGAATCAGATTCAAACGGAACCTAGTCAGAAGCCAACGGTGAAAGGGTTTAGTCACCGTTATCAGATAAGGTTCAATTTGCAGACTGGTTTCAGTCAAACAATGAACCCTAGCTGATGGTTTCTGCAGCTCCTGCTCTTCCCGTTCCAACTTTATAATATTTAAAAAATTTGTTTTGACCCACTTTACATCCTCCTTACAAATCTTTTCAGGATAATCAAATAGCTCTGGCCATCCTATTTTGGAGAGCATATGTTTACCATATGCCAGCCCTTAATATCTTTGGCTTTATACAGATTGACAATATCCCGTAAAATCAGATGGTTTAGTGCCAGTTCTTGGTTAAGCCAAGTTTTAAGCCAGCACAAAAGAGGCGCTAAACTCATTATATTCAACACGTAACCCTGCCCTAGTTCCTCATGGATCGCATAGATAGATGTTGATTGGGGGCCAGACAGGAGACTACGGAGAAATCTGTTCTCAGCTATCTGAGCACCTGGGAGTTGTTTAAAAGCCCAAATTGAGGAGCCATAAGCAGCAATAGCCAAACACTTAGATCTATACATTTTAAGAATCGCCTCTACTGACCTACCCCCCAAACGCTGGGCAAACCCCAATAAGGCAGAAGTCGATCTAGTCACAGCCAGTCTTTTTGCTTTATCTTGAGGAGCCCATGAACCCTGTTGATCGAATAAGACCGCTAAATATGTAAATGAGGTAACCCTGGACACTTCCACTCCATTACAGCGGGATAGCTTCACTTTCCTAGTTGTCTTTTTATTCCCGATTACCATGGTGTGCTACTTCCCATTGTTCACAACCAGATCCAGGGACTGCATATAGGTTTCAAAAGCATCCAAGATCTTCTGGAGGCCCAACGCAGTACGTGCTAAAAGGACAGCGTCGTCCGCGTGTAGGAGAACAGGTATTAAATATTCACCTACACGCGGAATATCCAAACTCGCCTCCTTTAGGGATTTGTCCAAAGCATTTATATAAAGAGTGAACAATAGGGGCGCCAATATACATCCTTGGCGATCCCCCCGGTCAGATTTAAAAAATCTGCCATCCTGGGTTATCCTCACTGACGCATGGAGATCCCGATGAAGGTCAGCTAGAAAGTGAACTAAACATGGCTCAATACCTATTTCCATTAAAATATTCTAGAACTTTGACCTGTTAACCGGGTCAAAAGCAGAAGTCAGATCCATGAATGCCAGTTGCAGACAACCTTCCTTCACCACAGTATATTTACCAATTAATACATGCAGGTTGAGGCATTGGTCCATAATGCTCCTACCCTGTCTAAAACTGTACTGCAAATCTGATAAAATCTTGTTTTCAGTGACAATAGACAATAGTGTACCACCATGGTCATAGATCGCCCCAAAGTGGGCTAGCCACTGTGCCTCTGTAATATTGCATTCCTGCACGTGGTTCTCCAATGAAGAAAAAAAGGGGGTATTTATGATGGACCAAAATTTAGAGCTATCTTTTAAGACTTTTACTGAGAGAAGAGCATTCAAGGCCTCTGCCTTAATTTCTACTTTCCGGGCGTTCACTGCCAGCTTATACTGCTTACGAAGGCTAGCTACCACCAACCTATCTCAAGGTGTCCTCTTCAATGCTAAAATGAGTAGACAATGGACTTTCAAGCAGGTTCTGTCAAACCACCTAGGCCCACGGTTCCCTTTGAACTCAGTGCCAATCGTTAGATCTGCTGCAATCTGGCTACAAATACCCTCGAAAGCTTTAAGGACCAAGTCCTTTGGGGTTGAGGGATCCGCACATATTGCAAGATTCCCTTCAGCCTTTCTGCAAACATCTGTGGAAAATACATCGGGCATTACTTTTGACCATTTGGGCCTCCTCCCCTGGTCACCTACTAGCAGACAGTTGACTCCACAGTTTTCACCCCCCAGGTCCGCGAAGCTAACCCTGCCATCCAATTCTAGAATAACAGGATTGTGACCGCTATATGATGACACCATGGCGTTATTAAAAACTACTTTGTCCAACCACCTGGGGGACAGAAATATATAATCGATAATGGTATCTTTATTGTTCGATTTAAACGTGGGACAGCTCTCTGAGTGGTTGATAAAGCCAGGTTCAAAAAGGTCTGCTACCGCCAAAAGGTCTTCCAGGGCCTCCTCCACTAGGAATGTTCAAAATGGGGAGTCATCATCATTTCCTACTCAAGAGATACAATACGGCATTAAACAGGCGTTCTTAATATGAGGGATTTACATTCCCTCTTTGTTGGCGATTGCAATGGTTGATCGCTATTAATATTATTTCAGCCCTGAAGAAGTCTTTGGTGCATTACGTTGCACGACGAAACACGTGTTGGCTGCTTATGTTTTGTTTGGATTGGAGGACTTCCTATTCAAATTGCGGATTTTGGTTGCTATTTTCTGTATGAACTCGAGAACTGTTCATTCATATCTGGGAATTTGGATTCTTTACTGAGTTGCTAAGAGGACAATGGAACAGAAGAATGTGTAAGAAATTTATGGACATTGGAACGTGTAATATTTGGATCCCTGTATTTACTTAAGAACTATTTACACTTCATTTAGTATTTATTGTATAATTTGTGTGCTCGGGGTAGAAGTTTTGATTTGTTTTGTTACCTTCTTGAGGAAGGTTGAGACAAGATTGTACAGGTAACCAATCTTTCTTCCCTTAGTAGCACCATCAAGACTATGCACTTAGAGTTACATTTAACCAGACTTAGGTAGAGCGCCTCGTAGTTTACCTGGTTACCAAAAATCTGATGTATTGACTAAAGGATCTTAAGTTGGTTTCTTCAAGAGTGGAATCACTGTAGCGTGCTTCCACTCCTAAGGAACCTGCCCAGAAACATAGGATAGATTGAGTCAGTGAGTAGAGGGTTGATAGAGCGTCATGAGATTTTGAAAATTGTAGGGGTGCATCATAATCATAATTAGTCCGCACCCACATATATTCTTGTGTTGAATTAAAAAGTGATCATTAGAAATGTAAACGTAATCATGAACCGTGAAAGAGTAATGGTAGAAATTTAGTTCGTGATAGTTGAAAAAGTAAAACAACATATAATTGTAACTGCTTGTTGCAAATGCTAACGAATCAGCTCATGTGTAATGTACTGTATTGGATTTAAACATGCACCATAAAGTCTGCACATGTAGAGATGACTAATTGTGCTGTAAATGTAATGAAATATAGTGCTTGCAGATTCAACATTTGTTAATGTGTGTAATTCTTGCTGTGTAAGGCCTAACAGAGTATTCACATTTTGCTATGGAAAGCCTATACGTATTTCTTATGGTGGCTGAATTGTGTAGGCCGGAAATGTGTTTCCCTGGAAGAGCTCTCAGTTGAAGACAGTCAGCAGATTTCTTGTGCGTGCAAGGTGCTTCGTTCACATGTTTCCCGTTGCAGGTGCAAGGACATGGTTCTCGTTAGTTAGACTGATGCTCTTTGTTTTAGGAGTTAGGTATGGAGGAGACCTGAAACAGTGTATTGTGGAATGCCGATAATTGGGAGCTCGCTGAAGAAGCCTGGGACCCAAGGACATATCAACAAATGCTGGATGGAGTACAAGTTTCGGTGGAAAGTTACCTACGAGAGGTGCCCGGTCAGAGGAGGTGTTACAGGGGCGTGTTCTATTGAAAGTTCATTTTGTATTAGGGACAGTGCCCTGAGGGATGAGCTAGCAGAGAGCTGTTAGGAGAGTAGAAGAGAGGATCGATTCTTAAAAGGAAGATTTAGCTTTGGCTACTGACCCTTGAAACGTGAGTGTACTTCTTAGGAAGTCTTAACAAGCTGACACCTTTTCTCAATTTTGCCTGGGAGATGCTAAGTCGGGATGCCACCTTAGTGATAGTGTAGGGAGAGATTTAATGGATATTCTTTGTAGCTATAAATGAAGACTGACTTAGACGTTGAAGCAGTTGTCACCTATTTAGTATTTTTGAAATTGCTTATTGTTTTTATGCTTTACAGGATCAGATTGGTGCGTAGAATGAACTTTGTACTGGTGCCCAAGTATTTCTTTAACCTCGTCATAAGGTGCCTGGATGTCCAGTTATGTTTGGCTTTGTAATAAAACCCCTACATTTTACTTCAGAGTCAGTGGCCCTTTCAGAGCCTAAATTGATTAGTCCACATTGACGGTGGTGAATGAATTGGTTTTCTCCCCTTCACACTTTACAGCAGATAAAAAGATTGAGTCTACCCAGTATTTTTAAGAGTGGTAAGAGATAAGAATCCGGCATTATCAGTTAATAGCAGAGTAGGATGGTTATCTCTGAGTAAGGGGAGACATAGAGAAGGGTAGTCATTGAGTCCCCCATAGCCATAGAGCCCAAGGTGATGGTTGTCCGGCAGATCATGAGCAGAGTACGAGGGATGGAAATCGACGGAGAGTGACCATGCGGCAGAAGCAGCAGTTCGTGAGAGAGGGAGTATGAACAGTGGTGTGTGTCTGTTAGATTGTGGTGTTGCTTTGGTCGTGTGATGTCTTGCAGAGTTGGAACGAGAGTTGAGTGATTGTGGTTTCGGGTCGAACACGTGCGGTCCATGAGATTTGATTTTTATATCATGGGATAAGAGATTGTGGTGTAGAAGACACTCAGAGTTGAAATTGTCTGACCAGTGATTGTGGGAGTCATGATATGTCGTTGACTGACCCACAGGTGATAGGGAAATGCGTGTGTGAGTACGTGAGTAACCGACGCAGGTCGTGGGCTACTCTATGTGGATTATCAAGTGATTGGATCCTATCGAATAAGTACATGACTGTCTGGCCGTTCGTGGGCAGATAGTCTGAGGCAGTTGTCCGGTCGTTTCATGGACAGACGATTGCCAGAGTTGAGGTCAACAATTGTGAGAGACTGTCCCGTCATTTGGTGGACAGACAGTCGGAGCAGTGACTAGTCGTTTTGTGGGCAAGCAGTTGTTTCATTGTATGAAAGACGCGTGAGTGTTTAAGAGACACATTGTAAAGGAGGGGAACTGCTGCATGTGGAGGAAGAGTGATGTCAGAAAGTGCTGCGCTGCGTTAGGTCGGTTGGTGTGAAGCTGCTCTGGGATTGGTGGATTGACATCAGGAAATAAAATGGAACGCTGTGTGTAAAAGGAAGTTGATTTCATCATGTAATGTTTTAAAGTTTTACTGGATATGTGTAGAGGAGATAGAAAAGCGGTTACTCGAGGAGGAGAAGAAGCTCCACCCGAGGATACCCCAGCACATTACATGGCTATGAATGTGGGATTGCATACCATACTTTCGCTCGAAAAGTGGCATAAATGACTGAAGGATAGGAAAAATTTACTTTCCTGCGTTATGGTACTTTCAGGTTGGAAGTGTTGTATCAATTGAAAACAGTGATGTCTTCATTGCGACCTTTACCCAGACCAACACAGTTTGAGGCGTTACAGGCATGGATTACAGCAGCCCATAATAGGAAGAGTGATCGAAGCCAGGAAAGGGGGAAAAAGTCGATCATGGCATACCAAGTTGCGTGGTGGAATGCATTGGAAAAGAGATGGAGAGTGGAGACTATTGAAGGGGATAGGCTGTTTCCGTTGATGGTAAAAGTAGGAGATACCCAAAAGAAGTGTGGTGAGGAGGACGATAGTGACAGTGATGACATCCTGATAGATAGACTGCTGTCAGAGAGACCACCTCCATACAATCCAGATTCAGTAGAGGGAAAGGCAGTACCAACAGAGGGGAATGGAGGGTCGCAGGCTCAACATAGTACGAGAGTAGTAGGGAGAAACTCAACGGGAACAGAAGGTATGGGAATAGAGTCTCCAGTGGGTGTGGAAGCTAATGAAGTTACAGGTGTTACAAGGTTACCAGATGCGCTTACAGTACCGGTTACCATCGGTCCCATTGAGTCAGTACACAACCCAGATCCGGCGAGAAATGGAAGCATGGCACAATCAGCAGTAGGAGAGGGGACTGGTTCTGGAGGGAATGGCACAGTGAGTGAAATAGCTCACCTTCCAAGACCCATAGAATCGAGTACGCCATTAACGGCCACTGCAGACTCCTCAAGAGGACAAGTGGATGTAAGGGCGGCGAGACCAAGGTCTTTGGCTTATTCAAGATCCAACCTAAGAATGCGGAAACCACCAGTGAGGAATTAGAATGACAGGAGACTGGGAGCGGGGGGGAGTCAGGAGGCCGGCCAGTTTTAGGGAATGTAGTAGAAGAGAACCAGTGCGGAAACTAGAGCAGTGAAAATGGAGACTCCAGTGGTGCATCAAGTCGAGGGACCCTGAAAGTGGCTATAAGAGCATAAATGCTGGATGTGGTGAGGTTGAAAGCTGAGGTAGATGAGATAATTAATGGGAACCTTCCTTTGGAAAGAGTAGAACTTTACGAACCCGACGAGTTACTGTTTGTAGCAAAGGATGTAACTCACAAGGCAAGGCCAGCGCAATGAGAAACTGACAGAATTAGCAAAGAGGTATGAGGTGGATTTGTACAAAACAAAGATGTTGCAGGGAAGTCATAGATTGCAGTACAGTGACCAAGAATTGGAAGAGAAAAGAGTCATAGGGCTGAAAGCTCATATTCAAGAATTGATCATAGGGATACGCGCATGGAGCATGCTTGATAAGTGGCGGGAAAGGTGGTCCAAAAAGAAAAGCCCCAAAAAGAATGCAGGAGAGACACCGACACCAGGAGGGGGGATGGTAGGAGTGGAGAATTACCCTTTGCGAGAGGTCTCCAATGGAGGACATGTGTATGTAGCTTGGAGTAGAGGTGATTTGCCGGCATTCACAAATGAATTTCCACAGCTGAGGGAGATACCTGTCGAATGGTACAAGCAAGTTGATCGTTTTATTAAGATCTCAAAAGAGTTGAGGGTTGACTTGAATACAATGTTTGGCATTGTTGTACCAAGCGATTTGTGGTCAGCTTGTAAAGTTGCAGTTGATTGGCCAACCTCTGATATATCGCACAAAGAAATATGTCTATAAACATGTATTATACCTACAGGAACAATGATGTAATTTTTACTGCTCAAGGTACAATCAATTTTTTTGAGATAAATGAATGTTTGATCAAGTATGTAACAGAGTCTATTATTTAAGAATTTGTGAACAATAAGTGGAATTACGTATTCCGTGGCACAGTGCACACTGCTTGCAGGCCGGTGTCTGCATTCTCACATTAGTTATTGACTCTGCAGCCAACACAAGTATGTAGTGTAGCACCCTTTAGATTACAATGTTATATTATTTTGTTTAGAACAGTTATTGAATAGATAGAGAGTGCACCTCTTATTCACACATTTCTATAACCTCTGAACCAGACAGGGATCCTGTTACCAATGGTCCTTCACTTACTGTCATGAAAAAGTTTGAGCAGGTAATTACATGGCTGAAATCCAAAATCTCTCCACAGGATATTGATTGGGTCAAGATAGATCGAACCATACAGGAACCGAAGAAATCTGTACATGAGTACTACGAGAGGCTCCTACAAGTCTTTAAGCAGTACAGTGGGCTAGACATCTTAGACCCTAAAAACATGGGACAGTGTGTTTCCAAGTTCGTCTTAGGTCTGAGACCAGAAATTAGTTTCATGATTCAGCAACATCTGATCTGCTGGCAGAACAAGTCAGTGGACGAAATACTGCGGTGTGCCAGGTACTGCAGCAATGAGGTAGACTCGAAACATAGGAAGCTTAAGGATAAGCTGATGCTAGTACAGATGCAAACCGCAGACAGGGAACTTCAGATACAGCCAAATGGAGGGACGCTTGGGAGAAGACAGGGAAACAATCAAGGAGGAACACAGAATGCTCAGGGTCAAGGAAAAGGGAAACCTGTAGACCCCAAGATGGGGATGGATGTGACAACATTGAAAAAGTCTACTGCATGTTATCTTTGTCACAAAATCGGGCATTGGAAGCATGAGTGTAAGTTGAATCCAGCTAATCAGGTACAACAGGAGGAGGTACCTGAGGTCATCAATACGGTGACAAGACCCAGGTCTATGCAAGGGGGGACCTTGGCACCGCAGGGGCAAGTTCCCATACTCCGAGGATCCTGCAGGGAGTTAGAACGTACCAGCAAATGCGCCTTTTTGAGAATTATGATGAGTACAGCTCAGATCTGTTGAAATGATGGTGCCTGAGGGGGGAGGAAGGCCTCACTCTTGGGCCAGTCTTAGAGGTAGACCAGAGGGGACCGTTTGTAGAGGCGGATGTTGACGGTCATCCCACCACCTTTTTGACTGATACTGGTGCTACCCATTCTACTGTGAGATCCGCAGTAGTTCCCAACCTACCCCTCTTGGGACAATCATTCTAAGTTGTAGGAGTGGCAAATAAGAAAATGACTAACCAATTGACTGAGCTGATTCCTGTGAGAATAGGAACCTTTCGAGATCGACACCAGTTTGTGGTGTGCGATTCAAGTCCAGTCTGCCTTTTAGGACGAGATCTCTTGTACAAGCTCAATTATACTATCTATTGCACCCCCAAAGGAGTGGAATTTCAGACCCATGATGATGCCACCTTTAAGGTTGCAAATCAGCATTTGTGCTTAGAGATGTACCCTGTGTTAACAGTGGATGAGCTTCCACTCAACCTAAGAGACTGACTCATTGGATGTGTGGGATTTTACAGGAAAAGAGATTGGCCTGATCAAGGGGGTTGAACTAGTTAAGATCGAGATTAAGCAAAAACATTGAGTTCCCAAGAACACCCCAGTACAATTTGTCACCAGAGACGATAGCAGGTATCAAACCTGTAATTGATTCCATGATCAAGCAAGGAATCTTGAAGGAGATAATGGATGGTACATGCAACTCACCCATTATGGGATTACAGAAACCAAGTGGGAAATTCTGAATCATGCAGGACCTGAGAAAGGTCAACACAATTGTGGTTCCATGTTGTCCAGTGGTACCGAATCCATCAGTGATACTATTTCAGATTCCATGCAAGGCAGAATGGTTTACGGTGAGTGATCTGTGTCATGAATTCTTCTCAATACCTCTTCATGAGGAAAGCCAATTTTTGTTTGCCTTCCAGCTGGAAGACCATGTGTTAATGGGGTGTTGTATCCCTCAGGGGTATACAGAGAGTCAATCAATCTTTAATCAGGTCTTGAAAAAGAATCTTGAGAGTCTCGTGTTGCCGCAGAACTCTGTTCTTGTGCAATACATTGACGATCTCCTGATTGCGTCAGAGACCGAGGATGCTTGCAGGATTGACACAATTGCCTTACTGAATCATTTGGCAGAGAAGAGACAAAAGGTGTCCCTAAACAAGTTGCAATACTGTTTGAGTGAGGTACAGTACTTGGTTCATCGAATTGAGAAGGGCAAGAGGAAGGTGTCCACAGATCGAATGGAGGCGATCATGAATATGGCTGTACCTACCACTCAGAGGGAAGTCAGAATGTTCCTGGGAATGGTTGGCTAATGTCGCCAATGGATTCCCAATATCTCCCTGAAGGCGAAGCCTTTGCAGAGGCTGACGCACCAGGATGTGAGTGATCCGGTACCATGGGATAACGACTGTCTGATGGCGTTATTGGAGTTAAGAGAGGGCCTGTATCGTGCTCCGGCTCTGGGAATGCCTGACTACAATAAGCCTTTTCCATTGTTCTGTTGTGAGCGAGAAGGTTGTGCATTGTCAGTTCTGACTCAGAATCATGGAGGTGTCCGTAGACCAGTTGCCTATTTCTCAGCTACTTTAAATCCAGTAGCTTCAGCATTGCCCGGATGTCTCAAATTCATTCCTGCAACCTGTGTCAGCATTGAGAGGTGTGAGAGCATTGTTATGGGTCAATCTCTGATCGTGTAAATTCCACATTCTGTTGAATTGTTGATGACAAGGACTAAGACACAGCACCTGATGAGCAATAGACTCACACGATACGAGCAAGTCATACTTGCCGTGGAGAATGTGACTCTAAGAAGGTGCTCTGCTTTAAAATCCTACTACACTGATGCCTTTACCAAATGCAGATGATGAAGATTGTGAGACCATGACTGTCTCAATGTGATTGAACATTGCATCAAACCGAGACCTGACATTGTTGATGAACCTCTGTCTGACCCCGATGAAATTTTCTTGGTCGATGGTTCATGCTTAAGAGATAATGTTGGTTAGCTGAGAGAAGCATTTGCTTTATTTACCATCACAGGAGTGGTTGAACCTGCTTGTTTAGAAGGAGTATACTATGCACAAATGGCCGAAATCATTGCATTGACTTGCACCTGTTTGGCGGCTGATCAGATCCGAATCATCATGTACACCGATAGCCAGTATTGGTTCAGTGTGGTTCATGATTTCGGACAGCTATGGTCCGTGCGGGGTTATCAGACATCATCTGGTTCTCCCATCAGAAATAGAGAATATGTGAGACAACTGTTGGAACCTCTACAGTGTCCGAAAGAAATTGCTGTAGTGAAGTGTGCAGCCCATGGGAGGGGAACCAACTTTGTTTCTCTCGTCAATAAATATGCCAATGAAGGTGCACGTTATTTGCGCTGAACAAGGGTGCATATTTACTGGAGAGAAAACAGGAGAAAGCCTAGAGAGAACCGAGCTCAACATAATGTTAACCATGGCAGACACTTGGGATGGACTCAAGCGCCTACAGGAAGAGGTTTCAGAGGAGGAAAAGGAACTATGGATCAAATCAGGATGTGAGAAAGGGGATGTTGACATTTGGGTCTCAAATGATGGTTGAGCAGTATTACCAGATGACCTTTTGAGCCCAATGGCGAAGCAGATTCATGGTGCAGTGCACCTAGAAAGGGATGGGATGGTGCGAGTGTTCAGACATACGTGGAACAATCCACGATTTCCTGTGGTTGCTGCAGCAGTGTGTCAGAGATTTGTTACTTGTCAACAGATGAATGCTGGAAAGAAAACTGTGGTTAAGTTGAGTCACATTGGGAGGTCGGGTGGGCCTTTCAATAGGATGCAGTTAGATTTCATTGAGATGCCTAAGTGTAATGGATTGAGGTACATTCTAGTGGTGTGTGTGTGTTTTCACGGTGCAGCTTACCCAACACGGAGATGTGACACCCTCACTGTAGCCAAGCTGCTACTGAAGGAGTTGATTCCTAGGTCAGATAGAGGAACACACTTCTACAGTGAGATCATGAAGTTGCTTTGCACCACTTTAAGTGTTAATCAGTGACTTCATTGTAGCTATCGACCAGACGCTTCTGGGATAGTGGAGCTGAATAATGGAACTTTGAAAGCAAAGATGGCAAAAGTGTGTTCTTCTACATCCCTGAAGTAGCCTGATGCATTGCCTTTGGTGTTGATGAGTGTTCGCAGTATCCCAGATAGAATGACTGGTCTTTCCTCGCATGAGATCCTAATGGGGAGGGCGATGTGGTTGCCAATGGTACCAGCCACAGCTTTGATAAACATCACTGATGACTTAATCCTTGATTACTGCAAAGGACTAGCTCATGTGGTCCGTTCTGTGTCTCAGCAAATGTCTGACAAAATATCGAAATTCACAATATCGACGTACAAAAATATCGGAACAAATATATCGAAATCAAAAATATCGGCTTCCTATACTTAACTAGATATATACACAAATATCGATTTTTTAATATCGATATACAAAAACATTGTTTACTTTGATATCGACTACATTAACATCGGAGGAAAAAAATATCGCTTTCTACAAAAAAGAATGACATTAACTATAATATCGACTTCAAAAATATCGTGCACATCAATATCGGATTATAAGCTATATCAACTTTTTATATGCATCTGTTAGCATAATTAATTAACGTTTTATATGTTTTCACATCTAAATAAACACACAATACTTACATTAATACTATAGACACACTATTAATTCATCAAAAATATCCTATTGGTATAATTATATCACCTACACATATAAAAATATTCTATGCTAGTTTGTATAATTTTATAATTTTTTTTTGTTTTTCACTTCTATTACAAAGTAATCACAACTGAAATTCAAATATACTAACTAACCAATCACAACCCTAATTTTTTAAATGAACCAATAGCAAAGTAATTACTACTGACACTCCCCTATATAAACAATTAAAATCTAAGCACAAACTACTTTCCAAAAGTCACTGAAGGAGATTCATCTCTATCCGAATTGCTGCACAACAACTAGAAGAACCAGACTATCAACCTACTATTACATCTTCTAAGTAAGTAAATAAAATAGAAACTGCATTATTTGCTACTACTACTTAATTACCTGCTAAATACCCAGTGCCCCTTTGCTATTCATACTACTTAACATGCTAAATAAATATATAAAACTATTTTTTTTAGATACTACGACTACTGAATATTCTACTCAAAATAACTGTGAACAAAGCATAGGAATACAGATTCTAATAACTATGTAAGTCATTTCACATTGTTTCATTATGTGCACATAAATCTAAACACACAGAAATAATGACTTTTGCCCCACATATTTCTTTTTTTCTGTAGATTCTACTACTGAAAACTGCACTACTAATGAACTAAGGACATCAGTACTATGTCTACATTACATTTTACTAAGTAAGTAAATAAAATGGAAACTGCATAATTTGCTACTACTACTTATTTACCTGCTAAATACCCAGTGCCCCTTTGCTATTCATACTACTTAACATGCTAAATAATTATATAAAACTATTTTTTTTAGATACTACGACTACTGAATATTCTACTCAAAATAACTGTGAACAAAGCATAGGAATACAGATTCTAATAACTATGTAAGTAATTTCACATTGTTTCATTATGTGCACATAAATCTAAACACACAGAAATAATGACTTTTGCCCCACATATTTCTTTGTTTCTGTAGATTCTACTACTGAAAACTGCACTACTAATGAACTAAGGACATCAGTACTATTTCTACAATACATTTTACTAAGTAAGTATTATGCAACTGAAATAAATGTGGAAAAACCATACAAACATTTAGAACTGTTCTAATTATTTTCTATTATATATTGTTTATTTATAGAGCAAACACGACGAATAGATATACAGACATAATACAGAACTCCACATTCTGAATAATACAGATACTAATCACAAAGTAAGTATATTAAAGAACATAATTACCAGATAATGTATTAAAAAACGTACCAACATGGTGATTATTCTAACACATATGTTCCTTTTTTTTTAAGATAACACTACAAACTTCCTTCCAGAAGCTGAAGAAACAACTATACTGCCAAATACCAACCTAAAAAAATATGTAAGTATCTTCACAATGTGAATCATGAAGATACACTTTTGTAGTAGAAATGAGCTCTAACATTGCAAATGTACCGAAACATTAATTAATAATATACTACTTTCATGTTTTTCATAACAGCTACAACAACATCACAAACAATTATCCCCAACTAAAGAAGCAAGCAACTCCTAATTTTGCTGTAAATTCTAAAACACGTAAGTATAAACATTCCTACTTATCACTAACATAGATTATTTATCACATTTAATTTGACATTAACTATTATATATATATTTTATAGATATACAAAGTACAAAATGACCGAAGGAGCCGAATTTGTGACCAGCCAGAAAGGAAAACTATTACTATGCTACATGGGTTACACTTATACACAAGAAAAGCAATATGGCATGAAAGTTAATTGGAAATGTTGTAAATATTATTCTAACAAGTGCTATGGAAGAGCAACAACTAGAGAAGCTACAGTACTGTATACTAGGGAACACAATCATCCACCTAATGTTACTGAAATAGAAGTTAGAACAGCTTTGGAAAATATAAAAGAAGCTAGTACAGGTTCCCAAAAGCAAACAAATGTCATTTTAAAAGAAGCCATTCCTAAAATCCCCAAAACAGCCACAACCCAAATGCCAAATATCCTCTCCTTAAAAAGAACTATAGCACGAACTAAAAAAGCTACTACTGCTACAACACCATCTCCCAGAACATATCAGGATATACATTTAACTGCAAACCAAATAATAACTTTAAATAAACAGCCATGTATAGTTTACGACAACGAAAACAATGACAAAAGGCTTATAATTTTTGGTACCAATATGAATTTAGTTAAACTGCAGCAAAGCCAATATTGGATGATGGATGGAACATTTAACATCTGTCCCAAACCATTTTTCCAATTATACACAATACATGGCCTCTACCACAACTGCAACATCCCTTTGCTATATGCACTATTGCCAAACAAAAATAATTCCACATATATGGAAATATTAAATATAATAAAACAAAAAACTAATGATTTTTCTCCAGAAAAAATCATTCTTGATTTTGAGCATGCAATGCTCTCAACTATCCTAAAAATCCACCCCCATACCTGCATTCAAGGCTGCTATTATCATTTCAACCAGTGTTTATGGAGACACCTTCAAAAAACTACCCTAAGTGTCGAATATGATACAAACTCATCTTTTGCTTTCCAAATCAAAAAACTCATTGCACTTGCTTATGTCCCTGAAACAGATGTAGCTGAACACTACAACATTATTATAGATAGCCCATTCTACAAACAAAATGAAGCTAAATTAAGTCCATTTCTCGATTACTTTGAAGACACCTGGGTAGGCAGACTCCACAGATCTGGCCACAGACGAAATCCAAAATTCCTCATACCCTGGTGGAACGTTTACAAAAGTACCCTTAACGGAGAATCAAAAACTAACAATGCAGTGGAAGGTTGGCACAATGCATTTGTACAATCAACTGGCAGAACCAAACCTACTCTAGAAAATGTCATTAAATGCCTACAGAAAGAACAGAGCTACCAAGAATTTAGAATGGACCAATCTGTAACTGAACTTGTCCCTAAAAGCAAAATAAACAAATGCACAAGTACCTGGAAGAACAAGTAAAACTTTACCCTAGTACAAAAGGCATAGAATACGTAACGTGAGCTTCTAAAGTATTTAATGTATGCAATATATAGAGATATTATTATAATATATGCACACATTAAAACTAAATAACAAGTAAAAAACAATTCCATAATAAAAATAACATTACCCACCCACACAAAATTAGAAAGCAAGGACTTACCAATTATGTTGTCAATCCAATAACGTCCTTCTCCACCAAAGTAATCCAGGTAGTGCAAAATTAACCCAAAATAAAATGTAAAAATACAACTGTTCCAAAATTAAGAAATCCACGTTGTCCAGAGCCATCGAATAACCATAAAAAACCCGAAAAAGTTGAAAAATAGAAAGAATCGCTCCTGGAAACCCGAAAAATGTAAAGAAGTGTTTGTAAAGCAGTGTTGAATTAAACAAACAAACACTTCCTTTAAAAAAAACGGAACTTCCGATGTAGCGTACACCTATGACAAAAACATAGAAAACAGACATTCCCACCCACATTAATTAGCTAGTAGTTAGGTACAAACATATTAACATTGATGATTTCACTTGTAGATATACCCTTAAAGACTAAAATTCACTCTATAAATAAAGAGTTAACTAACTAACACTACGTGTATATACCATAAGTAATTATCTGTTTTCGAAATCTAAAACATAACTCCCTCACATTCAACAACACTAAATATAAGGTCACTAGTCTCAAAACATCCTAAAAATACACATAAAACATATAAAATCAACCTTACCTAAAGCGACGTGAAGTGTCTCCCAACCGCGATCAGCCCTTCTTCCAAATAACCCAAAACGACCTAACCCGGTTACAAAATAAAGCACCCAAATGCAATAAAATAGTCCCAAGTATAAAATATAATATCTATACTTAACTAAATAGGGAAAAATAAACATTAAGTTTCTATTATTGTAAAAAAATATTTACTTTAATCCTACAATGATTTCATTAACAAATATGTAAATTAATGTAATAAATAAATATTATGAAAACAATAATGTTTATGTTAACAATGTCTAGAAATATAACTACATTGTCACAAATTATAATAATTTAAAAATGTGTTAAAATGTGTGACTTATATTATAAATATTTGATCTTTACAAATGAAGCTGAAAAAATCTTAATAGAAAAATACTTTTGATATTTCTACATTTGTTTCTGAAATTACAACATGTATAAGAGATAATAAAGAATTTTCATTTTTGTACAAAACTTTACAAAATAATAATGCTTCTGTATAGTTGGTTATCATTGTGTTTATAAAATATGTTTTTAAAACCAAATGTAATAAAGAAAAATTGTTATGAAATAACATTTTATTTGTGAAACTTAAATAAAAAAAATGTTTCTACAATCATGTTGAACTATTTGTATCATTATCTTACTATAATGTAACAATCTTATTAGAAATTTTGCACTGTATATTAAATGTGAGTATATGTTGGACTCTAATAATGTAATTATTCATATACCAAATCCAGTGTACATTAAATTAGAGTAGGTGCTGGACACTAATTGTATAATAATTAATATTCCTACTCCAGTCTACATTAAATTGTAGTAGGTGCTGTACACTAATTAATTATTAAATAATATTCCAACTCCAGTATACATTAAATTAGAGTAGGTGTAATTTTATTTTTTTGTAATTTCCTTTAATTGATTGAATTTAAATAAATTTTATTTTTACCCTGTACGACTGTACCCAAAAAACCCAAAACCGACCCTGTACCCTACAAATACCCCTTTACCCAAAAACTGAAAACTGACCCTGAACCCAAGAAATACCCCTTTACCCAAAAACTGAAAACTGACCCTGAACCCTAAAAATACCCCTTTACCCAAAAACTGAAAACTGACCCTGAACTCAAGAAATCCCCCTTTACCCAAAAACTGAAAACTGGCCCTGAACCCTAAAAATACCCCTTTACCCAAAAACTGAAAACTGACCCAGAACCCAAAAAATACCCCTTTACCCAAAAACTGAAAACTGACCCTGAACCCAACAAATACCCCTTTACCCAAAAACTGAAAACTGACCCTGAACCCTAAAAATACCCCTTTACCCAAAAACTGAAAACTGACCCTGAACCCAAGAAATACCCCTTTACCCAAAAACTGAAAACTGACCCTGAACCCTAAAAATACCCCTTTACCCAAAAACTAAAAACTGACCCAGAACCAAATAAATACCCCTTTACCCAAAAACTGAAAACTGACCCTGAACCCCAAAAATACCCCTTTACCCAAAAAACTGAAAACTGACCCAGAACCCAAGACATACCCCTTGACCCAAAAACTGAAAACTGACCCTGAGCCCAACAAATACCCCTTTACCCAAAAACTGAAAACTGACCCTGAACACAAAAAATACCCCTTTACCCAAAAACTGAAAACTGACCCTGAACCCAAGAAATACCCCTTTACCCAAAAACTGAAAACTGACCCTGAACCCTAAAAATAACCCTTTACCCAAAAACTAAAAACTGACCCAGAACAAAATAAATACCCCTTTACCCAAAAACTGAAAACTGACCCTGAACCCAAAAAATACCCCTTTACCCAAAAACTGAAAACTGACCCAGAACCCAAAACATACCCCTTGACCCAAAAACTGAAAACTGACCCTGAACCCAAGAAATACCCCTTTACCCAAAAACTGAAAACTGACCCAGAACCCTAAAAAAACTCCTTTACCCAAAATTAATTATTATTATTTAATTACCAATTAATTATTAATTAACAATAAAGTTAATATATTAGCACATTAGCTGTATTTAATTAATTTTAATAATTAATATTATTTTTTCCAAATTAATTAACAAAAAAAATAAAATATATATTTAACAAAAATTAACCTAATTAATATAATTAACTAATTAATATTAATTAATTACCAATTAATTTTTAATAAAAATATGTACAATATGATATTAATTAATTAACTAATTAATTTTAATTAATTACCAATTATTTATAAATTAGAAATATTTACTAACATATATTAATTAATTAATTATTAGTAAATTACTTCCCACCCTTATCCCCTATAAACCCAATAACCCGCTCCTAAAACTAGATATCTATTATTATTTTTTTATATTATTTATTTATAAAAAAATTTTATTTAAATATTTATTTATATTCTTTATTATTTTAGGTTTTTTTACATACATTTTAATACACTCCCCACCCTTGTCCCCTATAAACACAATTACCCGATCCTAAACCTAGATATGTTTTAAAAAAAAAATTTTTATTTTATATATTTAATGTTTTTAAGATAGACCTTTTTAACAAAATGTTATGTACAATTATTTTATTTTTTCCTATACTATTGATTTTTTCCATTACTACACGATATTTTGTATTGTCGATATTTTGTCAAACGATATTATTGTTTTCGATATTTATACTTACTTACCTATTACGATATTTTTGTATCCGATATTTTTGCTTCCCAATATTTTTGACCTTCGATATTTTTTCTTCTAAATTTTGTCTTTACGATATTTTATTTTCGATATTTTGTCTGATTACCGTCTCAGCAGGTGCAGGCTGTCGCTGTTCCCGCTTCAAGAGATCTTTGCCATGACCTATGCCCAGGGGATTGTGTGCTTGACCGCAAGCACGTCAGGAAGAGCTGCCTGGATGCTTATCAGGTGATACTGGTAACGAACACAGCAGTGAAGTGCGAAGGATTGCCAAACTGAGTACACGCTTCTCACACCCGCAGAGTTTCAGTACACTTGGAAGAAACAGCTCCTCTCACGAATGGAAATCCAGCTGTGGTAGCAGGGCCTCGAGAGGGGACAAGCCAAGCTGTAAGGGTAGCTGGCAAAGCTGGTTGCTCATCAGACCAAACTGAGGAGTGTTATGCTGCCCATAACCCAAACATTGACTCTGAGGAAGAAAGTCACGTTGGGAGTGGCCTAGAGTCAGACTCAGCAGAAGGAAGTGGTGCGCAGAGTGAGCAAGAGGAAAGCAGAAGGGCTAGAAGCACAGAAGAAGCATGGCCAGAGGGTCAGAGAACACTGAATCTGCGACTGGCTCCCGAGAGAGATCTTGCTTCTGGGTCTGAGGTCTCTGAATCAGAAGAGAGTGAGGAAGAGCAGAATAAAGGCCTGAGGAGATCAAGGAGGACAAGGGTGCCTTGCCTAATATAGGCTGCCCTGGAGTGGACTTACGCAGTAACTGATGCCGGGAGTAGTGAGTTACGGGAGGCTGAGGTCTGTGAAGGTGGTCAGCAGGAATCCTCTACCAAAAATCAATGTGGTACTGCTAGAACAAGGACTTGAAATTGAAAGAGTATTGACAATCACGGTTCCGAAACCTCCAGTCTTGAGCAAGGTGTGGATCCTGATCTTGCACAGATTAGTTTTCCCAACGCTTGTATTTGAACCATCACCTCATAAAATGGTAGATGTTCGTCTTGAAATTTTGTAACATGTTTTAGCTGTAATTGGATCTGACCTCATCGTAGATTGCGAATTAGCTATGTTTTGTAAATAGGTGTTTAAAGAAGACAACCTAGGCCAGAGAAGAAGTAAAACAAATTTAGGGACTTTCCGTAGAAGAAGAAAGAGGGTTAGGGAAGTCTTTTTAGACTGTGTAAATAAGGAACAAAAGTACTGTAAAGGGAATTTCCAGCACTTCCGGAGTGGTGTTTGAACTGGTTAAACAGCAACCTGTGGCTAAGAAAAGACTCTAAGTGTTCGCTAGTTGAAAACCAACCTGACAACGAAAATGGAGGCTGGAAATCCGAACCGTATGTCCAAATGTATGATAGGCACACTCAAGTAAGAGTGATAGTTTCAATAGTCATAGTTATATCATAGTGTCAGTTGCTATTCCACATGAGGTAGAGGTTGGAGAGGTAAAGGGAACGCCTACACCTAGTACTTCAACCAAGAAAGAGGGCATCATAGGAGCTGAAAAGGCTATGCTAGATCAGAATATTCATAGATTGCATCTAGATTTGTCTAGAGGTGATTTTAAGCTTAATGCATATGCCAAGCTGGTATACGAATATGTGGAGGTGATGGAAGCGAATTATTGTTATGTGTGTATGCAGTTGCCTGCCTCAGTGGATGAGGGTATTAAATATCACCATCTTCCACTGACTTATGGGATTTCATTTAGTTTGTTGCTTAGTATATTTTATGGGAGAGGTCATTATGAGTACTTCTTTTCGAATTATGATGCAGTGCTTTCAGAAGTACCAGCTTACAAACATTTGAACAAGTATGATCACAATAAGCAGGAAGATACGGTTGGGAAGTATTTCATACCAACTACAATGCTAGATACCTCTTATACCCATGGAGATAATCTGACCTGTTCATTAACAGATGTAGAAAAGAAGTTTGTAGATCAAATAGAGGATAGATACAGACAGTTAACACAAACACGTCACAATGGAGAAAGTGCCGCTCACGGTGTGTTTTGCTGCCCGGGAAGGACGACGTGGGACCCGTGCGCTTTGCTAGCGCTTGTAACTTTGTGTGGGGCTACTTGAGGGGAAAGGACTGAGACTGCACCACACGCCGAGGGACTGCGAGGACCAGCAGTCTCGCTGCTCCGCAGCTGCTGCCTCTTCCCTCGGCGTTCCCGCCCCCCTCGCCTGCAGTGTATAAATCTCGCTCCTAATCCCGTGATGCGGGACGCGCGCGGGACATAGCCCGGGGCGTAGCCCGGGCAAAGGGCGGGCCCTCTACAGCCCTCATAGGACCGAGGAGGATGGGACGGGCCACCCCCCTTGGTACCGCAACCAGAGGAAGTACATCGTTTGAACTATACCCATATTACTTCTTGGTCAGTGTATCTTTTTCCTGAAAGCGATCTTATCGTTATTATATTACCGCGTTGCACTATGTCACGTAAGGGGACCAATAAGAAATCTTCTCTAATACTTGACCCAGGCTAGGGGACCCTGAACTTTACTGTGACCAATCGATCACTGCCCACTCCTTGTGAAGACGTGAACGAGTCGCGACAACTGATAGACACCAGGCAATCTCCCCCATTGAACCCTGTTAGTTCACAGAATTTGTCTTTTTGGGAGGAAATAAATTCTCTATGCGGCCCTAAGTATGCCCCAGTGGCATCCCCATCCCCTGTAAAAAGCATTAGCATTTTTTCCCCAATTAGGAAACCATGTGATTTATTCCTACCATCTCTAATAGACAATACCCAAGGTGTTGCCTTGTTTCAGGGCCTAAATGACAAAAGGAAGCATGACGAGACTATTGAAAGCGGGAATCATCTAAACACACCAAAACGCGTTCGCTGGTCCTATATCGCCAGTCACCAACCCCCCCTTAATTATGGCGGAGAGTGGGACTTATGTAGACCAAGTACTTTTACTGTCTCAGACAGAGTTATTGTTTAATTCTATCGTATCACCACTGGTAGAAAAAATCAACGCACTGGGTGATAGAATAACGGGCATCGAGAGTAATTTTAGCCAACCTCCCACCACTTATTAATGATCCATCTAAAGGGGGAAGAGCCCTTCCGGCTATCTCTATAACAAAAGAGATAAATACTACAATTATTTCTCCGTCCACCCCCAAGAAGGCAATACCCAATGGTTCTGACTTATTTACTACCACAAATGTTTCCTTGCCTATTAACCTAAGCAAACACACCCAAACTTCTCCACAGTTTCCTAAAAAAAAATCTGTTATAACCAAAGCTGCTCCTAAACCTGGGTTTAATAAGTATACTGCTGCCAGAGCGGATCCAAGTAGCGTAGCATCCATACACTTGCCCCCTGAAGCCGCCCCATTTGTTCTTGTTTTATCAGGAATACCGGCACCCTGCCATGGGAAATTTGAAAGCCATCAGGAACTTTTAAACAAGGTCATATTCTGGCTTTCCAAAAACAGACCACTCCTTCCCGATCATGACGGAGGTATCATGAGTGTTAGAAGGGTGGGCTGGCTAGGGTCTCTAACCAAAGACATTAGTGGGGATCTGGTCCTGGTAAAATTTAGAAACAGGAACATTGTCCTCCTTCTACGATCCTACCCACCCCAAAAAGGAGACGGCCCCATATCCGTCTGGGACTTACATGACTTCTACCCAAAGTACACTATACATCCGGTCAATATTAGATCGGCCTCTGCTATCAGAAATCGATACTGAAATAAGCTGTAGGTGGAAATTTCTATAAATGTTTCTTCTGTTGGCCTGTTGATGAAATCAACTTTGCACTTTATGTCCTCTCCATATATATGATTAAGGTTATTTTTAATGTACTGTAAATCCTAAATATGCAAATATGTATAGTGGATTTTTATGACAATCTATGTATTTTATATTAGTGTATACTTTTATGACTCCTTTATGGAATCGAAATAAAGTTATTTGAATGAATGAATGAGAGAAAGTCCAGTAGATTGGACTGATGAGGAGAGAGCTCATTGAGCAAAGGGAAGCTATGGCCTTATAGCGTTGGATTTGGTGCAGAAGGGGAAGTTGTGACTGAAACGTGTGCAGACCTATTATGATAAGGTCTATGTAGGACAAAGTTTGTGTGATCATGTTGTCAGTATGGAAGCGTCCGCAAAGGACTTTCTGCAAGGGTCGGTACCAATGGTGTCAACCGTATATTATGTGTGTGGAAGGAATGCTTATGTGAGATTGTCTGCAAATTGGTATGGTACATGTTATTTGGGTATGATTTTTCCTAAATTCTACCACGCAGATGATTTAGAACTGTTGGAAGTTAAAAAGCATCCTAGTATGAAGAGGGATGCAAGTGCCGGAGCAGTGATTGGAGATATTTTTGGAGTGGTAATACCAAGTTTGGGAGGGATTTTAAATGATGTGAAGATAAGAAAGTGAGCGACTGTTGTGGACCGATTGTCAACAAACACAGCTAAGTCGTTAATACTGGTTGATGGAGAGATGTTGTCGATAAGAACGATGGTGATGCAGAACCGTCTTGTTTTAGATGTCTTACTGGCAAAAGAGGGCAGAGTCTGTAAAATGCTGAAGGTTCAAGAGTGCTGTACTTATATACCAGATAACAGCAAAGATCTGGAGAAATATATAAGTAGCATCACTGTGATCCATCATGAGATTAAGGATCTGACTGAGGAGGGAGATTGGGAAAAGGTTGGTAAAGGGTTTGGAAAGGTGGGAAGCTGGTTTGCGAATTTGGGGAAAGGTATCCTTGGATATATTCTGAAGCCAATCATTATCATTGTGGTTTGTGTGGTTTGCTTGTGGGGATTTGCTAGAGCTTATCTGTGGTACAGAGCGAACCAAGTTGAAAGATCCCTTAGAGGGCAAAAGATGAGCATGGCTAGACTGCAGGACAGTCACTATCAGAATATCAACAATCTAGAGAAGTTCCAACAAGGAAGAATGGCTACGAGCTCTGTGTAGTTGGTTCTTTCTTCAGGCAATTGTGATTTGGTGATTACACTAGTCATCAAAGGGGGGAACTGATAGAGCATCATGATATTTTGACAATTGTAGGGGTGCATCATAATCATGAATAGTCTGCACCCGCATATATTCTTGTGTTGAATTAAAAGAGATCATTAGAAATATAAACGTAATAATGAACCGTGTAAGAGTAATGGTAGAAATCTCGTTTGTGATAGTTGAAAAAGTGAAACAACATTTAAATGTAACTGCTTGTTGCAAATGCCTAACGAATCAGTTCATGCACAATGTAATATATTAGATTTAAACGTGCATCATAAAGTCTGCACGTGTAGAGATAACTAATTGTGCTTTGAATGTAATGAAATATAGTGCTTGCAGATGCAACATTTGTTAATGTGTGTCATTCTTTTTTTATAAAATATTTTATTGAATTTTTAAACCATGACCAAATGCAATTCACTGAGTTTTGCATTTACAGAGCATATTAAGAGGTACTTGTCTCTCATTATACAATAAAGTATCGATCTTTGTTGCTGATACATTAATAAAAACATTTCACTGTTTATAACACATTGCAAAGCAGCATAATAAAACACACATATTTTCCTTACACACACATTACTCACTGACATCTGAGATCGATTCTGCCCGTGGAGGTTCACATATATTTCCTCTAAATGCATTCCATTTACCCCATATCCTAGACCACTTCCTGGGGCATCCTCTGTGCATATAGACCGCTCTTTCTGCCATCATTGCACTGTCCATGTCGCATCTCCATTGTCGGTATGTGAGGAGCAGCCCCATACCCCAGTTCTGGGCTATGTTACGCTTTGCAATTGTCATCCCCAGCGCCGCCCAGTCTGCAGCCTCAAGTTCAAATCTGTAAGTTCCCAAATATTGAGGAGGCACCTTTTTGGTTCTGGCGGGACTTCTGCCTCCCTCACCCGTGAGATCACACATAATTTTTTCCCAGTAGTGTTCGATATGTGGTCATTGCCACATAATATGATAGAATGTACCCGGCAGACCAATGTGTATAATTCTTGCTGTTTAAGGCCTAACCGAGTATTCACGTTTTGCCATGGTAGGCCTCTTCGTATTTCTTATGTTAGCTGAATTATGTAGGCCCGAAATTTGTTTCCCTGGAAGAGCTCTCAGTTGAAGACAGTCAGCAGATTTCTTGTGCGTGCACGGTTGCTTCATTCACATGCTTCCCGTTGTAGGTACTAGGACATTGTTCTTGTTAGTTAGACTGATGCTCTTTGTTTTAGGAGTTAGGTATGGAGGAGACCTGAAACAGTGTATCGCGGAATGCCTATAATTGGGAGCTCGCTGAAGAAGCCTGGGACCCAGGACCGTTGCTGGACCGAATACAAGTTTCGGTGGAAAGTTACCTATGAGAGGTGCCCAGCCAGAAGAGGTGTTACAGGGGCGTGTTCGATTGAAAGTTAATTTTGTATCAGGGACAGTGCCCCGAGGGATGAGCTAGCAGGGAGCCATTAGGAGGGTAGAAGAGAGGATTGAATATTAGAAGGAAGACTTAGCTTTGGCTACTGACCCTTGAAACATGAGCGTACTTCTTAGGAAGTCTTCACGAGCTGACACCTTTTCCCAATCTTGCCTGGGAGATGCTAAGTAGGGATGCCACCTTAGTGATAGTGTAGGGACAGAATTAATGGATTTTCCTTGTAGTTATATGAAGACTGACTTAGACCTTGGAGCAGTTGTCGCCTCTTTAGTATTTTTGGAATTGCTTATTCTATTTATGCTTCACAGGATCCGATTGATGCGTAGAATGAACTTTGTACTAGTGCCCATGTTTTTCTTTAACCTCGTGCCTGTATGTACAGTTATATTTGGCTTTGTGATAAAACTGCTAAATTTAAATTCTGAGTCAGTGGTCCTTTCAGAGCCTAAATTGATTAGTACATACTGACGGTGGTGAATTAATTGGTTTCCTCCCCTTCACACTTTACAGCAGATAACAAGATCCAGTCGGCTGAGGATTCTTAAGAATGCTAAGAGATGGTAAGATAAGATACGAATCTGGTGTTATCAGGGATAAAAGCTTCCCTACCTCGCTCTAGTATGGCCGGCGATGGAGGGTCTAAAGGAGATCCAGAAATCCCTATAGACATCAAGCTCTTAGTCGGGTCTCTGAGATGTTTTTTTAACTTCCAGGGACAGCCGGGGTTATTAGGGCAGATGCAGCAAACGGAAAATTCCTAGCACTCTCAGGAAAAGAAGTATAGATAGTGTTTATCTTATAAAGAAAGGAGAGTGCAATCTGCTCTTAGAGGACAGAGGTGGGTGGAATTTACACAGCCGTAGATTCCAGAGATGTCAGGGATTTGGTTAACTGAAAGAGTTCCTTCAAGGGTATTTTTGACTGCTCGATTTTTTTAGCTTAGAAATTTGTGCATGCCCTAATTAACCCCTATCATATTTTCACAGGGCAGCCAAGTAAATAGTTTTATGGTGGTCTTCATAATATTTACACCATATGCGTTCCCCCCGCCTACGTGATTTCTTCTTTATCAGCAATGCCTCCGTAAACCATGCAGCCAATGGTTTGGAGCGCATGCTTGTGATTTTTCTAGGAGCGTAAGCATCTAGGGTCTGATTAATCCACCCCAATATTAGACTATTAGCAATATGAGGACACATGTTAAGTCCTGGGGTTTCCTGGTTTAGGGCTGCTGTGAAGGCTTTTGATGAGATAAAGGACCATATGCAAGTGCTCCTTTTATGAGGTTGTGCTACTTGCAGGGGAGGTTGGGAGATACCAAAATGGACCATATAATGATCTGACCAGGCCACCGGAGTCGGTGCACCTGTCATTATCAAATTCGAATGTGCATCCTTATTCTAACCCTAATCCACCTCTTCTCCTACAGTCCTTTCACACACCTCTCACAACCAAGCACATCCTCTCTTTCTCCTTCTCTCACCAATTCTTTACTCTTCAGTGCCACGATCCTCATTCTGTCATCCCTCAAAAAACTCTCCCACTAACTTTTTCCGTCACCATTTCCTCCTATTTGTCTCTCCCCACCTCTTCCTAATTCTGTAAATTCTCTTATTAGCATGCTGGAGTGCCACAGTTATTCCATCTCCATTACACTCTCTCCCCTCAACTCCTCTACCTCCTCGTTACATACAATGGTCTACCCTTAAATTCTTCTTTATGCCTCTTACACATCCTTCTGAGTGCAAGATCAGTGAATATCAGACTTAACTCTTAGTGTTTTCTTTATCACAGATTCCTACTGATCAGAAACTGTACCTGTAAGAAGCCCAGAAGAGGACTAGACATTGTTTACAAAACCTCTCTACCTGTCAAAACCATCATAGACATTGTTGCTTCAAATGTGAATCTATACTAATCCAATGTACTACATCGCCAATCTTCACTTTCTCATCCATTTATTCTGATATACAGGTCACTACCATAGGGTCCTTCATTGAATGATTCCTACCTGTACTTCCAATAGCATCCCAACCTCGGTAAATTAGAAGATGTCAACACCTTGATCAGCAAACCTGAACTGCATCAAACTAGCTTCTGCCTCTTGATCTAGAAGATGGTAGGTACTCTCATCTCATTCACATCCCAATATAGAGTCACATTTTTCCGCATCACTTCATGCTTAAGTGGACCTGTCATTTCACTGTGGGATATGTCTTCGCTTCTCACCTGCCCCCCCCCGCGTCCTACTTAGATTACACTGCAACTTCTAACATTTTTAAACATTTACTCAATTAAGGTTTCCAATAATCCAGTGTCAATTGAGTGCTTTCTCTTCTCATTAAGTCTGTGAAGCACTGTATACATTCTACAACAAACTATAACAGAAAAGGACCGGTTGATTAGGAGTAATGTTGTATCTTTATCATGCTTGCTCTTCATGACTTTCCCTTTCTCAATCTATGAATAGATTTCGCAGGAAAGGGAACAGGAAAAGTCAAAGAGTTGTCAAATATAATTTGTGCCAAAATTGCTCATCTGGCAACCTGCAAATTCTACACAAAAACGGAAAAAATACTAAAATACATTTCAAAGGCCAAACTGAGGAGCATATTTACTAGTAAAGTGGTGAAGCGTGTCGTGAAGCCAAGAAGGCTAACAGCACGCTCCGACATTGTATGTTATGTTATAGGCTGATTTGTATCGCGCACTGTTAGTCAAGACTGTCCTGGCGCGTAGAGGAAACAAAGACAGCATATATCAGGGAGCTAAAAGGCTTGTTTAAACAGATGTGTTTTTAATAGTTTTTTAAAAGTGGGCAGATCCATAGTATGTCGTAGTTGGTTTGGCAGGGTGTTCCACATATTGGCCGCACTAACCGCCAAGGATTTGCCCCCAAGGCGAGCTTTCCGAAACCTAGGAACAACCAAGCTTCTAAGTGCTGCCGAGCGTAGTTGTCGCGCCGGCTGATAGAACTTAAACCTAGCCCTCAAGTAGGCTGGGCAGGGGCCATGGAGGGCTTTGTGAGTCAAGACCAAGGCCTTGTAGCATAATCAATCAATCAATCAGGAGTTTGTTAAAGCCCGACTACTCACCCGTAAGGGTCTCAAGGCGCTAGGGGTGGGGGGGTGCAGGTTCCATTCCATCAAGGGGGGGGTCTGTCGAAGAGCCAGGTTTTGAGGTTTCTTGCGAAGATGGGGAGCGATGTTGTCTGTCTGAGGTGGAGCGGAAGGGCGTTCCATGCTTTGGCCGCGAGGAAGGAGAAGGAGCGGCCTCCCGATCTGGTCTTTCTGGTGCGGGGGACCACGGCGTAGGAAAGCTGGGCTGATCGTAGAGTCCTTTGGTGTGCGTGGAATTTGAGTCGGCTGTTCAGGTATGTTGGTCCGGTGCCGTGGAGGGCCTTGTGTGCGTGGGTGAGCATCTTAAAGGTGATTCTCGCCTCGACGGGGAGCCAGTGGAGTGTGCGCAGGTGCTGGGAGATGTGGCAGTGTTTTGGCAGGTTGAGGACCAGTCTTGCGGCGGCGTTCTGGATGTTCTGTAGCTTGCGGATGAGGTTTTTGTTTATTCCGGCGTAGAGTGCGTTGCCGTAGTCGAGTCTGCTGGTGACCAGGGCGTGAGTGACTGTCTTTCGGTGTTCGAGGGGGATCCATTTGAAGGTCTTACGAAGGAGGTGGAGGGTGTGGAAGCAGGAAGATGAGACAGAGTTGATCTGGCGGTCCATTTTGAGCTCGGAGTCCAGGATGATTCCCAGGTTGCGTGCGTGGTCTGTGGGGGTTGGCGGGTTTCCGAGGGCGGTGGGCCACCAGGTGTCGCTCCAGGCGTCGGGGTTTGGGCCCATGATGAGTACTTCTGTTTTGTTGGTGTTTAGTTGTAGGCAGCTGTTTTTCATCCATTTGGCGACGGCTTCCATGCCTTCTCGAAAGTTGCGTCTGGCGGTGTTGGGCTCGTTGGATAGGGAGAGGATGAGCTGGGTGTCGTCTGCGTATGACACGATGTTGAGTCCGTAGGTTCTCACGATGGGGGAAAGTGGAGCCATGTAGACGTTGAAGAGCGTCGGGCTGAGGGAGGAGCCCTAGGGGACTCCGCAGTTGGTAGGTGTGGGGTCCGAGAGGAAAGGGGGGAGTCTGACCCGCTGCGTCCTGCCGAAGAGGAAGGAGCAGATCCAGTCGAGGGCCTTGTCCTGGATTCCTGCATCGTAGAGTCTGCGTATTAGGGTGCGTGGGAGACTGTGTCGAACGCCGCTGATAGGCGAGGAGGATGAGGGCTACGGTTTCTCCTTAGTCCAGTACGGTGCGGATGTCGTCTGTTGCGGCGAGGAGGGTAGTTTCCGTACTGTGGTTTTTTCTGAAGCCGGATTGGGAGGAGTCGAGGATGTTGTGTTCTTCAATGAATGTGGCGAGTTGGCTGTTGATGGCTTTCTCGATGACTTTTGCTGGGAACGGGAGCAGGGAGATGGGTCTGTAGTTTTTGAGGTCGGTGGGGTCCGCTGAGGGTTTCTTTAGGAGGGGGTTGACCTCGGCGTGTTTCCAGTCGTCGGGGAACGAGTCGGTCGCCAGGGAGCGGTTGATGGTTTGGCGGAGCATAGGTGCGATGGTGTTGGCGGCTCTGTTGAAGATGTGGTGGGGGCAGGGGTCCGTGGGGGCCCCTGAGTGGATTGACTTTATTGTCTTCAGTGTGTCTTCGGTGGTGAGGGCTGTCCAGTCATCAATCGCTGGTTTCCGGGTGTCGGGGGTGGTTGGTGAGGGTTCAGTGTGTTGGTTGTCTTTGTCGAAGTTGTCGTAGATGCTCTTGATTTTGTGGTGGAAAAAGATGCTGAGTTTGTCGCAGAGGTCTTGTGAGGGAGGGATGTCGGTAGACTCGCTGGTGGGTTGCCCTCCTGTCCTGCTGTATTTTTCTGATCAATAACTCCCCTGCCATGTCTTTTCCTGAAATGACCTGAAGGAGCAGTATACGTTGGAGGAAGAAGAAAAGCCACATAACAGGTTCCTGAGAAAAAAGTAGGAAGCCATGTATCGGCTCTGTCGTGACAGATAAAATATGTGCCTTGTGATGGCACTAGCGGTATAAACATAAGGATGAGAACAGACACTTTTCTCCTGTTCATTTTTGACATTCTGGCCATTCATTTGTAAACAGAAATTACCTCGATGAGGTACAGTCCAAATTGGCGGAGAGCTTCTTCCTTTAGCCTTCTCTGTGAGGCTAGTAACACATTGTGTTATATTCCATCCATCATATGCTCTTTTCTCATCTATGGGAATCTTGTTAATCTGAGCAATTTTAGCCATAGTCACTATTCCCTTAATCAAGGAACTGTGACTGAAGTCTGCTCCACCACCATATGGACTACCAGGAGGATACCGTAGCTGATTCTGATAAATGTTAGAAAACATAGCCAAATAAGCCCAGGCGGAACCTTCATAGGAGAATGGAAAAACTAAATACGGCATACCTCTCTCTGTATTATGAGGCATGAGCCCACAAACCAAACAATCAGTGGTATTCATCACCAGTTGATGTTGATGCAATAACTGAATAAACAAATTGTTGAAATATTCAGTTCTCCTAACCTGTTCATGTTCTGAAAGTGTATAAAACCGATGTGGGGAGGCAGTAGTAGAAAAAGATAAAGAGACAGAGGTAGGGACAGGTGATGGCTATATAACGTAAACAACCCAACTTCCACACGCTAATGAAGTACATAAACATATCAGAATACATAAGGTTATTCCACATGGACTAACCATTAATTTCTTAATTCTACTTTTCATGTTTACAGTCTGATCATTAATTTCCACTTTAATATCCATTACTCTAAAGCGTTGCTCACGATAATCTTCCTAGATCACTTAGCTGTGGTTGTTAACCGTCCTATGACACTGCAAGTCCTGCAGGCCTATGTCACTACTCAGGTCACAGCTTAAGACTCCTACCGTGACCCTGCAACTTGATGGATAGAGGAAGAAAACACATTAATGTCTTTCAAAAAAAAGTATAATCAGAAAAATCAGGAAAAAGAAAAAAAGTTCAATTGTCTTTGATTATTCTCGGTCGTAAATTATATTGAGTCTTATTGTTGATCGTCTGGTCCCTAAACAAGGCTTCTGAGTTCACCGTGTTCAAACGCAGATGTGTTGGGACGGCCTCCTGTAACACGTCATCGTCTTCTTTCTCAGAGTTCGTTTGTTCAAGGCGTGCACTACTAAACGGTACAAATATAGGTACTTTTTCACTTTCATTATCACCTATGCCCTCACAAATCCATTGGTCAAAGGGTAAAGGCAAAGGTAACCTCTTACAGTGCACGCCATGGATCCAGTTCTTTTTTCCAACAACATTCACTACCGTATGTGTCGTCAACAACACTTGTCGCGGTGGGCCCCAACGAGGTTCCAAATTCTTTTTCCGCTGAAAGTTTTTCACACAGACCCAGTCGCCAGGTTGGATGGAATGACCTGGGTCTGCGGAGGCCTCTGACAAAGAGTTTTGAACCTGTTGATGAAGAACACGTAATTTAGTGGTGAGGTCATGCAAATAGTCAATCAGCATTGGGTATGGAATATCAGAATACTTTTTAGGTCGAGGGACTCCCCAGACATTTGCTGGGCGCCCAAAAACGACTTCATACGGACTCAGACCTAAACGAGAATGCACAGTAGTTCTCGTAGATAGAAGTGCTAATGGTAGGGCATCAGGCCAGGCGAGACCTGTGCTCGCCTGAATATTTGCCAATTTAAGCTTAAGAGTGCCATTATAACACTCTACCAATCCTGCTGACTGAGGGTGGTTTGCCGCATGGAATTTCTGTTTAATACGAAGACCTGTACACACGTTCTGCATAACTTTGCCTACGAATTCACTCCCATTGTCAGACCAGACAATGCGCTGCAAACCAAACCTCGGGAAAAACTCCTTCAAAAGGACTTTGGCAGTAGACAATGCAGTATTATCCTTTAGGGGGTAGGCCTCTATCCATCTGGAAAAGGCACAGACCACGACCACAACATACTTGAGGTTATTACAAAGATCCATATGAATATAATCAATTTGTAATACCTCGAAAGGATACGTAGGGGGAGAAAAATTACCTGCTGGAGTTGGGGTTCCCTTTCCTGGATTATGCATTAAACAAACAATGCAATGCTTCACCACGTTTTCTGCACATTTAGGAATTCCTTCATTCTGCCATACTGGAGCCAAGATTTTACAGATGCCTTTTGCACTAATGTGGGCTGGACCATGCACCATAGCAACTACAGGAAGTACATAGGCATCTGGTAACAGCCATCGTTGATGTTCTAACAATTCCGTCCAACACCCAGTCGCGTCCAACATTCCCGTACTTTCTCTCCACTTACTCAGTTCTTTCTCAGTAGCTTCTTCTTGAATCGTTCTCACACTTTCTATTGTGTCCTCAGACATTCCTCCTTCTCTGACCCATCTTGCAGGGCCTGCAACATACATACGACTTGTAACATCTCTCGCTGTCTCCTTTGCTACTTCATCTGCAAAAGCATTCCCACGACCCACATCATCAGTAATCTTTTTATGAGCACTACACTTGATTATTGCTATTTGTATAGGCAAAGCAAGTGATTCGAGAAGGTCAGCCACCAACTGACCATGCTGTATTTTAGTCCCATTGGAAGTAAAGAATCCTCTTTCCTTCCACAAACGACCGAAACTATGAGTCACACCAAAAGCATATTGGCTATGGGTGTAGATGTTCACTCTCTTTCCTTTTGCCAACACACATGCTCTCGTCAAAGCAATGATGTCAGCTGCTTGGGCTGAATTCTCTGCAATACGCGTTGTCTCTACTACCGTATGCAAAGTAGTAACAGCATAATCTGCAGTTGTCTCGCCATTTGGAAGCTTGAAGCAAGATCCATCTACCCATAGGATCCCGTCCGGATCCACAAGTGGTGTGTCTTTTAGATCTATTCTTCCTTTTGTTTCCTCCTCTGTTCGGAGAAAACAATCATGCTGTTCTTGAATGCCTTTCTCATCGGGAATGGGCAACAATGTTGCTGGGTTTAAAGTATTACACCGCTTGATGTGTATATGGCTGGCCAAAAGCGTCAGCTCTTATCCAGACAAACGAGCACTCGTGAGGTGTTGTGTTTTAGTCCTATTCAAAAGAGTATCTACTGCATGTGGTACCATAACAACAAGAGTGTTGTCCAATACCAATCCAGCAGTTTGACCAATAGAAATCGCTGCCGCTGCTGTAGCTCAGAGACAACTAGGCAATGCCTTGGCTACTGGGTCCAACACAGCCGAAAAATAGTCACATGGCCGTTGTTTGTCCAAATTGTTACGTTAAAACTGACAACGCACAACCTTCTCTTTCATGAACGTAGAGTGTGAAAGGCTTACTGTAATCTGGAGTACCTAACACAGGTGCAGAACACAAAGCTGTACGTAAATCAGAAAAACTCTTTTGGCATTTGTCAGTCCAAGGGAGAGGTTGTGGCATATCTTTCAACGTAAGCGCCAGCAAAGGTTTAGCTAACAAAGAAAAATTCGGAATCCATTGTCTACAATATGAGGTAATGCCCAGAAAGGCACGTACTTCTCTCTGTGTGGTTGGCTCAGACATTTGTGCAATCGCTTGAATTCGTTCTGGGGTCAAGCGTCTTCCCTCCTTCAACAAGAGATGACCTAAATAGGTAACCTCTTGGCGGAAATATTGTAATTTAGAAGGGGACACTTTATGATGCAGGTCAGACAAATGACGCAGCAAAGAAACTGTTGCATCCTTACAAACATCCTCTGAATCAGCAGCAATCAGCAAATCGTCAACGTATTGAATCAAAGTAGCATCTGGAGGCAAAATGAAAGCATCCAGCTGAGATTTCAAAGCCTAACTGTAAATGGAGGGGCTTTCACAAAGGAGCACTCTTGAACCAAAAACTTTGGCCTCCGAGAGAAACCAAAAATATCTCTACTTTCCTCAGCAATAGGAATACTAAAGAAAGCATTCTTTAGATCGATAACAGAAAACCATGCCTCTGAGGCGGGTATCATAGTAAGCAAAGCAGTGATATCTGGGACAACAGGAAACTGGGGAACAACAATCTTGTTGACCTCCCGAAGATCAATCACAAAGCGATACACAGGTGGTTGAGAAGGATTGCTGCGTTTAAGAACAGGTAGAACAGGACTGTTACAAACATTACCTCTTGTTTCTTCAACCACACCTTTCTGAACCAGATGATAGATAATAGCCATCAAAGCTCGTTCACCATCGTTAGAAATCTTGTACTGTGGAATACATGGTAACTTAACATCGGGCTTAATAGTAACCACATAAGGAGGAATCTGCAACAAACCAACATCATTCGGACCTGTAGCCCAAAGTGTAGCAGGAAGAGATTGCAACTCAGGCGGAAAGCTATCTTTCGATAGATATATAGGAGAAACCAATTTCTCACCCAAAGTAAGACGCACACCAGAGGGGGAACAATACAACGTTGCATAAAAACGTTTCAACAGATACAAACCCAACAAATTCTCTCCGCAACCAGTCGTTAAAATAAGTGGAGCTTCTAAATTGAAAGGACCAATTGAAAGAGGCAAAGGACAAGAAACTGGGTTAGCAACTGGGGCGCCAGAAAACCCTACAGAAGCGTTCGTTAAGCCAGACAAAGGTGCCCCAGGGAGTTTTGAATGAATCATAGAACTTCTCGTTGCACCAGTATCCAAAAGAAATGGCTCTGCAACACCCAAAGCAACTACCTCTACATAAGGCCCAATCGGATCCACTGGAACTGATACGACTCCCTTACTTTGTCCATGGCTGTCCTAACTAGAATGAAAATCCTGAACCTCACCTTCAACACAATAATCATCATTGTAATATTGCGCAGACTGTATATTCTGCTGATCGAAATAATTCAAAGAGTTCTGAGGGGGAAACACTGTCCTAGAGGCAACGCACCTCACCCTCTATCCCTAGGTGCTGATTGAAAACCACCACGGCCTCGCGGCCCTTGAAATCCACCATTACGCTGCAATAAAACTGGACAGCTATTATTAAAATGGCCTTCTTCTTTACAATAGGCACACTGATTAGGACTAAGCAATGGTCGCGGAACAAAAGGCTCAGGTTTCTGTAGCAACCTCTGAGGCTGAGTAGGTTGCTGAAACTGACGCTGGCCAGAATGAGGGGGATAAGCCTGCTGAAGAAGAACCTTTGTCTTTAAATCCGTAGTCTTCTTCTCAGCTTTATCTTTTTCTTCTTTGTCCCTATTCTCATAATACTGAGCAGTGGCTAATATTTGGGCAGACGAAGAAACAGCCCAAGAGCTTTCCGAATCTTTCAACTTATGGGACAATTCGAGAAGCAGATTAAATACAAATTTATCCACAAATAATCGCTGTCCACCTTCAGTACACAAATCCTGACCACTATGATCAATAAATGTCTCCTCAAACCGAGTAAAGAAATCAGAGACACTCTTATCTTTCTTCTGTTTACACGCAGCTAACTTATCCCAGTTAACACGTAAGGCAGGCATCATCGTCTTCATTAAAGTAATGATCCTACCAGGCAACTGTTTAATCAAATCATCTGGCTTAGCACCACCCACTTGTGCTGCATCTGCGGCAACGATATCAGCCCAATTACCACCTAAGGCTTGGTCATGATCCTCTCTACGAATCCTAGCCCACAATGCTTGTGGAACTACATTTCCCATCAGCATATCAATATCAGACAAATTCATAATACATGCATCAACAGTCTGGGGCAGCTCTTTATAATAACCAGCAGGATTTTTACGAGGGTCCGGCAAAGACTGCTTAAGTGCTAAAACTTCAGCTCGTTTCCAAAGGACATGTACCCATATACGCTGGAAATGAGCAGGGACACTGGCACAGCGCCCGCTTGCGCAACTGCTTCCCTCCATACTGGAGGTACTTCTCTCATAGAATAATTCTTCGTCCTCTGTCCAACTGCAGGATCAGGTTCAGGAATAGTCTGGGAAGAATATAAGGACCTAAAAGTAACAAGTGTCTTTATAGCACCTTCAACGTCAGGACCCACAATAAGTCCTTTATCAAACCTGTCCTGTATATCCAATAGACCCTGAGGAGTTAGATCCAGCTCCATATCCTCCCATCCTTTAACAAGTGTGTCACACATAACATTAAAAACGTATCTCTGCGTAGGCCCATTCCACTGGAGAAAGGTACTCAATATATCGGGTACACTATACAATGGACCATTCATCATCCATTTATGAGCTCGTTCCTCAAATACAACTCGTTCCTCAGAATCTGGAATTTGACGTCGGGATTGCCTTCGGGAAAAAGCAGGAGTCCTATTAAATGGTCCAAAGAGGGGGGAGAAAAGACCAGAGACAGTATCAACTGACCGATTGCGAATCGGAGAAGAAGTAGGGAGTAAAACTGGAGATGCAGTATTAAGCAAAGGAAGAGCAGGGCTAGCCGTTGCAAGAGAAACAGAAGGCGAAGGAGACTGAGGTACAGAAGTTGGTGGCAAAGGAGGTGCAGGCGGTAATACAAGAAGAGGCAATTGTGTAGGAGCCGGAGCTCCTGGGTGAACAACAGGTTGCTGCACAGGTGGCAATAATACAGGTGCATTAGCACCTGGCGCATAAGGCGCAGGTAATTTCAACAAATGGGACATTAAAGGATCTTCATCAAGATCTTTACGCTGTGGAGGTAACACGGGATAGCACCTATCAATTGCCATCCGATGCTGTCTATCTGAGACCTCAATCGCACGATCAGTCTCATCGTCTTTAAATTGCTGGGCAGCCTGTATAACCGTCATATCTTTAATTTTCCTATCTCTTTTTGCTTGTTTAATTTCTCTCTGTTTGGCTTCCTTACACCAAAGGCGGAAATAGTCAAACATTGCCGGCCGGGCTTTCCTTTTGACCAGAATTGCTTCCAAATTAAATTATCTAATATGTCAGGCTCAAAGCTACCATTTTGTGGCCACCGCAAAACACCATCTTTCTTCGTGTATCGGATCCATGCCTCATTAAAGGCAATGGGACCAACACCATGTTTAGAATAGAGCACATAAGTGGGAGTTCCAACCGGAGGAATCGGACATGAATCCTCAGGCCGGGAATCTCTAGTACAGCAAAAACAACAAAATTTCCTAAATCGGCTTAGACCAGGCATCTTAATCACACTGATCCGTTCACTAACTTCAAGGAGTGAAAGCAAAGAACACAGTACAAAGGAACTCGCCCCTCAGCTTCGACTATTGCAACAGACGAATAACAAAATTCAAAAACAAAACAAAGAAGTGGGCGCTACCCACGAATACTTAACTAAATGGTCTTCTCACGCCAACAGAGGTCCGTCTAACGTCTCGCGATACCAATCACCAAAGGGTCCAAGGCAGGGCGCTAGTCAGGGCAGCAGTCATCAGCAGCCGTCGGAAAGGAGTAGCCGCGCTGTAAAAGACCTTCGGTCCACTTCGATATACAGGGGTCGCTTGACGTGGCTCGCGAATCATCTGGAATTTTCTTGCGGGGCTTCTCACGACCATCGGGCTGAACCGCTACCACTGAAACCGCCCCACGTTGGGCGCCAGTTTGGAGAACCGGGCCTAATGGGCTGGGCGGCACAGGGCACGCCTTAATCCCCGAGTTCACCTGCCTTGTACAAAACAGAGACACAAGACACTCCGTTGGGCGTGGAAGCCAGGTTTATTAGCTGCAGCTAAGCACAGTTGTCCCAGAAGTTACACTCAAGGTGGATTCTAAGGAGACTGCCACTTCAATCCGTGGCGTACAGTCTTTTATAGGAAACATATTTACAGCATCTCACTCCTTTCACGTACAAAACGAACCAATGAGAAAAGTTGGAAAACAAGCTATCAGGTGTCTGAAATACGCCCCTCTCTCAGACCCCGTGTGCTACCCCTCCCAACAAATTAATCAGTGATGGCGTCCACAATCCTTTCTTGCAAGTGGCAGGACGCAATTGTGTGTCTCAAAGGATGGTTGTGTAATAGGAGCATACAAGGAGAGAATAGCGAAGGCCAGTCGGATAAGATAGTATAAGGAAAGAATAGGAGAGGGCAAATAGTCGGCCGAGACAGGGATCAATTGAGCCAGACATGGATTAACGAACTCAGTCAGACCCTGACATCGGGTTTCGTAGACAAGGGCAGTGGAGTTACTTTTTAACTGAAAGGAAACGTAGAAGCTGGAAAAGCAAAAGCACATCGTTCGCTGTGCTGCCTGAGTGAGGGCAACACAAAATGGCGACGAACCACAAAATGGCGGCTAGATACGGGACGAAATCTGAAATCGTAGAACCTCAACCCCTTATGTCTTGTTCTACCTTACCTTCACTATTATTCTTCCCACCTAGGACTGCCTCTCTGCTATGTCGTCTAAACACTAATATACCTCCTGTATCTTTCCTCTCCTACTACCCTATTTAGTTCCTTTTCTTTGTCTTTCCATTCCCCTTCCTTCTCTGAATCTTTATACCACCAGCTTCCTCTATTATGAATTCTCACAAACCCTCCTCCCTTTCTATTCATCTACTATTCTTTATGCATCATCTTCAGTACCTCAAATTATATCCCCCATATCCCATAACCCACTTCACATACCTATAAATCTCCCCATTGCTCTTTTAACATGCAGCCCACTGCTTTTTCCATCAATAAACCATCACATGTTATGTTATGTTAGCAGTTTGTAAAGCACCTGGTTACTCCAATTCGGAGTGTCCCCGCACTGAATTCCAATTGACAGAACTAAAAACGAACATCCCTTATTTGTTAATGGGTGAGGCCCTGTCTAAAATGCCAAGGGGCAGATTTATGTTAACTGGCGCATCCCGAGGGATGCGCCAGTTAACATGCGCCACAGTGCGCCTCAGCTACGCCACCTATGGTGCGCCGCATTTATGATGCGGCGCACCATGGGGCAAAAACGGCACAGATGCGTCACACATCTGTGCCGTAAAATTGACGCATTGCTGGAGTTGCGTCGCAAGCGCGACGCAGCTCCAGCAATGCTCTGGGGGGGCCTATTCTTTCAATGCTGCCTCAAGCCTTACGCCTGCTTCAAGCAGGCGCAGGGTTTTGACGCAGCATTGCCCTGCCACTTTCAGGAGGCGTTCCTGCGCAGGAACGCCCCCACCTGCACAAGAACGCCTCCTCATGGCGCAGTGCTGTACAACGTGACGCATCTCCTAGATGCGTCACGTTGTAAATGGGGCGCAGGGATGCGCCACGTTTCCGCTCCGTTGCGTCACGCAACGGCGGCGTAAACGTGGCGCAAGCCCTTCATAAATCTGCCCCCAAGTTTTTAAGTGCTTCCAAAAGAGAACTTCAAAAAGCTCTAATCTAAGATCGAGCAGCAGTCGGTTCCATTGTTTAGCTGCCAGGAACCTAAAAGAGCTGCCACCAAGATGTGTTCTGAAAAATCTGGGCACTCTGGACAGACCTGTTCCAGCTGACCTCAGGCACCGGCTAGGTAAATAAGGTTGAATCAGTGGAAGGCGATAGCCAGGGCCTTGTCAGTGTAGGATCCTTTGAACAAAGCACATGGCTTTAAAAGAGATCCTCTCTGCAATGGGAAGCCAGTGGAGATTTGCCAGAGCTGACCCCGTTGGGGCATGTCTGGGAATTTTCAGCAGCAGATGAGCTGCCGCCTTCTGTACCCTCTGGAGCATTTGAAGACTCCCCTTAGAGGCCCCCAGATAGAGAACATTATAGTAATCCATCCATGATACCACAAGAGCCTAGACTACTGTTCTTTATGCAGAGTCGGGACTAAGCAGCAGAATCTTCTGGATCATTTTCAACGTACCAAAACAAGTACCTACAAGAGTGGAGATTTGATCTGCAAAAGATAGGGTGGAATCGAACCAGACTCCTAGGTTTTTCACCTTGGAGTTAGGGATAGGCAGAGGGCCTAACTCATTTAGCCACCATAGCATAGACCAGATGGACAGTTGTTTCCCTGCCACCAAGATGTCTGCTTTGCTAGCATTAAATCTCAGGCAACTGTTCCTCATCTAGTTGGCCAGGTCTACCAGACATAGTTTGAAATCGTCCGCTGCTTGTTTTTTGTCCTGAGTCAGTCTTATGATCAGTTAGGTATCATCAGCGTAGGATATTGTTTGCACGCCATGACCCTCAATAAGTTCGACCAGCAGTCGCATGTATACGTTAAACAGGGTCAAACTCAAGACAGAGCCCTGAGACACCCCCTGCTGCAGCAACTGACACTTGGAGGTATAGTGCTATAGGATGGCCTGAAAGGTACAACCCAGCAGAAAGTCCACTAGCTAGCTCAGCACAGTGCCCGACAACCCTGAGTTCTGTAGCCGTTCTAGTAGCAGTCCATGGAAGACATTATCAATAGCTGCACTTAGGTCAAGCATGACTAATGCAGCCGTCTGATGCAAATAAGAGCTGTGATTCTGTACTGAAAAGTGGACGGAACTCAGATTGTCACTCATTAAGAAGTGCTTTTTCTTCCAAAAAATTCATCAGCTGTTTGCTGACAAATTTTTTAGAAATTTTTGCAAAGAAAGGCAACATAGATATAGGTCTTAGGTTCTCAGGTACTAAAGGATCTTATAAAAAAATCTACCCTGAGCACACAAATTGAACAATAAATACCAAATGTAGTGTAAAAGGTTCTTAAGTAAATACAGGGATGCAAATATTTCATGTTCCAATGTTCATAAATTTATTACACTTTCTTCAGTTCCTAAAGTCCTGTTAACAACACATTAAATAACCCAAATTCCCAGATATGAATGAACAGTTCACCAGTTCATTCAGAAAATAGCAACCAAAATCCGCAATTTGAATATGAAGTCCTCCAATCCAAAGAAAACATAAGCAGCCAACAAGTGTTTCGTCATGCAACGTAATGCACCAAAGACTTCTTCAGGGCTTAGATAATAATAATAACGATCAACCGTCGCAATCGCCAACAAAGAGGGAAGGTAAATCCCTCATATTAAGAACGCCTGTTTAATGCCGTATTGTATCTCTTGAGTAGGAAAGGTCACTGGGGATATTCCGTCCTGATGCCCAAATGTATGTAAAACAGCTGTCACCGATTTTGTGTTATAATATTCCGGTTCAGAAGGATAGTAATCAGATTTCGCTAAATCTGCTTGTCACTTCTGACAACTAGGTTGTGTTGGATGATGATAGAAGTAATATACAGTATCACAAGTACGTGGTTGTTAGTATTCCGTAACCAAGTGTCTTGCAACAAAAGAAAACAACTCTTTCTTTTGTTACAAGACACTTGGTTACGGAATACTATCGACCACAAACTTGTGATACTGTGTATTCCTTCTATCATCATCCAACACAACCTAGTTGGCAGAAGTGACAAGCAGAGTTAGCGAAATCTGATTACTATCCTTCTGAACCGGAATATTGTAACACGAAATCAGTGACAGCTGTTTTACATACATTTGGACGTAATTGCCCCAGTGACTTTTCCTACTTAATCAATCAATCAATCAATCCACTTTATTCTATTTTTTTTAAATCATAAAAGTACACAACACTGATACAAAAACACATACATTAAAGAACATATGTCATCTCTATAGTACCATAGCTGAGTAATAGTTTAAAAAGAGCAGTACACCTGTGTTACAAATTCATAAAAACAGTACCATTATAGTTTATACACTGTATAGACCGGAACATCTTTTCTTCTTTGATCGGACAGCAGCAACCAGAAAGCAGGCAACATTAAAAATATCCCATGGATTACTCAACATTTGGAGGTAAAGTAAAGCTGGTTTAACTTGTACAAAGCCCTTACCTCTCAATAAAGGAATTAAAAACGTCCTCCTAATATCGTTGTAATAATCACAGAACATCATAAAATGTAAGGTGTTCTGCACACAGAAGTTATCACAATGGCAGGGTCCCGCCTCATTTGGTTAACACCAACCATGGAAGACACCCAATAAAAAGTGAATCAGATTCAAACGGAACCTAGTCAGAAGCCAACGGTGAAAGGGTTTAGTCACCGTTATCAGATAAGGTTCAATTTGCAGACTGGTTTCAGTCAAACAATGAACCCTAGCTGATGGTTTCTGCAGCTCCTGCTCTTCCCGTTCCAACTTTATAATATTTAAAAAATTTGTTTTGACCCACTTTACATCCTCCTTACAAATCTTTTCAGGATAATCAAATAGCTCTGGCCATCCTATTTTGGAGAGCATATGTTTACCATATGCCAGCCCTTAATATCTTTGGCTTTATACAGATTGACAATATCCCGTAAAATCAGATGGTTTAGTGCCAGTTCTTGGTTAAGCCAAGTTTTAAGCCAGCACAAAAGAGGCGCTAAACTCATTATATTCAACACGTAACCCTGCCCTAGTTCCTCATGGATCGCATAGATAGATGTTGATTGGGGGCCAGACAGGAGACTACGGAGAAATCTGTTCTCAGCTATCTGAGCACCTGGGAGTTGTTTAAAAGCCCAAATTGAGGAGCCATAAGCGGCAATAGCCAAACACTTAGATCTATACATTTTAAGAATCGCCTCTACTGACCTACCCCCCAAACGCTGGGCAAACCCCAATAAGGCAGAAGTCGATCTAGTCACAGCCAGTCTTTTTGCTTTATCTTGAGGAGCCCATGAACCCTGTTGATCGAATAAGACCGCTAAATATGTAAATGAGGTAACCCTGGACACTTCCACTCCATTACAGCGGGATAGCTTCACTTTCCTAGTTGTCTTTTTATTCCCGATTACCATGGTGTGCTACTTCCCATTGTTCACAACCAGATCCAGGGACTGCATATAGGTTTCAAAAGCATCCAAGATCTTCTGGAGGCCCAACGCAGTACGTGCTAAAAGGACAGCGTCGTCCGCGTGTAGGAGAACAGGTATTAAATATTCACCTACACGCGGAATATCCAAACTCGCCTCCTTTAGGGATTTGTCCAAAGCATTTATATAAAGAGTGAACAATAGGGGCGCCAATATACATCCTTGGCGATCCCCCCGGTCAGATTTAAAAAATCTGCCATCCTGGGTTATCCTCACTGACGCATGGAGATCCCGATGAAGGTCAGCTAGAAAGTGAACTAAACATGGCTCAATACCTATTTCCATTAAAATATTCTAGAACTTTGACCTGTTAACCGGGTCAAAAGCAGAAGTCAGATCCATGAATGCCAGTTGCAGACAACCTTCCTTCACCACAGTATATTTACCAATTAATACATGCAGGTTGAGGCATTGGTCCATAATGCTCCTACCCTGTCTAAAACTGTACTGCAAATCTGATAAAATCTTGTTTTCAGTGACAATAGACAATAGTGTACCACCATGGTCATAGATCGCCCCAAAGTGGGCTAGCCACTGTGCCTCTGTAATATTGCATTCCTGTACGTGGTTCTCCAATGAAGAAAAAAAGGGGGCATTTATGATGGACCAAAATTTAGAGCTATCTTTTAAGACTTTTACTGAGAGAAGAGCATTCAAGGCCTCTGCCTTAATTTCTACTTTCCGGGCGTTCACTGCCAGCTTATACTGCTTACGAAGGCTAGCTACCACCAACCTATCTCAAGGTGTCCTCTTCAATGCTAAAATGAGTAGACAATGGACTTTCAAGCAGGTTCTGTCAAACCACCTAGGACCACGGTTCCCTTTGAACTCAGTGCCAATCGTTAGATCTGCTGCAATCTGGCTACAAATACCCTCGAAAGCTTTAAGGACCAAGTCCTTTGGGGTTGAGGGATCCGCACATATTGCAAGATTCCCTTCAGCCTTTCTGCAAACATCTGTGGAAAATACATCGGGCATTACTTTTGACCATTTGGGCCTCCTCCCCTGGTCACCTACTAGCAGACAGTTGACTCCACAGTTTTCACCCCCCAGGTCCGCGAAGCTAACCCTGCCATCCAATTCTAGAATAACAGGATTGTGACCGCTATATGATGACACCATGGCGTTATTAAAGACTACTTTGTCCAACCACCTGGGGGACAGAAATATATAATCGATAATGGTATCTTTATTGTTCGATTTAAACGTGGGACAGCTCTCTGAGTGGTTGATAAAGCCAGGTTCAAAAAGGTCTGCTACCGCCAAAAGGTCTTCCAGGGCCTCCTCCACTAGGAATGTTCAAAATGGGGAGTCATCATCATTTCCTACTCAAGAGATACAATACGGCATTAAACAGGCGTTCTTAATATGAGGGATTTACATTCCCTCTTTGTTGGCGATTGCAATGGTTGATCGCTATTAATATTATTTCAGCCCTGAAGAAGTCTTTGGTGCATTACGTTGCACGACGAAACACGTGTTGGCTGCTTATGTTTTGTTTGGATTGGAGGACTTCCTATTCAAATTGCGGATTTTGGTTGCTATTTTCTGTATGAACTCGAGAACTGTTCATTCATATCTGGGAATTTGGATTCTTTACTGAGTTGCTAAGAGGACAATGGAACAGAAGAATGTGTAAGAAATTTATGGACATTGGAACGTGTAATATTTGGATCCCTGTATTTACTTAAGAACTATTTACACTTCATTTAGTATTTATTGTATAATTTGTGTGCTCGGGGTAGAAGTTTTGATTTGTTTTGTTACCTTCTTGAGGAAGGTTGAGACAAGATTGTACAGGTAACCAATCTTTCTTCCCTTAGTAGCACCATCAAGACTATGCACTTATAGTTACATTTAACCAGACTTAGGTAGAGCGCCTCGTAGTTTACCTGGTTACCAAAAATCTGATGTATTGACTAAAGGATCTTAAGTTGGTTTCTTCAAGAGTGGAATCACTGTAGCGTGCTTCCACTCCTAAGGAACCTGCCCAGAAACATAGGATAGATTGAGTCAGTGAGTAGAGGGTTGATAGAGCGTCATGAGATTTTGAAAATTGTAGGGGTGCATCATAATCATAATTAGTCCGCACCCACATATATTCTTGTGTTGAATTAAAAAGTGATCATTAGAAATGTAAACGTAATCATGAACCGTGAAAGAGTAATGGTAGAAATTTAGTTCGTGATAGTTGAAAAAGTAAAACAACATATAATTGTAACTGCTTGTTGCAAATGCTAACGAATCAGCTCATGTGTAATGTACTGTATTGGATTTAAACATGCACCATAAAGTCTGCACATGTAGAGATGACTAATTGTGCTGTAAATGTAATGAAATATAGTGCTTGCAGATTCAACATTTGTTAATGTGTGTAATTCTTGCTGTGTAAGGCCTAACAGAGTATTCACATTTTGCTATGGAAAGCCTATACGTATTTCTTATGGTGGCTGAATTGTGTAGGCAGGAAATGTGTTTCCCTGGAAGAGCTCTCAGTTGAAGACAGTCAGCAGATTTCTTGTGCGTGCAAGGTGCTTCGTTCACATGTTTCCCGTTGCAGGTGCAAGGACATGGTTCTCGTTAGTTAGACTGATGCTCTTTGTTTTAGGAGTTAGGTATGGAGGAGACCTGAAACAGTGTATTGTGGAATGCCGATAATTGGGAGCTCGCTGAAGAAGCCTGGGACCCAAGGACATATCAACAAATGCTGGATGGAGTACAAGTTTCGGTGGAAAGTTACCTACGAGAGGTGCCCGGTCAGAGGAGGTGTTACAGGGGCGTGTTCTATTGAAAGTTCATTTTGTATTAGGGACAGTGCCCGGAGGGATGAGCTAGCAGAGAGCTGTTAGGAGAGTAGAAGAGAGGATCGATTCTTAAAAGGAAGATTTAGCTTTGGCTACTGACCCTTGAAACGTGAGTGTACTTCTTAGGAAGTCTTAACAAGCTGACACCTTTTCTCAATTTTGCCTGGGAGATGCTAAGTCGGGATGCCACCTTAGTGATAGTGTAGGGAGAGATTTAATGGATATTCTTTGTAGCTATAAATGAAGACTGACTTAGACGTTGAAGCAGTTGTCACCTATTTAGTATTTTTGAAATTGCTTATTGTTTTTATGCTTTACAGGATCAGATTGGTGCGTAGAATGAACTTTGTACTGGTGCCCAAGTATTTCTTTAACCTCGTCATAAGGTGCCTGGATGTCCAGTTATGTTTGGCTTTGTAATAAAACCCCTACATTTTACTTCAGAGTCAGTGGCCCTTTCAGAGCCTAAATTGATTAGTCCACATTGACGGTGGTGAATGAATTGGTTTTCTCTCCTTCACACTTTACAGCAGATAAAAAGATCGAGTCTACCCAGTATTTTTAAGAGTGGTAAGAGATAAGAATCCGGCATTATCAGTTAATAGCAGAGTAGGATGGTTATCTCTGAGTAAGGGGAGACATAGAGAAGGGTAGCCATTGAGTCCCCCATAGCCATAGAGCCCAAGGTGATGGTTGTCCGGCGGATCATGAGCAGAGTACGAGGGATGGAAATCGACGGAGAGTGACCATGCGGCAGAAGCAGCAGTTCGTGAGAGAGGGAGTATGAACAGTGGTGTGTGTCTGTTAGATTGTGGTGTTGCTTTGGTCGTGTGATGTCTTGCAGAGTTGGAACGAGAGTTGAGTGATTGTGGTTTCGGGTCGAACACGTGCGGTCCATGAGATTTGATTTTTATATCATGGGATAAGAGATTGTGGTGTAGAAGACACTCAGAGTTGAAATTGTCTGACCAGTGATTGTGGGAGTCATGATATGTCGTTGACTGACCCACAGGTGATAGGGAAATGCGTGTGTGAGTACGTGAGTAACCGACGCAGGTCGTGGGCTACTCTATGTGGATTATCAAGTGATTGGATCCTATCGAATAAGTACATGACTGTCTGGCCGTTCGTGGGCAGATAGTCTGAGGCAGTTGTCCGGTCGTTTCGTGGACAGACGATTGCCAGAGTTGAGGTCAACAATTGTGAGAGACTGTCCCGTCATTTGGTGGACAGACAGTCGGAGCAGTGACTAGTCGTTTTGTGGGCAAGCAGTTGTTTCATTGTATGAAAGACGCGTGAGTGTTTAAGAGACACATTGTAAAGGAGGGGAACTGCTGCATGTGGAGGAAGAGTGATGTCAGAAAGTGCTGCGCTGCGTTAGGTCGGTTGGTGTGAAGCTGCTCTGGGATTGGTGGATTGACATCAGGAAATAAAATGGAACGCTGTGTGTAAAAGGAAGTTGATTTCATCATGTAATGTTTTAAAGTTTTACTGGATATGTGTAGAGGAGATAGAAAAGCGGTTACTCGAGGAGGAGAAGAAGCTCCACCCGAGGATACCCCAGCACATTACATGGCTATGAATGTGGGATTGCATACCATACTTTCGCTCGAAAAGTGGCATAAATGACTGAAGGATAGGAAAAATTTACTTTCCTGCGTTATGGTACTTTCAGGTTGGAAGTGTTGTATCAATTGAAAACAGTGATGTCTTCATTGCGACCTTTACCCAGACCAACACAGTTTGAGGCGTTACAGGCATGGATTACAGCAGCCCATAATAGGAAGAGTGATCGAAGCCAGGAAAGGGGGAAAAAGTCGATCATGGCATACCAAGTTGCGTGGTGGAATGCATTGGAAAAGAGATGGAGAGTGGAGACTATTGAAGGGGATAGGCTGTTTCCGTTGATGGTAAAAGTAGGAGATACCCAAAAGAAGTGTGGTGAGGAGGACGATAGTGACAGTGATGACATCCTGATAGATAGACTGCTGTCAGAGAGACCACCTCCATACAATCCAGATTCAGTAGAGGGAAAGGCAGTACCAACAGAGGGGAATGGAGGGTCGCAGGCTCAACATAGTACGAGAGTAGTAGGGAGAAACTCAACGGGAACAGAAGGTATGGGAATAGAGTCTCCAGTGGGTGTGGAAGCTAATGAAGTTACAGGTGTTACAAGGTTACCAGATGCGCTTACAGTACCGGTTACCATCGGTCCCATTGAGTCAGTACACAACCCAGATCCGGCGAGAAATGGAAGCATGGCACAATCAGCAGTAGGAGAGGGGACTGGTTCTGGAGGGAATGGCACAGTGAGTGAAATAGCTCACCTTCCAAGACCCATAGAATCGAGTACGCCATTAACGGCCACTGCAGACTCCTCAAGAGGACAAGTGGATGTAAGGGCGGCGAGACCAAGGTCTTTGGCTTATTCAAGATCCAACCTAAGAATGCGGAAACCACCAGTGAGGAATTAGAATGACAGGAGACTGGGAGCGGGGGGGAGTCAGGAGGCCGGCCAGTTTTAGGGAATGTAGTAGAAGAGAACCAGTGCGGAAACTAGAGCAGTGAAAATGGAGACTCCAGTGGTGCATCAAGTCGAGGGACCCTGAAAGTGGCTATAAGAGCATAAATGCTGGATGTGGTGAGGTTGAAAGCTGAGGTAGATGAGATAATTAATGGGAACCTTCCTTTGGAAAGAGTAGAACTTTACGAACCCGACGAGTTACTGTTTGTAGCAAAGGATGTAACTCACAAGGCAAGGCCAGCGCAATGAGAAACTGACAGAATTAGCAAAGAGGTATGAGGTGGATTTGTACAAAACAAAGATGTTGCAGGGAAGTCATAGATTGCAGTACAGTGACCAATAATTGGAAGAGAAAAGAGTCATAGGGCTGAAAGCTCATATTCAAGAATTGATCATAGGGATACGCGCATGGAGCATGCTTGATAAGTGGCGGGAAAGGTGGTCCAAAAAGAAAAGCCCCAAAAAGAATGCAGGAGAGACACCGACACCAGGAGGGGGGATGGTAGGAGTGGAGAATTACCCTTTGCGAGAGGTCTCCAATGGAGGACATGTGTATGTAGCTTGGAGTAGAGGTGATTTGCCGGCATTCACAAATGAATTTCCACAGCTGAGGGAGATACCTGTCGAATGGTACAAGCAAGTTGATCGTTTTATTAAGATCTCAAAAGAGTTGAGGGTTGACTTGAATACAATGTTTGGCATTGTTGTACCGAGCGATTTGTGGTCAGCTTGTAAAGTTGCAGTTGATTGGCCAACCTCTGATATATCGCACAAAGAAATATGTCTATAAACATGTATTATACCTACAGGAACAATGATGTAATTTTTACTGCTCAGGGTACAATCAATTTTTTTGAGATAAATGAATGTTTGATCAAGTATGTAACAGAGTCTATTATTTAAGAATTTGTGAACAATAAGTGGAATTACGTATTCCGTGGCACAGTGCACACTGCTTGCAGGCCGGTGTCTGCATTCTCACATTAGTTATTGACTCTGCAGCCAACACAAGTATGTAGTGTAGCACCCTTTAGATTACAATGTTATATTATTTTGTTTAGAACAGTTATTGAATAGATAGAGAGTGCACCTCTTATTCACACATTTCTATAACCTCTGAACCAGACAGGGATCCTGTTACCAATGGTCCTTCACTTACTGTCATGAAAAAGTTTGAGCAGGTAATTACATGGCTGAAATCCAAAATCTCTCCACAGGATATTGATTGGGTCAAGATAGATCGAACCATACAGGAACCGAAGAAATCTGTACATGAGTACTACGAGAGGCTCCTACAAGTCTTTAAGCAGTACAGTGGGCTAGACATCTTAGACCCTAAAAACATGGGACAGTGTGTTTCCAAGTTCGTCTTAGGTCTGAGACCAGAAATTAGTTTCATGATTCAGCAACATCTGATCTGCTGGCAGAACAAGTCAGTGGACGAAATACTGCGGTGTGCCAGGTACTGCAGCAATGAGGTAGACTCGAAACATAGGAAGCTTAAGGATAAGCTGATGCTAGTACAGATGCAAACCGCAGACAGGGAACTTCAGATACAGCCAAATGGAGGGACGCTTGGGAGAAGACAGGGAAACAATCAAGGAGGAACACAGAATGCTCAGGGTCAAGGAAAAGGGAAACCTGTAGACCCCAAGATGGGGATGGATGTGACAACATTGAAAAAGTCTACTGCATGTTATCTTTGTCACAAAATCGGGCATTGGAAGCATGAGTGTAAGTTGAATCCAGCTAATCAGGTACAACAGGAGGAGGTACCTGAGGTCATCAATACGGTGACAAGACCCAGGTCTATGCAAGGGGGGACCTTGGCACCGCAGGGGCAAGTTCCCATACTCCGAGGATCCTGCAGGGAGTTAGAACGTACCAGCAAATGCGCCTTTTTGAGAATTATGATGAGTACAGCTCAGATCTGTTGAAATGATGGTGCCTGAGGGGGGAGGAAGGCCTCACTCTTGGGCCAGTCTTAGAGGTAGACCAGAGGGGACCGTTTGTAGAGGCGGATGTTGACGGTCATCCCACCACCTTTTTGACTGATACTGGTGCTACCCATTCTACTGTGAGATCCGCAGTAGTTCCCAACCTACCCCTCTTGGGACAATCATTCTAAGTTGTAGGAGTGGCAAATAAGAAAATGACTAACCAATTGACTGAGCTGATTCCTGTGAGAATAGGAACCTTTCGAGATCGACACCAGTTTGTGGTGTGCGATTCAAGTCCAGTCTGCCTTTTAGGACGAGATCTCTTGTACAAGCTCAATTATACTATCTATTGCACCCCCAAAGGAGTGGAATTTCAGACCCATGATGATGCCACCTTTAAGGTTGCAAATCAGCATTTGTGCTTAGAGATGTACCCTGTGTTAACAGTGGATGAGCTTCCACTCAACCTAAGAGACTGACTCATTGGATGTGTGGGATTTTACAGGAAAAGAGATTGGCCTGATAAAGGGGGTTGAACTAGTTAAGATCGAGATTAAGCAAAAACAATGAGTTCCCAAGAACACCCCAGTACAATTTGTCACCAGAGACGATAGCAGGTATCAAATTTGTAATTGATTCCATGATCAAGCAAGGAATCTTGAAGGAGATAATGGATGGTACATGCAACTCACCCATTATGGGATTACAGAAACCAAGTGGGAAATTCTGAATCATGCAGGACCTGAGAAAGGTCAACACAATTGTGGTTCCATGTTGTCCAGTGGTACCGAATCCATCAGTGATACTATTTCAGATTCCATGCAAGGCAGAATGGTTTACGGTGAGTGATCTGTGTCATGAATTCTTCTCAATACCTCTTCATGAGGAAAGCCAATTTTTGTTTGCCTTCCAGCTGGAAGACCATGTGTTAATGGGGTGTTGTATCCCTCAGGGGTATACAGAGAGTCAATCAATCTTTAATCAGGTCTTGAAAAAGAATCTTGAGAGTCTCGTGTTGCCGCAGAACTCTGTTCTTGTGCAATACATTGACGATCTCCTGATTGCGTCAGAGACCGAGGATGCTTGCAGGATTGACACAATTGCCTTACTGAATCATTTGGCAGAGAAGAGACAAAAGGTGTCCCTAAACAAGTTGCAATACTGTTTGAGTGAGGTACAGTACTTGGTTCATCGAATTGAGACGGGCAAGAGGAAGGTGTCCACAGATCGAATGGAGGCGATCATGAATATGGCTGTACCTACCACTCAGAGGGAAGTCAGAATGTTCCTGGGAATGGTTGGCTAATGTCGCCAATGGATTCCCAATATCTCCCTGAAGGCGAAGCCTTTGCAGAGGCTGACGCACCAGGATGTGAGTGATCCGGTACCATGGGATAACGACTGTCTGATGGCGTTATTGGAGTTAAGAGAGGGCCTGTATCGTGCTCCGGCTCTGGGAATGCCTGACTACAATAAGCCTTTTCCATTGTTCTGTTGTGAGCGAGAAGGTTGTGCATTGTCAGTTCTGACTCAGAATCATGGAGGTGTCCGTAGACCAGTTGCCTATTTCTCAGCTACTTTAAATCCAGTAGCTTCAGCGTTGCCCGGATGTCTCAAATTCATTCCTGCAACCTGTGTCAGCATTGAGAGGTGTGAGAGCATTGTTATGGGTCAATCTCTGATCGTGTAAATTCCACATTCTGTTGAATTGTTGATGACAAGGACTAAGACACAGCACCTGATGAGCAATAGACTCACACGATACGAGCAAGTCATACTTGCCGTGGAGAATGTGACTCTAAGAAGGTGCTCTGCTTTAAAATCCTACTACACTGATGCCTTTACCAAATGCAGATGATGAAGATTGTGAGACCATGACTGTCTCAATGTGATTGAACATTGCATCAAACCGAGACCTGACATTGTTGATGAACCTCTGTCTGACCCCGATGAAATTTTCTTGGTCGATGGTTCATGCTTAAGAGATAATGTTGGTTAGCTGAGAGAAGCATTTGCTTTATTTACCATCACAGGAGTGGTTGAACCTGCTTGTTTAGAAGGAGTATACTATGCACAAATGGCCGAAATCATTGCATTGACTTGCACCTGTTTGGCGGCTGATCAGATCCGAATCATCATGTACACCGATAGCCAGTATTGGTTCAGTGTGGTTCATGATTTCGGACAGCTATGGTCCGTGCGGGGTTATCAGACATCATCTGGTTCTCCCATCAGAAATAGAGAATATGTGAGACAACTGTTGGAACCTCTACAGTGTCCGAAAGAAATTGCTGTAGTGAAGTGTGCAGCCCATGGGAGGGGAACCAACTTTGTTTCTCTCGTCAATAAATATGCCAATGAAGGTGCACGTTATTTGCGCTGAACAAGGGTGCATATTTACTGGAGAGAAAACAGGAGAAAGCCTAGAGAGAACCGAGCTCAACATAATATTAACCATGGCAGACACTTGGGATGGACTCAAGCGCCTACAGGAAGAGGTTTCAGAGGAGGAAAAGGAACTATGGATCAAATCAGGATGTGAGAAAGGGGATGTTGACATTTGGGTCTCAAATGATGGTTGAGCAGTATTACCAGATGACCTTTTGAGCCCAATGGCGAAGCAGATTCATGGTGCAGTGCACCTAGAAAGGGATGGGATGGTGCGAGTGTTCAGACATACGTGGAACAATCCACGATTTCCTGTGGTTGCTGCAGCAGTGTGTCAGAGATTTGTTACTTGTCAACAGATGAATGCTGGAAAGAAAACTGTGGTTAAGTTGAGTCACATTGGGAGGTCGGGTGGGCCTTTCAATAGGATGCAGTTAGATTTCATTGAGATGCCTAAGTGTAATGGATTGAGGTACATTCTAGTGGTGTGTGTGTGTTTTCACGGTGCAGCTTACCCAACACGGAGATGTGACACCCTCACTGTAGCCAAGCTGCTACTGAAGGAGTTGATTCCTAGGTCAGATAGAGGAACACACTTCTACAGTGAGATCATGAAGTTGCTTTGCACCACTTTAAGTGTTAATCAGTGACTTCATTGTAGCTATCGACCAGACACTTCTGGGATAGTGGAGCTGAATAATGGAACTTTGAAAGCAAAGATGGCAAAAGTGTGTTCTTCTACATCCCTGAAGTAGCCTGATGCATTGCCTTTGGTGTTGATGAGTGTTCGCAGTATCCCAGATAGAATGACTGGTCTTTCCTCGCATGAGATCCTAATGGGGAGGGCGATGTGGTTGCCAATGGTACCAGCCACAGCTTTGATAAACATCACTGATGACTTAATCCTTGATTACTGCAAAGGACTAGCTCATGTGGTCCGTTCTGTGTCTCAGCGAATGTCTGACAAAATATCGAAATTCACAATATCGACGTACAAAAATATCGGAACAAATATATCGAAATCAAAAATATCGGCTTCCTATACTTAACTAGATATATACACAAATATCGATTTTTTAATATCGATATACAAAAACATTGTTTACTTTGATATCGACTACATTAACATCGGAGGAAAAAAATATCGCTTTCTACAAAAAAGAATGACATTAACTATAATATCGACTTCAAAAATATCGTGCACATCAATATCGGATTATAAGCTATATCAACTTTTTATATGCATCTGTTAGCATAATTAATTAACGTTTTATATGTTTTCACATCTAAATAAACACACAATACTTACATTAATACTATAGACACACTATTAATTCATCAAAAATATCCTATTGGTATAATTATATCACCTACACATATAAAAATATTCTATGCTAGTTTGTATAATTTTATAATTTTTTTTTGTTTTTCACTTCTATTACAAAGTAATCACAACTGAAATTCAAATATACTAACTAACCAATCACAACCCTAATTTTTTTAATGAACCAATAGCAAAGTAATTACTACTGACACTCCCCTATATAAACAATTAAAATCTAAGCGCAAACTACTTTCCAAAAGTCACTGAAGGAGATTCATCTCTATCCGAATCGCTGCACAACAACTAGAAGAACCAGACTATCAACCTACTATTACATCTTCTAAGTAAGTAAATAAAATAGAAACTGCATTATTTGCTACTACTACTTAATTACCTGCTAAATACCCAGTGCCCCTTTGCTATTCATACTACTTAACATGCTAAATAAATATATAAAACTATTTTTTTTAGATACTACGACTACTGAATATTCTACTCAAATTAACTGTGAACAAAGCATAGGAATACAGATTCTAATAACTATGTAAGTCATTTCACATTGTTTCATTATGTGCACATAAATCTAAACACACAGAAATAATGACTTTTGCCCCACATATTTCTTTTTTTCTGTAGATTCTACTACTGAAAACTGCACTACTAATGAACTAAGGACATCAGTACTATGTCTACATTACATTTTACTAAGTAAGTAAATAAAATGGAAACTGCATAATTTGCTACTACTACTTATTTACCTGCTAAATACCCAGTGCCCCTTTGCTATTCATACTACTTAACATGCTAAATAATTATATAAAACTATTTTTTTTAGATACTACGACTACTGAATATTCTACTCAAAATAACTGTGAACAAAGCATAGGAATACAGATTCTAATAACTATGTAAGTAATTTCACATTGTTTCATTATGTGCACATAAATCTAAACACACAGAAATAATGACTTTTGCCCCACATATTTCTTTGTTTCTGTAGATTCTACTACTGAAAACTGCACTACTAATGAACTAAGGACATCAGTACTATTTCTACAATACATTTTACTAAGTAAGTATTATGCAACTGAAATAAATGTGGAAAAACCATACAAACATTTAGAACTGTTCTAATTATTTTCTATTATATATTGTTTATTTATAGAGCAAACACGACGAATAGATATACAGACATAATACAGAACTCCACATTCTGAATAATACAGATACTAATCACAAAGTAAGTATATTAAAGAACATAATTACCAGATAATGTATTAAAAAACGTACCAACATGGTGATTATTCTAACACATATGTTCCTTTTTTTTTTAAGATAACACTACAAACTTCCTTCCAGAAGCTGAAGAAACAACTATACTGCCAAATACCAACCTAAAAAAATATGTAAGTATCTTCACAATGTGAATCATGAAGATACACTTTTGTAGTAGAAATGAGCTCTAACATTGCAAATGTACCGAAACATTAATTAATAATATACTACTTTCATGTTTTTCATAACAGCTACAACAACATCACAAACAATTATCCCCAACTAAAGAAGCAAGCAACTCCTAATTTTGCTGTAAATTCTAAAACACGTAAGTATAAACATTCCTACTTATCACTAACATAGATTATTTATCACATTTAATTTGACATTAACTATTATATATATATATTTTATAGATATACAAAGTACAAAATGACCGAAGGAGCCGAATTTGTGACCAGCCAGAAAGGAAAACTATTACTATGCTACATGGGTTACACTTATACACAAGAAAAGCAATATGGCATGAAAGTTAATTGGAAATGTTGTAAATATTATTCTAACAAGTGCTATGGAAGAGCAACAACTAGAGAAGCTACAGTACTGTATACTAGGGAACACAATCATCCACCTAATGTTACTGAAATAGAAGTTAGAACAGCTTTGGAAAATATAAAAGAAGCTAGTACAGGTTCCCAAAAGCAAACAAATGTCATTTTAAAAGAAGCCATTCCTAAAATCCCCAAAACAGCCACAACCCAAATGCCAAATATCCTCTCCTTAAAAAGAACTATAGCACGAACTAAAAAAGCTACTACTGCTACAACACCATCTCCCAGAACATATCAGGATATAAATTTAACTGCAAACCAAATAATAACTTTAAATAAACAACCATGTATAGTTTACGACAACGAAAACAATGACAAAAGGCTTATAATTTTTGGTACCAATATGAATTTAGTTAAACTGCAGCAAAGCCAATATTGGATGATGGATGGAACATTTAACATCTGTCCCAAACCATTTTTCCAATTATACACAATACATGGTCTCTACCACAACTGCAACATCCCTTTGCTATATGCACTATTGCCAAACAAAAATAATTCCACATATATGGAAATATTAAATATAATAAAACAAAAAACTAATGATTTTTCTCCAGAAAAAATCATTCTTGATTTTGAGCATGCAATGCTCTCAACTATCCTAAAAATCCACCCCCATACCTGCATTCAAGGCTGCTATTATCATTTCAACCAGTGTTTATGGAGACACCTTCAAAAAACTACCCTAAGTGTCGAATATGATACAAACTCATCTTTTGCTTTCCAAATCAAAAAACTCATTGCACTTGCTTATGTCCCTGAAACAGATGTAGCTGAACACTACAACATTATTATAGACAGCCCATTCTACAAACAAAATGAAGCTAAATGAAGTCCATTTCTCGATTACTTTGAAGACACCTGGGTAGGCAGACTCCACAGATCTGGCCACAGACGAAATCCAAAATTCCTCATACCCTGGTGGAACGTTTACAAAAGTACCCTTAACGGAGAATCAAAAACTAACAATGCAGTGGAAGGTTGGCACAATGCATTTGTACAATCAACTGGCAGAACCAAACCTACTCTAGAAAATGTCATTAAATGCCTACAGAAAGAACAGAGCTACCAAGAATTTAGAATGGACCAATCTGTAACTGAACTTGTCCCTAAAACATCAAAGCAAAATAAACAAATGCACAAGTACCTGGAAGAACAAGTAAAACTTTACCCTAGTACAAAAGGCATAGAATACGTAACGTGAGCTTCTAAAGTATTTAATGTATGCAATATATAGAGATATTATTATAATATATGCACACATTAAAACTAAATAACAAGTAAAAAACAATTCCATAATAAAAATAACATTACCCACCCACACAAAATTAGAAAGCAAGGACTTACCAATTATGTTGTCAATCCAATAACGTCCTTCTCCACCAAAGTAATCCAGGTAGTGCAAAATTAACCCAAAATAAAATGTAAAAATACAACTGTTCCAAAATTAAGAAATCCACGTTGTCCAGAGCCATCGAATAACCATAAAAAGCCCGAAAAAGTTGAAAAATAGAAAGAATCGCTCCTGGAAACCCGAAAAATGTAAAGAAGTGTTTGTAAAGCAGTGTTGAATTAAACAAACAAACACTTCCTTTAAAAAAAACGGAACTTCCGATGTAGCGTACACCTATGACAAAAACATAGAAAACAGACATTCCCACCCACATTAATTAGCTAGTAGTTAGGTACAAACATATTAACATTGATGATTTCACTTGTAGATATACCCTTAAAGACTAAAATTCACTCTATAAATAAAGAGTTAACTAACTAACACTACGTGTATATACCATAAGTAATTATCTGTTTTCGAAATCTAAAACATAACTCCCTCACATTCAACAACACTAAATATAAGGTCACTAGTCTCAAAACATCCTAAAAATACACATAAAACATATAAAATCAACCTTACCTAAAGCGACGTGAAGTGTCTCCCAACCGCGATCAGCCCTTCTTCCAAATAACCCAAAACGACCTAACCCGGTTACAAAATAAAGCACCCAAATGCAATAAAATAGTCCCAAGTATAAAATATAATATCTATACTTAACTAAATAGGGAAAAATAAACATTAAGTTTCTATTATTGTAAAAAAATATTTACTTTAATCCTACAATGATTTCATTAACAAATATGTAAATGAATGTAATAAATAAATATTATGAAAACAATAATGTTTATGTTAACAATGTCTAGAAATATAACTACATTGTCACAAATTATAATAATTTAAAAATGTGTTAAAAATGTGTGACTTATATTATAAATATTTGATCTTTACAAATGAAGCTGAAAAAATCTTAATAGAAAAATACTTTTGATATTTCTACATTTGTTTCTGAAATTACAACATGTATAAGAGATAATAAAGAATTTTCATTTTTGTACAAAAATTTACAAAATAATAATGCTTCTGTATAGTTGGTTATCATTGTGTTTATAAAATATGTTTTTAAAACCAAATGTAATAAAGAAAAATTGTTATGAAATAACATTTTATTTGTGAAACTTAAATAAAAAAAATGTTTCTACAATCATGTTGAACTATTTGTATCATTATCTTACTATAATGTAACAATCTTATTAGAAATTTTGCACTGTATATTAAATGTGAGTATATGTTGGACTCTAATAATGTAATTATTCATATACCAAATCCAGTGTACATTAAATTAGAGTAGGTGCTGGACACTAATTGTATAATAATTAATATTCCTACTCCAGTCTACATTAAATTGTAGTAGGTGCTGGACACTAATTAATTATTAAATAATATTCCAACTCCAGTATACATTAAATTAGAGTAGGTGTAATTTTATTTTTTTGTAATTTCCTTTAATTGATTGAATTTAAATAAATTTTATTTTTACCCTGTACGACTGTACCCAAAAAACCCAAAACCGACCCTGTACCCTACAAATACCCCTTTACCCAAAAACTGAAAACTGACCCTGAACCCAAGAAATACCCCTTTACCCAAAAACTGAAAACTGACCCTGAACCCTAAAAATACCCCTTTACCCAAAAACTGAAAACTGACCCTGAACCCAAGAAATCCCCCTTTACCCAAAAACTGAAAACTGACCCTGAACCCTAAAAATACCCCTTTACCCAAAAACTGAAAACTGACCCAGAACCCAAAAAATACCCCTTTACCCAAAAACTGAAAACTGACCCTGAACCCAACAAATACCCCTTTACCCAAAAACTGAAAACTGACCCTGAACCCTAAAAATACCCCTTTACCCAAAAACTGAAAACTGACCCTGAACCCAAGAAATACCCCTTTACCCAAAAACTGAAAACTGACCCTGAACCCTAAAAATACCCCTTTACCCAAAAACTAAAAACTGACCCAGAACCAAATAAATACCCCTTTACCCAAAAACTGAAAACTGACCCTGAACCCCAAAAATACCCCTTTACCCAAAAAACTGAAAACTGACCCAGAACCCAAGACATACCCCTTGACCCAAAAACTGAAAACTGACCCTGAGCCCAACAAATACCCCTTTACCCAAAAACTGAAAACTGACCCTGAACACAAAAAATACCCCTTTACCCAAAAACTGAAAACTGACCCTGAACCCAAGAAATACCCCTTTACCCAAAAACTGAAAACTGACCCTGAACCCTAAAAATAACCCTTTACCCAAAAACTAAAAACTGACCCAGAACAAAATAAATACCCCTTTACCCAAAAACTGAAAACTGACCCTGAACCCAAAAAATACCCCTTTACCCAAAAACTGAAAACTGACCCAGAACCCAAAACATACCCCTTGACCCAAAAACTGAAAACTGACCCTGAACCCAAGAAATACCCCTTTACCCAAAAACTGAAAACTGACCCAGAACCCTAAAAAAACTCCTTTACCCAAAATTAATTATTATTATTTAATTACCAATTAATTAATAATTAACAATAAAGTTAATATATTAGCACATTAGCTGTAATTAATTAATTTTAATAATTAATATTATTTTTTCCAAATTAATTAACAAAAAAATAAAATATATATTTAACAAAAATTAACCTAATTAATATAATTAACTAATTAATATTAATTAATTACCAATTAATTTTTAATAAAAATATGTACAATATGATATTAATTAATTAACTAATTAATTTTAATTAATTACCAATTATTTATAAATTAGAAATATTTACTAACATATATTAATTAATTAATTATTAGTAAATTACTTCCCACCCTTATCCCCTATAAACCCAATAACCCGCTCCTAAAACTAGATATCTATTATTATTTTTTTATATTATTTATTTATAAATTTTTTTGATTTAATTATTTATTTATATTCTTTATTATTTTAGGTTTTTTTACATACATTTTAATACACTCCCCACCCTTGTCCCCTATAAACACAATTACCCGATCCTAAACCAAGATATGTTTTAAAAAAAAAAAATTTATTTAATATATTTAATGTTTTTAAGATAGACCTTTTTAACAAAATGTTATGTACAATTATTTTATTTTTTCCTATACTATTGATTTTTTCCATTACTACACGATATTTTGTATTGTCGATATTTTGTCAAACGATATTATTGTTTTCGATATTTATACTTACTTACCTATTACGATATTTTTGTATCCGATATTTTTGCTTCCCAATATTTTTGACCTTCGATATTTTTTCTTCTAAATTTTGTCTTTACGATATTTTATTTTCGATATTTTGTCTGATTACCGTCTCAGCAGGTGCAGGCTGTCGCTGTTCCCGCTTCAAGAGATCTTTGCCATGACCTATGCCCAGGGGATTGTGTGCTTGACCGCAAGCACGTCAGGAAGAGCTGCCTGGATGCTTATCAGGTGATACTGGTAACGAACACAGCAGTGAAGTGCGAAGGATTGCCAAACTGAGTACACGCTTCTCACACCCGCAGAGTTTCAGTACACTTGGAAGAAACAGCTCCTCTCACGAATGGAAATCCAGCTGTGGTAGCAGGGCCTCGAGAGGGGACAAGCCAAGCTGTAAGGGTAGCTGGCAAAGCTGGTTGCTCATCAGACCAAACTGAGGAGTGTTATGCTGCCCATAACCCAAACATTGACTCTGAGGAAGAAAGTCACGTTGGGAGTGGCCTAGAGTCAGACTCAGCAGAAGGAAGTGGTGCGCAGAGTGAGCAAGAGGAAAGCAGAAGGGCTAGAAGCACTGAAGAAGCATGGCCAGAGGGTCAGAGAACACTGAATCTGCGACTGGCTCCCGAGAGAGATCTTGCTTCTGGGTCTGAGGTCTCTGAATCAGAAGAGAGTGAGGAAGAGCAGAATAAAGGCCTGAGGAGATCAAGGAGGACAAGGGTGCCTTGCCTAATATAGGCTGCCCTGGAGTGGACTTACGCAGTAACTGATGCCGGGAGTAGTGAGTTACGGGAGGCTGAGGTCTGTGAAGGTGGTCAGCAGGAATCCTCTACCAAAAATCAATGTGGTACTGCTAGAACAAGGACTTGAAATTGAAAGAGTATTGACAATCACGGTTCCGAAACCTCCAGTCTTGAGCAAGGTGTGGATCCTGATCTTGCACAGATTAGTTTTCCCAACGCTTGTATTTGAACCATCACCTCATAAAATGGTAGATGTTCGTCTTGAAATTTTGTAACATGTTTTAGCTGTAATTGGATCTGACCTCATCGTAGATTGCGAATTAGCTATGTTTTGTAAATAGGTGTTTAAAGAAGACAACCTAGGCCAGAGAAGAAGTAAAACAAATTTAGGGACTTTCCGTAGAAGAAGAAAGAGGGTTAGGGAAGTCTTTTTAGACTGTGTAAATAAGGAACAAAAGTACTGTAAAGGGAATTTCCAGCACTTCCGGAGTGGTGTTTGAACTGGTTAAACAGCAACCTGTGGCTAAGAAAAGACTCTAAGTGTTCGCTAGTTGAAAACCAACCTGACAACGAAAATGGAGGCTGGAAATCCGAACCGTATGTCCAAATGTATGATAGGCACACTCAAGTAAGAGTGATAGTTTCAATAGTCATAGTTATATCATAGTGTCAGTTGCTATTCCACATGAGGTAGAGGTTGGAGAGGTAAAGGGAACGCCTACACCTAGTACTTCAACCAAGAAAGAGGGCATCATAGGAGCTGAAAAGGCTATGCTAGATCAGAATATTCATAGATTGCATCTAGATTTGTCTAGAGGTGATTTTAAGCTTAATGCATATGCCAAGCTGGTATACGAATATGTGGAGGTGATGGAAGCGAATTATTGTTATGTGTGTATGCAGTTGCCTGCCTCAGTGGATGAGGGTATTAAGTATCACCATCTTCCACTGACTTATGGGATTTCATTTAGTTTGTTGCTTAGTATATTTTATGGGAGAGGTCATTATGAGTACTTATTTTCGAATTATGATGCAGTGCTTTCAAAAGTACCAGCTTACAAACATTTGAACAAGTATGATCACAATAAGCAGGAAGATACGGTTGGGAAGTATTTCATACCAACTACAATGCTAGATACCTCTTATACCCATGGAGATAATCTGACCTGTTCATTAACAGATGTAGAAAAGAAGTTTGTAGATCAAATAGAGGATAGATACAGACAGTTAACACAAACACGTCACAATGGAGAAAGTGCCGCTCACGGTGTGTTTTGCTGCCCGGGAAGGACGACGTGGGACCCGTGCGCTTTGCTAGCGCTTGTAACTTTGTGTGGGGCTACTTGAGGGGAAAGGACTGAGACTGCACCACACGCCGAGGGACTGCGAGGACCAGCAGTCTCGCTGCTCCCCAGCTGCTGCCTCTTCCCTCGGCGTTCCCGCCCCCCCGCCTGCAGTGTATAAATCTCGCTCCTAATCCCGTGATGCGGGACGCGCGCGGGACATAGCCCGGGGCGTAGCCCGGGCAAAGGGCGGGCCCTCTACAGCCCTCATAGGACCGAGGAGGATGGGACGGGCCACCCCCCTTGGTACCGCAACCAGAGGAAGTACATCGTTTGAACTATACCCATATTACTTCTTGGTCAGTGTATCTTTTTCCTGAAAGCGATCTTATCGTTATTATATTACCGCGTTGCACTATGTCACGTAAGGGGACCAATAAGAAATCTTCTCTAATACTTGACCCAGGCTAGGGGACCCTGAACTTTACTGTGACCAATCGATCACTGCCCACTCCTTGTGAAGACGTGAACGAGTCGCGACAACTGATAGACACCAGGCAATCTCCCCCATTGAACCCTGTTAGTTCACAGAATTTGTCTTTTTGGGAGGAAATAAATTCTCTATGCGGCACTAAGTATGCCCCAGTGGCATCCCCATCCCCTGTAAAAAGCATTAGCATTTTTTCCCCAATTAGGAAACCATGTGATTTATTCCTACCATCTCTAATAGACAATACCCAAGGTGTTGCCTTGTTTCAGGGCCCAAATGACAAAAGGAAGCATGACGAGACTATTGAAAGCGGGAATCATCTAAACACACCAAAACGCGTTCGCTGGTCCTATATCGCCAGTCACCAACCCCCCCTTAATTATGGCGGAGAGTGGGACTTATGCAGACCAAGTACTTTTACTGTCTCAGACAGAGTTATTGTTTAATTCTATCGTATCACCACTGGTAGAAAAAATCAACGCACTGGGTGATAGAATAACGGGCATCGAGAGTAATTTTAGCCAACCTCCCACCACTTATTAATGATCCATCTAAAGGGGGAAGAGCCCTTCCGGCTATCTCTATAACAAAAGAGATAAATACTACAATTATTTCTCCGTCCACCCCCAAGAAGGCAATACCCAATGGTTCTGACTTATTTACTACCACAAATGTTTCCTTGCCTATTAACCTAAGCAAACACACCCAAACTTCTCCACAGTTTCCTAAAAAAAAATCTGTTATAACCAAAGCTGCTCCTAAACCTGGGTTTAATAAGTATACTGCTGCCAGAGCGGATCCAAGTAGCGTAGCATCCATACACTTGCCCCCTGAAGCCGCCCCATTTGTTCTTGTTTTATCAGGAATACCGGCACCCTGCCATGGGAAATTTGAAAGCCGTCAGGAACTTTTAAACAAGGTCATATTCTGGCTTTCCAAAAACAGACCACTCCTACCCGATCATGACGGAGGTATCATGAGTGTTAGAAGGGTGGGCTGGCTAGGGTCTCTAACCAAAGACATTAGTGGGGATCTGTTCCTGGTAAAATTTAGAAACAGGAACATTGTCCTCCTTCTACGATCCTACCCACCCCAAAAAGGAGACGGCCCCATATCCGTCTGGGACTTACATGACTTCTACCCAAAGTACACTATACATCCGGTCAATATTAGATCGGCCTCTGCTATCAGAAATCGATACTGAAATAGGCTGTAGGTGGAAATTTCTATAAATGTTTCTTCTGTTGGCCTGTTGATGAAATCAACTTTGCACTTTATGTCCTCTCCATATATATGATTAAGGTTATTTTTAATGTACTGTAAATCCTAAATATGCAAATATGTATAGTGGATTTTTATGACAATCTATGTATTTTATATTAGTGTATACTTTTATGACTCCTTTATGGAATCGAAATAAAGTTATTTGAATGAATGAATGAGAGAAAGTCCAGTAGATTGGACTGATGAGGAGAGAGCTCATTGAGCAAAGGGAAGCTATGGCCTTATAGCGTTGGATTTGGTGCAGAAGGGGAAGTTGTGACTGAAACGTGTGCAGACCTATTATGATAAGGTCTATGTAGGACAAAGTTTGTGTGATCATGTTGTCAGTATGGAAGCGTCCGCAAAGGACTTTCTGCAAGGGTCGGTACCAATGGTGTCAACCGTATATTATGTGTGTGGAAGGAATGCTTATGTGAGATTGTCTGCAAATTGGTATGGTACATGTTATTTGGGTATGATTTTTCCTAAATTCTACCACGCAGATGATTTAGAACTGTTGGAAGTTAAAAAGCATCCTAGTATGAAGAGGGATGCAAGTGCCGGAGCAGTGATTGGAGATATTTTTGGAGTGGTAATACCAAGTTTGGGAGGGATTTTAAATGATGTGAAGATAAGAAAGTGAGCGACTGTTGTGGACCGATTGTCAACAAACACAGCTAAGTCGTTAATACTGGTTGATGGAGAGATGTTGTCGATAAGAACGATGGTGATGCAGAACCGTCTTGTTTTAGATGTCTTACTGGCAAAAGAGGGCAGAGTCTGTAAAATGCTGAAGGTTCAAGAGTGCTGTACTTATATACCAGATAACAGCAAAGATCTGGAGAAATATATAAGTAGCATCACTGTGATCCATCATGAGATTAAGGATCTGACTGAGGAGGGAGATTGGGAAAAGGTTGGTAAAGGGTTTGGAAAGGTGGGAAGCTGGTTTGCGAATTTGGGGAAAGGTATCCTTGGATATATTCTGAAGCCAATCATTATCATTGTGGTTTGTGTGGTTTGCTTGTGGGGATTTGCTAGAGCTTATCTGTGGTACAGAGCGAACCAAGTTGAAAGATCCCTTAGAGGGCAAAAGATGAGGATGGCTAGACTGCAGGACAGTCACTATCAGAATATCAACAATCTAGAGAAGTTCCGACAAGGAAGAATGGCTACGAGCTCTGTGTAGTTGGTTCTTTCTTCAGGCAATTGTGATTTGGTGATTACACTAGTCATCAAAGGGGGGAACTGATAGAGCATCATGATATTTTGACAATTGTAGGGGTGCATCATAATCATGAATAGTCTGCACCCGCATATATTCTTGTGTTGAATTAAAAGAGATCATTAGAAATATAAACGTAATAATGAACCGTGTAAGAGTAATGGTAGAAATCTCGTTTGTGATAGTTGAAAAAGTGAAACAACATTTAAATGTAACTGCTTGTTGCAAATGCCTAACGAATCAGTTCATGCACAATGTAATATATTAGATTTAAACGTGCATCATAAAGTCTGCACGTGTAGAGATAACTAATTGTGCTTTGAATGTAATGAAATATAGTGCTTGCAGATGCAACATTTGTTAATGTGTGTCATTCTTTTTTTATAAAATATTTTATTGAATTTTTAAACCATGACCAAATGCAATTCACTGAGTTTTGCATTTACAGAGCATATTAAGAGGTACTTGTCTCTCATTATACAATAAAGTATCGATCTTTGTTGCTGATACATTAATAAAAACATTTCACTGTTTATAACACATTGCAAAGTAGCATAATAAAACACACATATTTTCCTTACACACACATTACTCACTGACATCTGAGATCGATTCTGCCCGTGGAGGTTCACATATATTTCCTCTAAATGCATTCCATTTACCCCATATCCTAGACCACTTCCTGGGGCATCCTCTGTGCATATAGACCGCTCTTTCTGCCACCATTGCACTGTCCATGTCGCATCTCCATTGTCGGTATGTGAGGAGCAGCCCCATACCCCAGTTCTGGGCTATGTTACGCTTTGCAATTGTCATCCCCAGCGCCGCCCAGTCTGCAGCCTCAAGTTCAAACCTGTAAGTTCCCAAATATTGAGGAGGCACCTTTTTGGTTCTGGCGGGACTTCTGCCTCCCTCACCCGTGAGATCACACATAATTTTTTCCCAGTAGGGTTCGATATGTGGTCATTGCCACATAATATGATAGAATGTACCCGGCAGACCAATGTGTATAATTCTTGCTGTTTAAGGCCTAACCGAGTATTCACGTTTTGCCATGGTAGGCCTCTTCGTATTTCTTATGTTAGCTGAATTATGTAGGCCCGAAATTTGTTTCCCTGGAAGAGCTCTCAGTTGAAGACAGTCAGCAGATTTCTTGTGCGTGCACGGTTGCTTCATTCACATGCTTCCCGTTGTAGGTACTAGGACATTGTTCTTGTTAGTTAGACTGATGCTCTTTGTTTTAGGAGTTAGGTATGGAGGAGACCTGAAACAGTGTATCGCGGAATGCCTATAATTGGGAGCTCGCTGAAGAAGCCTGGGACCCAGGACCGTTGCTGGACCGAATACAAGTTTCGGTGGAAAGTTACCTATGAGAGGTGCCCAGCCAGAAGAGGTGTTACAGGGGCGTGTTCGATTGAAAGTTAATTTTGTATCAGGGACAGTGCCCCGAGGGATGAGCTAGCAGGGAGCCATTAGGAGGGTAGAAGAGAGGATTGAATATTAGAAGGAAGACTTAGCTTTGGCTACTGACCCTTGAAACATGAGCGTACTTCTTAGGAAGTCTTCACGAGCTGACACCTTTTCCCAATCTTGCCTGGGAGATGCTAAGTAGGGATGCCACCTTAGTGATAGTGTAGGGACAGAATTAATGGATTTTCCTTGTAGTTATATGAAGACTGACTTAGACCTTGGAGCAGTTGTCGCCTCTTTAGTATTTTTGGAATTGCTTATTCTTTTTATGCTTCACAGGATCCGATTGATGCGTAGAATGAACTTTGTACTAGTGCCCATGTTTTTCTTTAACCTCGTGCCTGTATGTACAGTTATATTTGGCTTTGTGATAAAACTGCTAAATTTAAATTCGGAGTCAGTGGTCCTTTCAGAGCCTAAATTGATTAGTACATACTGACGGTGGTGAATTAATTGGTTTCCTCCCCTTCACACTTTACAGCAGATAACAAGATCCAGTCGGCTGAGGATTCTTAAGAATGCTAAGAGATGGTAAGATAAGATACGAATCTGGTGTTATCAGGGATAAAAGCTTCCCTACCTCGCTCTAGTATGGCCGGCGATGGAGGGTCTAAAGGAGATCCAGAAATCCCTATAGACATCAAGCTCTTAGTCGGGTCTCTGAGATGTTTTTTTAACTTCCAGGGACAGCCGGGGTTATTAGGGCAGATGCAGCAAACGGAAAATTCCTAGCACTCTCAGGAAAAGAAGTATAGATAGTGTTTATCTTATAAAGAAAGGAGAGTGCAATCTGCTCTTAGAGGGCAGAGGTGGGTGGAATTTACACAGCCGTAGATTCCAGAGATGTCAGGGATTTGGTTAACTGAAAGAGTTCCTTCAAGGGTATTTTTGACTGCTCGATTTTTTTAGCTTAGAAATTTGTGCATGCCCTAATTAACCCCTATCATATTTTCACAGGGCAGCCAAGTAAATAGTTTTATGGTGGTCTTCATAATATTTACACCATATGCGTTCCCCCCGCCTACGTGATTTCTTCTTTATCAGCAATGCCTCCGTAAACCATGCAGCCAATGGTTTGGAGCGCATGCTTGTGATTTTTCTAGGAGCGTAAGCATCTAGGGTCTGATTAATCCACCCCAATATTAGACTATTAGCAATATGAGGACACATGTTAAGTCCTGGGGTTTCCTGGTTTAGGGCTGCTGTGAAGGCTTTTGATGAGATAAAGGACCATATGCAAGTGCTCCTTTTATGAGGTTGTGCTACTTGCAGGGGAGGTTGGGAGATACCAAAATGGACCATATAATGATCTGACCAGGCCACCGGAGTCGGTGCACCTGTCATTATCAAATTCGAATGTGCATCCTTAGTCTAACCCTAATCCACCTCTTCTCCTACAGTCCTTTCACACACCTCTCACAACCAAGCACATCCTCTCTCTCTCCTTCTCTCACCAATTCTTTACTCTTCAGTGCCACGATCCTCATTCTGTCATCCCTCAAAAAACTCTCCCACTAACTTTTTCCGTCACCATTTCCTCCTATTTGTCTCTCCCCACCTCTTCCTAATTCTGTAAATTCTCTTATTAGCATGCTGGAGTGCCACAGTTATTCCATCTCCATTACACTCTCTCCCCTCAACTCCTCTACCTCCTCGTTACATACAATGGTCTACCCTTAAATTCTTCTTTATGCCTCTTACACATCCTTCTGAGTGCAAAATCAGTGAATATCAGACTTAACTCTTAGTGTTTTCTTTATCACAGATTCCTACTGATCAGAAACTGTACCTGTAAGAAGCCCAGAAGAGGACTAGACATTGTTTACAAAACCTCTCTACCTGTCAAAACCATCATAGACATTGTTGCTTCAAATGTGAATCTATACTAATCCAATGTACTACATCGCCAATCTTCACTTTCTCATCCATTTATTCTGATATACAGGTCACTACCATAGGGTCCTTCATTGAATGATTCCTACCTGTACTTCCAATAGCATCCCAACCTCGGTAAATTAGAAGATGTCAACACCTTGATCAGCAAACCTGAACTGCATCAAACTAGCTTCTGCCTCTTGATCTAGAAGATGGTAGGTACTCTCATCTCATTCACATCCCAATATAGAGTCACATTTTTCCGCATCACTTCATGCTTAAGTGGACCTGTCATTTCACTGTGGGATATGTCTTCGCTTCTCACCTGCCCCCCCCCGCGTCCTACTTAGATTACACTGCAACTTCTAACATTTTTAAACATTTACTCAATTAAGGTTTCCAATAATCCAGTGTCAATTGAGTGCTTTCTCTTCTCATTAAGTCTGTGAAGCACTGTATACATTCTACAACAAACTATAACAGAAAAGGACCTGTTGATTAGGAGTAATGTTGTATCTTTATCATGCTTGCTCTTCATGACTTTCCCTTTCTCAATCTATGAATAGATTTCGCAGGAAAGGGAACAGGAAAAGTCAAAGAGTTGTCAAATATAATTTGTGCCAAAATTGCTCATCTGGCAACCTGCAAATTCTACACAAAAACGGAAAAAATACTAAAATACATTTCAAAGGCCAAACTGAGGAGCATATTTACTAGTAAAGTGGTGAAGCGTGTCGTGAAGCCAAGAAGGCTAACAGCACGCTCCGACATTGTATGTTATGTTATAGGCTGATTTGTATCGCGCACTATTAGTCAAGACTGTCCTGGCGCGTAGAGGAAACAAAGACAGCATATATCAGGGAGCTAAAAGGCTTGTTTAAACAGATGTGTTTTTAGTAGTTTTTTAAAAGTGGGCAGATCCATAGTATGTCGTAGTTGGTTTGGCAGGGTGTTCCACATATTGGCCGCACTAACCGCCAAGGATTTGCCCCCAAGGCGAGCTTTCCGAAACCTAGGAACAACCAAGCTTCTAAGTGCTGCCGAGCGTAGTTGTCGCGCCGGCTGATAGAACTTAAACCTAGCCCTCAAGTAGGCTGGGCAGGGGCCATGGAGGGCTTTGTGAGTCAAGACCAAGGCCTTGTAGCATAATCAATCAATCAACCAGGAGTTTGTTAAAGCCCGACTACTCACCCGTAAGGGTCTCAAGGCGCTAGGGGTGGGGGGGTGCAGGTTCCATTCCATCAAGGGGGGGGTCTGTCGAAGAGCCAGGTTTTGAGGTTTCTTGCGAAGATGGGGAGCGATGTTGTCTGTCTGAGGTGGAGCGGAAGGACGTTCCATGCTTTGGCCGCGAGGAAGGAGAAGGAGCGGCCTCCCGATCTGGTCTTTCTGGTGCGGGGGACCACGGCGTAGGAAAGCTGGGCTGATCGTAGAGTCCTTTGGTGTGCGTGGAATTTGAGTTGGCTGTTCAGGTATGCTGGTCCGGTGCCGTGGAGGGCCTTGTGTGCGTGGGTGAGCATCTTAAAGGTGATTCTCGCCTCGACGGGGAGCCAGTGGAGTGTGCGCAGGTGCTGGGAGATGTGGCAGTGTTTTGGCAGGTTGAGGACCAGTCTTGCGGCGGCGTTCTGGATGTTCTGTAGCTTGCGGATGAGGTTTTTGTTTATTCCGGCGTAGAGTGCGTTGCCGTAGTCGAGTCTGCTGGTGACCAGGGCGTGAGTGACTGTCTTTCGGTGTTCGAGGGGGATCCATTTGAAGGTCTTACGAAGGAGGTGGAGGGTGTGGAAGCAGGAAGATGAGACAGAGTTGATCTGGCGGTCCATTTTGAGCTCGGAGTCCAGGATGATTCCCAGGTTGCGTGCGTGGTCTGTGGGGGTTGGCGGGTTTCCGAGGGCGGTGGGCCACCAGGTGTCGCTCCAGGCGTCGGGGTTTGGGCCCATGATGAGTACTTCTGTTTTGTTGGTGTTTAGTTGTAGGCAGCTGTTTTTCATCCATTTGGCGACGGCTTCCATGCCTTCTCGAAAGTTGCGTCTGGCGGTGTTGGGCTCGTTGGATAGGGAGAGGATGAGCTGGGTGTCGTCTGCGTATGACACGATGTTGAGTCCGTAGGTTCTCACGATGGGGGAAAGTGGAGCCATGTAGACGTTGAAGAGCGTCGGGCTGAGGGAGGAGCCCTAGGGGACTCCGCAGTTGGTAGGTGTGGGGTCCGAGAGGAAAGGGGGGAGTCTGACCCGCTGCGTCCTGCCGAAGAGGAAGGAGCAGATCCAGTCGAGGGCCTTGTCCTGGATTCCTGCATCGTAGAGTCTGCGTATTAGGGTGCGTGGGAGACTGTGTCGAACGCCGCTGATAGGCGAGGAGGATGAGGGCTACGGTTTCTCCTTAGTCCAGTACGGTGCGGATGTCGTCTGTTGCGGCGAGGAGGGTAGTTTCCGTACTGTGGTTTTTTCTGAAGCCGGATTGGGAGGAGTCGAGGATGTTGTGTTCTTCAATGAATGTGGCGAGTTGGCTGTTGATGGCTTTCTCGATGACTTTTGCTGGGAACGGGAGCAGGGAGATGGGTCTGTAGTTTTTGAGGTCGGTGGGGTCCGCTGAGGGTTTCTTTAGGAGGGGGTTGACCTCGGCGTGTTTCCAGTCGTCGGGGAACGAGTCGGTCGCCAGGGAGCGGTTGATGGTTTGGCGGAGCATAGGTGCGATGGTGTTGGCGGCTCTGTTGAAGATGTGGTGGGGGCAGGGGTCCGTGGGGGCCCCTGAGTGGATTGACTTTATTGTCTTCAGTGTGTCTTCGGTGGTGAGGGCTGTCCAGTCATCAATCGCTGGTTTCCGGGTGTCGGGGGTGGTTGGTGAGGGTTCAGTGTGTTGGTTGTCTTCGTCGAAGTTGTCGTAGATGCTCTTGATTTTGTGGTGGAAAAAGATGCTGAGTTTGTCGCAGAGGTCTTGTGAGGGAGGGATGTCGGTAGACTCGCTGGTGGGTTGGGCGAACTACTTGATGATGCTGAAGAGTTCCTTGCTGTTGTGTGCTTGGGTGGAGATTCTTTCTTCAATCGCTTTTTTCCTCGTTTCTCTGATGAGTTGATGGTGGGCGTTGGTGGCGGCTCTGAAGTTGTTGTGGGCTTCTGTGGATTTGGTGTTTCTCCAGACCTTTTCGAGGCAGCGGCATATGCGCCTGGACTCTCGAAGTTCGGTGGTAAACCATCTGGCTTTCTTGGCACGGGTATTGTTGTTTTTCTTGAGGGGAGCTATGGTGTTGGTGCTGTCCGAGATCCATCTATGCAGGGTTCGGGCTGCGGTGTTGGGGTCATCGTTTTCCGTGATGGTTGGGGTGGAGTTGTTGAGTGAGGAGGTGAGCTGGTCATCAGTGATTTTGGTCCAGTTTCTTTGTGGAAGCAGGTGCTGGTGTCTGTGGATGGTGGATGTTCTGAAGGTGAAGTGGACGCAACGATGGTCGGTCCATGGGAGTTCGGTGGTGTGGCTGAAGGTGATGGAGTTTCCTGTAGTGAAGAGGGGGTCGAGGGTGTGTCCTGCTGAGTGCTTGGGCTCGGCCACGATCTGGCGGAGTCCAATGTTGTGGAGGTTGCCCAGGAGGCATGTGGTGTTGGGGTCCAGTTGATTGTTGAGGTGGAAGTTGAGGTCTCCCAGCAGGGTGTAGTTGGTGGATGCGATGGTCTGCGGGGAGATAATGTCCGTGATGGAGTTGGCGAAGGGTCAAGGGGTCAAGGGGGTCAGTAGATGAGGGTTCCTCGGAGGGCGGCGGTGGGGCTGGCAAGTATCTTGAAGTGAAGGTGTTCCATCAGTTTTGTGGACTCGTCAGGGAGTGTGCTCAGGAGGAGGCTGGATTTGTGGACGATGGCGATTCCTCCTCCTGGGTGGGTGGGGTGGTCCTTCCTGGAGATCTTGTATCCTTGGGGGATGGCGATGGCAATGTCCGGTCCCGAGGTGGTGTTGGTCCAGGTTTTGGTGAAGAATGCTACGTCTGGGGTGGTGCTGTCGAGGAGGTCCCAGATTTCTGTGGTGTGTTTGTGGAGGGATCGGACGTTGAGGAGTATGCATTGCAGGGTCTTCAGTTCGGTTGTGTTCTTGTTGGCGGGTTGTGCTGGATCCGTGTTCTTGGCGGTGCTGCAGGTGTGCCGGCAGTGGTGACAGCTGAAGTGTCCATGGGTGTCGGCTGGTGATGCTAGCTTGCAGTTGTTGTTGCAGCCTGGGTTGAGTGCGTGGAGTGCTGCTGGGTCGTAGCATTGGCGGGGCGGAGGTCCAGGGTTCCTGGTGCTGGTCGCGGACGGTTCGCAGACGGGCGCAGACGTGCTTGCCTTTGACGCGCCTTCGGTGCACCAGCGGCGCGCCCGCAGCCCGCGGCCGCGCAGAGGCCGCCAATTAAGTAGGGGTGGGGGAGGGCTGGACAGCTGGGAGGCGGGAGCGGGGAGGGGAGCTGGATTGGGACGGTCGCGCTGGGGGTGGGAGGGGCCGCGGGGGCAGCAGCGGCGGGGAAAGGTAAAGGGAGGAAAGAAGGGATAAAGAAAAAAGGGAAAATAAGCAGAAATAAGCCACAAAAGAGCAGAGATGCAGAAAAGAGCAGAAAGGTGAAAGATAGACAGGGTAGAAAAATGAGTGAAAACGAGTGAAGGAGCAGAGGGAGAGAAAGGGAAAATGGGCAGAAATAAGGCACAAAAGAGCAGAGGTGCAGAAAGGTGAAAGATAGAAAGGGGAGAAAAACGAGTGAAAACGAGTGAAGGAGCAGAGGGAGAGAAAGGGAAAATGGGTAGAAATAAGGCGCAAAAGAGCAGAGGTGCAGAAAGGTGAAAGATAGAAAGGGGAGAAAAACGAGTGAAGGAGCAGAAAGAAAGAAAGGAGACAGAGGTCCACTGGACCACCAGGGATGAGGCGCAGGGAAACCTGCGGGTGGAGGAGGGCCTCGATCACCAACACTCAAGAGTGCAGGGGCACCTCACTTAATGGTGGAGCTGCGAGGGTGGGAGAGCAATTTCACTGACAATGAGTCAGTGGTCTTGCTCGCCTGTCCCCGCAGTGGCCACCATTAAGTAGGGGTCAAGAGTGCAGGGGCAGGGGCACCTCACTTAACGGTGGAGCTGCGAGGGTGGGAGAGCAATTTCACTGACAATGAGTCAGTGGTCTTGCTCTTGGGTCACCGGAAGCCAATGGAGTTCGCATAGTTGCTTGCGGACGCTTAGTCTCCTAGGGATGTCAAAAAGGAGCCTAACCGCCGCGTTCTGTACCACCTGCAGTTTCCCTAGAAGAAATGCAGGAGAGCCAATATACAGGGCATTGGCATAGTCCAGGCGCGAGAGTATGAGAGGGTATGTCACTGTTACAACGCAACTTTTACGTCGTAATGCTGTTACAACGCAGCTTTTACAACGCTGGTTCCATTACATCGGATGCCATTACAACGCAGGATATTACATAGCAGATGCTATTACAACGCATACCATTACATCGTAAGTATTGGTAAGTATACCATTTTTTTTTTTTTAATATTATATTATTAATTTAATCATTATTAATTTTAAATAAATTAATTTATTTATGTTTTTTAATATTATAAATTAAATATATTAATTTAAGTATTTTTTTAAATAAGTATGAGTATAGGAGTATGTGTTTTGGGGTACTGAGGTATATGTTTTGGGGTGTTTGGGTATTTTTAGGTTTTAGGGCAGGGTTTGGGTTTTGGGGTACAGGGGTATTTTTAGGTTTTAGGGCTGGGTTTGGGTTTTGGGGTACAGGGGTGTTTTTAGGTTTTAGGGCTGGGTTTGGGTTTTGGGGTACAGGGGTGTTTTTAGGTTTTAGGGCTGGGTTTGGGTTTTGGGGTACAGGGGTGTTTTTAGGTTTTAGTGCAGGGTTTGGGTTTTGGGGTACAGGGGTGTTTTTAGGTTTTAGGGCTGGGTTTGGGTTTTTAGGTACAGGGGTGTTTTTAGGTTTTAGGGCAGGGTTTGGGTTTTGGGGTACAGGGGTGTTTTTAGGTTTTAGGGCAGGGTTTGGGTTTTGGGGTACAGGGGTGTTTTTAGGTTTTAGGGCAGGGTTTGGGTTTTGGGGTACAGGGGTATTTTTAAGTTTTAGGGCTGGGTTTGGGTTTTGGGGTACAGGGGTGTTTTTAGGTTTTAGGGCTGGGTTTGGGTTTTGGGGTACAGGGGTGTTTTTAGGTTTTAGGGCTGGGTTTGGGGGTACAGGGGTGTTTTTAGGTTTTAGGGCAGGGTTTGGGTTTTGGGGTACAGGGGTGTTTTTAGGTTTTAGGGCTGGGTTTGGGTTGCGGCGTACAGGGGTGTTTTTAGGTTTTAGGGCAGGGTTTGGGTTTTGGGGTACAGGGGTGTTTTTAGGTTTTAGGGCAGGGTTTGGGTTGCGGGGTACAGGGGTGTTTTTAGGTTTTAGGGCAGGGTTTGGGTTTTGGGGTACAGGGGTATTTTAGGGTTCAGGGGTAGGGGTAGGTTTGTGTTTAGGGCTAATTAAATTACATTTTAAAAAATATTTAAATTAAATTAATTTCATTATATTAATTTAATAAAGTTAATTACAATTTTTATTAAAATTAAATTAAATAAATAGATTTCATTTTATTAAATTAAATTAATTACTATTTTAAAATGTATTTTAATTACATTAATTAAATTAAATTAATAAAATTAATTTAATTACATTTTTTAAAAAAAGGTATACTTACCTATACTTACGATGTAATGCCATGCGTTGTAATAGCATCTGCTATGTAATGCCATGCGTTGTAATGGCATCCGATGTAATGGATCCTGCATTGTAAAAATTCCGATGTAACGGAATGCGTTGTAAAAAACCGCGTTGTACTGACACCAATCCGTATGAGAGCCCGGACCACAGACTCCTTAGCTGCTCTAGGGAGGAGGGGAAAGAATTTCCTTAGGGTTGTCAGGGTGCCAAAACATGTTCCCGCTAATCTTTTGATCTGTTCTCGGAAGCTCATATCAGCCTTTAGAAACGCAGGGCTGCACTATATTTACAAGAATATGGTGCAGCCCTGCGTTGACCCCTGCACTGATGCTAAATGTAGCTGCCTAGCGCCAACGCAGGCACCCTGGCACCATAGTGCAAGGATGTCTGTGATGCAGGGGAAGATTGTTTATGTGCAGGATGGTGTACCTTCCCGCACATAAACAATACCTTCCTGCACATAAACAATCTTTAAATGGCATTTTGGAACTTCTAGATGTGCTGCTCAATGCAGCACACATAATAGATGCAAAACATAAATAATAATTGTCGTTTTGCTATTTCCATGTGTGATGCACAACACAGCACACTTGGAAACAGCAAAAACAAGGAGAGTTTAACATTTTGCCTCATTTTGCCATGGCAAGACCAGGTTTTTACAGGTCTTAATTCTGGTGCTGCCCCTTATTTACGCCACCCTGTAAATAGGGGGCATCGTCTAAATCAAGGGATGTTGTGATGGAAAACCCACATCAACTCCCACTGCCCTCCCCTTTCATGCAAGTATAGCGTGAAAGGGGGCCTTATTTACAAGACAGCGTTTAGCCACGTTAAGTGGCTTAATGCTGCCTTGTAAATAAGGCAAAGCACCTTCCGCCAACACAAGGTGCTGAAAAGTGATGTTGTGGTGGTGATAGGGGCTTGTAAATATGCCACTGAGTTTCAGCAGATTGGAAATAAATCACCTCTAAGCCTACCCTAAAAAGCTGTTCGAAACTGTGAAACAGCAGTCTATCCCCTTAACCACATCTCAATCAACAGCTCCAGGGACGGTTAAAATATATTTTGCAGATTCTTTGAAGGAAAGGGATACATGATAGTGCTCTCTCTACCTAAATGACCGGACGACCAGACTAACAATGACAGAAAGCAAGCCATACTTGGTCCAGCTGCTGAGAAGTCATCATGCAGAAATCCTCAATATCTTTCCCAAAGCACGTCTTTCCCATCACTTCTCATAGCCCATTAATACTAGTGCCCTTAAAGACATCAGTCCTTCTATGACGCCTTTCCAAAATAACTTGATCAATGCCTCAATGGATATGAACAATGTTTTCAGTGTGTAACTCTTTGAAGCAAGTGTATTAGAACTCAGTGTTACAACTGGTTTGCACAATTTATCATGGACAAACACGTATGTGATGTATTTCACTTAGGATTCCAGGCAGCACAGAGACAGCCATTACATAAATAGCTGATGATGTATTTCGCGTAGTAGATGCAAGCAACTCCTGTCTTCTACTACTACTCTACTGCAGAGGCATTTGACAACACATCACTGTGCACTCATTAATTCGGGGAAGATTTACTAAATTTTCATGCAGCTCATTTGAGAATCTAACGTTGCTGCATTGTGTTGCTTGAAAGGGAGAGCGCAGCAGATTGCCAAATCTAGTAACATATGGCACTATTGCTGTCTCTCCTAGCGCATGCGCAGGTTAAGCTGCCTTGCACAAAAACACACACTCTTGCACTGTTCTGCACTGGTGGATGGGTGTGTGTGTGTGATGTCAACCGTAGGTATGAAATACTGTGCTTTGACAAACTTTAACATATTTCCACTATATATTTGTGCTTTACAGTACAGCACACGTGCAAAGTTGAAAAGATTTGGAAAAAAGAAAACGTTTTTTCCAACAATACACCTGCCTCGAGTAGCTGTCAATTTTTGGTGAAAATCACTCTCTACCAAGGTTAATATTGAGGGATTTGCATCAAAATTCCAAGGCTGGTTGCATGGGGATGCTCATGGACCACCCACGTATGCAAAGTAGCATAAAGTAGTTAAAAGCACTACTGTTCATGAGTTTAGAGCTGCTTTCCAGTGCAAAAAGTTCTGCGCTGTTATGTAAATCCATATACAAGACTTTGCACTAGTTTGTGTCACATTTTTTATGCAAACCTGGTGCAAATTGTTAGTAAATCTGCCTAGTGGTGTGGCAGGGTGCTCTTCTAACTCTAACTCTCTCTCAAACACCTTACTCTAATAAGTCATCCTCCAAGACTCCATAATATATCCTGTGCTCTTAAATTTATACATGGAATCTCCTTCCGCACTGCTCAAAGACACAAGAATCGCATAGCGTGTCTACACCGTATATTACCTGAATGGTGATATCTGATGTCATTTGTGATGCCACCTGTGAGGTCACGAACTGTCCATTTGGTTCAAGATATGGTTTGCAGAGCTAATTATAACTGAACAATTTCTGTATTTTCTAGGTTTTTCCTTCATAGCAAATTCACTTTGTGTGTTTTGCAGGGAACCTACGAGGTTTCACTAGACTGTACCTTACCCTTAACAAATATCTGTGAGTACTTTTTTGAAGTTTTGTTGATATGCTTTATCCAATTCCCATGCTTTCATTTTCTCAACTTCCAGCCACAAGTAAAGCACCCTTCTTCAGCACGTCCCTGTTCTCCTCGTCTTGTGCGGACAACAAACTCTGTACCCAATCTCCGCTGCACCTTGTTTTTGCTGAGAACAGCAGGAACTGCCTGCAGGAGCTGCTTTTTGGACAGGCCATGCACCCCACTCTCTGTGCCCTCAACCAAAGCCTTCTGTGTTTGGTCTTACTCCATATGCAGCAGAAGTTAGTTGCAGGGCCTCTTGGGTCAATGCACCATTCGCTCAACCGTCGCTAAACGTGGCTTTTGGACAGAGAGAGCAGGTGATCAACCAACCATGCACCAAAGAATCCAGCCACCTAACCCCCACTAAAAATACCATATGGCTGTGCACAGCAGGTTTGCCGAGAGGGCCTTGCCTGATGCAAGGTCCTGCACCCACTAACCATATGCCCAGCCACCGCTGCCAACTAATAAAGGTCAGCTCTAAACCCAGTGCCCATGCTTCCAACCTTTACTGCATATGTGAGAACAGAAGTGCATGGAGGCCCAGCATAGTGAACCTCCTACCAGTAGTCTATGTCCTGTACTGCACAAACATGTTAAACCCAAAAGATGCATGTGCCAGTGCGAAAGCGTAAAACAAGATGACAACTATAGCTCCTCGCAGGCATACTGCAGGAATATCAAATGATGCCCAATGCTTAGAAGGATATAGATGGAGAATGCCTCCCACTCAGCAAGGAAAAAGAAATTAAAATCCAATTACATCTGCAAAAAATATATAATGTTCAATTGACAAATAAAAAAAAAGCAGAATGAATGGGTTTTCCAAGCGCTCATCGCCAGCAGAGAAGCAGAGGCACGTTGATTCGATGGACATGTCACAGAATAGGCGGATTCTGTATCCACACCTATAGAGAGGGATAATGTCCAAACAGGTAATTGATCAGTGATAGACAAGAGGCACACCTGTTCTGCACACCCATGGGGCCAGGATGGTGTCTTCTACTCAAGCTATATGTCCCGCTATTTGAAAAATAGTGAAATAGTCCATCCCTACCTACATGGCTTCTGGTTTTGAAGATAATGGGCACCAGCATTACTCTCAGTTCTATAATGCAGCTTGAGTCATTCCTGTTTTTTTTAACTCAGAATCCTCTCTTTCTTTATACAGTGCCCGTCTTGTAATTATCTTCAAGGACTGGCACTGGGGTCATTCTGCCCTCACTCCTATCTTTAGTTGCTAAGACCACTTTCTGTCATAATAGCCCTAAACAGGGATTTGACCTTGCAGAAAATGGTTTGGTCATATCAGAAGTCACCACTTGCAACATGTACGAGAAAGCAGCAAGAAAAATAATTGAGCCTTATGCAGTGCACACACCAGGCCGGAGAGGTTTGGTAAAAATGTGAAATCGTTCTTATTGGGAACGGTATCTGTATTTTGGCTGTTACTGTACCATCTTGTTTATCACTGCAATCATTCCTCTCCACGAATTAATATGTATATAGCAATTTGATGGCCTTTCAGATCCGGACAAAGACGTTAATCTGATGGATAAATATAAAATGGGATGTTTGTGATCACTCTCTGTCCTAGGGTTTAACTTTATGTTATTTAACGTGAAGCAGTACTAACTTTGCACCTTTGGTTCAAGGTGGGACCTACTGGCGCTCATTTGTGTGGACCTGCACTTATTTTTCCCCATCATCCTTTCAATCAGAACAAGAGAGAACAAGCACTGGCCAAGCCAATAGGTCTCACATTTGCGAGCGAGAGTTTGAGCTATTGACTTTGTAAATGATAATGTATTTTACCCTTGTGTTTTGGTTTGGAGTGGAGTGGATGCACGTGGTGTCGAGTGGAATTATGTGGGTTGGATTTTTTAGTCGTGAATTTGTGTGTGGTGGAATTGTGTGGACTGGATTTGTGTTGTTGAATTGTGTATTGTTGAATTGTGTGGAATTATGTGGCATAGTGTTGAGTGGAATTATGTGCCATGGGGCGCAGTTGGATTTTGTGGAGTGTAAGTATGTGTTTTGAGGCTGAGTACATATATATATATATATATCTATCATGTGACCAGACTCCATTCGCGGAGCGAAACGCGTCAGGGAGGGCACTTGCTCTGACACACCTTTGAAAAATAAACATTGCACTGCTGGCACTTTGATCGGTGTTGTGGCTTCGATGATTTAACATCTAATTGATCGCATGGTGGAGTGGAGGTCTACGCCCGTTTAGACCGCAGCGAGAAGCGGTCAGGCTTCCTTTCGTATATATATATTCACTGAAAAAAACATAGGTTTCACGCATGTTATAGTTAGCTGGGCATTTCACTCATACAAAACCATTGAAATTCCCCCGTTATAGTTAGTTCAGCTAACTATAACTCACGCGCCCGCAATGCACTACTGATGACGTCACATATTACATCACTCATGACATGGTCAGTGACATCACTCATGACATTACTGATGACATCTCAAATGACATCACTGATGCGTGAAACCTATGGTTTTTTCAGTGAATTTCTAAGGTTTTTTAACACCTTGGCTGCTAGAGGTTTTCCCCTCCTGTGCTGCTTTGTAAGCTTTCCCATTGTTCATGACAAGGTCAGCTCGTCATAAGCACAGCTCCACTGTGCCTCATGAGCTCGTCATGAGCAGGGAAGGGGTTAAATGCTAATTTCTAACTATAATGTGGCTGAAACCTATGTTTTTTTCTGTGAATTTCAAAGGTTTTTATAATGCTAATTCCTAACTATAACGTAGCTGAAACCTATGGTTTTTTCAGTGAATTTCAACGGTTTTGTAAATGATAATTTTTAAATGTATTAATTGTTATATTTTTTTATACTAATTCACTGCATTGTTTTAAAGTATTTATTTTTAGCTATTTTATTTTTTAAATTACATTACATATTTTTAATGTAAATTGAAAAAAATGTTTTTAAAAATATTGAAATTGTAATATTTATTTTTATTTAATATTTTTTTCATTTATATATATTTTATATAGCAGGCAATGATATCCTATGGAAGGAAATTCAAGTTACTGGTAAGTACAGCTAAATTTACTTTTCAGGAATAGTAGTGAGCTGAAAGATGCGGCACTAAGGTATCTCCTGATAACAGGTGAGTAAATCGGAATTCGTAGTTCGGCTGATTTTAGAGGAATATTTGTACTTTTCAAAAATAGACACTTAGAAACTTTTCTGGTGAAAACCACACAATAGATTCCTATGGAAGGAAATACAAGTTACAGGTAAGTACGCTTAGATTTACTTTTCAGGGTCCATACTGGGCTCAAAGATGCAGCATTGACGTCTCTTGTGATAACAGGTGAGTATATCGGAATTCGTAGTTCCGCTGATTTTATGGGAATATTGTGCTCAATAGTGAAGGAAGGGGGTGGGGCCTGAGGTGACATGTGTACAAACACGCCCTGTGGCATGTTTTAGATTGGGAATTAATTCCTCTTCAATCCTGAGGTCCCCTATGAGCCAACTAGCACACCAGGTACCTCCAGTATGCGCCAGGGGCTGGGTTGCAGAGAGGTGTTCAGAGGGCACGCCCCTTTTTTACAACACGCTGCAACGCAGCTCCGTGGAGCTTAATGGAGGTACCTGTTGGACTAGTTGGCCCCTAGGAAACCTCTGGATTGAAGAGGAATTAATTCCCCAACTTAAAACGCTCCACATGGCATGTTTGCACACATATCACCTCAAGCCCCGTCCCCTACCTTTACCACTGTGCAAACGCGCCCCGTAGCGCTTTCTAAGTTGGGGGATTAAGTCCCCTTGCATACTGGGGGTCCCCCTGGTGCGATTACTGAGGGGGAACTAATTCCCCTTACATATTGGGGGTCGCTGGGGGCCAACTAGCCCACCAGGAACCTCCAGTATGCGCCAGGGGGCTGCATTGCACAGAGGTGTAATGAGGCCTCACCCCTTATTACACCTCTCTGCAACGCAGCCCCCTGGCATGTTTACAGAGGGCAAACTAATTCCCCTTGCATATTGGGGGTGCTTGGGGGCCAACTAGCCCACCAGGAACCTCCAGTATGCACCAGGGAGCTGCATTGCAGAGAGGTGTAATGAGGCCACAACCCTTTTTACAACACTCTGCAAAGCAGCTCCGTGGCACTTACTGGAGGTACCTGGTGAGCTAGTTGACCCCCAGTATTCAAGGGAAATTCCTCCCCCCTCTGCAAATGCGCCAGGGGGCGCGCTTGCAGAGTGGTGCAGGGAGGGGGCAGGGCTTGAGGTGACGGATTGCACCACTCTGCAAACGCGTCAAGAGTAACTAATTCCCCTTGAATACTGGAGGCCAACTAGCCCACCAGGAACCTCCAGTATGTGTCAGGTGGCTGCGTTGCAGAGAGGTATAAAAAGGGGCCTGGCCTCTTTACACATCTCTGCAAGGCAGCCCCCTAGCACATACTGGAGGTTCCTTGTGGGCTACTTGGCCCCCAGGGATCCCCAGTATTCAACAGGAATTATTTCCCCCTCTGCCAATGCGCCAGAGGGCGCGTTTGCAGAGAGGTGACTTAATGGTTTTTTTGGGGGATCGGCAGGGTATGCGTACCCTGCGCTTATCCCTAGGATTTAAAAATAAAATAAAAAGGGGGGGCTTTGGGGGTCCTTGTGGGACCTCCTGAGCAGGCCTAGGGGGTCAGGAACCCTCAGTATGCACCAGGGGGCTGCCTTGCAGAGAGGTGTAAAAAGGGGCGTGGCCTCTTTACACGTCCCTGCAAGGCAGCCCCCTGGCGCATTTGCAGAGGGAGAACTAATTCCCCTTGCATATTGGGGGTCCCTTGGGGCCAACTAACCCACCAGGAACCTCCAGTATGCGCCAGGGAGCTACATTGCAGAGAAGTGTAATGAGGCCACACCCCTTTTTACACCTCTCTGCAACACAGCCCCCTGGTGCATTTACAGAGGGGGAACAAAATCCCCTTGCATATTGGGGGTCCCTTGGGGCCAACTAACCCACCAGGAACCTCCAGTATGCGCCAGGGAGCTACATTGCAGAGAAGTGTAATGAGGCCACACCCCTTTTTACACCTCCCTGCAACACAGCCCCCTGGTGCGTTTACAGAGGGGGAACTAATTCCCCTTGCATATTGGGGGTCCCTGGGTGGCAACTAGCCTAGCAGGAACCTCCAGTATGCACCAGGGAGCTGCATTGCAGAGAGGTTTAATGAGGCCACACCCCTTTTTACATCACTCTGCAATGCAGATCTGTGGTGCTTCCTGGAGGTACCTGGTGAGCTAGTTGGCCCCCAGGGACCCCCAGTATTCAAAGGAAATTACTTCCCCCTCTGCAAATGCGCCATGGGGTGCGTTTGCAGAGTGGTGCAGGCAGGGGGCAGGGCTTGAGGTGACAGATTGCACCACTCTGCAAACGCACCCCCTGGCGCGTTTGCAGAGGGGGAACTAATTTCCCTTGAATACTGGGGGTCCCTGGGGGCCAACTAGACCACCAGCAACCTCCAGTATGCGCCAGGGGGCTGCGTTGCACAGAAGTGTAGTGAGGCCCCGCCCCTTTTTACACCTCTCTGCAATGCAGCCCCCTGGTGCGTTTACAAAGGGGGAACTAATTCCCATTGCATATGGTCCCTGGGGGCCAACTAGCCCTTCAGGAACCTCCAGTATGCGCCAAGGAGCTGCATTGCAGAGAGGTGTAATGAGGCCACGGCCCTTTTTACACCTCTCGGCAGTGCAGCCCCCCGGCGCGTTTACAGAGGGGGAACTAATTCCCCTTGCATATTGGGGGTCCCTGGGGGCCAACTAGCCGCCCACCAGGAACCTCCAGTATGCGCCATGGGGCTGCTTTGCAGAGAGGTGTAAAAAGAGGCATGGCCTCTTTACACGTCTCTGCAAGGCAGCACCCTGGTGCATACTGGAGGTTGTTGTTGGCTACTTGGCCCCAGGGACCCCCAGTATTCAAGGGGAATTAGTTCCCCCTCTGCACCGCGCCAGGGGGTGCTTTTGCAGAGTGGTGCCTTAATTTTTTGGGGGGATCGCCAGTGTACGCGTACCCTGTGATTTAAAAAAAAAAATGCATTTGTGGCCTTGGGGGTCCTTGTGGGACCCCCTGAGCAGGCCTAGGCGGTCAGGGTGTTTCTACCCTGCCCCTTTTCTTTGTTTTCACCTTTGTTTCCCTGTTTTCTTGTGACTTGGTTCTACTGAGGCACAAGATGTCTGCCAACACTTCCTGGTTTGGAGTGTTGACAGACAGTTGACAGCCGATCAGCATGCAGTTCGCGCTTGTAATTGAATGGATCTCCGTACGCGTGTAGAACTCTCTAGATATCGCTATGATTTTACTTTGAATTTTCTCAGAAGCTACTGAACGGATTTACACCATTTACCAAAAAGCACAATCTGCGAACCGAACTCTACCTCACTGCTAAATTTGGTGTAATTCCGTTCAGCCGTTTGGGCTGTAGCCCTGGCTAAAGGTCCCTATGGAAAATTGCATGAGGAAAACATGTGTTGAGACCCCCCTTTTTTCTCGGCCCCCACTTGACGAATCACCCCCAAACAGGGCAGGAGCGGAACCGAGCAGGCCATTTTCTTGGAGAAATTCACGAAGATTCGTCCACCAGCACCAAAGTTATTCCAAATAGAATGTTGTGGATTTCCTATGGAAACTAGGTCCTAACTATAACTACCTACTGGTGACTGCCAGTAGGTAATATATATATATGCATATATTTATTACCTACTGGCGATAGCCAGTAGGTATATATAGTTAGGATTTTTTTCCTATGGGACTTTTGAAAATTCTATGTCTAATAACTTTGGCGTTTGTGGACGGAATCGGCTGAAATTTTCAGGAAAATGGCACATTTTGTTTCTGAGCAGCTCCTGAAAATTTGGGGGGGGTTCGTCAAGGGGGGGCCGAGAAAAAAGGGGGGTCCCAAAACGCGTTTTTCCCATGTTAATTTCCATAGGGCGGTTGGACTCACTTTTAGCCCGAACGGCTGAATGGATTTCCACGAAACTTGGCAAAATTGTAGGGACTGTTAGCCCGATGTGCCTTTGCTAGGTCTCAATATATGTGCTTCAGTGGATTTTGAGAAATTAACGTTTAAATCAAGATATATATCTGTAACAGCGCTCCGGGCAGCGCTCCGGTTCGCGAACTTTTCGCGTATCGGAACTTTGCAAAGCGAAGCTGATTGGCTCTCCGGTGTCTGTCAACATTCTAAACAGTCCGGTGCGGCCGCCATCTTGTCTCTCGGTAGGATCGAGAGACAAGAGGAGGCCAAAACAAAGGGGGAAATGAAGGAAAGGGGGCAAGGTAGACCCCTCCTGACCCCCTGGGATTGATGAGGGGGATATTATAGAGCCACGCCGGGCCCAAAAAAAAAAAAATCCGATTTTTTCGCCGTAGAGACGCGTCTTGGTTCGCGAACCGGGCAGCTAACCGGGCAGCTAACCGGGAAGCTAACCGTCAGTGTAACCCAAAAAAAAAAAAAAATCCGATTTTTTCGCCGTAGAGACGCGTCTTGGTTCGCGAACCGGGCAGCTAACCGGGCAGCTAACCGGGAAGCTAACCGGCAGTGTAACCCAAAAAAAAAATCCGATTTTTTCGCCGTAGAGACGCGTCTTGGTACGCGAACCGGGCAGCTAACCGGGCAGCTAACCGGGAAGCTAACCGGCAGTGTAACGGGAGTCTGAGGAGTAGCTGATTGGCTGTCAATATTGTAAACAGTCCGGAGCGGCCGCCATCTTGTCTCTCGGTAGGATCGAGAGACAAGAGGAGGCCAAAACAAAGGGGGAAATGAAGGAAAGAGGGCAAGGTAGACCCCTTCTGACCCCCTAGGATTTATGAGGGGGATATTATAAAACCACGTGGGGCCAAAAAAAAACAAACAAAAAAATCCGATTTTTTCGCCGTAGAGACGCGTCTTGGTACGCGAACTGGGCAGCTAACCGGGCAGCTACCGGGAAGCTAATCGGCAGTGTAACGGGAGTCTGAGGAGAAGCTGATTGGCTGTTATCATTGTAAACAGTCTGGAGCGGCCGCCATCTTGTCTCTCTGTGGGATCGAGAGACAAGAGGTGGAAAAAAAAAAGGTGTAAATGAATGAAAGGGGTAAGGCAGACCCCTCCTGAACCCCTAGGATTGATGAGGGGGCTATTAAAGTTCCCTGGGGGGTGAAAAAAAAAAAATTGCGATTTTCGCGGTAAAGGTGCTTCCTGGTACGTTAACCGGGCAGCTAACCGGCAGCGTAACGGGAGTCCGACATATTGTGTTTTTTGAACGTTTGTGATATGTGCACGTGTGGATTTTGTCTAATTAAGGTTAAAAAATATATATATATCTTTAAGCGTGTTCTGGCGCGCTTACGTTTTGGGTTTGGTTTGCGCTGCAGAGACGATACGTCACGGTTATGCGATGCATCATGAGGCGTCTCACGGGCTACGTGATACGTCACTTAATAAAGAATATATTTTACAGCTATAGATATTAGCTTTTAAAAAACCAATGAAATTCACAGAAAAAACCATAGGTTATAGACCATATATAGTTAGGAATTTGCATTTACAAAACCTTGAAAATTCACTGAAAAAACCATAGGTTATAGACCATATATAGTTAGGGATTAGCATTTAAAAAACCTTATTTTATTTGCACAAAACCATTGAAATTCCATATATAGTTAGTTGCACTAACTATATATCGCGGACCCGCAATCCACTGCTAATGATGTCACATATTACATCATTCATGACATGGTCAGTGACATCACTGATGACATCACTGATGACATCTCAAATGACATCACTGATGACATCACTGATGACATCTCAAATGACATCACTGATGACATCACTGACATCTCATTTGACATTACTGATTACATCACTGATGATATCATTTATGTGATAATACATCTTCAGACTCTAATATAACCTTTGATACACTCAGTGTAAACAGGCACTCACAGACTGTCACACATCCATGGAGTTACTCACACACCTATTCAGTCATGCAAAGAATCAATCACATCTCCATTTCCTTAACTATACAGTTATACACACCTTACTTATTCAAACATATACTAACACATATTTACTCTCTTATACAATCCTTGATACAAGTTCACAATGATTCATACAGCCACTCTCACATTCACTGACTCTTATGTTCAGTTATTTATATATGTCAACTCTCACATGGAGTGTGCTTTACATATGTACTTACTTTGACATGTAGAACTGAGATATCCATTCACTCACCAATATACTCATGCACACAGTCAACTGTCCATACAGCTGTTTCTACATGCACTTTTGAACCCATACACCTAGGGAATCAACCGCTCACACATCTATGCACAGAGTTATACACCTCCCAGCCACCCACACACACACTCAGTCTCCCATACAAATACTCGGGCAACCATTCAATAACCCATATAGTTACTGATATAGCTACTGATTTAAACATGCAGCAGTTTACAGAAGAACATAAATATTGATTGCCAAATTAAGACACTTTAATCACTAACCCATGCACTCAGTGAGACACATTTAATCATTCTCTCATACAGTCAGTCATGCACCTACTAAATCCTTCATCCAGACACTTATACATCCACTCATTCTTCAATATGTAAGACATATTTTAACTTTACAGAAACATACAGTCACTGGGTGTTGTCATCAGTGATGTCATCAGTGATGTCATTTGAGATGTCATCAGTGATGTCATCAGTGATGTCACTGACCATGTCATGAATGATGTAATATGTGACATCATTAGCAGTGGATTGCGGGTCCGCGATATATAGTTAGTGCAACTAACTATATATGGAATTTCAATGGTTTTGTGCAAATAAAATAAGGTTTTTTAAATGCTAATCCCTAACTATATATGGTCTATAACCTATGGTTTTTTCAGTGAATATATATATATATATATATATATATATATATATATATATATATATATATATATATATATATATATATATATATATATATATATATATATATATATATATATATATATATATATATATATATATATACATATATATATGTCCTCCAAGATGCCCCAGCATTTTGAATAAGCACTCAAAAGCGCCCAATACCAGCAGGTATTGTAGTGCCTCGCTGCAGCCTGCCACACTCAAGCCACTCGTTTTCTTCATGGTGCCCACGCATTTCGAGGCTGACACGCCTCTTCATCATGGGCTGTGAAAGAACAGGCATTTATGGTTCACTCCGTTTTAGTGTGCTTTTATTTAAACAACGCCCTCAGTGGGTTGGACAACATGCCATCATCTATTTCTAAGCATAATGGGATTTGCGGTCCCAGGGAGTGAATAACATGGTTATTTCCTTTAGAAGTTTCAATGTCCTGTCACTTTTAAAAGCATTTTTAATGATAAAGGGCAGAAAAGAGTGAGGCAAATACCATCAGACCCTACTGGAAGGGAAGAATTGACTCCAAATCCCAGCATTCAGCTTACTGGAAAGCTAATGCAAAGATGGACAAATAGCATTTGGAGTACTGACCGGGTTTTGCTGTTGGCCCCTCCCTATGATTAAGTTGCAGGTGCAACGAAACGCGTCAGGGATTTACACCAGTTGGGGCTGCCAACGTGTTTGTGAGCAAATAAAGATTTATAATCCGTCCTTGTGGAGTGGCGTTTCTAAGTTCCGGGGCACGTTGGAGAATGGATAATACGCGGCAGGCTCCGAGCCGCGAGAAACGCACCGTCTGAAAATTGAATTCAGCTCTGCGAGACTGTATACCATTACAGCCTGTCAGCATGAAGGATTGCCTAATTTCAACCATGCAAGCAGCCTCGAAGCCCACAGGAGGGCTAGAAACATTGATAATGATAAAGGGCAGAAAAGAGTGAGGCAAATACCATCGGACCCTACTGGAAGGGAAGAATTGACTCCAAATCCCAGCATTCAGCTTACTGGAAAGCTAATGCAAAGATGGACAAATAGCATTTGGAGTACTGACCGGGTTTTGCTGTTGGCCCCTCCCTATGATTAAGTTGCAGGTGCAACGAAACGCGTCAGGGATTTACACCAGTTGGGGCTGCCAGCGTGTTTGTGAGCAAATAAAGATTTGTAATCCATCCTTGTGGAGTGGCGTTTCTAAGTTCCGGGGCACGTTGGAGAATGGATAATACGCGGCAGGCTCCGAACCGCGAGAAACGCACCGTCTGAAAATTGAATTCAGCTCTGCGAGACTGTATACCATTACAGCCTGTCAGCACGAAGGATTGCCTAATTTCAACCATGCAAGCAGCCTCGAAGCCCACTGGAGGGCTAGAAACATTGATAATGATAAAGGGCAGAAAAGAGTGAGGCAAATACCATCGGACCCTACTGGAAGGGAAGAATTGACTCCAAATCCCAGCATTCAGCTTACTGGAAAGCTAATGCAAATATGGACAAATAGCATTTGGAGTACTGACCGGGTTTTGCTGTTGGCCCCTCCCTATGATTAAGTTGCAGGTGCAACGAAACGCATCAGGGATTTACACCAGTTGGGGCTGCCAGCGTGTTTGTGAGCAAATAAAGATTTGTAATCCATCCTTGTGGAGTGGCGTTTCTAAGTTCCGGGGCACGTTGGAGAATATATATATATATATATATATATAAATGTCCTCCAAGATGCCCCAGCATTTTGAATAAGCACTCGACAGCGCCCAATACCAGCAGGTATTGTAGTGCCTCGCTGCAGCCTGCCACACTCAAGCCACTCGTTTTCTTCATGGTGCCCACGCGTTTGGAGGCTGACACGCCTCTTCATCATGGGCTGTGAAAGAACAGGCATTTATGGTTCACTCCGTTTTAGTGTGCTTTTATTTAAACAACGCCCTCAGTGGGTTGGACAACATGCCATCATCTATTTCTAAGCATAATGGGATTTGCGGTCCCAGGGAGTGAATAACATGGTTATTTCCTTTAGAAGTTTCAATGTCCTGTCACTTTTAAAAGCATTTTTAATCCTTAAGTAGGTTAGGTATGGTTGAGGCAGGCTTATAATAAAGTTACGGTTTTTCTCAGTTTAGGGATAGTAAAGTTAGGACTCCTAACTTTAGGACTCCTAAACTGAGAAAAATCCTAACTTTAAGACTTTCGGTATTCACAGAAGGCATTTAGGAGTCCTAAAGTTAGGACTCCTAACTTCTGTGAATACCGAAATGAGTAAGTGCCTTCAGTGAATACCAAAATTAGTAAGTGCCTTCTGTGAATACCAAAATGGTAGTAAGTTTAGGATTTGTCTTAAGTTAGTTCTGCGAATCAGGCCCAGAAACACTACCCCTAGCACGACCCCCTACACTACACAAACACCACTACACTACCCAAACACCACTACACTATCCTAAACCCTAAAACACTACCCCAGAAAGACTCCCCCAGCACCCACTACCCTGCACGACCCCCGACACTACCCTAAACCCTAAAGCACTACTCTACACTACACAAACACCACAACACTACCCTAAATCCATAAAACACTACCCCCAGCCTGACCCCCTACACTACACAAAAACTACTACACTACCCTAAACCCTAAAACACTACCCCCAGCACGATCCCCCAACCCCCACTTCTGTCCCTACACTCAAACACTACACTGCACGACCACCTCAACCCCCAAAAACCTAAAAAAGTAACCCCCACCCCATGCTCAATCCCCCTTACCTCTCTCCTTGTGGTTCCTGTTTCACGTCGTCTCTGAGGGGCATTGCACATCGTTATGAGGAAAGGGAACAGCCTCTTTTCCTTACAACAACGTGGATCGTCTGCATTTTTTTAGAACGTATGGTCATTTACTATACATACCTTTACCAAGAAATTCGCTGTAAAGGCATGTGTGGTAAATGACCATGCATTCTAAAAAAATGCATAGTAATGACTTTGCGATGTACAACCATTGCGTGGTAATGCATGCATTGTAATGCCATCACTAAGTTAAAAACTTGTTGAAATGGCTGCACACCCCCCAAAATGTGCCTTCTGTTTCAAATATGCATAATTTAAGTTCACATTGACTGTTTGTTTTTTGTTGCGAACCCTATCTTCAATTGAAAACAATACAACGTGCACACGGAAAGTAAAATGGAACAAAATGAAACCTTCCGAAAACACAGGCTGGTCGGAGAGGAACTAAAAAAAAAGTCAGCAAACCATCTTAAATAGCCAAAAGTGTAAGAAGACAAGCAATACGCCACTGCTAAATAGGCGTGAACAAACAAAACAACATAAGGCTGGACAGCAAACCTATATTAGCCACATACATGCAAGCTTTTTTAAACAAGACGCAATTAATGATGATACATACATTGAATACAGCATGTCTCCAAGATAGCTGACTAGGCTAGATCTAAAAAAAACATATTCAGGGGAAAGAAAGAGGAAGAGAAAGACAGAAAAGTATGTGACAAAGGCAGAGGGCAGTAACCTGCAAGAGTGTGATAAAGGGGCAAAGAGTGTAGGGTGCTGGATTAAAGAGGCATGGCCTGGGCCTGGCACTTATTCTTTTCCAAATTATTAACTGATATAAAGGCATATATAGTGGGAATATGTGAACGTTTTATGCCATAAGCAGCTTACTTGACATTATTAAGTAGCAGATCAAACAGCAGGGAACTGACAATGTAGTAGATGAAGTGGTAGAATAAACTGCGCACGATTTTTCCACTATCCTGTCACTCGCAATTATCTCAACTGAGGTTATTCTAGGAGAGAATTAAAATAGTCCTCAACTAATTTACTTGAAGCCTCTCCTGCTTGGCATGTGGTACTGTATGCTAATATGTGCAAGCTTCTTCATATGAACAAGCTACTTCAACGTTTTTAATGCTCCTCTTGTGGTAGTTTAATTGTAATCTACTCTGCACTTAAGTCCCAGAAGATTACTTCATTTTGAATGTCCACATTCTCTGCTGGGGATTGTTCTGCTACAATCTTACCCAAGGTGAGTCAATTGTCTCCTAGCAGAACATTTTAGTATAGGAGCAAGTTTTGTGTGGAGCAGTGTAGGTCAGGATTCCTTCACAGTTCATGCCGCCTGGTTATAAAAGATAATATGGCATTTGGTGTCTTCTTGCTAATGTCAGTCATTTAACTTCCTTAAATTGATCAATTTATAATTTATTTGCAATTTGGAGGCCTATAGTTTGGCTACACTTTGGTCTAAAGGCAGCAGTAGATTTTGTGACTTAGTGGGAGGGTTTGGAAGATTATCCACTGGCCTTCATTGGCTTCTAAAATCCCCTCAACCACTTCACTAAAAAATATCTATTATTTCTAAACTTAGTTTAGTAACAGGCACAAATACAAATTCTGCATAGGCTTAGAAGAGAGGTTTGGACTTTTTCAGCTTTCCGTTTGGCAGAGTTCCTTTTTTCAAGAACACACAACTTCAATGTTATCATTTGTTACAGGGGCAATCGCAAAAATCAATTAATGTGGCATGATGACTCAACAACAACAGTATGTTGATAATTAATCAAACATATTTCAGTCTTACTAGTCCAGGAGAAAGTTGTAAGAGGACTAACCCAGCTCCGTCCTTTCCAGCATCTCACTGGCTTACCTTCTACCACCAACCACCAACGATTCTTCAGCATACAATATGGTTCGTGCACATTTAGGACCATATTGATGTTGGGGTTGCATTGATTTTGCTCGACTCAGTGTGGTGCATGCACAACACAACCCTTAATGCCATTTATCTTGCTGTGCAAGACCACTTTGCATTGAACTTTTTGTTAATATATTTCTCTATTTCTATAAATTTGAGTCGAATTTCACAACAACTAACCATCCACTTTCCGAAACCCATTGCAAACCTCTCCTGACTTTTAAATGATGTAGTAAGTTCTCTTATTTTAGACATTTATAATGTTACCCATTCTTTAGGTATGGATTCTGTAGAATTCAAAACAGTCGGGCATGGCGCTGAGAGACCTTGGCGGTAAGCGTGTGAGGCTCTGGACCCGAGGAAGGGTAGACGCGCATGAAAAACGACCAGGGCGTAGCAACGCAGCAATATCGGTATGCGAAAGTTCCCTGAGTTGAACAAGCACACTTTTGCACGTTACTATACCTGAGGCAAGCTGTTTTTTGTCAAAAGATGCTTAAAGGAGGATTCGCGATATCGCGGCCGCCATTTAAATGCGGATTGCGAGACAGGAGCGCATTTATCCCTTCTTACTTGGCGAACTCATGGCACGTATACTTTCAACTAAAACGCCTCATATTGTGACTTTTTCACCAATTTCTCATGCAAGCTTCTTGTTTTATAGCAATAACCTTCAATTTCTGTGTAGCCCCTTTCACCTATGAACTGGTTTCATTAGAGGCGCCATTTTGGCTAACACAGGAAATTTCTCTCAGAGAATTATGAAGGAGATATGTATAACCTGGCTACATCTACACGCTGCTGCACATAGGTGACTTCTTTAAATAACCCTGCAGTTCTCTAAATATACCAGCATGAGCATTATCACTGGAACGTTTTATGTATTAAATTTGAAGACGACTTGCACCCCATCTGCAGTATATTTTATTCACTGTGGTGGATGTGGCATTTTGTGTGCATGACGATGCCTGGTCTCCTTTGAAGTGTAGTATAACTCACATTTTCTCTTCACTGCTTCCTTTATTTACCTGGCTGGTTCTTTGTTTTCTTGTTCTGACCTGGTACCTGACTTTTGCCTTACTGACTCAATAATTGATGGGCAGAACGAAAAACCCTTCCTCTAGTGCATCAACGCCTAAATGTGTTTTTATTAAGAATTCAAAACTTTTTTCAAAGCTCACAAAATTGGAGGATTCTACATCTTTTGAATCTAAAGGTAGTAACATCATAATGGATCATCCGCGGTCTGCACCAGGAAAGTCCAATGTAAAACGCCTTAAGCAACACCCTCCATCTCCACCCAAACCAGATTCTCCAGTCTCCGTGGATTTGTTGTTGTAAGAAATAAGAACCCTTAGACCCTTTATGGAGGATACTAATTCCAAACTGCAACTACTCTCGGGCAGATGGTCGCAACTCGATTCCAGAATTTCAACGGTGGAACATAAGGTTTCAGCATTGGACGAAACCTCCAAACTGTTTCCTCCGTGCAGTTGCAAGTTTCAACTCTCCAAAGGCAGGTTGAAGACTTAGAAAATCGTAATAGAAGAAACAACTTATGTATTTATGGTTTGAATGAAGGAGTCGAAGGAAAAGACCCTATTACTTTTTTCAAATCTTTTCTTCCCAGTATCTTACACCTGCATGAGGATACCTCTTTGAATATTCAGCGTGCTCACAGACTGTGTCAGATTTCCAGCAACTCCTCTCCTTCTCAGAGGCCTAGAGGGGTTATCCTCTATTTCTTGGAATACACGGATCTACTAAGAGTCTTAGTGGCTGCTAAAGCCATTCAACGGATTTCATGGTCCGGGTCTACATTATTTTTTGTGCAGGATTATTCTAGAGCTACAGCAGCTAGACGCAAAGCTTTCCTCGATATGAGGCCCGATTTGCGCACCATGGTAGCCAGATATGGTCTTTTCCATCCTTGTATATTTAAAGTCACATTCAACAACAGAACGTCTTCTTATGAAGATCCTGTCCGATTGCAGAGCTTCATCAATTCACACAAGATGGAACACACAGACTCTCCAAGACCTTCCTCCTCACATGTTACTTGACTTTTTATATTCTTGCGCACATAATGTTTCTTCCAATTTATCTGCAGGTTTTTCAATGTTGCATGCCTATCATATTTTTTAGGATTACTTAAAGTCTCTGAACTTCTGAGTATAGTTCTTCCGTTTTAACGATTGTCAGGTTTGCTGTTTTACTTCTCATATTCTTGTTAAATGCCTTACTAAACCTTCCTATCATTTTTTTCCCTTTTGTCCTTCGCCCTTAAAATGACGTTTATAGTATGGCCTGTCCCGTCCTTGGATGTTCTGGTCCTTGACCGAGGATCCGCCTGTTCCATGTGGTTCCACCCTCACTCGATTTCGTGTTCCCCTTATTGTAAGTATGTCTCTTGTTTTGTCTTCTGTTTTTGGGTATGTCTCACAGTTATCCCTTTATTTCCATAATAGTGACCTCTGTACCCTTCCTCATCTTCATGTTCCTATTTCACAAGTTCATTATTCATTTTGTCTTTTGTTCTGCATAGCGCAATTCATCCTTCTAATGTTTTCCTCATTTAGTTCCTCTCTTTTGCTTTCTCTCTTCTATAGTTCCTGTGTTTAATTAAATATCCTCTATAAATCCCAATCATCTCAAAAATACTTCATCTTTTCTCCTTCCATCTACTTCTCCAATTGCTGTACAATATTCTTGCACCGATTTGGACTTTTGTATTGTAAGCCCAGTTTATTCTGTTGTTGACTTTTTCATTTTATTGAATTGGACTGAAACTTTTTATTCTTTTTCTCCCTTTATCTTATTATCTTATTTTACTTAAATTACTTTCATGCACTATTAGGGAACTTAACTCCCCTATTAAGAGACAGAGAGTTTTGTCACATTCGGCTAAGTTAAATGCTGATATTGTGTTCTTACAAGAGACCCACCTTACAGATACTAAATCGATGAAATTAAATAAAGGCTGGGTGGGTGAGGCATATTTTTCTCCAGGAGATGGTAAACAAAATGGAGTGATGATCTTATGTCGCAAATCTTTACCAGTGACGTTTATATCGCAAGAATCAGATGCTGAAGGGAGATGGCTCTCTGTTAAAATATCACTCAAGGGTGTACAAGTATCTTTCATCAATGTTTATGCGCTTACTGGCGGTGACACTTCTCTCTGGCATGCCTTAGCTAAGCATATCTCTCAATGCATCGATGATAATTTCATTATGGCTGGAGACTGTAACCAAATATTGGACCCTCTTATAGATAGGAACGCTAAGGAGCCCTAATTCCCCAACAAATCACATAAATCTTTTACACATACTATACATCAGCAAAAATTGCTAGATGCCTGGTGCCTTTGCAATCCGACCACTAGAGAATTTTCCTTCTATTCCTCAACCCATCATACGCAATCAAGAATTGATTATGTTTTCGTATCTCATAATATTTTGCAAACTCTTACACATGCACAAATTGGCCCTATTCTCCTATCGGATAATGCACCTGTTTCAATTGGCTTTGATATATTACCTAAAACCAATGCTCCCAGAAGATGGCGTTTTAATAATACGCTTCTACTATCAATGAATGAATGAATCAATCAATCAATCAGAGTACTTGTAAAGCGCACTACTTACCCATGAGGGTCTCAAGGTGCTGAGGGGAGGGGGTGCCGCTACTGCTTGAAGAGCCAGGTCTTGAGGAGTCTTTTGAAGGCAAGTAGGTCTTGGGTCTGCCGTAGGTGGGTAGGGAGGGTGTTCCAGGTCTTGGGGGCAAGGTAGGAGAAGGATCTGCCGCCAGAGGTTGTTCGTTGGATGCGGGGGACAGCGGCGAGGGCGAGGCTGGCAGAGCAGAGCTGGTGGGTGGGGGTGTAGAAGCTGAGTCTGCTGTTCAGGTAGGCTGGTCCGGCATTGTGGAGTGCTTTGTGTGCATGGGTGAGGAGCTTGAAGGTGATCCTCTTGTCAATGGGGAGCCAGTGTAGTTCTCTCAGGTGGGGGGTGATTAGTCAGACGGCGGCGTTTTGGATGTGTAGGTGTTTGGCTGGGATTCCTGCATAGAGTGCATTGCCGTAGTCCAGTCTGCTGTTGGCAAGGGCCTGTGTCACCCTTTTTCTTGTATTGGTCGGGATCTACTTGTAGATCCTGCGGAGCATGCGGAGGGTGTTGTAGCAGGAGGAGGAGACGGCGTTGACCTTTTTAGACATGGAGAGGGAGGAGTTGAGGATGAAACCTAGGTTGCGTGCGTGGTCGGTGGGTGTCGGTACTGATCCCAGTATGTTCGGCCACCAGGAGTCGTCCCAGGCTGAGGGGGTGGGTCCGAAGATGAGTACCTCCATCTTGTCCGAGTTCAGCTACATCCAGTCAGCGACGGCCTTCATTCCCTCATGGAGGTTGGTTTTGGCGGTGTGCCAGTCCTTGGTGAGGGAGAGGATGAGCGGGGTGTCGACAGCGTAGGAGATGATATTGAGGTTGTGTTGGCGGGCCACTTGTGTGAGGGGGGCCATGTAGACGTTGAACAGCATCGGGTTGAGAAATGAGCCCCGGGGGACGCTGCAGATGAAGTTGGTGGCCTCGGATCTGAAGGGCGGGAGGCAGATGCTCTGGGTTCTGCCGGAGAGGAAGGACGTGGTCCAGTCAAGGGCCTTCTCTTGGATTCCGGCTTCTAGGAGGTATGTCTTTGGAGTGCGATGGCAACTGTGTCGAAGGCGGCTGACAGGTCCAGGAGGATAAGGGCTGATGTTTTGCTGTTGTCTATTTGGCACCTGATGTTGTCTGTCGCTGCAATGAGGGCTGTCTCGGTGCTGTGGTTTCGTCTGAACCCGGACTGGGACGGGTCCAATGTGTTGTTGTCTTCCAGGTGGCGGGCCAGTTGCATGTTGACGATTTTCTCGATGACCTTTGCCGGGAACGGGAGCAGGGAGATGGACCGGATGTTTTTGAGGTCCTTGGGGTCCACCTTGGGCTTCTTGAGGAGGGAGTTGATTTCGGCATGTTTCCAGCTTTCCGGGAATGTCGCTGTTTCAAAGGAGATGTTGATGACCTTCCGTAGTTGGGGTGCGATGGCAGCGTCTGCTTTGTTGAATACGTGGTGTGGGCCCGGGTCTTACAGAGATCCTGAGTTGATGGACTTCATGACCTTGCGTGTCTCGTCTTCGTTGATGTTGGACCAGGAGGTCTGGCGGTTGGTGCTGGTGGTGTTCACAGGACAGGTGGGGTCTGGCGTAGTCGGGGCGGTCATGGTGTCGAAGCTGTCATGGATGTCAGCGATCTTGCGGTGGAAGAAAATGGCCAGTGAGTTGCACAGTTATTGTGAGGGCGGTATGTCGTTGCCGTTGGCGCTGAGGTTGGAGAATTCCTTTACGATGCTGAAAAGCTCTTTGCTGTTGTGTGCATTGCTATCCAGGTGGTCTTTGAAGGAGGATCCCTTGGCTAATCTGATGAGGTGGTGATGTCTGTGGGTGGCGTCCTTGTGGGCTGCGTGGTTGTCCGGAGTGCGTTCGTGAAGGCATATCTTCTCCAGTTTCCGGCATGCGCGTTTGGAGGTCTGCAGCTCGTCAGTGAACCAGGTGGCTCTCTTGCTGGCGTGGTTGTTGGAGGGTTTCTTGAGTGCGGCGAGGGTGTTGGCGCAGTCGTTGATCCACTGTCTGAGGTTGCGGGCTGCGGTGTATGGGTTGGTGGGCTCGGTGGGTGGGGTTTGGGCAAGAGGGGTGATCAGCTGGTCTTCTGTGACTTTGTTCCAGCAGCGGGGAGGTAGCTGTTGGGTGCGGTGGTGCGTGGTTGGTTTATTGAAGGTGAAATGTATGCAGCGGTAGTTGGTCCAGTGGAGTTCGGTGGTGTGGTCGAAGGTGACGTGGGTGCCTGTGGAGAAGACGGGGTCCAGTGTGTGGCCAGCAGCGTGGGTAGGTCTGGTGATGAACTCCACCACCCTGATCGAGGTTGTCGATCAGGGTGGCGGAGTTGGCTAGACCCCAAGTTCACTGCAGCTTTTACCTATTTTTTCAACAGAATACTTTGAGAGGAATATTACTGACTCTCTATCTTTTGTAACCATTTGGGACGCCTTTAAGATTTCAGCAAGGGACTTTATTTAAAAGCGAAAACCTGCTCGTAACATCATCAAGGATCTCCTTCATGACATTAAAGCAATAGAACATACAAATTATGCATCGCATTCAGAGGACTGTTTAAAAGCCCTCATCAAAGCTAAATTGGAATTTAATAAAAAATCAACAGAAGATGCCTCACTTTATCTCCTAAAATCCAGCGTGACATCCTATGGTGGTAAAAATAAAGCAGGAAAATTTTTTGCCAATTATTTAAAGATTCGCCAAAACAAATTAAATATTCAGTCTGTCTTTGACGAACATTCTGTCCTTAAATTTAAAGACGTTGAGATCTTAAACAAATTCTCCCTTTTCTACAAATCTTTGTATTCTTCAGAAACCCAACCTACAGATCACTCACTATCGCAATTTTTCTCTGATATTCATAAATCTCAGTTGGCTCTTTTAGATCTATCTCCCTTAGAATCAGACCTTTCTCAGCTTGAACTTCTAAAAGCCCTTCAAACTCTCAAACAAGATAAGGCTCCTTGTCCAGAAAGTTTTACTGTCGAATTCTACACCCATTTTTGTAAGCTTCTAATACCCAAACTCCATTCACTTATAAATTTCTTCTGTACCTCAAAAAACTCTTTTGGCTTATTTTCCAAAGCTCATATCTGTCTCATACCCAAGGAAGGTAAAGACTCTAAATATTGTAAAAACTATAGACCTATTTCACCAGTTAACATTGATTACAAAATGTTCTCTAAAGCCCTATCCATACGTCTTGACTCTTACCTCCCAAATTTATTAGGAAAGGAACATTCTAGCTTTGTCAAAGGACGAGTCATCACAGATAATACGCAGCTCTTTTTTGATGTTTTGTCCAAATCCTTACATCTCCACCAACCTTTGGCGGCAATTGCACTGGATGCCGAAAAGACTTTTGACAGAGTTGAATGGAAATATTTATTTTGTACCCTTCAATGGTTTGGATTCGGTCCCAAATGTATACATTTAATTTCTCTCCTTTACTCAAATCCACGTGCAGCAGTTTGCGCCAATGGTTTAATTTCCTCCTTTTTTGACTTAGGTAGAGGAGTTCGGCAGGGTTGTCCTCTTTCTCCGTTCCTTTTTAATTTAGCACTAGAACCATTCTTATCTAAATCACGCCAAAACCCAAATGTTTATGGATTTTAAACATTCACATCAAATTAGCAGCTTACGCGGACGATATTCTGCTGTTTTTGTCTAAACCGGACCAATCAATTCCAGCATTTTTGGAAGAGGTGAAATCTTGTTCACTTATTTCTGGATATAAATTAAATAATGATAAATGTGAAATACTGCCTCTTATAAAATATACTTTCAGCTAACAATTTCAAGCTTCTCAATTTAAATGGAGTCCTAACCATATTAAATATTTGGGTATACATTTTACACCCTCAATCTCAGAAACGGTAACAGTATGTATGAATAGGTGTCTTCAAAAGATTTTGGAATTGACTTCTCGGTGGCACCCCCTCTACTTATCTTGGTGGGGTCGCTTAGATACCATAAAGATGATGCTATCACCCATAGTTTTATATACTATTTCGAACATACCAGTCCCTATCACTTTTAAATTATTTTAAAAAGTTAATTCTGTTTTATCCTCTTTTTTTATGGAACTATAAAAACCCTGAATGTCTTTATTAAAAGGTATTGACCTAAAACAGAAGGTGGGGTTAACTTCCCTGACTTTCAGGCTTACCAAAAGGCTTTTTTATTATGACAAGCCTCTCTATGGCTGCTTGACTCTGAAGATGATTGCCCTCTTTGGCTTTCGAACAGAGCGCCTACTCATATCTCCTTTCTCATTTCGCTAAAATATTTCTTTTTCACGCAAACCACAGTCTATATCTACCCCTATATTAAAATTTACTACCAGATTACTTGATCCCCCTTCTCAACCTACTCATTGCTGCAGAGACTCCTTTTTAAACTCAACAATATGGCATAATAAAACCTTATTGATCCATAACAAACCTTTTGAATGTAAGACTTGAAGAGAGAGAGGTTTGATGTGGATTCATCAACTTTTTTCAGGAACGGAATTTACACCCTTCACTACTCTCACGCGAACATACGGCTTGCCGCCCTCCTTTATACATAAGTATAACTTACTCAAAAAGAGCTGTTCTGGAATCCTATTCCTACCCCATTGCCATGCCAGATACCTCCATTAACCCAGAACCTTCTTTACAACTTCAAGCACTCTTATTGACTACACCCAAAGCTTCTACTATTTATACCCATTTACAAGGCACTGATATTAATAGGCAGAAAACGAAAATCAAAGAGGCCTGGGAACGAGACTTCTCCGTAAGCTGGCCACTTTCACTTTGGAAGGGCATATGGTCCAAACTACGTAAAGCTTCTAGAGCAGGAAATATCACACACACATTATTATTTTTTTACAACCATCTTTTATTTACACCTGCCACTCTAGGTAAGCGCTTTCCAGATACTCCGGATATGTGCTGGACCTGTTGGTCTCCTAATGCTGATCTTTTTCATCTGCTATTTCTATGTCCATGAGTACACACTGTTTGGAAGCAGGTATCGTCTCAGGTTAACCTAATCTAGCGTACTACATTTCCTTTTGCCTTTACTCAAATTTTCCTAGGCAGCTTATCTTCTATATGGGATGAGATTTAATTTAATGTTCAGATTATTGATTTACTATTAGCGATTGCCCTTCAACAAATCACCACCAACTGGAAACACTTCTCAAAAATTTCATACAAAGCTTGGTGGTATAATGTCTGCCATAATCATAGGATGGATAATGCTTTTGTATACCCTCCCCATATGGCTACAAAACGAGCTGACTTGTGGTCACCTGCCACAACATTCATTGACAAAAATCTCAAATGGTATTCTCTACCCAAACCTTCTCAACAGGAGGTTCCTAAACCTCCCTGACTCCCCTGATAGTTCCATAAGTTTCTTTTTTTATACCCTGAAGGCATATTTGTTTCATTTATGATGAATGTTCTGTCTTTCCTCTGTATTTGTATTTTTAGTCCAATTCCTTCTCTTTCTTTTTTTAAGTCGTAACTTTGGAATGTGAAGTTGTAAGATTCATAATGTAAGATTCACAGTGTATCTTCTGTATGGTCACCCTGTTTTTCTTTCCAATAAAGCTATTTGAACTTAGAATTCAAAACAGTCATTGTCAAACTATTATGGAAGAAAATGTCTCTAAATACCAATGACATGGGCACATTTAGATAATTTTAGACAATCACACTGATCCTCCTTCTAAACAAAGTAGCAGGAAAGATCATCCATTTTTCAGCTGCAGAGGTGTGTGGAAGGGAGCAGCCTCATTGAATATATCCAGCTGGTTTTGCCAGGTATGAACACAGATGTTGTGGATGCTTTGGGTATTAATGATCTAAGATACCATCAACCACCTGCTTCTTCTACACCTCCTAGATTGCTCTGTCAATGGTTTTGCTGTAAAATTGATATTTCTTTCTGTTTAATGGATCATACGCAGTACAATTCAGATCCTTCACAGCTAAACCTATCTTCTGTGAGTTTTTCTCTCCTGTCACTGCTTTATGGTCTTTAACTGTCATTTTTCTCATCTCTTACATGGGTTAAACTCAAGTTGTATCTGTAGGGAAATGGCACACAGCTTGTACTGTGCTTGCCTTTCTGTAGTACTACATTCGGTGAACAGCGTTTTCAACGCAACTTTTACCACGCACTACCTTTACCCTGCAACTTTTACAACGCAAGTTGTTTCAACTACTTGCGCTGGGGGGCGCTGTAGGATAGGGAATGGTTTCATTTACTATCCAAAACCTTCCCTACTATCCACGGGGACTAGAGTTGGAATAGTAAATTAAACTATTCACTATCCAGCGCCCCCCCAACGCAAGTCGTTGTAACGACTTGCGTTGTAAATGTTGCGTGGTAAAGGCATGCATTGTAAAAGCATGCGTAGTAACGACATACATCCACTACATTCGCATATAGATAGCAGCCTACATGGTGGAGAGCACTTGGTTCGAAGTGTCAGATTGCAGTATTGCCTGTGTAAGAAGCTTTTTGACTTTGTGTATGATTGACCAGAGTGATGCTCTAATCTTGGAAGTCTTTGAGCCTAAGAATGTAATGAAGAGAGGATGAATAAAGGATAAGGCAACCATGTGCACTAAAAGTAGCCCATGGTAAGTACTAAGTAGGAGCCAACCAAGGGTGAAAAGAGCAGCTGCGAATGACATTCACTAGATGCAAGCAAACATGACACATGTTCTGTATAGTCCAGGCAGGAGTGATAGGTAAATAAACCACAGGAATGTACTGACTACAGGCAGAAATGTTAAATGCCCTATAGGTCAACCCAGGATAGGCTAAATATTCAAGAAAATGGTCAGTATGCTCCTTTCAGTCTCTGGCTGGATCTTGAGTCAGTCGACTGATGATTGAGCAAAGCTTCTTTCAAGCTTCCTATCAAAAACAGGCTGGCAAAAACATCCCATCATAAATTGGAAAAGCAGGTTATGGCCAGATATTCTAGGGCATTGACCACCACCTTTCGAGGCAATCTAAAACAGAAGGATACCTTTCAACTCAAATATCATACCCGCAGCTATGCGTTTACTGCACGAAATTCTGACCTAGTTGGAATAACGGCCAATGCCTTCCATCTAAAAGCTGTATAATTAACAGGCACTACTTGTCAACCAGTGTCTGACAGCAGATGAGTGTAAATTTATTAGGTTGTCACACAGCTGAGACACCAAGGTTGCTGTGCTGCTTTGCGTGAGAGGGAGAGAGAAAGGCAGCACCATATCTACCAAGATATAGCACTGTTCTGCCCCCTCCAAGGTGCTGGCACCCAACCAGGCTGCATAGTGCTACCCATAAACCTTTACACCATATTGCGAAGGTGTCTTTCTGAAGTATAACATAGTTATTCTACTGGAAGAGTACCCTTCCAGAACAAAGTACCATGCAGAGACAAACTTGATAACTTTTTCTTAAGATGTATGTTTACAGTGCAGCAGAAATGTAAAGTAGGGAACATTTTGAGAATGAATACATTTTCCTGTTTAATGCTTGTTTAAAAAAGTGTTATTTTTAAGGCCAAGCCCTGTCTACCATTGATAGTAAATAGAGCTTTGCATCAAGAAAACTAGTGATTGCATGGGAATGTCAATGCACCACTCATGGAATGCCTCCTTGACGCAAAGTAACTCAAAGCAGCACAAAACACTCCTTTGCATTAATTTTAAGGCACCTTTAGAGCGTAAAACAAGTTTTGCACTGGAATTGAATCCCAAATAAGAATTTTGCACCAACCCTGGCTCAAAATGTTAGGAAATCAGACTCTGTATCTCTACGTACGAAGTGTTAAATGGAACATTAAAAAGAAAGGAAATTTGCCTATATTTAATTGTGCCATACTTTGGTGGAAGAGTGCATCTTTGAGATATATAAAACCTGAAATGTTCACAAATTATATCAGACTTTGTAAAACACTGAGTACTGCTCATACGTTTTGAAATACATGTTATTCATGTTGGCATATTCGCATAGAATAACTGTGTGATTGCAGAAAGTGGTGCAAAACTGGCAATTTTTGCTTATTTGAGTAATTTCCTTACTCCTCATGCAAACGAGTGAAATGCA